>NC_044260.1:11932515-13222015 GCF_003957555.1 Calypte anna
CACCAGCCTCGCTGAGGAAGCCACTGAGGGACACCCCACAGGAGGGCTGCTTGTACCGGGCGTGCTGCAGGGCATCCATGATCCAGCGCATCTCGCGCCAGATCTCCTCCATTTGCTGCCAAGACAGGAAACAAAGGATCCCTATCAAAAAGTAAACAACAGCAACCACAAAAAAGGCCCACAGCAAACCACAGGCTCTCCCCACACACCTTTCCCACCAGCTGAAAGCTCTGTGGGAATCTCTGAGTCAGGAAAACCCAAGACAGTGGTCTCCAGTGGGAAGATGCTGGTTCAACCACCAGCAGGACCTGCCGTCCCAAAATGCACTTCCAGACCCTTTCCCAATGAGGGGGGGACCTGCAGAGCAGGAGCCTCCAGCTCTCTCATCAGAATTCCTAATGCGACAGCTCCAGTAAGAAGGTGATAGATGGAGCCCTGCCTGCTGCTGCCTGTCTGCCATGGCAGAGCAACCACCCGGGTCACAGCCACCAGGATGAGGGAACAGCCCTGGTGGGGATGGGTCATGACTCTCCTGGCCATATCACATGGGCACCATCAAGCCTGGCTCCCTCCCACCCCTACCTGGATGTAGTCCTGGACCTGCTGGTGCCTCTGCTTTGCAGAGGAGAGCTCAGCATCGGAGAAGGCCTCCCTGAGGCTCTGCTGAGAGAGGAGTGACTCCAGCTCCAGGAGGGCAGACACCTGGCAGTACTGGGTGATGAACTCCCGATCATACGTGAAGAAGTGGACTGGGAAGAGAATGAAAAATATCAGACCTTTGGCTGTGGCTACCTTATGGGCTCCTCCACACTTACTCAATGCAGGAAGGAGGCAACGCTCTCCTCCAGCCCACTTGGAGAGCTCTCAGCATCCCCTCTCCATCCCTGCTCTCCTCAGGGAGGTAAGTGAGCTTCAGCCCACCTCATTGCCCATCCCAGCTCTTGGGAGGTCTCAAGGAGCAAGGAGACTGTCAAGGATGGGCTTTGGCATTCCCATTCCTCACCTAGCTCAAAGATCTGCAGTGGCAGCGTGAGGAAGCCAGAACGAGGAGTGTAGGGATTGTTCTGACCCGGAGCAGTGCAGACATCATCTGATGGAGGCAGCAGCAGCAGGAAGGAGACCTGGTCCCCGAAGTCCAGCACTTCTTGGCTGTACAGACGAAAATCTTTGGCCTGCAAGAAGACACTGCAGGTAAAGGCTGCAAAACATCCCTAGTACAATACCCAGCTGTTGTAGTCCTAAAGTCTGCTGGGTGTGAGGGAAGTGGCTTTGAGCATGTCTACTCCTGATGGGCCTCCAGCAGATGAGTCCTCAGGGATCACCCCCAGCTGAGGGACACTGTTGTTTTGGCGTCCCACAGGCTCCTTGCTTTTGGCATGCTCCATGCTCTTCCCTTTCTTTATTATGTCTCTTGAAAGTCTTCAAATTATTGGTCAAAGTCACTACATAACAGGGTCTCAGAGAAGAAGAGCCCCCAACAATGGTCTCAGAGAGGCTCCCTGACAACTGCCTGCCCAGAAGCTCATGGCTGGCACTGGGGCTGGCGGGCACCCGCCCAGCAAATAGTCAGCATGGTGGAGGAGGGATTTCTCCCCATGCAGACTGTTTCAGGGGGCTGCAGCTCCAACCCCTCACTGGCCAGGGACCATCCTGCTTTGGCAGAGCAGAGTCAGGCTGGTCTTGTGCTGCAGCAACTGAGCCCAGGAACAAACCAAACAGCAGGTAGGAACACAAACAGATTCACCATCCTTGTTTCAGAGGTAGAGGTGAGGGTCAGACAAATGGCTCCTGTGCACGCTGCCTTCTGGGGAAGGTAGATGTATCAGAAGCTGGTTACTCACCACTTGCTTTCTATTTGTATGGGGCTGAAACCTTGCCAATGCTTCAGGCCCCAAAGAGGGAGCAGGAGCTGTGGTACCCTGCCTGCTGCAGTGCCCAGCACTGTGCTGCACAGCCCCTTCCCCTTCCTCCTCCCAGACCTCTGCACCTGCCCCTACCTCTTGCAATGGGATGTTGACCAGGGTCATCAGCTCCTTGATGGCCACTTGGAGCTCCTGAAACAAGTGATTCTGGGAGGTCTCAGGCTCTGGTTCAGCAGGAACAGGCTCTTCCATGCTGGCCATCTTCTGCAGCCATTCCCACTCCTCCCTGAAGAAGGACAGAGACATACATGTGAAGGAGGGAGCAGCTCAGGGTGGACCTGAAGACATAATGGCTCTGAGAGCAGTGCAGCACCCCAAGGGATGCAGGAGCTGTGGAGGCAGAGGAGGACTTTGGTTTGCTCCAGCTCCAGGCATCCTTCCATGGGCAGCAGAGCAGAAGCAGGAGGTGATGGGACAGAGAAGCCTGGACCCCTGGAGATGCCTTCCTGAGCCCCACCTGGAAACGTTGGGGTTGGAGCGAATCTTGACATGGCACAGGATGTTGGGAAGCTGCTCCGGCACCAGCACTCGGATCTGATCCACGGCACTGCAGAGCTTCAAGTAGCCCAGATAGAGGCCTGGGGAGAGGGCATGACTGCTCCGTTGGTGGTAAGCCAGCTTGTCCTGAGGAGAAAGGCACTGCTGGACTGAACAAGCTCTGGTAATGGGGCTCTCTCCAGCCAGCTGAAGGGAAGCAGCAGAGAGAGCACAATCCAGTGCTGCTGGGTTGAATCCAGCACCAGCCTGACACCTCCCCTGGAAGCACCAAGACCTTCTCAGGCTGCCTTGGCTCTGCTCCCCCCACCTGCAGCCAGGACCAAGCCCGTGGTGGCCTGGGCTCTTTCTGGTGGCCTTTCTAGCCTGAGAGGGAGCAGGCAGAGCTTGTGGTCCCACAATGGAGTTCACTACCAGCCCTCATCACAGGGGCACTGGGACAGCACCTGGACAGAGATGAGCAGCGTGTCCAGGGCAGAGGGCTCCTCCGGAGAGGACACGGATTTGCGGCTGCTCTGCAGTTTGCAGATGGGAACCCAGCGGACGCTCTCAAAGGTCTGGTTGGTCTTCACCTCCTTCAGGGTGACGATGAGGATGTTGCCTTGTTTGTCTTTGACAGGCTCGAAGAAGACCTGCCCCAGGTCCTGGATGCCCAGCAGCCCCTGTGTGAGAGGGCACGGGAAGGCAGGGGAGAGCAGTGTCAGGGGACATCCCCAAGGCAGTAAAGCCCCCACTGGCAACCCCCAACCCCTTGGCATGATGTTGCTGCAGAGCCTGTCATCCCGCTGCCCCATGGTCCTGCCAGAGAGGACAAGGCAGGGACACCCAGTCCTGGCACTGTCCGAGCTGCAGGCAGGACTGGCAGAGCTTGGCACATCCATCTGCTGCACCCGAGGGGCCTTGGCCCACAGTACCCCCACAAAAAAGTGCTGGCTGACCACCCAGAGCCACCCTCACCTGCATCTGTGAGATGGCCAACAGCATCTTGAAGCGTGTCTGCAGGATGCAGGAGCAGGAGGACTGGGAGACAGTGACACACTGCCGCAGCCACAGAATCTCATCCCACATGCAGGACACCTGCAGGACACCAAAGGGTCCTCACCACCAGCCACCCCTGCTTGCAGAGGCTTCATACCACAGTGGGGTTTTGGGGCAATCCTTCTGCCTTTGAGCAGGGATAGCAATGGGCACATATCACAGGGGTGGGATACTCTATGGCACAGGCACCCCGAGATGCTTCTAGAGCCTGTAATGAGGGAAGCCCCATTCCCTGTCTTCAGATAAGTGTCTTCATCTAGGACTGAGCCCTTCTTAAGTTTGAGCAGAAGACAGCCAAAAAGAAAGAAGGAGAAGATACCCTTTTCCCTCAGCAGATAAGGACCATTCAGCACAAGATTTTGGCCTGAGCTGCCTTCCTGCCCTTTCCCTGAGCCTACTGACAGTGGAAGAGCAGGCAGCAGCACCCTGCAGGTCCTACAAGGGAGGCAGAGCTGCCACCTCAGGATGCTGTGGAGCAGTGGAATGGCTGAGAAGCTGCTGATGTTCCTGTGGAGCAGCAGTGCCCACCTGGGCCATCACCTGCCTTCAGGTTTCCAGGGGCCAAGGCGGAAATACTGTTCCCTGATGGTTTCTGGGTCCATGTGGGACCCCAGGGAGTGGCAAGCCTGGAGCAGCTGGAGTGACTCTTTGTGCATGTGGGGTGTCCCCTGGTGCTGCTCCCAAGCCCACCCAGCCCCAGAGAGACCCTGCAGTGCCCCAGGTACAACAGGCACTGCTGCCTGTGAGGACACTACCACAGAAGGTGCCCTGCAGGTTGTGACATCCCTGGAGAACAGTCTCCAGAATGGTGGCTATCATCTCAGCAGCATCCTGGTGGTGGCCAAACAGACAGAAGTGTATCAGGACACACTGCTGCCAGGCCCCAGACCAGTGCACAAGGTCCCTGGGCCACCTACCTTGGTGAACCACAGAAAGTCCTGCATCAGCAAGCAGGAGTAGGTGTCATCAATCTCCACCACGGGGATCTGGTCTTCATGGGTCACCAGAATATTGTCATCCTTGTAGAAGATGGCTGTCAAGTAGAGGCCCCTGCATGGAAGGCAAGATTTCAGTGTCACCCCTGTCTGCCTGCTTCGTTTCCCAAAGAATGTCCCTCTTGCAGGCAGTGGAGATGTCCTGTCCCAGGGCTCAGAAAGGGCACGTGGCCAGAACAGGAGCAGGAACCCAACGCCCTGGCCCATGCCCTGACCAGCCCAAGGGTGGGTGATCAGCCCAGGAGACACACTGGGGTGCCTGGAGGCCAAGAATGAAGGTGGGTGGTGGGAGGATGGTGCGGTCTGGAGGAGGGTGGGGTGTTGAGTCATGGTGAGAGATGTGGGTAGGGTGCAGCTTGGCCACCCCAAATGGAAACATCAAGGAGAAATGTTTGATTTCTGGCTGATGGAACTCATCTCCACTGACACCACCAGCCTGCTCCAGGCAAGGTCCCACCTCTGAGCACCCTCTAGCCCTTGTCTTCTGCACAGAGCCCCCAGCTGAGCCCTGTGTCCCTTTCTGGGAGCTGGGCTCCCCACCATCCCCACACACCATCCCCTCACCGCTTCAGTGTCTTGAGAAACTTGCTGCCAGGGTGGAAGAGGTGCTTGAGGCTCTTGGAGACAGAGTGCTTCCTGCTCTGGGGCTGGTTCTTGCAGGGTTCTGGGGACAGAGAGCAGAGAAGGCTGCAGCAGGACATGAAGGGCCATGCTGGCAACCTGTGGCATGTCACACCCCCCAATTGGAAGGCTCTGCCAAGGTCTCCACTGCTGGAGCTGTCTCCCTACTATGCTCACTTGTGGGGACAGCCCCACAGACCACGGTCCCCACATGGGGAGCCCAGCTGGATCCCCCCCACCCCATCAGCACCAGGCTGTGCACTCACCATGGCAAACACAGTGCTGGTGGACTGTCTTCACCTGACCCAGCAAATGGTCCAGAGCTTCTGCTTGGCCCCTTCGCCGTGGAGCTCGGCCATCGTACTCCCTCCAGTCTGCAGGGGACAGACCAGCATCACCCCAGCACCCAGCCCATCACCCCAGCACCCAGCCCTCCACCTGGGAGAAAGAGGGGCTTCCTGTCCTCTCCTTCCCACAGCATCTCACCTCCTGGCACCCCACCTATGTGTCCCATGGGCTTGGCATGGCACTGCAGCAGTCACGAGGGCTGGGCACCTCTGGGTGGGCTCTGGGAGACCCCATTTTTTGCACCCCTCTTCCCAGGAGCACCCTGGCTCTGCACAGCACCCCGTGGCCCCCAGCCACCCCGCAGCACAGCAGGGACACGGCCGAGGGAAAGAACAAGGTCCCATCTGTTGCTGCCCCAATTCACCAGCCTTAAAAAAGAAAATTCTTTCCAGTGTCTTCTCTCCAGGTCTTCCCTGGAGCTGCAGCTTTCTCCAGGCGAGTGCCGAGAGCTGGGCTCACCTCGGCAAACACATAAATAAGGTTTTCTGGCAGCTCCACCCGCTGCGAGACGGCAGCAGGAGCAGGAGCGGGGCCGGGGACCCACCGGCGCTCCTCTGTTAGCTTTACATTAATTGCTTTAAACACCCCCTGTGTCCTGCCTGCTGCTGTTTTCCATGGAAAGTTCAGCTCTGTTAACTTTGGCTGGGGCTCGCCACTATTTTTAGGAGCTTTAAAAACACCCAGGGAGGTGCCTGACTATATTCTGCTGGGCCAGGGAGGGATCTTGAACTGAAGGGAGAAATACTAATGGAGATAAAAATAAATAAACCCCACTCCAGCCTGGTTCACTGCAGCCACGGTCTGCGGCCACGGCACGGGGGAAACAGGGTTGCTGCTGGGTGGCAAAGGGGCTTTGAAGTGCTGGTCCTTTGGGACCACCGTGCAGCAGAGACCCATCTGGGCCTGGCAGCAGTGGCAGAGGCCACCCCAGCACCCATCAGCCTGGACCCTAAGCCTTCCTGCTAGGTCCTCCTGTCCTGTCTCCCCCAGGTCCCTGGTGTGAAGCTGAGGGGCTTTTCTACCCCTCACCCTGCTGCCAGCATGGGGAGGAGAGTGGTGACAGCACACAGCTGGTCTCCAGTGGGATCCAGGACCCCTGTTCCCAGTCAGTGCCAGGGAACATGGGTTCCCAGGGCTGGGCTGAATGGGTAAGCATGGTGGCATAGGGAAGGCTCCAGGACCACTGCCACCCAGAACCAGGACAGCTCTGAGCCCTGGGAGCACCTCCAGGGGCTGAGCTGGGACATCGCACCATGCCTGCCCTCAGCATGTGGGTTTTGCACAAGCTTTGGGGCAGATGCTATCCAGGCAGTAAGGACTGACCCCTCCCCAAGCCTGCTCTGCACTAAGTTATGAACCTCTGCTAAAAACTCCAGAGGTGTTTTTCCTGCCTACAGAGGAGATGATTGCATGGCTCTCATTTGAACTGAGAGCACCCTCTCTCCTGGCATTCTCCTTAGGATGAGCTGATCCAGGTGGCCTAAAATGACTCAGCCTTTATGAAGAGAATTTCAGGCTGAAAAATGAATATTTGGCAAAGCTCCAATTTGATTTGGAAGCAGCATCCCAGGTGCCTGGGCACATCCTCCCTGCTTGGCCCAAGACTCCAGATGCTGCCTCTGCTCCTGGGTCCACCAGACCCCATCCCAGCAGTGGCAGGGACACACCTGGATGGCTCTGGGAGCTGCCACCTTTGCCCCACCCATCCCAGAGCCAGTACTGGGTGTTCCCAGAGATACTTACTGGAAGGGATGGCAAAAGGGGGTGTGGAGGTTTGTGGGGGACCCCAGCCCTTCATGTTGTAGGCAGACACCTGAACATAGTAAGCTGTTCCCTGTGAAGAAAGAAGCCACACTCAGCACAACACCTTTCCCCAGCTTGGTGTGTGAGGGAAGGATGATCACCCCATAGCCCAGAACACCAGTACACTATGAGAAATACAAAATTGGGAGCCCACACCCAGGTCTGACCTCCCCCAGCTGTACAAAGACCAGAGTCACTCCCAGAGACTCCCCCATGTCCCAGGGGAGTGGTTTTGAGGGGGAAGCAGAGGAAAGATGGGACATGGTGAATGCCCTTTGCCAAGAGATGCTCCAGTCCCATAGCCATGAGGCTTCCACAGCCTGTAGGGTTGGGGTGCTGCCTGCTCACCAGGACATGCAAGGACATAGCCCCTGGAGAGGGAGCTGGCCTAACACTGCCAAGGGCTTGTGGCATGGAGACAGTGATTAAAGGCTTCTGATTAAAGCTCAGTCAAGCTGCCAGATGTTGCAAGGCCTCCAGGCAGTCATGAAGGAGGACAGGAGCCTGTGAGGCAGCTCTGAAAGCGTGATGGATGGGCTCAGGCCAGCTTCTGGCTGCAGCACTGCTCTGGGCTGTGCTTGAGCCCTGTCCTGCATGCACCAGGGCAGCTCTCCCACCCTGACAGTGGCTCCAGGGCTCTGGCACTGCTCTGCTGGCTTTCCCTGCTTCTCCAGCTGCTGGTCCCTGCCTGCCCCAGAGTTTCAGTGCTGCACTTCCCTGATAGGGGCAAGCCCACCCACCCCAGCATTTCCCCATCTTCCCATCCCAAGCTTCATCCTGCCAC
Source organism: Calypte anna (assembly GCF_003957555.1). Classification (NCBI taxonomy): domain Eukaryota; kingdom Metazoa; phylum Chordata; class Aves; order Apodiformes; family Trochilidae; genus Calypte; species Calypte anna. Next base: position 11,940,522 of record NC_044260.1, read on the forward strand.
AGTCCCCATCCTGGCACTGTCCCTATCCCACCATGGTCCCCATCCTGCCGTGGTCCTCATTCCAGCACAGTTCCCATCTTGCTATGGTCCTCATCCTGCCCCACCTATCCCCACCAGGCTACCATGTGCCAAGAACAGGCCAGCAGCCATGGGGAGAGGACTGGTGACAGGCAGCATGTCCCCTGTGGCTCTCAGGGAGATAAAACAGTGGGGAGCCCTGGCCCCAGCCAGCTCCTGGTGATGGCAATGGGTGGCCCCTGGTGGCCCCTCTCCAATGAGAGGGGGAGCTGGCGTGGGGGCTGGGCTGTGCTGAGGAACCAACTGGTGATTTACTGCCCAGGAGGAGCAGGGCAGGTGGGCAGAGGATAAATCAGGTGCTGTGTGAATAAAGCAAATTGGCCTTTCACTTGAGAGTCCCCAGCACCCCTTGTGGGGGGGTTGCCTCACACCAGAGTGGCTGTGGCCATGCAGGGACAGGTGGATACCTCTCCTGGCCCCATGCTCTCACTGCTGCACATGGAGGTCTCCATGGCACAATCCTGTTCCTCTGCATCAAAATGATGCCCCCTCCTCTCCCGCAGCACTGCAGGGAATGACCCCATGGGCCACAGGGTGGTCAGCAGCTTCTCCTGGCTGTGGACTCTGCCCCCAAAAGCCCAGACCCCTGTGGGGCCCCCCCAAGGCTCACCGACACCAGCCCCTGGATGGTAAAGTGCAGGTTCTGCAGTTTGTCGATGATGGCCTCCCCCAGCGGCGGCGAGAAGGAGGGGGAGCAGCTCCACTCCACTGAAAGGAGAGAGAGACCAAGGTGCTGCGTGGCCACTGAGCAGGGCTGGCTACCTGGGTTCGTAGCCAGGGCCAGCAGGGCAGCACTGGAGCTGGTGGAGTGAAGGCAGGAGAGAGGGGACGCCAGAGCAGGGGAATGGCATGGGGAGCCCTGGTCCTCCTCACTCAGCTGTGTCAGGCAGGGTCAGCACCCTCAAGAGATGGGTCAGGAACAGGGATGGGGGCAATTCTCCCAGAAGACAAAAATATCTGGTGTTAAGTGGGTGAGGGGCACAGGAACAGCAGGACAGCAAAGTCACCCCCAGTGAGCAGGATGAAGGAGTGACAACTGAGTGGTGCCTTGGTGCAGGATGGTGGCTTGGTCCAGCCTGGTCCAGCTCAGGTGGTGGCTGGGCTGTCCAGCAGCCTTTAGCCCCTGCTCTTCCTTGTGCTTGAGCACAAAGTGGGGCCTGACGGGGGCTCAGCAGCACTGCCTGTGCCCCTGGCAGGCTGATGTGGCATGGGGTCAGTGTCCCAGCCTGTTCTACAACACATCTGAGATGCTTGCCATGCCTGTGTGCCCTTTGCACTGCTGTGGAGACCCTGGTCCTTACCTTTGTACTTGGTGACAACAGCCGAGTTGACGCTCAGGGGCTCCCAGAAGGTCACCAGTACCGAGGAGCTGCTGGCGACTGAGAGGTGGACATTGATGGGGGCATCTGGCACTCCTGAGGACAGAGAGCACAGGGACCACTACAGCAAGAACAGCCACTCTGAACCCCTCAGTGTCCCTTCTGGGGCTCCCCTTGTGCCCATCCCCAGAGCACTCAACCCTCTGTGCACCTAACGCAGAGAGCATAAAGCCCTTGGCTACAGGGTGTGGGAGTCCTTTAATGGCCCACGCAGAGCCTGGACCACACCCGGCCCTACTCCTCCCCAGCAGGAGGGCCACCTCCCAACCCCCCCCAGACCCTCCTCCGGGCACTCACGGGCATGCTCAAATCCTGCCTTCATCCGCTTGTAAAGCCGGTATCGCCACTCCCAGGCTTTGAGCTGCTTCTCCTTCTCAGAGCAGTCGGCGTTGGGCGCCTCGTTCACCACCTGCGCAGTCAGCTCGTTGACGCGCTGCTCCGCCTCCCGCACCAGCGTGGAGAGGTGCAAGGAGCGGCTCTCCAGGCTCACGACTGCGGGGCAACGGGGCCCAGGAGAGAAGAAAAAGTGTTTAGGGCAAACTCGGACTCTGCTCGCACCAGGTGCCTGCCTCAAGAACCCGTCCTCATCTCTGTGTCCCGCTCTGCTTATGGCTTCACTTGAGCCCCTGCTAGAGCCTGCACCAGCATGCTAAAGCCCACTGACCTTCTCCCCACCCAGTCCTAAGGTGTCCTGCTCCACCAGGGTCCCCCAGTCCAACTCACAGTGTGGGCTCTCCTTTGCTCCTGCTTGGAGCAGGGCCCTGGCGATGGGAGCGTTGTTGGTCATGATGGCGATGTCCAAGGGCAGCAGCCCCTCGCTGTTGGGGGTGTTGAGGTCCAGTTCCTCAGGGCTGTACTGCTTCAGCAGGTCCTGGACCTTATCTAGGTCTTGCAGCTCCACGGCCTCAAAAAGGGCAGCATTGCTCTGGAACTGGGAAGAAGGAGCAACGCAGGTCAGCTGAGCACCAGGCTCCTTCCTCCACCCCACCCACACCCCAGCCGTTCACCAGCACTCCACACACCTGAAAAGGGGGAAGGCTGCCCACATCCCAGGGGCTCAGGAGCATCAACTCTTTGCTTAGCAAGCCCCCAGACCATCTCCACCCACAGCTTTCACCCAGGCATCAGCACCATTCATTCATAGTCCCTCCAACCCCATCTTCCCATTGGTGGCAGTGCCGGATGGGGACATCGGGCACTGACCAGGTAGGACTTGCGGAGCTTCTCCTTCTCTCCCCGTCCTGCCAGGCTGCCCTCATCAAAGGAGGTGTAATTGACCCGGAATTTCCCCGACAGGTTCCGGTAGAGCCTTTTGGCGGCGTTGGGTGAGGAAGGGCCTGGTGGCTTCCTGGCCTGGGCCAGCTGCAGGTCTCGCATCTGCTGCGTCATTTTAGGAGAGGATGACCTGGGAAAAGGCAAGGAAGTGTGGGGAAACAAGACATGGGAGGGCACACAGCAGAAAGGCAGAGGTGCATCGAAGGCTCATGGCATGAGGCAGGAGAGGCAGAGCAGTGCCAGGGCAGCACCAATGCAAGGGGCTGCCAGGTGGCTGCTGGTGCCTGTAGTGCCCTCATCCATCTGTCATCATCCATGGCCAGTCCATTCCTCCTTCCCACGGCTGCTCGTGGCCTTGAGGGAGTCCTGAGGGGCTCATATGAATGCTGTGAGTCAGATATTTCCTTCTAGCTTCAAGGGCTGGCCTGGCCCCACATTGTCTTCCAGATAGGATGCCCCAAGCAACCTTAGGGAGCTCAGCTTTGCAACCCATCCTCACCCATCACAAAGGGAAACCTCTCATTGCTCCCAGTCTCTGCCACCCAGCTTCTACCTGGGGCTGCCCAGACACCCTCAGCAATGGGGACTGACAGCCCCCAGCCCCATGCTGGGTGAGGGCTGCCCACCATGCAGTTGGCTTGGGGTGGCCTGGAGCACCCTCTCCACCCCCAATTCTTCTAGCAGGGATCTGTCTCCTGTGCTTATGGTCATTCCTCAGACCTCTCTGGTATGTGACTTTCCTCAGGTCTTTATTCCAGCACAGAGCACCCTCTGAAAGGGAAGCCAGAGCAGGGAGTGAACAAAAGACAATTTCCACTGGCACCAAAACACCAGCAGGTCCCGGTGTGGACCAGTGACCCCCAGTCTCCTGCTCACCAGCAGACCCAGGCTCCACAGCTGCTAATCACCTCCTCCATCCACAATGATTAAGCTACAAAGCCTTCTCTCCCCTCTGCTTTTGATTTCTACATTAAATAACCATGATAAATACCTACAAGTCACTAGGAGGTCTGGCTGCCCCTCTCCCTGCAACCATGGCCCTCATGTTCCCACCGAGCTCTCATCACCACCTGGATTTGGTGCCAGGGTGGTCCTGCTGCTGCATGGGGCTTTGCCCATCAGTCATCCCTGACAGCAACAAGGGCTTTCTGTGGTGTCAAACATCTGATCTCCTCCTTGCTGCAGCCTAAGGCACAGCTCCCAGCCAAGGAGCATCAGGTCAAGAGAGCACAACAACACCTAACACAGTTTCTCTCAGTTTTGACTTCACACCCCTGTGTATAAGGTCAGATATTTAGGGGGCAAGGTCTATCTGCCACTGCTTCCCACACTTCCTACCACCTAATTTGTTAAATATCAAGTGTAATAAAAAACATGATAGTTGCCCAGAAGGTCATGCCAAAATGCTGCTGCCGAGCTGTTCCTCTGATGATGATGTTTATAAAGCCATCATCAGGAGGCAGGATATTAATAACAACCTCGCAACACGCTCTTCATCATCCTGATTTCAGATTAGGCACAGTGGGCTGCAGAAGTCCTTTAGTGATTTTCCTTTTTATTCCTGTGCTATTTAAAAGTGGAAAATGATGGGGAGGTTGGCTCCTGCCAGTCACTCATCTCACTGGCTTCAGCCTACGGATTTGGAGGTCTGGAGCCACACAATGTCAAGTTGCTGCCCTGGATTCCTCCAGGGATGGGAGTTATCTGAACATAACCCCAGGGGGGGTTAGCTGAACATAGGGCTTTACTGACACCTTAAGCCACCCTGTGAAGGCCAGTGAGATGCACACAGCAGGGTCCTGCTGGTTCTGGTGGGGAGGAAGGGGAGCAACTCTCCCCCAGGAGGGCATTGCCCGTGGGGAGAGACCTGCACAATGCAGGCAAAGGCTGGAGAACCAGCCCTGGGCTCACTGGGACCTTCATGGCCATGACCTACCAGGCCATGTTCATCATGGACATGGAGCATGGCATGGCCAATGCTGAGGGTTCCTGATGCCAAGGGGCTCCACACACGGCACATACAAGCCACTACAGATGGCAAATACAAGATCCCAGGTACCAAAAGCCCAGAAAAGCATCACACAGCTCTGCTGTCACTGGCAGACAGCAATTAAGAGAGAAAAGCCACCTGTGACTGTGCAGGCAGGAGACTCAGGTAGGGAGAGGTGACCCAGAATCATAGACTCATAGAATAGGCTGAGTTGGAAGGGACCCATCAGGACCATCAAGTCCAACTCCTGTCCCTGTGTAGGACACCCCCAGGATCACACCGTGTGCCTGAGAGCATCATCCAAATGCTTCTTGGACTGCAGCAGGTTTGGTGCTGTGACCACTTCCCTCTGGGTGAAAAACCTTTTCCTGATATCTAACCTAAACTTATTCAGCTTGCTACCATTTTCCTGAGTCCTGTCATTGGTGGCAGGAGTGAAGAAATCAGCCCATCTCTTCCCCTCGTGAGGATGCCATAGACTGTAGTGAGGTCACCTCTCAGCCTTCTTTTCTCCAAGAGGGCAGATTCTGACCCACAGACCAAGTCTGAGAAGCAAAGTGCTATATGAAATACCTAGAAAGTATTTCAGAAAGAACAATATTTCAGAGAAAGAACAGTCTCAAGAGTCTCTCCAGCAAAACCTTGACTGTTTCCTTGCGTATATGAACTCCCCACTGCCCAAGTCCTCTCCCCACCCTCAACTGCTGCTCAGAGGTGAAGAGGTCTCCCAAGAGGCTCATCAACAAGGTGCTCAGTTCCTCCATGGCTCTCCTTCATCCAAGGAAGCAGTGATGCTCTCCCATACCAGTAAAGGAGGGAAGACCCCAAAACTACCTCTCTGGAAGCTGGATTAGACCCTGTTGTACCAGATCCCTGGTTCATCCATGCCTGCAGAATCCAGGTTTAAAAACAGGAGTGGTGCTTGGGAGTGAAAGCACTTTCCTCTGCCAATCAAAATACATGGCAAATGACCCAGTCCAGGCTGACAGTAAAAAGAAAGAGGAAGTTCTCTCAGAGATGGTAGAAACAGAGGAGACACAGAGAAATGTCTCACTATTTCCCCCTCTTCTGATTTGCTTTTGATGAGAAGGAAAGGGACGGAAATTATTCAGCACTCAGGAGTGACCATCTATCTATATTAAACCAGCTGCCCCAAAGATAAAAGAGTTTCCTGCCCTGTGGTTATGAGTCATCTGGACCCAGTGAAACAGTCTGGATTTCTCTAGAGCTAAACTTTGCACTGGGGCAACTGATAGCTGAAAACAACACCCACAGATATTGTGCCCTCAAGGTATGAGCAGCCAACACCAGCTCTGCTGGGAGGCAAAGGCCCACCCTGCAATGAGGCAGTAAGAGCAGGTTCCACCTCCTCTGCCTTCAGAATGCAACCCAGCTACATTTACCTTGACCACCATCAGTTCTTGCTTCTAGTTATTTACCTACCCACTGCAAAGAGGGCAGGAGGGGTCAGTGCTTTACCTTCTCCGGAGGTTCATTTGTCTGGCTGTGGGATTTTGGGGGTAGTGAGGGAGGTGGGTGGACAGTAGGTCTGCAGTGCCATTTCACCACCTACCAGCAAACTCCATGGGAAAGGCTGACATCCTGCTAAAGGATGTATTAGGGTTGGCCAGACCCATCTCACAAAACCAATGTAATGAGGAATTGTTTTTTTTTTTTAAAAGCACATCAGGATGGATGAGCATAAGACAACTTCATTTCATCCCTCCTGCAACAAACCCAAGCAAATCTGCTGGGTAGTTTATAAGGCTGTGGTTTCTGCATGTTTGAGCTTTTAATGTTTCCAACACTACAGAGCTTGGCCTAGTAAACAGTGCTAATAATTGTTGTAATTATATGATTTTAAGTGCATTTTGTTTAAGGGCGTAGCCTCTCTGAGCCTCCAGCAGAGAACCAGCTCGTGTCAGCCAGGGCTGCCCTCTCCCACCAGCACAGTCCAGGCTCTGGGGCTGGATGGAAGGAACCCTGGTCCCCAGGACCCATCTGTCCTGCCCTGGGGACCCATGGCACCAATTCACACTGGGCACCCAGGGCATATGATGTGCACACCCCACAGGGACCATGGGCTGTGTCCTTCCTGCCACCATGCATCCCATCTCAGGGACAGGGGCTGGAGGCATCTGGACAGGTAGGCAATGATTGTCCTGCTCAGGAGTCACCCAAGTAGACATAAGGAAAAAAATTCCACATTGAGGGTGGTGAGATACTGGTCCAGGCTGCCCAGAGAGGTGGGAGGTGCTCCATCCCAGAACACATTCCAGGTGAGGTTAGACAGGGCTCTGAGAAAGCTGGTCTAGTGGGAGGTGACCCTGCTAACTGCAGGGGGAGTTGGACTGGATGGCTTTTAAAGGGCCTTTCCAACCCAAACCAGTCTGGGATTTTATAAGGTGGCTGGTGAGGACCATGGTGGCCATCTCACACCACTTCCCACCAGTGGGAGCCCCGGCTGTGACAAGACTCACGTGCAAGTGATGCTGCTGCTGGCAATGGCCTTCCAAAAACCCAAGACTGGCTACTCCCTGCCATCCTCCACCTTGTCCATGGAAAAGATTAGCTCATGAGTGCCTGGCTGTGCTGGCAGCTCACAATGACAGACATGAGCTCAGTGCCACACATCCTCAGGGTCAGCGTGGGTGGCTGTCACTTCAGGAAACTGCTCTGGACATCTGCAGCCTGGTGCAGCAGAGACAGAAAGTATGGGGCTCCGGGCACAAGGAAAAGGGAGCCCGAGGATGGAGGATGAAAGATGTTAATGCTTTGAAAAGAGGAGAAGGCTTGGAGAAGGGAGGAGGAGAAGGACTGTGTCCTTGTAGAGACCATTGTAGGCTCGTGTGGATGTCAGTGGTACCTTAGCACAAGCTGTCAGGGCTGCTGTCCTGAACCACAGCCCAATTTAGTCCATCAGGTTACAGAATCACAGAAGGGTTTGTGTTGGCAGGGACCGTACAGATCATCAAGTTGCTACCCCTGCCATGCCCAGGGACACCTCCCACCAGCCCAGGTTGCTCCAAGCCCCATCCAACCTGTGCTGAGACACTGCCAGGGATGGGGCAGCCACAGCTTCTCTGGGAAACCTGGGATGGGGGCTCAGCACCCTCACACCAAACAATTTCCTCCTCAGATCTCATCTCACTCTCACCTCCTGCTGCTGGAAACAGAGGTTTCCCCTCATCCCATCCCTCCAGGCCCTTGTCCTTAGTCCCTCCCCAGCTTTCCTGGAGCCCCTTCAGGCACTGGAAGGTGCTCTGAGGTCTCCCCATTGCAGCCTTCTCTTCTCCAGGCTGAACACCCCCAACTCTCTCAGCCTGGATGCAGAGCAGAGCTGCTCCATACATCTGAGCATTTTCATGGCTTCCTTTGGACTTGATCCAACAGCTCCATGTCCTTCTTGTTCTGGGGGCTCAGTGCTCCAGTATGCACTACCCATTTTATCCAAAAAATGAACAGGCAAAGGACAGGAGAAGCAGGAAAGAGAATCACATGCTATGGCCACAAGCACTCAAACCCCAAATCTTCCATAGCAAAGTCCACTGAAACTCCTAACACACAAAAGAGCTCCTCTCAGGTCATGGGGACACAAACCAGAAGGGTAGGGTCCAGCATAAAGAGGAGCTCCTGAGGCACTTGTGTTTTCCACTCGTTTTGCCCAGATCTTTTTGCCCAAATATAAGCATTTTTTCAGGACTGGAGGAAGGGAGATTGGATCCAAAATGGAGCACAAGGAAGGAGCTCTTCCAAAAGAGCTCTTCCAAAAATCCCAAAAGAGTGGGATTTCATAACCCACCAAAAGGCACTCTCCAAACTGGGACAAAGCACTCTTCTGAGCATCCCTGCAAGGCAGAACTCCCAGGAGCTGCCTGCACACCAGTTGCCCATCCTGAGGCACAGGGACCTCAAAGGTATCTAAACATTGTGTGGCAACCTGGCCATGCAAAGACCAAGCAAAACCACTTCTGCTCCATGGAAACATCTGCGTGCCTGGAAAATGCACTTGCTTATTGAAACCTGGGTCCAGGAAAAGGCACCAAACCAGATCCAGGGCTTTGATTGTTTGTTTGTTTCCTACAGATTTTCTCTTTTTTCCCAACTTGGCAAACCCACTGGGTTTTGTTTTGAATGGAGCCGAGCGAGCAGGCCTCTTTTGTTTAGCAATAACAACTAACTTATATAGACCCTGCTCCTGCCAGGACATTTTTGTAGGAGCTCCAGAAGCCCGAATGCTCAAAGAAATTTGGAGTGGTCCAAGGCCAGGAGCTGCTACACAGCACCCAGCTTGTTGCTGAGGCTCCTGAGCATTAGGCAGAGGTTTGGCAATGCCACTACAGCTGCATGTTGGCTCTGTTGTCTCCACACCAGGCCCGCCATGGTGCACGTCTTCCCAGTGAGCTCATCACCCAAGGCAGACCCCACAGCCTACCCGAAAGCCACCTATCAGCAGCTTGGTACCTGAATAAGCTGGAGAAAAGCAGATCCTGGGTGAGATCTGCCCTGTCCTGCCAGTCTGAAGCACCCTGCACCTCTGAAAGGGAAAGAAGTGGAGGATCTCTCTCACCAGAGCAGGAGGGACCCAGTGTCATGCTCGCTGTCCAGGCTGTTCCCTGAGTCAGGAGAGTTCTGAATCCCATGGGAAATGCTGGTGCTGGGTATGCAGAGGCTGCAACGTGCAGCGAGGATCCCAGGGACCACCCCTTGCTCAGCCACGTGGAGGTGATGTCCCACACCTCGGGGCCATGTCCCCCTGAGGCACAGCCATGTCCCTCCAGGGACGAGCCTGCCCGCACGGCTCACCCCGCCCTGCACCTCCCTCCTAAATCACAGCCCCTGAATCTGGGAGAAACAGTGACTTCAGGGCTCCAGGAGAGCTTTGGAGCCAGCCAAGTAGATCACTTGCTGACAGTCTGCAGAGGCCTCCCATAAAACACCCTCTTTCTGCAGCCCCAGCAGTGCATTTTGGGAGAGGAAAGGAGCAGTGACACTCCAGCAAGTTCTGCTGCACCACGTTAATGCTGATGCTGCTTCTCTATTTTCCTCGGTTTTCTTTCCCCTGTTTTTTTTGTTTTTTGTTCTTTGTTTTTTGTTTTGTTTTTTTCTTTCTCTTTTAAATTAAGCATCCCAATAACAGATTATAAATGAGCCCAGAAGGAGCCTGTGCCTCAACCCCCATTAAAATAGAACCAAAATCAGACTTTCAATTCCTTGGCCCCCCGTGACAGCTGCCACCACAGACAGGACTGCTGCCACACACATCGCAGTCACACAGTGACACCGTCCTGACTGTGCCCACACACCCACGTCCCTCCCTGCCTGCACACATGAAGCTCTGCCAGGACGCCACCAGGGTGGCTTCTCCTCGGTGACCATGCTAAGGGACTGGCTCTCTAGACAAGGCAGGTGATGCTGACAGCACTGTCACCTGTGGGCAGCAGCCCTGAGCTCTCTGGTGGCTCCTTGGAGGGGCACCACTAATACAGCCTGGCCCTGGGTGTAGCAGGAAGAGCCTTTCTTGCTCCTGAGGCTCGACGAGCTGCTGGCCTCTCCATTGCCTCGCACAGGAGTGAGTTTCTCTCTGTGGGTGTGTGTCCCACCTTTATTGGCCCCCTGGTAATAGGGGGCCTGCCCTAACCAGGCACAGGTGGACTCACACCCACTCTTTGGCAACTCGAGGCACCTGGTTTATCTTGTTTCTCTACACCTGGGCACCCCAGCTCATCCCTTGAGGGAAGAGAAACAAAATCCCAGAAGTCTGCATGGGTTCCAACTGCAGACGTAGGTCAGGAGGGAGATGCTGGGAAGGAGAAGAAATGTCCATGCCAGGCCCTGGGTCCTGCAGCCAACCAGCCCAGCTCTGCTGCCTTCCCTCTTTTCCCAAGGATTTGCCCCAGCAGAGCTCCCACCCTGCCCTCAGGCTGGCACCTAAAAAAAAATAAATCTGATTTTGCACTACCAGGTTTTGGTGGAGATGGAGCTAAGGGGGTATGTCCACTACAGACCTCCCCACTGAGGGGGTTCAGCAGCCTCTGCTCGGGGTGCAGCATCCCTGTGATCCCAGCACCTCTTGTCCCTGGGGCACCTCCCAGTGCCAAAAGCCCCCAGTGCCTCCCCAGCAGGGGCACTGAGGAGGTCAGAGCTGCCCTGGGAGCTCTGCTCAGCTCCAGGGCTCCCGCCCACCGGCCAGGGCAAACCCTCCTCCCTGTTCTCCCCACCATGCCAGCCTTTAATTGCTGCTTGACATTAAGTATCTGAGCAAGGAAGTCTTGGGTAAATGTTCTTGCTGTGGGAACACACAGTGCTGAGTCTCTTTAATTACATTGTTTTTGTTTGGCTTTTTTTATTAGTTGTGCTGCGGCTTCCCCCTCCCTGACAGGCCGGCGAAGCGCACGCTAAATATGGCTGGGTTTAGGTTTAAGGTCCGCCGTGAAACTCGACCCGCGGCACCAGACTGGCTGGACCGGGTGCAAGCCAGGGTTACACCGGACACGCATTCCAGCAGCCACGGTCCCGCTCCGGCCCCGCGCTCCCCCCCAGCCTCCTCAAACCCCCGCCTGCCAAGCAGCTCAGAGCACAACCACCCCGATCCTCAACATCTCTCCATCCTCTTCATCCTCACCCAGCTGGGAACACAGCCCTCTTTACCCTCCAGACACTAAGCTGACCCCTTTGCATCATCCCCATCACTTGGACACCGGTGCCCAGCCCGAAGAGTCCTGTCCCACACCTGCTCAGCCCACCTCCGGGCTGTCCCTCGGGGCCCAAGAGCCCTCTTCCCACTGGCCGACACCGCTTTCATCTTCCTCTGCCCCCCTTGTTATTTTAAAGGCATTCCAGAGGATGCTGTCAGGCTTGGATGTGGTTTGGTTGGGTTGTTTGTTTTCGTACTGGAGGTTTTATGATCGCATTGGGAGCGAGCCCTAATTGAGCTGCAATTTGAATTGCAGTCCGTGGGTATTTGTTTCATTTTTGGAAGGGCTCAAACGGCAGCACAGCTTAGGCTGGAGAACGCATTTGGTTTTAACTGGAACCTGATGGAGACAGGAGGGAGCGAGCCGGGCTGCCCCGCGCCATGACCGGAGCTCCTGGGGAAGCCCTGGGTGGCCATCCCGGCGCCAGGTACCCAGGGCAGTAAGAAGCTGTGCCAAGGGTGACCACAGGCCTGGGACTACCTGGAAACCCTGTGGCTGAGGGGCTGGATGAACCTGGAGCCCATCCTGCAGTGCTGAGAGCCAAGCACACAGCCCTGGGGCCCAGCAGCTGCACTGCAGACCCCTGTGCCCTGCAAACCTCTGTGCCCAGCAGGCAGACCCCTGTGTCCTGCAAACCACTGCCTTCTGCACACCCTGCACTGCAGGGTCCGTATCCTTGCACTCGCCCAGCACCCAGGGAGGGAGCTCAGCACCACTGCCCAGATGGCTCAACCCCCCCCCAGGGGTGGCTGGGTGGTCCTTGCTCAAGCCAGGAGCTGCCAGACCCCAGTTACCCACAGGGATGTGGCAGCAGAAATGGACAGGTCCTAAAGGTCAGAGCCCAGACTGTCCTTCACAGGATCAACATCGGTGTCAGCTTCTGCTCACCATGCCCTGTGCCAACTCCCAGAACGAGCAGTTCAGCCCCAGCACCCACAATGTCCCTGGTGGTGCTGGCACCTGCGACCAACTGGACCTTTGCAGATAGGGACGGGAGGACAGACAGATTCCCAAAGCAGAGAGGGACAGGCTGAGTACCTGCTCTGCATTGCAACGGTGTTACCTCCAGTTCTCCCAGCATCTCTCAGGCCTGGATGCTGGAGCACTGCTCTAGAAGACATTCCCAACCTGCTGGCACCGTGCTGGCTAAATCAGACTTCCGCATGCTCGAGGTGGCTGAGCAGTGGGGAATCACTGCCCTTCTCTAAGGAAGAAATCCTATCCCAGCCTGGCCTGCCAGGAGTGGGCAGCAGTCTGTGCCACAGATACGTGTGTGCAAACTCTTCTGGGGAGTATTGAATGCACAAGCTGAGTCATGGGACTCCTGGTCTCAAAGATCACTGAAGGTACAGTTAGGGGGGGGAGAAAAATTATCTCTGTGAAGCCACAACCAACTTGGACCCAAGTGGAGTGGAAAGTGGCTGCTCAGTGTGGGGATGCTCAGATGTGCAGCCAGGGCCCAGCTGCCATGCTGGGAGGAGAAGGGATGCGAGACCACATTCATCTAAACTTGGTCCCATCCCCTCGCTCAGGCCTGACACCCACATCCTGGCAGGGAGTGGGGCAGGCTCTGGAGAAGCTGCTGCAGCAAGCCCAGCACAGGACCAGAGGCTGCATCTGAGTGCTCTGATGGGAGAAGGGGCCACAGGGACAGGGATGGCATCTTTAGAGCACCTTCCAGTGCCTGAAGGGGCTCTAGGAAAGCTGGGGAGGGACTTTGGTCAAGGGCCTGGAAGAATGGGACAAGGAAGATCCATTTTAAGCTGTAGAAGGGGAATGTTGGACATGATTAAGAAATTGTTTGGTGTGAGGATGCTGAGCCCCTGGCCCAGGTTGCTCAGAGAAGCTGTGGCTGCCCCATCCCTGGCAGTGTCTCAGCCCAGGTTGGATGGGGCTTGGAGCAACCTGGGCTGGTGGGAGGTGTCCCTGGGCATGGCAGGGGGTGGGACTGGATGAGCTTTAAGGTCCCTTCCAACCCAAGACAGGCTGGGATTCTCTGATATCCCACACTACCTCCTCCTCATGCTGCTGAGACCCACTGGGGCTCTCCTCACTGCAAATGGATCCTCCACCCCACCATTCCCTGATCCTGCAGTGGTCAGGCTCTGCAGCTCCCATACACCCAGGCTCCCTGATACAATTCAATGGTTGGCTCAGCTCCTCTCTCTGCTGGAAATTGGGGTCCTGGGAGAAGCATCCCCCCTGCCCAGCCCTGGGGCTGCAGCTCACCCCAGCAAGGGAGCACAGTCACATGCTGTGAGGGCTGAGACCTGCCGACTCATCACAACAGTGACAGGCAACCAATTTGAACCCAGACCTGCAGGGATGAGAAGCAAATCCTTTACCCTCCTGCGCCACCTGGTGCCACCAGGAAGAATATGCTAGCGAGATCCGGCCTCCATGAGAAACCACCTCTTCTCCAGACTCATGGCACCGTAGAAAATTGGCCCAAGAAGGACTTCTGGAGGTCCTCGGAGCTCAGTACCCCACACCTGAGGCTCATCTCCATCCTCAGCCAACCACCTCCCACCCGCACTTCTTATCCTCCCAGGGGACCACCCCAGCCTTTCATTGGGATGCCCCTTCTGGTGGAAATCCACCTCCAACCCATCATCCTACCCAAGCCATCCAGCTAGACTGGGACCAAGATGCTCAAGCATATTGAAGCTGCACGATGGAAACCAGCACCACTGGCTGAAGACTTCCAGAGCTGCACCCAAAGGGCTTATAAAAGGCAGGCCACAGACATTGATCTCAGCAGGGAGGAGGAGACGACGGCCAAGACACAATGGAAGAACAGACAAACGCACACACCCGGCTCCAGAGCTGCTGCCCAGCTGGTAAATGTTACTGGAGTCAGAAAACCCCTTTCCCACTGGAAGGCAACCAGCAGGAGCCAGCCAGCAGCACTGGGCATGCTGGCCACTGCCCACAGGGTGTCCCTGGCACTGCTACCAAGAACATCCCCCCCCTCAGTGTAGATCTCCTTGTCCCAGCCTGGCTTCCCATTAGGCACAGCTTCACACCAGGATTTGCTCCCGGCTGGCTCCATGACCAGCTCCCTGCCTAGCACCCACCAGGATCCTCTCCTTTGATAGGAGAGATCAACCCCACCATGTTGCCCTGCTCCCAGAGCCAGCACCACCCAGCAATGCCAGAGGAGATTATTCACTGCCACCCAACTACAAAAGCACTCACGTATGCCAAAGCCAACCTTCCCTCCCTGTGTCTCCAGCAGAGTCAGGCTCCAAAGGCTGTAGTCCAAGAGGAAAAGCCAACCTTTTTTTTTTTATTTTATTCCCCATTTTGCTAGAAAACACCCTACAGGGGCTCAAGCCCTCTTGTAATGGCACCATCTGGGGGGAGCTGATGACCAGCCCAGGTGTGCCTGCTGCCTCCATCAGACCAGAGCTTTCCCACCCCATGTGTCACTTGATTCTCCCTCTAACTGCAGAAAGCTTTGAGATGCCATCAGATGAAGAAGCTCAAGCTGATGACAGCAGAGCCCATGGAGGAACTGTCTGGGCCACCAAGAAAAGATTTCCACCCTAATATAAAAGAGTAACATTAAGAGTCACAGTACTCACCAGACCAAACCATCAGGAGAGACCCATGGGAGAGCCAGGGGGGCAAACAGAGGACATGGAAGCATTGGGAAAATGCTCTTTGGCTCTCACTGAGCATTGCTTCAGCTTCTGGTCTAGAGACAAGGCCCTGCCCAAGCTGACCTCAGCTCTGGGCAGGTGGTGTCTACAGCCACTGCCTCAGTTTGCAATGATGGGAAACGGGGACAGTGTTGTCTTTTGTAAAGTGCTTCAAGACTTGCTAGCAAAGACCACCAAAGATCAGGCTCCTTGCAGTCACACTCCTGACCTGAGCTCATGGGGGTAAAGGAGGAACCTCTGGAGATGGGACCTGGAGGTGCTTGGGGCAGCTGGCAAGCAGTGGTTGTCCTGGGCAGGTCTCTTTACAGAAGATGGGACGTTGAGCAGTAAGATTCTGAGGAGCTTCTCCAAGCCTGCACAACCATGCTGCCCAGAATCTAGCAATTTGACCAAATCTGTGTTGATTTTCGCCAGGAATGCACCAACCCTGCCAAATTTCAAGTCTCTTTTCCAAAGCATGGAGGCACCAGAAGTCCTTGAACATAAAGTCAGGAGGAAGAAAGAAAAAAATTGGCAAAGCTGCCATTTTTCCCTGACCTTCTGCTGAAACTTGGAAAAAAGAAGAAAAGAAAAGAAAAGAAAAGAAAAGAAAAGAAAAGAAAAGAAAAGAAAAGAAAAGAAAAGAAAAGAAAAGAAAAGGGAGAAAGTTCAGCCTGAGACAGCACGAGCCCAAACAGTTAAAGTCTGGCAAAGGTATCAGCAAACAAGCTGCTGCTGCTGGGAAGTGGTGTCCAGTTTTAACACCAGCAGCCTGTGTGGGGTGAGAAGTGTCCTCCCAGCTCCTCCAGGGCAGCACCAGGAGGAACATCACTGGGCCACAGGAGAGGAAAGGTGGCAGGGGCCAATGGCTGCAGGTGGCCCTGGAGATGGGAGGTGGCAGCTTGGGGTAAGAGGAGTCCACGGGGACCCCAGCACCTCAGAGATCTCTCAAAGCACTTGGGAGATCCCTTACACTGAGCAGGAGCTTTAACTGCTTGGCTTCCTCCATCACCAAGAGGCTAAGAAACATCTCACAGAGCTGGTGGCCTCAACACACAGTGGGTGCTGCTGTCTCCTTCCTCCCCCTTGCAAGCCCCAGAACAGCACGAGGGGCACTGTAGACACACACTGATTCTCCTGAGACTCCCTGCTTCCCCCACCATGGCCCTCACGCTGCTTCTCCCAGCTGTATGCTGCAAAACAGCAGGGACCAAGATGCTCACAGCCCTGGAAAGCTCCTGTAGGTGCCCACACCCTGCTAGGTGCTGCCACAGCTGCAATCACACTGTGCTGACAAGCCCTCAGCCCAGAGGGGTTCTCTCTCCTTTACCTCCAGTTTTTCTGGTGGCAGACCTGCAGCATCCCCTTCCTGACCTGCCTGCACTGACAGAAAGAAAACCGCCAAAGAAACTTCCCGGGTTCATGGGAAGTTCACCCAAGTGGAGCTCTGCTTTTCTGCTTGCCACGAGCCTTCCAGAGCTCGTGACCGGGGCAGAGCGGGGCCAGGAGAGCGCAGGGAGGATGGGACTTCTTAGCAGCATCAGCCTTCCACTTGCACAAAAAAAACACCTCCTGGCTGAAGGAGCTTCAAGAACACTGTCACAGCTGAGGTTCCCTCAGCAGACAGCCCCTTGGGCAGCAGCAAGACAGCAGGCAAAGCAGGAGCATTAGCTAAATGTCACGCCAGCTTATCTGTGTCCAGCAGCAGCTTCCTTCCTTCCCAGGACTTGGCCCGCTGCTCGGCAGGGATTCAGTGCCCAGAGGAACCTGACCCATCCCTCCTAACCACAAGCACTCATCCAGCATGGGGCACGGTGGGACCTGCCCCCCAGTTGTCCCTGAAGCCAGCAGCAGGGCAGATGGAGGGGGAAGGTGGTCCGCAAGGGACACAGGGCAGTGACAAGGTGCCTCAGCAGCCCCTTGGTGTGTGTTAGAGCTCATCTGACCTGCTTGCCCACCAGCAAGGCCCTGCCTTCTCCTAGCTCCTCTTTCTGACAAGGAGTCCTGTGTTCATTTTTCAAAGCTCAGAAACAACAGCTTTTCACAGCAGACCACCAGGACAGAGGCTGCCCTGACTTCAGGGAGGAGAGATTTGTCTTCCAGCTGATAACTAACGAGCCCTTACAGGCCCTTGGAACACTTCCTGGGTGGCAACAGACCTGAAGGATGCTCAGGTGAATGCCTGCACCATGGGCAGGGTGAAGACCATGTGCAGTTCCTCGTGAGGACACTGCCAGGTGTCCAGTTCCACTGGAGACACAATAAATCATGAAGCTCCTCCACATTTCCCAACAGGTCTTTGTTGTAGAACATCTTCATCCCTGGCCCAGTCTCCCTGTAAACAGTGAAAATCGAGGCAGCAGAAGCACAGAGGAATGTCCCTGGGAAATGAGTACTGCATGATGTGCTGGGGGAGAAGAACGAATAGTTGTGCTGGGGAGAAGAGAAGAAAATGTGGGAGCTGGAAGCTGAGGGAAAAATGCTTCTGCCTGATCCCCACCAGGCATGAGGCTCAGCAGATGTGGTGTTCACCTAAGCTCACAAACCTCCTTTGAAAAGCAAGCAATTGGGCAGAAGAAAGGTGGGTAAGAGGGGTGAGTGTGAAGCAAAGTGATGGGGAGGAGCAGGAAAGCCTCAAGCCAAGGTGGAGAGAGATCCCAGCAAGTGCATGGACCTGGTCCTTGGTGTCCCAAGTGTCCTGGGCTGACTCCTACCTCCAGTTTGCCTTCCCTGCTGAGTGCTGCCCATCCTGCCAGCATCCAAGCCGTAGGTCCAATATTGACCTGGCACCAAGAGACACTCTCCAGGAAGATAAACAGGAGGTTCCTGAAGCTCTGGCAGGACCAAGTGTCTCAGCCAGGAAGAAACTATCTAAGAGCAGAGAAAACCTGTACAACAGGCACTGCTGCTGTCTAAGGGGCAGGGGAGGATTAAAAGTACTCAGTGAAACTGTCACCTGTCAGGAAATGCTGATGCTCCTGTGCCTCCTGACCCCTGTGTCCCTGACAGCATCAGCAGTCAGACCAGGGATCCCATATGCTCCCAGGGCAAAAGTGTCCCCAGGGCTGGGAGAAGCAGAGCCTGGCAGCCTAGGGCTGGGCAGACTCTCTGCCTTGCTGGTGCTGCTCCAGACTCCCCACTCTCCAGCACTGCCCTTCCCTGCCTACAAATTGGCCTGGAGAAGCCGGGTTCAAAGCCAGCAGGTCTGGAGACCCAACCACTAATAGGAAATCAGGGCTATTGTCATTATTTCCACTAAAAGAAATAAATATATTGAGATATTTTTTGTAAGCTGGCTAAGAGCTAAGACCAACTCCAGCACACTGACACTATGGAAATACCAGCTGGTGTGGAGGATCCATGGAGCCACCAGGAATGGTTTGGCTCACACTGTAATTCAGACATCCACGAGGTTTCCCCTTCACACCAAGGACTGTGGCATCTCTGCACTTTCCCCCAGCATAACCACGGGGCTTGGGTTGCTTTCTCTACAAATCCAGGTAATTGACACCTCCTGGCCATGGACACATCCATGGAGAAGAATCAGTGGAGATCCTGCACGATAAAGAGCATCTTCTACACTCCTCAGCAGGGACTAAGGCATCCATCCTGCTCTGCAAATCCACACCACGGGAAATGGCAGAGAGATGATGAGAATAAAATGAAACAAACCAGGGAAATAAGGACCTGATGGGATTAGGTTTCTGCTTGGACTCCATAATCTTAAGCATCTTTTCCAACCTAAATGATCTTATGATTCTAATCTTGAAGGTCTTTTTCCAACCAAGGTAATTCTGTGATTCTGCAAACGGGCTATTTGAGAGAAATCAAAGTGTGCTGAGGATAACAGATGTGCTGCACTGAGAAATAATCTTTGCAGAGCTTGGAGGTACAGCTACCAGCAGAGGGAAGTGGCCAGAGCAACACATCAACACATATTTTAATTTAGTCTTTTAAATAAATTATATTTGCTTCCTCAGTGAGGAAGGGATCTGGCTGAGGGCTCCAGTCCCCGGCAGTGAGAACCTGAGAATCAGTCTGCTCTCAACATTTTCCTTCTGTCAGTTGCCCAGGGGGCTCAATTTTTCCTGCTAAAGTGACAGGAGAAACCAATGCAGAGGCCACTGCTGGACCTGCTGGAGCCAGTGCCTGTGGCAGGTCACAGTGCTGCACACAGAGAGGATCCAGCCCTTGGTTCATCCAACCTCTCCCTTCTCACTGTGACCCCAAGCCAAGCTCCCTCTCCCCAGATGAGGAGAAACCCAGGCTGATGGAGGCTTGTGGCATGAGGAGTGGAGGCACAAGAGCCTACAGATTTGGCAGACCCTGACCTCACTGTGCTGCCCTCCTTTCCCACCCACATCCACCAGATGGGTGCTTCCAGCTCCCTGCCAGCAGAGCAGGACCATGACTGCTCTGCCAGGGCAAAACCCTGCCCAGGCTGCAGCAGGAGCATCAGCATCACTGTGAGCAGCAGCCACCCTTAAGCCTCTCTTTGCAGATGACTCATAGGTAATGAGAATAAAAGGTGATTTTCCACAACTAAAAAATTCCTTTCAGATGTTTTCCTAAAGGCAAACCCAACTTTCAGTGAGATACTTTGAGGGCTCGCTACTCCCCATCCCCACCAGCTGGTCCCACCAGCTCTGGGGAGGACAAACTCCTGCTCCCTCCATGCACTGACCGTGGCCATCCTCAGCGTGCTGGGGACAAAGCCAACCTCTTGAACCACATTCAACACCAAAAGGCTCTGTGTCCAGGGAGGATGAGGGGACCATGACACCAGGAGCAGGCAGCCTGGTCCCAGCTCCTGCCCTGGTCCAAGGCATCTCCTTGGACAGTCCCATTCTCCTCCTCCTTCCTCTCAGCCACATTTATCACCCATAAACTGGCTTTCTAGTGGGCTGCTGATGGCAACGTCCATCTGCCAGGCTGGGGGGAAGCTCAGGCTGCCTGGAGCCCTTGGGCAAGGGGCCCTGCTGAGGGCCAGCTCCCCAGGCAGCCAGAATGCCCCGGCAGACCACAGCAGCACAGTGTGGAAGTCCAGGTCCCACACAGCTAATTCACTAAGTCACAGATCCCATGACTTCATAAGGCAAAGAGGCTCCACAGCTATTAGGGGAATTGGGAGCAGGGGGAGGAGGAGCTGAAATGGAGACGGGGAGGGTGGAGAGGGGGAAGCTAAGACAAGCAGCAGAACAAAACATCCCATAAATCATGAGGAGCTGCTGAAATACCAGAACAAATGACCCCATGGCTTGGCCATTGTTCCTGAGCGAGGGCTTAAAGCGCTCACAGTCCAGACAAAGCCGCGCGTTGCGTTCCAGTGCTGGCCGGGCCAGGGCCTGCGCTCGCCTCAGCCGGGCCAGGGGTGGCTGTGCTTCCTAGAGTCACAGAATATCACAGAAACACAGAATCACAGAATCATTGGGGTTGGAAAGGACCTCTGAGATCATCAGTTCCAACCCCTGATCCACTCCCCCCATGGCTCCCAGCCCATGGCACTAAGTGCCACGTTCAGTCTCTTCTTAAAAACCTCCAGGGACGGAGAATCCACCCCCTCCCTGGGCAGCCCATTCCAATGCCTGATCACCCTTTCTGTAAAAAGTTTCTTCCTAATCTCCAACCTAAACCTGCCCTGGCAGAGCTTAAGCCCATGCCCTCTTGTCCTGCCTGGGAAAAGAGCCCAACCCCCCCCTGGCTCCAACCTCCTTCCAGGGAGTTGTAGAGAGCGATGAGGTCTCCTCTGAGCCTCCTCTTCTCCAGCCTCAACACTCCCAGCTCCCTCAGCCCTTCCTCACAGGACTTGTGCTGGATCCCTTCACAGCCTCCTTGCTCTTCTCTGGACCTGTTCCAGCACCTCAATCTCCTTCCTGAACTGAGGGGCCCAGAACTGGACACAGGACTCAAGCTGTGGCCTCCCCAGGGATGAGCACAGGGGCAGAATCCCTTCCCTGGCCACGCTGTTCCTGGTACAGCCCAGGATGCCATTGGCCTTCTTGGCCACCTGGGCACACTGCTGGCTCATGTTCAGCTTCTGTCAACCCAGGTCCCTTTCTGTCTGGCTGCTCTCACCCACTCTTCCCCCTGGTCCATGGTGGGTAGGGAGGAGAAGCTCTGGGTTCCCCCGACCACACGGGTGCCCACACCTCAGCCTGCCCACAGCATCCCTTGGCTCCCAGGTGCCCGCCAGCCTCCTGGGCCCTGGCAGAGCTCCCCTCACACTGGCAGGCTCAGAGCATGGTTTGCCCTCTGATTTTTCCCTCCCTCAGGCTAAAAGCTTCCTCAGCTGGGAAGAGAAGTGGCTCCAAGCCTTGGACATGTTGTGTAAGTCAGGAGTAAGACAGCTCAAGCAGGGCAGTGAAACCTGGAGGAGCTCTGAGCCCTCTGGCTCTCCCTGAGCCCTCACTCTCTCCTTCCCATCTCCCAAAAAGTTGCTGACTTTGTGCCGACTGCCCCTGGAAAACTGACAGCTGTCGATCAAAGAGCCCTTGGAAAGTCCTGTATGACCACAGGAGACTGCGATGGAAAAGCACAGGGCTCTTGTTGAGGTTTGCAGGAGAGTTCCCACACCATACAAGACCAGTTAAAACCCAAAGGGGAAATATGATCACATTATAAAATTTTAAGTAACTTTTCACCAACACCTTTCTATTAAAAACCTTTTGCTTTATATCCAAGCCTGAGACATGGGTCAGAGTTTGGCATGTGCCACCCTAAAGAACAAATGGAAGAAGGAAAAGCAGACCAAGAGACAGGAAAAAAAAAAGAGAAAAATGGATGCCAGGAGAACAAATCTGCCAGGACTGGAACTGCTGATCAGCACCAGAGCTGGAAGGATGCGAGAGTGGGACAGAGGCTCCCAGGCTCCACACATGCAGGAGTACCAGCAGGTCACAGCCCTTTTTTTGGATTAAGACTCACTCAAGAGGAAAAACTAACATGGATTATTTCTCTGGTCCCATGCACAAGAGGAGAGGAAGCTCTCTTTGCCTCCACTAACCTTAAGTGGAGAGAAAAGAGATTGTTGGTGCTTTGGGGATGCTTTAGGGACAGCAGGAAGGCTCCAAGGGACCCACCAGCTTTTGACTTCTTCACTCCAACAGCAGAAGGTGGAGAGCTTCAAATGAAGAGTGATTTGTCTTTCCTGCTGTTTAGGTTAGAGACACAGAGCAGCAGAAAGCAGAGCTTTAATAAATCAGGTCACAAATCCTTCCTTGCCTCAATTGCCAGCTTTTGCCTCACTTGGAGCTCAAGCTGCCTCAGTGTCCCATGAGCCATAACATGACACAGCATGAAGGACAAGAAAGGAATCAGAAAAATTAAACAAAATGAGACAGGAGCAGTTCCAAGGCTTCTCTTCTGAGCTTGGGAAAGCCTCATCCTGCCCTGCTTCCCTCCTGGCAGCTCCCAGCAGTGTATCCCAGCTGGTGGGAGCAGTGGGCTGAGGTGATACGGCACATTCCCAGCCCCAACACTGGGGACTTTGTGGCGCTGAGTTATAAAAAAAAAAGTCTAAAAAAAAAAAAAAGCCTAATAATGAAGTATTTATTTCAGTAAACAACATATGAATGAAAGAAGTGTTTCCTCAATACTTCACTTTTTCCTTACCTTCTCTCCCTTCCCCCCCCCCAGGATTTTTTTTTTTTTAATAAGTGGAACTAACGAGGCTTCTCTCACTGACAGCCATGCTCAGGAGCAGGACAGTGCTCTGCTCACCCACTGCCTCTCATAAACATGTGCTGAGCAAATAAAGCCTGCCTTGTGCCCCAGGAGAAATGCATCCCCTGCCCTCCTCCCACCCAGCAAGCAGAGGGGACATGGTCTGGTGGACACACGGACTGTGGGACCCGTGGCCAGAGCATCCCTCTGTTTCTGGGATGTTCAGCAGTTTATTTATTGTGGCAGCAAATAACCTCTCCTAACCAGGGACCCACAGGGCTTTGAGGTATCCCCCAGGAAGAGGGGTCCCCCTGACCAGGGACCTGCAGGGCTTCAAGGTGTCCCCCAGTGACAGGGGTGGAGGGGAGATGAAGGGATCTATTGTTCCCATGGTACATCAGCACAGGGGACA
Source organism: Calypte anna (assembly GCF_003957555.1). Classification (NCBI taxonomy): domain Eukaryota; kingdom Metazoa; phylum Chordata; class Aves; order Apodiformes; family Trochilidae; genus Calypte; species Calypte anna. The sequence goes on from NC_044260.1 coordinate 11,963,660, forward strand.
TGGGGTCAGACAGACACTGTGACACTGTACAGCTCTTTATTTTACCTCATCTCCACTCAGCCCTTTCTGGACAACTGGGAACACTGGAAAACAAGCTCAGCTTGCCTTGCATGGTGATGAGAAGTAAAAGGATATTTTCTGCTGCAGCAGAGACATGGAGGTTTGGACTGATGGTGTTCTGGTAGGAATTTCAGAAATGCTTCAGACTGTTTCAGAAAAATAACCTGATGTTTCAGAAAACATTAATCTCTCCACCCAAGAGACAGCCAGCTTTTCAAAGGCATAGGCAGTGATAATTTTGTGCTTATAATCTATCTCTTCCTTGGCAACAGGTAACAGCAGGTCCACAAGACCTTCCTTGCCTTCAAGCCTTGGGATTAAGATGAGCAGGGCTCTTCAAAGCTTCTGGTTAGAGAGCAGACAGTCCATTGCTTCTTCATCCCCCTCCTGCATAGGTGGGGTGAGCTGAACCCCCATCACAGTGTGGACATTCACCTGCACTGAGACAGGTAGAAGGACCCAGTGGTGACCTTGAGTTGAGCTTATCAATAATAAGGATGATTTTTAAGGTCCCTTCCAACTCAAGCCAGTCTGGGATTTTATGACTCTGACTAACCAAGGATGTTGATTCCACTATGATGATCATGGAACCCTGACAACATAAGGGGAGGAAAGCAATGATGTTTTACACAAGGGAAAATCCCCTTTGCAAGATGTGGTTTCAGGAGGAGGCTGGTGCATGAGAAAAGCCTCTGAGTGCCTCACTGAGTGCCCCAGAAGTGCAAGTGTGGACCAGGCACCAGAAAACCTGCCTGCAGCATGCCCATCCTGTTGGGAGCCTGTGCTGCCTGGAAATCCATGGGCTCCTGGAAAAATGGGCTGTGTGAGCACAGGAAAGCCACTGAAATTCCTACCCTGCATCAACAGCCAGCAGAACCTGTGACATCAGGTCCTTCTCCTTCAGTCCCCCAAGCCTCAATCTCCAACATGATGGCACATGATGAACAAAGTGATGGCAAAAGTGATCCCTCCTCATTTCCAAGCTGGCTCACAAAACCCCATAAAAGAGCAGCCTCAGCCACTGCTGTGGTGTTGCTGCTGTACGAGATGCTTTGCAAACTAAGACCAGACAGATGGTTTTCCCCAGGAAAAGGTTATGGAGGAGTGAAAATGCACCACAAATCCCCACAAAAAAATGGGATCCAGGGGCTTCAGAGAGACATTTAAGGGGAGAAAAGAGATGCATGGACTTCTCCAGCATTTTTATCCTAAGTAAAGCAAAACTCTCTTTGGATTTTAATCAGTTCTCTGCTTTTATCCCCAATTGTTCTATTACAAATTCACATCTTTTTCTGTTTGGGAGACTGAGAATGACTGCAGAGCAGCTTCTCCAATGACATAGTTTCAGCAAAGGGAAGAAAGTTGTGCAACTGGAGAAGAAAGCAATCTGTCACCAAATAGCTTAAATTCTTTGTCTGGCCTCATTAATACCTACTTAGCTTTGATGCCTAACTAACCTCACAGATAGAGGAAGCCTTTGAGGCAAACTCCACAGCCTCACACTGAAGTGTTAGAACATCCAATAAATGCCAGAAAGATCTCCAAAAAAAGCAGGGAAAACGAGAACCAAACTCGACAGTCTTGCAATTTCTAAGCATTTTTTTTTTGTCTCTCTCTCTTTTCTTTATAATTTACATTTACCCTCCTTTATCCATCTAAGGAAGCAGAAAGCAAGGCAATTTCCAGCTCTTTTAAATATCCTTAGCAGGTCACCTCAATGCTGGGAGGGTTGATTTGCTTCCAAGGCTGTTGCATTAGAGCTTAGAAAACCAGGAGAAATTATTCCCTGCTTGAGCTGGGGCTGCAGTTTCAGCCCTGTGCTCAGCATGAGGGGCCCCGTGGGTGCTGCAGAACTGGGAAAGGAGGGAGCAGAGCATCCTCCGAGGGAGACAAGAGGAGAGGAGAGGAGAGGAGAGGAGAGGAGAGGAGAGGAGAGGAGAGGAGAGGAGAGGAGAGGAGAGGAGAGGAGAGGAGAGGAGAGGAGAGGAGAGGAGAGGAGAGGAGAGGAGAGGAGAGGAGAGGAGAGGAGAGGAGAGGAGAGGAGAGGAGAGGAGAGGAGAGGAGAGGAGAGGAGAGGAGAGGAGAGGAGAGGAGAGGAGAGGAGAGGAGAGGAGAGGAGAGGAGAGGAGAGGAGAGGAGAGGAGAGGAGAGGAGAGGAGAGGAGAGGAGCTGGCTGCCCCAGCCCAGCAGATGTGTGTCCACATCCCACAGGAGTCCCAAAAGAAGCCCATGGCTCCATTCCTGGGGTCTCCAAGGGAGGAGCCACCCAGGGGTCCCCACTGCTCCCTGCACTGGGGCAGGGAGATGTTTGGGGTTGAGACCCTGGAGAAACCTCTGTGGGGTTTGAAGGGGTGATGTCCCATGGGATATTCCTTGGAGAAGGACAGAGAGTGGCAGCAGTGGAGAGGGGGGGGACAGGAGGGAGACTGGAGAGGCAGGAGCTCCTTTCCCCAGCTCTGTCCTGCAGCTCTTACCATTCAATGCTCAGAGACCTGGGCCGGAAGGCAGACAGCTCGGCTGAGGCATACTCAGCTTTCCTTCTCTTCTCCTGCTTCTGCTTAACTGACAAGCGGTGGGCAAACCTAGCCAGGCTGCTTTCTGACCTGGGGGAGGGGAGAGGAGAGGCATTAATGTCACTGAAGAACCCTTGCTCCCCATGGCAGGTCCACAGCAGAAAGCCAGGTGATGCTCAGAGCTGAAAGGAGGGAGCTCCTGGGGGGCACATGGCCCTGGGACACCGTGGCCCCAGCATCAGGAGGAAGAAACAAAGGCACAGAAGGTTTAGCATGGCTTCAGCAAGCCAGGACCAGCACGGGTCCATGGTGTTAGCAAAACCGAAGCTGTGAGCCTGGGTCCTGCTCCCCACTGCAGCAAAATCACCTCCCTGGCTCATGTGCTCCTGTTCTGATGCCACCTGGGGATGGTCAATGCTGGAGAACCACTGTCTGATTCTGCTTCTTGCAGTGCCTGCCAGGAAGCATCAACAGAGACAAGAAAAGCTGAAAGCTGAGCTCTGCCAGGGCCACTCACTCCTTATGAGAAGCCCCAGGTGCCCTGTGGGCTCTCAAAGATCTCAAAAGCCAACTGCCTTCTGAGGGCTGACATGAAACTCAGCCTGTGTCTGAGCTGGTTTGGAGGAGGAAACAGAAACCCTGCAAGCAAATGGATTCAGCTGCAAAGACCCTCTTGCACCCACAAAGCCCCTTCCAGCCAGGTGGGATGCCCCACCATGGCTCCCAGTTCCTGGGAGCAGGGAGAAGAGCATCTCCAGGCCTCAGAGCCATGCTTTGCATCCCCCTCCACCCTGGCTCACTCCAGAAGAGAGAGCTGCTGTCCCCAGGCATAACAGCACTGTCCCTGAACCTCACAGCATGAAGAAAACTTGGGAGGTGCTGCAGAGACCCACAGAGACCTGCAGAGATCCACAGAGACCTGCAGCCCTCTGCTCTCCTCCCCAGCCCCATGGTGCCAAGGGCTGGCATGCCTGACCTGCAGCTGAACACAGTGCCCTGACCTGTCCCTGCTGCCAGTTCACCAGGAGCAGAGCTGGGGGCAAGGGAGGAGCAGCCTGGGAAGCTGGGACACCCCGACTTGGGTACAGGTTGGTGGCAGGTTGGTGGCACCAGGTGCCAGCCCAGCCACAAACATGTGTGCAGCCAGTCTCTCCTCCTTTGGTCCTGCACCACCACGACCTCTTCCCACTGTGCCTCCAGCCCTGGACTGGGCAGGGAAGAGGACAGAAGCAATATGACAAAGGTCCCAGGGGTGAGGAACAGACCTGGGGGGAAACTGAACCTAAACACAGTACTAAAGCCAGCCCTCGAGTCCTGACCAGTTTCAATCAAACCAAACGCCTCCAAAAAAGCAGAGCGAAAAACCACAAGGTATTTCTCAGAAATGAGAGCTCCCCTCCTTTCCCTCACGATAATTAAGCCAACCATGACCAGCTAACAGTTTTTTCCTGATACATTTTAAACACAGACATCTTCAATTCATTAACTCTGGTTATTGATTTATTTTTCAGCTTATGAATCGCTGTTGCTGGGGACGGGGTGGAGACAGCTTTCTGGAGAAGGCTCTCGTCTCTCCCATCACCGCCGGGAAAGAGCTGCTCAGACCTTCCAGGGTCATTCTTTACATTCTTGAGAAGAAATATTACTTGGATGTAAAGGAGGTTTGCCTTACAAGAGACCCAACAAGAAACCTGAACCCCAGCTTTCCCTGAGCCAGAGGTAGAGGCGTTGGAAAAGGAGCAATCCAGGCGCCTTGTGAAAGCCCATTGAGCAAAGTCCTGTGCTAAGTCCATCCCTGCCACCTTGCCTGTCCCCAGCTCTGCTGTCAAAGCTTGGCTGCAATGAATCAGACCCCAATTTAGGGAGGTGTGGGCAGTGGGTGCTGATGCTCTGCAGCAGCCCCTGGTGTATGGTGGATCCCTGAGCAAGCAGGGCTGACCCAGGGATGGGGATGGGTGGTGGGAAAGGGTGCTGAGGCTTCTGGCTACATCTCCTAGGTGGCATTCAAGTGGCCCCACTGTGGCAGTCCAGATGCTGCCCAGCTTTCCACCTCCCCAGGAGAAGAGGGTCCTGTCAGGGCTGGCTGCTCCATCCCCAGCTGCCAGGACACCAGGGATGTTCATCTCTGGAGATTTGGGGTCTGCCTGGACAACACCATTTGTCCTGCTTACCCCAGCCCCACTAGGGACCATCACAGACACCCCTCTTGAACCAGCTCCCAAAGCAGCTGCAGAGATGCAGGCAGGCATCCTAGCAATTCCCTCTGCCATGCCACTACGTGCCTCTTGCCAGCGACACCACTGGGACCAACCCTAGAGGGTTACCCAGACACATCCATCTACCCAAAGCAGGGAAGGGACAGACACTGCTTAGAACCAACAGCATCTACCAAGAAGAGCTGGCAGGGGGAAAACAGGATGACTTGCCAACAGCAAAATGATGGAGAATTATTCCCTGGGGACAGGGTGTGCCTGTGAGGCTGGAGAAGCCACCTCAGTGCTTGGGGACACATGGCCTCACTGTGAGTCCCCTTGCAGGGGACAGAGGTGATGTTCTCCAGCTCAGGGCAGGAGCTGCCTTGATCTGCCTGACCCAGGGGGGACAAGTGAGGCCATAGATGAGTCAGAAGGTGATCAAGTATCTGGAGATGCTGGGTGCTGCTTTCACCCCCACCCCGACCATCCTGCCAGCCTCCCCATCACCCGGCAGGTTCACCCCCAACCTGCAGCTGCTCACAGCCAGGTTAAAGGAGACAGCTGGGACAGATGGGCTGGGCTGGTACCTCCCCCTTGAGAGCTGTCAGCAACTCATCCAGAGCCCAGCAATCAACCAGCCTCCTCTCACCTCCGCCAGACCCAAAAGCTCCAGCAGAAGCATCAGTAATTAGCGAGCCAGGAGCACAGTACAGTATCATCTGGCTATTTATACAGTGCTGCTTTACATAAACTCTGCTGCAGAAGAGGGAATGAATCATACCTGCTCTGCCAGGGCTGCACACAGGCAAACAGGCAGCCAGCTCTGCTCCACTCCCCTCACCCCACTGAGCCCCTCTGTGTGGGGCAGCTTCCCGGAGCATCCCGGGGTCGGGATGATCCCAGAGTAGGGATGGTCCTGAAGTAGCCCTGGGTGTTGTGTCCAGGGTCTGTGCCCTGCAGGTGGCAGTGACCCTCTAACAGGGGGTGGGATCACTCTGGGGACCACTGTTTTACTCCCCAGCTGTTTTCCAGACACTGAGATGCCCCTGTCCCTAGAGAAAGATTGATGCTAGGGACCTTCAGGTAGAGGCAGGGAAACTGAGGCATGGAGAGTAAGACATGTTCCCTATGGCTGGCAGCATCTGCCATCTGTCCTCTTGTGCACTTCACCAGTGGTGATTTTTGTGACTTCTCCCACCAGTACCAGCACGCTCAGCACCACAAGTGACAGTCTGGGGCAGCCCCAGAGAGCCACCAGGGCAGCTTCACCCCAGCCATGGAGGTGTGTGTATGTGTGTGTGTGTGTGTGTGTGTGTGTGTGTATGTGTGTGTGTGTGTGTGTGTGCAAGGCCAGCATCACTCCCTCAGCCCTGATTGCTGCATGCGAGTGCTCATGGTCCAGCCCAGGCAGGATTTGGGGTGACTGACCCACCAACCCCACCACAAGAAGCAGCATCACCACAGCAGCTCAGTGTTGGTGCTGCCAGGGTTTTATGGACCCAGCCTGTCCTGACAGCACCAGCCCAGCTCCCCCGAGGGTCCCCGCACACTGCCGAGGGGACACGCCAGGAAAAGCAGCGACTGAAACATCAACCGCAGCGCTGGGAAGAGCCATCTCCTGACAACCAGAGAAGGTTGTTCAGCTACTGTGCTGTATCATAAATCACACCTCTATGACTCGCCATCTGTCAGCCAGATTACACATGTTCAGAGTCTCGTGTCAGTGTTTAAGTCAGAACACGGCATCTTTTCCCCAGAAATAATTACCAGCTCTGGAGACTCCTGCAGCAATGCCCATCCTCAGCCCTAACCTCCCAGCCAGAGCAGAGCTGGCAGTGCCGGAGAGGCAGGACCATTGCTGCTAGAGGGACATGGGGGTGCCCAGCCTGCATTCCCCTCCCTCCCATAAACCCATAGCTTCATGCACACCTTGGGGTGAAAGGACCTGGCATGGCAAACACCCCCCTCCAGGGAAACAGCCATGAGCTCTTGCTGCAAGCAGGGAGCAGGCAGGGGTAGCCAGAGCTGCTCCAGGGAGATGGGGACAGTGCTGTCCCCAGCCCAGTGTGTGCTGGGGTGTTATAGCAGCATCCAGACCCTCACTGCCACCACAGCCCAGCCTGGTCAAGAGGGAAGACAATGTGGGATGGAGTCCTAACGTGCCACATAACACCCTTCTGGTGCCCAGGTCTGCTTCACCAGGTCTGTTTTCTGGGGTCTGAGCCCAGCAGGGGTGACAGCCAGAGCCCCAGGGCTGGCTGGGGCAGTGGGGATGCAGGCAGAGCAGAGGCAGGGTGGGCAGACAGCCCGGCCCCATCCTGCCCCAGCTCAACAGCCCAGTACAAAACTGAGCTGCTCCTGTGGAGGACACAGGTCTGGGGCACCACCTGCCACCCCCTTGCTGGGTGGTTGATGAATGGTGACATTTCCCAAAGCTGAGCTCGTACAGAAACACACAGGGACTCGATTCATCCCTTCAGCTCCAACAGCCATGCACAGGCACGAACCCGGCTGGGGGGGTTGTGATGCCTCAACACTGCATCCCCCACACCACAACGGGGAAGCAATGACAAGCAGAATCCCTGTCCCCTTGGCTCTGTGGCCCTCCCCCTCCCCTGCAGTGGCCCTCAGAGGGACATTGTGGCTGCCTCTGAAAGCAACAGCACAGTTCAGGGGACTGCAGCTGTCAGAACGAGTGTCTGGGTGCTGGTGTGGTGCTGAGCCCTGGAGCTGGCACTGCCAGACCCAGCTATGCCACGCCAGAGCTGCAGGACACACTGCTGTCCCTGTGGGCACTGCCACATCGTGCCACCACTGTGGGATGACCGAGGTCATGAGGCAGTGCCAGAGCAGGCACTGGAGTGGGACTGGCAGCACCAGCACCACTGCACCAACACCCCAAACCAAAGTGCTTGCCACCCATCATCCCACGGAGATGATAACACCTCAACCCAGACAGGAACCACTCCCACTTGTTGCACTCCCTGGCCTGCAGCTCAGGAGCCAGCATGTGGCTCTGCACTATCCCAGCTCCCGGGACAAGCCAAGGTCCTGGGACAAACCATGAGGTGGCTACAGGCAGCCCCGGCGCTTGGCAGCAGACAAACAACCAGACAGCAGTTTCATCCAGTCCTTCCTTAGGGAATGGTCTGTCCAAAACCAGCCCTGGAGCTGGGCTCAGCCCCACGGGCATCCCGAACCCAAGCTCGGCCTGGAGGTTTGGGAAGGGGACTCTGGAGCTGGCTCGGGGCAGGCAGGGAGCACAGCTCCGCATCCCAGCAGCCTCCGGCTCCTTCCCGAGCTCTGCTCACACAGGTGCAGTTGGATAAAGCAGAGGGGAAACAAGCCCAGGTGGAAAGGTGCCTCCTCAGCAGGCAGCAGCCTTTTGGGCTTCAGCAAGAGCAGGTGTCCTGCCACACACAAGGAGCCTCTGGGCCAGCAGTGGTGGCAAACCCCACACGGGCAAACCCCACACCGGCAACCCCCTGCTCGCCGGCACGGCGCCCACCGACCGTGGCTCCAGGCACCAGCGTGTCCCCAGACCCCCGTGAGCCAGGCAGGGCTGCGATGTGCTGCACCGTGCCAGGGAATAATGCCCGGAGCCGAGCAAGCGATGCTCACTCACCTGCACAGCCTCTGCCCCCGTCCCTCTGGGCTCCGTCGGAGGAGCAGCTCATCCGAGAGTGGCTCCTGGGGAGAGCTCCCGTCCCCTGGACGCACACAACCGCAGCCACACTCCCATCCCAGCTGGCAGCCCCTGCTCCCACCCGCACTGCCCGACCTCCTCAGCCACCACCTCCGCTTCCCTCACCGATCACCTCAGGTTTCTCACTCGCTCTGTGCTCGGTTCCTTTTTTTTTTTCCTTCTTTCTCTCTCTTTTTTTTTTTCCCTTCTTTTTTTCCCTCCCAATCTTGTTTCTATAGAAACGAGATTAGCAAAGGGGGAAATAAAACAGCCCCATGTGACTCAGATTCCGACACTGAAGAATCTCCTGGTCGTGCTTGCCGGGGCTTTACATAACCAGGAGCCTGCATGGGATCAGATGGGGGGACCAGGCTTGGTTGAAGGGACAGAGCTTGGCTGGGGCAACAGAGTTTGACTTTGGGGACCAGGTTCTGAGGGGATTATGAGGCTCCAAGGGGGAACTGTGCTTGGATGGGGGCACCAAGATGAAATGAGAGGACCTGGGATCAGCGAAAGGGAACCAGGCTCAGCAGAAGACTTGGGCTCACCTCTGCTGGTTTTGGGTTTCCTGTGACACTCCTGATGCAACAATGTGCCACCAACTTGCCCCCATGATGGCATCTGTGGAGGATGCTGTGAGTCCCTGCCACCCTGCCCAGCCCTGTTCCAATCAATAAGACAGAGTCGGTGATGCTGAAAAATGCCCCAGCTCCCACCAAAACCTCTGGGGTCTGCAGGTGATCTTCAGAAGAGGAAGGCCTAAGAGCTACCCTACTCTGCCAGTCTTGTCCTGCCCCTGTCCCCATTCAGGAAAGTGGTTTTGGCCACTGGTCTCCAATCTCCACGGGCTCGTGGATGCCAACACAGGGACTCAGGTGAGCTGCAGACAGCCACATACTCCTAATCTGCCTTCTTCCCAGTCCCCTAAATCCGTAAGCAATGGATTGGGTTGGGAGCACAGAAGCCACGGACTGCTTTGGGTCATTGGGTGACAGGCACAGGACATTGCCCACAGGCACTTCCCAAGCCCAGGTGGATGCTGCACACAGTAGCTCCAGGTGAGAGGTGGGTGGGGAGCACTGGGGACCCCCAGACCAGAGCCCTCTGTGCAGGAAAGAGCTCAAGGACAGATGCTGACTGACTGCATGGGACCAGTGCTCCCTGCTAAGGTTGCCCACCCAGAGCTTCTGCTGATGAACCCCACATCTGTTTGGGGATGCTGCAGATGGGGAAAGAGTGGCAGGAGTGGCGGGCGATGGTAAAGGAAGAAGGTAGAGGTGTCAACAAGAAGAAACAAGGAGACAGCCCTAGTCAGCAGTTGAAGACAAGATGCCAAGACCAGAGGACATTGCAACAGGTTTAAGACACTTGGAACGGGTTGCCCAAGGAAGCTGTGGTTTCTGCCTCCCTGTCAGTGTTCAAAGCCAAGTAGGATGGGGCTTGAAGCAACCTGATCTAGTGGGAGGTGTCCCTGCCCATGCAGAGGGGATGGGATGAGATGATCTTTATGGTCCCTTCCAACCCAAACCATTCTATGATTCTAGGATTCTACACTGCAGCTCAAGACAAAGTACCAGATTCAGAGCCCCTGAACTGCTCCTCCCTGTACCACAGCACACATCAACACCAGCTGCCTCTTGAGTGCCCTAAAGCCATAAAAAAGAGCCAGGTCAGAGCAACAGACCCTCAGAACCACAACCCAGGGCACTCCCATGGTGCCAACACAGCACACCCGGCACAAGAACCGGTGGAGCAGGGAGGGGGTTTTGTGGCTGCAAATCCCTCACTGGTTGCCAACATTTGCTCCATCCTGCAGGGCAGAAAAGGTGCTCCTGGCTCCTCAGCTGACCTGGTGCTGCTGGATTCCCCAGAAGGGCACCTGTAGGGCTCTCCAGGACCTGGCTCTGGAGTGAGGAGCTCAGATGAGCCCAGGATCCTCTACTTGAGGTATCATAACGGGGTCACGAAAAACTTCCGCCAGCAAAACCACCTTGGGACTTGGGGCTAATTATAGTTGGCATTCTCAGGCTGCATTGCAATTAGCAAGTCAGTGGCTACTCTCTATTTCTGCTCTGAGGTGCCAGGCAGGGAGGTATAGCCATGGAGGAGAAAAGGAGAAGGGAAGCAGGGGGAGAAGGACGGAGATACCTTGGGGGGAGTTTAAATAAGCAGCACAGCTGCTTCCGAGCACTGTGGAAAGGCAGATTTCAGACAGAGGGTGTTTAATGAAGAAGGGCCAAGGAAAGAAACACAACACAGCCCTCCAGAGCAGCTGCCACCAGCCATCTCAGCAGCTTGCTGACCCTGCTCCTCCTGCTCTCATGCTGTGTGCCTGCACTCCTCAGGTGAGCTCTGAGATCCCACCAGACCTCCAGAGTCCTGAGAATCCCTGGGCAAGGTTTTCTTGGCAGGAGAGGTTGGACTCAACCTCTCGAGGTGCTTTCCAACCCGTAGAATTCTGCGATTTAGAGGCCAGATTAAAACATCATCTGGGACAAAACCCAACCCTATATCATACCTTCATTTCCCAAAGCCCTGATGGCCTGTCCAGTACTCAGTATCAATCGAGTTGCTCCAGGACAGCAGAGGCAAATGGAAGCAGCAATAATCCCTGGAAAGGGATGGCAGTTTTAGAACTTTCCTCTTGTTTTCTTTGCAAACCAGAGTTCGGTCAAACTTACAACATTTGCTGCAAAAAAAAAAAAATAAATCTGATGCTAATCCAAGCAGAAGGAACCATCTGATGAGTCCCAAATTAAAATGTTCCTCTGTTTTGGCTCTCAAACACTGTATTTTAATACCAATGCACACTCTGAATGGAAGGTAAATTTGCATGTCCTTCCCCTAAAAATTCTCTGCAAAACAATGATTTTGTTCATTTGCATTTTGACAATAACAACTCTTCCCCCTTTGACCAACAGCTGTTCTGGGCAGGAACGGAGATGCTGGGCACGTGTGTCCACAGCCTGGGGGGTTGTGCTGAGCCTGGCAGCCCCCTGGCACATCTCTGCTACCCCGGGGGGGCTGGAAACTGCACCTTCCCTGGGCATTATCACCACCCATGGGCACACACCCCCTGCTAGGAACCCATCCCCATGTGGGTACCAGCCAGGAAGGATCCCATGGGTGAGCACAGTGAGGAGGCAGTGGGAAACTCTGCCAAGAGACCCCATAGCCAGTGAGAGGGATGTGGCCCCTGAATGTGGGGCTGAGGAAGAGGTGGGATCCTGAAAGCAACATCAAATGATCCGGAAATTTCCTCTTTTTCCAGACTCAAAGCAATATTTAGGCTGGGATCTCCACACCTGCCACCTTGTCACATTAAGATCTTGTTATCTCCATCTGGTGACATGGAGAGATATCTTTACATCTTAAAAGAAGATGTAAGCAAAGATCTTCTGATGACTCCCTGCCATAAACAACCAATCCATGAAGTGCCCACAGCAAGAGGCTTCACCCTCAATATGAGCTTTACCTACTGTAAACACAAAAGTGCAACCATCTCCCCACAACATTTAAACAAAACTTACAAAATAAAGTGGGCCAAAATTCCCTTCCTTGGGCAAATCCCCCCATCACTTGGCTTATTTTTAAGGATTCTATCATTTTCCATCACAACTTTTTTTTTTAAGTAAGAGATTGCTCCTTCCTGAGCAGCAGCTCAGAGCTTGGACTCTTCTGATTTTGCTGCAGGAGCATGCTTGGTCTGCCAGGGCAGAGAAATGGGCAGATTTGCTCCTCCCTTGCCAGGGGAGAGGAGAGCTCTGCACAAAGCTCTGGTATCTAAGTTTCAGAATTTCTCCCCTAGCAATTATAAGCTTGCATCCTAATTAAAAAGATAGCAAGGAAAAATAGAGAGAGAGAAAGAAGGAAGAAATAAAGGACAAAACACAACAAATCTCTTTCGTTGTGTGCAGTCTACGTGGATGAGTAAAATGGTGCCTGGTGGGACCTCTACCTGCTCCAGACACTGCTCAGGCTGAGCAGCATGGCAAGGCACTGACATAACATCCCAGCATCACAGCCATCCCATCCTAGCATCCCCACTGTGCCTTCCCAGCATCCCAGATATCAAGTCCTGCCATCCTGGCCATTCCATCCTGGTTTTCCCTTCGTGCATCAAGAGGAGCAAGCATGGGGAGCAGATGAAGAGGTGATTCTCTCCATCTGCTCTGCTCTTGTGAGACCCCACCTTGGATACTGTGACTGCCACCACAAGAAGGACACAGAGCTGTTGGAATGAGTCCAGAGGAGGCCACAAAGATGATCCAGGAGCTGGAGCAGCTCTGCTGTGAGGAGAGGCTGAGGAGCTGGGATTGTTCAGCCTGGAGAAGACTCCATGGGACCTTAGAGCTGCCTTCCAGTCCCTGAAGGGAACCCACAGGAAGGCTGGAGAGGGACTTTTCATAAGAGTGTCCAGCAACAGGACAAGAGAAATGGTTTCAAACTGAAGGAGAAGAGGTTTAGACTGGATCTTAGGAAGAAGTTCTTCAGTCTGAGGGTGGTGAAACTCTGGAACAGATTGCCCAGAGAAGCTGTGGCTGCCCCCTCCCTGGAGGTGTTCAAGGCCAGGTTGGATGAGGCTTTGAGCAACCTTGTGTAGATGAGAGGTGTCCCTGCTCAAGGCAGGGAGGTTGGAGGAGTTGATCTCTAAGGTCCCTTCCAACCTCAGCCACTCTGGGATTCTATGATCTGTCCCAGCAGCTGTGACTGCAGGCTGATCCCCCTTGGCTGGGGACAAGCCAGGCCAGGGGATGTGCTGTTGTTTAGTCTGAGCCCCGTCCTCTCCCTGGAGCCAGCTCTTGTTTTCCACAGCCCCAGGTCCGACGCTGTGCAGGGGGAATGGAAAAGTTTGTTATTCTGGGCTGCTGGCGGCCAGGAGCTCCCAGGCACGGGAGGGGAGTGATGTGGTTAACGCCAGCCGGCCGCAGGGCCTCCATGGTTTCCCTTTCTGGGCTGGCACTGGACCCAGACCACACTGCCTGACACCAGCACCAGCTTCAGGGTGGGCAAGCAGGTGCCAGGAGCCCCAGGAACAGTGCATGTGCATGGGCGTGCTCGGTGACACACATGTGCACAGGGACACACATGTGCACAGGGACACCCATGTGCATGGGGACACGTGTGCTTGAGAAGAGAGGGGTTGGGGGAGTGAGATGAGATCCTAGGGGGACCAGGACACACCTCCCATCCAGAAATGGACTCCAGAACCATCCCACTGGGCTCACTGCTGAGGGAGGACACAGAAGGGGGACAGGATGTGTCCCACAGGGACAGACACTGTCTCCTGCTCAGGCTGTCTGGTCAGTGGTGCTGCTGGTCCCCAAAGGGTACCCAGCACCTCTGCACTTCACACACAGGGCTCCCACAAAGGGGTGAAGTAGCACCTACTGACCAATAATCTGATTAAATAGTAAATAAATTAATAATCTGATCAAATAATACTGATTCAAACCCAGCCAGTGGAGTTGGGCTTTTTTGGTTTTCTTCTCAACCAGCCAAGAGGAAAATGGAGGAAGGCAAAGTGCCAGGAGTCTGACCACAAGGTACAACACTGGTGCTCACTAGCACCAAGTGGGAACAACTCAGTGGAGGGTTTTTACAGTCAGAGCAACACCACAAAAGCACACAAAGCCCTATTTCACCTCCTGTATGTCCTCTCCAACAGAAAGTGATTAGTAGGGACAGCCAGGCTCACACCCAGGACCCTCTCCCTAGTCCCAGGAAGGGCATCAGGAAGATGTGGATCCCTGGGGGCATCCACAGGACTTGGGCACAGCACACACCATCCCTTGATGTGCACAGATGGGAGGTGGGGTCCCACCAGGTCTCTGAGCTCCAGGAAAATTTCCCTCTCTGGTTTTCCCTTGGCTCTTGTGAGCACATTGATATTTAAAACCCATCCCACAGTTTTTTATCATCCCTCTGCTCCCAGTTCTTCCCAGTCCCATGGAAACCTCTGGGCCCATTGCCCAGGAACTCTCCCACTGGCATCTCCCCTGCTTTGCCCGACAACGCTCACAGGGACCCAGGACACTGCTCAACAGCCCTTGGAACACCCTTCCAATGCTTGCTTAAACTGCTTCCCAGTTTAAAGATCCCCCTTCAAAAGGCATGACAGGGGTTTAGGATGGTCCCATGTGCATGAGGGGGAAAAAAATCACCAGAGAAAAGCCCATGACGTGCATCCCACCCGGGCAGGGAAGCGTCGTGGAGGCTTGAGGGACTTGAAGGGGGTTGCAAAGCAATCAAAACATTCCTGCCAGCAAAGCATGAAACCCCAAAAGTTTATGGGAAACCACTGTCTTCGGGCTGTCTGCATAGCTTTGGGCATCCTGGGAACTGTAGTTCCAAGGCAAAGCAAGCAGCCAATAATGATGGTTTCTGGATGGAGCTTGTGTGACTGTTGGCTCCCAGATGAAAGCCTGGAGTTCTGGGATGCTGAGCCCCGTCCTGTAGCCAAGGGAGAAGATTGCTCTGTAGTGCCTGAGGTACCAGGGACTCCAGCAAGGGAGAGGCACTTGTTGCTCTCGGGGCAGAGCAAACAACCTCGGGTCCCATGCCAGCAACCCCAAAGCCAAGTGGAGATGACTTGGAGGAGGGATGTGCTGAAGGAGCCAAGCAGGACAGCCCAAAGCCATTTCCAGGGCTGTGAACCTCGCTGTGACCTGTTAGAGATGTGGTCCCTGGAGGGAGAATGTCTCCAACCAGCATCTGGTCAAGGACTGGCCAGGTGTGGGACCACAGCAAGGGAAAACAAAGGGGGACGGGGTCCTCCTCCAGGCCAGGCTGTGAGAGGACTCAGCAAAGGCACCAGTTTGGGCTGCTTAGAGTCACCTATGAGTTAAAGCATCCATGCCTCAGTTTCCCCACTACTTCTTACTATCCACCTATTCCCAAGGACTGCAGGAATTGGCTTTTGCTGTTTGAATACTCATGAAGAGCTGAGCTCCTCAGAAGCTGGGTGTCTACACTGCACCAGCATCACTAAATTGCCCCATTCCCTCAGACCCCACAAGAGATGGCCGTGCCAGCCAGGCCAGTGAAAGGTGTTTTATTCTGACACAAAAGCCACTTTATGCAGAGGGTGACCTCCCAGCAGAACCAGTGGCACTTTATATCCTCCAGACACAGAGCACTGCCCATCAGCAGAGCTCTTACATCCCATATGATCTCCATGGATGACAGAGCTGAGGACAGAGATATGAGGAGGTTGCATCTCATCCTGACCTGAGTTTGGAGTGGTGCAGACCAGGCTCTTTCAGCACCTAACAAGGTATATTGCAGAGAAGACCACAATCAGCCACCACTAGAGTCATGGTGGGTGACCCTCTCATCTTGATCCTGGGCTCCATGTCACCCCATGACTGCTCCATGGTTGTGCAAGGCCATCTCTGCCATCAGACAGATGCCCACCAGCAGGAGCACAGCCCAGAAATGTCATGCTTTAGGGTTCCTTCCAACTCAAACCAATCTCTGAGTTTCCAAAGCCCAGGGAGGGAAGGGAGGAGCAGGAAGCTGCTCTTCCAGCCCATTTCTGAAAGGAAAAGCAACCATGCTTCTCTCAGCAGCTTGGTGGAACACACACATACACTGCCATGGTTTGATACAGATTGGCTGACTGGTCCCCAGACACAGAACATGGTCCTTCTGCAGCTGTTTCACTGGGTATCTCTTTGAATTAATGCCCCTGTTCTGCCCAGACTGAAACTGCTGACATCTGTCATTACACCAGGAGTCACTCCCAGAGCTACTGTCTCTTTTTCCAAAGCAGCAAAGGGTCATTAGCTGGGGAGAAAATGAGGACAGAGAGGGAACATGCTGTTCTTTGATAAGAACTCTGCTAATGAACATTATAAAAATGAAGATCAGAAAACGGTAATTTCCATGTTGCAATGGCAACTTGGACCCTAGAAAAGCTGCAGTCAGACCTCAGAGCAAACCAGCTGAGAGAAGAGATGGGAAAGGACAGAAAACTGCTTGAGAGAGAGTCCAGTGCAGAGCCACAGAGATAATGAAGGGAGTGGAACATCTCCCTTGTGAGGAAAGGCTGAGGGAGCTGGGGCAGCAAAGGCTCTTGCAGCTTGGAGGAGAATGAGGGGTGACCTCAGTCATGTTTATAAATATGTAAGGGGTGAGTGCCAGGAGGATGGAGCCAGGATCTTCTCAGTGATGACCAAGGATAGGTAACAGGTACAAGTTGGAGCAGAGGACGTTCCATGGAAACATCAGGAGAAGCTTTTTCCCTGTAAGGGTGAGGGAGCCCTGGCCCAGGCTGCCCAGGGAGGTTGTGGAGTCTCCTTCTCTGGAGCCTTTCCAAACCCCCCTGGATGTGTTCTGTGTGTCCTGCCCTGGGTGATCCTGCGGGGCAGGGGGGTTGGACTGGATGATCTCTCAAGCTCCTTTCCAACCCCTGAGATTCTCTGATTCTGGGAAAATCCACAGTGGCCCAGACACTTGGCAGCACCTGGGACCATGTGAAAAACCCTTCACCTCCAGCACCAGGCTGCCTGACGGAAGTGGGTTCATCACTGAGGTACCCAAGCCCCTCTGCTAATCCTGGGGATGATTTCAGGCAGCCACAACCTGATGGTTATAGAAAGCAATGTTCTGTGATGGGTGATTGGTACCTTTGCAAAATATGAGCCACCAAGGACACTACCACACACACCAGTCCCTGTCTTCTGCTTCAGCTTGTCTCATCACCTGGTCCTTGGGGATGTGTCAGTCTTAGTCCTCCTTGCAGCTCCATGGAGAAAGAGGAGGTGCCAGACTGCAGTTGTTCAGCCTTGCTGCTGTGAGGGGATCCATTTCTCGTGGCTTTCAGGTTTGCTTGAATCGTTGGCTTTGGTCCCCTCAGCTGCTGAAGGGACTCTGCTTTTACAGGACCAGGTCCAACAAAACACTTCAACATGTGCTCATCTCCCTGGGTAAGAGTGGCCTGGGGAGATCAATGCTTCAGGAAAACAGGCTTTCCTGGATCAGGGCCAGGGTGATGGAGCTACCACCACCAAAGCCATAAGTGAACAGGACCTCCCAGTGCTGCCCCTCCCTACAAAAACCAGCTAAACCTATCCTGAATATCAACCTCCATTTAGCTGTTTAAAAATAAGCAAAGCTTACCTTCCTCTACAAAACAACTGAAAGCCTGGGAAAAACAGAGCACAAACTGTACCTTCACACATCCCCCACCGAGCACCAGCCCAGGGTGAGACGAAGGAGGTGAAGTCCATAGAGAGTCATATTTTCTAAGGAAAATGTTAGCACGGCCCTGGAGCTGGTGGTGACAGGCAGAGGCACTGTGGGGACCCCCCAGGCTCAGCAGGAGATGGGGGTCTAGACCCCAGCGGGATGGATGCTCCTAAATTAGGAATGAAAACATTCCCCCCCCTGCACAGCAGAAGTGGAGGCTCAAAGTGAGCCCTTGTCTGGGACAGCCAGCAGGAGAAGTGAAGAGACAACGACAGCTCTGCTGGAGTCCAAAATATACTCAACCACTTGTTTTGAGTTACTTTATGCAGGGTTTTTGTTGTTGTTGTGTTGTGTTCTTTTTTAATATAAAAATAAATTTAAAAAAAATTGCTTAAAAATTTCCATCCAACCTGGCTGCAGAGCTGCAGGGAGACCCTGGGGTTTGTTTCCACACTGCTAGTAGGGTGATCACTGAATTACAGAATGTCAGAGGTTGGAAAGGGTCCCTGAAGATCATCAAGTCCAACCCCACTGCCAGAACAGGACCAAATCTAGGGCAGGGCACTCAGAAATGCATCCAGATGGGTCTGAAAGTCTCCAGAGGAGACTCCACAACCTCTCTGGGGAGCCTGTCCCAGGGCTCTGTAACCCCTACAGTAAAGAAATTCTTCCTCATGTTGAGGTGGAACTTCCTGTGCTCTATCTTGAATCCACTGCCCCTCATCCTATCACAGGGCACAACTGAGAAGAGGTTGTCCCTTCCTTCTTGAGGCCCAGACTTCACAGATTTATACACATTCATGAGATCCCTCTCAGTCTTCTCCTCTCCAGACTAAAAAGCCCCAGGTCTCTCAGCCTTTCTTCATCAGGCAGGTGTTCCAGTCCCTTCCTCATCCTCACAGCCCTCTGTTGGACTCTCTCCAGTAAATCCCAGTCCCTCTTCAAATGGGGAGCCCAGAGCTGGATGCAGCACTCGAGGTGAGGTCTCACCAGGGCAAAGTAGAAGAGAAGGAGAATTTCCCTTGATCTGCTGGCCACACTCTTCTTAATGCACCCCAAGATACCATTGGACACAAGGGCACATTGCTGTCCCATGGATAACTTGTCCACCAGGACTCCAAGGTCCTTCTCCATGGGGCTGCTCTCTAGCAGATCTCCTCTTAACCTGTACTACTGCATTTTTTCATTCCTTCCCAGGTGCAGGACTCAGGTTCTTGTTGAACCCCATCAGGTTCCTCCTGGCCCAGCTCTCCAGCCTGCCCAAATCTTGCTGAATAAGAATTTCTTCCCCTGAGTACTGACAAGAGAGAAATCTCTGGGAGGGCAGCACTGAGAAGAGCAAGAGAGGACAACAGCCACTCTTTGGCAGTGACACCCTTTGATGGTGATTTTGAGTGATGCCCACAAGGCATCTGTGCCAGCTGCTGGAGGTAGGAGTGATGTCCCTCCCAGCATCCCTGCAGGGGTGGCTGCCCCAGGGTGCTCAGATCCCCCAGACCCATCAGATCAACCCACAAAGGGAATTTGCTCTGCAAGCCCCACAGTCCAGCCCCCACCAGCACCAAAACCTCCTGCTTGTGTCTCAAAGTAGGGTGGCTCCATTGCAAACAAACCTGTAGGAGGGAGAGGGAAAGCAAGAATCCCTCAAGGAATCTGCAAGGCACTGGTGGAGCTAAAAATAAACACTGACAACAAGTCAATCTAGAAACAGAAAGCTAAAATCCCTATGAACAGAGGGCTGCCAGCTGGAGGAGGGAATAGCCTGGCATCCCTCACTCCAGCTCTGCCAGTCGAGGCTCCAGCTGTGACTGGGGCCATGGGGACCCCCATGCACCTTGCTGGGGGTCTGAGGGGACATCACTTGCTCTGAAGCAATGGTGGGTTCTGCAACAGTGCTCTTGGGCAGGGAAACATGGTGCTGAGGTTCCCTGTTGCTTTTTATCTTTGTGTTTCCAAATTATCTCTCAAGATGGGCCAGCAGACTCCAAGGAACCGAGATGCTGGTGCCAAACTCCCTGATCCCTGCTCTGCTCCCATCCAAGCTCCAGAAACAAAGCCAGATCTGTCCATTCCAGTGCTGGTCAACATCTTTCCCACACCCTCCAAATGAGATCTGTCTGGTGTCAGGACTCATCTCTGCAGCTATCAGTGCTCAGCTCTGCCATTCACCCCCTTCCAGGCCCCCCCAAGGATGCGTGCCCCTCTCCGGGCTTTTTCACCCCCCTGAATACATGCCATCACAGACAGAAACCTTAGAGAGCAAGTCATAGTGATCTCACAGCTATAAGGCAAGAGAAATATTCTTGGAAAATGTATAAAAGCCTCTGGATGGCAACTCACTTGCAATGTGAACTTCAAATGTGAATTTCAGGACTTCACAAGAACAAGAAAAATCCATCTTGGATCTGGTCACGGTAGATGGGAAGGGTAGAAGAGCCCTGGGTTTGGCCCCTCAGTGCACAGAGACATTCAAGGCCATTGGAAAGTCTGAGTGCAAAGGCAGAAACCTGTCCTTGTCCTCCCTGTCCCCAGTGTTTACAAAGGATAATGGATCCCCAGGGATGATGGGGAGAGCCCCCATACTGGTATCACCCCAACCCACCGCACTGCCAGCTACAGCATGGGGGGACCATCTCCCCAGACATGTGATGTGATGTCCCCGGGGCCAACCTCTTCCCCCTGTCCCCCCAGGGCCACCCTGGCACAACCCAGCGCCTGGTTAGGAAGGGCAGAGCTGGAGGGACACGGAGCAAGGACGGGTCGGGCCACCTGCGAGCCGGGGGCCGGAGCAGGCAGGAGGGGGTAATTTGATGACTTGTGCTCGCCTCCCCCTGCCCGGCCTCAGGCTCGGGTGACAAATGCTGCAGGAAGGGGATGCTGCTCTCCTGACACGGTACCCGCTGCTAATCCCGCGGGTTTATCTGTCACTTCCGCGGCGACAGCCAGCACCATCCTGCCCAGATCCCCCCAGGCTCCCGACAGAATCCCGCAGCCTCCGGATCCCACTCGGCTCTGCTCCCCGCTCCCATATCCCCCTTCCCAGCTCCTCCTCTCTCCCTCTTCTTCAATCAAGACTCTAGGAAGGGAGAAAAGGGTGGCGATGGGGTGTTTGCTTAAATAAAATGAGCTGGAAATGAGTGGGAGGCTCATCAGGCAGTGATTGTGCCTCTCCTGCCTAAACCTTAATTGCCATGGTGGGGAGGGGACAGCACAGCTACAGCAGGGACAAGGGGTGGGGACACAGCCCTGGGGGCAACGCAGACACAGGGCACCCCACTGCCAGGGCAAGGAACCAGGGCAGGGTGGGTGTCCCTGGTTTGGGTGACCACCAGCCCTCCCAGGTATCTCCCACCCTGCTGCTCCATCCTGTATACCATCTCCACAGCTGCTTGCCCTGACCTGGTCATTACTCCTACATCCAGCACCTCACTCCCACCTTTGGAGCAAGCCCCAAAGGGACATGTCCATGGACACAGACCCCAAGGGCTACCATGGCTGGGAACCTGCTGCCAGTGACAGCCCATGCCATGTAAATGCTGGGAGAGGCAGCTCGGCCAGAGCCCAGCTCTCCAGCTCAGGAATGTCCAAATAAATACAGAAATACATAAAAAGGCCATAAATAAGGTTGCCTGAGATGGCTGTTTGTCTCCCTCCTGGCCAGGACCCCCTCTGCTCCCTTGCTGTTTGCCTTGGCAGATGACAACCGGGTAATTTGTTTCCATTGCAATGAAGTCCTAATTAACTGGAATAAACTTTTTACACTAAGTGTGTTTGTTTAACAAACTGGCTCTTTCAGAGCCTCACCGAGACCTGATTGATGCATTTGAGGGGAGTGGAAACATGCTGGGTGCTTGGACATTAAAGCTGCAGTGTCTGAGCAAGCCAGGACTGAAAGGGCTCTCTCTGTATTTGGGAACTCAAAAATGACACCTCTGATGTCTGGATGGGGATGGGGATTTCAGCGTGGCCTTTGTGTACAAATATTTAGGGCTTCTCATTTGCTGTGGTTGACACCCCCTCCATTATCCTCCCCCTGCAGAATCTTGTTGCTGGGACATCCCCCAAAACCCTGTCCTGCACTGGTGGGAAGAGGCAGGACCCATCGGGGTGCACGTGGTTGCTCCTGCTGAGAGCATGGGTGGCTCTGGCCAGCCAAAGGGATCCCACAGGTGGGAGGATTCCAAAGGACACTCCCAATGAAGCTGGACCAAAATCTTCAGCAGTATCCATGCTGTCTCCTCCCCACCTTTAGAGATCAGCTTCAGTGCTGGGCAAGTCAGTCGTATGCAGCAGCAAAACCAAGACCATTAGAAACCAGTCTGAGATGGTTGGAAATCAGTTTCTGAGAATGGTTTCTGGTTCACACCAGAGCAACACTCACCCACCAAGGGTAGGCAGGGAGGGACAGCAGCTTGATAAAAGCCCAGAAGCAGAATCCTCCTCATCCTCAGAACCATCCAATTGGTCTGGAAACAGCAAAGGTCAGTGGCTACATGGTGGGATAGGGATGACTGGGTTTGGAAACCTGACCCTGATGGAGGTGGTGAAGATGCTGTGGAGGCAGTGGAAGCATCTGGAAGTAAGGGACATCTCTGGAGATAGCAGCTCTTGTGTTGGACCTTCTTCAGAAAGACTGCTGCCAAGACCTGAAGGTGCCTCAGGACAAGCAATGCTAAGGCAACAGATCTGATGATGGCCTAGGATCCAGGACAAAACTGAGGATTAAAAGAGGAATGAAAGAGGAATGTGGAGGGAAAAAGATGGCCAAAGTACCACCAGCACTGGTGGGACTTCCCTTGGGGTGGAAAACAGAGGCTACAGAGCTCAGCAGTAGGGCCAGGCCAAGGGGAGCCCCAAGCTGTAGCTGTAATTCACCTGTCTAATGAGATGGGTGCATGAATAATAAGCACTTCTGGTAAACAAAGCCCCTCTGACATCTGAGGGGGAGAAGAAATGAGCTGAGCTTTCCCTCCCTGGGTGCTTTTTCCTTCCTACCTCCTACCACAAAGAAAAACCTACAACAGCCCCTGCTCCAGCACTCTCAGCTCCAGAGGTTTGCTTGCAGCATTCAAGCTTTTTGGAAGGTTTGGCTTTTCTATTTTTAAATGTAAAAATAGGATTTTTGAGGGCCCCAGGGTTTCTTTTGCCTCCTTCCCTTCCAGCCCCTTTCCTCCAAGCATGGCACACATTTCCATTTACTTGGAGGCAAGAAGATGTTTGCTTGTGGCTGGGGGTTTAGCAGATATCCTACAACCCCTCAGTAAAATGCCCCAAAGTGTCCCCAAGGTCAACCAGCCCATGCTGTCCACAGCTTGATTCCCTCAAGTTTTTACTTAGGTATAAATATGATAGTCCAGAATTTCTTCAGGAATTATTACAGGCTAATCCTATCTTCAGCTGCACCTTCTGGATGTGTTGAAAGCCAGCAGTGGCAAGACTGGCAGCTGGGTGCCCAGGCTCCCTGTGCATGGAGAGACCAGGCACCTCTGGAAGAGGAATTCATTTCCCCATCAATAGATGGTGATGCTGGAGGTGAGGCTCTTTTGCATCATGTCCCACGCATGCAGAGACACCAAACTCCTGCACCCTCATCCCTTCCTGCCCGCTGCAAATCCCCTGAGTGTCCCTGAGCTGCTCTGAATCCCACCTTTGTTAATGCCAGAGATCTGTGGGAATGCTCAGAGCCTTCCATCTCACCTCTGCACAAATGGCTTTGTCAGGAGGCAGTAAAGACAACTTATTGTCCTCCTTTAATGTCCTCAGACAGGCTGTCCCCGGAGCAAATTAGCACTATCTACATGTCTCCCCACAGTCTGCTGGGTACAGCCCAAGTAAATCAGCGTATCCAGTGTGATCATCCCTCCCAGAGCAAAGAGCCAGAGGAGAAACACCAACACCACAGCTCCTGGACACCAGGCTGACTGCTCTCCAAGCTCGTTCTGTTACTGCCACCACCACCACCACCAGCAATTTTTGCTCCTTGGGAGTTCAAGTGGCTCAGCTCAGAGAAAGGCTGCAAAGCCAGCACCCAGAGCACCTCCTGCTTCACACTTGGTCCCTGCTGTAGCAAGGCTGGAGACAACATGAAGTTGGGAGGGGTATGGATTGGCTTGGAAGGACACAGCCAATGACTGGTCTTGCCCGGGAGATGCTGCCTGCCAGTGGGCTCAGGATCAACACAACCTTCTTCAGCATCTCTGGCATGGGGGCTGTCACACAGCAAAGCACTCAGATACCTGCCAGGCTGGCCATGGTGAGGATAAGCTTCTGAAGATGCAAACTGATGTAGCTGCTGATGGTTCTGTCCATTAGTCCATCTGACACCACAGGTGAAAGCCCAGAGAGAACATTCCAGAACTTTCATTCACATAAAGCCCCCAGGTTAATCTGCAGCTGCCCTACAAAAAGAGGATCAGATCTGCCTTGTGCTGATGGACAAAGGAGCAAGGTCTTGAGATGATGTGAGGCAGCAAGGTTGAGAAAGAGGAATAGGAAATTTTCACTCATGGGTAGAGAGTGAATACACCCAACACTACTGAGCCCTGCTACAATGATTTAGATGAGCAGAAATCTCTGCGTAGGAGGGGTGGCAAGAAGGAAGAGGGGGGCACAGCATACTCACAATACACACCATTGTACTCTTTCTCTTCAGAATTACAGATCTTTTAGCAGTCAGGGCTTGAAGAAATATAGCTTTACCTTCTCCCCAAGGTCACAGCACACCATGCCTGAGCCAGCACAGGACTGCAGGAGTTCAATCTTAAATATATGTTCTCAATAAAAAGAAATAATGCGCTATAAAGGACTTGGGTTTATGAGTTATGTGCTAGAAGACTTCACAGAGCCAGCAGTAAAACACCATGTGCATTTCCAAATGCTATAGCTGATAACTTTTGGATGCAGATGTTAATGCAGGGCAGGTGACAAGAGGTGGAGCAGTGCCTGGCTGCTCAGAGAGGAAGCCAATCCCCATGGGCCAGCCAGGAGATGGGGCAGGCAGCATCACATCCTCAGTCCTGAAAAATGGTGACTTTCCCCCCATGGGTGAAAGGAAGTAACACTGACTGTCAAGAAAGACTTTGAAAAAGTAGAGTGAAAAAAAAAAGAGTTCTTTAAGGGGAGTTCACCAAATCACAAAGTCACCTTGGTTGGAACAGACCTTCAGGATCACTGAGTCCAGCTGTTATCCTAACACTGACAAGTCCATATCCACAAGCACTATGTATGACTCTTAAATCCCTCCAGGGGTGGTGACGCCACCACTGCCCTGAGCAGCCTGTTCCAATGTCTGATAACCCCTTCATCCAATCAAACATCCAATCTAAACCTTCCCTGGTACAACTCAAGGCCATTACCTCTTATCTTGTCACTTGTACTGTCATTGATCAGACTGATCCCCACCTCTTTACAACCTCCTTTAAGGTAGTTGTAGAGAATGAGAAGGTCTCCTCTCAGCCTACCTTATGCTCATCAATGTCCATAAAGTTCTAATTTCACAGGTAGGAAAATGAGCAACTTGCTTAAAACCCCTGCTTGCTAAAGAGAAGGTGCAGAGTAGAAAGCAAATAAAGAGTGGTCAATACAACTGAAACATTACTACAGGCAGGAAACTGCTAAGGGAAACTAAAGGAGGGGAAAGAAAGGGAAAATGCCTGGGTGGACATGCAAGACCTAACATTAGGAGCCAAAAAAATTCTAGCAATAGGCTCCTGTTTATAAGGAGCAAGAGGACCACCTTTAAGGAACAACAGGACCACCTTTAAGAAGCAATAAATCCATTTTTTAGGAACACTAGGCCTGTTTTTAAGGAGCAAAAGACCCATTTTAAGAAGCAATAGAATAGTTTTAAGCAGAGGCTGTAGGAGCTGAAAAAACAAACACAGTCAATGGGTCCTTCTTCTGTGTTTTACAGAAATGAGAGTAAAGAACATCCTAGGAGAGATGAAGCTTTCTTAAACTATTTGCAACCTTACCTACATCTAAGGCAGCCAAACAGCAGCAAGCAGCCAGCAGGATAATGTGTAGCCAAAGCTGTGGGGGGGGGGAGGAGGATTTTTCTGGGCTCTGCTGCTTATTTTGAGCAAACTTGGGGCTGCCATGTCCAGATGGCAACCGGCTCCTTCCCAGCAATCTTCACACCCAGCAGTGAAGCTGACCTAGTTAACTGTGAAATGGTCAGCCTGATAGAAGACCCAGAAGCCAGGGCTCATCTGGAATTAAATTAAGAAATAATTAAAGGATGTAAGTTCTAATTAAAATCAGCCGGTGTAGAGGAGAGATCCAGTCAAATGAGCCTGGTGTCACCTTTTTAGTGCAGCCAGGCTGAGCTGAAAAAGGCCCTGCACAGGCTGAAGTGCTTCTTGACATGCTGATTTTACAAGATAGGATGGTGCAGTGTCAATAAAGCAGATGAAGAGCTGGCTGACAGGTCTGAAACAGAAGAAGTCGTCAAGGGGGAATCGTTAGCGAGGCTCCGGGGGGAACGCGCGGGTCGATATTTTCATCGATGCTGGGGAAGGAAATACAAAATCTTTTGGGGAAAAAAAAAAAAAAAAAGTAACAAAATTAGCAGATGACAGGAAGATTGATGTAACGGTAAATATTGATGAGGAGAGAGTGAAATGTGGGTTGCTTGGTAATGCTGAGCCCATTCAAAGCCTGTAGATGTTAATGCAGCCCGATGCAGAATGACACACCTACGGAGAAGGATTTCAGGCTGTATTTATGAACAGGGACTGGATCCCAGACAAGAGAGAGCCTCCAGAAAGGCTCAAGGGTCACCACGGTTGACCAAGCCAACACAAGGCTCTAATGTGGTGCTGTGATGAAAAGAGCTGATGCAGTTCTTGGGGGAGAGGAGAGTTACGGGTATTGCGCTGCTGAGACAGGCAGGGAAACACTCCTGCAATTAAGATGCCCACGTTTGAAAGGGGACACTAAAAAAAGCAGAGAGGCTGGAGGGATGAATCCCAAGACTGATCTAAGGGTTGGAGAAAACATCCTGCTGCAAAAGATTTGAGCTACACTGAGTTTATGGACAAAAAATTCTGCCACTCCTCCCTAAAGCAGAGCAGTGCCAACCACTCTGGCCCAGCAAGATGTGAGAGAGCCAGGGACTGGGAACTGGAGCCCAACAAGTCCAAACCAGTTTTGGGTCAGATTAGATACCTCTTGGAGATGCTCAGAGGACTGGATACCTCTCAGAGGGCAATTCCAACTTCTTGAGCTTGCAGAGAAGTGCATGGACAGAACTGATACCCATACAGCATGTGGGCAGCTGAACTCTGTGATTCAATAGACCCTTTCACACTTAAGTCCCACGTGAGTAAATCCCAGTGGATAACTGGAGCTGCCAGGCTAACCCCTGCCACAGAGCACAGTGAAGATGGGTAACTCCAGGTTAATGGTTGGACTTTGTGATCTTAAATGTTTTTTCCAACCAAAACAGTTCCATTGTTCTATGATTCTACAATTCAGGAGACAGCACTGACCTTGGAGCAACGAGGAGCTGGGGACACACCAAGCAGGAGGCACCCAGAGATGGGTGATTCTCCTCAAAGGCCAGATTCAGAGCCCATCAGGTGCCAGGAGCACAGAATGTGGGAAAGAACCTCACACAGCTCTTGCAGAAACCCCAGCAGTGCAGGAACCACCTCAGCCCACCTCTTCCTCTTGATAGCCAGCCAGAGGTGGGACCCTTCCCCCCCTTGCCAAAAGCATCTCAGTGCTCAATGACTGCAGCAAACACTTTGCTCCCTTGCTTAGGTGAGAAGGCAGCCGTGGTTATTTTGTTTAAAAATGCCCATCTCCCTACACCCTTCTCATGGTTAATGGGGAGGGTTGCAGATGTGGAAGAGCTGCAGCTGGTGCATAGGTGGTGTCTGTGCCAGGCCCAGCTCTGAGCTGGCAGCACTACCCTCCCACCCCATGAGAGGGGAAGGCAGCCCTGGGTTCAGAGCAGAGGGGCAAGCAGATGCTGTGTCAGTGTCACCACCAAAGGACCAAGGACCTCCAGCAAGTGGGCACCAAGAAGCCATGCCCACCCTACTCCCTGGCCTCACAAGAAGCAGCAATGAGAAGTACCCCATGGAGGGGTCTTGTCCTACCCAGAGGCATCACAGAGGGACATGGGCTGAGGACCAGCCCCAATCCTAGTGGGGTCTCCATGGGGACAAAAGCCCACCCAGTGCCACCAGAAAAGTGCCTGGATTAAGGGTACATGCACCCTTCAGCTGAGACAGAGGGAAACACAGCTCTCTGCTACTCCCTGGGAGGAGGTTGGAGCCAGGAGGGTCGGGCTCTGCTCCCAAGGAACAAGGGATGGGACAAGAAACGGCCTCAAGTTGTGCCATGGGAGGTTTAGGTTGGAGCTTGGGAACAATTTCTCCTTGGAAAGGGTTGTCAGGGCCTGGCCCAGGCTGCCCAGGGCCAGGGTGGAGTCCCCATCCCTGGAGGGGTTTCAGAGCCCTGGAGATGTGATGCTGAGGGCCATGGGTCAATGGTGGCCCTGGCAGTGCTGGGGTTAATGGTTGGACTGGATGATCTGAAAGGTCTTTTCCAACCAAGATGATTCTGTGATTCTATGATAAAGACATCGAGTACTTTTGTGGCAGTACTGGAGACAGGGAATCAGGACCAGGCAGGTTTTTAATTGGACTGGAAGTGAAATTACAGGAGGTGGGGGGAGAAACCAACCTGCTTTGGTTTAAAGAAAGGGGCTGGGGGATAGGAGCAAAAAAGCCCTTCAAGTTTCTATGACAACCGGCACAGTAAAAGCCTACATTGCAACCTCACTTAACACATTAAAAGCTGCACAGAAACAACTGAAACCAAAACTTTGCTCTACCAGCAGGTCCAGGAAGGTTGTTCACAGATGCAGAATGAGCACACTGCCAGAGGCAGATCCAGCCCAGACACCCGGAGCAGGGCACCATGGACTCAACAGCCCCAAAAACTCTTCCTTCCATCCCCTGTCCTTGGGGGACCCATCCTGCTCCCTCTGCAGCCACAGAGGAGCCAGACCAAAACCATTTTGAGGGTACAAAGCCATTTCTAAAAGGCCAGAGGTGCAGACCCCCCAGAGATGTCCTCCTGCCCCACTGCAAGACCCTGTCCTGGAACACTCACATCCTTCAGGGAGATGCCAGCACCCAGGAGACCGCACAGCCCCAGCCCCCAGCATTCATAACATCATGGGGTCAAGGTGCAGCACCTCTCCCCCTGGGCACAACCCCCCTCCCCAGGGCAGATTAGGCTCCAGAAGCTCAGGTAATTACTAGGAGAGACATGGCCACCTTAACTTCAGAGCCCAGCACATCCCAGGGTAGGGGAGACCTTTTGAAGGCCAGAAGAGAAGTTGCAGAGCTGGTCAGAGGCTGCAGCACCAGCAAGATCCTTCACCCACTGCAAACACTGAAAGCATCTCTGCCATGCTCTGCCAACTCCCACCACTCAGACTCCTTCCTGCTAACCCCCCACTGCCCTTCTTCTCTGCTCTCCATCCTCAGACTGGCATCTGTTGGATGACAACATTTCCCCAAAGTATCTTTCCAGGATTCTCTTCCTTTCCCAGCACTCAGAGAGGCTTCAAGCCCCTCCACCTGCCTGGAACTTGGGCTCTCGATCCACTGGACAAACACCAGGGGAAATATTTTGTAACCTTACTCTATAACCTCACTCAATGTCCCAGCCCCTGCTGCTAGGATATGACCAGCATCACATCCTTCATTAGTTCATCACATTGAGTGTGGAGGAGTTTTTCCTCTGACTTTTCAGAAAACTGGCTGAGCCAGGACTCCAGAAGCTAGGAGCTCATGGTCCCTTCTGGAAGCTCTGCTCCTCTTCAGCTGTCAAACTGCACCCATCCAAGGAGAGCCCAACATTTCTCTCCCATCATCCTGCTGCTGGTGCTGGCACTTCATCCTTTCCTACAACTGAAGCTGGGAGAAGTATTCTCCAAGACCCAGAAGGTGCTCCGAGGGCAGTTTCTTGTAGTCCTGAGCATCCCATGGCTTCAGTACAGCAAGATGGCCTCAGCATCACTTCACCCACTCCACTGCTTCCCTTGCACCATCTCTTACACCCCCTTTCCCTGTGCATCCTCCTGGCACTTTGGAGGTGGTGACCCTGAGCTGCTTGCAGGGCATCCCAGCTGAATGCCAAAGAAGTCAAGTGCAGTGTGTGGGTGTGTTATAAATTATCATTGCAAAACAGGAACACTTGATCAGGAGGCAACAAAGTGAGCACCCAGCTTAGGGACACATCAAGCTTAACACTTCTAAGATGTAAATCCTGATTTCTAAATCCTTAAAAATTCCACAGTTTTACAAGATAGTGATTCAGCAGTGGAACATCTCAGTACTGGCATGGGAAGGTTCTGCCCTAAGAGCTGGGTGGCAACAAATGAGCTGCAGAGACATCTTGGCTTAATGAAGGTGACAAGGCAAACCAAGAACGAGCTGCTGCTTTCCGTAAGGTGGTTTCAAAGGTTCCTCCTGTGTTTCCATGTCTGAGTCACAGCACAGAAGGTGAATGCCCATCTGGCATCTGCAAACAGAGGCAGAGCCACCAGGTGCCAGGACAAAAGGGCAGTGGGATTCTGCTGGGGCACGATGTGGGCTCTGAGACATCTTTGGCACAGCCACATTGTCCCAAGGGACTGAACAAGCAGCTCAAAGGACAGCATTTGATGTCACTCCTCCCAGAGCCTGGCAAACATGACCTGCTCCTGAGTGATGGCTCCTGACAGCTGAGCACTGCTCCTGGCAGAGGAGACAGCCCAGGCAGCTCCTGCAGCACATCACTGACACTTTAATTAAAGCCAGGTAGTTCAGTCAACATTTTGTAGGGGAGTATGATTGCTATTACTACCAAAATTTCTTTCTGGGTTTGGAGAAGCTGAGTTCCAGTCTGTGTCAAACACATGCCACCAGCAATCAGCCAACACATGAGCCTGATGTGGCTCCTGTCAAGACACTTCCAACCAGCCCCACCAGGAGAGTTATTAAGCAAAACCACCAGTCCCATGAGAGCCTATTTCTGTCTCTGAACATGGTGTCTCTGGGTCTTCAGACAGTAAGTCCTTGCTCAGGAAACTGCCTTGACAAAGCAGAAATTTGGAAGGACCTTCTCGAGGGACCTTTTGACCTCCTCCATCAGAAATTTGGAAGGATCTCTAGAAACCCAGATATTAATGACAACGTTGCAGCTGAATTAGCAGTGTCCAAAGTCACAGTGATTAAGGAGCAAAGGACTTAGGGACTGGACTTCAGCCCAGGAGGTGTTTCTCCCCTGGTCCCTGCAAGTGGTGGCCAGCCCCAAGGCAGAGGGGGTTGCAGGCAGGGCTGCAATGGGGGAGTTAAGTGCCCAAACTGCAGCAGGTGAGAATTAGGAGATTGGAATATCCTGTTCTGACATCTGAACAACCTGCCTGGAGACTCAGCAGAGGGAAGGCAGCTATTCAAATAGGACACAGCACCAGGCTGGAGCAGCCTCTGTGGGTAAGGAAACTCATGCAGATATTGTCTCACTGATGGACTTGTGGCCATTTCCCACAGGCAAGATTCCTCTCTGGAATTTCAGCTATGGAAGCTCTTTGTGTGCCTGTTCTTCCTAAGGTGCTCTCTAGCCCATAGTCTTCTCAGGTAATGCAATTTTTTTTAAAGATTAATGCTTCAGCCCTCTCAACCCCTGCAGCATCTACCTTCAGAAGCACCAAAACCTTGGGTAACTGTCAGTAGGGCTCACAAAAGAAGTTTTAAATCCTTTGCCAAATACGTGTTCATTTTGTCATAGCATCCACAATGCCCCCATAACCTCCTGGGCTATCTTGCTCATCTCCCAGAAATCCACAAGGGATTAAACAGCCTGGGAAATATTCCAGCCCATATTCTCAGAAGTCTTTAGCTGCCAGTGGTCTTGGGAGATCAGACTGCCTTGGGGTGAGCAGACAGAGGAGCTCCTGGAAATTAAGACTTTTCAGCAGGGATCTAAGAGTCCAGAACTGAGTTTTAAAACCTTTTGGTAGCATAAGGAAAGAGGACCCAGCAGTTAACTGAAGACCATGACCACACTCCCCATCCCAGGTAGCTCCATAAAGCTCCATGACCTCATCTGCCATCCCAGCATGGCCCTGGACCTGCCTGCCCTGATGCTCAGGGGCAAGGGAAGATGCTGCCTGGGTGCTCAGTGTGTTCTTAGGCACCACCAGGAAGCATTTCTGCAGGAAAGTTTGGGAAAGCAGCAAAGAAAGAGCAAGAGCAGAAAGAGAGTGAGCTTTGCAGGAGGCATTTCCTCAACTCATTTCCTTCTGAATCTTCCAAAGACAAACCTGCACATCAGAGAACTGTTCCACAACTTCAAAACCACCTATGATTGTTTCAGAGGAAAAAAGGCAATGACATGAAGATCTTCACTGTCCCAAGCAGAGCAGGAGCAATGCAAGGTGCTTCACATCTAGAGCCAAACCTCTCAGCATGGCTATCAAATACTGACAGTCTCAGACACATCTTTCCAACAAAAAGACAATTTTCTTGCCTCCAAGGTGCCATGCTGGGTGCACCAACATAATGGGACTGCAAGCTCTGCTTGTTTTTCAGCATGGGTCTCTGAGGTGAGAGCTGCTCTCACTCATATGCTCATGGACTGCCTCAGCCAGCCCAGAGCCATGGACAAGGGCACATACAAAGCAACCAACTGCTTCAGTTAGTGGGGTGACCCACAGGACCTTTGTTCATGCTCCAGAGAGCCTCTTCCTTCCCTCTTGCCCCTGCAGCTCCCCGTGCTTTGCAAAACACAAGGGATGGGAGATGACAGGCATCAATGTCAAAGCACTGGCAGCAGAAGACGTGCTTCACCATCAGCCCATTGCAACACAGAACAAAACCCTTCAATTCTCCAAAGCAGCTCAGCTGTGCAAACCTGGAGCAGAGGGAGCAGGGGTGGGAAAGGTCACCCCGCATCCCCCGCTCCCCAGCCGCCAGGTCCCAGCTCAGTCCCTGGGGCTCAGCCCAAGCTGTCGTGATTCCTTCTGACCTGATTTAATGATCTGCATATGCCCTGAAGTCAAAATGAGTGACAGCTCTTCCCCTGTTATCCTCACTTGTGTAATTGCAGCAGCTATTCTTGTACATTGCAATGTCTAATCTTAGCAAGCCACCGAGCTCCCGGTATCGTGGACCGACCGGGAATTTCCACGCAATTACTCACCACAGCTTCTGGCACTTACTTTGGTTGGTAAAAGTCCTTCTTGTCCGCTGACCCCAGGCTCTGCAAGACACAAAAGACAGATGGATTTCTTTAACCTTTTGCCAAGCAATGTCATCAATGAAGAGGTTTGGTGAGCAGGAAAAGGCATGTCTGTTCTTTCTGCTACCTGTTGGGTAAGTGCGGGCAGGCTGGACAGGGAAGGCAGCTCAGGACCTTCAGCCTCTGAACACACCACAGGCAGAGCTCACACCCACCAAGGCTGGAAAAATAAAGAGCCCAAGCAGAGGTGTGAGCCTAAGCCCGTTGTATTCAGGCATCCCATCATTGCACAAGCATGGCACCTTGTGTCAAGATGTAGGGATAGGATGAGGAGGAATGGTTTCAAACTGGAAGTGGGGAAATTGAGCTGAGATCTGAGGAAGAAATTGTTTGGTGTGAGGGTGCTGAGCCCCTGGCCCAGGCTTCCCAGAGAAGCTGTGGCTGCCCCATCCCTGGCAGTGTCTCAGCCCAGGTTGGATGGGGCTTGGAGCAACCTAGGCTGTGGGAGGTGCCCCTGCCTGTGACAGGGAGCTGGAATTAGTTGATCTTTAAGGTTCCTTTCCAATCCAAACCAGGCTGGGATTCTACAACTCGTGTCCTCTCATGCCTTCCCTCAATGGGAAGAGGTTGAGGTGCAGGGCTGGCAGAGGGACTGAGCCACCACTGCCTGCAGCAGCCTTGACAGGGCAGGGAACTGATCCCAAGGCCCAAGCCACTACTTAGGGACAGAACCACGAAATTCTCCTGCCAAGATAAATGACGTCAGACACCAAGCATGTCCAGTCTTGGGAAGCAGAGACAGCCCTGATGCACACTCAGGTTCTCACAGGCTGCCAGCTCCACCAACAGCAGCCTAGCAAAGGTCTGGCAGCACCCAGTCCTGGGCTGTTGGAACACCAGGGTGCCCTGGGAACCCCCAGCCACACCGGAGCCTCCCCGTGGGGAGCCTGGGGATGTTGGGGAACCCACAGACCCCACTTCGGGAGCAAGTCTGAGCTGCTGCCTGACACACAGAGATCACACACACCCCGCTGCTCCTGGCCCTGCTCTCCAAGGGGGCCAACACCCCCCTTACACCCACTGACCCCCCCAGCACGCTTCATCCCAGAGGCACCCACAGTGGGCAGCGCTGGGGCAGACAGACAGACGGACAAACCCACCAAACCTGGGTGTCAGCAAAGCTGTTGCACTGCCGGAGCCCCCTCCTCCTCTTCCTCCTCCTCCTCCTCCTGCTCTCGGGGCAGCCGTCACCCTCGCACCCTGCGGGGCTGGGGGATGGTGGGCAGCAGCGTGGGGCGTCCCCGTCCCGCGTGGGCAGCAGGCGTGTGCGGGTGCCACGGGAAGCAGGCAGGGGCTGCGGGGCTGCTGTTGTAGTTTTGCTCCGTGGTTGCCAGGCAATGGAGAGCGCGAACGCCGCGGAGCAGCGGGGCCGAATGCTAATCAGGGTGCGGGAGCCCTCCCAGCCCTCCCCGCTGCCCAAAGCCTCTGGGTGTTCTCACCCTGGGGCTGAAAAGCAAGCAGGGCAAGGAAGATCACGGCCTTTTAGCAGGCAGGGATCCACCATCACCAAAACATCCCCCCAGAAAGGGAGCTCTGTCCAAGCCGGTGAGCTGGGATGCCTCTGTCTCCAGCACAGAGGGCTTGGTCGGACACGGGTGCAACCAAACCCACAGCACCAAGGCAGAGCTGGACGAGTGCCACCCTATTGCATGTCTCATGGCACCACGGGGCCAGAGGACACACCTGAGCTTCAGGTTGGGATAGAGCTTGGAGTTAGTGAGGCCCATGGGACAGAGCTCTCATCAACCTCAGATGTCCTTTGCCAGCTCCAGACAGTACCTGACCTTCCTATAGCACTCTAACAGCAGGAAACAACACTGACCCTATTCTAAAACGCTGGGGGCACCATCACTATCACCAATATTCCCAGCCCAGCAGATGGCAAAACCTGCAGTCAGTAGCCCCTTCACATAGCCCTGGGTGTCACAATCCCTAAACACCTTCATCTCTTGCTCAGCTGGAGATGGAGGTCTCTGAAATCAATCCCTAATGAGGAAAAACCACATGGAAAGGATCAGGTTGGAAGCTCAGCTCTTGCTGGGCTGGTGCTGTGCCTTGGCTGGAGGTGCAGGTCAGCAGCTGCCAGCAGGATGGGCTACAGGAGGATGCTGAGCAAAGGAGGTACCTTGAACTTACCAAGCAATTATTTTTTTAAGACTCATGGAAAACGGAGAAGGTTTTCGATATCTGGAATAAACCAACGAGGCACTAACTGAAGAGAGGAAAAACTAAACAATAAACTGAGGAGCAATGGCAGCACTGAGCAGCCAAAACAGCCGAGTTGAAACCTCCTGAAGAAAGGAGTAGAAGAGGAGGAAAAGCAGAATGCTAGAAAAATGTCCAAACAATCAGACCTGGAGCAAAGGCAGGAGCTGTGGATCAGTTCCTGGCCCTTCCACCACCCCAAGGTCTGGCCTTGAGCCCTCTCCTCCCTCTTCATGCTTCTGTTTCTCCATATTGCGTCTACATGGCCCTTCTCCTCCTTGTTCTCTTCCCAGAAGGGAAAGGTCCTGAGCCCAGCATTTAGATGAAGTTACAGAGCTCAGTCCCACCATACTGCACTCTGTTCTCCTGAACACATGGATCCAGAGAACTCGGGGTGAGTGTCTGGAAAGCTCCTGACCACAGGCCTGGAGTGCTTGCTGGGGGCTCCAGCCACAGTTGGGGTCTCCAGAGAGGCTGCACTGTGATGGTTCAGCTCCCAGAATAAAACAGGGAGCTCCAGAGGCTTCCAGAGATCTGCTGCTGCTCAAGATGCTGGGAAGAGCCTGGCCTTGCTGGGAAGGAGGGAAAGAGTGGAGCATCCCCCAATTCCAAGAGTCCCCTGTGAGCCCCAGACCCCCGCAGCCTGAGTCACCCTCCAGTGGGGCCCACAGGGTTTCTTCTTGCCTGCTGGCTTCATTGATGACTCAGGGCTTAGGAAGCACATTTTAAATCCCTTAATGAAATAATGGAGAGAGTCATTTTGATCCTAGTGTATTTTTAAAACAAATACTTCAAGCGAGGCTTGTGCCCGTCTCCACCCTTTCCTCCCTAGACCTGGAGGCAAGTGACAGCAGGGACCAGGCTACACCCTCCATCCCTTCCAACTGGTGGCAATGTCCTGGAGGTGGGATATCATCCTGGTGTCCCCCAGAGCCTGGCAGTGTCCCCAGCACCTCGCTCCCCCTGGGTGTGTGCCTTCCAAGCCCCTGCCCTTTCAGATGCACCCAGGAACCCTCTTTAAACTCTTTGCAGAGCAAACAACCACCCAAACAGAGGCAACAGCAGAAGGGGACAGTGACACCCAGCCCACAGCTCCTGGGTGCCAGGGAGCAGCCTGCCAAGAAGCAGGGATTGCCTGACAATATGATTAAGAAAGTGATGGCTCGAGGTCATTCCCACCGCTGCCCTCTGCCCCTTGCTGTACAGCAATACCTGAGCCAGACTTGAGCTGCCCTCATGCTGATCAAAGGACCTCTCTGTGGGATGCTCTGAGCCTTTCTGCTCCTGTAGAAAAGTGCAACATCAATGCTGAAAAGTGCAACGTCCCAGAAGACACCTTAGAAATGCCATGAGGGAAAAGGCAAGGCAAGAGGATGCCAGCTTTCCCAGTGCTTTTACATTAAACCAAGATGATGTGAGAGGCCAGAGTGGATTTATCAGCTGTAAGACCCATGCTCCCAAGTCTCAAGAGGCACCTTTGCAGGGGTGTAAAAATGCAACCTCCCAGACTAGCAGAACAACACCCAGCTGCACCTGGGCAATCGCCAAGGCTCGCCCAGTGGCATCAGAACCAGTGGACCAGGGCCAGGCACAACCCAGGCACCAGCTCCTCCTCTCTGCCCAGCGTTGCCCTTCCCAACCCTCCTGTCACAGCCACACAACCACCCATCTCCCTTCAGCACAGCATCACAAGCTCCTTTTAAATACTGGAGTATTTAATGTAATATCCGTACATAATAATAAAATATATCCGTACAAAACATCAAAGGCAGTTGTGGGCTTATCCCTTTACTTAAAACACACCCCACAATTTCCCCAAAGCCTTTGCAAAGCCAGGAGATTCTGGGCCAACTTGAAATTATTGTCTTAATTTCACATTTCAGGCACTAAGTAAACTATTTTGCAAATTATTTAAATCACATATTTAAAAAGCCCGAGTTACACGACGTATAGAAGCTACCAGGCAGGCTTCCCTTGAGCAGCTCATCTCCAGAGCCAGCCTTGCTGGGCCCTGAGCAGAATGAGCACAACATGCTGCAGACAGAAAAGAGGAGATCGATTTAAAGGACTGCTCTGAATTCTGAATTTCAGCCAAGCACCGGAGATAACAGACAGAGGGTTGGAAACAGGGATGCTCAGAGGGGGGGGGGGAGAAAAGAAGAGGGGGATAAGGCAGAGGTATTGTATTATTTATTTATTCACGCCAGCAGACATCAATCCTGTTGTACTTTTCCCTCTCCTAAATGTTGCCAAGCATAATCTCAGCTCATCTTTTTCTGGGCAGTGTCCCTTGGAGAAAGAAGTTATTAGTAAGTCTGAAGAAGCCTCATGCAATTATTTAGAAACTACACCAAAATAATCCCCTAAGACCAGCCGCTGCTTGCAGGTGGCAGCTTTCTAAGTCATTCCAATAAAATCTGGCTCAGTAACTCCCAGCATAATCAATGCCCACACAAACAAAAGGGAGAAAAACCCAGGGACCAGTTATTTTTCCACGCTAGAAGAGGATTCTGCAAAACAAACTAGTGGGCCAATGCTGACAGTGCTCCAGGCTGCAAACCTCCCAGCCACACTTGGTCACCTGCTAGGACCTCCACTAGGACCTCCCTGAGCTGGGCTGCCCAGAATCCTGTGGGATGTGGGCACGGGAAGCAGATGCTTGGTCCCCAGGGCAGGGGGACAGAGCTTTGTCCCCCCCATCCTGGCTGCTCACCCCTGGATCCTGCTGGTTGGTGCTTCCAGGCGGAGCCGTTTGTCAAGCTCCACGGATCTGCAGCGTGCTGCATTTATGAGTAATCTGGAATTGATGCCTGACTGTCAGAAGGGGAATAAAATTAAGAGCTTGGGATGCAGGAGGGTTGTTTGGAAGGAGGAGGAAGGAGATATCACTCCCTTACCCCCTGCTAGTGGCATTCCTCCGAGCAAGCGCAACTCCATCCGGAGCATGCCAGGGCTGGGCACAGGATGTTTCCCTTGTCCCTCCATCCCTGTCCCCTGGGGCACGGGCTTGGCCAGGAAACCAAAGAGAGGTGGGGATGGTGCCTCCTGCCCTGCAGACACCAGCTCCCCTCAGGGGGACTCTGGCACCCATTCCCCCAGCCATGGCCCCAGCACCGCACCCCTTGGAACAGCCCTGGAGGGCTAACCCAGCCCTGAGTCTCCCCAAGAAAACCAAATTTGAGGCCAGATGAACCCTCAATCCTAAAACCTGAATTTCAGGTTGGATGAACCAGCTTGCTCAGCTGAAAATGACACACATCACTTATGAAAGTGATAACTCCTGCCTTCGATTTGGCCTTGCTGCCAAGCTGCTCACAGCCCAGAGGAAGCTCCGGACCACCCAGCCAGGTCCATCTCTGCACCTCCAAAGTGCAAAGATTTGGAGGGGAGATGATCCTTGCCTGTGGGTTGGAGCACGGGGGGCATGAAGGAACGGAGAAGAGGGGGGATTAAGGAACAGAGAGCAGGAGCCATTAAGGGTCACAAAGAAGAACAAAATCTGGTGGCAGAGGAAGACTCAGCCTGTGGCAGCAGTGTCACCTGCCTAGATGGAGAGATGGAAGGGGCTGGCTGGAGGGAGGAGGACACATGCCTTTGGGAATCAGAACAGGGCCTTGGTCTCTGGGAGGATGGCATTTCAGGAGAGCACAAGCACCAAGGCCAGGGTTGGGTGTGTGAGCCGCAGGCTTTCTGCACCCAGCTTCTGGCCATGGGGATCCTACCTCCTCCTCCTCCTCCAACTACAAAGGACCAAGGAGAGGCCAGGCAATTCCCTGTGGACCTGACCCAGCCAGGGGAGGATGCCAATGGCTCTAAAATGTTCATTCTTCAGTGGCTAGCTCATCCCAGCCCAGCTCTGGAGCAGGAGGCTGAACCAGTTATCACACTCGCCTGCAAACAGCGCTGACCCCGTGCACGCACACAGGGCATTGACACCCATCCAAGCTGGGCTTTGAGACTGATGAAAGGTGAAAAGTGTGCCAGAAAAATAGAGAAAAGTCTTTTTGGACCATCTGGGGGAAGGAGAAGGGAAACGTGGCTACGCACGCGAAGTGCTGCGAGGCGATCCAGGAAGAGAAACAAAGCCCTGCAGAGCAGCTCGATCCACACCTGGGAGATGGAGGAGCTTGTGCTGTCCTCCAAGCAGCTCTCCCCACAGACCCACCCACAAAGATGTCCTGTGTTCCACCAGCTCTCCTGGCCAGCACATCCTGCCACCACAGCCCTGCTCAAGTGCCAGCCTGGACCCAACCACCTCACCATGCCAGGATGGCCTCTTGTGACCAAGAGGACACCCACTCTCTAGGATCAAATCTTTCCAGAGGCTGAACACTCTTCTCTGGTTGCTCACCCACCCCCACGTTCAGGACTCAGGAGGGGAGACCTTGGTCATTTCCTAGGGGCTGAAATACAAACATAAACTTGGTTCTGTGGAGAACCAGCTTCACCTTTCTCCCAACCTATATCTGACCTCCTGGCAAAAAAGGAGATGGGTTCTCCTGGACCTTTATCCATTCCTCACTCCAGACCATGTCTCAGCAGCTCACCCTGGCCTTGCCAACATGCTGCATTCATGAGGGCCAGGCCAAGCCAAAGCAGAGCCAAACTCTCCCAAAACATTAACTTTTCCTTCCTCCTCCTCACAGCTCAGCCTTGCAGGGGTGTTGCACCAAGGAGCAGAGCTCTGTCAGAGCAAGGAGGGACAGAGCTCAGTGCCATGAGCTGCACCAGCACAACCCCAGTGCTCACCAGCACCTGGGGACACCCCTTCCTCCCTTGTCTCCTGCCACTGGGTGTTTAAAGGCACACAGTGGGGTGAGTTGCAGCACCAGCCCTCACAACCAGGTAAAGAGGACAGGCTCCCCCTCTGCTCCTGCCTTCCCACCAGGAGGAAAAGCAAGTCTGCAAACCAGCATCTCCCAGCACCCCTCCAGTAAAACAAGCTCCTGTCTTTCATCCCCCTGCCACCGCCCTCCCCTTGCCATCCCACCCACTCACAGCATCTCCCCAGCCCTCTCTCAAGCCTCACTTTCCCCACCCCAGCCCCTTCCCTGGCCACATTGGAGCTTCTCACCCCCAAACCCCTCACAGCTTGCCCCAGACTGGGACAGATCCCAACTTCAGAACATTTCTTTACCGAGAGTTCATCCAGGAAACTTCTATTGTTTGGTTTTAGTCATGTTTTTCTTTTTGGTTCTCTACCTCTATTGCACGGCTACATGCCTGTAACAACTCATTTATGCAGACACACACAGCATTGCACACACAGCCTCCATCCTCAGACATTGCTCTTGCTGGAAGGAGCTCCCTGAGCCATCCTGAGGGCTGGCACAGCCCAAGCCCTGCACTTAACTGCTCATCAGAGCTGCTGGGGATGAAAAGTTGTCAAACTGCTGTCAAAACCACCACAGCTTGGACACCTCGTCAGCTCAACACCACCACCCAGGTGTGGGCACCTCCTCTCCCTGTTTAAATGAATCAAATCCTTCTTTAGGAAGGTGAAGGGCACAGGAGCTGCAGGGAGGGAGCAGCAGGCACGGGGCAGTGGATTCCTGCACCTTGCTGCACATTCCCTGTTTTCTACCTTAGTTTCACTTCCCTTCCTCAACAGCAGCCTGCAGACTACTGCAGCACCTTGAAACACATCCAGAAAGACCCGTGTTGGTTTTTAAGTGTTTGCAGCATCAGGGCTGAGATGTGGAGCTGAACGTGCTGCTATTTATAGTGCTCAGCCCCAAGCCCCGCAGGATGCAACGCGGCTGCCTCAGTGCTGCTCCCACAGCATGGGGTGGTTTTATTGTTCTGTCTTGTTCCAGGGGGTATCAGCTGCCTGACTCATCAGTTTTGCTCAGAAAA
This sequence comes from Calypte anna, assembly GCF_003957555.1. Lineage (NCBI taxonomy): Eukaryota > Metazoa > Chordata > Aves > Apodiformes > Trochilidae > Calypte > Calypte anna. The sequence goes on from NC_044260.1 coordinate 12,004,672, forward strand.
AGAAGCAGCTGAGACTCAAGGGGAACTGAGACACCAGGTGAGAAGGTGATGTCCACAGAGACACCTTACAGAGCAAAAGTGCTGCATAAAAAGAGAGGGCAGGACTCCAGTGCCCTAGGTACCACTTTCAGGTCCATGAGGGAGCTCCCCTTTCCCACCAGCACCAGCTCAAGATATCTCCTCTAGGCCTCCTGTTCAATCTCAAAGTGGCTCTTTTAAAAACAGAGCTATGAAACATACCAGCCAAACCATTTTGGAACTCTCAGGCTCTCCAAAACTAATACACTGCAGGCACCAATGTCCATACTCCTCTGGTCTTTGCCATCATGCAGCCCTTGTCCCTCTGTGGACCCCAGGGGACACTGTCCCTGCTCTTCATCCTCCTCCTCTTTGCCTGCACCCCTGCAGTGGCTGCCAGCTCTGCCAGAGAGCCCCATCTCTTGCACTGGCCACTGCCTTGGGGTACAAACACGGGCTCAGGAGTGGCAGGGGATGGAAAGGGGAGCACAAACTGCCCCAGGAGCCTATGGGAGGACAACCCCAAGGCACTAAAGCCTCAGCATACTCAGGGCTTTTAGGAGTTCCGTGGCACTGCCAGAGAAAGCTGGAAAATTAATGTCTTCAGAAGGCAACAGCAACCACCAGGGAGGGCAGAGGGGGCAGAGAGCCTGGGGCTGCTCCTTTGGATGCCTTGGTAAGAAATGTAAATACCCAACAAACTGTTTAAGCAGAGAAAAATGGACAAAATCATTATTGATGTACATCATGGGAGAGGCTTTAAGTAGAAGTCCCTTGAACTTCACACACTTCTGTTGGAATTTTCATTGCCAAGGCTGAGGGATGGAGGCACCGGCTCACTCCAGGCCACCTGCTCCTCACCCCAAGAGGACCACAAGGAGAAGGGGACATGGGCACCCCCAAAAAGCAAGCAGCTTGCTTCAAAAGCCAACCTCAGCCAGCAGAATGCTCCAGGTCAGCACACAGGGGAACTTTGCCCTGTCCCCAAGCCCACCTGCCTGGCTGGGAAGGGACAGGGACAGCCAGCCCTGCCCTCAGTGCCCAAGCTTGCTGAGAGACTGCAGAAATACCCTAAGTACTTACAGGGGCTCCAGCCAGCCACCCACCACTAAATATTTAGGCATCAGACTCCATAAAGGAAGTGCAAGACACACTACAGAATAAATTGAGTACATTAGAAAAAGCCCGGAGGGGAAAAATAGATTTTTGGAACGTGTTCTCAATCTCATTAATTGGGAAGACAGCCTTGGAGGGGAAAAAAAATTATTATATTCCTCCCCAAACCATTATCCACTCTTCAGAGTGTATCATATGAAAACAGTTATATAAAAGAATAAATTATATTTGGAATGGCAAGAACCCCAGAATAAAGCTAGAAAGTCTGATGTTCCCATATAAAGATAGGAGACAGTTATCTGTTCCAAATTTTCAAGTTTTCTGCTGCGCCAATTCAAATTCACTACATACCAGCATGGCCATATAAAGGGGACTCCACCCATGTAATCTTGGAACGAGCAATAATCCCCCAAACTATCAACTTAATGTATGGGGATGCAAAATGAGACAAGAATGTACTCACAGAACGAGCGATCCATTAACGACATGGCAAAAGGCACAGGAACGTGCACACAGGGATATCTATTTAAAGTGACATTTGCATTGAAAGACCAGCTCTGAAATGAGGATTTCTGCACGCAGACGTTGCCGATTCTGCAAATTAAAAGGCCCTTCCTAGATCCAATGTGAATTTTTATGTTTTGTTTTATTTTCTACTATTTGCTCGGTGTCACGTTTCTTGGCCGGCACAAGAAAAACAGCTCTTGGTCGGGGTTTTTTAAATTAACTTTGCTTCTGAAGGGCTTTCCAGCCCATCTCACTCGGGCAGGGATGGTTCAGGGACAGTTCTGCAGGGCTGGGAGGGCTGGAGCATCTCCTCAGCCTGGACAGGGTCCTCAGACCCTGAAGCACATGGAGGAGCCACTGTCCCAGCCTTGGGGGATGTGGGTGCTGGCTGGCAGCAGGCAGCTTCCCCCTGAGCAGGTGGCCCCAAGCTCCCCCTTACCCTGTGTTATATCCAAGGTGGATAATATCCTCCCTTTTTATGGATTTTTACAGGGGTGTGATGAGCAACCTGGCTCCTGTTACCCCACTGCCACCCATCACTGCCCCAAGCCCACGGGGCTGCTGCAGAGCCAGGCAGGAGGATGTGATCCCAAATCCCACTCCAGAGCTCCCAGGGAAACTGCTGTCACCTCTGAAACCACACAACAAGCTGGTTCCTCACCTAAACCAAACAAATGATGCCTAAAGTTCAGCAAGGATATTTCCGAGTCCCCTTCCAGTTTGGAAGTAATGGGCACACAGAGAGCCTGGAGCACCCCAGCACCTCCACATGCCTCCCACTGGTCCTGTGGACCCCCCTGTCAATGGCACGAAGTGAGGAGATGGGGACAAGGGACTCATCTTTTATCAGATCAACCCAAGGTTGTTAAACCAGCCACGTGTCAGGGCACAGAGTCCCCTTGTCACCAGTGGGAAGCAGACGCTTGAGGAATAAATCCCTTATTTTCTCCAATTCCACCAGTTTAATAAAACAATTTTGGAAACAATTTCAAAAAATAAACAATAAAATAACCTTCCAGAAATGCTGAGAGTACGAGGGGTACCAGCAGCACCTCTCTGACCAGGGCTGCAGCAGGCAAGAGGCTCTGCAAGCGAGCACCCTGTGAAGCAGCCAGCAGAGACCTGTCCAGGCCATGGGGATGGGCACAGAGATAAAACCCCTCAGCTAAGTGTTTCCATCCAAGCCAGACAGTGACTAAGAGATGGCATTAATTTGTTACCCACTCAAAGTTAAACTTTTCAGACCCAGAAGAGCCAAATGATTGTTCCAAATATAAAAAGTCCTGCAGGATGCATTCTTTCACCCTGTCCCAGGAATACCCGGGGACTCAGGAGTTCAGGATGGAGCTGGCAGCTCCTTCATATAACACAAAGAACAACAAACTAGCCTTTCTGTTTTTTTTCTTTTCACTCCCCTGATGCTATTTACTGGGCACATGAAGACTCACATCATGGTCACACAGGGCTGCAGGAATGTGGAGGTCTGTCCGAGCTCCACAGGCTGTTATTGCAGCAGATCAAAGGGGAACACAGAAAACAAAAATTTGTTTTATTTGCATTACTGCTGTCAGCACAGAGAATAAAAGAGCGTGCATGAGGGACCATCCACTTCTTGCTGTAGGTCAGACCTGGGGCTCTGCAGAGCCCCTCAGCTCTTTTGCAAACCTTCAAACTAAGCTACGCCGAGCTGCCAAAATCAGACTCCCCTCTGCAGCCCAGCACGAGACCCAGAGGTCCCTGGCCCTTTTTTGACCCACTCAGTCCCCTCTCCTTCACCACACAAATCCTGTGGACCAATTTTGTTGCACAATCCAAGCAGCTTAAGAAGCCCCCTTGGGGCAGTGGCGTGATAGAAGTGCCCAGAGAGGCCCCAGCTCCAGTCCTGAGGACCTTCCTGGCACTGTGAAGTCACCTGAGGGACAGAACAGTGGTGGTCCTCATGCTCCCACAGACACGAAAACCAAGTGGGAGTTCACAGAATCATATGACAGACTAGTCTGGGTCGGAAAAGACCTTAAAGATCATCTAATTCCACCCCACCTGCATGGGCAGGGACATCTGCCACTAGACCAGGTTTCTCCGAGCCCCAGGTTGATGGTGACAACTTCACCCCATCTCTGGCAAAATTCCTACCAACTTCAACAGAGTTGGGCTGCTGGAAGGGAGGGCAGCCCAGCCTGGCAGCCACACTGGAGGTGACCAGCACACTAAGAAGTGACTCCTACGTGCAGGCAGAGCATCCTCCCATGGCAGCCCAGGAGCACGGGAAGGATGGTGCCAAGTGACAGATGTTGTGTGTAAAATGCCCATCTCCAGGCTGCCAGGGCTCTCAGGGCTGGGCAGGGCAACGTACTCCTCCTTCCACCTCCCATGGCCCTTCCCTGTTGTACCTACACTCTGGTCCCCACCCTGTGGCTCCTGCCCGTGTCCTCACCCTCACCCCAACCTGCCAGCTCCTGCCCACCACCCGATCAGTGGGCAAGGGGAAGCCTTTGAAACCAGGGCAGCTCTTTTGGACCAAACCAAGATCCCACCTGGCAGCAGCTGCTGGGACCAGGAAGCCACAAGGGCATAGGGCCAGCTGTCACCATGAGCTGTCCCCTCCTGTGGCACATCCTCCTGCACACAGGGGCCTGGGCACTGGTCACCCCTGTACAGAACAGACCAGCAGCCCCCCAGGCTGCTCACCTGCACCCATCTACTCTTCCAGCCTTCAGCCTTCCAGATACACAACATCTTCATCAATCACAGGAAAAAAAAGAGCTGCCTTGAATTCATTTCAGCTTTATCCCAGCAAATCTCTTTGGTACCCCCCTAGTTCTGGTACTGAATCACTCACCATATCCGTAATGTTAAGAGCTGCACAGGGACCTCTGCTTCTTCCTTCTGCTGCTCCTTTTCTTCCTCCTCCTCTTCCTCCTTGTCCTCCTCCCCTCCCTGGGCGACTGGGCTCTCCCTGTTGGGAGGGCAGCAGCCTGTCCTGAGATTTCCATCGGGCTGCCTGCAGCCTCTCCCCACAATTACAGCTCTCTAAGCCTGTCCCAGGATAAGCAGCAGTGACAAACCTCGAGGCAACTTCCATGGAAATGTCTCTTCAGAGGCAGGTTTATCTACCCCTGGTGAGGAGCATCCTGCATGGTGATACCAAACCAGCAGGTAGAGAGCTTGAAGGGCACAGCAGCACCATGACCTCAACCTGTCCCTCAAAAACAAGGGTATGAGCCTTCCCCTGGGACTCTGTGTCACCTCAGTGGCCCCAGTCCCCAACCTCGCCAGCTCCTGGGCAAGTCTGGCGGCTCAAAAAGTGGGATAATGGCTGGAAACAACCCCAGGGCTTGCATGAGCCCTGTGTTTGTAAAGATAAAGTGATTCTTTAATGCTGTGTTCAAAGGGTTACTGGGGGTGGGGGGGGTTCTAGCCCACAGGACACTGTTTGGCAAGATGAGGGTGCTGGGCATGTGGGATGGGCAGGCAGGGTACAGCCCCAGCTGGTGGCTGCAGGAGAAGCCTCATACCCTGAGCTCAGCGTACCCCAAAGAGGCCCAGCCTGGCAGTAGGGGACAGGCTTGATGCTGGTGGGGACACCAGCACCACCTCTCTCTCTCTCTCCTTATCTCAGGCTCGATCCCCATGAAAGCCCAGAGAACCCACCCCAAGTGCAGAGCTGGGGATTCACAGCTCCAGAGGACAGCAACCACCCTGCTTGTGGTAGAAGCTGCTTTTATAGGGTATGATGAGTTTACAGCTCCTCTCCCAACAAACCTCTCCACACTCCAAGAACAATAAATGATATTTTACCTTGTTTTCCCATCCCATGGGAGCTATCAAACTCACCCCCCCTTCCCTTGCCTTAGCCCTGCTGCAACTCCCAGCCCTGCTTGGATCAACACTGACTGCAGACTCCTCACAACCACCCTCTGCTCTGCAGACAGCAGCCCCTGGGCTGAGGAGGGGTCTGTGCCCTCCCCAGGCTCTTGTGTTTCCCAGTCAGTCCCAGAACAACCCTTCCAAAGGGGTGAGCAGGGCAGCCAGTAACCCCAGTCCTACCCATTGCTGCTTGGAAGCAGCAGCAGCAGCACCCAGCTCACTCCCTGCTGTCCTGCTCCTGTATTTTAGGGATACCAGGTGCCCTGGGAAGGATGCAGGAGCCCCTGGTCCAGCCCAAGTTTGAGGCAACTGAAAAGCACCCAAACATTACTGACATGCATACAGATGTCCACCAAGCACCATCCACTGATTAAGAGTTGCTTTGAAATAATTACAGGCAAACATCTTTGTCCAGGGTGAGGAGATGAAAGGCAGAGGAAGAAGTGACTCAGCTGAGATAAAGAGGCTCCAGCACCCAGACTCCAGCACCAGTCAAAATCTTATTAAGAGTTGGTATTAAAACCTCTGATCTTTGCTTCCCCACCGAGTGCCACGTATTCACATGGAAAGAGACACTCACTGCCCAATGCCATTTTTAATGAAATACCATTAAAAAGATACTTTGGGGATAAAACGACCTGACAAGACACATGCACAGCCAAGGACAGAAAACTAATAGTGTAAGTTGTTTCACAGCTATAGGGTGATCACATTGCCCTCCTGACACTCATACCACGTGCCTCAGTTTACCCACTCGATACAGGCAGGTATGGCAACTCCCAGCTCCTGCAGGGCAGTGGGAGGTCATACAGATACATGTCATGGACTCATAGACTCACAGACTGCTGTGGGTGTGAAGAGACCTTAAAACTCCTCCAGTCCACCCCATGCCATGGGCAGGGACACCTCCCACCAACCCAGGTCGCTCCAAGCCCCATCCAACCTGGGTTGAGACACTGCCAGGGATGGGGCAGCCACACCAAAGGGCCAGGGGCTCAGCACCCTCACACCAAAGAATTTCCTCCTGATGTCTCCCTCTATACCCACACACACATATGTGTTTTCGGGTCTGTATGCTTTGTTTCTGGGGCTGCTCCTGTGGGAAGCAAAGCACCTCCCTGCCCGGATGCACGGGCAGCAGGAGGAAGGGAAGCCATGCCTGCAGCATGCCCTGGGGAGCTCTGCCCACCATCAGGCAGCATTTAAGCTGCTGGGAGAGAAGAAATTAAAGAAATAAATCATAGATTGTTCACACTCAGTAAACACTCGCTAGAGAGTTATGATTAAACCTTGCAGATGTTCTTCCCTGAGTCTGGGCAGGACACAGTGGGGCTGGTTCTGGCTGGTTCTAGGGTGAGGTGGGAGCCCTGGGATGGCACAGGAGGGCAGCGGGATGGGTGCTGCAGGGTGACAGAGATGTCGGGAGGCTTGGCTGGAGATATGGGTGCAGAGAGCTTGAGTGCACAAAGCCAAAGGTTTGCTGTGCAAGAAAACCTGAACTGGGGGAGGAGAAGGAAGGTGAAGCCCCAGCTCTGCTGCCAGCATGGAGATGGATGCAGAAAACATCCACTGCCTGAACATCACTGCCTTGCACACGTGGTGGTACTGCTGGGGGGGCACCCACACTCCTGCCCATCCCCTGCCCTTAGGATCCAGCTGGCTGGGAGCATCCCAGCACCTTGGGGTTCCTGGCAGTGGGAGAGAGGGAGCTGCCTACTGCAAAAATGAACAGGGCAAGGCACTTTGGGGCAAAAAGGCCTTTTTTGGAGAGGAAGGGAGGACAGGACAGTCAAGAAAGAAGAAATGGGGAAGAAAAAGCTGCTGTGTAAGAGATGCAGGGAGGGAGGGAGCCGGGGGGGAGGGGATGGGGAATGGGGAAGAAGTTGAAAAGAAATCCCTGGGGAATTGTGGAGGAGAAGAAAGAGCACAGACACGCCAGGCGAGCCGGAGCGAGAGCCAGGGAGCAGGAAGCTCCTAACTAGGCTGGAGACAGAGATACTACAGCCTGGCCGTGACGTCAGGGCCCAGCGGCAGTGGTTTCCAAAACAACTCCAAACTCCAGCACCCGGAGATGGAGTGAGAAACACGGGAGAAGTGGAAAGGAGCCGGGGCTCTGCGCTCAGAGAGAGTTGGAATGGAAGCTCGAGAGGAGTCTGCGGAGCTGGACCCGCTCCCGGCTCCCTCTCGGTTTGCGTTGGCAGGAGGGGCCCTGGGGAGCTGGCAGACATGGAGACGGGGGTTATTGTAGAGCCAGGAAGCATCAGAAAGGAAATTCCAGAGGGTGTTTTCCTAAATTGACACGTACAATGAAGTTACAGTCCCCCGAAGCCCCTTTCTGCAAGAAGGCAAAATGCTGGATGCTCCCAAGGAGCAGAGCCAAGGAGTGAGCAACACCAGAGAGGGTGACCCAGTGGAAATAAATGGGCAAGAAATGGAAACCACACACAGAGTTGTCCTGATGGCAGTGGTGCTGCTCTGCTCCAGCCTGCTTGGATTAAAGGGTTTTATGGCTGGGTTGGCCAGGGCTGGAGGACACGTGAGGAGCATGGGCAAAACAGTTGGGGACACTTTGGACTGTTTGGAAAAGGCAGAGGGAAAAAGGGAGAGGAAAAGGAGGTGAAGCCCCAGGGGTCAGGCTGTGACACCCCTCACCCAGGGCTTGTGATCGAAGCTGCCTCTGGATGAGGGAGGGAGACTCAAAGGTCAGGGTGACTTCCAACAAGGACATTTCCTGGCTGTGTGGACAATGTGGTGACCAAGCAGCTCCTCACTCATGGAAGGGAATCAATTTGCCCTCATGTCAGGCAGAGTGAGTTTGACACAGACCTCTGCATCCTCACAGGGTCTGCACAGGACCCCAGCATCAAAGAAAAGCACCGTGACTTCTAGGAAATCCTTTTGGAAGAGACTTCTGTGTCCCAGCAGTGGACAGATAGCAGAAACCTGTCCCCATGCCTTCACTTGCATCTCCCCTTCCGATGCTGTTTGCACTCAGGAAGATCCCAGCCCCTAGGATCAGCATCACCCAAATTCCTCAGAAACCACAGTTCAAGCAGCCCAAGGCCCATGTTCCTCTTTGGTGAAGCTGCCCAAGCTCATGTCCTTTATGTTATAATGGGAGAGATATCCACCCACCCCACCACAATTCAGCTGAGACTGGACACTGATCAACCTCAACCCTCCTGCCACAGCCATCCTTGCAGCACCCACAGCATCTCCACCCTTCTGACAGCCCCAAAGGCAGGTAGGGTGCCCAGAGCTGTAGCTCCTGGCACAATGCAGGTGCCATGGAGTTATCTTCAACATCTATCCCACTAGAAGAGAACAAATGAGGTCCAGACAGCTCCAACTGAGCTAACAGGACTTTAAAAACTGTTCTCCCTGAAATTATGGCCCTGAAATTCATGGTTTAATCTTTTGCAAAGCCAGAACACAGCAGATATCTATCATGGGTCTGTTGCTGCTTTTAATTGGTAGAGCTGTAACTGGGGCAAGTCCCAGTGCTGCAGCTGGTCCTGGGGATCAGGGACCCTGCAATAATCATAGAATCCCAAACTGGTTTGGGTTGGAAGGGAAATTAAAGCTCATCCAGTCCCAACCCCTGCCATGGGCAGCGACACCTCCCACCAGCCCAGGTTGCTCCAAGCCCCATCCAACTTGGGCTGAGACACTGCCAGGCAGCCACAGCTTCTCTGGGAAACCTGGGTCAGGGTCTCAACACCCTCACACCAAAGAATTTCCTCCTCAGATCTCATCTCAATTTCCCCTCTTACAGTTTCAACCCATTCCCCCTTCACCCCATCCCTCCAGGCCCTTGTCCCAAGTCCCTCCTCAGCTTTCCTGGAGCCCCTTCAGGCACTGGAAGGTGCTCTAAGGTCTCCCCATTGCAGCCTTCTCTTCTCCAGGCTGAACACCCCCAACTCTCTCAGCCTGCATGCAGAGCAGAGCTGCTCCAGCCCTCTGAACATCTTTGTGGCCTCCTCTGGACTCGCTCCAACAGCTCCATGTCCTTCTTGTGTTGAGGACCCCAGAGGGGAATTCAGCCCTGGCTGCTGCTGGGACACCCAGCTGCCCACTCTGTAACCACTGCTGCCATGTGATGAACCTGCTTGGTCTCTGTTCCTTCCTGGTGCTCCCACAGCTTCTGCTGTGGGTAACCCAGCTGAATGGACTGGCTGAGAGGAAGGCAGGTGTCAGGACATTCTGGGTGGGGAAAGGGGCTCCCAGCCTTATGCCACACCAAGGGGGATGTGTGGGGCAAGCAGGCCGGATCCAAAACTCACTGAGCAGCAGAGCACATGCCACATGCTTGGACACCCGTCCAGCTTGCAAACCTCATTCTGGTGCTCAGGGGAATCTTTGTGAAGTCCACAAGCCCCCAAGCCAGCCAGAGGAGGTTGCTGGTACCACTGCTATGCAGGACTCAGCAGGAGATGACACTGGGATGGTGATGGCCCCTCTGCAGCTGCCAGATGAGTGGGAGCTGGCAGTGCCCGGGGAGCAGGGTGGTCACCAGCAGAAGCCCCTGACTGTCATCCCTCCCCCTGCTCCCTGTTTAAAACTCATTACTGCTTCTCTCCTGCCTGGGGGCGAGGAGAGCCTGACTCACCCACAAGAAGAAATTAATAAGGGAGCAGAGAAGATGGGCTCATCCCCTCCAGCAGGCAGCATGAATCACAGCTGCTCCTGCCCGGCATTGTTCCAGCCCTGAGTCAGTGCTGCTGTGCAGGTTAACGAGGGGAGAAATTAAAAGTTATGGCCCAGGAAATGCAGCAGCACTGAGAAGTAAAAAAAATAAAATAAAATAAAAATGCTACTGTAAGGACTACCCACAGAGTCCCCAAAAGAAATGCTCTGTGCTCCAGCCTCCACCGCCACAGTTCTGCCTCCCCCCTGCCCCCCAGCAGAAATCAAACCCTCAACCCCCCTCACTGCCTGCAGCACCAACAAGGGACTTTGCAGCATCAGTTTTCTTTCAGGTTAAAAGCTGCCACCTCTGCATTTGTCATTTTAAACCTACAACCTCCCCTGGATGCTGGGGTCTGGTTGTACTTCCTGCTCCAGCTGGGCCAGGCACAGCTCCTGCCCTCCCCCTGCCCCCAAACTCACAGCCCTCACAGCACTTCCTCCAAAATGAAAAAATGGGATTTCGAAAGCAGAGGAGGAGGAAAACAGTAACACCCAGAGTAAGATCTGTCTCAAGACAGGTGGCTGTGCTCCTTCTGCCATCCAGAGGGACCTGGACAGGCTGGAGAAGTGGGCTCGTGCAAACTGCATGAAGTCCAAGAAAGCCAAGTACAAGGTTCTGCACTTGGGTCGAGGCAATCCCACCCAGCAATACAGGTTGGGAGGAGATAGGATTGCAGACAGCCCTGAGGAGAAGGACCTGGGGGGTGGTGTTGGATCAGAAGCTTAACGTGAGCCATCAGTGTGTGCTGACAGCCCAGAAACCAACCAGGTCGTGGGCTGCATCAGCAGAAGCACAGCCAGGTGAGGGAGGGGATTCTCCCCCTCTGCTCTGCTCTGCTGAGACCCCACCTGGAGTTCTGTGTCCAGTTCTGGAGTCCCCAGCATCAGAAGGACACAGAGCTCCTGGAAGGTGTCCAGAGGAGCCACTCAAATGCTCAGAGGGCTGAGCACCTCCCTGGGAAGCCAGGCTGAGGGATTGGGCTTGTTCAGCCTGGAGAAGAGGAGGCTCCCAGGTGAGCTCAGAGCAACCTTCCAATATCTGAAGGGGCTACAAGAAAGCTGGGGGAGGGCTTTGGACATGGGGGTGTAGGGAGAGGACAAGGGGAAATGGTTTAAAACTTGAAGAGGGGAGATTTAGGTTGGACATTAGGATAAATTGTTTGGTGTGAGGGTGTTGAGACCCTGGCCCAGGTTTCCCAGAGAAGCTGTGGCTGCCCCATCCCTGGCAGTGTCTCAGCCCAGGTTGGATGGGGCTTGGAGCAACCTAGGAAGGTGGGAGGTGTCCCTGCCCATGGCAGGGGGTTGGAACTGGATGAGCTTTAATTTCCCTTCCAACACAAACCATTCTATGATTCTGTGATTCTCAAGGATCAAACCAGTTCCTCTCCAGCCCCAGGTTATTCCATCTCTCCCTGGGAAGGAGAAAACCCTGCCTTGCTCTTTCCAAGTGTGCCAGCCCACACTTCCCACTCCAAAACTCCTCCTGCCATGCAGCAATGCCTCACCAATGTGAGCAACAACTACACACTGGGCCTTACAAAAGAAAACACAATTCACCTCAAAATAAAGCAAAAAAACTCAAACTGCTGAAGATCCTGATTTTTAAGGCTGGGACAGAGCACCTCTTAGTGTCCTTATTCACTGACAAGCTACACATTTTATATCTGGGAAAGTACTGAGCTGAATACGAGACAAGGTTGTGAAAACTTGGGGGAAACGGGACCAGAACCCGACTTGATGGAGCAAAGAGATGAAAAATAGGATGGGGAATGGGGTCAGCTGCTGGTCTGTCCTTAAACATGAATTAGAAAGATCTGCTGTGCCCTAAGCACCTCTTTCTGATCATATCACCCCCCCTACGAGTCTCATCCTCCTTTGACACCAACTAATGGACTTCAAATGGCTTTGAAGATCCTGCGTGGCAGCAAGTTCTGCTGGTTAATGCCTCCTGTACAAAAAAGCATTTCCTCCTGGCAGTGCTTCACCTCCTTCCTTGCAGCCCTGTCTAATGTTTGGCTGCCTGAAAGACCAAGAAGGACTCAAAGGATGTTCCATGACTCACAGCCTCACCCCACAACCATCAGCCCCATCATGCTGAGACTCCAGTGTTGCCCTGCCAGCTCCAAGCATCCCCCAGGGATGGTGGCAGCTGCCTCAGCCCCCTTTGTCACCCTGCACCCCAGTCCTGGCTGACCATGGTGGTGGCTCTGGGCAGTCCCACCCTGACACAGTGTGAAGCCTACTTGTCCATCACCCAACCCAGTGTCAAGCAAACATCAGTGACCCTGGAAAAAGCTAGTATCAATGAACTATCAACTGGAAAAGAAACTAAAGGCACTGAAAAAAAAACCCTGCAGGCACCAGGTTTCCCCTATTTTCTCCTACAAGGCTCTAATTCAGCTCTAATAGGACAGTTATTATGATGAATTAAATGAATGGCAATTGATCATTAAGAGCATATTCACTGGAACTGGGTGATGGGTAATCAGATACCTGCCTGTTACATAGCTGTGAAACCACACTGAATGTGCTTCTAATGACCAACTGGTATTTACTTAACATCCAATATCCATCACTAACAAAGGTCTCTATAGATTTAATAAGCCTCTGTTATTTTATGTTTAATTAAATACCATCCACTATTAAAAACACATTTATCTGAGGTCGAAACCAGTAAAAACTGTATCTTATAACACAGCTGCTAAACCTCAAATATCTTCTTAATGATTAATTGGGATTTAGCACATGATCGCTGTCCTACTGAGAGCAGATGGAAACCGGAAGCTCAATCATTTGGGGACCAAAGTGCTTTGCTTCTGCAAACAATTCTGCTGCTTAAAGAGCTGGGCTAATAAAAATAAAACAGAGCAGGGAGTACCTCGGTTCCTACGCAACCCAACTTTGGAAAATACGGGATACAGCAGTGCTGCTTCCACACTGCCTGCTGGACAGTGCCAGGCAACTCACCTGGCTGCATAGAGGAGCTGGGACCTCTGTCCTCTGCCATGCAGAGATCTGGGTACCAAGATCTGGGTACCAAGGGTGCATTCCTGCAGGCCAGGAGATCAGCAGAACCTCAGTAGGTCACCTCTGTCCCAGCTTCAATGCAGAAGCTCTGGAGCAGTGGGTGGGGGACTCCTGATGGGACAATTTCAGGATGGTTTCCTCTCTGCTTGGGCTGGCCAGCTGGTGGGGTTCAGTGGTGCATCACACCTACCAGCACCTCCAGCAGAAATCACTGGTGACAGGAAAATCCTGGGGAGAGATTTGCCAGGATGGTCCAAAGCTTTGCTGTTGAAAACCAAGATATATTTTCAGGCTAAGGAACCACTGAGGTCCCAGAATCAAGGAGCCTGCAAGCACAAGTCCTTGCAGGGGCAGCAGACCCAGGATGGATCCTCCTGGCACTGCTCAGTACAAGCACCCCTTGTGTCCCCCATGACAGAAAATATGGAAGTTGCTTGGTTGCCCAGCCCTGCACACCCACAGCCAGGCACCCAGAGCACCATGAACCACACATCACCTCCATCACTGGACACAGGGACAGCTGATGGGGAAAAGGGCCTCTTGGCAAGGAATAAACTTGAATGAGCTTTAATTGTGAGCACGGAGAAGTCCAAAGCATGTCAGCACTTGGGAAAAAGCCATTCCACCTCAGTGTCCTCTTCCAAGAGGATTTATTTCTATTGTTTTTGTTTTGAAAGCCCTTGAAAGCAAAATCTGATACTAGCAAAGTATTAAATATAACAGCACATACCCACACAGATTGCACAAGAAAACCATTTAAAAATAGAAATAGCAAAAATGAAAACGAATGCGGAGAAAAATATCAAGAGAGGAAATCCAAGAGGGTCCTTGTGCCTCTATTGTTCCCCTCCTAACCTCAGGCACGCTGGGGAGATCAGGGTTAGAGAGTGGGCTGCACACTTCAGTCTTGGGAAATGAATCAAGAGTGGGCTCAGCACCAGACAAACCCAGTGGCATTTGTGTTATGAGCTCATCAGCTCCTCTCAGAAGAACCTTGTCTTGCTCCAAGGGGAGGCACTGAGCTGCTCACTCCTGCTGGGTGGCTGGATGGGGGTTGGAGATAACCAAAGCTCTACCCCAAAGTCACATCCCAGGAGTGAATCATCATCCTGCCATGAATGACATTCCAAAGGGATAAGGAAACATTCCCAGCATCTGACAAGGCACCGGGCTACGCATGAGGGGGGGTTCTAAATCCCCACACTGAGAAGGAATCTCTGGAGGAAAACCTCAACGTTATCCAGTGTTTCAGAAGAAAAAAAAAAAAAAGAGACCTTGAGAAGCCAAGCACCTTAACCAGAGGGAAGTGTTTCAAAGAAGAGCTTGGCTGGTGGCCTCTGCCTTCTGGGCAGGCCAGTTAGAGGCTGCCCCCACAGATGCTCCAAGGAGAGGACAGGAATGAGAAGGATCTCTTGGGATAGTGCTAGCAGAATAACCACACAGGCAGAGAGCTTCTTTAACTTCCAAATCTGAGCACCAGGAGGAAAGTCCAGTTGGGTTTTATTTACTCCTCCCAGCTCTGCTGTGCATACATATGCAGATATACAAATACACAACCTACCTACTTATTCTTCCCAACATCCCTCCCATGAGCTGGCCACACCACAATGGTAAACAGAGCACAGGAGATACCATCTGAGCTGCTTCAAAGCCATGCAGTTGATTAAGCAAATAGCAAGGGGAATGTCTGTCTGAGGAATATGGTGATGAAGGATGTCTCCATCTCCAAATCAGCCTTGGAGACCTTGCTGGAATATTGACTACTGCCCCTCAATGCTATGGGAGGAGCTCAACATCTGGTGAGGCCCTGTCTCATTCCAAAGTCAATGGATATGTAGAATGAGAAGGAGGCCTCCAGAGATGCCCTTTTAGTCTAGTGGAAGAGAGATTCCTTCTCCCTGCACATTCATCTCTAGTGGACAGTGCTGGACTTTCACCTTTTTCCTTGTTTAGACAGAAATCTTTGCTCATCTTGAAGCAAGTTTATCTTATTTTTTTGATTGACTCTTCACAAAGACACAAGAACTCTACAACCTAGTATCTTATTTTTGTATCTCTGAATGACTCTCATGGGAAATGGGAGGCCTTGGGGTTGCCTGCTTCAGAATTCTTCTCTGAGTCCTCACAACCCCATGGTTTCCATGGAAGATGAATTAGGAGATGCTTCTTCACCAATAGAAACATGGTCCCATGAACATCTTAGCTGAGGTGCCAGGCCACGTCCTGTTGAGTTCAAGTGTGGCCAGGAGAACACTGCCCAGATGAACATGAGAAAAGGGCCCATGTGAGCATCATGGATGTGTGGGATATGAAATGGAGATCCCCTTGCAAGTCTCCTTGCATAGCAGCAAGTATGCTCCTTGGCCCAAAGCTGAGGTGAGGCAAGCCAAGCTCTCTGTGGAGGAGGACAACTAAAACACACATAGGGTTCACGACAGAGCCAAATTCCATTTCCATTTCTGCTGGAGATTTCTTATGTCACTACAAAAATATCACCAGGCACAAGCCTGACATCTCCCTTTCCTCATCTGCAGCGGAGGCATCTGCTCCAGTCCAGAGCAAAGGAGGGTATCTCCAAAGCCCCCATTCCTCTCCTGTTTCACACACCCATCCACACAAGCCAATGACACTCTAGTGGTGCCCATTTCTCTCCATCATCCAACAAGACAAGTCCAGACACCCAGCCCAGACACATCCATCCACACTGCCGCCTCTCTGTTTGTGCAGACGAATCCCACCCTTCGTGTTTCCATGCCTCAGTTTCCTCTGCTGCAAAAGAAAAACAGGCTGCAAATGCCCTCCCAACCCAGCCACAGCAGCATTGTGAGGCTTAATTCATTACAGCCTGCAAACCACTTGGAGATCCTTCCCTGCTGCCTAACCCCAGCCCTGGTATTTGTCTAACCCTGACGAGCAGCAAGGGCAGGCACCCAAAGCTTCTGCTGCCTTCTCCTGGCTGACCCCACAAAGGGTGGTGGATGGATTGGCTGCTGCAAAACAACAACTTCCTTCTTTTTTCTTTTCTTTTTTTCTTTTTTTTTTTTTTTTTTTTTTCCCTGGAGCTAACTGGGGGTTTTGCCTGAGATTTGGGTTATGTTTTGTGGTCAGCCTTTCTGGAGACAACAACCCGCCTGATGCTGGGGGAGTACGAGATGCCTGAAACCACGGCAGTTGGGTTTGTTTGGATTCCAATCTTCAAAATCCTGGGAAAAATGTTGCTGGGGTGAAATATTTTGTGCGTGTGTGTGTTTGGAAATATGTGTTAGACTTGGGAGCAACTGGTGGTCCAGCCAAGCAGCCAGGCTCCCTCTTGGCTCTCCAAGGCTTCAGCAGAGCAGGAGGGATGGTGGTGATGTGCGTGGCCTCTGTGCTATTCGGGGGCTTGCAGGCCAAGGGAAGCACACTCAGAGCCTGCCCTCCGCCAAAACCTGACACCACTTTGGAATGTAGAAAATTGCAAATGATACTTTAATTCCACAGTCACTCAACAGTAGCTCCAGCCATGGGAAATACTGGGAAAGGCACACGGTTGGGAACACTTATACAGAGCATGTCCAGCCCCCACCTGATCCGCAGACTGGAAACTATGCTGTCTTTATCAAAACTTCCAGCCCTGTCAAGTCACCCCCACCTGCCTGCCCTTGAATCAGCAAGAAATGCTGTGAGGCCTCAGTTAGTCCTGGAGCCACCATCAGCTCCAACCACCTCCCCATGGGCACAGCTCTGTGCTGGGCCATTCCTCCAGCCTGGGCACTGCAGAACTCAGCACTGCCCTCTCCACCCAGAACCCTTGTGCTGAAAAGTTTTGTCAAGACTTCCCTTCTCTCCAGTGAGACCAGGGATGTTACTGTCCTCCTGTGCTGGGCACTGGGGAGGCTGCAACTCCAATCCTGGGGTCAGTTCTGGGACCCTCAGGACCAGAAGGACATTGAGGGGCTGGAGCGTGTCCAGAGAAGGGAATGGAGCTGGGGAAGGGTCTGGAGCACAAGTCTGAGCAGGAGGGGCTGAGGGAGCTGGGGGTGTTGATCCTGGAGCAGAGGAGGCTGAGGGCCATTCCTCTTGTCCCATCACTTCTTCCTTGGGAACAGAGCCTGACCCCCCCTGGCTCCAACCTCCTCCCAGGCAGTTGCAGAGAGCCAGAAGGTCTCCCCTCAGCCTCACAAACAAATAAGGTCTGGCTTGGGAAGACATGTGGTTTGCTAAAGCTGAGCTCAAAATCCATTAAGCCCATTTCAGAAGCCACCATTCCAAAGCAGCAGCTTGGGCAGGGTGAGCTGAGCTGAGCACATGCTGAGCACCACAGTCAGTGAGCACATTGGACTCCTTGTGCCAAGGGGCTCTGGGGACAGTAAGAGGAAGAGAGTGAATCCAGGGCTTTGGCACACGTCTCCCCTCATGGTCTCTGTCAGATCCACACACAGTGGGCAGCACCATGAAACTTGGCTTTCATCACCCCAGGGGAAATCCTGGCACTGCTGCCCTGCAACCAAGCGTGAGCAACTGTCAAAGCTGAAATTCTCTGCCTGAATTAGAAGAGTACAAATTTAAAACTCTAAATGGCCCTTTCCTCCATGTTAGTGCTTAGTAATTTACAAAACAACTGCTGCTTTCTGGTATCAGCCACCCCTCAGCATTGCCACAGAGCTGGCTCCATCATGAAGAGGTCTCCACGATGGGGAAAAAAATTATATTCAATACCAAGAAACTGTAAGGAGGGAACTGATAAGCAGGAGCTGTCAGCAAGGAACAGGGCAGGAGCACACACCAGTCTGAAATGGAAAGTGGTCCCAGTTGGGTATGTACAGAGGAGAGGCAGAGGTAGGGAACGTCCATTCTGGAAGCTGCTCTTCAGCCACCAGGACAGGAAAAAACCCCAGAGATGTACCAAAATTCAGCAGCAAACAATCCCTTGTCATTTCATGTGACTGTCCTGATAAACTCCCAGCTAATTCAACAACTGTGCAATATAAAACCCTGCACTACCGTGCACCCATCTGCCAGCCCAGCAGCAGCTGGGGAGGGACAAGGTGCCCATCATCCTTGCCCTTGTGGCTGGGGAACAGTCTTAGGAGAAGGGTCCCCCAGGGTTGAGTTTTTGCCATCCCAGCCCTGGCCACAGGACCCCAACTCTCCCCTAAGGGCTCAAGGCCACAAGCTGCAGGCTAGGGAAAGAGTTAAACACTTCTCCAAGTTTCTTACACTGTTATTCAATACATTATTGACGTTGAAAAGTCGTCACGTTACAAGCCAGCAGTCCACGAGTATTAAGAGGAAAATAGAGGCACGCAGAGAGAGACACACACCACAGAGACGTGGGCCCCTCCAAGCTACGGTTACGTTACCCCACAGAAACTCCTTTCCCAGACTCACTTTCCTCCCCCATTTGGTGCAAAACCGGCTCCTTCGTTATTTGCATTTAATGCCATAGTGAATCCCTAAATCCAGCCCACAGAAAGGATTACTGAAGGGGGAAGGATGGCAGCACTGGGGTGGGTTTTTTTTCTCAGACTTCACCAGTTCTGATGCTCCGTGTTCAAATCGAGGTGGTGCCAGGGGCTGGAGCCTCAAGGGTGCTTTGCCCCAACGATGCCCCTGAAGCACCCACCTTGGGCTCTCCTGGCTGCATCACCTCTCCCCAGCCACATTGAGCCCTGACAGCATGGCACAGCCACCAAACCCACATCTCCAAGGCCACGGTTCTTGTGGACACAAGGATGGCCCCTGTCTGCTCCATTCCTGCCCCACACCAAGTTGGAATCATTCGCTGCAGGGCACTAATGTAAAAAATGTTCATAGGAACCAATTCCCTCCTCTGGCTCCTCTGACCCACCACTCACCCCTGACTCAGGGCCCTAAGGTAGTCCTTCTCCAGGGAGTTCAAATCCAGTAGCAGGCAAAGAAAATAAAAATAAATAAATAGATAAACAATTTTTTTAAAAGGTTGAAAACTGGGTACCCACAAAGGGGTCTCATGGCTGGAGTCAGTGCCGAGGAGGGGAATCCCACCACGTCAGAGTCTGCACCCCACCACAAAGCCTTTGCCTCCCACCAGCACTTCCTTTGGGAGCTTCAGGCTTCACCAACAGCTCCAGTGTGGACACCTCCACTCAGGCCAACCCCTACGGGAACCCTAAAACTGCCATGTCCCCCTGCTTGCCCAGCAGCACCTGCCCACCGCGGGGTCTGCGGGGCCAGGGCTGTGCAAGGGCTGGGGCTGGGCTGGGGCAGGAGCTCGCCAAGCACGCTCGCTCCCCGCTCGTATTTTATTTCATCTCCTGATGGGCAAAATGTGTCCTTAATTTGTTCTAAAAGAAAAAGCGAGCGAGCTGCATTCTCACACCCCTAACGAAGTCAACACGCAAAGCCCTTTAAAAGCAGGCGCCACACATACTACGCGCTGCCTTTTTCTAATTAAAGATGTCTTTTCTCGTTAGCCAGGGCTGAGCCAGCCCCAGGCAGGGCTGCCTGCCGGGGAAGGGCCCCGGGGGTTGCCTGCTCCTGCCCGTTCCTGCCTGCAGCAGGCAGGGCTGGCAGGGCACCTCCTCGCCACTGCCTTCGCTGGTCCTGCGTGCTCGGAGGTAGAGCAGAGGCCAAGGAGCTCGTCCAAGCCCTTCCCAGACGATCTGTCCCCAGAGGGCTGTGCTGGCACAGTCAGCCTTTGAGAAAGAGGGGGGCATCTGGTTTTAATCTCAGCCCTCGCGGTAGCTGTCACCATGGGTTTGCTGTCAGGGTAAAAGATGGCTTCACACAGCCCCGTGCCAAAGCAGCAGACATGAAAACCTCAGCCTACGGCAAAGCCCCCATGTCCTGAGCTACCCCAGCCCCAGGGCTGCTCCACAAGCAGGGCAAGAGGAAGGGGCCATTGCTTCTGCCCCGTGGCTCCTACCCCATGCCTCATGCTCCATGGCTCCTGTCCTGTCACTCCTGTCCCATGGCTTGTCCCATGAACGTACCTGCCCCATATATCCTGCCCCATCACTCCTGCATCACTTCTTCTGCCCCATGGCTCCTGCTCCATCACATATAGTGTGGAGAAGAGGAGGCTCAGGGGAGACCTCATCACTCCCTACAACTCCCTGAAAGGAGGTTGGAGCCAGGGAGGGGTCGATCTCTCCTCCCAGGCAGCTATCAGCAGGACAAGAGGGCATAAGCTTAAGAGGTCTTAAGCTCTGCTAGGGGAGGTTTAGGTTGGATATTAGGAAAAAATTCTTTACAAAGAGGGTGATCAGATACTGGACGTGGGCTTCCCAGGGACTTGGTGGATTCTCCATCCCTGGAAGTTTTTAAGAAGAGACTGATGTGGCACTTAGTGCCATAGTCTGGGAACCACAGCAATAGTGGATCAAGGGTTAGACTTGATGATCTCAGAGGTCCTTTCCAACCCGGATGACTCTGTGATTCTGTGTGTCCCATTTCCCACTGCTCCTGCCCCATCACTCCTGCCCCATGATTTATCTTTCTTCTGCCCCATGGCTCCTGTCCTGAAACTCCTGTCTCATGGCTCCTATCCCTTCACTCCTGTCCCACAGCTTGTACCCCATCGCTCCTTCCCTCTTTCTTCTGCCCCATCATTCCTATCCCATTATTCCTGCTCCATGGTCCCTGCCAAGTTCCTCCTGCACCGTTTCTTCTGCCCCATGACTTGTTCACCATTGCTCCTGCACCATCACTCAGGGTAGCCAGCTGAAAACGAGTACTGGAGCTGAGTGATGTCACATTAGGGAACACACTCCAGAAGGAGTCTGGCTGCCCTGGGGATGCCAGGAACCTCAGCAGCAGCACCCATTGGGGGCAGGCCAGGGGCACCATCCCAGCACAGGCAACACAAACCCTCCCAAGCTCCAGCCGTGCGTCCCGGAGCGCGCTCGAGCAGCGGCTCCACGCTCCGATCACCTCTTCCCTTCTCCCAAAAAACACAAGGAACCACAAGAACCACAAAAATGCATCTTCTCCACAGCTGGAGCCTGGCTCTCTGAAGGGCACGCCGTGCTGCCGCAGGGCCGGCCGCGCCGCAAACCCCCGGCTCTGGCTGCCTGGAGAGCCGCCAGCTCTTAAAAGCAGCTGTCACATAAAAGCAAACACTGAAAACCATTACATTGCAGCAGTTTGTCTTCAATGCCACTGCAGGTTTTGACGTTGCTCCATTCGGAGTCAGTTCAGTGGTTTCCCCCTTGCTGCCGGCCCTTCCACGTGTTCACGCCTGCAACGAGGCTCCCCCTCCTCCTCCTCCTCATCCTTCTCCTCCTCCTCTGAATGTGCAGAGCTGTGATGTCATGCTGACAGCAGTGAGGTCACAGGCTGACACAGAGGCTGGTAAATCATCTCAGCCGTAGGCTGCATCAAAAGAAGTGCAGCCAGCAGATCAAGAGAGATGATTCTGACACTTTATTCTGCTCTGCTAAGACCTCCCCCCCCCCCCCTTATTTTTTTTTTAATTGTTTGGAAACAGAAGTGCTGAGGTACTAACAGGCTGACTCCTGTCCTTACCTCTGCTGTCAGAGTGGTTCCAAAGAATGTTCATCAATATGGTGATAGGAGCTTTATATATATAAATATATATATTTATATATATGCACTACTGCATATATATATTTGTACATATATATTGCATTTATATATTCATATATTTGAATATATATATTGCATACATATGTATGCAGTTCTGGAGCCCTCAACACAGGAAGGACATGGACCTGATGGAGCAGGTCCAGAGGAGGGCAAGGAAAATGATCAGGGGGCTAGAACACCTCTCCCATGAATCCAGGCTGAGGGAGCTGGGGGTGTTCAGCCTGGAGAAGAGAAGGCTCAGGGGAGACCTAAGAGTGACCTTCCTGCCAGTATCTGAAGGGGCTGCAGGAAGGCTGGAGAGGGACTGTTTGCAAGGGCCTGGAGTGGTAGGATGAGGGGCAATGGCTTTAAATTAGAGAAGAGCAGATTTAGACTGGGTGTTAGGAACAAGTTCTGTACCATGAGGGCAGTGGAACAATGGCACAGGTTGCCCAGGGAGGTGGTTGAGGCCTCATCCCTGGAGATGTTCAAGGTGAGGCTTGAGGAGGCTCTGAGCACCCTGATGTGGTTGAGGGTGTCCCTGCTGACTGCAGGGGGTTGGACTGGATGAGCTTTAGAGTTTGGATGAGCTTTTATGTTGGATGAGCTTCCAACACAAATCATTCTCTGATTCTAAAAGGGCAGGAGATGTTACCAGAGAGGACCCTGAACCAGGAAACCAGACAAACGAGGCCTCTAACACCCAATGAGCAAACACTTGACCAGGGGCTGAGTCTTGGGAAAGGTTCTTGGGGCTGAGCATCTTAGTGATCACAAGAAAAGCACAACGTGTCACTTGTGTTCATGTATGGGTGTCCTCCTTTCCCCCACACAGTCACCTTTTCCCCAGGCTGTCACCTCCACAGCAAGCCCAGGATGGCTGCTGGCTTGAAGAGCGGCTCCTGCCTGGTTGGAGCCTCCCAGCTAGTTTTATAGGAAAGAGCTCCAGAGCTGTGATGCAGAAAGCCCCAGAGCTGGGCCGGGTCCTCTGCTTGGGCTGAGCAGGGCTTGGGTTTGGCCATCCCACTCCTCATTCATTCAACTCATAACATGTTTAACTTGACACAGCCTAATAATGCACCAAATAAATGGTGTGACTCCAGGCAGCCTGAGTCATGCCATACAATTGTGCCATGAGTCTTCAGACACTTGGTGTATCCCTAAAAGCTCCCACTCCAGCGCCCCTCTCATGTCACTTTTTTTTTTTTTTAATAGCTTTAAGCATATTTTCTACCCCTTTGACTATAGATAATTGAAAACATGGCATATGAAGAGAAGAGCCCCCACACTATTTATATTTTCTGATGCCTGCTGCTTCTACACCAACATCTCCACATCTGAGGATGGGGCCTGGCACACGCAAGCTCTGTTACCGGCTGGAGTCACGTTGGGTCTCACCACTCAGAACCTCACCACCCAGATGTCCCAGCACCCAGGAGCTCCACCCAGATTTCAGTGGGCACAGGATGGAGCTCTCTGAACCTGAGAAAGGTGCTGGGCACCCTGATGGAAAGCCCACACCAAGGCAGTGATCACCTCAGGAGCTGCCATGGTACTGCGGCACAGCCAGACAGAGGGAGGGATGCTCCAGGGAGGGTGCCAGGGATGCCAGCACTGGGCTGCAGCCCTTGTCCCTTCTGACTGCCAAAGCTTCACCCTCAGCAGGATTTGCCACCTTGCCCTACAGCCAGGAGGGTTTTATTGATGTCAGGGATGAGGGAAGGAGCCTCTCCCCACCCTTGTCTTGGCCCAGCCTGCAGAGGTGGAGACACAGAGGTGTCAACTGCCCCCAGTCCCTCTTAATAAGGTGTTAACTCCCCGGCCTAATTGTGACCACTTAACATGTCAACACCCTTCACCTCTCTCCTGCTAAGCAAGGAGAAGTTTTGAAGGGGCACAGGCTCGGTGAAAACTCCTGTGTTGGATCCTGAGCTGTGTTTTCTTTCCACCTTCCTCCTCTCCATCACTGGGGATGGTGTGTGAGCCCAGTTTACCCCAGCTCCTCCAGTCTCCCTCCCCCAGCATCTCCTTTCCAACCAGCCACGTTGCCCCCTCTCTCTTTCTCCACACGCCCACAGACACAAAGGAAACTTTGCTGGCAGCACCCTAAGGTTTCACTGGAAAAAAAACCAAAAAGGAATGGCAGGAAATTAAAAAAGGTTCATGTGACAAGGTTAACACAGCTGTAATGCACAGCTTGTACATATAGAAAATAACGTGTCAGATGATCCCCTGGCCAGAGGAGCAGGACAGCACATGACTGCCTGGACCTACACAGGACCCAGCAGCACAAGGAGCAGGCAGCACACAGACATTTGCCCCCGTTACAGGTGTGTTCTTCCAGTTTTCACCATGAGATTTTGTCTGAAATGCCACTACCATGTTTTATAACCACTCACATCGCCCCATCTTTTGCTTTTTAAGGCACAGAAGATGTAAAAACAATAAAATCAGCCTGAGTTTAGTCCTCTGCCCCATCTGACATATACAGTTTCAGCAAATGTTTTCTGAGGCTGCTGTTACAAACGCCTCTTGTTCACATCCTAATAAACCCACAGCAGAAAAACTCTCCAAAAAAGGGCAATTCATGCATGATTTTCTTAGAAAAGGCTTACTTCTGAGCATCCAAAGGAGACTCAGACCAGCAATTCTTCCCCATTGTACTGGGACACGGTTCCCATTCCCCACAGAGGTGAGCAGGAGAGAGAAGATGCACTCACAGCTCTCAGGGTTAGAAACCAGCAGCAGCACCTCCACTTGCAGAGTACCCGACACCTTCAATATTCTGGAGAGCAGAAAATTCACATTTTCTAGTGAATTCTAGCTTGTCAAACCTTCCCACGGTTCTCTTCCCAAGCTCTCCCTTGCACGGCCCCCAAGGGGTGAGCTGATTCTTCTCTGCAAGTCTCGGAGATCCTTGGATTCAGGGTGAAAACCCATTTGGGGTGATCAAGTATTTTTCCTCACTCATCTTGCTCCCTGATGTGGAATCAGGGAACTCTGAGCCTTGGTATCTCCCCACCATCACCTCTCTGTGGTCTCCCTGCTTGGCACTGACTTTGAAGGCAACTCCAAAGCTCATGGCCTGGGAGAGGGCAGTGGTTGAGAGGACCTAATCCTCCAGCTTAGTTACAGACACCCTAACGGGGCTGGTCCCATCACTGACCTGTTGGAGACTATATTATAAACAGAGAGATCCCAGCCAAGTCTCCTTTCTCAGGAGGTCCCCATCCCCTGAGGTCCTCAAGTGAGTGAAGAAAACAAAGATCATGGGGCAGCTGGGAGTCACCCTGCCCCAACCCTGCTCTTTTGCATCGTACTGAGCAGGACACAGAGCAGAGCAAGGGCATGGGGGTGGGTTTCATACAGGATCCTCTCTGAGCACCACAACGCAGAGATGACCTCAACCGAGCTTCTTCCAGGACCACAAATTAAAGTTCAAGAGGAAGGGGAAGGAGCTGCAACGTGTTCAGCTCCACAGGAGAGAGCAGGGAGTGTCCGGAGGAGATCAAGGCAGAGGAAGAGGGAAGGAAAGGTTTGGGAACAGCCAGCCAAGGGGGTTTTGCTCCGCTTGCCCAGGGCCGGGAGCCACCACCCTGAGCGCTCAATGGGGTCGTGAGCAGCGAAACCCGATCGGCTGTAAACCCAGGAATGCGTGGAAATGGCAACTGCACATAGCTCCGGGGATCCGCCACCGGTGCCCCCAGCACCCGGAATCGCAGGGATAACCCGCGTGCCTGCTGCATGAGCTCATCCCAGGGATAATACCCTCACATGAGCCCAGCCAGCAGGAATTTGCTGCACGCTCGGCGGGCCGGGGGGCTGAGGGGGGACACCCTTCTGCTCCTGCTCCTTCCCCATTCCCCTCCCGCCGCAGCTCCACATTTCCCACGGGTCGTGTGTTGCACCCTGGGAACACGCACAGGCCCCCAAAAAGCTCATGAGTTGCTCGGCCTCCCCCTCTCCCATCGGGCAGGGCTGCAGAGGGGTGCTGGGGAACCTGCTTCACTCCATAAAACACCATCAAGTCAGGAGGAAAGAAAAGGGAGAGGCAACCACATCCCTAGCACAGAACCTGCTTCTTTCTGCTCCTCCAGCCTGCTGGGAAAGGGAAAGGGAAAGGGAAGGGGAATTTCTTCTGTGTTTCCCAGCTGCTGAGGGGGCTTCCTGCACCCAGCACAGAGGGATGGGGGAGACCACACTCCAGCCGTGCCAGCACCAGGGGCTGCACCATTCCCCTGACTCTGCATGGAGCTGACTTCTCTCCTCCCCTCTCGCCATCCTCTTCCTCAGGGAAAGAGGCTGAACTCCCTGGGGATCCCCTCTCCTCAGGAGCCATCCTGCTCCCCAACACAAGAGTTTCCTCCTCCTCCCAATGACCCATGGATGAGACACAGATACGATTTGCTTATTCTGTCCCTCCCTCTCCCAACTGGATCAGCCCCAATTCCCTCTGTCTGCTGAAAGGGAAGGGAAAAATCCCCCAGAGCAGGAGCAAAACTTGAGCTACAGCAAGGGAGATTAGCTGTGCCCTGCAGAGCAGACTGGCCGTGGTCCCTGAAGCCAGCCTGGCTCACAGATGACACATTTGTCACCTCTCAAGCACTGCCACCTCCTGAGACAGTGGAGGAAAGTCAAAGGAAAGTCAAATGGGACCTGTCTGCCCCTTCCACACCTAGATGTGCTTCCCCCAGCAAGCAGCTGTCCCACATCCATCTTCTGGTGTGAACTGAGGCGAAACAAAGCCACCAACCACCTGACAGATAGCTCAGACCCACAAAGCCAGAATTCAAGTGGCAGATCTCAGGGACAGGGGACTGCTGGTGCTGAGGGGGCTCAACAAACTCTGTGCTCATGAGGAAAAGGGGAGGTGGCAGAGGGCAGGCAGGTTGCCAGCATGAGGTATGGGTTCACTGGTGCAAAGGGATAGCAGTGCCCAAGATACTTGGATTGGGGTGACAGGGCCAGATCTGCCATGTTGTCCTCCTACAGGCATGGCATGGCCTGCTGCTGTGGAGGGTTATCTTGAATTCACCATCTCGGGAGCTTCTGCCTCCCATTGCTCTACTCCACCTGCACACCTATCTCAGGCTAGATGACAGGACACATGCCTGAGCACATAGCACTGGGGCTGCTGCCCATCAAGCAGCTCCACAGGCCACCACCAGGCCAGGGGGAGCAGAACCACCTCCCCAAACAGCACCTTGGTGGACCCTGAGTGCTCAGCTGGGTCCTGGTGGGGCAAGCTCCCTGCCTGCACACAGAGCCTGGCATGGGCTGCGTGGCCCAGGGGCAGAGTGTTTATGCCCAAGGTCAGATAATCTGAATTTTGGAAGCAATTCTGGGCTTTTTGAACTGCCTCCAGAGAAAAGGAATCCTCTACCTTGGAACTGAGTGATCCAATCTTTCCGCAAGTGAATCCCACCACTGAATCCCTCCCCCGCGGCGGATCAGCTCTGGAGCCTCTGATGTCTCTCACCCTGGAAATGCCAGGGCAGGAACAAGATGAGCCAGCCCCAAAATAGCTTAGCCATGACAAAGGTGCAGGCTGGCACCCAAAGCTGGGTCCATAATGTGTCCTGTTCTGGCTGGGCTAGCCCCAGAAGAGGACTGGAGCTGCAACCTACTGCAACAGCAGAAAGAGCAGAAGCATGGTTCCCTTTACACGTGGAAAGCACTGCTCAAAGCAGTGTCAAGGCTCCCATGCCACCCTTCCCCCAGAAGAGCACCTCACAGAGAGTTCCCAGCTTCTCCTCCTCCAGCCTAGGGTGCTCCTTTCCCATGAGGATGTGACCCAGGGGTGGACACAGAGCTGGCAGTGGAAGGAGAAAGTTCCAAGAACTCAGTCTGCAAAAGCAACAGGACCATGAAAAGTTGAGGCAAATGAACTGCAAGCCGAGAGGTAGCAACAGAAGGACAAAACGACAGCCAGAGGAAGAGCCAGCAGAGGACACAGATGAGTCCATCATGGGGACAGGGTCAGGAGCAGATGCAGAGTAGGGGTAGCTCCTAGTTTTCAGCAGCACACTGAAATACTGAGCAACTCAAGATGCTTTTTTTTTGCCCTAGAGGTTCCCAGCCCTCTGCCCCAAAAGTGTTACCCACAGTGTGTCACCACCAGTAAACTTAGACTTTCCCCAAAGTGGGCCAAGAGCCCTGAGCAAACTCTTGGCATGTGAGACAGCGCATGGACCTGCCAGGAGGGTGCTCTGGAGCCCAGGGTAACCCAACACCCAGCTGGCTAACAAAGGGAAAGTGATTTATACCTTTCCCAGGAAAGCAGAGTTCAGTGTGAGCCCCTCATAGGGTGGGGGGGAGCAGCACCAGGGCAGCCCCCCAGGAGACCCCATGAGCCCCATCGATCCCCAGAGTTGTTTCCAGCCCTCTGATGGGAGCTGTGCCAGCCCCATCCCATGGCAGTCTTCCCAGTGATGTGACAGTCACAGCTCCTTGTGACTTGTCCCCAGCCAGACACTGGCAGAGTGCCCAAAGACTCCAGAGGACCACGTGGGAGGCAAGGAGGAAGAAGAGGAGGCCGAGGGCTGGGGGACACTGACCGTTCCTGCACGACACCTAAAGGACTGGTCCCAGGGATGTACAAAGAGGGTTTTCCCAGCTCCTGCTGCTTGGCACTGGCGTGTGACACACATACAGGCACCTGAAGCACTGTGGCCCCTATCCTGGATCAGAGGAGATTTAGGTGATGTGACTGCACAGCCCTCACCTGTACCAGCAGATCAGGGGCTGCAGACAGGGCAGGGGATGTGGGATGTGCAGGGATGCTGCTCCCAGCACTCCAAACAGCTGCTCCACCAGCTCTGGTGTCCTCAAAGGGGAAGGGGGCTTGAGGATGGCACCACATCAGTTCTTTACCCTCCCCAGGGCGACAGAAACAACAGCTCTGCCCCTCACAGGCACAACCAAGTTTAGCCCAAGTGTCCCAAAGCAGACACTCTGGGATGAAGGATGCTTTGCAAGACAAACGTGTGCCAAACATGAGGAGCACCATTTGGGCTTGCAGGAGCCACGGCAGGGTTTGCATTTAATTTTATACAGACTTGTGGGCTGGGGCCATGCTCTCATTTCAAGGAACACCTGCTGGAAAGGAACAAAATTATGTGGTGCAGAGGAAAATAGGAGAGATGAGAAAATGCAGTGCACACCAGGTACTGTCACAGAGCCAGGAGCCAGCAGCCTCCTCTCCTCAGCACTTCTGTTTTTTCCTGCCTTACTGAAGCACTTGGCTTCCCAGTGTTTCTCTGCCTGTTGTTAAATGCCTCGTGGGAAAGTCCTGCAAGGAACTTTGCAAGTATCAAACTAGTAGGCTGCTCAATAAATTATTTTGAAGCCTACAGAGCTGATTATTCTCAAGAGTCTTTTCTGTGTTTCTTCTACACCAGCTTGAAATGTTCTTTGGCAGGTGCAAATTTCTTTACTAAGCTCCAAACAAAGGTCTATTCCTAACAAATTACAGTAATTTCTTTGAATCAATGGAGAGAGGTTACAGTGTGAGGCCCTCACCTCATCTAAATCCTTGGAGACCCCAGTCAGAGCAGGACCTTATTTTAATTCAAGTTAACATGGATTTTTAGACCAGCCACAGGCTATGGGACCAAAGATGGTCTGTTCAGGGCACTTCCATCCCCAGAGTACTGCAGGTGATGAACTAACCACAGATGGGCCCCTAACACCAGACCCCAGCTAGAAAACACCCGTAAGTGCTGTCAGGGTGCAGCACTGTGCCCCAAAACCCTGCCTCTCTATCCATTCCCCCTCTGGCCTCTCCATCCATCCCCCAACACAGGCAGCACATTGCCAGGGACCCAGCTGCCTGTGGTGCCACCTATGGATGATGGATGCACCCCATGGGAGATGCTCCCCCTCAACACAAGCGTTGCTGGCAGGACTGGCACCAATGCTGGCAGCTGATCCATGCCAGGGCAGGGAAGGAAAGGGCTGGCTTGTTGCTGCCAAGCAAAGGAGCACTGTGGTAAGAGGGGAGATGGACCACAGGATGGGGCATCCAAGGTTTTGTTGAGACTGGGAGTGCTTTCTCATGGGCAGAGCAGCAGAAGCCTCAAAACCTCCCTCCTTCTGAGCAGGGAAATCTTTTCACCAATGCACCCTAGTAAGGGAAATATTTGCACATCACATCGTGTCAGGGAGGAGAGGAGCAGGCTCTGTGCCTTGCTGGGAGAAACATTGCATGACCAGAACTCATCCTGGAAATCACATCTGGGGATCAAACAAACAGCACCCAGCAAGACCTCAACAAAAAGCACTACCCCTGCTGGGTGGGCACCCAGCTGCTCAAGCGACAGCAGATAATACAATAAGAGCAGATAATCTGACAAGGGGAAGTCCCACACTTTGGAGAGGGAGATAGAACCAAGAGTGAACCCAGCCCGGTCATGCCATGGGCTGATGGGCTCCTTGGAGGCTCAAACCATCCCTTCTGCAAAGCCCTGGGGGGGCTGGGGGGAGATGCCTCAGGTTTCAGGGCTGCAGGGAGTGGGGCAGCTCTGCCTCCCAGCCCCCCCCCAACATATTCCCATTTCTAAAGACCTCGCTTTCGTCTGCCGGGGGGGTTGCATCAGCTCCCGTGCTCCTATTTAGAACTGGGTTTTAAAACCTGATATTCCATTTCCAGTAGCTCGCAGCAGGGGGGGAGCTGAACCCGCAGGGCCCCTGGCCAAGCAGCTGCTGCCAGTGTGATCCCTCTTCCCTTCACATCCTGCTCAGAAAAGCTGCCCACCGTCAACCTGGTGCCAGGGCTTACTGGCATGGGCTCTTTAATTAGCTGACCCAGGCACGAGGAAAGCCTTCATTAAAGGGGTAGCTGATTGGGGCTGGGGTGGTGGTGGGCTGGTTCCTTGAGTTGTGTGCATATCACTCCCTCCCTCTCCCAGCAAGCTTTACAACTAGCCTGAGCCTTTCCAGATTATAAAGACCCCCAAAAGCTGTTTTTTAAACTAATGGGTGAGTGAGAGGGGGAAGGAGACAGCAGGCTCCATCCCAAGTGCTGCCTCTCCCAGCACAGCCTCTCCTTGCATGAGCTGCAGGCTGGGAGGACCTGGAGGTGCTTCTCCAGAGCTGCTCCTGTAGACACCAAGAAAGGCTTAAAGAGGTCCCTACACCAGTACCAAGATTTCCCCCACTTGTCCTCATGTCCATCTCACCACGGACTCACCCCAATGCTGCCCTGCAGCCGTCTGGAGATGGCAGCAGGACCCATCCCTGCCACCAGCCCAGGGTGACTCTGGGGACCTCCTCCAGGAGGAAGCTTCCAGCTGCTTTAGGTTATAAATAAAGAATGACCTGATGAAACCAGCCAATCTCCTGGGCACCAGGATCAATCACACACCTATTAAGTGTACAAAGCAACCTCTCAAAATAACAGCAATTCACAGACCCTGACACCCGGAGAAGATTTGAAGCTTGGCTGGGACCCATCACCCAGCATGCTTCCATGTACCATCTCTTTCCACAGCTGCTTTGCCATTGCTATTTTTTGTGGAAAACCACAGACTCAAAACTGTCAGAAGCAACATAAAAAGGAGAACTCAGGACTAGGACTCTAAAACAAATCCTCTCCCAGCCTCAATTGCACCGTGCTGGTCCACAGAGGCCAAGCAGCTTCACTGTGCACAAGACAGGAAAGGGCAAACAGCACTGGGAAGCCTGAAAGGGGCAGTGAAATGACAAGTTGCTTATTGCTTGAAATGTGCTTTGGGATTCTCAGCTGAGAAGCATCTAGGAAATTCAAAATAAGCCTCAAATTCTCCAGGCTCCTCTCTGGATGCTGCAGCTTTGTTCCAACCCAACCTTGAGCCCAGTGGAGGAGCTCACTTTGGGCAGGCAACATTGGGTCAGGAGGGGTGGGGAACAGCACATTTCTCTGCTGGCCCTGTCCCATTGCCCCATGCCATCTGATGCCACCCAGCCCCAGGCTCCAGACTGGGGGCAGCCCCTTGTAGCCCAGTACAGTTCCTGGGCAGCCATCACCCTCCCTGCAGCCACCACCAGGGCTGTGTGACAGGGACAAGACACCCTGTCCACTCAAGGAGAAAGCAAAGCACCCTCAAGAGCCTTCTGATGATCTTCACCTCTGGGTGGTAGGGCTAAGCCTACAGCCAGACCACAACATTCATAATTTCTACTCGAATCTGGAATTATTTTATCTGCTCTGTTTGCTGACTCCACTCCCTGTTCAAGCCACAAGTTTGAAAAAGAGGAGAGAGCTCCTGTCCCCAGCCCTGCCCAGGTGTGCTCAGCCCCTCAGCCCTCTCCTGCCCCTGCTCTGGCACAGGGGACAGGGACTTTACCTGCCTGGGCTCTTGCTGATTCCTCAGATGAAAGGCACACCCAGTGCTAGAACCTATGTATTTGAAGCCAGAAAGGTTTAAGAAACATTTATCTTTATCAGGATTTAAATTAACACAAACCTGGAACGTCATAAGCTGACCTGAATAGATACCAGCATCTCAGGCAGGGAGGTGCTGGCGAGATCATTATCTAGGAGTGGGAGAGATTTACACATTATACCACCACTAAATTTTGTTAATCACCTTGCAACTACCCCATAGTCAGGTTTTGTTTGTGCAAAAATAATAACCAAGCAATTCTTTTCATTCCCATTGGTCCCCTGTGTCAGAGGCAGCATGAAATGAAGGCAAGGCAGGTTGCTTACCCATGGGCAGTGAGAAAAGCCCAGCAAAGCACACATTGCTTTCACATGTGAGGCTTTGATTGCCTGGATATATTTGGTTCTCCATCTTCCCAGCAAGACATTTTTGGGTACCAGCTCACATTGTGGTTAGAGCTGAGCAATCCAGCAGCTGAGATCCGGATGGGAACACCAGACTGAATTAAAGTCATCAATCACTCTAACCCCAGATCTTCAAGTGCTGCAGGACATGGCAGCAGTCTGTGTATCATCTCCATTCAGGCATCTGCATGCCCTGCAGCTCCATTTAACAACAAAATGCTGGTTTCTTCTCACCTAGGTGATGTGCAGGCTCTGGCCAATGCAGGATGCAGGAGGATGCCAGGAAATGTGTGTGCTTGGTTTCCACCTGGTCCTGATGACCCAGGTCCAAGAGAACCTGGAGAATAAGGGACTGCCCTGCACCTTCCAGTGACCAGCAAAGGAGAGTGGAGCTGACTTGCTGTCATTGCTTGCTTTAGATGAGAGCAACAAGCTTATGACACTTTTAACTTTGATTAAACATTTCCCCTGTAATTAAGAACAAGAACTACTGCAACAACAACAATAAATAAATTGCAATACAAATCTTCTGCATGACTAGGGAAGGCACAGGCACAAAGAGTCATTGCCACCAAACAGGCAGGGGTGCCCTGGCAGCCTCCTTTTCTGCAGGGTTCAGCACAGTTTGGGTGTCCAGGTGATGTGCTCAAAATGAAAACTGGGTCTCTATCTGCTGAACAATCCCAGTGTCAATCCCAGCTTGCCTGAGCTACCTTATCCCAGCCATAGCACTTCACTTTCTTCCTCAAGGCATCCTCAAGCTGGCCACCACCCCTGTCAATGCAGAATTAGCAGCCAGGGTATCCCGAGTGCCTTTACAACTCCAAAACTGACACCAAACTGCACCCAGGGATGCAGGAAGGATCACAGAATCACAGAATGGTTTGGGTTGGAAGGGACCTTAACAATCACCCAGTTCCAGGTGACATGGACCATGACATGCCTATGGACAAAGCAGATGTGTGCACAAATACCTACATGGACACACACATCCTTGCACCCTCTGCACCCAGACTCATCATCCCCACATCCATTAATATGCAGCCCCCTGCCACACAGTGTGTTTCTGTTATTAAGTCAGAGCCAGAAATCCATTTATTTCCTCCTGCAGAGGCAGAATTACAGCAACTTATTTCTTCCCTGCTCCTTGATCAGCACTGATACCATGGGGAAGCCTCGCTGAGGATGCCTCTGAGATCTCTGCTCCCAAGGGAACCAAACCTTCCCACTTGTCACTGACACATTCTTGTTAATGAGGGAGAAGGAAAAAAAAAATGCTCAACTAATGATATAGGCACATTAGTAATTAATTCCTCTCCCAAGGAGAATATGGGAACAGCACTCAACAAGGGTTATTTTTAAAACAGCCCTGGGTCTGCACACCCAGGATCTGCTCTTTCAAGAAGTGCCAGCTCCTGGTGCATGGCCCAGCTCCCTCTGCCCTGGGCTCAGCAGGTGGGAATGGAGCTGGGTGGTCCCTCAAATATCCCAGCCCTCCCACCACACCAAGCTGCTCCAGATCCCATCCAACCCAACCTGGAATGTTTCTAGGGATGGGGCAGCCACAGCTTCTCTGGGCAACCTGGGTCAGGGGCTCAGCACCCTCACACCTAAGAATTTCTCCTCAGATCTCATCTCAATCTCCCCTCTTCCTATTCAAAGCCATTCCCCCTCATCCCATCCCTCCAGGTCCTTGTCCCAAGTCCCTCCCCAGCATTCCTGGAGCCCCTTTAGGCACTGGAAGGTGCTCTAAGGTCTCCCCATTGCAGCCTTCTCTTCTCCAGGCTGAACTCACAGAATCACAGAATGGTTGGAAAAGACCTCCAAGATCATCCAGTCCAACCTTTGACCAACACCACAGTCAACTACTAAACCATGTCCTTAAGGACCAGGTCCAAATGCCTTTTAAATACCTCTGGGGATGGTGACTCCACCACTGTCCTGGGCCATTCCAATGCCTGAAAACCCTCTCAGTGAAAAAATATTCCCTAACACCTAGCCTAAACCTCCCCTGGTGCAGCTTCCATCCATTTCCTCTGGTCCTATTCCAGTTTGCTAAGGAGCAGAGGCTGTTTCCCTCCTCACTCCAACCTCCCTTGAGGCAGCTGAAGAGATCCATAAGGTCTACCCTGAGCTTTCTCCAGACCAAACACCCCCAGCTCCTTACAGGATTTGTGCTCCAGGCTCTGGATGAGCTTTGTTGCCCTTCTCTGGACACCTCCATCACTTCTCTCTCCATGAGAGCTCAGAGGGGTCTGCAGCCCCCAGCTCCTGCTGACAGCCTGACTGTGCTCACATGGGATGCTCTGTCAGCTGCAAAATCTTGAGCAACCAGAAAACCCAAGCTCTGCATCCAGCAGCATCAGACCCTGCCTCTCCAGCAGCATCAGGAGCAATCCTGCTCCAGCATGGGCACCCCTGCCAAGGGACAGGCAAGAGCCCAGCAGGAGCCATGGCCAAGGGCATCTCCTCTCTGAGGTGGCCAGCAGGATCCAGCAGGTACCTCAGGACTATCCTGCTCCAGATGGTCTTTAGGTGCCCAGGTGTTTCTGGGAGAAAGTGTTTCTGTTTCTCCAGGAGGTGGGACCATTTCTGGTGTTTTCCAGCATGGAAAACACTCCTCTACCCTGCTTTATGGCTGGTGTGACCAAGCTCCATCACAGCAGGACCAGGCTCAGTGTCTGGCACAGCTCCAGGCTGGGGGAAAGCACCACAGCAATCCTGTGACATCCTTCTCTGGATAGGAAGGTCTCACCACAACCCAGCGTGAGAACCTCCTCTCCCACGACACCGGAGGCGTCTGGAAGTGTTTGGAAGGTGATCCCTGCAAAACTCTGTGGTTTCACAGCTTCCCCACTGGAGCAGATGCTGGGGAGGCTGCTGCCAGCCCCCAGCAGCACTTCCAACTTGCTTCCAAGCTTTGGTGGGAACTGTTGAGGTGCAGTGAGGACCAGGAATTGGGGGGACCGCAGGGCAGGAGCAGCTCTTCCCTGGGAGGAACAGGGCAGCCCTGGAGATCACAGCCAGGTTCAGGCAAGAGTCCAGATCACCAGCAAGGTGGTGGTGATGAGGGAGTTCTGAGGGGATGTCCTGCTGGGACATCGACCCACTGGCAAGGTCAGGATCAGGCCTGGTGCTCAGTGGGCAGGTTCACAGAGATGAGGGCAGAGTCACTCAGGGAACAGCCACAATGCTGGGGTGAAGCCAGAGGCTCCAGAGCTGGGCAGGAAAGAGTCTTCTCCTACACAGACCCATCCAGACTTGTCCTTGCAGCATCATCCATGCCAAGAGGGCAGCAGCATGGGCTTGCTCCATGGGCATTTCAGAGACCAGTGGACACCGTGCAGCAACTCCCTGCCCAGGGACTACTTTTCCTGCCAGATGCAGAGGTTTTCTGTCATTCCTGCACATCCAGACTTCTCCAGCCCAATGCTCTGAGGTGGCTGAGGCCAGGGGTCCAACCCACCAGCCATGAGCTAACCCTAAGGATGCTGGGGGCACAGACCAGCTCAGGGGAGCATTTAGTGAACACAAGCAGCTTCCCAGCCAGCTCTCAAGGCAGGAGCTGCTTCCAAACCTGAGCAGCTTTGCCAATGGCAGGTTGGGTACAGAGCTGATTTAATGATGCTTGATTGCAAAGGCTGCAGAACAGCCCTGCAGCAGCCACCATCTGCATGAGTTTCACTGTTGCAGAGCCTACAGGAAAGCTGGGGAGGGACTTTTTCCAAGGGCTTGTAGTAAGAAGACAAGGGAGAATGGTTTGAAGATGGAAAAGGGGGGGGATTTAGGTTAGAGATGAGGAGGAAAGTCTTTAGTGTGAGGGTGGTGAGACGCAGGTTGCCCAGAGAAGCTGTGGCTGCCCCATCCCAGCAAAGGGGCTGAGGAGGAGAAGGCAGGAGGAGCTGAGTGTGGCTGTGCCTCAGCTGTCACCCTGCAAGAAAGGAGCCCAAGGCCCCACTATGCCTGATTTGCAGCAATTCTCTCCCAAGATGCAGAGGTTAACCCATGGAGGCTGGAAACAAAAGAGGGACACACTCTGCTCCAGGCAGTGCTGAGCACCAGCACAGCTACCAACATGGTTGGGTTGAGAGCATCATCAGGGCCGGGGATTCCCCCTTCTCAGCCCCAGCAGGGAAAGCAAAAGGGCCCCTTGCAGCCCCTCAGCTTAAAAGGAGCCCCAGCAGCAGAGCTGAGTCCCAAATTAATGCTTCAGCCTCTGATGGTGCTGGAAAGGGGTGAGAGATAGTGTGACATGGAGATCACAGCCACACATCCCAGGGGATTGATAATAAACAGACTGAACAGCATCAACCCAAAGGTCAGGACTGGAAGCAGTTTCAGAAGCAGAACCGGTGATAAGGGCTTTAGACATGAAGAGATGGGGCAGGGAATTGGTGTTGGCACTGGGGCTAAACTCCTCCATGGGAGAGAGATTAAAGAACAGCTTTGTCTGTGTCCTGACACAGGGAGGAACAACACACAGAGTCTGAATAATTGAAAAAAAAATAGACACCATTTGGAAAGGTTCAATCCCTGCAGCCCCAGCACTGTGTCAGACAAACACTCTGCTCTAGGAGATCCAAGAGCCTTTCCTCACACTGGATGGCCACATCAACCTTCTCTCCCAGACTCTCCCATCCACAGAATTCCAAAGCAACAAAGGATTCAGAGTTTCCAAACTTCAAGGGGTCCTATCACCTCTCACACATGCCCAGCAAACACACAACCAGATCCTTAAAAAAAAAATAAATAAGTAAATAAAAAAGAACCCAGGCTGGCCACATGGAACCCACTCATTGAGCTCTGGCAAAGTACAGGAGTGGTGAGTGCACATTCCCAGGCTCATAAACACATCCCACGATGCTGCAAACTGGACAGCATCTCCCTTCACAGCAGGAGACACTCCCCAGATGCTCCTGCAGCAGCACAGGGAGCTGACAAGGGCCATGTCTGGAGGCTCTCATCATCATTTTTGAAAACGAGCTGGAAGGAGCAAC
Source organism: Calypte anna (assembly GCF_003957555.1). Lineage (NCBI taxonomy): Eukaryota > Metazoa > Chordata > Aves > Apodiformes > Trochilidae > Calypte > Calypte anna. The sequence goes on from NC_044260.1 coordinate 12,042,208, forward strand.
CCCAGGCAGCCCACAGGCTCCCCGAGAGCTCCAGGGAAGAACAGAACAACCCCCCCAGCTCGAATGCTTGTATTTTCTCAGAAAACTTTGGGAGTTGGAAGGTGGTCGCCAAGGTTGGGGTATTTAAAATAACAGCTGGGAGAAGGCTGGGGAGGCAGAGGCAGGAGGAGAAGGGACTCTGCTCCCCAGATAAATGAGAGCCTGTATTTGGCTGCCCCGGTGGGAAGGGGGGCATCTCTGTGCCTCCCCCCATCCCCTTGCCAAAACTTTCTGGGTGGGCCCTGCTGATTTCAACTGAGCCCCTGTGTTCAAGGGAAAGTTCAAGCCCATGCTGGTGGAGGGCAGGGGGATCTCCACGATTTACTGAGCTGCTGACAGGCACCCAGAGGGGTGACCCTGGGGTCTGCATCCCAGCGTGACCGAGCATCGCAGGGAGCAGCAGCACGGGAGGGGGATTGTGCTGGGAGGTGGGAGGCTGTCCCCCAATAAACACCTCGTTTTCTCTTGGTGGTTCATGTACAGTGATGTCTAAATATATACTCGATGGAAAGTGTGGAGTGATTTATTTTTGTTATTGTTGGTCTAAAATTATGCTGGCTGGAACGGCGCTGCTGAGTTACAGGGCCTCGCCGGGCACACACGAAACATCATCAAAGCCAGGGCAGAAAGCAAATATTAGCAAGACCTACACTGGAGGTTACCCAGGGCCACCTCTGCCAAACGCAGCAACCACACAGTGGGAGCCACTGCTGAGGGTGACCTAATCCTGCTCTGCCACGGGCAGGTCCCCCAGCCTGCCTGACCACCCTCTCTCAGGGTGGAGGAGGACCACAGCATCATTGGGAAGATGCCAAGATGCAGGAGGCTCTGATGGGCAAGGGCTGTGCCAGACTCTAGGCCATCGTACACGAGGCAGGAGAAAAATTCTCCTCTGCAGAAGAGGACTGAGCTGCCTGGTTCTCCCTGCAGCCCAGCTCTGGTAGCAAGATGCAATCCCCTGGAGGGATCCCATACGGGAGCCATTAGCCTTTCATCAGCAAGTGTGCAGATGAATGCTATAAAACTCACAAAGCCACCATGTATTCGAGACACCCAACCCACCCAAACTCAGCAGCACATTTCTCTGGGATGTCTTTCCAAAATTTATTTTGTGCTGGAGGGAGGAGGGGGAAGGCACTGACACCAGAGGGAACCTCCCTCCCCCCTTTCCAGTTCCTTGCTGCCTTTCCACCTAGTGGCCATCACTGCCAGGCTCTCCTCCTCACTGCCCCATCTCTCCACATCCCTTATGTCAGATAGCCAATGGTCTTCAATGGGCGAACCAAATGACCCAAGAGCCTGCTCTGGTCCTCACACCAGGTGCCCACTGGCCCATGAGAAACACCCATTGCACACAGAGATGGAGAAAGAGGAGAGGAACCTCCTGCCAGAAGGACACATCCAGGTCAGAGTTCCCAGTGAGCTGTGCAGACCAGCCAAGGTGCACAGCTATGGAGAGTGCTTTGGCAGAAGCAAGCCAGAGCTCCCAACATCCACCCCCCAGCCCCAGCTGTGGATGGGGCCCTGTGGTGCCCTGCACCTCCCCAGCCACAGCCCTACCCACGCTACCAGCAGCAACCTTTGGAAAACTTTGCTTTTTGAGCCACCCATTCCCCCTCTGCAGGCTGCTCCTGCACACAGAGCAGGAACCAGACTCAACCTCCATCAAGGTGTGCTGTGTTACGTAGCAATCTCCCTTTGCAGAGCATCGTGCTCTGGGAGCATGAACCCTGCAGACACAGACACACAGAGCAGACAGACCCCAGCCTCCAGCACACCAAGCTGCAGCTCCTCCATCCTGTTCATCCCCAGCTCCATGCATGCAGCTCTCCCAGGCCACAGATACCAACACACCACGGAGCTCCATGGACCATCTCCTTCACCCAACCACTGCTGTCACCTCCAAACCAGCTGCCCTGGGGGAAGGCAGAGGGGAAATGAAGCTGCACCTACAGCCCAGAGGCACTCGCAGAGCCACAGCCACCTCAGCTCTCATCTGGCCACGGGGTTTTGTTCTCACTGATGGAATCTCCATGGCTGCCATCTGCCACACCACAAACCCAGGTCCTGACTGCTGTGCCAGGGACTCAGGCGTTGGCAAAGGGCATCATTTTCTGCTCTCAAGCAGGGCATGTTTACAGCCCTGGAAGCCAGCTCTGCTACAGGCAGCCCCCTGCCTGCATCTGCTGCCAGAGAGCCCTGAGCCAGCTGCCAAAGGGCCAGGAGGAGGCCAGGAAAGCACCAGGCTGCTGGGGCTTCCTCACAACACTTACAGCAGCTTGAAGCCTAATGCTCATGGACTTTCAGCTACCTCTTAGTACAAAAAAACTCTTACTGCTTCTACAAAAGCCTTGCTGTACCCTCCCACAAAACAGAGCTTGCCATGGCATTCTCCATGCAACCTGCAGGAAATCCCCACTTGAGGAGTCCAATTTTACAAAACATTTATGTAAAATCAGCTTATTTCTCTGGGGATCAAGGCTTCCTTCCAGAGGGTGCCCAAGGCTCTGTCTCTACCTGCTCCCCTGGAACAGCCCTGGTTCCAGAAAGACCTAAGAGCACCTTCCAGTGCCTGAAGGGGCTCTATGAGAGCTGAGGAGGGATTTTGGACAAGGGCCCTGAGGGATGGGAGGAGGGGGAATGGCTTTGAACTGTAAGAGGGAAGATTGAGATGAGGCATTAGGAGGAAATTCTTTGGTGTGAGGGTGCTGAGCCCCTGGCCCAGGTTTCCCAGAGAAGCTGTGGCTGCTACATCCCTGGCAGTGTTGAAGACCTCAGTCTTGGATGGGGCTTGGAGCAACCTGGGCTGGTGGGAGGTGTCCCTGCCCATGGGAGGTGTTGGAATGAGATTATTTTAACATCCCTTCCAACCCAAACCAGTCTGTGATTTTATGATTCAATGACAGATAAGGATCCATCTCATGCTTTCCCACCTCTTCCCTCTATCCTAAGCAAATTCCTCTGCTTGTCCTACTGCCATGTCCTTTTATACTCACCAGCAGGCTATTATGAGAAGCTTTTGACTTTGGGTAGTGAGTCTGCATCCCCTCTGACCCCCCAACCATCCCTGCACTCACACTACACCCCCTGCCCTCAAGGAGGAACCAGCCCCCCCCCCCTGCCCACCGAGGCTTTGGACAACACAAACCCCCCAACTCCCGGGGTCCCAGGGAGGGGACAGCACCTACCCCACCATTTCAAACCCTGTCCTTAACTTCACTCAGCTCGAGGCTCTGCTGGCTGTATCACAACCAAGCTGAGGAGGCAGATGTCTGCAGACCTCAGAAAAAACCTCACAAAGTGCTTCCTCGGTGCTGGAAACCATTCTCATTTCCTCTCTCCTTGGGACAGAGGGGTGCAGAGTTCAACGTTTCCACCTCCTACAGCCCCAACTCACTCCCCCACCCATCCAAAAGCCCACATGCTCCTCTTAAACTTCACAAGCCTCCCTGGTTTTCCCTCTCTCAGCATCTCCTTCAAACACACACGCTTGATGCAAGAGAGGGGAGAGCTGAACAAGCTTCATCTACGGAAGAGAAAATTAAGATAGCAAACTCTCTCCCTACAGATCATCTTTAAAGTTGGTTTGGTTTTTGTTTTTTGTTTTTTTTTTTTAATTGTCCTTCTTCTTTATTAGTCCCAGACAGAAATCTGAAACCCCCTTTGAAAAAAAAAAACAGACATACATAATGATTTTCAAAGCTGTGTCACATAATTAATGTCACATTTATATCTTCAGCTGTAGAGATAAAAAGAAACCATCTATCCATGTCCTCGTTATATTTTATTCTCCTCTTAAATCCAGTATTTAAATCCATGGGATAACGGGGTGCTTCTAAAGGAAGGGGAAAGCCTGACTTTCCCTTTACCCTACACAACCATGGTGGTGGATTTCTCCCTCCCCTTTTCTCCATCGCTGCTGATGGGAGGGTAGAGGCGTTGAGTATCCTTTGGCAAACTTCTCCCTCTCCCCCTGGAAACTGCTCCTCTCCCTCCCTCTTCTGCCCCACCACAGCAAGTTCAACAGGGGACATTTCAGCAGCTGGGGGTTTTTCCTCCTGTCCTCTTCAGCTAAGCAAAGGCCCAGCCTTTCAAGGTCTCCAGTGACACACAGATTGAGTCCCAAAGCCAGACTAGTTTTGAAAAGCCACGAACATTTTCCACCATTAGCACAGTTTTGATTCATCTCAGATTGCGTTCTGCTTCATTTAGGGGGATGCTGTCCACATTAAAATGACATCCAACACCACACTGCTCCCTGGGGCAGCCAGGAACACCTCTGAGCGGGACCACCAGCGCTTTTCCCCACTGCTGCTCACTCATTCCCAACCCTCCTTTCTCTCAGCTCAGAGCCACCTCCTCCTGGACCTGATAAAGATGGTGGTCACAGCCTCATAAATAATGTCCCAAGAAGTGAGAAAGTCCCTTTAATATATCTATCTGATGAATGCAGATAACCTGATTTTGATCAGGTTATGACAGGTCCAAATGACACAGAACTCTCCAGGGTTTCCATCATGCTTGGTATGCCATCCAGCCACACTCTGGCTGGTCACTAAGACCCCCAGACTGCTGCCTGCTCTCAGCCTCTGGGCCCAAAAAGGACCTCAGGCACCAGATACTCAGCAAAAGCTGGGGACTGAATGACAGCGAGCATCCAATGGGGCAACTGGGGAACACTGTGTTCAGACCCTCTCTGACCCTCTTCCAAAGGTACCCTGAACATCCACTGAAAGATGAACAAAAAACTCCAGGAATGGAGAACATCAGGTCCCCAGTGCACCCCACTAAGGACAGTATAAACCTCTCAGGTCCTCTACATGGTTGGTATGAGGAGAGGGGCTCAGAAGCTGCTCCTTCCTGCCACCAATGGCACTGGCAGAAGAAAACCATCCTTCCCCCTTCTCCCTGCTGTTTGAGGAGCACGAAGCTGACCTGTCCTGCCTGTGCTTAGAGATACATTGAAAAGAGCAAGCTGAGCTTCCCCACCTGCTCTCCCAAAAGCTGGGAGGAAAGGAGCTCAGTGATAACCTCCCTGATGGAGGAATCATTTTGCCTTTGTTTAGTTTTAATATGAAATTAAAATCATAGAATCATAGAATGGTTTGAGTTGGCAGGGACCTTAATGATCATCTCACTACAGCCCCCTGCATGGGCAAGGACACCTCCCACCAGCCCGGGTTGCTCCAAGCCCCATCCAACCTGGGATGAGACACTGCCAGGGATGGGGCAGCCACAGCTTCTCTGGGAAACCTGGGACAGGGGCTCAGCACCCTCACACCAAAGAGTTTCCTCCTAATGTCCAACCTAAATCTCCCCTCTTCAAGTTTAAAACCATTTCCCCTTGTCCTCTCCCTACACCCCCATGTCCAAAGCCCTCCCCCAACTTTCTTGTAGCCCCTTCAGATATTGGAAGGTTGCTCTGAGCTCACCTGGGAGCCTCCTCTTCTCCAGGCTGACCATCTCTCAGTCTGGCTTCCCAGGGGAGATACTCCAGCCCTCTGAGCATTTTTGTGGCTATCTAGCAAAGCAGAACACCAAAAGTCCATCCTCCCTGCTCCATCTTATTCATCTGCTTCAGGATGCCCAAGTCCTTTTGCCACCAGGGTCACCACTGGAGCTCAGCACCACTGGGGATAAACCCCCCACCTTCCCCAGTGAGCCTGGGGTGGAGAGAGAGGCTCAGAGCCCATCTGCAGGAGCTGGAGGAACCCACCTGCTCCACCCTCTCTCCTCTTCTTCCAAAGGCCCAGCACACCCATCCCAGATGGGCCACTCAGCCCCGTGTTTGTTGCACGAGGTGATTTATCCGGGAGGCTCTGCAGCCCTACTGCGTCCTCATTTGCAGGGATGTCCCACAGCCACAATCCCTTTCCCTGTTTATTTATTTCTAGCAGGATATTTCTGTAGAACAACACCCACGGAGACACAGCTACCCCGCTCACACACTCTCCTGGCTAAAAGAAGCAGCTACAAACACACACAGTTGGTATGGGAGGATGAATAATTAAACCCACAAAATATTCACAGATGGAACTACCCCCAGGAGAGTGTCTGAGTCAAACTTGGATCTGCAGCACCTGGAGACTTTGAGTCTGGTCTCTCTCCCCATAAGGTCTTGGGCAAAATATTGAGCTCACATCCCCCCCACAAGGGATGACAACATCTGGGCAGCACAGCCCAGGGAACAGAGGCTCCAGACTTGTCTGTGCCACAGTTACCCCATGAAGAAATCTCTTTTCTATTCTGCTGCAGCTTGTGCAGCTGTGCCATGCACCCACCACCCACCCCACAGTGTATTTACTGGGGGAAAACCTCAAATAAAGGCCTAAGACTGCACTACCTCCACCTTTCCTAAATGTGGCTGCACCTACAGGGCCATTTTCTTCACCCACAGCAAGGAGGAGCAGATGGCAGGAGATGCAGAAAACGTGAAGACGATGAAAAGCGGCGGCATTTGGGGAGAGACCCAGGGAGAGGCTGCTGAGACATCACCTTGGGCAGGGATTTGAAGGTTCAGCCCGTGGAAAATTACATCCCTTCTGCTTTTACAAGAGTAAATGCAGACTCCTAATCCCAACAGGAGATTTAGGAATGCTCTAAAGTAGGGCACTTTGTTTCTTAAGGAAAATAATTACAAATTGGTGGGAAGGGGTGGAAGAGAATGGGGATGCTGGATGCAGAACACACCTGCAGGGTCTGCAGGGGGACAGCCCAGGCACACCAGGAACCAGCCCAGGCACACCAGTGACCTTGGGGTGCATGGAGACTTTGGGGCCACACATTGAAATGGAGCAGAGTCACTTCTGCTTCTGGCCCTGCTGGCTGCCAAACACCAAGATGGCACAGGGAGGAGAAAGATCTCCTGGGAAGGGAAGAAGAGCAAGACTGAGAGCCCTTCCTCACCCTGCCTCTCACAATTCCAAGCAGTGGGGGCCTAGTGGCCAGCAAAATGGGACATTCCCATACCCACATTCCCATACCCATCCTCATGGCAATCAGCAGCAAGGGCACGTGTGCTTCAAAGTGGGAGGCTAATTGCAATTTCCCTAATTGCAACCAAAATTCACTGTTCTTTGTACCATGGAGAACTTCCCCATCCACAGGCACCTGGCTCCTCAGCTCAGCAGGTCCCTTTGCCACTTCAGAGAGTTTGCCCTTTGGCAAAAAGTATACAAAACCCAAACACCAACTTCACCTCAGGCATCACTGCAAATCCTAACAAAGAAGGGGATGAAGGGAGGGAGCTTCTGCATCCCAGCCTGCCATAGAACCACTCTACCACAGCTGCTAACAGAGCAGGAATGGTTTTATTTCAGACTAAAGCCCAGCTGACAGTATTCCTTTAAAGCCTGGAAGGTAACATCATAAGAGGGTAAGTATAAAGAATGAGCATGAGTGTGGACACTGTGGTGCTGAGGGCATGGAGATGTCTATCAAGTGGTGGATGAAGAACTGATTTTAGAGCTTATGAATGTGGCTGCTCCCATTCTCCAATATTACCTAGAACTGAAGAATTTTCTTTGATTTGATCAAGTATGGGTGTCCTCCCCCTCTTTTTTAATCTGAAAATAAAAGGGGGGGACACACAGAGTTGGCACACCCCTTTTAAACTGACCAAAAACAGAGAAAATTCACCATTGCTGTTGACCAAGCAACCAATCGTGATTCATCTTCTCACATCCAAAAAACACTCCCTGCACAAAGCCACCAGCAGCCTTTTGACTGACACCAGTCTGGTGGAACTGGTGAGACAGCTCTCTGTGTTTTTCTTGGAGGGGAAGCAGTGGGCTATGTGGACTTGGCTGAATAAAAACCATTGCTCCTCCTTACCCAGTCAGCCAACAGCAAAGCCTTTCTCAAAATAAAAAGAGAAGATAACTCTTCACACACCTCCTTGCTGGGGGGCTCTTTGGAGCCTGCTGCAAATCAGCCCTGGCCTGGCCCCCCCTGCACATCAGAACCAACACAAGGTCCTTGTGCCACATGGCTTGGCCCCAATGACAAAGTCCTTCCAAGCACCAGGAGGTAGCACCAAGACTGCAAACTAACTGATGCCTTCAAAATCCCCCTGGAAAAGGAGAGCACTTTTCCTGCCAAGCCCACCATGAAGGGATCAAAGGGGAGCCCTGATGTCTGTAATTTGTACTGAGCAGGATAAATGGAGGGCTGGGCATTACCAGACCTCATCTGAGATACATGTGCATGGATGGGGCTGCCCTTGAACCTTTTTCTGCCAATCATGCAGGTACAGAGGTGACAGCAGTGGGGGATGAGGCCCAGGTGGTACCAAGCTCCATGGTCCCAGCCATGCATGGTCCACACAGCCCCATCATCCCTGCCCTTCCGTGTCCCCCATCCCAACCAGAGAAGGAAGCCCCTTGTCCACATTCCCCCAGCCTTCACCATCCTTTTTGCTCTCTTTTGGATGCTCTCCAATAGCTTGATGTCTTTTCTATATTGTAATAATAATTATAATAATAATAAGTACTGTAATACTGGATAAAGTCAAGCAGGTGGATAAGGGCACAGCCATTACAAAACCCTGGAATAAAAACCCTTTCCAGGCTGTTCTACCTGCTGCATGACTCCCAGCTTTTCACCACTTTGATTGGTACACCCAACTCTTCCATTTCATAGGAAATGCCACCTGAGGCTCAGCTGCTTGGTGGGGAGGCACCCAGAGCTTACACCCTGAGCTCAGCAGCCACCTGCAGACGTGTCCTGACTCACGTAATGGAAGTGGGGATTGAAAAACACAATTAAGAAAGTGTCTGAGGAGTCAGCACTTCTTTCACGCTCCAGTGAGGACACTTACATGCAGCATTTTTAATTTTAACTGATTCACCTCCCCTGCCTTTGGGTGCCTCCTCGGTGCTGCAAGAGCAGCCTTGATGCTCTGTGTGTCATCAAGCAGCTCCTCCAGCAAGATGATGGTTTTCCTGCAACTCCTTCCACCCAGCCTTGGTGCTGAAGAACACGTCTGCACCACACGTCTGTCACCTCCCAGTGCCACAGCAGTGCCCCTCCTGTGTTACAAGAGCTGCCCTCACCCACAAACCTGTCCTCTGGGCTGGACCCTGTTGCAAGACAGGCTCAAGAGCACTCCATTGTCACCATAAAGTACAGGAGGGTTACATGTCATACAGGAGAGCTCCCAGGATGCTGCAATTCCCTCAAGAGCAGGACCCACAGAAATTCCACCACCATCCATCAAGCCTTCCCCTCCCAATGGAGTTATGCAGAAATTCAAAGCTCCTCATGAAAACACATGCAACAAAGTCACTGCAACCAACCAACCAACCTTCTGAAGATCCAAGGGCAGCCACGTCATGAGGATTCATGCTTGCAGCTGGTACAGACAGCTCCTCCTTCTCCCTGAGATGACCCCACCTGAGGGCACACAGCTGCTGCTCACCATGGGCCTCACCACAGCCTGATCCCAAATTAGTCCACAGCAGAAGACATCACTCACAACCTTGGGGATGTGGCTCTCACAACAACCTTGGTCCATGGCCCATCCTGAGTTACACCAACCCCTGTCACCCCTCCCACCAATGTCCTTACCATGCCAGCAGAGCTGAGCCACCATTCCCATCACTGTCCTCAGGAAAGGACCAGGAGCCAGCACAGCACCCAAGGGAGAAGTCCCAGGCATCTGGGAGGAGTTTGATGGGCAGACATCTCACACTGTTCCCTCAGACTTCAGCAAGGTGAGGAGCAAAAGTTACAGTCACTTCAGGAAGATTTGTGATGAGTTGTGGGATTATTTACCAAAAGAATCTCACCCTAATTCAATGGCAGCATGGACAGAGGGTACAACTCCTGGGAATGCAAGCTGGCAGGACCACTTGGCCATGGAAACCATATCCCAGTGGTCAGGGAGGGACCGTCAGGTGACTGACCACCCAACATGCCCATCCAAAGCACAGACCACCATTTCCTACAACTGATACACTTCAGACAGGTAATAAAAAGTCCAAGCCACAGCTACAAGGTGCTAGATGGAGATGCTGCTGATGCCACCTGTGTCCCAAGCCCTCTGCTGCTTCAGGGCACACGTTGACCCTCAGCCACCACAGTGCCAACCACCAGGAACGCTGCCACTTCCCAGCCAGGCTCAGCCCCAGCAGCTTCAGCTCCAGCTCTCCGTCCACCAGGCAGAGGTGATGCTCCTGACCAGCCGGATGGCCATTGCCATGGCAACATGGGGATGCCATCAGCAGAGGATTAAGCTCCAGCAGGAGGGAGGTTGATCAACAAACCCAGCGACAGGGACGCTGCAGAGGAAGGGAGGCCCGCGGCATCGATTTGCACGCCCATCTTCCCCTTTCAATTCTCCTCCAGCGTGAAAGTCCCCATCCAAACGGCAGACTTTGACACCATTAAAAACTATCAGAGCATTTAACACACTGCCCCTTCCTCCCACGTCATCACACCCACGTCTGCCAGAGAAAGAAAAAGGACTGCAAGATCCAGACATCTCTCCGCAGCCCTGGCATGAAAGTGCAGCAAATCTGCGTCACACAGAGAACCTTTGAAAGAGGATGAATGCTAAGTGCAGGGAAAAATGATTCCTTCATTTGTAAAGACCATGTCTCTTGTCATTCTAATTCATTCCAAATCCTCCAGGCACTGGACAGCTGCAGGTTTAATCATGAATATACAAATCAGCAACAAATGAACAACAAAAAAAAGAGTCTCCAAATGCGATATGGAGAGACCCCGAGTTCGAGCTGGTGTGGTCACTGCTCTCCCTTCTTTGGCCTGAAAGGGAGGAGGGGATGGGGATGGCCAGGACCTGCCACCTCCTCCTGCTGTGACACATCCAGGCAGCCCAGTGGCACCTCTCCCACTTACACCTGGACATGGGAATGCCAGCCCACACCTCAACCTCCTACAGCAAAACCTCCCCAGCACCGAGCGGGAAGCAGCAGCTGCATGGGGGACAGCAATGGGGAGAAGAAAAGGAGCAGAAGTGAGGGAGGGTGGGCAGAGGCAAGGGTCAGGGGGAGACTGGGGGACTGAGAGCAGCTAGAGAGCACAGACAACTCCAACAGGTAGCTGGGAAGGAAAAAGAAAATTTTAATATATGCAAAACAAATGCACAATCAAGATGAGGGAGGGGATTGTCCCCCGCTGCTCTGCTCTGGAAAGAACCCCCCTGCAGTAAAGCTGGGTCCAGCTCTGGGGTCTCCAACACAGGAAGGACATGGAGCTGTTGGAGTGAGTCCAAAGGAAGCCACAAAAATGATCCGAGTGCTGGAGCAGCTCTGCTCTGGAGAGAGTTGGGGGTGTTCAGCCTGGAGAAGAGAAGGCTGCAATGGGGAGACCTTAGAGCACCTTCCAGTGCCTGAAGGGGCTCCAGGAAAGCTGGGGAGGGACTTGGGACACGGGTGTGGAGGGATGGGATGAAGGGAGTTGTTTCAGACTGGAAGAGGGGAGATGGAAATGAGATCTCAGGAGGAAATTCTGTGCTGTGAGGATGCTATGAGGCCAGCACCCGAGATAAGGTCTTCCTCTTCTCCAAATTAAACAATCTCTCTTCAGTCTCTTCTCACAGGACTTGTTCTCCAGACCCTTCACCAGCTTGGTTGCCCTTCTCTGGACACTGTCAGCTTCATTAAGAAAAACGTCAAGTTCCCAGTTCTGCAAGGAAGCAGAGCAGAACCTCTCCTTTCCACTGCCACCTGCTCTGAAGCCTTGAGGATTTCACAAGTGCATCAGCCCTGGTCCTCTTGGCAGAAGGAAATTATGGAAATGCCAGGACATCCCTCTTGGCCCTAAACCCCTCCTTGATGAGCCCACATCTGTGGCCAACAACCAGCCAGGCAGCTGATAGCAGAGATGGGAATTCATGGTGCAAAGCCCTTATACAACACATTCAACATCAAAATAAGCAGCACCACACCTACTCCACCAACCATTCCCATTTGTACTCAAACTCCTGGGGTTTAATCCAAACAAAGCAGTGGTGAAGGGACCCAAGGCCAGCTAGCTCTGACACCTGGGACAGTTGGTGACCCAAGGACACCCACATCACTACAGTCACCAACAAACCCCACCCAATGGTACCATGCATAAATCCAAAGCCTGCTGACCAGGACAACACAGACACTGACATTTTGTTGTGGGAATGTTGTGGTGCATGAAAGCCACCTTCAGGCCTGCAGCCAGACCTGAGCCCTTCAAACCCCCAGCCTGTACACAGTGGGGCTGGACAGGCCCTGCTGAGTCTCCTGGAGTCTCCCCCAACAGTCAGGGCTCCCCAGCCAGCTGTGCACATCTGGGTGAACACAAATCCTGGCTATAAAACCTCAGCATGGGGCTGGGACAGGGTGTCAGAGCAGCACTCGATGAAGGACTCACCACTGAGAAAGACAAAACCACAAAATCCCTCAGTGCCATGGCACAAGAAGGTTTTCCCAGATGGCCTCAAAGCAAAACCTCTTTCCCCAGCAGCCCTCCTCTGCTCCAACTGGGAGGCACCTACCAAGACATGCAGTGGATTCTACACCCTGCTACAGCCACGGGCTGGACTTGTTGTTCCTGCCTCCTTCATGGGCTTAGCAAGGTGAGAAGGGAACACATGAACCCTATCCCAAAGGAATAAGAAGCCCAAGTCACCCTGGGAATGGCACCCATGACAAACCCAGCCCCCTGCATGCCACAACTCATCTCCTCTCCCTGCAGCAAGAGAGAAAGGTCCTGTCCCGTGTCCCACTCCCTGCTTAAAAATTGCCTTTCTTTAAATTAAAAAAAAAAAAAAAAAATCCTTAAACAAATGGCAGCAAATCCCAGTGTGGGGCTGCACAATGGACACTTCAGTCTGCCCAGGGGAAGGAGAGACAGGACCTTCAATGCCTAAATAAATTCAATTTGCTGGTTAAAAGGGGGCTGGGGAAGGTTAGGCGGAGGGGAGCGGTGGTTATTCACTTCCCCCAATTAACATTCCAGTGGCACTGCTCTGCTTTCTAGGAACAATAACTTTTTGGGAAGGGGGAGTGATGCTCGTGGGGGCGTTGGATGGTCCAGGAGAAAGGAGACACGTCCCTGCCTTACCAGGGTCTGAGTTTATGTATGATGGGAACCACTAAACAAAACCAAGAATAAATAAAGATCTAGCCAAGGCAAAAAGAACCTGCAAAATAAAACCCGCCACATCCCTAGACCAAGATTATTTGCCTTTGCTGCTGATCTAAATATTTTCTGCACAGGCCTTGGCAACAGAAAAAGAGGCAGCTTGTCACTGGTTTGTTTAGAAAAGGTCTACAAATGCAGGGTAATTAGAAATATTTAGACCTGGCTTTGAGCCCTCCCATCCCCACAACCTCCTGCAGCCCCACACAGACTCACAGCAGCCAAGGACCCTGACTGCCCGTGTTTTAAAATAAATCAGAGCCTCATCTCCTCTGCCACCAGCCCGGGTGGTTAGGAACAATCATCACAGAGTAGTTTGGTCTGAAAGAGACCTTGAAAGACCAGGTTCCAACCATGGCAGGGACACCTCCCACCAGCCCAGGTTGCTCCAAGCCCCATCCAACCTGGGCTGAGACACTGCCAGGGATGGGGCAGCCACAGCTTCTCTGGGCAACCTGGGTCAGTTCTTATTAGAGCCCCAAGGGTGGGCAGGGGAGGGGGTTACTTGACCCCTGAATCAGCTGGGGAGGAAGGAACCACTTCTCAGCTCCCAGCTCCATGGGCTGTGTCTCCTACAGGATGAACAGGGGTGGATCCCACCCTGTCCTCTCTTCCAGGCTTCCTTCTGCCCTGAGAAATTCCCAGACCCACTAAAGAGTGGCCCTCAATTCTTTGGCATTAACTTACTTATGTACATCCTTCCCAGCAGAAAAAAGTAAAAAAATCCAGCCTTTTCTTAGCTCAGTCATTAATTTCTCCAGTAAAGTGTCGACAGCTCCCACTTGCTCTCCCCAGGGAGGCTGCTGAGTTTTAGTTTTCCTCAGGCACACGAGCCCCACAGTGGTGGACACACACACACAAAACACACACACAGAACACAAGGAGCATTGAACAGCCCCAACAGCACAGCAATGGGAAGGCAAAGCACTGGAGGAGTTGGGTGCACACCAGAGGCTGCCCACCACAACCACCACCACTCACCAGCAAAGCCTGGGGTGGTCCCATCAGGGGAGCAGAGTGCTCCTGGGCTGTGGGACTGAGTGTGACACCAGACTGAGCCATGCCTGGAGTGTCATGGGTCTGAGAAGAACAGGCTTGGCCTTGGAAAACCACCACATATGAAGGGGTCCATCACTACCCCAAGGCATATGTGCTGGGGTGGATCTATTTCACCACTTTGCAGTTTCGAAGGATTCCCATGAAAATCCAACCCAAACAGACAGATGGCCAGAGCTCAGCATCCAGTCACTGCCTACAAGCAAGAAAAAGGGCGCTCAGACACTGGACCCTGGCACAGAGAGGCTGGACAGACATCTCTGCGGAGGGAGGGCGGGGTGCTTGAGCTCAGTTACATCATCTGTGGATGCCTAAGGCCACGTGGAGGAAATAAAAACATTTTGATCTGCTGTACGTGCCAGGAACTGAAACCAGCTCGTTTTAGCCTGCAGGTGTTAATCAATGTCTAAGCCCCAGGAGAACGTGCCCAGCTAACAAAGCTGCCACCAGCATGGTGCTCAGCCACAGCCAGCTTCAGCTCCGTTGTGTCTCGTCAAGGAGCATGAGGGAAACTTGGTCTACCTGAATGTGAGGGGATTCTCTGCTCTGTTCTTGGGAGACTCCAGCAGGAGCACTGTGTCCAGTTCTGGAGTCCCCAGCATCAGAAGGACACAGAGCTCCTGGAAGGTGTCCAGAGGAGCCACTCAAATGCTCAGAGGGCTGAGCACCTCCCTGGGAAGCCAGGCTGAGGGATTGGGCTTGTTCAGCCTGGAGAAGAGGAGGCTCCCAGGTGAGCTCAGAGCAACCTTCCAATATCTGAAGGGGCTACAAGAAAGCTGGGGGAGGGCTTTGGACATGGGGGTGTAGGGAGAGGACAAGGGGAAATGGTTTTAAACTTGAAGAGGGGAGATTTAGGTTGGACACTAGGAAAAAAATCTTTCCTGTGTGGTTGGTGAGATGCTGGAACAGGTTGTCCAAGGAAGCTGTGGATGCCCCATCCCTGCCAGTGTCCAAGTCCAGGTTGGATGGGGCTTGGAGCAACCTGGGCTGGTGGGAGGTGTCCCTGCCCATGCAGAGAGGTTGGAACTCAATGATCTTTAAGGTCCCTTCCAACTCAAACCATTCTGTGATTCTATGAAGGAGGCAAGGTCCAAAGAGGCTCCAGTTATTTAATTCACTCATCAGCAACACTCAAGTTGAAGACTTGCAGTGTCAGCTGGCTCTCAGATGACAAATTAACTTGCTGATTAACCAGGCAATGCATAATTATGCCCCGGGGCTCTTTGGTGCCAATGCCATCTCTTGGGAAGATGGAAGGATGGCAGCAAGGCCTGAACCCACCTGATAAGGCACCTCCTCATGGGCTCCATTCAGAAACACAGGGAGCACTGTATCAGAAAACCAATCTTATCACCCTGAGGCACCTGACAACAGCACACCAGAACCAAACACCCCCAACAGACCAGCCCTGGGAGAAAAGGCTGGATTCACCTGAAGCTCCACGAGAAGTCTCCAGTGCTCCTCCTGCCCTAAATCTTCCCGATGTGTCCAGAGGGGTCATCAACAGAAAATGTCCCAGCAAAGCTGTGTGGTTCTGTGTGCTCCTCTTGGAGCATCACCAGGCTGATTCCCAATGCAGAGGAGCTGGTGCCTTTCTACCACAACCAAAGGTCTGCAGACAAAGCAGATGCCCTCCCTCAAGCCAGCATCAGGCACTAGGTCTCCATTTTCCCTGTTTTTTGGGCAGCCAATGCTCCGTTCTACCACCCAAGCAGCCACTGTGGAACCCACTGCTCCAGAGCCAATGCCACAGCTGCTCACCAGAGGTACCTTAAATGGCCATAAGAAACAGTAGATGATCATTTGAACAAAAAACTGAATGAAGCAGCTGAGCTGTGGGATGGATTTGCTGTTGACTGTCAAGCCAGAAAGAGGAAACCAAACCACCCCCAAAAACGCAGAGGCCAAGTAGTGAAAGGGAAAAACCCACCAGAGGGGAAGCAGCAGGAACCAAAACCAGACTCAGCCCTGGTCCAGAGGATCACAGACCACACGTGTGTCATTTCCTCACCACAGAGTGCAATTATTGCCCCAACTGAACGCAGGACTTGAACGAGGGCCCAGGTCCACCGTGACCCTATCAGTGTACCTCTCTGAAGCTCCATACCTGCACTCCTCCAACCATCACTTTCCTCCCTCCCCAGGAGATAACAAGGGTAAAAACTGGCAAGACCCCACCACCCCACAGAGGAACTGAGTGCATATCAGGTCTATCCAGGTCAGCAGCTTTCACACTGCTTTCCTCAAAGTGTCCAGAAGCACTGAAACTTTCCACAAGGCAGGACATTTCTGCTGTCAGAAAGCTGATCCAGAAGTTGAACGTTGTCATGCTGGTAGACTGGCATCACCAAAAAGCTATTCTCTCTCCCAAGAAGCCACCTCTGCAACAACCAAAGAAAACAGAGGGAAGATCTCACACACATAGAACTCTAACTTTGTCTTTCTACTCCACTGCCAGTCAGTCCTGGGTCCCAGTTCAACCTCCTCCTGTCCTGCTTGGAGGCTTCAGCAGGCTGGCAGCAAGCACACCTCTTGCCATGGAACAAGGCATCAAGATCTCCACAGCAAAACCACCCATCCCAGCCCTCTTAACCCAACCCTCCTCCTCCTGAGTGAGGATCAGCAAGGCTGAAGGTCTCACAGCTGTGGGCCACCCCACCACCACCCCTCTGCAGCTATTCTTAGTCCTTTGCTGTGATCAGACTCTGACTGGAGATGCAACAGCAAGGGAGGGAAAACAGCTTTTTACACTTGACAGGCAAAGACTTCTAAACAGTGGGTGCAGAAGGAGATAAATCTTTTCCTTCCAGGAGATCAAGACCCAACTGTGGAAGCAGGGCAATCTCCCAAGGCACTTTACTCTCTGTTGAAGCCCGGGCTGCTTCTGCCTCTGCAAACGCCCCCTTGCAAGAGGGCTGGCAAACTAGTCATTAAAAAAATAAAACATAAGATGGGAGAAGTGAGATGAACAAAATGCTAATAGGAACCCCCAGGTCAAACCTCCTCCCCTGTCACCGGGGCCCTCCTCTCACCAGCACATTCCTGCCACTAATGAGGCCCCACCGCTTCCTCCTCCCTCCTCAAGTTGCTCCTGGTGATGCAAATCCATCGTCTTTGTTTCTATTCTTGGAGTAAAAACAGAACCAAAGTAAATAGCAAAACAGCTCTTAGGTTTCAGGATCCTTTCTTTTTCCATCCTTCCCAACAGCAGCAAGGCTGTTGTTACCGTCAAAAAGAGGTGACACCCGACCCCAGACGTCCTCTGGTTCCCACCGGAAATGCTCCGCTTAATCTTCAGCCTCTGATGTCCCCTTTGAGATCACTGCCAGCTCCTTCTCCAAACTTCTACTTCGCTGGGCTCCCTGGGAGCTCCCAGACATCACCAGGAGCCTCTGGGTGAGTGAAAGCACCCACAGAGACCCTGACAAAGACTCTGCAGATGGCAGGGAGCCCTCCCTGGCCTCAGCCCCTCTGCAGCAGGATGTCCCCAACCAGACCTTCTGCTTCCCACTCTCATCCTTGCCCAAGGAGCTGAACCAGCTCCAGTCAGTGTCCCGGGAGACCTCAGGGTTCCCAGCAAGTTCCCAAGTGCTGGAACTGGGGACAGGCAACACAAGTTAGACAAGTCACCTCTCCTCACTATGTGCCAGTGTCCCCTGAAGCAGGGTGATGGCCACCCTGCCCACATGGCACTGCCAGGGAAGGACTGGGGCTGAGGATCAGCTCTGTCACTGCCAAACTCCATGGAGGCTACAGGAGGGGCTGGGACAATGTCCCCCAAAGTTGCTGTCCCCCCCTCTTGCTCCTTAGGTGAGGTCCAGCAAAGCTGAGCAGGCAGCAAGCCCTACAGTAGGTGCTGGGACCCTGAGTGCCCCTGGGTGGGACAAACACACTCTGATGGCATCAGGGTCACATTCTGGTGTTCTGCTCCTCACCACAGCTCAGGCTGGAAAGCTCTGGGGACAGCAAAGAGCCCCAACCACAGTCACTGTGAACAGTCATCTGTGACCGACGTGTTGGGACATGAGTGACATCCTCAAAGCTTTTGGGAGCTCGGGCAGTTTTCCCCAGGTTCCCGGGTGCAATAAGGAGTGGGGTGACCATGAGGATTTGGAGGCTGAGGAGAACTCGGGGATGGATAGAGGAAAACCCTTCCCCAGGGATGGAGGAAGCAAAGCCTGAGGAGCTGCTGCTCCACGGTGGGTACCGAAGCACAGTGCTGCAGAGACCTCTTGTAGCACACAACTGCTACTGCACCCACCACAGACCCACGGACCAGTTCTGGGAGTCCCGTGGTTTCTAAGGGGACAGCACAGGGATTTATGGAGCTCTAGAGCACAGGGATTCATTCCAGGCAGGCTGCACCTGGAGAGGTTTGGCAACACCCAGGTGCTGGCACCCAGCATACACCGAATGCCACCTCCAGCCACGGCACCAAATTGCTCCCAGTTTTGCAACTGAATCCACTTTCTGGATCCATGTGAAGCCACAAAGATGTTCCAAAGTGTTTATTGAGGCACAGGCACCACCCTGCATCTTTTTTTTTTTTTTTTTTTTAAGGAAAGTACTCCAGGAGTGTTTAAACCTCAGGCTGCTAAAGCACTCGCTTCACTGGCACTCTGTGATAGCTCAGGAAAGTTTTGGAGACTGCATTTACAAAGAGCTGCACCAGTTCCTCCTGATCTTCAGGCACCTGACTTCCTCAGACAGAGGAGACCCAAAGACTTCCAGACTGGGAGCTCTGTACAGCACCTGGATTTGCAGTCTGATGCCTGGGAAAGCAACAGCAAGAAGGCTCAAGAGGAAGCTCAGAGAAGCAGATCTACCAACGGGTGAATCCCTACCCACAAAAAGGGTCCAGAGGTAGAGCAAGAGGCCCTTATGGTGAGCAGAAGATACAATCTACTACACCTGGTCTAAGCAGTTGACCAGCCTGGGATCCAAAGTCCCACAATCATGGAGCAAACCACAGAGCCCAGGTGTGAGAAAAGAAGCCAGGATTACAAAACCCACCAGACTGTTTGTTCACTTTGGGACTAACAGGGAAAAACCCTGGGAGCTGGGACCTCCGTGGCTGGATGCAGAGGCTAAAAAGGCCCTGGGCAGCAGACATGTGGCCATTTCCACCATCACACCCAGGTGTTGGGAGGGAACAACCAGCCAAAGGCAGGTGGAGAAGCTGTGCCATGGAGAGGCCCCAGTCCACACCCTGCCAGCACAAGCTTTTGTGTGCTCAGTGAGATGGAGCCACCTGAAAGCATTTTCTGGCTGCAGCCCAAAGTATCCCCCAGCTCCCATCACTGAGACCCCAGCTCAGGCTCCAGCATCTCGCTGGAGTTTCAGGTCGTGAGCCAGTCCTGCTGCAGAGAAGACACCAGTTCTAAAAATGATGTCTTGCTTATTTTTAATCTCTGTAGTTGTTTCCTTCAAACACTGAAGGACTCAGTGCACATTTTTAGCAAGTCTAGCTTGGAGAAGTGGAGTAAAATTGGAAGCTGGCAAAGGATTCTGCTCTCCTCCTCAGCCCTGCTGCTTTCTCTGCATTTGATGCTCCTTGCCAGAAGCAAATTGCTAATGAATGGGAGGCGGGAAAGTGGTCCCTCCACCACCTCCCAGCCAGCATCCCCCTGGCTGAGCCCAGGATGCTCCTTCCCGAAGCAAAGCCAGCAGAGGGAGCAAACACTGCGGGTTTGGAGGGAAATAGCAGCGGTTTTGAACTGTGGTTATTAAGAGTTTGAATTTAGAGGCCATTTCCTAGCAGTTTGCATAAATTATTTGGACAGGCCCGAGTCAGGAGCAAAGCCAACCTGTATCCTCTCTTCTAAGAGCCCTGGGAAAATGATACAGAGTTTGCCCTGGCGTTCAACCTGCAAAATGGCAGTGTTCAAATAAAACCCAAAAATCTGTCCCTTGGCAACTAACACATTCCAGCTTCAAGCAGAGGAGCCCACAGCTGCTGTCTGTTTATTTTAAGGCACTGTCAGAGACTGCACTCTCAGCCCCCTGCCCATCAGCAGGTCTCAAATCACTTACATGGAAAAGAGGAGGCTTCCTGAGGGTGATTTTCAAATGCAAGGTGGTTTGCTTTGTATTAAACATCACAAAAAAAATATACAAACAAATAGGTTTAAGAGACAATTGCTGAATAATTTCCAGAACAAGAAAAATCCAACACAAGAACTCCTGTTCCTTCCATCTGAGAGAGAAGCACATGCTCTGGTTCTGCCTGCAGATCCTCGTGACCAGCAGAGGTTTGCTGGTGGAGTCTTGTGTATCCCACTGGGCTGAAAATGCACTTAGAGTGGCCTCAGGGATAGAAGCACAGAATGTTTTTTGGTTGGAAAAGACCTTGAAGATCATCCAGTCCAACCATTAACCCCAGCACTGACCCATGGCCCTCAGCACCACAGCTCCACAGCTTTGAAACCCCTCCAGGGATGGGGACTCCACCACTGCCCTGGGCAGCCTGGGCCAGGCCCTGACAACCCAGCACTACCCCAGCAGGTTGTTGGTGTTTCTGGCCATTTGGCTTTGTGTGATGTTTGGGTTTAATTTTATTTTTTCTATTCTCACAGAGAAGGTTCCCACTGACTGCAGAAAGGAAGGGAAGGTTGGAAAGGCAAGCACAAAGCAGCAGCTGAACACAGTTTGGGAATGTCAGCAATATCAGTCTGGTGTTCATACAGATAGATGGAGCTCCAGAAAAAAACAGACTTCAAATGACTTGCAATTGGACATTTAAAATAAACTAAATACATCTTTCTACACTTCACCAAAACCCACCATCAGTTCACCCATCAGCAGACAACCAGCCCAGCACACTGACTGACATTCAGCAAAACTCCCCCTCCCAACCAGAGCCATTTCTGCAGAAGCAGAGGTCCAAAAGCCCTTTGGACAAGACACCACAAGGCACCACTGCACCCACCAACACCTCCAGAGATGTTTAGCTCCAAGATATCCAGCTCACACTCCTCTTCCCCAAGCCCTCAGCTGCTTTAATTCAGGCACCAAAAAGCACTCCCTGGGACACTCCAAGCAATTAAACCCCCAACCATCAAAGGAAGGAGCCGGGACTGCTTGGGTTCAGAGCGTTCCTGTCTTGGTTCCTCCCGCAGTAATTTGTGAAGCTGTGATTCACAGGAGGCCTCTCCCACTCCCTGCCTGCACCCAGGGACTGCTCTGCTGCCTGCTCTCCAGTGAATAAGCTGCTCTCCAAAGCATGACATTAGTTATCAGGTTTTTGGGTTTTGTTTTTTTGTTTTTTTTTTAAACTCCTCATCAATGAGTCGGCGAGTGAGCAATTTGCCACAGTGGGGTCGGGCACAATGAGATGAGACAGAGCCTGCATCCTTCAGCTGTCTCTGCTTTCCCCTCCTCACACCCATCACCATAACCCTGCTTTGCAAAACTGAGGGCAAGCTGTGCATAGACCCAGGACACACCACATCTAAACACTTCTTGGACACCTCCAGGGCTGGTGATTCCACCACCTCCCTGGGCAGCCCATCCCAATGCCTCATTGCATTTTTCTTCCCAATATTATTGGGAAATTGCATTATTTTTCTCAATATCCAACCTAAACCTCCCCTGGCATAACTTAAACCCATTTCAAGACCAAGGAACAAGACAAGAAAAGTGTAGGGATAACACAGGGGTGGGTCCCACAAGCAGTAATGGTTCTGCTCTGGGCTCTGCCCAGTGTGCTTGACACCAACAACGCAGAGCAGGCTACCCACACCCTATGGATGCTCTGGAGCAAGGAGGTTCCTGCACAGACCCATGTGCTCCATCTCCCTAGTGTCCATCAGGAACAGGAGGAGTTTCTGGAAGGATATCCAGAATCCATAGGAATAGGAAAACCAGGATAGGTACATGTCAGCTGCTACCTGCTTCCTCCTACAGCACAAGCACTGTTAGGAATGTCAGCAAGCACCACATTTGATCAGGTTTCTCTCACAAAGCAAGGTTGTCTCCTCACTGCCTCCTTTCACCAGGTCCTACCATGCCAGTTATCTTTTTCTGCTTCATTCTAGGCTCTGTAAGACAAGGAATCACCTCTGCTCAACTCTTCTCTAGAGCTCCCAAGACAAACAGGGCTCTAGGGCTTTCCTGGAGGGCACAGACATTTCATAACAGAATGACTGCCTGCAAAAAATACTGTACAAAAAAAATAATAATTAAAAAATAATGAGAACATAGCCAGGTAAGCAAGACAACCTTGAGTCTCACTTAAAATACAAAATCATAGAATCATAGAATGTTCAGGGTTGGAAGGGACCTCTGGAGATCATCCAGTCCAATCCCCCTGCCCCAGCAGGATCCCCCAGGGCAGGACACACAGGAACACATCCAGGGGGGTTTGGAAAGGCTCCAGAGAAGGAGACTCCACAACCTCCCTGGGCAGCCTGGGCCAGGGCTCCCTCACCCTCACAGGCAGGAAGTTTCTCCTCATGTTGAGGTGGAACTCCTGTGTTCTAACTTCAGCCCATTACTCCTTGTGCTGTACTGGGCACCACTGAGAAGAGATCGGCCCCTTCCTCTTGCCCCCCACCCCTCAGGTACTGATGGGCATTCAGCAGATCCCCTCTCAGCCTTCTCTTCTCAAGGCTGAACAGCCCCAGGGCTCTCAGGCTGTCTTCACAGGAGAGGTGCTCAAGTCCCCTCATCATCCTCATAGCTCTGCCTTGGGCTCTTCCCAGCAGGTCCCTGTCTGTCTTGGGACAGCCCCAAACTGGGTCCAGTATTCCAGGTGTGGTCTCACCAGGTCAGAGTAGAGGGGAACAGAACCTCCCTAGACCTGCTAGACACACTTTTCCTGATGCCCCCCAGGACACCATTGGCCCTTTTGGCCACCAGGGCACATTGCTGACCCATGGAGGATTTACTGTCCACTAGGACTCCAAGGTCTTGCTCCATGGAGCTGCTTTCTATGATTAACTCATTGCAGGAATGCAGTGCAGAAGAATCAGGACAGTTTTGGTGGCACCAGGGATGGCAGAGCTGAACCAGCTGCTGTGGCAGAGCAGTGCCAGTCCCTGCTCTCCTCCATCCCACACGCAGAAACTGGAAAGCTCTCCTGTTACACACAACAAGAACAAGCTGTATTTCATTTAGAATGAAAGAGGGGTCAGGACAGAGCTGCTCACAGGAAGGTGTTGACCCCCGGGCTCCCCCTCTCAGGGGAGCAGCAGGATCTGTGTGTCAGTTCAGCAGCTTCCCTGGTAACATCACAGCATCAGTGGGCAATGCCAGGACAACTGATGTGGATACAGAGCACTTCAAGTACCCAAGGGTAAAAAGAATGAGTTACAGATTCACCCTGAGCCCTGCTGTAATCTGCCCTGCCTGTCCTGGCAGCCATGGCAGACAGTGACTCAATGCTGGGTGACTCCTCCCTAAGGCTAATACTGAGTTTAATGGAGATATTTCTGCCTTTAATGATCAGGGCTCCTGTGAAGACAAGAAGTTTGCCCTCAGCCTGCAAAGCAGCCATTTCTCTCCCGGGCAAAGGACACTGCAGAAGGTCCCATCCTGGCTCCTCTCTCCCCAGAACGGAGGCAGCACAGACCCAGCTGGGCACAAAAATCCAAAATGGTTCTTTGCCCATCACTGGGTGACTCAAAACAACTCACCCAAGGTCTCAGAGCACAGCCCTGTCTCTAACCTCTGCCACAGCATGGAGGGGTTGGACCCACTGGGGCAAGGCAGGGCATCCCTGTGAGACACAGACGTCAAAAGCCATCAAATGCTCCTCGTTCTCAAAGACAGAAACATCACCAACATCACAAGCCTTAGAGGAGTTAAAAGGAAAGGCTTATTAAAAAGACAACTCGTCCTGACAATCACAAAAAAAATTGGAATTCATTTAAAATTCAAATTATGCAAATTCAAGCAACCTGTACGTGTGGAGCCATCACATGCCAGCAGTGGGACCGCAGACACATTCCACAAGCTACTTGGCATGGGGAAGCCCACCCTGCACTGTGCTCTGGGAGGCACTGGGAGGCTATGGGAGGCACTGGGAGGTGTGCTTGCCTCTGGCAGTCAGGGGAAGGAGAGCTGCTCCTGGTGAATGGGGCTGAAACAGGATTTGCAGGTGCTCCCTCTGCACTGGCAGGGAAGCAGAAAGAACCCCCAGCACTGCTTGCAGTGCTCCAGCATGCTGCACCCCAGGGGTGCAGGGACACAAATCTCCAGTGTTTTCAGATGAGCTACAAGAAATTCTCCCTTGGAGAATGCCCGTGACCAGCACAATGCCTTGGTGATCAAATGGAGCCAGGGCAGAAGCATAGCACAGGAGGCACGCAGGCAATAGCTTTCCCCATCTCCATCTCCCCTGCTAGGGCAGGGTCTCAGCTGCCCCCCAGAAGCCCTGCATCAGAAGCTTCTCCCCTCACTCTCAGCAATTCCCAAAATAGAAAACTGAGCAGCTGCACTGCAAGGCAAAGGCAGCTCATCCTGTCAGCAGGGAAAGAGCAAAGCCAGAAATCTAAAGTTACGAGCTGGGTAAACGCAACAGTCCGGAAAAATGAATCAAGGTTTAAATATGGACTTTCCTAAAAGGTCCCAGATGAGCCACTGCAAAAAAGACAAAACATATTCCCTTCTACAAATGCTGTGCCATGCACCAATTTCTCCACCAGCTGTGCTCAGAGAGCTGGGGCTGGGGCCAGGGCATGACATTGACTCAGAGAAACTCCAACATCTCCAGCACCAAGATGAAAACTAATTACCAAACCCTGGGAGGACGTGGAGGTACCTCTTCTCAGAAATAACTTCCCTAGGTTGGCAGGACCTTTACTGTGATCTGAAAAGCCAGGCTCTATAGCTGTGTGAAAAGTGCTGGTCCTGTACCAGCCTGAGCTCCAGCTAATGAGCTGCTGGCTCAGCTTTCTGCAGCCTGCCTGCCCCCAGACTCTGCTGAAAGGCCATTCCCAGGTGGGATGAGTCTGCTTGTCTCTGTAGGTCTCACAGGCTCACAGCCTATGACAGAGCCTACAGCAGCAACACCTTTCTGATGTCAAACCAGAAATGACATAGGCAAGCTAAAAATAAATAAATAAATGAGGGGAAAAAAAAAAACCTAACCAAAGAAACAACAACACTACAAAAATCAGGCTTCATTCCTGGACAGATATAAATAAGCTCCATGAATACACCAAGGAAATTAAAGACCCTCAAAACTTCATGAAGTCAAAGGCCGAAGTGAATTATCTGCTGCAGACAGCACAGAGAGCTGCCAGCATGGTGCTGAGCAGAGGATTGCCCCCTTCTGCAGCACTAGGATGCTGTTTGGGCTCAGAGTACAAGTCCTTCCAAGCCTTGTGCACCCAGATCTGCTGCAGAAGGAAGGCTGTGGGTGACAGGGCCCATGGACATACTGAAGAAACATCTCTAAAAGAGGAACAGTTCCCAACATCTCAATAACCTCCCTCTCTTCCCCTTCCGGGTGCTGCAGGTCTGAGGGTGAAGGACAGATGAAGTGGACCCCCCTGTCTTACCTTGCTGCAGCACTGCCTCATCTTAATCACCTCCAATGCTTTTCAGCCACTCACCAGATGCCTCATCCCATGCCTTCTGCTCATCTCCATTCCCAAGGCTTTCACCTGCTCCCCAAGCCAGCAGCTCCACCAGGGGCAGTTCACAGTGCTGGGGTTGTCATCAGCTCCCCCAGACTCACCCTCACCACAATCTGCTGCTGCTGTGGCCAAGTGCTGATGTGATGCCGAGGTCAGAACTGTCCTCCCAGAGAGAAAAGGAGCAGCTGCATCCAACAATCTGAGCACAAACCCCCAAAGCCACCCTGTGTCCTGCAGTGCCACAGCCCAGGGGACACCAGAAGCAGCTCCAGCCTGTAGCACCCAGCCCTTTCTCTGGGCTAGAGGAAAATCTGTGACTTCAGGGACAGAGGTTCTCAAAAGATGAGTCTGTCCAAAGCCCAGGGCAGGGTGAGGTCCCCTGGCCCATCTGTCAGCTCTTGGTGACACTCTGGGTCTCACAGGCACCCACTCCCTCCTCTGCTCTCACTGTACAGATGCTCTCACCCATTTCCACCCAACACCGAGTGCTTTCAGCAAGGGGACACCCGAGCCCTCATTACAACCCTGAGGCCAGTAACGAGGCAGCAGGAAAGCCATATGAACCCCCAGGTTGGGTGTCTCTGGGAAAGAGAAGAAGCAAAACCCATTAAACATTGATCAGAGCCTCCAGCAGCTGCAGTGCAGCCCTGATGTGCCCCTGGATGTGCCCTGCTCCCACCACCAGGATGCTCCAAAGGGCCAGTAAGGGCTGAGCTGTCCCAGGGTCTCACCACCAGTTTATTGTTCAGCTCAGCTCCTCGCTGTGCCTTGCAAACCTTTACAAAACCCCAGCTGCTTCTGCAGGTGAGGCAGTGGACTGGAAAACTCATTTCTTACTTTCAACCTCCTTCCATGCTTCAGACAGCAGCACCCAGAGACAAGACCCTCACCACACACACACCACCTGCCCAAGCAAGAGCCACCCCTGAGCCAGCAACACCCCCAGGGGAGCCCAAACCCCTACCTGGGAGCTATGGGGAGGGGGGCAAACTCAACCTGCTGCTACCATCTGCTCCACCAGGCTGGAACAGCCCTTTTCTGTGTTGTTTTGATAACGCTGCACATAAAACCAGCTCTCTGACTGGGGGTGGGTGTTTTTGGGAAGCTGTGTGTGTGTGAGCAGTGGGGAGGGGGGGACAAAGACCTTGCTACTCACAAATTGCCGCCGCAGCTTGGTCTTGACTCGCTCAGCCTTGGTCTCAGCAGGGTGGACAGCATAGCTGAGGGTCCCCAGGTGGTTGTCCACAGACAGACTCTTCCTCATGTAGAAGGAACGGGTGCGGAAGTAGCTGAACGGGGCGTCCTCCACTGCTGTGCCCAGCTGGGGATCCCGCGGGGGGTCTGTGCAGTCATCCTCCAGCCTCCAGGCATCCCCTGGGGAGCAGAAGGACATGGCACCTCATCAGAGCCACAGCCCTACCCCTCCAGCCCACCAGCAGGATACCCAAAGGACAGCCCGGGTCCCCTCTGTCCATCCCACACCCACCAGCACGCCATGGGGTGCTGCAGGACTTGGCCTCCCGTGGGGGGCACATCCCTGATGCAAGCCCCTGGGGACCCCCTAGCCCCCCAGACAGCAGCCCCCAACATCCTCCTGGTAGGAATCAGTCAAACACAGCTGAGCACAACAAAGACTTGGCCTCCAGGATAAATATTATTACTCAGAATGATCAGCAGACTAAAATCCTAATGCTTAAAATGCTTAAAAACTTCCTGCTATTTAGCTCTAATAGGGTTATCCCATTTGAAATAGCCACTTACAAAGAAATATAATATATTTCATTCATCCTTCCTCACCTCATGGCAAACAGAGCATTCCATGGTAAAATAAAACATTTGGGGTATTTTTCTAAAGGAACAGAAACCCTACAAACAGAGCCACACACAGCCCTTGCCCAACCTCTCCTGCAGGTATTCCTCTGCTCTGTACTCAGTGCTGATAATGAACCTTGCTTTGTGAAAGGGAAAACTGAGGCACCCCAAATGTTGCAAGCTGCAGAAGGATTTACTGCTGTCTCCTCTTTTAGAAAACTGTTCACAGTTTTCTGGAAGAGCAAAGAGCAAACCAGGAGCCAAACCAAGGACAGAAACCAGACCTCAGTCTCCTGGAGCTCGGCTCAGCCCGTGGCCAGAAGCACCAGGGGACTGCTGGGCTGCAGTGCCCAGAGATCAAACCTCATTGACACTGAGAAAGTGGCAGCAGAGGACAGACAGCAGCACACAGAGCTGGTGTTCCTGGCGTAGGGGCTGACCATATTTCAGGGCAACAAAAACAAATAAGAAAATACAATAGGAAACATCTCCATAATGTCACCACTCTGCTCTGTGCCGAGCTGAGTGCTTTGTGGTGCCAACCTTGTCTTTACAGCTGAAGCAGGCCCTGCTTTACCTCCTCCCCAAGCCAAAATCACTCCACACAAACAATAAAGCCCTCTTGCTCAATT
Organism: Calypte anna; assembly: GCF_003957555.1. Classification (NCBI taxonomy): domain Eukaryota; kingdom Metazoa; phylum Chordata; class Aves; order Apodiformes; family Trochilidae; genus Calypte; species Calypte anna. Next base: position 12,070,469 of record NC_044260.1, read on the forward strand.
CTCATCAAAATGAACAATGTTTAGCCCTTCCAGCCCAAAAGAGCATCTCACACTCTTGTCTAGAAATTCTTCCCCCTGCTGCAGCCTCCTCTTCCCCCAAGGTGATACCATTTGCCTCTGGATTCTCTACCACCCAGAGCATCTGCAGGCATGACTGACCATGACCCTGCTACACCAAGGCTGAGGAGTAAAAGATTGGAAGAGTTAAAGCAAATAAAGGCCTTAAGGTAAAAGCCAGCTACCAAGTGAGTGAAGTCCAGTCTGCCCAGCAAGGCTGTGGGTTTGATGCTGAACGTGATGAGAGCCAGACCGGACACGGCAGCCACAGCGCAGTGACAGCCTCTCCATCTTCTGTCCATCAACAACAGTGTCTCTTCTGCAATATCCCAAAACTTTTTAAGGTGTAAAGCAATTCAATGCATGCAAAGTCCTGCAGCAGATCTGAAGGTGCTGAATCAAAATCAGCAGACCCCAGAGGACAAGAGGGAGAAGAGAAAGGCAGAGAGCTTAAAACCGCAAACAAAGAGGCAACCTGGAGCACAGCACTACCTTCCATCACATCCTTTTTTTTTTTTCCCCCCTACTTTCAATTAAATAAGCTGCTGCTGCTCCTCTCCAAATGTCAACTCATACAACACAGGAACTGCTGTTTGAAAGCTGTGATTATTCAAGGCACAAACACGTCAATCGGAGCCCAGCTCCAGGCTGCCACCAGGAGATAGCGTTGCTCCGGGGACGCAGCAGGAAACGCCAAGCCCAGGAGGAGATCCACCCAACCCACAGGAAAATCACACGTGGAAGGAGGGAGGAACCAGCCCCGGTGCTTCTGTGATGGCTCAGCCACCACTTTCTGTCCCCAAGGCTGTCCCCTTTCACCTGAGTACTGATTTTATTGACTATTAGCCAGGTAACAGAGTGCAAACAACTGTGTTGTTCATATAGCCATTAAATAATTATAGTAGTTAACTAGGGTTTTTAAATTACTAATCCAACCAGAATATTTTTAATATTGATCAGAAACATATCACGGTTCTTATTTAAAGTTTATGGTGCTGCTGCTTTTTCCATTGCCTGCAAGGAATTTTCTGACCCTCCCTTTTTAGTATCATGGTTTGCTCAGACCCAGCCACCACTGGGGGAGGGAGGGCCAAGGCTGCACACTGAACACAGCCCAAGCTGCCAGGGTACAAGGGAAAGGACAGGCACCCACTGCACCCACTCCTCTGGATGGGACACCTCTCCTGAGGATGAAGAAGTTATGGTTCAAAGCTCCACGGACCATCTGGTCATGGGTGGTATCTCATCTCCCTAATCCCAGTTTCCCGTGGATTTTGCTGTTCTTGGTCTCTTCTCTCTCCAAAAGGGCCACAGGCAGCTGCATCCTGGAGTGGGATCAGCAGCAGAACTACTCCCTAGCCTGCCACAGAAGTGATGCTCTCCAAAACTTTCCCCTGCTTGGCCAGAAGGTTCCTCTCCTTCCTGGGCATAGGGAACCACCACAGAGGGAGTCAGGACCTTGTCAACACAAAAAAAGCTTTTCTACATGCTGAAGGAGTTTGTTCCCCATGTCTACTAAACAAGTAAATCAATGATCAAGCCCAGAATAGTCAGAAGGGAAAGATCAATATGTCCCTGGAGAGGAAATGCCAGGGACAGGAGCAAGCCCACGAGCTGGAGGCCAACCATCCTTATGTTGTTCTTCTGCCTGGAAGCTGCTCACCTCTCTGCCACCAAGAGCTGTGTTCAGCAGCATCAGCACCTCTAAAAGATTAAACACCTTCCTGGGCTTGGCAGCTGCTGCAAAATATTTCTCCTTTCTGAACCTGAAACATTGGGGAGGACATGCACCAAAGGACAGAGGGAGCAGCAGGGACAGAGACCTGGTGCCTCTCCAATACTTCCTCAGAATGGGGGAAGGATGGCACCTGCTGAAAGTAAATTCCCAAGTTCTTTGAGGAAAGGGTCTTCTCTCCCTCCTGACACCCTGCAGCCCTACTCTCACTCATCAGACCCTCTGCACCATCAAGGCCACCACTGCCATCCCAGGGCTCAGCCAAACCTGGTGCTGTGGTGGGGAGGTGAATGCTGCCAGCCCCAGTGTTCAGGCTGGGGCAATAACCAGGCAACACTGAGGAAAGCTGCCTTTTTTTTTTTTTCCCTTTTTTTCCCTCTGTGATAGCATGCTGACAGCCTTAATGAGTAGCTAATTAGCTGTTTCTAACTGAGCATTAAGGAAGCCAGGAAAACAACCTGGGAGGATCTGGACAGAAAACAACAACTCATTCATTCATCCAAGGCTCTGGCTGTGGAAGGAGCCTTCCAACCTGCAAGGCTATTCTCACTCCTCCTCTTCTTGGCATCCTCAGCACCTTCCAGCTGTGAATAAAGCACAATCCTAAACACTTGCTGCGTGCAATGAAGGCTTTTCCTTCCACCCTTGTGTGCAGGGGGGGTTGTGCCCAAGGTTTGCTCTTGGGTGGCTGCTCCATGGTGCTCATCCCATCTGTGCTCACATGGGAGGAGGTGTTTGCAGCAGGTGATGAGGTTTGTGGTGAGTCTGACTCACACTGGGACTTCATCCCACAGTCTTTTTCTCCACCTCAGCTTTCTGGAACACCAGCACACCAAGCAGGGACCTGCTGGGTGCTGAAGGGTGCTCTGGACACTGTGTCCTTCATGGCAGACGCTCTCTCAGACCTGCAAAGCACTTTGGTTTTCTCTCTACCAGGAGACAGACCACTCTTTATCCAGGTCTGTTCATCTCCACCATTTGCTCAGGTCTGTTCTTGCAGACCACAACACAGGAAATCCTGAGTGGGATTACCTGGAATCCTGTGTACAGCTTTGAAACCCCCAGCACAGGAAAGATACAGACCTGTTGTAGAGGATCCAGAGAAGGGCCACAGAGATGATCAGAGGGCTGGACCACCTCTGCTAAGGACACAGACTGAGAGAGTTGGGGGTGTTCAGCCTGGGTAAGAGGCTTCAAGGAGACCTTCAAGCAGTTTTCCAGTCCATGAAGGACCTACAGGAAAGCTGGGGTTGGGCTTTTCACCAGAAAGGATAGTGCCAGGATAAAGGAGTAGTGGTTTCAAACTGAAAGTGGGGAGATTTAGGTTTGATAGGAGGAAAGAAATCTTCACCATGAGGGTAGTGAGACACTGGAACAGGTTGCTTAGGGAGGTTGTTGATTCCCCATCCCTGAAAGTGTTTAAGTTCAGGTTGGATGAAGCCTTGTGGGACCTGGGCTGGTGGGAGGTGTCTCTGCCCGTACAGGGGGATTGGACCTTCAAGGTTCCTTCCAACCCAAACCATTCTGAGTGCTCACAGAACATCACAAACCACCTTTGATTCCAAGCAATGGAGCTGCCTGCCATTACCTCCCTCCTCACAAGTGTCCCCACTCCCTCAGGACCCCAGGATTCAGCTACACAACCTTGCCCATGAGTCTTCCTCCCACATCAAGAGCCTCTCCTAACAACTCAAAGGGCTGAAGGGAGACCCATGGGGCTCTCTTGCAGGGAGAGCAATCCCCTGGGTGCTGCAGAACAGGCTTAGCAATGTGCCAGGATCCTCTCTCTGCATGACTTTTTGGGAGAATTAGTAGCACCAGGAAATAAAATGCAGCCTGCAGAGCATTCAAATTAATCCAGGGTTTCAGCAGCTGCTTGGCTGGGTAACTCACTGTGATCTGACTGTGAGTTAGCAGGTTAGATTTTAAAAAGAAAAAAAATTTAAAAATCCAAGGGTGCTCTTTGAAGGGAGCTGTTTTACAAGGATTTTATTTTGCTCTGGATTGATTAACCCTGCCTTGCAGGTCTTATTTTTGCTTCAGTGCTAATAATCCTTTCCCCATGATTTTGATGGCACCAGCATGGTTCCAATGGCACCAAAAGCACTGAAACACTTTGGCTACCAATGGCTCTCCCAGTAAAATTGCTCAGAGCAGCTGGCCCAGCCATACTGGTATTTCATCAGGATCAGCACAAGAGGAGGAGAATACCATAAAAAACCTCAGCTGATCTGAAGGCCAACACACACTCCCAGGCTGGGGAATATTTGCTGCAGCAAACACCCTGCCAGGCCAGGACACTGAGGAGACCTCAGTGGTGCCACTCTCTGCTGCTGCTCCTCCTGATAGAGACCAGGAATGAGCACCCTGAAGGTGACTTCACATCACAGAAAAGGGGCATTTTGGTCTGTTGAAGGCTCCAGAGACAGCAGCTTGCCCTGGCACAGCTCACCCAGAGCATCACCTCCCCACACTGGCTGGATTTCACCACCTGCCTTCACTTTTTCACCAGTGTAACATGAAAAATGGGGAGGTTTGAGTAAAACACTCAAAGGGACAAAAAAAAAACCAAAACCCAAAACTCCTCGAGAAGGGATGGGTTTGGAACTGGATAAATGCCCCAAAGACCGAGGTTGGATTTCCTTTTAGTTTTGCCCTTGGAGAAGCAGGAAAGGTTCGGGGTGGTTCTGCAGGTCCCTGGCAGAAGGAGGTGAAAGCTGAACCCAGAGCTGTGGCACTCACCAGTAGAAGGGACCGTGCAGCCTTTCTGGTGGTCAGAGGCTGAATGCTTCTTGTAGGACTTCTGCTCTGGCATCTCCTCCCTATAGGCTGTGGAGTCCAGGAGTGGGAGCCTGCTCAGGACCGGGGACTGGGGGATGCTGGGCAGTGTTCGGGATTTCCCCAAGAGCGGTCGCTGCAGTTTTCTGTCCAGAGACCTTGAGGGGAAGAAACACAGGGATCACCCCAATGAGTAAGTGGGACAATTTTTTCAAGGCAGGACCCTTCTGTAACAGACAAGGCTGCCACTGGAGAGAGCACCTTCCCCACACCACACCAGACCCTTTGTTTGCCAACCTGCTGCTGTTTCAATCAAACCTTCTGCCCTCACCAGTGTATTTTTATTAGAAACTTGTGCTTATGCCTGAAGCAACAAAAGGCACATCTGGAGGTCAACATTAGGTTTTGAGTCAAGCAAAAAGCCATCAAGAGCAAAACTCAGATGGCTCCCACTTCCCCCAAAGTGTTCATGGTCCTCTGCTGTCTGGCTTTGGGGAACCTGGAGAGATGCTCTAAGGGGACCTTGGCCACCTTCTTGGGGCTGCAGACCTCTCTTCAGAGAGGCAGCAGACACAGAACAGAGCTCAGAAATAGAAAAAGCCCTTCAGATGGGTCTGCCTGGTCCCACACAGCCAGGGCCACCACCTGCTTGTCCATCAGCTGAGCTCAGAAAGCTACAAGAAGCCACAACTCTTGCTAAAGCACCTGAGATGCCTGCTTAGCAAGGCACGATCAGCAAAACCAGCACATGAGGCAGTCTAGCACCCACCTCACTTCAAAACTCATGGATAATCAGAATGAAGGAAAAAAAAAAGAATCAAAAAACAGAAGGTTCAAGACCAAAGTGATAGGAATTGCCTGTAAGAGAGTAAAAACCCCACTGAGCATCATCTGAGGCAGCAGAATGCTTTTCCTAGTGGAAATCAGGTCAACCAGGAGGTCCCAGGCCCCCAGATGAGAGTAAGACAAGACTCACGTAACAGGCACTGGATTGGTCATGAAGATGTCACACAGCATCTAAAAACAAGTTTAAGATCCCTGTGGAGCCAAAACTCAACTATATCTGATGATGGGGCTGCAGGGGTGCCCAAGATGCACACCAGCAACACAACCACCACCATCCTCATCCTCCAAAAGCTCAGAGTATGCCAAGTCTTGCAGTGGGGGAATGGGAGCAGGTCCTGCTTCACCCCAGAGCCTCCTTCAAGGGATGGTCCTCAAGGGCCACCCTCAGGACTGCCCAGATCATGTTGTAAAGATCCCAGGAATGTGGTGAAAAAGAGCAGATGCCCAGCACCACCATGGGGTGAGGACAAACAGCAGGGTCACCCTGTGCCAAGGGCTGCAGCCTGGCCCCTTTGCCCCTCTGGCACAGACCCCACACCTGATCCTGAGCTCCCCAGCACTCTCCAACATGGACCAGCCAAGGGCTTCTCCTCACACAAGGCTGTTCCCAAATCTCAGACTGAATGGTACAAAAACCTTCAAATTTCCATCCGAAATTCAATTGTTAGCTGGTTTTATGCTCGTTTATTCTTATGCCAATATTAACCTTTAGCTTAAATAATTATTCCCCCTCTCTGCTGTTTGCTCCCATGATTAATTTCCATCCTGCCATCGTCACAGCCCCTTTCAGCCTGTATTTTTCTAGGCTGATTAAAGTGACTTCTTTTAGAAAATGAGCTCTCATTCCCCATGGTTGTTTCCACAGGACTCTCTTGCCTTCCCTCCAGCTCAGACCCAGCACCCCCCAGCCATCCCCCATCACCTCTCAGTGCTGGGCCAGGAGTGCCAGGGCTCACTCTGCCTCCCAGCACACACCACCACTGAATTTTATCTGTTTCCACTAAGCTGGTCCTCAAGGTCATGCAGGGAGAGTCTATCACACAAAAAAGTCCTGACCCTCGGTGCCCTCCTGTCACCACTCCATTTATTATGATGCTTTGTTCAATCCCTTTAACAAATGTGACAACAGCTCCTGACTTGGGTTGGCATTTAGTGTCACCCAGTAGGGAGCAGGGAGATGGGGGCTGGGGCAGAATCAGAGAATGTCAGGGGTTGGAAGAGACCTCTGGAGATCATCCAGTCCAACCCCCCTGCCCCAGCAGGATCTCCCAGGGCAGGACACAAAGGAACACATCCAGGGGGGGTTGGAAAGGCTCCAGAGAAGGAGACTCCACAACCTCCTTGAGCCAGGGCTCCCTCACCCTCAAAAACAAAAAGCTTCTCCTGATGTTTCCATGGAACCTCCTCTGCTCCAACTTACACCCATTACCCCCTGTCCTATCATTGGTCACCCCTGAGAAGATCCTGGCTCCATCCTCCTGGCACTCACCCCTTACTTATTTATCAACATGTGAACAACATGAGAGGTTATTCTGCTCTCCTCCAAGCTGCAGAGCCCCAGCTCCCTCAGCCTTTCCTCACCAGATGTTCCACTCCTTCGATCTTTGTGGCTCTGCACTGGACTCTCTCAAGCAGTTCCCTCACCTTCTTGAACTGCAGGGCCCAAAACTGGACACAATATTCCAGATGCTGCCTGACCAGGGCAGAGTAGAGGGGGAAGAGAAGCTCCTGAGGGATGGTGAGGCATTGGGAGCCCAGCATCATCCTGCCCACACCAAAGCCCATGCTTTGCTGGCATCCACCAGCTATGCCAGGGGCTACAAAGCCAGAATTAGCATCCTGAGTCGTTTCTATTTTGGTGAAACCTGTGCACCTCTCACTGGAACACATTTTTCTGGCACAAGACATCAGGGATGAAGCATAATACGTCACTGCACTGCATAAATGAAGCCTGGGCTCTGCCAGAGTTCAATATGTTCCTTTTTTTCTTGCATGTAAAATCTCAGTGCTTTCTAAACAGACCTGCATAGAGCTCCATCCCCTGCAGAACACTGTTAGGGTTTGAAGTGCTCCCAGACCTTCACACCTGCAGTGCCACTCATACAGAACACACGGAGGGGGAGCAAAGGGAAGAACTGACACCCTTAGAAGAGCAATTTGTAAGCTGTGGAGCTGCAGATGGCACCTAATGAGGAGGCTCTGTAGTGACTTTATAGCAACTTTCCAATATCTGAAGAGGGTTACTGAAAGCAGAGGGGACAAAAAACCCAGCCCCTAGGACCCAAAAAAAGGGGCAAAAAAGAGGCAGAACACATCTCAAAACAAGTTCTGTGCCTGGTGCCTTCCCCGTGGTGATGTCCTCACTGGGTGGCTTTTCCATCACCACAGGGCAAGAGAGGGAAAGGGCTGAGCAGAGCTAAAGGGAAGAGAGGGACAGAAAGCAGGGGAATGCCCGTGAAACCAGGGGAAGCCAGAGCCTGCATCTCTCCTGGAAGCAGCTGCACACCTGCCCCAGCCTCTGCTCCCTGTTTATTGCCATATGGAGAAGTTGCTCTCCAGGGAGCACTTCCCAGCCCAACCTGAAGCCTTCTTTTAGTTTCATTTTGAAAGAGAGGAGAGAGCTTTCATCTTCCCCCAAGGGAGCCTGGAGGAGTCTCTACCATGGCAGCCACAGCAGAAATCCAGCAACCCAGCAGGTGGAAAAAATACCCCTAATCCCAACTACTTGCATCATCCAGAAAGGACCCCCAAATAAGTCACTGGTTTACAGAATTTCCCACTGAAGTGACAAAAAAAACCTCCCAGACATCTCCTGGAAATGGCCAAGGAGAGTCATCCTCTGGAAATGTCCCGTTCCTGGGAAGGGGGAAGCCCTCACTCTGCTGCAGACTCAGAAAACCCCAAGCAGCCACTGGGCTTCATCCAGCCTCCTCATCTTCCCAAGGCCAGGCTGTTCATGGAAAATGGGAAAGACAGAAAGATGTTAAGAGGGAGAGGAGCAGAGGAGAGGGCCACCAGCTGCTCTGGACCTCACCTGCCTGCTCCAGAGCTGTGGCTTTCTTCCAGCCATAAATCCCAACATGTGAGGCCATTTCAAAGCTCCAGGGGGAACAAGACATGTCCTGAAGAACTCACAGCCCCAGAAGGAAAAATAAGAATTAAAAAAATTTAAAAAAAAAAGATGACAGAGGAGCCACACAGCTGCTCCTCATCCTACAGGACCACACAGCATTTCACCAGTAATTGTTGGTGGCTCCTCTACACCCTCAGTCAATTAGTTGAGTGAATCTGTTGAGCAAAGGAAGCTTAAAAAGCTGAAGGACTGGAGAAGAACGAGTAAACGAGGTGTTGAGATCATCCTGACAGAGGATGGCAGGGATGGTGGCCAGCAGAGCCCACTTATTGCAAAGGGACACAGCTCCCAGCTCTGCCAGCAAGAGGCTGCTGAGCCTGCTCCTCCAAGGAGGTGTAACTTAGCAACCTGACCTTAAATCCTCAGCAAAGGTTTCAGATGGATTCAGGAAAATGAGAGATGCTACAAGCCAGGAGGAGCAATTACCCACCATAACCCTCTTTGGAGCTGGGGCAAGGGCACACCTGCCTTTGATCAGGGAGAACCATCCTCCTGCAGCTGAACCACACAGCTTCTGACCACCAGCAGTGGCTTCAAAACTGAAAAAAATAAACACAACACCCACCTCCACCCCCTGAAACAGTTTCCAGAGACCCAGCTGGGTCTAAGGAGGCAGAGGTATGATGCACATCCCAGAGAGCCCCAAAAAGAACCCAGGTCAGGGGGTTTCCCAGCAGGGCTCAGCTCCACGGTGCGGCATTCATCTCTTCATCAGCCCAAAGTGAGGAGCTGTGGGAGGGTTGTGTGCCACAGGGAAGAGGAGATGAGCAGCAGTTTATGCAGTGCTCTTTTCCATCCCCATCCAGATGGCAACAGGAGGCAGGAAAACCTCTGCCTGCAGCTGGATTCTGCAGAGGAGCTGCACAGGAAAGGGAAGAGCAGGAGGAGAGGGGAAACTGAGCACAGGAGGCTGTGAGTGCCTTCAAAGCTGTTCCTGGACAGAAGCACAAGGATTCCAGGAGGTCTCAACATGGTCCAAAGCCCAAAGTAGTGGCAGGGCCAGGAGTGAAGTTTGAGGAGATGGGGCAGCAGCAGGGAAGGCTCAAGAAGGTGTCTGAGAGGAAGAAATACAACCAGCTCTAGTCCAGGGTGGCCTCAAAAAACAGAGCCCAAGGATTTAGGAAGAACGATGGACGTCATGGGGCACTAGAGCATGTCCAAACCACAAGAGTTTGCTCTGGAAACCTTATCAACTGTTAGCAAACCCCTGAGTCCCTGGTACTTTTCCAATGACCCTGTGAAAAATCTTCCCTTTGCATTCAAAAAACACCTAACCAGGAACACCCTCCCATTCCCAGGAACATCTCCAGAACACAAGAAGTTTGGACAGTCCTAGTCCTGCCCTGAGGACCATACAACCATGCTTGGTTATTTCTTTGGGTCATTTGGGACCAGAGAGGAGGCATCAGCAACCCCTGTGCTGCTTGCACAGAGCGTGGCTGCTGCTCCCCAGGCAGCAGGAGCTCAGCCCTGCCACAGCTTTCTTCTTCCCAGCTCAAGCCAAGCCTCCACAATGCCATCTTCATGTTGTTAAAAGATAACAGGGGCTTAAACAACAGAGGATGATAGCTGAAAACAGCATCTTTTATCTGGCTGTGAAACAGTTTCAAAGCAAAACAAAAACCAAAGCAGCATTCAGTCTGCAAGTTCACAAAAGGGGAGACAAAAAAAATAAAACAACCCAAGCTATGTGAAGGTATAAAAATACCTTCCCAGGCTCAGCTGTGGGCTGGTAAATACCATTATTTCCACCAGCTGGTTTGCAAAAGCTTCCTCTCTGCCACCTCTCCAGCAGGGACCATGATCCAAACACTGGACTAAATACCCAGCATGGGGGGGGAACTGCTCCAAAAATTCAACAGGGGTTTTGGGAGGTGCAGGTGAGGATTCCACACACCTCAGGAAACACAGAGAAAACCTCAGCAAAGCATTTCTGAGGAGCCACTTGGAGGAGAAGCATTCAGCACCCATTGCCCCTTCCAGCCCAGCTGTGCCCTTGCATCCCCCATCTCACTTTTCATCCCCACCCTGTGGAGCAGGGCTCAGCAAATTTCCCAGAAAAATCCTGTGAACAGGCAAATGCAGCCATGGCCATGCACAGTTCTAGGGGAACAAGGTAAATAATAATAATGATAGTAATAATAATAATAATAGAATATTTCACATCAGTTCAGAGCTCTGGCACTGTGGTTGGTTTATGGTTTCCATTTCAACGTTTACCTAAATGTGGTTATTAAAAAGAGAAAAGGAAATACTCAGGCCAGACACTACCATTAATTTATTCAAACTGTGTCTGTTTCTTCCTTAGGAGAACTATTTTTTCCCAGCTCCACTGCAGGCACTGAACCAAATTCCCAGCCAGTGGGGAGCCGTTCCCAGACCACCACAAGGCTATGAGTTCCTATTGCTCCAAGTGTCAAGCCCAGTGGTGCCAGCTGTGGGTGTAGCTCTGGAGACTTCTATAATGTGCACCAGGAAAGAGTCCTTCCATTATCTACATTTTAGCTATTTCTTCCTTAAAGCAACAGAAAAATGCACTGAAGCTTTCCAGTTTTTCCATAAACGTGGATTTGCAATCTAGGGAGGTTCTCTTCCCCCTCTTCTCTGACCTGGTGAGACCACGCCTGGAATATTTGATCCAGTTTGGGGCTCTCAGTTCAAGACAGACAGGGACCTACTGGGGAGAGCCCAAGGCAGAGCTATGAGGATGAGGGGACTTGAGCATCTCTCCTGTGAAGACAGCCTGAGAGCCCTGGGGCTGTTCAGCCTTGAGAAGAGAAGGCTGAGAGGGGATCTGCTGAATGCCCATCAGTACCTGAGGGGTGGGGGGCAAGAGGAAGGGGCCAATCTCTTCTCAGTGGTGCCCAGGACTAGCACAAGGAATAACAGGTTAAATATATATATATACATTTATATATATAAAGCACCTATCAACCTGTTGATAAACATTCTTTGGAACCACTCTGACAGCAGAGGTAAGAACAGGAGTCAGCCTGTTAGTACCTCAGCACTTCTGTTTCCAAACAATTTAAAAAAAAAAAAAAAGTCATAAGACTTTGCTGCCAGCCTGCCTGCCTGGTGTTTAATACTGCTGCTCCATCAGGGTTGGATGTAGGAAGTTCCACCTCAACATGAGGAGAAACTTCCTGCCTGTGAGGGTGAGGGAGCCCTGGCCCAGGCTGCCCAGGGAGGTTGTGGAGTCCCCTTCTCTGGAGCCTTTCCAAACCCCCCTGGATGTGTTCTGTGTGTCCTGCCCTGGGTGATCCTGCTGGGGCAGGGGGGTTGGACTGGATGATCTCCACAGGTCCCTTCCAACCCTGAACATTCTATGATTCTACAACTCCCCTGTGTCTGGCCAGGTCCTCCTCAAACCCACTCCCACCTGGAGAGCACCACTTACCCCAGGAGTAAGCAAACACCTCCTGTGCCACTCAGGGCAGCCACGGGTGGGCAGGAGCAGGGCAAACAGGGACAAACCTCCAGGCAGAACTCTTTCTCTCACCAGACAGCACTTTTATTAGAAGCTGTTAAAATTCAGGTCCACTGTCTGAAATCACTTCCTTCCCCTTCTCCCTGCACAAGTCCCAGTGTGTATTGCTGGTGCTTCTGTTTCCTACCTGCACACCCACCCAGCTGTGACTCAGTGCCAAAACAGTGGGGGAATTAGGAAGCAAACAGTCTTTCTAGCAACTGTGACTCACAGGCCAAGGCTTTTTGATGAAGGAGAAGTTTTCTGTAGTCATGCTACATATGTAATTCCTCTTAATACCAGCATAACTTCCCCCTCCTCTCCCTCCCCCATCCAAAATAAAGGATGACTATCCATTTTTTCCTGCCTAATCCAGGCTAAGATTAGCTCCAGCTTGTGCAGAAGATAGTCAGCTCCCAACCTCATCTCCCATCCCAAAGATTAGCTTTAGAAAGAGGCCAGAAGCTAGGTATCAACAACACCAGGCACAAACCACAGCACTTGGCCCCAAAACCCAAAAAAGATGATCCTGAGAGCTCAGCTCTGCTTTTCCAGCCTGCCAGATCCAGCGAGTTTGATTTTCCCAGCCAGCTCCCAGGCCCACATATACATTTTCATAGAAGAGATGTTAAACACACCTCTACCTACAGCCAGGAGCAGGTTTTTGAGGGGCACTGAGAAGCAGAGGGGAGCAGAGCAGCAAGACACACCTGGATGTCCCCATCCCTTCCCCCTGCAAAGGTGCTGGTGGGAGAAAGGAGAGTACCAGCAACCTCCTGGAACCAGAAGTGCTGCAAAGCTGGGGTCAGGTCATGGGGTGCTGGAACTGGAAATGCACCCAGGTGTCCCCAGCACATAGCAACCTCCGTGGAGAACCAGGACACATCATGTGGAGAGCTCTGCCCCTGGCAAGAGCAGGTTTGATGGGTAAAGAGACTTCTTCTTCACACTGCTCCCCAAGCCCCTTCCTGATAGATCCCAGCTGCGGCGCTGCAAACAATAAAGGAGAAGAGCAAAGCTAAAAAGCCTCTTCAGGCTTAATATGCAAAGCCCAGGCAGCTTGATCAAGCAACAAAAGCTAAATGTCATTTCCTCTGGTGGCACTGCCACTCTGCTCACAAAACAGAACTGTTTGTGTCTGACAGCTTGTCATCTCTGTGAGGCACCGGGGACGCGGCGCTCGCGCAGCCTGGGGAAAAGCTGACACAGAGGAGAGGGGAGAAAGACTCAGTCCTTCACCCCACCACCAATGCAGAGGGCAAAGGAAGCAGCTGCAAAATGCAAGAGCTGAAAGGCACCCATCAGCCTGACGGCCACAGCCACCCAGAGATGCCAAAGCAGGTGGGAAGGAGCAGGAGCAGCACCCCCCAGTGCAGACACCCAACCCATCACCCTGTGATCCAGCATCTCTCCAGCTGACAGGGACTGAAGGTTTCAGCTCCAGCTCCCAAAGCTCTCTCACATGGCCAGGCAATCACTCTCAGGGCAGTTGTAGAGATGCTGCAGGTCTGCTGCCCAGCACAGCTAACAGGATTAATGGGCCCTCAGCACCTCTGCAAAGCTGGCCAGGGTCTGAGTCACTGCCACTGGATTTAGGGCTCTATTTCCAGCTCAGCCTGGTCAGGCACCAGCACACTTCTTCCATGCAGTAGCCATGGACAATTTTTTTTTATTTCTTTTTTAATAGGTTGCAATGAACTCTCACAACAAAGCAGCAAATCTGTGCACCTACCTTTCCCTGCTGGCCTCCCAGCTGGCAAGGGAGGTGTCAGCTCTGGGAAGTTTCAAATACAAGTGCCATAAACACCTTCTTGAATAAATTCAGATGGAAATATCTCATTTAACTCAAAAGCACTTCCAAGTTCCCCTTTTTTCTCTTTTTAAAAGCAGGTATTTTTCCATATTCATGTGTCACTTTGGAAGCAGAAAGGTTTCCTTTGAACCATGTCAAAAAACAAGTGGAAAAAGTCGAATCACCAGCTACGTGTGAGAGCTCTGCAGTGATGGCCCTTTGGGGGCAAGTTTTACTACATGGTAAAAGCCTCTCTACCCAGGTCAAGCTGCAGGATACAGAACCTGGAAGAAATGGTTCCTGCACCATTTTCCTGCAAGACTAAAAGCTGCAGGAGGGGGCACAAGACACCCCTGAGCATTCCCAAGGGTGGCAGATGGACAGAGGCTCCCCTGGAGCTCTAGACACCCTGAATGGCTTCTTGCCACATCCTGCAGGCTCTCAGCTGTCTCGAACAGCCAGCATCAACTAAGAACCCCCAGACTGGGACTTGGAATGAGGGGAGTCAGTCCCCAGCACTGTGGCTGATGTGATACCAAGCAACTCAGTGTGACTGCTGTGCCCCAGGAGGATGCTCAGGGCAGTCCCCCTGAGTCATGGGGACTTTTCTTTAGGCTGTGCTCTAAACCAGAGGTGAAAAACCTGTTGCCATTTCTACCCATCCCACACTGTGTGCCACTAACATGGGATTTATTCCTTCAGTGCAGTTTTCTAGCCCCAAAACTTGCCAGTTCCATCACAACCACGTGTTTGAACACAGCCGTGCTGCCAGAGCTGAAGGGATATTTTTAAACACCCAAAAAAACCAAGTAAGCACAATCCTGCCAAGAAAACATTGCTTGCCACCCCTCCCTCCCCACTTACCCACCTCAAAGCCCATCAAACGACACAGCAAGGAACGTGGATCAGGAAACCAGTGTGGAAAACACCCCCAGAGGAAGGGAGGCTCTGTTCCCCCTGTGAGTACAAAGATGGAGCAGCACCCAGAGCCCCATTCCTTCAGCCTGAGATCCCCTAATGGCATGGGCAAAACAGGACAGGCAAGCTGGAATTTTTCATGTAGTTTAATTCTGACCTAATTTAATTCACTGCTAATTAACACTAACTTTCAACATCAGTTCAGGTATTGAGGGGGAAAAAAAAGGCACAGAAACACTATAGCAAACACCCTGCCTGCCCAGTTCAGCACAAGCCAAACACCTCTCCTTGTTGTTTCCCAAGCTCAACTTCCCTGGATTTCACCACAGGATGACCAGGCACAAATCTCCCCTTTCTCTCCCCCCATCCTGAAGATCTCCATTTCCATAGCCAGGCAGCAGTCTCCAGAGGAGCACATTGAAGCTGTGGGGGAGCATAGAAGACTTTGGGTACCATGGAGAAGGGCAGAGGTGACAACTATCAAAAAGAGAATGCACATCCTCCTCCTGAAGGCAGGTGAGCAGATCTGTCCCAAAACAGTACTGGGCCAAGAGAGAAAGCCACTAAATCAAATCACCTCCAAGTTACTGCCCAAAGGTCACAATGCCTCCCAAAAGCCACCCCTGGACAGTTTGTGGGATGTTTAGTGAAGTGTCATTTGTTACTGCTGCAGGTCATGGCTCCCACAAAGGGTCTGATGTTCTCAGGGGTTTTCTCCTTGCTGGCATTGCATTCAGGCTGAGACCAACTGCAAGAGTCACTTTGAGAAATTCTCAAAAAAACCCCATTAACTCTGTCAGATGACACCAGATCCCCATCCACCCAGGACCTCAGCCATGGGTTCTGCCAGGTTACCTCCCTGCCACACACCCATGGCCGAGACCCAGCAGCCTGGGAAGGTGCCAGCCCACTTCCTAAAACTTCATCCTGCCCTGGAGCCTCCCCCAGCACACCCACAGCAGGGCAAAGCCATTCTTTCAGCCATTTGGTTTTTCTAATCCACTTTCAAAAGCTACAGGAACCCAAAATTAGCTGTCCAGCCCTTTATGTTTAAAAATACCTCACTAAATAGATGACCAATTTTGTATAACCTGTCTTTTTCCTTTCATTGCTCCTCTGTGCCAGAAGCAAATTCTCCCTACCCACCCTGCCAGCATGCAGAGAGCTGGACACAAGAACCTAAAGGCTGGCACCATAAAACAAAGAAACCCCTCAAACCTCAGCAAGCACCCCCAGCCCCTCCTGCACTGCCCAAAGGACACCAGCACCCAGCACTGCAGCCTCTGAGCTGCTGAGAAACCAGCCCCTGAGCTGATCCAGGACTTCACCCAGCACAGATCCAGCACCAGCCCAGCAGAGTGTTTGGCTCATCCATCAATGCTCCTACCAGATTGACAAAAGTTACTGCAAATAAATCACTTACACGCTTGCCTGGGCTCAGCTCTGGCTGGAGTGTTCACACCCCATTGCCACTGCACCCTGGAGACACTCTGAGCCCTGGTTTGTCACAGCTGGAGCTCCACAACCCCTGGAGATCTGAGTGTCCAACTCACTTCATAACATGGAGCAACCCTGCAGCAAGACCCCCCCCTCCCCTCCTGCCAAGCACAGCTGGCAAAGCTCAGGTTGGAAAAGATACCAGAGGAGGTTTCATGGTTTAAAGCTCTAGGGCAGAGCAGAGGATGAAGAGCTCCTGCAAGCCAATAGCACCTGAACATCTCACTTCTGAGGAAAGGCTGAGGGAGCTGGGGCTCTGCAGCTTGGAGGAGACTGAGGGGGAACCTCGTTTATGTTTATAAATAAGTGAGGGGCAAGTGCCAGGAGGATGGAGCCAGGATCATCTCAGTGACGACCACTGATAAGGGGTAAATGGGTGCAAGTTGGAGCATAGGAGGTTCTGTGTAAACATCAGGAGAAGCTTTTTCCCTGTGAGGGTGAGGGAGCCCTGGCCCAGGCTGCCCAGGGAGGTTGTGGAGTCTCCTTCTCTGGAGCCTTTCCAAACCCCCCTGGATGTGTTCTGTGTGTCCTGCCCTGGGTGATCCTGCTGGGGCAGGGGAGTTGGACTGGATGATCTCCAGAGGTCCCTTCCAACCCCTGACATTGTGATTCCATGAACATGGGGAGAGATTATTGCTGGGCACACTATCATGCTATTGCTTGGGCTCTCCCATGTCCAAGCTGGAGCCCACAAATTCCTAACTCCAGCAGACTTCCCCAACCCACCTCACATGCACGGCATTATCTGGGGGTGTAGTTTAAAAATGCAGGCATACTACTTAAGACTGTAACTACACACCTGCTAATATCTGTTAGATCCTCTGAGAATGCGTGGGACCACTATATTTAGAATTTAATAACTCCACTTAGCACATCTTCTTTACTGCAGACCTCCCTACCTTTGCTTGCTGGGATCCCAGGGGATTACAGGGCTTTGGCAAGTGCAGTGGGAGCCCTGCAAAGGCTCCAGTGGAGTCTAGACACCACACTGCCCAGCCTGGGGTGCCTCAGGTACCTCCATGTACAGAAACGTGTGGTCTGAGCATCCTATTTCCTCATTTAATTTACCCACATCTGCCTGAAAAAATGAAATAAAACCAGCAAGCAGATCATCAGAGCTAGAAAAAAGCATCATCCAGAGAAAGGCCAGGGTCAGACAGGGCAGCAGATGCCTTTTGTTTGCTTTCAGATGCCAGCAATGAGGTATTCAGCTTTCTGGATGCCAGCAGGCAGTTCAGCTTGGGTCAGGGGTCTCAGTTGGGGCTTCTCAATGTACAGACATCGGAGAGGAAAAACCAGGCAAAATCTCAAGTAGCTTGGGTGAAAAGTGACACTGATTTCAAAAGCATCTCATGCTTCAATCAACACTTATTTTTACTTCCATAATCAACCATGTGCAATCAAGGGAACGGGCTCAGTATCTGCAGGTGCACTTGAGCCCCGTTGGTGGGGATGGGGGGGGCACAGGGGCACCAGGAACACTCTGTGTGCTCAGAACCAGCCCAGAGAAGATGCCCTGGGACAAAACACATGAAAGGAGAACACAGCTCTTTGAATCTCGAGCTCAGCCACACTGGACCTCCCGGACATAGGGAAAAAGATCCTGTTTTGGGGAGAGCTCGTGCACCAGCCCTGCACAGAGCAGAGCTTGGACAGGCAGCAGCCCCAATGGCTTTGACAAATGGTGAGCCATGCTCCTGTGTGAGGAAAGCACTCAGACAAGCCCAGCATCCCCCCAGAAATCTTGTTACATGAACTGCACCCCAGCCATACCCCTTCTGTGGGTTAGGAAGGCACCAGGATATCACCTTTTAGATGGAAAACCACCCAACTCCCCCTCAAAACACAAGGTTCAGGACTGAAGCACCGTGTATATAGGGGATCAAGAGGATGCAGAGCCCCAGAAGCAGCTGCTCCTGCTAGGGAGAGGCTGAGACCTGGCATCCACTCAGTCTCCATGTGGTACAGGGCTGCAAGACACCACGCTTGGCAGCACACTGGCTGCCAAGATCTTCCTCATGCCCAGCTCCAGTGGGTGTGCACTGGCACAGCAAGCACCTGAGCCAAAAGTACCAAGCAAGAGCAGAACAAAGCTCAGCCATGCAACAGGCTTGGAACAAGCAGGCAAGAGGAAATTGTGTCTTGTAGGCACCCAGTGAAGAGGGGAAGACAGCAACAGCATGGCAAGGCTCAACATCTCAGCAGTAACATGGAGAGCAGCAAATGGGGGCTGAGCAACAGACCTCCAACTTTTTTTTTATCCCTAGAGATACTTTATTAACCTTCAAAGAGTACAAGGTGCTCAACCACCAAGGAAGAAGCTGAACATCTTGATTTTGCCACCCACGTGTCCTGGCAGAGACCCTCACCTTTCCAGAAGCAGAGGGGCATCATGTGCAGGTCACTGGGAGGATTTGGGGACTCGTCAGGGCAGTCACCCCACCCCACCATGAGCCCTGACAAGGGAGAAAAGCCCAGAGCAGCACCAAGTGCTAGCCATGTTCAACAAGCTGCTTTTAATACCCAAGGAGAGCTAAGCCACCCAGGCACAGAGCAGTTTTCTTCATTGCACTCTTCACATTGCAAATTGAGGCTGCGTGGACCCCTCAGCACCCCAGGGTGCTCCAGCAGCCCCAGTGCCATCCCCTTAGCGATCCACACCCCAATGAGCCAAGGATAAACCTGTCTGCCCTGAGGTGCCCCCTCACCATTGCACCCTTTGCTCTGGTATAGCAAGAGACAACCCCCTCCACCACATCCCACCCTCCCGGGAGGCTCCAACAGCACCCACACACTGTCAGCTCCATCTAGGAAGCCACCTCTGGCTGCCTATGTAGGCAGGGACAGGGCACATGGCACAGCGAAGGAAGGGCAGTGGTGGCAGAAGAACCACCATAACGAGGGGACAGCACAGCAAGCAGGTGCCAGAGGCAAGCAGGCACACGTGTAGGCAGTCACTCGAGATGGACTGCCACCACCTGGGATGTGCCCTGGGCATGGAGCCAGACACAGGGGCAAGGAACCATCCCACAGCAATGAGCAGCTCAGGAGCCACGGACAGGACCAAGGCAACGCTTCCAGAGCTCTTAGCGTGCTCAGGAGAGGGAAAGGAAAAGCAGGAATTTCCCAAGAGAGAGAAAAAAAGGAGAGCAATCCACTTGAGAACTCCATCTCCCACCCTGCAGCCTCCCGGGCAGACGAGGAGGCACACCGGGACAAGAGAGGCCACTGCCACCCCGTACCTGCACTCAGTGACACTACAGCAACAGCTCCCGCTCCGCCGGCTCCGCTGCCCGGAGCGCAGCTCTGTCCTCGACTTCCTCAGGCTGAAGTATTCCGTCAGCTTCCCGAACGAAGCCATGGCCCCCGCTGCCTCCCAGAGCTCTCCCGCCTGCGTCCCCGGGCACCGGTCCCACCGGGCGCTGGCGCATGCTACGGCCCCACACGCTCCGTCAGCCCGGGAAGGGAGCGCTGGAGCCAGAGAGAGGGAGACAGCACAAGGCAGGAGGAGTTTAGCCAGGAATTACTGGTTGGACAGTCCAGGGATGGTCTCTGGTTTGGGGGGTAGGGAGCCCCCCTGCCTCCCCCAGGTGCCAGGCTGCACCAGGGCGGCTGCTGGCTGCTCGCGGATTTCTTGCGATGCTGCAGGGATGAATTAAGGAGGAGGGGGCAAAAAAATCATAATGCCCCCTGGAAAGGATCACTCTGTAGCGATGGTAGAGGTCTGGGAGTCCCCCAGGTGAGCAGGCGCCCAGCAGGCCCTGGGAGGGGAGGTGGCCCAGGGCAGCTGTGGTGGCCTTCAGCCAGGTGAAGGGATGCTGTCCAGACCAGAAAGCAATGAGGATTCCCAAGAAATCAGCTCTTCAGATGAATTCCCAAAGGGTCTGTTCTTCCAGCATACCAAGACCAGCACAATAGGTGGAGAGGATCCCCGCTTGCTCTTCTTGCAGCTATTCAGAGCTCACCAGTTGTCCTCCCTCCCTGTTTTCCAAAGCAGAAGGCACCCCTTAGGCTCCAGCAGCACCTGCCTAACACGATTTTCCAGCCTGTCACCGAACACCTGAGCACAAGCAGAGGGACAGACATTTAAAACAAGCAAGTCTGATCCAGTTAGAGGTCACCTGTGGGTTCTGCTCCCCAAGCTCCAGCACAAAACCTTTCTACAGCAAGCAGCAGATAAAGGGATGCTGCAAACCTGATGGGAAATCCTACTGCCAAATCTTCCCTAGTCAGGAGCACTTGTGTCTCTGCATCCTCGGTGCCTGACGCCAGCTGGGCGGAGGAAAAACAAGGGCTTCAACAAAAAATAAATCTCACTACAGCCCTACGGAGCAGATTAAGTCAATGAAGCACATCCAGGGGCAAGGGTGCCTGACAGCAATTCCCAGCTGTGCAAAAAGACCCTCGAGGAACCAGCAAAGAAAACCGGTGTTAACTCAACTGGCAGCCCGGCAAGCACCTTCGCATCCTCCGGATCCCTCCTGGTGTGGATGCCATGTTTAAAAAACAAACAAAAAACCCCGTGCAGTGCTCTTTCCCTGCTCCGAGCCATCCTCTGCAAGCAGCCTCCTGGCACCGCGGGAAAACCGCTGCAAACCTGCTGCACGCCTCGCCGAGCCCCGTGCTTCCCTCCTCCCAGATTTTCTTTCCTTTTCCTCTCGGCTCCGGTTCAGCTTCCCGCTCCGAATTGAACGTCAGAAAGAGAGCGGTACCCAGCTCCCGGTCACCCACCGCCCCCGCCGCCTGCTTGTGACTCTCCGAGCGCCCGTCACCGTCCCTGTCACCCGCCATCCTCAGGAGGGAGGGGTAGGGATGGTTTTAATTTCTTTGAACCATCTCTGCTCCCTGCCTCCCTGCTCCGGGCGCTGACATTCATCCCAGCGACACCGAACAA
The DNA here is from genome assembly GCF_003957555.1 of Calypte anna. Classification (NCBI taxonomy): domain Eukaryota; kingdom Metazoa; phylum Chordata; class Aves; order Apodiformes; family Trochilidae; genus Calypte; species Calypte anna. The sequence continues at coordinate 12,091,588 of NC_044260.1, forward strand.
ACTGGTGCCAACCAAGCGGGGGGACTGGCGATGTAGGGGGGGGGGGGGGACACCCATGGGGGACCCTGCCAGGCCCCCCAGCACCTTCTCCCTCCCGTTCACACATGGGGAGGGGAGATATCGTGCTCGTTTCCCTCTTACAACCAGGGAAAATCAAGCGGCTCAGCGCAGCCTCCCCCCTCCCCTTCATCTCCCACCTTCTCCCTCCGCCGGGCTCCACCGCTGCCGGGGAGGGGTCCAGGGTGCTCCCGAAAATCGTTTGGGTGGTGGAGGGGGAGGCTGAGCCTGAGCACCCGCTGGCTGGCTCCCTCACCTGGTAACACTGTCCCCCCAGCTTATCTCCCATCGGCTCCCCGTTTCCAGCCAGCCTGAAATGCAACCCGGCAAAGGAGGTCAGAGAAGCCGGAGGAGAGCGGAGGGGGTGGGGGAGGCAGCGGAAAAAACAGCCCGAGGGGAGGCCAGGCAAGAAGGAGACAGAAAGGGACACGGGTTTGTTTCCCTGCTCTGGAGGCAAGGTTTGACAGCTCCTGCAGCAGCACTGGGGGAAGGCACACACGCGTGCCTCTGGAGGTGGACACAGCCTCCAGGACACTGTCACCTGCCACGGGTGATCTTATCTGCTCCTGTGAAGGCAATAGGAGAGGGGCTGGGCTGGGCAGCAGGAGGAGTGGAGGGAGAAGGAGGTGAATTTGAATCCCTCTTCTTCCACACCACCTGATGGGAAGGCAGAGAAGCAGCAACAGCTGCCCCAAGGATCCTCCTTCAGCATGTGCAGAGCAGCACTGTTTGGGGGCAAAAAGACCCCAATTCACCAAATCCTCCAGTGAGAAGAAGCAGGAGGATTAGGCAGACAGACCCACAGACACACAGCAAGGCACAAGCCAGCCTTGCCCAACACCCTGGCTGTGTGAGGGGCACCCCTATGGCCAGGGACATCCCCCATTTCTGAAGTCCCATCCTAGACAGGTGGGCAGGAGCCCCAGCTCTTCGCAGGAAAGTCAGAGCCTCTTGCAGGGCTGTGAAGCTTCCTTTGTGAACCCAACAGTGCCAACACTTAGAAAACCAGCAGGAGGAATCTCTGACTTCATGAAACCCCGTGCTTGGGAAGCTCGGGGGGGGGGGGGTTGGGGGGTGGGATTCAAAGCACCAGTGCCTGAAAGCTCAGACACAGCTCCTTGAACGCCTCCATCTGCTATCAAACAGTGATACTCCAGCAGGGATTGCTGCCCACATCCCCCCCCCCCACTGCATCCCAGTCCTCTGGAGCTGGCTCACCAGGGACCCATCTGCCTGGAAGCACAACCAGAGCTGAGGCAGAAGTAGCACAAGCTCTCCCATCCCTCCTCTGGCGTTTTAGTGTCTAGTTTCCTTCTGGTGACCTGGGGCAAGGAACAGCCCTCAGGCCCTTCCCTGCTCAAGGGCTGATGTGGTCAGCCCTTAAAGATAGAGCTACCACAAGAATTTTTCTCTCAAGGGAGCTCTATGCCTTCTGTAGAGCAGCAGAAGGAATCCGCTGAGATATTGATGAAATATCTCTAATTTCACAAGAGCAACCTGCTCTGCTGGGGTTTGCAGCCTTGTACTCAGTGATGTGAAAGTCAGCTTCCCACCTTCACTTAACAGTAAAACGAAGCACTTCAGAAGTGAAACAGTAGTTTAATTTGCAGGAGACAAACTGAGTTTTAATTTATTTTTTTTTAAGAGGGGCTGTGGTGGAGACTGTTAAAGCAGAAATCAAAACCCAGGCAGCACTGGGACTTGGAGTCAGGGTAAGGCAGAGCACTGCCACACACATCCCCACCCCTTGCACAGCCACCAAGATGTTGGTACAAGCATCTCACACCTTTGTCTGCAGACATTTAGAGGGGGGAAAAAAAAGATAAAAACAAACAAAAAAACCCCACACAAAACACACCACAAAACCAAGCCATAAACACAACCCTGTGGTTGGTGGGGTCATCTCACACATTGCTGTACAGAGGCTTCTTTGGGCCATAGCAACCAACGCCTCCTGTTTCAAAACTCTCCGAACACAGTGAGGCCATTGCAGATGTGGGAACCAGAACAAGTCCCAGCTTGCAAACAACCACAACACCTTCTTTAGGAGTTGTAACAGCTACTTCACACCAACCTCAAACCCCACAAGTAGTAGGGCTGCCCAAGAGCAGTAGACTGGAAGGAGACAAGCTGGATGGTAATGGAAGGCAGCCCTTGCATCATCCCCAGGAGACTCCAGAGGATGGAGTCCTGCTGGATGTGTAAGCAGAGTCCCAGACAGCAGGTTAAAATTAAAGCAGTGACAACAGCAGAATAATCTAGAAAAGCAGCCAGCCTGGCCAAAGGAGGAGCCAAAGCCTGGGCAGGTGATCAGGGACAGAGCTTAGAACAGGAGACACTTCAGCCTGCTCATCCTGAGGTGTCCCACAGCCAAAGGGCAAGCATTCTCAGAGCAACTGCATGGGGAAAAAAGCACTTTGTGGGTCCTGGTACCCCAGTTCCATCTCATTTGGACAGAATTCCTCTCCCCCAGAGGGAAAAACATCTGCTGAGATCCCAAAAACTGAGTGAACAGCTGTACCTTTAGGTCAGATTGGTGAGGATTCCCCATGAGTCTTCTTTTAGTACCAGCTGGGGAGGAACGAGCTGCTCCACGTTACCTGGGAAGTCAGCACCATGGGGAATTCAAAGGGGATTTGGTGAGCAAGAATTTTCTATACTGCTGAAAATCAGTCACTGATGGCAGACACCAGCTCTCTATTAAGTCTAAGGTTAATGAATGAAGCCAATACTGCAGAATTTTGATAATCACCTTTTTTTTTTTTTTTTTTTCTGGAGGCTAAGGAAAGTTCTGAGCACTTGCTCTTGGAGTTTAGGAAATAAAAATCTTTCATCTTGTTTTTAAATCCACCCACAGTGACTAAGCTCCCATTTTTCACAACCAGTTAACCCAGTGTACCCAAGTGCCATCAGAAGTTGCAGAGTATTTTAGAAATAAAACTGGAATACATTATTTCACAGGATGAACAGACAGTTATCACCATGGGCACACAAAGAAACACGTCAAATGCAAATATAAACAGATTTAAGAAACAGATGCACAAGAGACTACTAGCAACTTTTAAATGTCCCTGAAAGGCCAAAAAAAAGCACACACTCCTGTTAAAACAAATTCATACAAGAGCTCCAAGGTTCCAAGTCATTTGGGTCTTCAGGAGGTTAAAATATTTCAGCATCCTCTCTGTAGCTGGACCAGTATCAGTGTGACATGGTGCATCATGCAAAATGAGAAAATGAAACCCCATCAGTGACCTCTTTTTCAAGTGACAAAGGCACAGTAGGAGTCATTTCATCAGCACATCCTTGTGCAAGGCAATCCCTGCCCAAAAAGCTTCATTAAAGAAAGGATCCCTGGGAACAAGTGGTATCAAATCACCATTGCCTTGGCTCCAGGGAGTAGGTTCTGCCACTGGAGCAGCCAGGTACAGGTTAGCCAGAGGCAGAATATCTCCCCTCCTCCAGTCTTCCATCCTTTCCAGAGCCTGTCCCACAGCTCAACCCCATCTTCTGCTCCCAGAGCACCCCACATCTCCAGCCCTGGGTCAGGGGGGCTGCTCCAAGATGCAGCACCAGAGCACACACACTGAAAACCAAACTTCAGCTTCTGTCACCTCCTGGGAAGCTCGCCAAGCATTGTGAGAAACATTTTTATGAAGCCACAGGGCACTGAGCACAACACCATCCCCCCAGAAGCAGCCAGGGCAGCATCACTGAACACTCCCAAGGGCTGCAGCTCCTCCCTGGGTGCTGGAAGGGTTGGAGGCAGCTCAGGGGCTGCTGTCTCAGCCTGTGGCACTGCACTTGTGCTAACACCTGCTGGATTGGCACTGGGGCTTCTTGAGTGCTGGTCACACCTCAAACCCACCACAGCTGAATGAAGGTGTGGAGAAGGACAGGCTGGAGAGAGGAGGGACCACCCCTCCTCTGCTCCTCCCAGCTCAGCCTCCTGGAGCATCCTCCCAGCTGGTCTTGGTGGGTACCCACAGCAACACCAACAAGCCTCAGGGAAGAGGGGGTAACCAAAGAGACCAAAGCACACATCCCTGCTAACATCAGGTTTGGGTTAGACAACTTTTGGGATGTCTTTTTGTTTGGGATTAGACAACTTCTCAAGACAACAAATACTTGCAAATAAAGACCCTTTTCCTTGCTGTTTTGGCACCACCCTTGCAGTGTAAATCAAGCACACAAGTAGCTGCTAGGTGCCACCCAAGGTCACAGTGGCAAAACAAACTGCAGGTCCTTGCTGGTGCCCACAGGGCTGGAGAACCACGACCCAACTTTTGGAGAGCAGCTCCTCACAACGGGACAGCCCAGGACTAAGGCCTGAAGGGCTGTGGAGCCTCCAGAAGTGCTGCAGCATAAAGCAGCTGTAATAATCAGCAGAGCATCCGAGAGGCTCTATAATTCCAGTCTAACTAGGCACTTTACTTTAATTGTCAGTTATATTGCATTACATACAAATTTCAGTGCTGATACGTAAGCATAAAGCAGTTGCATCCATTTACTGATTTGCCTGGTGTGTCACTGCACTAGAACCCAATTCAAAGCAATGAGTCCTTCCAGTGGCAAATCCACTCCTTACTGAACTTCATGAGGTTCACCTCTGCCCAGCTCTCCAGCCAATCCAGATCTCATTGGATACCAGCACAGCTTTCTGGTGTATCAGCCTCTCCTCCCAGCCTCCTATCATCAATGAACCTGCTGTGGCTACACTCGTACACTCCATCCCCTCATCCAGGTTGCTGATGAAGATAAAATCCCTCTCAGTGCCCTGAACAAGCAGGGGCCCTCAGCACCCAGCTGCACGCCTTGCAGGGTGAAGTCCAAGGGGGCCAAAGAACTCTGGTCCAAGGAAGGATTTCCTACAGGTTGGCTCAGAATCTGCCATCACACAGAAGCAGCGGGGAAGCAGAGGTGCTGGCTCAGTGCTGATCCAGTCATCCACCCACAGCAGCTCAGCAGTGTCTGACCCTTTTCTGAGCAGCATGGGATGTGCAGGCTCAGGAAATTTGATTCCCTTTTTAACCCCCGACTTCGATGGGAATTGCCAACTCATTTCATCCCACTTAAAAAGGTTCCTCCTGTGTGCAACGCTGCGCAGATAAATCACAGTGCATGCAGGGACAGTAACCACCCAAAGCAGGAGGCAAAATTACCTCCCCAAAGCAGGGATATCCCTGGTGCCTGCTCCTTGGTGGAAGTACAAAACCCTGGCTCAGACTTGCAGGGGAAAGATAAGGGCAGGAAAAAGCAGACGGCAGCACAGTCAGCTGAAGGAGTCACAGAAGCTTTTTTAATACTCACTAGAAGAAAAAATTAAAAAAAAAAAAAAGGGAAAAATTGCTTGGTGCCTCCTAAAATATAGTTTGTTAGTTTGTTGAATTTGAAAGGACTGAAGGAAGTAGAAAACATCAACAGGGACATGAGGGGAGAAAACACAGCTTAAGAGAAACATGGGCAGAATAACCAGAGGTCAGTTGGAGCTGGCAGGGCCATTTTACAGGCAAGGAGCCCTGTGCCTGTTCTATCGTTGCCCTTATAGGGTCACCTTGACTCTGCCCCCACCACTGCAGGAGATCCACCCAAAACTTGCTTGATTCTTTCACACAAAACCCCCCAGACTATGCTCAAGTGGGACAAATGGATCCTGTGCCATCCCTAACCACAACATCATCAACCAGCCTGGAACAGACCCAGCTCAGCACACAAATTGTTCTTTTTCCCCTAAGCACCAGCCCTGGCAAAACCCTGAGCAAAAATTGGAGGACTCATTAACATGATCAAGAATTTCAGAAAAATGGAAAGAAGAATAATTCTTGCAATTACAGCCTGGCAAACTTCATCAGTCTTTAGCAAAAATCATAAATCAATACGGAGCGAGCAGGCTCCAGGCTGGGAGAGCGCCACAGGACTGCAATCAATACTCTGCCCACATTCAGCAAGAGCCACTTGTGCCTATATCTGGATCTCTGATGAGCTCCCATGCCCAGCTCCCCCCAAGCAGCCTTTCCCCATCCTCAGGTGCTGTTACCAAGTTCTCCTTCACAAGCTCATAACCCCTAAGGCTGCTTGGGGACATCTTCCCCCTTCCCAAACAGCTCAAGGACTCAAGGTCGGAGACCAGAAGATGCAGAAAAGGGATGGAGCTTCCCTCAGACCTGTCTGAAGTTCTTCCACTCATCCCAGAGACACAGCACCACGGTCTGGAGCAGCTCCTTAGAGGGCCTGGCACAGGTCCCAGTGGGAAGAGTCACCCCCAGCTGCCACAGCCCAAGGGTCCCACAACAAACACCCACACACACCAGGGAGAGCATTTCTATTCACAACCTTTTTTCTTCTCTCAGCCAGTAATTATCCCACTTCTCCATCAACATCACGTCTATTAACATCTCAGCTCCTTTCCCAAACACTAGATGAATGCAATCCTCTCTCAGCACAGAGCTGGCCATGCCTGTTGCAGTCAATGGTTGCAAACTTCCAAAGCCTGGAGTCAAATTTTAACTTTTCACATCAAAAACTCTGAGCAGCACAATCATCAGAGAGACCAGGCTGTTGGATTTACTCAGCGTAAGACTTTTCCATTTAAATTAAGCCGAAAGATTTCCCCCAGGTTATAGCAATTTAATTAAAACAAAGTAAAAACAAACCTCTAAAACTTCCAAAATGCTAGTTGTAAAATTAAAACCTCTAAGGCTGCCAAACAGAGTATACACAACTCAAAAAAACACCCAAAGGAAAACCAAATACTTCAACTTACTTCAGTAAAATAAAAAGACTGATGAACCAGATCACTTCGTAGCCTTGGCAATAGAAGTAAAAATATGTAAAGCCCCCCTGGGCAGAACAAAAAACCAATTACCCAGATGGTCAGTGCTACCAAAGTGAGAAGCTGTTTATTGAGACTCCTCACCTGAGGTGGTCCCCACTGCCACACCACTCCAAGTCAACACTTTCCCTGCTCAGATCTTCACCCTACAGTTAGTAGGGAAGGACCTCGGATCAAAGGGCTGCTCCAGGGACAGGCAGCAGCTCTCTAATCCTGGGATCTCAATGATCCCTGCAGGCCCTGAATGTTGGTGGGATAATCTGGGGCAGCAGCATGTCAGGAAGCCACTCACCTTTCAGAGTGGCTCCTGCCTGAGCCTGAGGAACCTCATTGCTTCCAGAACCTTCTTCCCCTGTCAGCTTTGCAAGTGCTGGGTGGGGAAACCAGGGGATGATGCTGAGCAGCTGCTGTCACCCAATCCCCCAAAGGTCCAGCTCGAGCACAGTGCCACATAATCTGCTCATGTGTCCTGCACAGCCTGCAAGAATTGGTGTTTAAAACCAAGCTGTCTTCTCAGGCTGTCCCCAGGCATCTGTATTTTCCAACTTGTCCAGCTTCTCTCACCTCTGAAGTCTGGAACTCTCTGAGCATCCTTGCTTTGGTCAGAGCAGCAGTGTATTTATGTATTTTAGCTTTTACTGTAAGCTGGGCCCTGCAGGAGCTTCTGCACAAGCTCCTGAGCTGTGAGTGTTTTGAAGGGGGTGAGGAAGGGTTGGGAGAGGAGGTGAGGGGCTCAGCTTCACCCTGAACGCTTCTTCCCAGAAGCTGAGAAGATCTGGAGAGGAAGAGAAATAAGTGAGAGCTGGTCCATGAAGTCCTGCTGGTACAACAGCTCTGTTGTGGGTCAGCAGGCAGGACTGTCAGGGAAACTTTGCTGATTTAATGCAAGACTGTGGGTACTTTGCCATGCACGTGCCAGGCTGCTGGGCTGTGCTGGTGGAATTGAGCCCAAACCCTGAAACTTTGTGTGATGCATTGAAGGTTTCTACTGCTTGGGAAAAATGGAGAGAGGGAGGGCGGGAAACCTTGAGAGGATCCCACACCCTCTGCCCACATCAGGTGTTCTCTTTTCCCTGCTTCTGACCCCAAAGGATGGTGCCATAGCAGAGGGAAAGGAAAGTCTCAGTCCCTGAGCAGACACAGTGCTTGAGGAGATGGTTCAGTGGTGCAAGACTGATAGTTGGACTTGATGATCTTCAAGGTCCTTTCCAACCATGATGATTCTACAGATCCCTGGGGAGGTGTCTGGGCATGGTGACAGGGTCCGGCTGTGGGACAGATCTGTGTCACCCCATGGGGCTTGCTGTCCCATCACTCACCTGGGAACACAAATTGTAACCTTCAGAACAGCAAACTCCAAACTCCAGGAGAAGACATTTGCCATGTGGCCTGGGATGAGTCAGCTGAGCTGGGCTGGGGAGAACAAAAGAAAACCCAAACCAGCCCAGCTCACCCACCCCCTCTCAGTAATGGAGGGAGCTGACTCATCCCAGGGCCACACTGGACCTGGCACAAGGGAGATGGAGGAAGGTGGGTGGTAAAGAGGTGTGGGGGTCTGAACCTTTCCCCAGCACCCACCAGATGATGTGCAACGTAAAGCTGTGCCCTGAGGAGCTGCAGGGGCCACCATGCCCTTGTAAAGCATCCTGAGATCCTGCATCCCACAAGGAAAGGCAGTGAAACTGCTGGGTATCCAGGAGGACTAAATAATTAAGAACATTTAAATAAACCAAGCATTTGAGGTGCTAATTTGCCACAGGGTTTAGCTATGGGTGTGTTTCTGCCAAACAAGGTCAAGGATCCACTGGGTTTCAGCCATAATGCAGCACTCTCCCCCCTAGAGACTGTAAGGCAACACCCTTTACACACACACCACTAGTGTCTGTCCACCTTCAGAGGAAGCCAGCGAGCAGGGGACATTGCCTGCAGGGTGAAGAAGATGGCCCAGTGTCACAGCCCTACTTCACAGCAGCAAAGCCCCTGGAACCTCCAACCCCAATGACATCAACAGGATTAGAAAAATAACTCCCAGCAAGTGCACAGCCACTGCTGGGAAGCAACCAACAAGTGAGAAATATCCCTTTCACTTCAAATGTAAAGCAAATTGGAAAATCAAACTTGTTCAGCAGCTACCAGCCACTGTGGGGAGGAGGTGGTGGAGCACAAGTATTGTAGGTTCAGAGTCACTGAGTGGTTTGGGTTGGAAGGGACCTCAAAGCTCATGCAGTGCCACCCCCTGCCATGGGCAGGGACACCTCCCACCAGCCCAGGTTGCTCCAAGCCCCATCCAACCTGGGCTGAGACACTGCCAGGGATGGGGCAGCCACAGCTTCTCTGGGAAACCTGGGCCAGGGGCTCAGCACCCTCACACCAAACAATTTCCTCCTCGGATCTCATCTCAATCTCCCCTCTTCCAGTTTGAAACCATTCCCCCTCGTCTCATCTCTCCAGGCCCTTGTTCAAAGTCCCTCCCCAGCTTTCCTGGAGCCCCTTGAGGCACTAGAAGGTGCTCTAGGCTCTCTCTGCAGCCTTCTCCAGGCTAAACAACCCCATTCTTCGTGTCAAATACCTAAAACCAGCATTATAAAGGTGCACAAGAGAACAATCTCCTCATTGCACTTCTGCAGGTAACACTGCTGCACACTGAGTTACACACACACATCCAATGGCTTGGGATCCCCCTGCCACTCCACATAGGCTTTTGGCAAGAAAAACAACCAAACAAACAATAAAAATCAGGTAGCATCCTTACACAGACCCAGGAAAACACATTTTGAAAGGTCACTCTGCACTAAGTGCACGGAGCAGGAAAAATGTAAAGCAAGCAGGGAAGGTGGGAAGTAGCAGAGGGCAGACTGTGTTGGCACTGCACACAGCTCCTGGCAGAGCAGAGCTGGTCAAGCCACACAGAGATGGGAGCTGTGATCAGGGCAGCCAGACCTGTGAAAGCCTCATGGATGAATGCACTTGTAACAGCACAAGAAGCCCCACAGGGCTCGGGAATAAGATTAACTGATAATAGGGCAGCTCTGGCAATTTGAGCAGCTTTCAAGATACAGTCACTTCATCAGCCCTGAGCACTGGAGTGTCAGTGGCTTTACCAAGCAGCAGCAAATCAGGAACCACTGCCTGGGAGATGTGGTCACAGCCCAAATCCCTCCAAATCACCTCAAGGAGTGGGCAGTGAGTTCAGCCCTGGAGGAAGAGAAGTTCTTCTGACTTTGGATTGGGCCCTGACATCCCAAGAGCTCAGCCACAGGAGCAGACAGAGATGCTGAGAACTTAAAACTCTTCAAGGCACCAAGATGCAGTAGGCAGCATGGCAACAGAAAAGCTAAAAATAACTAAAAACAAAGATGCAAACCATCCTCATCATCAAAGATGGGCCTCAGACACAACTGCAGCTACAACCTAACTAAGCTGTGCAGGTTCAGGTTTAGTATAACTTCCTCCAGCCTCCCATGTCTCAAGATGTCCCAACCTTCAACCCCCTCTCTTGGGTGAGCTGCATCCCATGGCTGAGCTCTGCCCAATTTGCAGATGTGTCTTTGTTATCTGCCAACTATTTGCAGAGGAACAGAAGGGGAGATTATTCCATATTAAGGTACACCCCAGGCACTAGCTTCAAGTCTTTGATTTACTCTTTTACAGGTCACTGTCTCTGAAAATGTGTATCAAAGGCAATTGCCAGCACAGTCAACAGCTGCACTGGTGGTTGAGCATGAAAAATGAACCAAGCTTGCCTCCCAAATTACTCCCACCTTGCAGGGAGGGCTGTGAGGACAGAAAGCAGGGGAGAGGAAGGAAGAAAAGGTCAGAGCAAGCAAGGGCACCCAGCAGAAAGCAACATAAAAGTAAATTGAGCAAAAGTAGGACGGTGCAGCATGAGCTGGACCAGCACATCCCTCTCCCTCCCCTGCCCCAGCAGAGCTGAGCTCTGCCCAGGGAGCACTGCAGGCAGCTCCAGGCTCATCAAAGCACCAGCTGATTTTTAAAAGGCCTTTTACTAAGGAAAGGAAATAATAAAAAAAAAAGCTATCCAAAATGACAGTCAGCAACCCTGAAGCTCTTAAGAAAATGGGGCAAGCAGGGATTTTTGAGGATGGGAAGTAAAAAAAAATCAAAAGCAGAAGTGACTTGCAGGAACAGGGCTGTTCACAGCAGTCCTGCAGCATCCCATTTCAATTCCTCTGCAGTTTATATCACACTGAGTGGACCCCAGCTGCTGGGACCCAAACACACCCAGCACAGAAAGGAACCTGCCTTCCAGAGCACATGATGGATGTGGGGTAACAGCAAAGCAGAGATAAAGCTGAGGAGCAATGCAGCCCCCAGCTCCTCTCCAAAGGTCCTAACAGCTCCAGCCACTCCAAAGGGGAAAACCTCTGGGGCAGCATTAGGCCTATGGAAAAGATCAACAGCAAATGCGTGGAGTCTGAGTGTGCTCCCTTAGCAGCTTGCTGGATTAAAGATTTAATGCAATGTGTCCCTCTGGAAGAAATTACACAGGCTATTAAGAAAGATGCTCCTCTCATCTGATGAAATCCAGCAATCATTGCAGCAATCCGTGCAAACTAAATAGGCTCTGTAGAGCAAAGGGAACGCTGCAGTTGCTCTCCTGAGCCCTTTCTGGATGGAGAAACCAATGAGTAAAGCAGCAGCTCTATTAGCAGTAAAGCAAATGTGCAGACAAAGCCCTACTCTGCCTGCAGAGAGAGAGATGGTCCTGGCTTCCCAGGGAAGTAAAATAACACTGCTGGCACCCAGGAGGTCGTCAGGCAAACAGAGGACCTTGGGCACCTCACTGAGTCTGGCTTTCCAGACAAGCAAGACACATACAAGGTCCATGCCTGGAGGTGGCAGAGCATTGGTGCCAAGGGACAGGCAAGTGTCCCTCTGGATGCACAGGAGGGAATTGCCCAGAGAGCCACAGGGCACAGGTTGGCATCAACAGCAGCACCATATGCTAAAGCAGTCTGTTAATTTTAGGGGGATAACCACAGCTTAAGACAGCATTATTCAGAGGGTAGCAAAAGGCTTTTTCTAAGCAGCACTGGTCTGACATCTCCTCAGTGTTCAGCAGCTTCACTACAACAGAGCCTGATCAGTAAAACATCCAACCTGGCCCAAGGAAACACACGCAGGGAAAGAGTTCACAGGGCAGAGCTCAGACTGGCACCCACAGAGCCTTTTTGTACAGCACCACCAACCACACAGCAAGCAGCAACTGGAGAGAATTTTTCCCAGGGAACCCGAGCTGAGCCCCCTGATTTCATTCAGCATGGACCATGGATGCAGAGACAATTCCCAAATTCAGAGCATGACCCCCAGTGCTGGCCAGGAAATCACAGCCACCTGCACGCCTGGCACTGCTGCCAATTCCCACTCCTTTCTGAGGGAACCTGTTGGTTCAGATGCCACGCCAGGCTCCACACCACAAAGACCCAAGCACCTTCCCAACCACCCAGAGCAGCGACAGACATGTCCCTGCAGAGCTCCTCCATCCTCCCTGCCACAAGCATGGACACACGTGGGACAACATCCCACCTGCATGAACCTCTTCACTGGGGTTTTCTCCCCACAATCTGCATGAACCTCCCATGAAAGCTGCTTCTGGACCCCAGAAAGCTCATTTACCACTCAGCCTGGCTGTGGGAAGAGGTCTTGCAGCCAAACACAACTGAGGGGTTGGTCCCCACAGTCTGCCGTGGGGCTGGGCTCAATTCCACAGCCCCCAGGAGCCTGGCACATGCATGGTAAGGTACCCACAAGCTGCTCACCAAGGTTCCCTGGTTTCTCCACCCAGCACTTGCAAAGCTCACAGGGTGCTGCTGCAGGCAGAGGACTCTTTAGCTTCTGTGTTTGTCTGCTGCAAGCACCAGAGCAGAGAAATCCACTCTCCCAAGCCATGGGGCCTGCCTTGTGGTGCAACGTTCTGCCCATGCACCCTGTGAAAAGACAATTTTGGGAGTGGGCTTCAGCCACAGGGTCACTGCAGCCCAGCAAGGCAGCACAGCACCAGCAGCTGCATCCTTCTGCTCTGCCTACAGTATTTATCTGCTAAATGTGTCAGCTTTGAACACTGGAGCTTTTTGGCAGCTTTCTTCAGTCTGAGATGAGCACACAGATCCCACAGCTCAGCTGGTGAGCAGCTATTTACAGGTTATTAATGAAATCATTTACTGTTTCTTGCAATGATTCTGCCAAAACACAAGCAAAAAGCAGTACAGTCACTCCCAGCAAACCTGCCAGTTCAAAACAAGACAGGGAAACAAAAGTTGCAGGTATTGCCTCCTAAAAAGGGGACAAAAAGGGAGTTTCCAGGGCAGCAGTGGTGACCAACTGCAGCCAAGCACCCAAGTGAAACCCCAGCCATGCAGGGTTGGGTCCAAAACACAAACTGCACCCGAACACCCACACTACTGCCGAGAGGCTCTTAACCCTACCCTGCTGCCTCCCAAAACCCCATAGGAAGGGCAGAGGAACACAGCCTGCCCCTGCTTTGCTGTTGAACAGGGAATCCGCTTCCAGCAGCACATCAAGGGCCTGCAGAGATCAAGGAAATTGATTCCTTTATGCACTCTCCAGGGCATGCAGCTATTTGCAACCTGAAACATTAGTTGCTGTCACTGCACATCTGAGGAATTATCCTGAGCACAACAACTTTAAAGGAACAAACCTTACCCAAACTGCAGGCTTGTTGCAGGGCTGGGTCAGCCAGCCAGCAGGACCTGAGAACGAGCCAGCAGTGTCCCATTCTTAGAAAGAATTTCTTTACTGAAGGGGTGGTCAGGCATTGGAATGGGCTGCCCAGGGAAGTAGTGGATTCTCCGTCCCTGGAGATATTTAAAAAGAGACTGGATGTGGCACTGAGTGCCATGGTCTAGTAACTGCAACGGTTTTGGATCAAGGGTTGGACTTGATCTCTGAGGTCCCTTCCAACCCAGTCGATTCTATGATTCTCAGCACCAAGGAGCCCTCCATGAAGCCCCTCACAGCTTGCTCCTCCTGCAGTACCACCTATCCCAGTGCCCAGCACTGGGGGGCAGGTGGGATTCCAGCCTCAGAGCTCTCTCACCAGGTGCTGGACAAGAGCTGTGCCCGCGGTGAAGCTGTAGCTGAGGGTGGAAAAGCCCAGGGAACCTGCTAACTATGGATAAAGATGACCATAGGCATTCAGGCATGCGAAAAGAGCTGGGACTGTGTGAAGAGGGCTCAGAGCATCCTTTGCTCTGGGGTGAATGAGGGTACCGGGATCAGGGCAGGGTGGGGAGGGGGTCCCAGCATCACCCCTGCTCCCGCGGGTTCCGGAGCTGCGCGGAGCTGAGAGAGCAGCGGAGCCGCAGTGCCCTCTCGCGTCCCCCGCCCCGGCAGGGACCCTCCCCATGGCAACCCTGCTACCCTGCTCTTCCCAAAAGTGCTGCCCTCCCACCCTCTTCTGGGAAGCAGGGGAGCAGCAGAGGGGTCAGAGGGACCCACCTCTAGGGGAAAGAGTTCAGCCCAAGACTCCGGTGAGGGAGTGTGGAAGAGGGGTCAGGGAACTCCAGTGGCAGCAGCCAAACCCCGTCCATCCCCACCCTGCTGGGATGTGCAAGAAGGGAACAGAGAGGAGACCAGACTCCTGCCAAGAGCCCCAGATCCCCATGAAACCTGGTCAAAGAATTGCTCACATATGTTAAAACAGCCCTGACCACCAGGACTGCAGCCCTCGGGGCAGTGGGTCCAGCCAGCCCCGAGGTGCTCACAAGCAGACCCAAAGAGAGAAGGTGGCAGAACAGGACAGGGAAACAAAGCCCCCCCTCCACAGGCAACCAGGTCAGGAGCTCTCCCTAACATCACAGCACCTTATTTCTTCCTTCAGTTTAACCTGCTGGACACCCTGCAACCCCTATTTGTATTCAGCTAACAGACTGCACGGGGTCACCACCAACTCCTGTCCCAGCTCTGGCACCTCCAGCTCATCCCTTCACCACTCACAGGTTGTTTCTGCCAGCTGCTTCCTCTGCAGTTTAAGACAGATGTGGACAAACAGAGCCCAGAGAGAGGGCAGGGCATTAGGGAGCAACAGTGGAGAATCCTCTGCCTGGTGGGCTGTACACCCCTCGAGGGCTCCTCTGTCCCATGGAAGAACACCAAAGCTTTGCTGGAGCTGAGATATTCAGCACCCATTCCCCTCACCCATGGGGCCCAAGTGCACACAGCAAAGGCTGGGGTTACTGCACCTCCAGCTGACCAAGACTGTGTGTCCTTTGGATGAATCCTCCTCCCTGCTCTGAGAAGGTGGACACCCAGGACACAGCTTCCTGCAGGAAGCAGGAGGTGACCCACCAGAGCAGCTCTGTGCCATGCTCATGGGGGTGCTGAGAACCATAAGCAGCCCAAGAGAGCAGCAAGATGAGGGGCAGGGCAAGCACACCCTGCCTGTCCCCCCAGGAGAGGTGAAGCAGCCACAAACAATCCTGGCATTGAGATGCTGCTCATCCCAGGCCATCTGCAGCTCCCTGAGCCTGGGGAGGACAAAGACAACGTTAGCTGAGAGTGAGCCCTGCCAAGGCAGGGAAGACAAACCAGCTTTTGTATCTGCAAAGGCAAAGTTAGCTTTGGGGAAAAGACCAGATAGCTCAACCCCCAGAGCCTGTGCTTTGGCTGCTGTTCACTTGGAGGGTCCAAATCCACGTCAAGTGACAGCAGAAGCCTCCAATGCTCCCTTTCTCTTGCCTGCCCCACACGTGAGATGAGCTGGGCACCCCACCACAGGCAGCACAGGTCCAGAAACACATACTCATAACAACATATATACTGAGCCAAGAGGGGTTGGGCCCATTCCAGCTTCAATCCCTTTATCATCCATGTCTCCCTTTTGTCCCCCAGACCAGATGAGAGTTAGGAGCTCAAAAACATCCACCCCAAGGGGTGAGCCAAGCAGGGTCTGCACTGCTGCCCTCACACCTGGCCCATCCTGTCCCTTTCCAGCACTTGCACTCATGTCCATGCAGGCAATGATTTCCATATGCAGAAAAACAATCTCCCAAGGACAACAGGGTTTCTCCCCTTCCTCTCTCTCTCCCAGCTCTGGGAGGAGAGCAGCTCTCCCTCCTGCACTGAGCCAGCAGCCAGCAGATGGGCTGTGCTTACCTCCACAGCCCTGCCAGCAACCTCAAGGTCTTCTCCTCAGCAGATAACTCAGGTCTGAAAGGTGAGAAACATTGAACGGTGGCCACCAAGAGCTTCTGTGCAGCAAGGGCAGCCCAGCCCAGGATGTGCTTCCCAAGGGAACCTCCCTGAAAAAGCAAATCCTCCCTACAACTTAATGGGAAAAACAAGACCAGATATAAAAGGAATCAGGAAGAATTTTTTTTTTCTTCACCCAGCACTCTCTCTGGAAAGCTGACATAATGGGCCAGATGAAATTATTTAACCCCTGCTGCAGGGAAATCATCAGGTTTGACAGTACCTACCAGGGCTTCACTCCTGCCTGTCAGCCCTGCCTCTCACACCCTCCTTGCTCACACAGTGAACTCAACTCAACTAAAAAAAATTAAAAAATAAAATTAAAAAAAAAAAATCTAGCCCTTGCCCAGCACTCCCCACAGCTCCCAACCACTCCATGCAAATGCTGTGCCCAACCATGGTGCTGGTGCATACTGGTTGGGCTGTATGAAAAGGGGGAAACAGGGAGAAGGGCTGCAAGCCCTCACTGATGACTTTACTGCTCATCTGCACGGTGAGATGCAGCCTGTCCCTGGGGGCAGAGGCTGCTTTGGCAATAGGAAAATGGAACAGTGGAATCGTGCACGTAAGCAAGAGGTGAGCAATGCCCTGAGCCCTTCAGAAGAAGACAACCATGAGCCCAGAGGAGACATTTCCCACCCAAAGTAGGCCAAGGACCATGGATTGATCTGGTCCAGCACAGCTCCATCCAGGGGACCTCAGCTCATCTCATCCCATCCCTCAGGTCTGAGCAATCAGCTCCAGTTCTAGAGATCCCAGCAGCCATGAGCCTGGGCATGTGGGTGTGAGAGCAGACTCCTTGTGAGGATGCAAACCTCCCTTCCTTTGCTTGGTACCTCTCCTATTAAACTGGGATGTGCTGTCCTCGCCCTAGATGAATATCAGTCACTGGATTAATCGTGGATTACATAAAATGATGGATTATATTCACTTTTCATTCAGCAGTAAAAAGAAGATGTGCAAGCAAGAACTATGGGCTTTTAATGTCATATATCCTCCCCTTCCCTCTATTTGACACCAGCAGCCAAAAGGTATTACTACCTCCTAGTGACCTCAGTAAGCACTACTCCTCCTAGTGACCTCAGTAAACACACATGGCTTGGACAGGCTGCTCAGTGCTGCCAGGTTGATGGTTTTATTTTTACATGAACATCCCCTCCTCAGCCTCCAACCTGGTGTGGTATGGGAGATGAAACATTCCATCCAGAAGCCAAGGTAGAAGCATGAACAACTGGGAAAAAAAAAAACCTTCAACCATGAGCAGGGAACTGATGTGGATCAGTCACCCCACAGGGGGAATAACCCAACCCCACATCCACAGGCTCTGGGCTGACCCTGCCACTGCAGAGAAAAACCTAGAAATGGGATGGATAAGTAATAAATGAAGTAAGACCATCAGCAGACAACTGCTTACATTCTGTTACTCTATCCAAAGGGAACAGGAACACCAGGACCCGTGGCACACACAAGCTTGGGGGAGCCAGGACCCACTCCCACAGCACAACCCTCAGCCCCTTGCATGGCACAGGGGGTACCAGGGGGATGCTCCCTGCTGCTGCCCACAGCCATGCTGACAGCAGAGACCAGGGGAGGACAAGGAAGTGCAAAAAGCTACCAGGAGACAAAGCTTCAGCATCAAGTCTTACTCTGATAGGGATAATGGAGGAAAAGCACCCCCATGAAAAGGGGAATCTGGGTGCTTTTGCTGCTATACCACAACATTGCTCCTTTTTCACCTTTTTCAGCTCAGAGCACCTTTGCTTTTAGCCTCCAAACCCTGATGTGCAGATCACTAAGCTGCCTGTTGCAGATTTACCCTGTGACAGACAGAAAAAGGTGGCTGCCAGTCTTCAGCATCACTGAAATTCAGACAGATATCTGCCTGGCTTCAGTCTCCAACCTGTGACTGCTGTCTGCTTCAGCATTTATATTCAAGGCAAATTTGATGAGGGGAGGAGGAAGCCACAACAAAGGACATTATTTGCAAATCATTATTTTGCTTCACTAGAGCTGGATACAGATGCAAAAGAAATCTTTGAACCACATCCTCAGCCACACCTGCTCATCAGAAAACCTGCTCTCCCCGAGCCAGGGCTGCACCTCTGAATTTATATCAATACACACGACCGTGGTGACTGCTTCCCCTTGCTCCTCTTCCAGCTACAGCTGCCAAAACAGCAGAAAGCATCTGCCCCAAAATTATTTACCTTCAGAAAAAATCTTGCAGAATCCAGGACAACCATCAGGTGCCTGGCAGCCCCAGTTTCAGCTAGAAACATTTTTCTGCTTGCAAATTGGAGTCAGCAACCTCAGCCAAGTGGTTAAGGCTCTAATCACTGTGTCTGAGAGGCAGAAAGATGCCAGAGAAATTTTATTTATGATACAGCTAATGGGGTTTGCCCTTAAGCACTGGACAAATCTTCCAGCTCATTACCCAGTGTTAAGAATCACTTGGACAAACCAGGCATTGGAAAGTTGATCCTGCAGAGGAGCTCTGTGATTTACCTTAAAATGACTTACAAAAGGAAGAAAATGTCACACAAGCCCCTCCTGCTCATCCTCACAACACAGCAGCACTGCTGTCAGCATCCAGAATTTTAATTGCAACTCTTTTCCCCCCTAAACTAACATCTCTCAGCCAAGGAATGCTCTTCCCTGCTTTGCCTGGAAAGCTAGAGCAGGTTTGGGGCATTCTGGGGCTCAGGAGAGACAGGGAGAGAAGCAAATTTTTTACAAAGAAGGAAATCTGGAAGAAAACTTATACTCAAGCAGATAGCAAGGAGAATGTTAAAGGCCAAATCCTGTGTAGTATTTGCAGGGTAAGGATCATTGGCCTGACAACCACTGATTTTACATTAATGATTTTGACTTCTTTGCATAAAATGGTCACAGCCAGGCAGAGGGTGGAAAAACAGCTTTTGGGGGATCTTCAAAGAAAAAAAAGAAAATGCCCCTTTTGCCAAGAGCCAATACAGACCATTCAGGAATTCCTGGGACCTTGGGTTGCCTTTAATTTATAGCCACTGAAAAAGTCCTGTGACTGTTGAATCTGTCACCAAATCAGCAGCTTAATGAGCAGGAAGATTCACACCACATCAGACATGAGGGGGAAACACCTTCCCCTGTGCTAACAGAGCTGAGAAACAGCCCCATGTCCCTGCACAGGGACAATGGTGATGTCCTTAAGCTGTCACATCACATCCCCTCAGCCTTTCCAATAGCAAGCAGCTGGGAAAGACAAGGATGAAAGCAAAATAAGGAGGAACGTTGAGGTAAGCACCTCACATGGATTAAGATCAATGCCATAAACTCTAACCATAGCCACAGGGTGGTGATCTGGCAGATGGAGACTGCTGCCAGTTACAATGTCCCCCCCCAGCTCAAAGATGCCCTTGTCCAGAGGGATGAACACAATCAGCTACTCACGGGCCTGTACAACACAGCATTCCCCTGAATATCCCCAGCAGAAAGGCAAAACATCACCCAGACAGCAATGCAAACACACCCCTTACAGCAGTTTTCCCCCTCAGGCTGGGCTTTGCTCCCCAGGGTCAGATCAAAAGATGCTTTGGGCTGAGCAAGCTGCTGGCCTGCTATGGGTTAGATCCCCTAAGAGAAGAGCAGGCAGGACCTGCTGTGCCACCACAGGGGATCCCAAGAAAAGGAATTAACCCCCCAATCCTTGGAGGCAATTGAATTTGGGAGAAGCAGGAGCTGCCTGCCTGCCACCCTTCAGCCCTGCTGTGCTGGGGAGAACACAGCCTTCTCCAGGTTCTCCTCCCTGCTGTTTCCCAGCTTGAGCAGGGATTGCCACAAAATCCATACAAAACAGTCACTCTATTAGGATTGGCAAGCACTCAGGAACAAGTTACTCCCTCCCCTGCCAGCTTGAGGGGATGGGAGGAAACTCATTAAAAGCAAGATACAGTCACTGCTTGCTCAGGGCAGGATTGAGGCACCCAGCAGCCCCTGAGGATGGGAGCTGTGCTGCTGGCTGCACCCCAGGCAGATACAGGGTGGCAGGGCTGCATCCCCACCTCCCAAAAATAGCATTTTTGTTCAGAGCCAGCAGTCAGGACCCCCTCCCCCTCACACAGGCAGGCAGCTCTCTGCTCCAGAGCCCAGCCACAGGGATACCAACCATGGAAGAGCAGGGATGGTGCCATGCAACAGGCACAGAGTGCATGGAAGAGCCTTTGCATGCTGCTCTGTGCACAAATACCAGTTCTCTCTGTCCACTCCCTGGCAACAGCCCTGTCCCCAGCACCAAGGCAGGACATGGCCCCTGTGCTTGAGCAGAGCTGCTTCAAGGGGCATCTGCCCATCACTGTGGCATCTGGCACAGGACCTGCCACATCCCTCACTTCACATTGGGTCCCTTTGCCACAGCAACAAAAGAGAGACCACAGACATGGAGAAAACTGCAGCCACCGAGGTGATCCAGCACCATAACTCACACAGCCCCAGACAAGGCACCCCAAACACAGGATGTCCCAGGGCAGGGCTCACTGATGGAGAACGTGGTCCCAGCAGGGCTGGCTGGGACATCACCCCATGAGCACACACCCAGGTGTAACCACAGCCCCATTCACCAGCACAACCAGGAGCAGAGCATGCCTTAGGGTTTTCAGATGGGTTTCTCTTACAGCACTTTTTTCTGCTGGAAGGAGGAAAGGGACATCTCAGTGGCAGGCAGTCATTTCTGACCAGAGCAAACACAAAGAGCCACACACAGACACCCAGCACTGCCACACGGGGTGGCAGAGCCCTACATCTCAACAGGGACACACCAGCACCCCCAGGGCCATGTGGCAAAGGAGCAAAAGAAACAGGGCTACATACTCATTCTGCACCAGAGGACCTGGAGGCCAGGGAGCCAGGCTGCAGCAGAGCTGGGAAGCAGAAGTTCCATCCAAGTTGTTCACACTATCCAGGTTGATTGCACAGAAGGATGACCCAAGGGAGGGACACACAAGCCACCTCAGCCCCTCGTCCTCATCACCACCAGCACCACGTCAGCAACGATTTAATTCCCTGATCCAGAAACACAGAGAAAATGAGCAGCTTTCCCTCCATCCCAGGCAAATGCCTGCTAGCAGGAGCAGCCTGGCACAGCTGTGCTCCCTCAGAACACAGAGCCCAACTCCGTTCAAGACTCCAGCATGTCAGCAAGCAAATCCTCTTTGCCTATGGGCAAGGAAACTGGGAGGGGGGAAGGAAAAAAAAAAAAAAAAAAAGCATCAAGAAACTCTTTGTCTACAAACATCCCAGACGGGTGCACGTGCAGCTTGAGCTTCCTGACGAGGGTGGAAGGGGGGAGCCTGAACTTCAGAGCCCCCATTTCCGCTTGCAGCTCGATCCACTCACTTATTGTCTTCTAAAAATAAAAGTAAACACAGAAGAAGAGCTTTTTGTTTTTATTTCTGCTGCCTCAGACAACTATCTCTGCTAAGAACAAGTTGGGGGACCTCTTCCCAAACCTCTGGGAGCTCCCCAGGAGAGCAGGGCAGCCCCGGAGATGCAGTGGGTGGGTGGGTGGGTGTCCCAGGGACCAGCAGGCAGGGAGGGATGTCCCTTATTCCCTCCATCCTGTGGGTGCTGGGGATCACCTGAACCAGGGTAATGCCTGTTCCTCTCTGCCCCAGGTCAGAGAAGAGGGCAGGAAACCTCATCATCCTAAGCCACATCACTTCCCATGAAAAAGGACCAAAGCATGAGGAGTTTTAACATACAAAATACATATAAAAAAAAAAAAAAAAAGTAAGATTGAGATACACAAATATATCTTCCTCACTTCTTTTGCTTCCAAGTCTTGCTTCCTGACAAGCCTGGCACAGGCAGGGTGAGCTGGCTGACAAGGCCAAGCTTGAGCCCTGAATGGCCCCACACATCCAACATCCCTGATTAAAACTAAGTACAAACTTCCTCACCAGGCAGCTGCTGTAATCTAAGCACCTTACTGCTTTTTGCCAGTTGTTTGTTCAGGCTCTTCCTCTACTTTGGAGCTGCTGCACAGAACTGCAGGGATAATGAGACACAAACACAATTATCTTTTCTTTTTTGACCTGCACCAGGAGCATATCCAGGACTAATAGCCCAAAGCTTCAGGTGTCCTCCTGATTTTATTAAAGTTGCTGATCTAAACAAAACCCAGCAGAGACCAACCTCACTCCCTAGAGCAAAGCTCTTCCCTCACACACTCACTGTGTCTTTAACCTCCCAGTTCTAAACTGAAAAATAGATGGGGAAAAAAATTAAAATAAGAGACATTTTCTTTCCCCATTTGTGTGCTCTAATCCACTTCCCAAGAGAAGCACTACAGGACATTACTTCACACTGCTAAGGACAGCTTGAAAGGAGCAGCCAGGCTCCTCAGTGATAGGATGAGGAGCAATGGCTTTAAATTAGAGAAGAGCAGAGGGTCTCATCCCCAGAGATGTTCAAGGTGAGGCTTGAGGAGGCTCTGAGCACCCTGATCTGGTTGAGGGTGTCCCTGCTGACTGCAGGGGGTTGGACAGGATGAGCTTTAGAGGTCCTTTCCAACATAAATTATTCTAAGATTCTATAATTCTAAAAATTAGTGGGCAAGAGAGACAGCAAGCTGTTTGACTGCCAAGCAGCCAGCATCCTCCTGAGCAGCAAGGTGAGCTCCAGGACCCTGCCAGGGCTGAGCAGAGGGGAAAATCCAGGAAAACCACATGCCCTGGGGGCCTGGAGGTGCCCAGCCAGCTTCCAGCTTCACTCATCTCTGGCAGGGCACAGGAATTGTTTAAAGAAACCCCAGAGCCTGAGAAGCCACGAGGGGCACAGAGCCAGAGGCAAAGCAAAGAGCATCTGCAGCACCAGGGGATGGATGCAGGGACGTGACCTGGCAGTGCCTGAGCTGCTGGGACAGCTGCCAGCCTGGATGGGATACACTGGCAGCCAGAACCCTGCTCAGCAGGAGCAGAGATGTTGTTAATCGAGAGCTTTAAAGCAGACTGGAACATTTGCTAAAGAAATCCCATGTTTTTAACACCCCAGTTAAAAACTGCCCAGCAGCAGTGTGAAAAATCAGCACTGTCCTGGCAGGAGCTTCTTACAGCAGAAAACTTTTACAATGCTCTTATCTCACCATTTGCACCAGGATAAGCTGCAAGGCACTGTCACAATGTTCTCAAGAGATTTACAGGAGGATGGATCTATCCAGCAGCTCAAGGCTGTTCCCTTGGGATATGGGGGACAGCCCACTCAGCAGACCCAGCTCATCCCTGGGCACACACCATGGGCAGGACTCCTGTCCAAGGGAAAAGTAGGAACATGGAGAGGTGACATGAGCTGCCCAGGGTCATGCTGCCTCTCCAGCTGCCCTGTCCTTTAAGCTTTACCAACTCTACTCACACCATGGATGGGCTGGACCACTGAAAAGCAGGAGAGATTTGCTGATTTTAAGCCCCAACCTAGAAGTGCAGGTTTCAGGTCACAGACCAAAAACCCTTCAAACCTAAAAGCTACTTTAAAGGGCTGTCCAAAGGACAGCACCACAGGTCCATACATGTTACAGAACAACCCACCTCGAGTACTGTGTCCAGTTCTGGGCCCCCTAGTTCAGGAAGGATATCGAGGTCCTGGAGCAGGTCCAAAGGAGGGCAACCAGGCTGGTGAAGGGACTCGAGCACAGACCCTATGAGGAGAGGCTGAGAGAGCTGGGGCTGTTCAGCCTGGAGAAGAGGAGGCTCAGGGGAGACCTCATCACTCTCTACAACTCCCTGAAAGGAGGGTGTAGCCAGGTGGGGGTTGGGCTCTTTTGCCAGACGATTTTCAACAAGACAAGAGGGCAGGGTCTCAAGTTGTGCCAGGGGAAATTTAGGTTAGATATTAGAAAGAATTTCTTTGCGGAGAGAGTGATCAGGCATTGGAATGGGCTGCCCAGGGAAGTAGTGGATTCTCCGTCCCTGGAGATATTTAAAAAGAGACTGGATGTGGCACTCAGTGCCATGGTCTAGCAACCGCAACGGTGGTAAAAGGGTTGGACTTGATGATCTCTGAGGTCCCTTCCAACCCAGCCAATTCTATGATTCTATGATTCTATCCAAGAAGTTCCTGGATTTCACACCTCCACTGAAGCATCCCTAGAAAGCCAACAGCCAAAAGAAGTTGGAAGTCTTTTTTTGCATTATCATTAAAGGGAGTAAACAGAGATAAAGAGCCAAGATAAGATCAAGTGTGTGTTCTCTGAACCTCAAGCCAGCCGCAAAATTAGGTCCTGAGGTAAGAAGAGCAAATTAATTCTTTTACCTCACTGAAAAGCTTTTTCCTTTACTCATGACAAGAGCATTTGTGTACAGGGCTGGGCATGTCCAAGGGAAATTCTCTGTAACACAGTTATTGTGGTACCAAGGAGGGGCAGACACAAGCCCACTGCAAGCACTTCTTCCACATCTTTAGATTTCTGCATGGGTGCTCCAAGTCTAAAAGTTGGGGTGTTCTGCAGCCCAGGTTCACCTGGGCTTTTCTTCCTGAGAGCTGCAGCCTCTGGGACCCAGCAGCAGCCAGGCAGGACCCAAACTCAGAGACCCTGGGCAAGAATGTAAGCATCACCACTTAGTGAAGAGGCTTTTAAGGAAGTTGTATCATAACTGCAGCCAGGAATCTCTCCTCCTGGAGGGTAAATATGGTCCAGTGACCTCAGTGAGTCACTGCCTGTGACTCATTCACTGGCAACTTTGGGAGGGATGGCTGAGTTGTAGGCAAGGAGCTGCCATGGTGACACAGCCTCCCAGTGCTTCTCCCCTAACTCAGGAGCCTTGCAAGACTGCCAGGACAGAAGGGGCTTTCTGTGTGTATCACCTATCAACCCCTCTCTGCTCTTCTGCTCCCTCTCCCACCTCCTCACACCACGGGTATGCTACCAGGGGCCATCATCACACAGCAAGATGACTTCACCTGTGACAAGAAAGCTCCCAGCAGAAGCAGGTGAAAACATGACCAAGGAATCAAACAGAAAGCCACAGGGCCACCCAAAGCAGCAAATCCAGGGGTAGAAGAGCAGCCAGACACCCCCTTCTCACCCTGCTACTCAGCAGCCAAGCTCCAGCAGTCACCCAGTCCCCATCTAAACCCCTTGCAGGGCACTACTGGTACCTGTGCTGGGCTCTCCAGGTCAGCCTCCTGCAGCCACTGCCTTGGCCCTGGGGAGGGAAGGGCTGAGGGATGTAAGGCTCCCAGCCCCACAAACACAAAGATCCCTTCAGAGGAACCACGTGAAAGGGTCAGTGTCAGTGCCTGCTTTGGGAGCAACACACAGAGGGTCCAAACTCTCACAGCAGAGCAAAGAAGGAACCAGAAAAGAACACCATAAATAGCAGCATTGTCCTTCCTCGGTTTAACAGGGCATCAGATGTCAAATGCAATGGTTCACTCAAGAGCTGCAGCCTCTAATTGATTCCCATCTGACACTTTCTTATCCAGCAGTTGTTACCCATCCAAACAAGCTGAGTAAATATGCTTTGCTCTCCCATCAGAACTGGCAACAAATCAAAACCAGTGTAAACACAATCCTTCCTCCTGGGCCAGGCCTCCTCCTCCCTCTCCTGCACTTTGATGCTCCACCATGGAGTACAGACTTACATGGTGGGGACACCAGCAGCCCCCTGCACGGGTCCCCTTGGCTTTGGGAAGAAAAGCTGCACTCTCTTGAGTGTTTCAGTCCCCAAAACACCTTTCCACACCTGGAGTTACACCTGCTGCAGCCCACTACACTCATCTAATGAGTGAGACAACCAATGGTTTGGGTTGGAAGGGACCTTAAAGATCATCTAGTTCCAATCCCTTGCATGGGCAGGGACACCTCCCAGTAGACCAGTGCCCATCCAAATGTAAGATCAAGGCAGAAAAACAGAAACCAAGCCCTTGTGCCACAGATGGGGATGGAATATCACTGCCACAGAGGCTTTTCTTAAAGACTCTGCCAGGCTGCTGGGAGCTATGTCTTTGCTTCTCCAGATCTGCAAAAACCCCAAAGCACTCAGCCTGGAAAGAGTCCAAAAGGAAAAAAAAAGAAAAAAAAGACATTTTTCAAAGATGATTGCTGAGAGCTGGTGAGACCTTGCAGTTTTACAAAGGTCCCACTCAAAGCACACAGTGGTTTAAAAACCTGCCAGACCAGCAGCCTGTATTGATTCCTGTGCAATGAGCAGCACCTTCCAGTGAAGGTATAAATACAGTAAATATCTGCTCTACAGATCAGCACTCCTAGCTTAACATTTGTCTGTTGAGGGACACACCTGAAAACATGCTGAGGAAGCACAAGTATAAAATTCTACCTGAAACTACCTTCCTTCTAGGAATTTTCATAAATACTGCCTTTAATCCCAACATTTGAAATTTTCCTAAACAGAGCTGAAATCACACATTCCTCACACAACCCCAGAGGCCCTGGGAGCAGCCCAGTGGGTAGGGATGGCTTTAGCCAAACAGGATGAACAGGATCCTTGGAGGTGCACATAGGTGATCTGTTTTCTTCCCAATCCACTCTCAGATGCTGACATAACACTGCTCAGGGCACTCCAAATGTTGACAGACCCATAATCTCACCAAAACCTCCCATGAGGCCACAAACACCACTTTGAAGGTGACCACCAGGGCCACCCTGACCATTGCTCAGCTACAGAGGACCCCCATGCTTTGTCACTTGGAAACACTGCCAAGGGAAATAGAGGAATAATATTCCTGGTATCTCGATTTACAGCTGAATTTCCAAGCCCTCCCAGAGAAGATTTTTTTGGGAACAATTCTGTAAACTTTTCTGTGAAACCTTGCCCCACTTGGGCTCTCACTCAGAGGCTACAGGAGCTCTGTCTGGTACCACTTATGGTGAACTGGGGACAAGTGATAGCTCAGGGAGCAGCTGAGAAGTCCAACAGGAAAATCAAGGAAAAGGAAAGTGGGAACATCCTCAGACACTCAGCTGATCACAAACCCCTGGTTTAGCACATGCTGAGCTCATCTGTGTACACAGATGGCACCTACTCCCACTCTACCCACAAAACCCCCCTCAGTCTACAGCAAGACATGTTTCACCCCCTTCCCAACTTTTCTGTCCCTGGATTTGGCCCCAGGTAATCCTTCTGATCATGCCAAGCCACGTTACTCCCACTTAAGCCCTTTTTCTAGGATCAGACCTGTTGCAATTGTCACTTCTGCAGGATTTCCAGTTGTGTTTTAATGTCCCAATAAAAAGGAGAGTTTATGATCCTCTAAAGCCGTAATCTTCCCAGCATGAGGTATGAAGGATACACTTCACGTGTGTGATGTGGGTGGTGGTGAGATTTATGCTGTCCTTAAGCTGTACACTGCCCTGCTTTGAAGTCTCTGGGGTTTATAAAAGGTGCTGAAGGCAACTGCACCCCATGCAGCCACCTCCCAGCAACCCTCAGAGCCTCTCAGCTGTTGGCAGTTCCCCATCTTGCTCCATCTGCTTGGTGTAGACACACAGGAAAATTCTTTCCAAGTTTCAAAGGAGTGGAATGGAAAGACTCCTGAATGCACAGCTGCAGACCTGTCAGTCAGTGAAGAGTGGCTGAAACCCAACATCCTTGCCTTTCAAACTTGTGGTCAAAGGAGGGGGGTGGAAGCAGCACCCTTGCACCCACTGTGTACTAAATCTAATGTTATCCATGACCAAGAAGCAAACTTGGCTTCCAAATACCTTACCCTGTCCCCACCCTGGAGGCAGGGATGCTCCTCCACCTCTCCACAACTGGAGATGCCACAGGTCCATCCAAGGACCAGCCCTGAGAAGCTGTAAGCCAGAGCAGGGACACAAGGGCTTGAGGAGGGAACAGAAGGCCAGACCTCAGTCCTATCCCTCCAGAATTTCTGGTCTGCTGGATGACAACCACAGTGAAGCCCCAGCCAGGCCCTGCACTGCGAGATAAGGAGCTGGGAACAGCACATCCAAAGCTTCCCACCAGCATCAGAGCAAAGGGTTGCTGGGAGCAGGGCCATCAGCACAGATCCAGAAGGACAGTCCTGGGGCTGGACCCAGAACCACCAGTGGTCCCCACGGCTTGGGAGCACACAGGAAAAAGGAAGCTGGGGAGTGAGAAAACATCCAAAAGTCAGAAGATTTGGCTTCAGCTGAAGTCAGCCTCACAAGGTCAACACTCTGGCAGGGACTGGGGAACTTCTGAGATGATGTCTGCTATTTTAATTTTAAAACTGGAAGGGCTCAAATGGCTGGTCCAACACTAACCTCAGCAGAAGGACCCCAAATCCATCCTCAACCAGACCCTCCCTCCTCTGACTTCAGCACAAGAGCGTTTGCAGTGAGTGGAAATGCAAACTTTCCTGCAAGGTCACGCTGGATTTTCCCCAAGGAGTTTCAGTCCCCTCTGGCTTTACAGACCCACCAGGATCATCACCTGGTTGTCCTCACCTGTGTTTTGCAGCAGGGAGGACAGCTGTCCAGAAGACATGAAGCTGTGTTCAAAACACAGCACTGCAAACCCAAGGTACCACTTCCAGAAGAAAGCAAAGAGCCACAGGATGGGTTTTACCTCCAAAACTCACACCAGGATGATACAAGACCCTTGCCCTAAACCTCTAGGCCCTGTGCAAGCCTCCCCTGAGAGGGGGCCCCAGCAGCCCCACACCCCCCACACAGAGACAAGCTTTACACCAGAGTATTTAACACATTTTTATCATAATACACATTTGTGTCCGATTCATTTCACTACAAAGGGAGAAGATTTGCAAAGATTTACTTGTGCTGCACAAGCAGGAGTGGTTAGAGAAAGAAAAGATCAAAGGTCCGTCATTTAAAATTAATTTAAACCTGAACTAGCAACATAAATTACTAATTCCAACCACATACAGGGCTGCATTTCTTTCCAAGTAATTCTCAAGAACCTCCAGTGCTGCAAGATACGTTAATTGTACATTCCATTAATTTGCAGCATGCACAGTGGAGGTTAACCTCCACTTAATTAGGACTAATTTTAATTTTGCTGGAATAGGGCAAGCACACTTCATAAGAAATCCTCTTGGCATTATATATCTCAGCAGCAAGGGAACAGCAGCTCTTTGTGCTCTCTCATCCTCTCCCTTCACACACACAGAGTGTCCCTGCAGCCCCCATGCAGTCTCAGAGGTGTTTCACAGGGGACCACGGCTGCCAAGGAAGTGGTGGCAATAGAAAGAAGGAAGTGTACAGCCTCACTTCTCCTGCATCCCTCCTAAGGGGAGGGGAGCGGCACACAGACACCAAACAAACTCCAAAGCTGTCAGAGAAAGGGTCAGGGAGAGCTGACAGAGCAGCAAAGCAACACAGGAAAAAGGGGAGCTGACCCGCGCTGGAGTTGTGCCACACGTGCAAGATGTGACAGCCAGACAGGAGGTGATGTGGAAAGGACCAGCCTTGGGACAGCCCTCCCCAGCAGCCTGTGGAGAGGGGTGAGATCTGGCTGCCCTCCTCCCTCCCACCCAGGGCTTCAAGCCAAACCTGCATCCGCTGGAGCTGGGGCAGCTCTCGGGGTGGTCGCTGCGTGACTGCCGGGCTCTTTGGGCTCCTTCCCCAGCAGCTTCACCCTTCCAGCAGCTCAGTGTGACAGAGCACACGGCTGCCTTGGTCCCTGTTAAATCCCTGCCACACCAGCTTCACTGCCAAGTCCTGACCCACCAAACAAGCCGGGCTGGGAGCCAAGGACCTGAGTCTGAGCCTGGGAAGGCTCCCGGCACCTTTGGGTGCCTCCAGCTTTGCCACCAGGAGTGCTCCAGCCTTCCCCCGTGTTCTGCCTCCAGCTCTGCCTCTTCCCCAGCCCGGCCCAGTTTCCAGAACAGTGTCACACACACATGCTTCAACCTATGCAAAGAAAAAAAAAAACCACCATGCTACAGCATGGCCTCCAGCTCAATTAACCCAAATCCATGTAAACCGTAATTCTAAGTGAGTTCAAGACATCCACCCAAAACTCTTCTGATTTGCCTAAACTGGTTTAAAAGCTTAACTCCCTTTCCCTTCAGGTCTCTTCTGCAAGTTTTGTTGCAGGGGGCTGCACATGTGCTGCCCTAGACCAATCTTATCCCTTGCAAACACCCAGGTCCAGAAAAAGAAGTGTCCCTGTGACACCCACACCTGCCTTCACCAGGGGTTAACACCAGCCCTGAGAGATGCCCAAAGCACCAGCTCAGCCTGTGCTCACTGAGCTTTCCCTCACACCCAAGAGAAGATAAGGACAAGCTCTAAGAGACACTGAGGTCCTTCCCTGGTGACCAGCTAGTGTGCAGGACAGCTCAGCCACCAGGCTGCCAGCCTGAGGACAATGCCTGAAGTGTCCATGTGCCTCCTCACTACCTTAACCTGAACTTCTCATCCCATCCCTGACACCACCAAGCCAAGTAAACCGGTGACTTCATCACAACTTCCTTCACCCAAATTGTCTCAGGAGAGCCCAGTGCTGCTTTCCAGCAGGAGCAGCATCCTCCAAGCACAGCTGCACAGCCCCCGCTTCCTTCCTCTCACACCCTCCAGAGCTCCAAGCCCAGCACAGCTTTAACCTCCACCTCTCCTCTGCTGAGAGCAGCCCCACAGTGATGCTCATGTGCTTCTGGACAAGCAAAACCAGTAACTGCCCAGTGCCCCTCTCCACAGGGTCCTGCTCTCCCTGCAAGAAGCTTCCAGGGACTCTTTAGGGTTGGTGGGACTGATAAAGACAGAGCTGAGCAGGGACAGGCAGGGCAGGAGCCAACACCAGCCCAGGGATGGGCAGCAGCAGCATCACCACCCTCTGCTTCAGGATTAGGAACTTCCCAGAGCAACAGGGAAAAGCACATTTGCACCCAGGCCCCTTTGGCACAGCACCAGGACACCAGAGGGGGGGTAAAGCACAGCCAGCTGGGGAGAGAGGACACTTGCAACATCTGCAAACCCCTGGAATATTTTGGAAAGTGATATTCCTAATGCTTTTGTGTTGTGGGGTTTTTTGGGTGAGGCATAGCAGAACACTGCTTGACAAACTTTTATTTCAAGCTTTTTGAAGGAGCAGCTTGCCCAGCCTTCTCCAGGAGCAGTTTCTAGCCAAAGAAACATTTTCCAGTGCCATCCCCAGCAACAAGCAGGCTGGTAGCATATTCCTGAGGCTTCCTCTGACCCTAGTCAGGCCTCAGCAAGGACAATTAAAGCAAATACACTTTGAAAAAATTAGTCCTTTGCTTCCAGGCTAATCTGTAGCTTCCACCAGGTCTGTTTTCCCAGCCCTGAGCTAACCATCAATGAAAGCATCACCACTGACTCCAAGGGGCTTTGGCTCAGCACATGAATTTTAACACACATCTGCCCCCTCACACGGGCCAGCATCACAGACCAAAATTGTTCTTCAGGCCACACTCTTGTCCTCCAAACCCTCCCCAACTTCCAGCCAGGCTGCTCTTTGAGCCCTCACGTTTCATTCTCAAGAAGCTGCAATCCCACATCCATCCCCTATTTAATCTCCCTTTGCTGCAGTGGGTTCAGGCCCGGGTGCACAGGGGGCTGAGCACCTTCTGAGCTTCAGGGGAAGAGCCAGGGCACCCACCTGTACCTGGGATGCTCCTTAGGAATGCAAAGGGAAGAATTCCAACCAGCCCACTGAAGGTGGCCTGCAGACCACAGCATCAGGCACTGTGTTTGTTGGGTTGGGTTTTGATTTTATTATTTTTTTAGGTCTTATAAGCTTTAACAGCTCTATTTTCCCCCTTAATTGGTGCAATTGTTTTTAGCCCTGCTTCTGCAGCCATGTTGCTATGGTTACCCAGCACAAGCCTCAGCCAGCGAGGTGTATTTTTAGAATTGCCAAAATACACATCTCTTAACAGAGCTTTTTTGTACAGAGCTCTCCTTGTTCTGTGACACGGGAATTAAGGGCACTCAATGGAATTAAAATGTGGGAAATTCAAAACTGATTAAAGGAGTGCAGCCAGAACCCCCGAGGTCCAGGGAGGACACACACAGGTCTGTCCCTCCCTGCCTGGAGGTTGAGGACCACAGGACATGGTGGGACAGCTGAGAAGAGCAAATTCTGCAATGGATGGACATGGGATCTGTGGGAGATTGAAGAGGAGATGCCTGGGGTGCAGGAGGCTGTGCCTTAGGACAGCTGATGAGCCACCTGAGAGCCTGAGGCTTCAGGCTGGGGGAAGAGATCAAGAGGTGACATTGTGGTGGGTGTCTGGAACAGGCCACCTGATGAGGACAAAGTAAATGAGACCTTCAGACAACCAAAAGAAGCCTCCTGTTTGCAAATCCTCATGGACTACTTGAACCACCCCAACATCTGCTGGAGGAGCAGTAGAGCCCACCCTGTGTCCCCCTGAGAAAGGTCCAGGAGAAGGTTCCTGCTGCTGCCCACAGCATCACAGCTGGACATGTACAACCATCACACCTGGAAGGAAAAGCACAGTCTGCTGACAGTCATTTCTCCTGAGCCAAGTCCCCACCACAGCAGTGGCTTTCAGTACCCTGTCCTCTTGGTATGCAGCCAGTCCTGCCCCTCCATCCTGGCCACCACAGGTCACCTCTCCAGGGACACACCAGTGACACAAGAGGAAAACAGCAAAAAAAAAAACCCCTGAAACAAACAAAAACCCCACCACCAAACAAACAAAAAAACAAACAAAAAAACCCAACAATCATCGCGAAAACACCGCCCCAAAGAATAACACTAAGGTGCAGATACCTAGGAAGGACATTTCTCTGTTTCAGAGAGCAGGTGTATGTGGGCAGCCTCTGGAGCCTTAACAATTTGCATAAAAGAAGGAAGAGTTGTGAGAGAGACACATAGCTAGGCTGCATATCAAATGAGAAGGTAAACAATGGAAGACAGCAACAGAGTCCCAAAGAGGATTAGTCCTGATGCTTCCCTGAAGCCCCCTAAGGAGAGGTCTTTGCAGAGGAGCCATACTATGGACTATGATGGCTCCTGGCTCAAGCTGGGGTCTCCCCAGCACTGGAAAGATCTGGAAAGATGCCTTCCCAACTCATCCCAAAGCAGAGAAGCCTGCCAGCAGCTCTACTCACCCTGTCCCACCTCTTTTGTAAGGACTGAGTAATTATTGAGCACTCAGCTACTACTAACACTGATTAAAGCAAAACAAACTCATTTTGTTACAAGGCAATCATCTACCCTCCTTAACAAGGCAACTCCCTAACAATATTATTCTCTTCCACAGCTCTTTCATTAGATCTCAAGCTGTTTTACAAAAGAGCTCAGAGCATTCCTGGAAACACATTTTACATAGGAGGGAACTCAAACCAGCATAAGCATGCCCGGAGCACAGCTCCTTGGGAAGCAAGCTGCATCCCATGCACAAAGAAACCCAGAAACACCCCTGACCCAACCAGAACCAACAGCCCAAGGTGCTGCTGTGCAGAGCACGCCTTCTCACAGCTCGTTCAAAGCAGACAGCAGACCGAGCCAGGTAACCCCAGCCAAGGTAGATTCCTGCCAGAGCCTCGCACAGCTGGTTTCCTGCCTCTTCTGTCATCACCACTCCACCAACTCATCCTTTTTCATTTTGCAATGAGTCTTTGGGCAGCCAGACTCCACTGCAAAGCCTCACACTCAGAGTTTTGCTGTTCTTGTGATGTTTTTCACACTGGTGGTCATTTATGACCAAGAAACACTCTGCTGAGTCCCTCAAGCAGCTTGCTTGCGGGGTCTTACTACATCATTTTTAATTTTCTACCATTGCTGCTTGACGTTAGGTTTGCTTTTTAATATGGCAATACCAGCCACAGAAGTAAACCCACCAGGCCAGTTCCCTCCCTACCTGAGGGACGCAGAACACTTGGCAGGATCCGTTCCTTATTCCTTCCAGGAACGAGCCCCTACCCAGATTAGTTTTTCCCCTTTGAGGAGGATTAGTGTCCTTAACAGGGTGTAATCTCACCCTCCACAGCACAGATGCTGCCAGGAGAGTCCCAAACAGAGAAATGCTCACCCTAGCACTTACCAGCTTCAGAGCCTGGGGAAGGAGCTGTCCAACAAGAGTGTCTCTTCTCATAGCCTAGGAAGAAGATACAGCCTGTCAGGTCTGGAGGATGAAACAAGAGGAAGGAAAGACCTCGTGAACAAATTTCTGGGACATGGGTCTGCTGCCTCAGTAGGGAGAGGAGCTGGGACCCCAAGTGGGAGGCTGGCAGCACAGGAGGGATGAAATGCTCCTTGCTAAAAGCATCACCTGCTTGCCCCATTTAACCCACCCAAAGTCATCTGCTCAGGGGGTGCCTTCCACCACTTGAGGCAAAATCAAACAAACAGCTTCTCCTTCAAGGCCAAACTGACAAAAGACTCAAAGTTACTGCTGCCACATTACCACCCCACTCTGGCCCCTCTATCCTGCGGCCAAAAAACCTCCCTTGGCTCCCTAATCACTAATTAACGAGGTCTTACAGCTCAGCTCTAGGGGACCTGCAAAAAATTGTTCTCCTATCTCACAGATGCAGAAAAACTTCTACAGAAGATGTTTCCTGGTCCTACAGGCACATCTGGAGCTCAAACAACTCCCTGCAAACACACACAGCATTGCAGGGTTGCATCTGGCAGGGGCAGACTCGTGCCAGGATTTTTTTGTTGGTGCTGCATCTTACAGTCCCAGTCTATACACAGTTAATTAGGCAGGATATACTCAGCTTGGCCCTAAAAAATGCATTTAATAAAGCTATCAGTCCGTTTCCCTTTGTACTCTACTGTTTGAAAGGGTGTTTTTGCAGCAAAGCAGCAGAAAAAGAAGAGGTCCAACCTGGGAAGCTGAAGCACAGCCAGATGGCAACTGCACCCTCCCATTTTAATGACACTGTTTACAGCAGGAGAGAACTTGCAAGTGGGAGCAGCAGAACATCTGAGGGATTTCTGGGGTCTCTTGTCTATGTGTGTTTATTCTTAGCACTCCACAAAACACCAAATGCAGCTGCCCTGCCTCTTACCACTCACAGGCTCACAGGTAGCTTTCCCAGGGTCACTTTGGGAGGCAAAGTCATCTCTGTCACTGCAGGGTCTGCTGCACAGCACGAGCACTGAGTGCCTTGAGGTGATGTTGTCCCCAGATACCTCCTGTAAATGAAAGCAGAGCAAGAATTGGGTTTTATACTGCATACATCACCTCACACACCCCAAAACCCAGGCTGGGTACTGGCAGACATGCCTGGGATGCTCTGCAGCCCCCAGCAGCTGCAGGGGGGACAGGGACAAGTCCTTAGGATGACAGACAGGCTACTGCCTCTCCTCTGGGACAGGGCTTCTGAGTGCTAGTCCCAAAGCACAGACACCTCCAGGAAGCTAAAGGGACAGAGAGATGGCAGCTCAGTGACAGCTACATGGATGCATACAGAGCAAAGCCACACCTGGTCAGCAGAGCAGCACCAGACCCTGATGGATAATCACCCCTGGCAGCAGGAATGGCACCACAGAAGCCCCAGCACCAAGTACTCCTCAACCTCCATCATTTTCACATTTCATTTCTTCCCTCAAACTACTTTTCAGTCGACCAAAATCTTTCTGGAAGCCCTTGTGCCTTGGTGTCTCTCTGGGAGCTTCACAGCCATCAAAAGAAAACAATTCCACTAAATTCACCCCACTCCCCTTTCCAGCTCCAGCAGACACAGGCTCTCTGAAGCAGAGGATCTCAGCCTGGGACCCAAGCCTTGTTTTACACCACATGAGCTCAGCCAGACATCCAAAAAACCAATCACATCTGTCACTCTGTTTCAGAGCTACAACTCACCATTTCTCAGCATGGAAAATTACGTTTCCTACATGTAGTTAATACAGGAAGAAAAGCTTTCAAAGGTCAAAAAATGAAGGTATCAATTTATCACTAAAAAAAAGTAACTTCCTATTCCAGCTTAAGAAAGCCTGGGCTCTCCAGTGCAAACACTCCACCTAGAGCAAGCTGTGCCAGACCCAGGGCTGCAGGCACCTGCCAGCACTCAGCATCACTCCTGTAGCCCAATGCTACCCAGAAACAGCCTGCTCCACAGGGGACCCCAGCACAGGACCATGGGTGGCACATGTATCCCCTGGTTGTGCAGGCAGTGACAGCAGAGAAGACCCCCACTCCTCAGAAAGGAGCTGTGTTCTTGCACTGCCTTTCCTACAGGCACCATCCTGGAGTGAGGTGACCCATGGGGTGACCCCAGCCAGCTGCACCCCATCCCCTGCTCCCCATGGCTGAGCAAAGCATGCTTGGACTGGCATCAGAGCACCCAGACACACCATCAGCACTTCCCTCCAGCAGGAAATGCAGTAGCAGGGCAGCCCCAGCTGCAGGGGTCCCTCTCC
Organism: Calypte anna; assembly: GCF_003957555.1. Taxonomy (NCBI): domain Eukaryota; kingdom Metazoa; phylum Chordata; class Aves; order Apodiformes; family Trochilidae; genus Calypte; species Calypte anna. The sequence continues at coordinate 12,128,002 of NC_044260.1, forward strand.
CACCCTGCCCAGCAGCCCCAGGGGAACAGACATAGACACCACAGTAACTGCTTCCACTGGGGCAGCAGCACCCAGAAACCCTGGGACAACCCAGTGAAATGGCACTGCTGTCCCCAGCTCTGCACTTGTCCTCCACCTAACCCACATGGCCCTTTCCCTCAACACCTTTCTGCATCCCAAAACCACAAGCACGTGCTCTCATTCTGACCCGGTGAGACACAGGTAACTCTGGGGTTGAGGCAACCAGCATTAAAACAGGGGGAGACCCCAAAACAGGCATTTGCTGAGCAGATGGCTATGGGGGATGCAGGGAAGCAGCAGCATGGGTCACTGCTCAGAGCCTGGAGCCACAGGGCTGTCACTCATCCTTCCTGCTCCAGGACCCTGCAGTCCCCGGCAGGACACAGCAGCACTCACCTGCCACAGCTGACCCCAAAGCTGACATCTAACATCTCAACCTTGAAGCAAGTCAGAAGGAAAGGGCAAGAACACCAGGAGAGGAGGAAGCAGGCTTGAAGGAGCTGAAGAAACTCCACCCCCAAGCTGAGCACCAGCCTGGCCCTCACTGCTGCAGCACAGACCTGCACACAAGTTTCTCCTTTTAGGAGAGACACAACCCCCAGGGCTGTGGACTGCAGCAGCCAGGACCCCCCCAGCAGTGAACCACAGGACATCCCAGATCCTGGCCAGTCCCTGCTGTTGGGACAGACCCACAGCTCTTTGGTTTTCACCTTGGCTGGGGGGTTCTCCCACCACAAGGCCACCATCCCCTGCAGTTGTTGCATTCCAAGCGCCCTGGCCCGGGGTTTCCCCGAGCCACAAAGTTCCCTTCTGCTGCCTAAGCCCTCCCTGAGATGCCCAACACACACCAGGCCTGCAAAGCAGAGGGACTAGTAAACAAGGAATTACTGCTTGTGCCTGAGCTGGCTTGGGCAAATGACATTCGTTTGCCCTTCTTAAAAAAAAAATAATAATCTTAAAAGTCCCAACAAGAATGTTGCTCTTCAAGTTGTAACTTGCTGGAGGTTAAAGAGCTGACATGATACATTAAAAAGCCCCCTATTGGCCCCAACAACAAACTGCCATGGTTGAGGGATAACATCTCCACCTTTTTCCCTGAATCTGTATTTTAATTATTCCCCTAGGAACACAGAATATACACGCTGGCAACCCAAAGTGTAACACCAGAAGTTGGAACTTACTTCCCCACAAACATCACAGCAGATGTCACTTCAAGAAAGCTACAACAGCTCCTTGCACTGCACAGGGCCAGGAGATGCCCAAAGAGGAGACACCAAGATTACATCACAGAACCAGACCAGGTTGGGGTGAGGACCTTAAAGCATCCAGCCCAAACCCCCCTGGCTGGAGAAGACCATCCAAGAGTGGTGCTGCTCCAGTATGCAAACAGAAATGTGTCCTGGGGCTGGGAAGCACTTGAGAAGTAGTGAGCATCAAAATAGATGTGGAGCTTTGCTTAGCAGAAGGAAGGAAACAGACTAACTCATGTCACCAATGTGAGAAACATCAAGTTTTCATAACTTCAGACAATACAAGTAACTTAAAAATATATATATCCACCAAGAATACCTTTGGAAAGGGTCAATCCAAGGTCCCCAGAACAGGCTAAGAAATTAACCACATTACAGCATTACCTTTCAGGAAAGAAAAGCAGCTCCTCAGCAGGTTCTGACCTCCTCAAACTACAGGATGACTTCCAGGGACCACGTGGGAGTTCTTAAGTACCACAATAAAATTAATCCAGGCAAGTAAAGCAAACCAGCCACACCCCAGAGGGTGATACCATCAGGGGAAGCCCAGCTTTAAGATGCACAAAGCAACTTTCCTTGGTTTTAGTGACTGCTTGATATGCAAAATATTCACAAACGAGAAGGAAGACAAATAGCTCCCTCCCTTTTTACTGCTGGAACTGTCAGCTGAGAGCAAGAAAAAGTACCTGCAAGGGAAAGATAGTGAGGAGAAAGCAACTGCTCCCAAGCACCACACTTGGCATCCCCTTGGGAAGGGGATGAGCCTGGAACAGGCACAAACGGGTCCCTTTGCTCCCACACTTGGCACCAAGGCAAACAGGAACCCAGCCAACCCAAGGACCAGCCCCAGGGCAGCCAATCTCCATATTTAAGCATCCTGCTGGCTCCTGGCCTCAAAGAATCAATGCCCAGAACTCACCTCCTCAGTCTTTTCTTTCAGAAGACACAAAACTTCTTGCTCATCTTTCAAGAATAAGCTTTCCAAGAGCCAATAGTTTTAGGAAGCTTTTCTGCTACTTTGACTGACTTTGTTCCCCAATTCTCAAACCTGAATAAATACAACTTTGAGCAACAGAAGAGGAAAATAATCTCCGAGGGGAGGGCACGATGAAGCAGAGCCCCACACCTGCTGAACCACGAGGGCAGGAGCCAGGACTCCCTCCCTCCCCTGACAGCCCTAATGCCATCAAACCAAGCACTGCCCCATCCCTGACCGGATCTCTCATTTCCTAGAGAAACACCCTTGAAACCAAAGGGGGAAAAAAATCCAAAACCCTAAGGTAGAATTAACCTCCTGGATGAGGAAGCCTCGGGGGTGCTGCTGAACGCACCCGGCAGAAGAGCAAAGCTCCTCTGAAACCAACGCAACATCGAAACCTCCCTTAAAACCACAGACCTGATAAGAAAATAAATTTTAAAAAAAGGTTCTGGGGGCACAGCAGCGCCCGCCCTCACCGCGGTCCCGGGGCAGCAGGGCCAGGCAGGCTCCGTTCACGCCAAAGGAGTGAAATGGAACAGCACAACAGCATTGCGAGAGCATGAAGTAATCCCACCCCTGCAGTTAGTGTTTTCCTATCCAATTAGCTACTCCAAGTGTAAAAAGGGAAAAAAAAATATTAAAAAAAATTAAAAAGCGTGCGGCAAAAGCCAGGAGATGTTTTGCAACTCCCGGGCTCCTGCAGCACAAGCCTGAGCTTCCCATAGCGGAGGGGGAGAGGGGGGAGAAGGGGGAGAAGGGGAAGGGGAGAAGGGGAGAAGGGAGAAGGGGGAGAAGGGGAGAAGGAGAAGGGGAGAAGGGGGAGAAGGGGGCTCCGTTCCATCCCCGCTCACTTTCTCCGCCGCCCCTCGGGCCCTTCCCGGGCGAAGCCCCGACGCCGGGATGGAGCCGGGGACGGAGGACGGCCCGGACACCCTGGCCGGATGCTCGGAAGGGCCGGGGAAACGGTCGGAGCTGCCGGTCCGAACGCAGAACCCGTCCCCGGGTGGCTGGAAGGTGGTGAGAGGGCTGGTGGGTGCTGCGGGGGTCTGAGGGCGGGGGGCAGAGGGTGGCCCCGCTTACCGTGGCTCAGCCGAGGCGGGAACCGGGCGCTCCGCTGAAACGCGTTTTCTCGGTTTAACAAACCCGTTTGAAATCTCTCCTGAAAGCGCCGGGAGTGCAGGGAGCAGCAAGCCCGCGGGCAAGGAAGGAAGGGCATAAAGCCCAGGCCGGCAGCTCGCCCCGCAGGCAGGGGAATAAAAAGAGCAGTGCCCGGCTGGCTGGGGGGGTTTGGGAAGCTCTGGGGGGTCATGCTCAGAGCCTGCGAGTCAGGAGACACATGCTTAGAGGGAAGGGTGGAAAAAAGCCGAGGCTGCCCGTAAGCTAGCTCTGGGCCTTTGAAATGGTGCAAACCATTGCACTTACTGAACAAGAGAGGTGGGATGCTGGAGAGTGCGGAGGTGCAGGTATGACACCCCAATTTACAGGCTTGGGTACAAGGTAGCACACAGAGCACAGCACGGTGCCAGCTCTGAGCTCGGGAAATCCTGCTGCCCCAAGAAAACCCAGAGAGCTAAGGGCTTTTCTATCGCTGCAAACTCCTCTTGAGAGCTTTACTTCTTCTGGATTCCCTCAACTCTCACTGGTTCTCTCTCCCCTTTGCCCCCGGATTTCTAGTAGTCACGCAGGTGGACTGATAATGAGGACCTGATAATTAGTCCCAGCTGTAGCCACTGCCCCATCTGTCCTCTCTGCCAGCTGCCTGCAATCTGCACAGCCACAACCTGCCTGCCATAGGGCCCTCTGCACCCCCTCCCAGCCCTCCAATCACCCCCAGACACAACCCACCTGCGACTTGCCAAGATGCAAGCACCTGCACGCCCAGGGGAGGGAGAGGGGCAGAAAGCTCTGGTGGGTTTGGGGCAAGGTTCTGTGCACCTCTGTGTGCTGAGGGCTGCTCATCCCTTGTGTGCAAGTGCCACATGAGGTGGCTCTTTCACCTTCCTGGTGACAGACCCCTGTCACCACCACCAGCTCGGTGACAGTGCCATGGTGCTGGGTGGTGCCAAGCTTGCTTGCTTGCTATCAGTTGTTGCTGTGCAACCTCAGGCCAACCTGTGGAGATGCAAAAGGAAGCAGCCCCTTCAGCCACCCCAAAAGTTGGTTCAGTCATTCTCACCCCTCTCTGCCACAAAGGACTATCCCAGCTATGGCCCACTATGGTGGCCAGCTGCACAGAAACTTGGTGGCCAGCTGCATGGGCACTGCAGGGTGACATGGACCTGCAGGAGGACAGGTACCCACACAGTGCTTCCCTGGCAAAGCCCATGGGTGTGAAGTCCCAGACATGCTATGTGCACCCCTCTGATAAATTCAAGCAGAGAACTGCCCAAAGTTGCCCTGTTCTTGTTGGTATTTCGTGCACATTCACCTGCCATGCTGCAATTCAAGTTAAAAAATTCTAATAACACTTAAACCGTGACAATTTTATTTATGCAGCTGCCTTTCCATCAGCAGTGCCCTAACATCAGTCTTTGCTGGGTGATTTGGTGTCTAAGACATCTCTGATTTACCAGCCAAGCTGCCCAGAAGAGATAAACATGCTTATGTGCAGCCCAAGGAACATCCCACAAAGCTCTGTGTTACCCCTAACCTTTGGACTGGGGATAGGAGGGCCTCATCACTCCATCTCCAAAACAATATCATCTTCATGCTGCATCACATTTGGCAAAACGTGAGCACACAAAATAAAACTCATCATTCTGTAGGGAGGAAAAAAATATATTCTAGGACTAAGAAGGAGATACTGCAGTGAAAATGTCTGCTGAGGAAGGCAAACACGTTTTTCTTTATATGATTAAGGAGAAAAAAAAAACTCATGATAGGCCCAGGTCTGGCAAAGGACCTGTGGTATGAGCTGAGGTCCCAAGCCAAAATGCTCCAGGCACACTCTGAGTAAGGGAGGAAAAACGTTTTTATGTAATCATAGAATGTTTTTTTTCCTTCTCAATTGAGAGTGCCCTTGATGAGAAGCACGGAGAACACAAAGCTAAGAGAAGGCTTATGGGGTGGAAGCTTCACCTCACAAGGCTCCAGCTGGGCAGCTGCTCTGGAAATTTTGGAAATTTTGGAAATTTTCCAAGCCTGGGAATACAGCCCAAGCATGGATCCTGACCCACACAGTGCCTGCACAGTCAGTAATCTCAGCATGTAAAGAGAGGGGGCCTGAAATATTTTACATTGAATGCATGTCCCAGTGCTGCTTGGGGCAGGCTGCTGGCCCACTTTGAGAGGACCCAACTGCAGGTGCAGAGGTGTCAGGACAAGGAGATGGAAACCAAAGATTTCCAAAGGGCTTCTTGGTTTAACTGATTTGCAGCCACATTGATTTGTTGCACCAAATGTTGCAAAGCTTCTTGCAAAGGTATGTCAGGGGGGCATGAGCATCCTTCTCCCCATCACACTATTCCTGGGTTTGGTCACTTCAGGGGCTCACAACCTCTCTCCAGGCAGCTCTAAACCAGCTGTAGGACAAGAGGGCTAACACAAAAAGGTGCTCTAGTTACAAAGCTAACAACACTAACTTCAACACTGACGCTTTGCATCAAACCTTGCCCTGGCAATACAGCTCCCAAAAACCTTGTGAATGTGCTTGGCTGTTTGTCATGCTTCAAACATCAATCCCTGCCTGGGATTGCAGAGGAGACAATGACCAAAAAATCATCCTGTTTGATACAGCTACTGCACTTCTGGAATGGTGCTGGGCCTTTTCTGCTCATCAGTGATTGCACCTTGATTACAAGGCCTCCTTCCTATAAACTCTCTGTCTATGGCTTGACACCTAGCTACAAAAACTTCACCCTTTTCCTCCTGTTCAGCAGGCTTCCAGGTCCAGAACCCTCAGAGCCAGCTAATGAGCACCATTTCTAATGAAGGCAACTCCTAATGAGCTGCAGAAGACCCAGCAGTGGGTGACACTTGCTTTGTGAAGCACTGATGCTTCCTGGAGAGTGTAATTAACAATCATTTCTAAAAAATCAAGCTCGGGTTGATGAAAAACACCAGGTCTGAGAGCTCAAGAGTGTTAAGCTAGCTCATGATCTGCAGCACAGCCACAGCATAAACTCAACCCAGTGTTCCTCCTCCCCAAGCACAAGTGCTTCTCTTGCACCTCAAATAGTACATTGGGCCCTCATTACAAGAAGGACATTGAGTTGCTGGAACATGTCCCCAGAAAAGCAACAAAGCTGGCTAAGGGTGAGCAGCTGAGGAACTGGGAATGTTTAGTCTAGAGAAGAGGAGGCTGAGGGGTGAGCTTAAGGCTGGACCTGCAAAAAAGTTGTAGTGAGGAGAGGGTTGGTCTCTTCTCCCACATAACCAGGATTAGAGGAAACGGACTCAAGTTGTACCAGGGGAGGTTCAAATAGGAAGTTAGGAACAATTTTTTTATGGAAAGAATGGTCAGGCATTGGAAGAGGCTGCCCAGGGCAGTGTTAGTGTCACCATCCCTTAAGGGTTTCAAATAACACATGGAAGTAGCACATGGTTTAGTTGGCTGCTGGTGTTGGGTTGTCAGTTGGATTTGATGATCTTAGATGTCCTTTCCAACCTTAATAATTCTCTGATTCATTTCCCAGCAGTCTGTCATCCATTGCAAAACCAGCAGGCACATGGGCTGCTGGCAGGGCTATGGATGTGCCCCAGGAGGGTTTGCAGGGCCATGAGACCATCCATATGTTGGGCAGTGAGCATTGGAGGTGCTAAAAAACATGGTCCAGCCTTGCCCTGGTGTGAAGAGGTCTGGCACATGGCTGGTGGGGATGGAGGGGTCTTGTGTCAACAGCAGCAAGGTGGAGAGTCTGCTCCAAGAAAAGGGACAGTCCTGAGAATTGCTTGGGACATCCCAAGGAGGAAGGAGGAACAAGAGCTGCAGAATCCCCTGCAAGTCTTGAATCCAACAAAGTCCATGCAGCTCTTTGATCCTAATTTCTTGCCAGGTCACAAACTCTCGGGTTATATGCAAGCTATTTGTCCTCTGGGTTCATTTATAAACTGCCCCCCCCCCACCAAGATTCTTAATCCTCCTTTTCTAGATTCCCACTTTGCCTTGAGCCCTCCTGCTTAACTCTCCAGCCCTGTGAGGACCAGAATGCACCAACCAACTTCTGTGAGCAAACAGACCCAAGCACAGGCTGTGAAAACACTTTCTGAACACCCCACTGAGACCTCCCAGGCCTCCTAGGGAGAGGGCAGCTTCCAGAGAAAGTTAACAGCACCAAAATGCCAACATTCCAGCCCATCTGTCCTGCTGGCCCAGGAAAAGAGTCACAGCTTCAGGCCAGTTCTTGCCTTCAGCACTTGCTATAGCTGACTTCAGCTGACAGAGAGAAAATGAAAAGTTAAAAAATAAAAAATAAAAAACAAAAATACCTCTTATCCAGTCCTTCCATACTCTTTTCCAGCTTGCAGAAGAGCAAAAATATTTTTTTCCAGGTGGTTTGTCAGGGAAACATCTTCCAGGAATGAGCCCCTTATCTGGGGCTTTTGAATTGAATGGAGGCCACTCAGTGACTCCCTGATGTCAGGCCAGCTCTGCTTTGTCAGCTCAGCCCAGAGATAAGAACTGAAAATGGGGGTGGTTAAGTACAGGCTGATTTCTGAGGGCAGCAGGGGCTTGGAGACCTTCACATCCACCCCAGGAGCAGTTCTGCACTGATTCCCCTCACAGGAACTAGAGCAGACCCCACTCAGGTCAAGGCTGGGTTCAGCCCTAATAAATATAAATACCAAATTCACAGGGATTGTGCCTTGTGTTTTCACAGCCAGGTGCAATACCCGTGCAGTGATGCCCACCAGAATGATGGAGCTGATTTAATAAGTACAAAACAAAATCTGTTCAAAGTTGTTATGGACTTGCAGAGTGCTGGGTATGATCAGATTTCCTGGGGAAATGGAAATTGCCTGGGGTGGCCAGGAGATATGGCTGTGTCCTCTTAAAAAGCTGTAGCTTCTGATTGCACAGCTGCACCTCTGATGGCTCTTAAGCAGTACTTAAAGTACAAAGGAGAACCCAAGCAACTTCTCCATCTGCAGACTGATAAAACTGCTGCTAAAAGCTAGTAACTCCTTCTCCTGGTGGCTCAGGGGTTTCTCTCTCACTGGAGATACAAAAAAGTGTCACTGTGAAGCTCGTTCAAGAGATGGAGAACTTGACCGGATGGCATGGTATAGAAACCATGGCCATACCAATAGTTCCAGGTGCCCAGCACTAACATGTTTGGGCTTTTTTTCCAGAGATGAGATATTAAAATGATGATACACTAAAGGAATTTACATTCCTTCAGCATCCAAAGCAGCAGATGGAAATTTTTGTGAATAAATCTTGGAGCTGGAGCTGTCTGATAACACTGACTTTACCTAGCAGGATGAGAAGTAGGACAGAAACCACCAGTGAATGCAAGGATGTACTCTTCACAGATGAGTGAGTGAAACTGAGTGTGAGATATGAGTAGAAATCAGAAATCCTTCCAGAGATGATATTCATGAGTCTGTAGGTCTGGAGCATTTCAAAACCCTTGATAGGAAACTTGGTTTTAGCTGAATGCACTCAGCTAAAAACAGGCAGCTGAATTCGGAAGTCTTCCTGGCTGAAGTGCCTTGAAAAAGACCTTTTGTGTCTTAAATAAAAATTCAGGAGTAATGAAAAGATTTCCAGCACTGAAGATTTTCAATGATTTTTGAGTTCTGGAAAGGCAGATGAAACTAAATAAAGAATAAATTTAACTCAGAATTGAGTGTGATTGATGGCCACAGCCTCCGAGCAGGGCCCAGTTCCTCCTCCATCCCTGGGAACTTCATTGCCCCAGGGATTACCCCTAATCGCAAACACTCAAAGCATCAAGTTGGTCACGGAAATCCCTCATGCAGCAACGCTCTCCAGCAGGGCTGGTGAAGACTTTACAGCATGGAAACATGCACAGGTGAAGAAAAGGTCACTTTGAGCAGCCCTGATCTGCTGGGGCTCTCCCAGAGCACAGCTGCAGTGAGTGTCTGGTGCTGGAGGGCTTTCTCTTTCCTGACGTGAGAAGGGAAAGGAAGAGAAAAGAGGAGAGGAGAGAGAGAAGAGAGAAGTAAAAGGGGAGGGAAGGCGGTGGAAGGGAGAGAAAGGAAAGAAAGGGAGGAGAGGTGTGAGGTGTGTAAGGTGTGTGAGGCGTGTGATGTGTGAAGTGCGTGACGTGTGAGGTGTGTGAGGCGTGTGAGGTTTGAGGTGTGTGACGTGTGTGAGGCGTGAGGGGAGTGTGTGAGGGTGTGTGAGGCGTGTGAGCATGTGAGGTTTGAGGTATGAGGTGTGAGTATGAGTGTGAGGCTGAGTGTGTGAGGCATGTAGGCGTGAGGTGTGTGAGGCGGAGGGTTGGTGTGTGAGCGTGAGGCGTGTGGAGGCATGTTGAGTGTTTGGATGATCGTGAGGGTGTGACGTGAGTGTGAGCGTGTGAGGCGTGGGGGTGTCAGTGTGGAGTGGAGGGTAAGGCTGTGGAAGGTGGGAGGGGTGGTGGGGAGGGGTGACCCCTCAGGTTTCCATTTGGCTGCATTTCCCAGGCTGTAAATCAGCCAGCGAGAAGCCTAGAGTCAACCAGCCCCGTAAAATACCTCAGTAATGTGGGGACTCTCTACAAACAACTGGACAAGACCCTTTCTTTGTCTGCCAGCTCCAACGGAAATTGCTTTCATTTGGTGTGAACCAAGACATGAGCTTGGGTTCCGGATTTTGAAGATGTGCTAACGTGATGATCTTTAACACATTGCCCTCCCCAGGCCGGGAATCCACTGCTTCCCATGTGGCATACAAAACCGCTGGGCTGGCTTTATGGGGACCTGCATGTTGAAAATTCATCATTTTCTACTGAGACACAGGAGAAAGACCCCGTTGTTACTGCAGCACGTCAGGAAAAAACACTGGCAGAGCACCACAGCAGAGCAGTCCTGCACATGGTGTTCAGAGGGCTGTGAGATGAATCACTGCAGATGTTTTCCAAACACCCTGGCCAAATCTCCAGATTCCCTGTCCTTGTCTCACTCTCCAGCACAGCTCTCCTTGCTGAAACACTCTTTTACCCCAAAAACCACACTACCTCACTTCCTTCCACCCACACAGCCAAACAGATCTCTGGAGAGCCCTACCAGACCTGGGCAGGGATCACCCACCCTGTGGGCCAGAGCTTCCCTCAGCCTCTGGCAGCCAGGCTGGTAGGACAGCAGATCCTCTCTTCCCTGCCCACTGCCTGCTCTCTGTTCCAGTGCTGAAGCCAAAGCCTGTGGAGCAAAGCTCATCCCAGCACCTCCTGAGAGTGGGAGAGCTGCTGGAGCCCAAGGAAACAGAGAAACCCACAACATGCTCCCCACATTGGGTTTTTCCCTAATCCAAACTCCAAGCTGGTGAACAAACACTCGTGCCTCAGGAGACCATGTTTGGAAAGACTTTCTCTATTGTTTCTGCATCTTCCAACCTCAGATGGAGTATTTTCCAGCTGTAGCCTCAGCTGTTTCATGGTTTTACACATACAAGACTTCAGTCCTCCGGTTTCGTTTTAGTAAGGGATGAAAAAATGTAACTTCCAGTTCAGGAGGAGGCACAGAAAGCAGAGTAGAGTCCTGCTGCCAACACTTCCCACCTACCTGGTTTACAAAGTTGATACCTGTACTGATTCTAAGAGCTTTGACCTCCAGCTAAGCACCTCCCTGCTGGCTGGGCAGACACAACACCCACTGGGTGTTACCCAGTAAGATCAGGGTGCCCACTGCACACTGACACCTTCACTTCCAGCTTCCACTTCCCACAAGAGATCCTCTCTCCAGGACATATCACATGCCCTTCCCAACCCATCTTGTTGTTAGCCATGTGGATTCTGCAGGAATTTTGGCTGCAGCAAGACACAGGGTCTGACAACCCGTTTATAATCTCTTTTTCCCACAGATTAATCTCCTGGAGTCTTTTCTCCAAAGAAATAACAAGACTTGAAGAAGGACCTCAGGATATTTATGCATTTTTCCAGCAGTATAGCAAAATCCTCAGGCTTACACTGGAAATATTGGGAGTTTTCCTCTTCTTTGGCTCAAACAAGAATGGTTTGGGACCCATAGGAGAGTGTGACTTAGTTCCTCAGTCTTTGAGGTATCTCCCCTGAAGCTGAAGAGCTGGTACAAGACACTACCCAGTACATACAGGGAGGATTTTCCCAAGTCAGCAGGCAGCACTGATCTCCGTGAGCAGCACACAGTAGCACAGCTTAAGTAATATAATTTAAAAAACCAAAGCATGGGTAGTTTTATGAGTGGCAAAGTTTATTCCCCCTCCTTTTTTTTTTTTCTTCTTCTTGGTGTTCATTGAAGTGTGATGCCTGCTCTAATTTTGCTCTAGGGAGTCCTAGCAAGATGGGTTTCAGGCTGGGTTTGCAAAGAGCTTTAGTGCCTGGGCAGCTATCTTTATAATCCTACAGGTACCTGGTAGTTGGGCTTTCAGTAAAAGAGATGTGAATTGCAGAAAATCACCCTAAGCAACAAGTCCTGGCACTGTAACTCCCCCTACATCTCAGCTATGCAAAGCTCCCTGACACTGAAAATGACTGGTAGCAGAGAAAATGGAAACAACTGCCAGCAGCTGCCACTTGTAAACTGCACAGGTATTTTACCCTTTTGTAAACAAACCTTTGAGTAGTAATTTACACCAGCTTAAATATTACTTAGCATGTGTACCAAGTCGTGGTACCCAACATTTTCCCAGCAACCAATGTCATGAAGCAGAACCATAGCTCAGACTCTGATAGCTTAAAACCCAATCCCTGGCATAAACAACTCCTGTGCCAGCTGTGCCAGACCAGGGCCCATTGCTGCATGATCAGACCCTGGCTCTTTGTTGCATTCACCCCTTCCAGCACGAGCTGGAAAAGAAACAGGGAAAAGAATCAGATTCAAATACCTTGGTTTTTTTCCCTCAGCTGTGTTTGCTAGATGATCCACTGGAAAGCCAACCATCCACCAGAAAAGGCATCAACTGGTTCACCCAGCAGCTGCCCTGTTGCAAGACTCAGCAGAAGGTGTGGATGGGAATGGGAGAGGGGCCGTCCACTGCAGGGAGGGAGCTCTGACAGCAGTCATGCTCTTATGTCAAAACCAGGCATGCTTTGAGCCCGAGCGTCAGCAGAGGGGTGGTTTTACCTCTGCCAGAAAGTTTCTGCTCTCCACCTGCTAATTATCACCCCACCCCAGCTCCTGTGCCACGGCTTCACTCCTCAGCTTAACCCGGGCAGCGCCTGCTGCAGTGGGAAGGAGCAGTCATAGCCTTGCCCTCTCCACCTAGAGTCACAGAATCACAGAATATCAGGGTTGGAAGGGACCTCTGGAGGTCATCCAGTCCAACCCCCCTGCCTCAGCAGGATCACCCAGGGCAGGACACACAGGAACACATCCAGGGGGGTTTGGAAAGGCTTCAGAGAAGGAGACTCCACAACCTCCCTGGGCAGCCTGGGCCAGGGCTCCATCACCCTCACAGGCAGGAAGTTTCTCCTCATGTTGAGGTGGAATTTCCTATGGTCCAGCTTAAAACCATTATTCCTTGTGCTAGTACTGGGCACCTCTGAGAAGGGATTGGCCCCTTCCTCTTGACACCCACCCTTCAAATACTGATGAACATTCAGAAGATCCTGGCATGCTGTCCTCTAAAGTTATGGTGGCAGCAGCACTTGCCTAACTGATCCTGACTCAGAGTCCACGTAGCAAAGGTCCTTTCTTCATCTTTGATAATTATATTCCTGCCCATGTCCAGTAGAGAACGGAGGTTTTTTCCCTGCCCCTCCTTTTGCTATTGATGTATCTGTTAGAAGGACTTTTGTCCATTCCCTCCCATCCACCTCGTTTGCTCAACTGCCTGATGGCAGGGGCAGACCTTCACACATCTCTTTCTGGACTTCTTTTGGGTTAGAAAGGTGTACTCCACCTGGTCATTTCCCTTTCACCATCCCTAATAAATACTTCTTAGTCTCTCTGCCTCCTCCTTGAGCTCTGCACCAGGCACAGGCAAGTCCCTCCCTGCTGGCATCACACACAGACCCCACTACACCGTCCTCTGGTGCTAACACCAGGGCTCCAGACACTCTACACAGCCAGAGGGCCTGAACAGCCACGTCCCTCTTATGAGGGTTTCGTCTTGTGTGGACACACCCTGCATCTTAACAGCAACAGATTTTCCCTTTTTTTGAGACCATTGCTCCTTCAAGAGATCTGGGAGGTGGCTGTGCCCCCACCTGCTCGCCCTGCCTGTGCTATCTGCGTGCCCCATTCCCTGTTTGCCTGCTCCTTATTTCCTCTTATCAATCAGCTGATTGGCCTCGCCTGAACACCCAGCAGAAGGTGATAGTTCTGCCAAAAGAGGCGGAAAAATCTTCACGCACTTAGAGACAAGCTGAAGCAACCGTATTCAGCCAAAAACATTCAGGGACAGCAGGTTATAGCAAATCCGGATATTCTGTGTCGAGTCCCTGTTTTGTCCAACCAGCAGATCCAATGGGAACCCTGCAGAAGGAAAAAGAAGCTGCTGTCCAAAAGCAAACCCTTCTTGTCCTACTGCTGCTCTCCCCTGAGGGGCTCCAGTATTTCTGCTGTTGACTTTGCTGATTAAAGTATTTTCTAATGTTTGGTGTTCCTGTTAGTCTGCTGAGCCCATGATGGCAAAGAAGAGCTGGCTGCACTCTGCTTGGCTCATGCCTCAAATGCAGGATCATGTTTTGACAATGAACTCGCATTTATGTTGAGAGATGTTTGCTGCCAGGAAGGCCTAATTTTCAGGATCCCCTTGCAAAATCTCTAGGAAAAAAAAAAAAAAATCATTCTTCATACATGCCAAACATGTGATTATACATGAAGTGCGCTGTATGGTGCTCGTGGAATGCCCATGGGTGATCAGTTCCATGATTTTATGAATGTTTTATCAGGGGTTTTTAAGTCTTGTCTCCATGAGTCAGGTGGAATTCTCATCTTTCAAATCACAACATCTCAGCCTGAGGATTCAGCCTTCGAAGGCAAAGAAACAACTTCTCTCCTACTTTCTAAACTTTTCTCCTTACTTTTCTAAAGGCTGAGAGAAATAAAACCCGCATTTCTGCTCTGACCTTCAGGAGGGAGTGCGTACCAGTCTTCTTTTTATATTATTACTAATTTTTTAATGCTTTTGTACCAGCAGCTCATGCAGGGCTTGCTCTGGGAGTGCATCGTGGAGGAGGGGAGGGAACGCGGAACTCGTGAGGGAAAAAAACCGGTTCCACGGGGCAAGTGGGGCGGGGGGCTCCCGGCTGCCCGCCACGGGGCAAGCGCAGGCACCCTCAGAGCCCGGGGGTCCTCAGAGCCCGGGGGTCCCTCAGACACCCCAGAACCCGACTGATAGCAGCGGATCGCCCCGCGTCCCTCCAGGACTCGGCGGGTGCCGCTCCCGCCCTTTCCCTCAGAGCCCTCCTGGGCCCGCCCCGCCCCGCAGGTCCTGGCAGGGCGATTAGGGAGCGGGTTACCCGCGGCGGCGGGCAGACCGGCGGGACCGAACCGAGCCAAGCCGAAGCGCACCGGACCGGCTCATTGCTCCCCGCGGGCTGTGGCCGGCGGTGAGAGCGGGGAGGCTGGCAGCGGGAGGGTCGGCGGGCGGAGGGTTGGGCTGCGGGGCGGCTGACGGCTCCGGGGCCTTGCAGGCTGAGGGCGGCGCTGGCGCAGCGCTGGAGCGGGGCCGCGGAGCGGCGGCGGGAGCTGGAGGAGCGGGCAGCGCGGAGCGGGACCTCCTGAGCTGGTGAGTGCGGGTCGGGACACACAACCCCGAGCCCCCTCCTCTCCGGGCCGCTCTGCCCAGCTCTGAGCCTGGAGGGAGCGGTGGGACTCGGGCGGGCCCGGGGCCTCGGTGCCGGTTGTGTCCCCCGCAGCCCTTGGGCACTGTTTCTTTCCCTCCAGGGCAGTGAGGAGAAGGAGGAGAGGAGGAGCAGCAGCTTCGGGCAGAGAATGAACAGCAAAGGACAGGTGAGCGCTCTCGGGCCGGGCCTGGTCACAGGGAGGGAACTGAGACCGGTGAGAAGTCTGGATGGGGTGGTGATTGCCGCGTTTGCTGGTGAAGGGAGGTTAACACGGGAGAGCTGTGCCTCCTGTTGGCTCCCATCCATCTTGGGTCTATAGAGCTCTGTCAAACCTGTGTCCTCTGTGTTGTCCCTGGCTGTGGGGGTGCAGACAGAGCATCCCCTGCACCACTCGGTAGTTGTTGGTTCCTTCGAACATCTGGGAAGAGCAACTTGGGTGTACAATGACAAGGGGAAAGGTTCACATATCAGACTTCTGATACGTCTGCTCTTCAGGGATGGGCCTTCACCCAGGGAGCTGGAGGAGCTGGAACTGCTGAACAGGGGCCTTAGAGAAAGCGCTGAAAGTCAGGAAAAGCATCTTGAAACTCTATCAGAGGCCCAGGGAGATACAGGGAGAGAATCTGCAGGTGAGGGACCTGCTGCCAAGAATGCTGAAGAGCAGCACAGTGTCTGTACCTGTTGTGGAGGTTCCTGAGAGCACAAAGGTGAGAGCTCTAAGCAAAAGCCACCTCTTTTGAAAAAGCCCTCTATATCCAGCTAAAAGCCCCTTATAAGACTGACACAGATGTGAAAAAGGTGCAAAGGAAAGCCCCAGCCAGATGGTTTCTCAAGGTCCCAGGGGCAGCTGGGAAGAGCTCCTCAAAAGGGGTGGCGTTGCAAACAAGGAAGGACAGCAACCAGTGCCAGCAACAGAGAGACTTGTGCCCCAGCTGAACCCCAAAAGACATCTGACTTGTCCATAATCTGGCTCTGAATGAGCAGCAAATTTTTCTGTTGGAGATTCATCCAGGGCTGCTAGCTCTGTAGCTTCTGGGCAGGCAGCTGTTTGAATGCAGGGAAGAAAAGCTGTGGTTCCCTGAGAGAGTCCAGCAGAAGGAGGACCCTGCAGCTGACACTGCATCGGAAAGAAACACCTCACCTCGGGCAGGCACCCTGCAGGAAAGGGGGGTAAGTGCTGAGTGGATCCTCTGCTTGACTTTCAGGCTAGCACTCCTGCAGAGCCTGGTCTCTGTGCCTGTTCTGTAAGGCCCAGCTGAGTTTCATCACTGCTTCTCAAAGCCATTTATAATTTTAAAAACCTTTATTGTGAATTAAGTTGTTTTCAGTTTAAGGGGTTACTCCTGGATGGCTTGGACTTTGAAAGTCTAATAAAGACTTCTGGTATTCATATCCCCCTGTGATTGTTTTTGAAAGGTGTTTCTGTAGAGCTTTCTTGAGCCTTAGTTTTCCTGAGTCTTCTTTTATTGTAGCTTATGGGATTTTCCTGTTGTTTTTACACAATGATAATACATAATGCACTAGTTCTTTTCTCATATAATGCTGCTTGGAGAGGTGGATCTGGATTTAACCTCTAAGGTACAGCCCATGTGGCTGCACAGGTTGGTATTGACTGGAATGCAGTTTGACATTTTGGTTTTGGAAGCACTGTGAAGTGGATGTTGTTAAGATTCAGACCAGTCTCTCTTGTTTAAAAAAAAAATCTATATTAAATTTCTAAGTACTCTGTGTTTTAAAGAAACAGGCAAAGCTCAGGTCTGATATGTGCCTGCTTACTGGAAATTGTTGAGAACTCATTCTTCAGCTGCCACTCAACTCAACTTTTGATTGTGTAGGGAAGAATTATCTACTGCTCATGTGGTGTAGGATGAGACACAGGCACTGAGTGGCAGTTGCTGGGGAACAGAAATCTGGATTCTTGTGTTTATTTACTTAAAATCCCAAATGTGGTCTTGCCTTCTAGTCTGCATGTGACCTCTATTTGTAACTGCAAACCCACATGTTTTTGGGAATACCAAGTTAGGGATTCTTCTGCTTTGGGCATTAAGATGCATGTTCCCAAGTGGAAGCTGACATGTTCCCTTTCCCTATTTCTTTGAGAGGCAAAGCTGCCTGGTGCTCAGGTCAGGGAGATCTGATTCTGCTCATGTCTGTACTGATCAGCTTCCCTGAACACGTTTCTGTGGTCTGTACTCTGCCTCATCAAGGGCTTTGCTTCCAACTTGTCACCTTGTATGAACCTCTGATGGCTGGTGGCAGGATGCAGGAGCTCTCCAGCTCTCTTAACCCCTCTCCCTTCCCAAAAAGAGAAAAGAAAAGAGAACAAGGGAGAGAGACATATGGGTTGGAAACCAAACTACAGAGCTGTGATGAAACCAGTAATGATAAAAAGGAAAATAATGAAATCTGTACAAAGCTGCTCTCACTTACCCGCTCACAATAACCCATCACCACCAAGGCTGCAGGGCAGGTCCTGAAGAAGCCCCAGATTGGGCTCCTGGAGTCAGTGGCAGACAAGAGCTGGATGCAGGAGCACAGAGATTGGGATCAAAAGCAAACAAATGGAGGGAATCCGCCAGGACAATGGCCATTGACTAAGAGAACTTGACCCTCATGATCCCTCAAATCTATACTGAGTATGATGTGTATGGGATAGAATCATAGAATTGGCTGGGTTGGAAGGGACCTCAGAGATCATCAAGTCCAACCCTTGAACCACTACTGCTGCAGTTCCCAGCCCATGGCACTGAGTGCCACATCCAGCCTCTTTTGAAATATCTCCAGACACGGAGAATCCACTACTTCCCTGGGCAGCCCATTCCAATGCCTGATCACCCTCTCCAGAAAGAAATTCTTTCTAATCTCCAACCTAAACCTCCCCTGGCACAACTTGAGACCCTGCCCTCTTGTCTTGCTGAGAGTTGCCTGGGAAAAGAGCCCAACCCCCCCCTGGCTCCAACCTCCTTTCAGGGAGTTGGAGAGAGTGATGAGGTCTCCCCTGAGCCTCCTCTTCTCCAGCCTGAACACCCCCAGCTCCCTCAGCCCTTCCTCACAGGAATTCTGCTTGGATCCCTTCACAGCCTCCTTGCTCTTCTCTGGACCTGCTCCAGCACCTCAATCTCCTTCCTGAACTGAGGGGGCCCAGAACTGGACACAGGACTCAAGCTGTGGCCTCACCAGAGCTGAGCACAGGGGCAGAATCCCTTCCCTGGACCTGCTGGCCACACTGTTCCTGATACAGGCCAGGATGCCATTGGCCTTCTTGGCCACCTGGGCACACTGCTGGCTCATGTTCAGCTTCCTAATGGAACACTCCATCTGGTCAGTTTTTGGTCACCTCTCTTGTCTGCTTCTCCCCACAGGAGGGTCACAGATTTTTTACTCCCTTTTGTTTCTGGAGCATCAGATGTTTTGCAGAACCAGTCAGTGGCCTTGGTTCTCCATACCATTCTCTAGCAGGAACTATAAACATCCAAATGTTACCCATCCTAGAAGCAGACACTGACTGAAAAGTGTGCTATTAATTTCATTAAGTGCAACTATTTAGACTTAGCTGAAACTAAAATTACTAGAAGAAAATTGATTCTGTCCTGGCTCAAACCAGGGCATCAGCTCAGTGGTACTTGTGGAAATGAATGAGGCAAGACTGACCTCCTTCCATGAGGGGAGAGGCTGGAGGCAGGGGGTGGGGTTCAATCTCTAAGGCTGCTGACATTTCCATGACAGCTAAATTAATTCCAGATTTAGACAAAATGTCCTCTTTGGTCTGTTCAAAGGCAAGACACCACTGCTCTCAGGCAGTCAGGATGATGCTTCTCTTGTTTTGCAGATGCCAGCTGAAGCTCCCCTCCCTACAAGGAAAACCTTTTCCAGGAACTCCAGGTAAGCCCAGTTTGACCACTCCAGCCCCAAGAACTACCCACAGCTTGTTGGGCTGTGAGGGGACTCTGGGTGGGGGGGATTTGGCTGATCTGAGGGTCAGCAAGGAGGGCAGTGATCCTCTGGGACAGTGGTCTGATACAGGATATCTCTGCCAGGTTGTCCCCTGAGGATGGTTTTTGTGTTATTCTGGGTCACTAGCATTACTTTTGTTTTCAGAATGCTAATACCTGTTAATCCTGGAGTTGTAAAGGACTGGAATGCTTTAATTGTGGGTTTAACCATGCTGCAGAAGTCTCTGCTGATACCTCTGCTGACAGGTGCCTCTAAACTGTGGACAGTCAGGATATTTCCTGACCAGTTGCTGTCCTGAACTGTTCTGCTGGGGCATCTTCCCTGCCTGGGGCACCATGGCTGTGGTTTGAGGCTGATTCCTACTGATGAACTCTCCAGCAGAGCCAGTTACAGTTTTACTGCACTGCTGGTACAGGTGGTTGAGTTTCTGGTGAACTTATTGCTCTCGTCCATTCTCCAGTCTTCTGGAAGAGTTTCAACCATTTCCTTTTGAGAAAATCATAGGAAATTCATAATTCATCATATTCATCCATAATTCATCATGTTTCTCAGTATGTGGTTTGTCCAGACATTAAGCTTAAACCCAGTCTTAAATCCAACTATAGCTCCCTCAATAATTCCTCCTCCTCATAGAAATTGTCATTTATCAGACACCAGTGTGTTGGTTGTCCTGCTGCAGGGCTTAAAGCCTCATTTCTCTTAATTTTCACTTGTAAATGGAAGCATTCTAATTCACTGGTGTAATTTTACACTCTTCACCATTACTTTCAGCTCAAGTGACAGATTGAAATAACCTTTGCTCAAAAGATCCCTTACAGAGAGAATGCATCTGGCCTCTTAACTTCTGTTCTTTTCTGTTCCATTAACCTTGCTACCTCTTTGTATAATGTGTTTCTGGAAACTGCAGTTCCTATCATCATTTAAAAGATCCATTTGGATGGAGAGAAGACCCATGCACACTTGGATTAGGCAGTCATGCACTGCAGGACTATTTTAAGCTTGCTCCTGATGGCTCTCACTTAGTGGGACAAGTCTGGGGAGGCTGGCTGAGAGGCACTGCCTCTTTTAAACAAGTCTTTTTATGTCTATTGTGCATGGGTGGGGATGTTGAACTCTAAATGCACCTCTCTGGTAACAGTTACTTTTAAAAAGTGGACTCTGTAACAAGGTTCTGTCCAGTTTACTCATGATCCAGTCCTTAAACCTCTTGAGTTTTGTGGCCCTGATACTGATACATGGCTGTCATACTCCTTGCAAACCATACCACTTTGTCCAAAAAAACCCCAAAATTATTAAAAAGGATTAAAGGAGAAGCCTTGGCATATGAAGGACTCACTGTGATATTCCTATGGAATAAAAGCATAGGTAGGACACTATGACAGAGTCAGTGATGTGCTGCAGGTTCACATTCTGCTTATAGAAATACATTGCCTCTTCTCCTGGCCTGTAAATCCTTCCCCTCACACCAGACTCAGAGAGGTGCTCTGGGTGTTCTGCACTGTCTAATGCTTTCTGCAGCATGTCCTTGTTGATCTAATTCAAAAGAGTCAAAAATGAGGGGGAAATGGCTGGTAAATAACCTCTAAAAGAGGGGTGAGGAAGAAGCTGATACATTGTATTCCTGTGCTGCAGTTCACTCTTCCACCTCCTGTCCCTGTTTGAATTTTCAGAGCCTGGGAGAGGTGTCGTCTCTCTCAAACAAGTGCAGATGCAGCAGCTGCAAGGAGCCGTTTCATGGAGAGGATCCAGACAACTGTATCCTTTCCCCACTCGCTGCCCCCTTCCATTCCCACCTGGTGGATACAGCAGGCACTGGGCACAGTCACTGCAGCAGGACCTCATCTGGAGAGACCTGTGCCTCCAGTAACAGGAGTTCAAGCTGGCTCTAGGAAGTGTTTTTCTCCTAGGACAGCTCTTGAGCAGTGAGAGAACTTTTGATCCAGACAAACAAGGCAAAGATGCCATGCACAGCTGTGCTGCCCTCACCTTCCCCCTGCAGTGCTGCTTCACAGCCTGCTTACCCTCTGCCCCTGATCCCAGCTGGCTTGGCCCTGGGCTCAGTGTAGGGCACAGACTTGGTGGTGTGAAACTTTCCTTAAACTGCTGCTGTTTGAGTTTTGTTCACCAATGCCATCCCTCAGTCCTGCAGAGATAGAGGAAGAATTAAAGGTCCTTCAGGATTTCCCCTCCCTTCTCAGTCAGTACATGGAAGCTGAGTGTGCAGGTAAGGAGTGGAGAAAGAAGAAAAAAAATAATAGGGAGCAGGAGGTGGAATGAGGATGATTCAGTGGGCTCCAGTTCCATGTGTCTTGTGCTCTTGGCATGTGCTGGACCTGAGGGACAAAAGCCTTCTATGCCTAAAATGGGGGCTGATGAACTCCAGACCACTCTAGGAACTGGTCTTTGGGAGAAGAGTTCAATATGCTCATACCTGCTGCTTTTCTTCTGATTCTCCTCTAGACCACCCCACTCTGCAAAGGGAGTATGAAAGCCTTCTGACCTTGGAGGGTTTGCAAACCACAGTGTCCCAGTGCCTGCATAAACTGCAGCTTCTGCAAGCAGGTGAGCCAGTCCCTCTGTCTGCAGTCAGGTATGGATTGGTTTGCTCTTCCAGGACAGTAGTTTGGCTCTCTGTGTGCAGGACATTGTGGATCAGCAGAATTTTTCTCCTGGTTCTCCTTAGTGGTGATGTAGCATGTACAAATCTCTGGCAGCAAAGGAGGTGGTGGTCTGTTCACCACCCATCTGTGTTCAGAACAGGCACGGGACTTCACTGCTGCATTCTGCCATGGGCAGGGACACCTCCCACCAGCCCAGGGTTGTTCCAAGCCCCATCCAACCTGACCTGGAATGTTTCCAGGGATGGGGCAGCCACAGCTTCTCTGAGCCAGGGGCTCAGCACCCTCACACCAAAGAATTTCTTCGTAATATCCAATTTAAATCTACCCTCTTTCAACTGTAGCTTAAGATGTCCTTGATTGTGCTGTGTGTGGTGACCTTACTCTGACTAATACAGTGTCATTAGTCATCCTTTTCTGGGAACAGGAGGCAGATCACAAATTCTGCAAGTACAGATTTAACTTTTGTGTTTCTGCCTTCTGCCAATTCTTCCCCCTGGCAGCTGTGGAGTCCCAGATGAGGCTGTGCCCAGACTGTGCTGGGGATGTAGGGAGCTGTTCTCCAAGCTGTGTTCCTCCCAGGGGACAGATGTGTGACAGTGCAGGCATGCTGGCTGTGCCTCTCCTGTATTACTCCAGTTTCCAGGAGCTAAGAGACCTCTTTGCTTTGAAGTTGGAAGTGTCAATGCTGCACCAAGAAATTGCCTTACAAAAGGTGAGTCTTTAAAAGTGGGACTGCTCCTGGAGTAGAGCAAGAAAAGAGGAGTTGTGGGGCTGGAGCTTTCTTCTGTTTGGGCTGGAGCTGGCCACTTGTCCATCTGTCTTTTTTTAATGTGACCCAGCTGGGAGGTGGAAAGGAACAATTGAGAGTGAAAGGTTGAACTGTCCCTTGGGTGCTTCACTTGCACAGTGCTGGGCTCACCCCAGCTCTGGGCTGTCTGCAGCAGAGGGAGGCACCAGCTCTCATCTCACTGCTCTGGGTGGCTCCTTCTGTGCCCCAGCAGCAGAGGATGAGCAACTCTGCCTTTGTTAAATATGACAAAAGAAATTGTCAGTTATCCTGGTATTAGTCATACTCCTCTGGTTAGATTTCACTTGTTTTGCAGGCACTTCACTGTATAGAATCTTAAATTCTGTGCAAATCCTCCATGGGTCAGCAATGTGCCCTGGTGGCCTAAAGGGCCAATGGTGTCCTGAGGGGCATCAGGAAAAGTGTGTCTAGCAGGTCTAGGGAGGTTCTGTTCCCCTCTACTCTGCCCTGGTGAGACCACACCTGGATTACTGGACCCAGTTTGGGGCTCCCCAGTTCAAGACAGACAGGGATCTGCTGGGGATAGTGCAAGGCAGAGCTATGAGGATGATGAGGGGACTTGAGCATCTCTCCTGTGAAGAAAGCCTGAGAGCCCTGGGGCTGTTCAGCCTTGAGAAGAGAAGGCTGAGAGGGGATCTGCTGAATGCCCATCAGTACCTGAGGGGTGGGGGGCAAGAGGAAGGGGCCAATCTCTTCTCAGTGGTGCCCAGTACAGCACAAGGAATAATGGGTTGAAGTTAGAACACAGGAGTTCCACCTCAACATGTGGAGAAACTTCCTGCCTGTGAGGGTGAGGGAGCCCTGGCCCAGGCTGCCCAGGGAGCTTGTGGAGTCTCCTTCTCTGGAGCCTTTCCAAACCCCCCTGGATGTGTTCTGTGTGTCCTGCCCTGGGGGATCCTGCTGTGGCAGGGGGGTTGGACTGGATGATCTGCAGAGGTCCCTCTTAAGCCCTCACATTCTGAGATTTTCAAAGTGCACACTGGCTCTGACATGTCTGGTTTGCTCCTGCCCAGGTGATGATGACAGAATTCCTGCCTGTCCTGGAGCCCAGGCTGTCCCAGGAGGTCCCAGCAGCTCAGCTGTACCGGGGGCTGCACACCCAGCTCTGCGGCAGAGGGAAACGCTTCCCCGTGCTGGTGAGAGAGGAGCTGACAGACTGATGCACTGGGAAGCACCTACTTGCCATTCACATTACAGAGATGGTTATGAGCAATAAATATTTTCTATTGATTTTTTTTTCACTCTGCCTGTTTGTCTAACTAAATTTCAGAGGTAGGTTTGTTTAGGTTTTTTGTTTCCTTTATATTGCTTTTATCTCGGGCTAACTCTGTGGTTTTCTCAAGCCCCTCCAGGGCTTCATGGAGTCTGGTTTCGGCTTTTCTGCCAAGGTTTGAATCTCTGACTAGCTCTAGGTCCTTGACTGCTTCAGTCAGTACACTGGGCTGCTATATGCAGACAGTGTAGCAGGCAATAAATCATGATTTATCAGACAGCCACAGCACGGTGGGGCACAGCCCTCCAGCATCTGAAAATCTAGAGAACCTGGGCTGCTGTGTCTCTATTTCTCTGTTTACCAGTTGGCACATAACCAGCATTATAGTGGTCCCTGTCTGATATTCACTGACTAAAAGTCTTTTTGATGTTGCCATGGGGTACCTGGGCTGGGGTTCAGTGAGAGCAGAGTCCTCAGGCAGCTCCACGACTTGACAGGCTCTTTTGTAAGGACTTAAGCCTAACCTACAACTGAAACATTTTTGCTATGTCATCTCACCTGGTGACTGTGCCTGAGGGAGCAGTCTGGGACTGATGGGCCTATCTGCAATGGAGAGAAGTCAAGGAAGACAGCAGAAGGGAGCTGGGGAAGCAGCCCAGCAGATGGCACTCGGTCCTTAGGATTAGTGCTGAAGCTGAGCTGGTGGCTGCTGGGGTGCAGCCTTCTAGAGGAAATAATGCCATGACTCTAAAAAACAGATTTGTGACAATTCTGACCTTGTCATTATGGGAAAATTCCAGTGTTGGTTCTCCCTGCATCTTAGTTTTTTGCTTGTAATCCCCAAATCCCCTGGCAGCCCTGTGTGACAATTAAAGCAAAGCTTGAGAGTCATGTGGAATGCCTCTGCCTGAGAGCACTTCAAAGTCCAGCTAGGGAGCAGGCACTGTGTGCCATGCTTAGTCCCCTTTGACTCATCCCATATCTCTTGGCTTGATTAGGACTGTTTGCCTGGGGAGATTTAGCTCTTAGCAATGGTTCTTTTTTACCTTCTGTGTTGGCTTTATATTTCAAGGCCAGAGTTAGTTGTCTCTTCTGAATGTTTGGGCCCTGATACTCAGAATTCCCTGAAAATCATCCAAATGAGAGGGGGAAAATCAGCACCTCTCACTTTCACTTTATTGTTGGTTTTATTGTACAACATTCAGTCCTTTTTAGATGGTAGTTGATTTCCCATGGAGTCTGCAACCAAGGCAGGAGCTTTTTCCCTTCTCCCCTACCCTGCCCTGCAGAGGGGTCCTGTGTGGTTTACATCTGCATGGGCTACAGGGGAAACCATGCTGTGGCCACCAGAGCAGGAGGTTGGCAAGGTATTGATTGCAGGGCTGGTTATAGGAGCAAACACTGCCTCCTAAATCAAAGGGGTTGCCCACGTGGCATGGGCATTAACATCTGCATGTTTCAATTTTAGAGCTGGTATTTGGTATTGTTAATTATGGTGCTGTTATCCCTAACTTGTGTCTGTAAGCACTGAGTCATGGAGCATCTGCTTCCCTGTGCAGAGCAGTCCAGTGGAAACCGGTGGTTATGCCACAGAAGGAGCTGCATAGGTGGGAAAGGACTGGGGGGGAAAAAAAATAAGTCTGAGCCCACAAAATGAGTTTGCAGGGCTTGTTCCATGCTCAAAAGGCAAGCTGACCCTGTAGGAGGGGTGCAGAGGGGGAGCACAGCTCCCAGGGTGATGACTGGCAAGTGGCAGGGTTGTTTTGTGCCTCTGGGTGCAGTGTAGTTTTATTACTCTTCCTACACCATATGAGAAGCATTTCAGAATTTTCATAAATGTGTAAGGCTAAATAAGTTGAATGACTCACTTCTTCAAATTATTCTTGTGCTCTGGCAGAGATAAAGATTCAATAGCAACTTACTCAGTGGTCGGGGGATCTTTTTCATTATGAAATGTGCCATTGTTAGAGAAAGAAATAGTGCTGGTACATCAAATTGAGATGAGGAGAGAAGGAAGACAAAGGTAGCATGTGTGATGCCAGGGGTAGTGTTACAAAACTACAGGAAATGAGCTGTATTTTTGGAAAGTGATAGATGATACCAGTGTTGTGCAGACATGAGGTGAGACAAAGCACCGTGAGGGTCAGGGAGGAGTAGCAGCTCCTCTTCTGATTTGTTCTCTACAGTAGAATCTTAAAAGGTTTTTTTGATTTTTACTACTGAATGATATGAAGCTGCATCCCAGTGGAGAAGCAGTTTTTTTTCTTTCCAGAACTGGTGACTTTCAGCATTTGGCAGCTGCTACTATTTGTCTTTTCCATGGCCTTCCCTATTTCCTTCTCCTCTGCAGCATCTCCACTCACTGGTTTTGTTTTTGCAACTATCCTTGGGCACTCTGAAGCCCTGGGTAGTGCTAACATGGGGCTGCTCCAATCAGCAGACCCTCTTGCAGGATTTTATTATTTCTGGATGTTGAAACCTTCAAGAGGTTAATCCTACAAATATCCTCAGATGTGCCACCAAGTAGGAGGTGCAGCATGTGGAGACTGAACAGTGTGGCCTTAGGGATACCCTGGCTAAAACTGAAATAACTTGATTCTTGGTAAGAAGGAAGAAGGTAAATCTCACCAAGTGGTGGGGAGGAATGCTGAAACCTTTTTGAGGGGGAGTCTAGCAGTGTGTGAGCAGTGATGGAGCATGAAGCCTTGTGAGCTGCTGAGGTGATTCCATACATGGCACGAGGTGCAGGGTCCCAGCCCTGGAGTAGGGGTTGGAGAGGCCAAACTTGTGAACCATGTGAGGGGATTTCACAGGTGAGCAGTTTGAGATGGAAAGTGTTGAACTGGGAGGAAAACCCCCAGCTTTCTCTGTAGAAGATGGATTTGCTCTTGGTGGTAACCTCTGAGTGAACTTTCTGTGAGCTCCAGAGAGCAGGTGACTGAGTTAAAACATGGTATGTAGTCAAGCCTGAAGCTTTAACACCTGAATCAGCAATTTCTCAGGCAGTTTGCAGTGTCATGCAAGCAGAGGGTTTCTAGAAAGAGCAAGGGTGGTGTAAGATGCTGAGACAGAAAGCTTGTGTTTGTAGGAAAAGTACTGGGGGGGAGTTGTATGTATTCCACACACATCCTTTATTTTTAATTTTTTTTACTAGAATCCATCTCTCCCTGAGTTACAGAATCCAGTGTGAGCTTGGGGTTTCCAGCTGAAGCTTTGCTGAGACATTTTGTCTGTTTCTGCTAAATCTGAAAGAGATGTTTTAGGGTTACCACTCTGAGGATGCTGACTGTGGGTATCACAGGATGCACAGCCTCCTTCAGACTGTCCCAGGGTGTCCAAGTCTCAGTTTGCTGTGAGCAAGGAGTTGGAATTGCTTTAATATCCTTGAGAAAGCCAGGAGAAGGAGCCAGCATGGATTTTTGCATGCCAACAGCCAGTTCATGACTGCAAATTTCCAGTCCTATCACCAGGTGGGGTCACTGAGAGGCTGTAGCAGATGCTGGATCTGACACTGGGGGCTGTTCACTTTTTATCTGTAAGATGGAGATTGATATTATTTCACTTTGTGGTTTTTTTTTTAAAGCATGTACACTGAGGCTGATGCAGTTGACATCTGGTTTCACTGGAAGCTTCCTGGTCTCCTTCACTTTGGTTACAAAAAACCTCAATTAAAGAAAAACCCCCCTTGTCACGACTCACTCTGACACGAAAATCATTCATTAAATAGGTATTAACTTTTCTATTAACCATCAGACCCAGACCTATTTTTGTAACTCCAAAACCACCATCCAGAAGAAAAGATCTATCACCGTGTTTTTAATTTGTGAAGAAAGAAGGGCTTTAGATTTGCAATAAAGAAAAATCTTTCTTGGTAATTAATCTGAGTCTACTTAGAAAGCAGAGGGCAGGAAGCAGCGTGTCACCTGTGCCAGGGTAGGAAGAGCTGGTTATAGGGGGGGAAAGAATGGAAAATGATTTTTCAACTGTAATTTCAGAAGGAGAGGATGTACATCAGTGGGCTATTCAGGCCCATCAGTGGGCTATACAGAGATATCTGACTTGTTTTTAGGCAGAAGAAGCAAGGTAATCAATGGATCTGGAGTTTGGATAGGAAAAAGCACATAGAAAAGCTCTGAATCAGTGGAGGAGCCTCACCTGGTGGAAAAGCCTTTCCCTCCTGGCTTCTGAGAACACACAACCCCAGATGTGTTAGCATCTGCCCCTGGGGCTTTTTTCAGCCTTTTCATGTTACAGTGGGACAGAATTAGTCTCATTTTATGTCCTGTTTAAGAAGAAGAAAACAAGGGAGGTAGGATGCACACATTCAGGTCAGTAAGGCTTCAAACCTGGGTTGCTTTATGCACTACCAATGAAATTGTGTTGAAAATTATTGCACTGCAGCTCATCATCCTTTTTCCTCTTAAACTGATTGCCCCACATCTGCTGGCACGGCCCTACAGCTTTGGAATTTGGGAAACTGCATGATCTGAGGCTCTTGCCCCTTTTTTGGTGATGGGATCTGCAGTTCTTGGTGCCTTTAGGAGGAGCTGGAGTTTGGTACCAACCTGACACATGACCAAGGAGTGAGCACAGGAATGATAATGAAAACAAAACCAACCACACAACAACCCCAAGGACAAAATAAACCACCTTTAAAAAATTAATGAAACCATAAATAGTCTCCAATGCTTTAATTACATTGTGTGCTGTCTGCATAATGGAACAGAATTCAGGTTACTGGATGCAGGGATGAGTCAGCAGTAGTGTTTGAACAAGTTTGGGCTCCATGTAAATTTAAACATGTTTCTGGAAGGCTCACTGGTAGTGTTGGTATGGAATTTGGGCTGTTTCATAGTAGTTGCAAGGATTTAACCCCCTGGGTTTGTGTAGGAATACCTGGTGATGTTTGTCTGGACCCATCACTGCCCTGTTCTGGAGTCTTCTCCTTGAGGATGACAAAGCTCTTGGCACTCATCACGTTGTCCTTGGAAAGGCAAACCCACTGGATTTAGGGCAGGTTTTTTTGAATTATCAAACCATGAATGATTTTAATCACATACAACCATGTCTCCCAGCCTCACAGCAGCACGACTGCCATGGTCTCTGTTTACAGAGAGTAATTCTCTGCTCTCATGAGATCCCACCTGGAATTCTGCATCCAGTGCTGGAGCCCTGACTACAAGTAAGACATGGAGGTGCTGGAGCATGTCCAGAGAAGGGCCAACAGGATGACCAGAGGGCTGGAGCACTTCCCCTATGGGGACAGACTGAAAGAGTTGGGATTATTCAGTCTGGAGAGGAGAAGGCTCCAAGGAGACCTTATTGTGGCCTTCCAGTGTCTGAAAGGGGCTATAGGAAAGCTGGGGAGGGACTTTAGAGGATGTCAGGGAGTGATAGGACATGGGGGATGGATTCAAACCAGAGGAGGGGAGATTTAGATTGGATATTAGGAAGAAGTTCTTCCCCATGAGGGTGGTGAGACCCTGGCACAGGTTGCCCAGGGAGGTGGAGGAAGCCCCATCCAACCCTGGAAGTTTTTAAGACCAAGCTGGACAGGGCTCTGAGCAACCTGGGCTGGTGGGAGGTGTCCCTGCCCATGGCAGGGGTTTGGAACTGGATGATCTTAAAGGTCCCTTCCAACCCTGAAAGTTCTATGATTCTAATTCAGAGTTTTGCTTATGACAATGCAATTATTTTGTAGTTAAAAAAAAAAAAAAAGTACTAATGACAGTAAAATAACTTCTTGCCATTTACTAGATGCAAATAACGTGTAAGATGATAAAATGTTTATTTTATCTGCTTGCCTTAAAACTAGTGATTGTACCCTGTGAGCAGCCCAAGCTCTGTTGTCCCCTCACCCAGCTCTCTGGGTTGGCCACTCACAAGTGTCCCCAGCATCTTCAGGGCAGAGGACATTGACAAAGTTGCTGTGGCTCAGCTTTTCTCCTAATTAGCAGGTTTTTTTCCTACTTCTGCCTTGTACCTGGTTCTCATTACTGTGCTGAGTGTCTCCATGGTGTGACATGGGGGTGGGCAGCTGATGGGTGCCAGGAGAGGAGCAGCAGAAGGTGTGAAGGGAGCTCTGCTCTTGGCTCAGCCTGCACCAACACCGTGCAGTGCTGGGAAGGAGCAGAGCTGCCACCAGGCAGAGGAGACAGTGATTCTTTTCCATCTGCTCCTGTCTATATTTGAGCTCCCAGGAAAGCATCCTTCTTGTAAGGAATCTCTGATTTCCAAAGCTGTCCCTGTTTCGGAAGTGCTTTTGGCAGGCTGGCTCTGGTTTCCCTGCCTGCCCTGGGAGATGCCCAGGGCTTGCCCACCACCCAGCCTAATGACACTGACCCCAAACAGCAGCTGAGTGTCACTTGGTGGCTTGTCACTCTTGCAGAAGTCTTTGTTGGAGTGGATCAGGGTGACACTTACTGCTATTTTCAGCCCTGTCCTTCCTGGTGGCTGTTGCTGCTTTATTCCCCTGCTTTGGTTATATATTTATTTATTTATTTATTTATTCATTCCTTTTGCTGAATCACAGACCTGGGAAATACTTTTGAGGTCACCAGAAGCCAAGATTGTGCCTCCTGCTTTATTTTACTGCCTGTTGCCCAGTGTTAGATGGCACACAGCAACTTAGACTGCCAGAGGCCAACCTGCCTTTCCCTCCTGCCTGGAGAGTTTCTTCCTTGCTCCTTTCTCTTAAAATTAAAGGAGCTGCTCCAAACTTAACCCTGGCTTTGCTGGGATTATTTCCACAGCTGGGTGCAGACACAGGGGGATGGAAAAATGCTGAGCAGTGCAGGCACAGCCACTGCCTCTGATAAATCCAAATACCTCAGCTTCACCTCCTGTGTAATTCCTCCCTCATTCCCTCCAATTTTCCCAACTTCTTGCACCCACGAGCTGCCCTTTTATATTTCGGGTGGGTCTGCTGGGTTGGGTGTATTCAATGGATGTTTAATGGCCATGTTAAAACTGGGGAAGATGCAGTTAAGAGGTGGGAAAAAGCTGCAGTCCTGGGTCACAGCTGCCACTTGGGCCATCTGTGGCTGTGTGGTTGTTGATGCCACATTCCCCTACTTTCACTTCCCTCCTACTCTTTATTGCAGTCAAACTTTGTTTTTCTGGGGGGAAAAGCTGTGCAATGAAGAGTTATTGGGTATTTCTTATCCTAGTCTTCATCTGGTGCCTGGCTCTTGCAAGAACTGGCCTGTACCAGCCAAATAAAGGCAGAATTATTCATTTCCTCACACAGCCAGAAGAAAAACAAAATAAAATAAAACCCACAACACGTTTGTGGGAATGGCAGTTCTACAAACCATGGTGGGTGTTATTTTTGTGCCACTCCTCTGGGTGCTAAGTCAGTGCCTGTGCTCTGGGGGTGTTTGGTTTTAAAACAAGTGAGGGTCACTCAGCCAGAGCTCACTTCTTGCAGACTCCAGGATTTTGAGCTGTGTGCTCTGAAAATAAGAAATTAACTGGGCATGTTATGTGTATTTTCTGTGGTGCAGGGATATATGTGGATTGTATAACATTATCTTTGAGTATCTTTGCCCAAAGGTATTATATGCCCCAAGATAAATTGTTTTCTGATCTTGTCTCTGGACTCCTTGACTTCTAGTTTCTGAGGGGGAAAATATAGCTTAAATAATATAAAATATATAATTCCTTCATCCCCAAGCTGTGTGCTGAGGTGCTGGGTGTTGGGTGGTGAAGCAGTCAGTGGGGTGTGGGTGTCCCTGCACCCCAGCCCTGTGTTCTTTGCCATAGCATTTCCTTGTGACCTTCAAATTCTTTTGGTTCTGTAACATTCACTTTGAAAACTCGATGTCAGTGTCTCTGGTTGCCTGTGGAATTATGATCCCTACCACAGAGCTCTCTGCTCCTGGCCAAGCACTGGGAACTCAGGCCCAGGGGATTTACATCACCCCCTGCACTTGCTCCTCCTGGTGGTGGTCAGCACTGCTTTTAATTCTGGGTTTTCTTTCTTCAAAAAGAGAGTTAATTATGTTTTAGAAGGATCCTGGGTTCCTCATCCTTTCTTAATGAACTGTTTCCCTCCTAGGAAGCTTTTATTTCTCACTCAAAACACAAGCTTCCCATTGCCCACCAAAGCCATTAACCCTCTCTGCTTGTTTTCCTTTTTAAACAGAATTTACTGCTTCCAGGCTGTTTTTCTTTACTTCCTGCAGCTTTTTTTTTTTTTTTTTTTAGCTGCAGACATGAAAGCCAGGCTCCAGGGCCTCTCCCTTACCCAAGTGGATTGCATCCCAGCTCTGAGCAGCATCCAGAGCTCCTGCTGCCCCATCCATCACCCGCCCAGGTCAGCACCATCTGTGTGGGTGTAGGTGGCTGTGTCTAGGGGGTGTCATCCATCTCAGCTCCTGCAATGTGACTCATCCAGCCCCAGCTGCCTTTTTCTCTCCTCCTGTGGGAAGAGGATGCACTCGAGTCTCTATTCCTGCAATGAAAATTACACCCTTAGGTTTGTTGCAGAAGGATCGTGGAGGGAAGGAGCTGAGAGCCCAGGCAGAGGAGCCCCACTGAGGGAAGGGGAGGTAAATTCAGTGCCCCCCAACATACTCACACCATGCAGCCCAATGTGAAGCCTTTTTCTCTCTCCTGAGGCACATTTGTGAGTTTTATTGACACCCACTGCAAAAAGCAGAGAAAGCTTTGCATGAACTTGGCCTCTTTGGTTGGAGAAGTTTGTTCCTATATGTGAGCCTGGGAACTGACCCCATCCCAGCCTGAGCCCTGTGTAGTGCTCTCCTGGTCCTCCTAAGGCTTTTTGCTTCTCCTTTCAAACCAGGGGCAAAGCCAGCATGGCTCCCAGGTGTGCATCTGTGCTGTCCTCTGGTTCAATGCTTAAAGAACAAATCTCTTTTAAACCATCTCTGGAGTTTTAGAGGGTCCTCAGACGTGCAGCAGTACTGGAAACACTGGCTGGTGAGTTATGTCTGATGAGAGGAGGATAAGGAGGAGTCTGATAAATGCAAGTGGACATTTTTGTTGTACTCCTGTCTAACTTTAAGAATCTGTTAAGATGGGAGTGGGTGAGATGGTGTTAACGTGGGAGTGGGTGAGATGGTTTGTGCCAGTGCAGGAGATGCACGGGGCTGCTCACAAGAAGTGAGACAAATATTCAAAGCCATCATGGGACAGAACTCGAGATGGAGCAATCCATCGTGGGTTTAATAACCAGATGGAGCTTGTTTTTGTCACCTCTTGCCCTTTCAAGGCCAAGCCCTGCTCTACAACACCACTTAAACTTGTACATCTGCCAGTCCACTGATGCTGGTGTGTTTCAACAGGAGCCAAGAGTCTTTCCCAATGCCTTGAGTGGAGGCTGGAGGTGTGGGGGTACCTCAGGGGGGTAGGACTGGCTAGGACAGGCTGAATTGGCAGCAGCAGCATCTCCAGGGGGCTAGAGCTGTAGTTAGGGGTGTCACTTTGACAAAGCTTCACAAAACTGGAGATGGAGCTTCTATCAGCCTAAAGAAGGCAGGGTTCAGCCCTCACTGCTCAAAGGACACGGACTGGTTGGATTATTGCTGCTCTTCTTCCCCTCTAATGAGCAACCAGGAGAATAAATACTGGGATTTTTCAGTTTGCAGAGCTCTGTGCATCTGACTTGAGCTGGAGCTCTTTTCCCTATTGATTTGCTTAGCCTGAGCCTCTGTTCTCATGTGTCCTTCAGTCAGCTGCCTTGGGGCAATGCTTCCGAAGCACAAAGCCTCCCTGGAATCTGGAAATTGATTTGATATCTGTTAAACCTCCCCTTTTGTTTCTGGATGTTAGTTAAGAAACCAGAGGCAAGGAGAGATCCCAGAGCTCTGGCAGACCCAGACCTTTTTTTACCCTAGCAGGTCCTGTGTGTCTTTCCAGACCAAACCTGGAGAGGGGCAAAGGTTGATTCACACAAGCTTCGTTCCCTCCCTTTTCCAGGGGGCTGTGATGTCCTTGGGGATGATGAAGGCAAGAGCAACACCCACAAAATAAATAAATAAATAAATAAAATAAATAAAAAGATAATGTGTCCCATGTCTGGGCTGATGCCCAAACGTCCCCTTTCCTGAGTCAGTCCTGAGAAGCTCCTGTCCCTCTTTATCTTCTCACCTTCCTGCAGAGCCCTGCTCCCCCTGCACAGCTCCACTTCTGCTACACTGTGGATTTTCTCCCTTATTTTTGGCTTTCTCTCAGTTGATGCAGAAATGCAGCTGGGCCCCATCAGCTCGGAGGAAGCTTTGACCTGGGAAAAGCTCCAGGTCTCTTAACGTTTGCTGCAATAGCTCATTCCTTTCCTCTCTGCTTCAGGAAAACCAATTAAAAAAAAAAAAACAAAACCACAAAAACCCCCACAAACCTACAAAAATAAAAAAAACCAACAACAACAATAACAAACAGTACAGGAGAAGCAAGTGGACATGAGGACTATTTGTGCCAGCTCCAGCCTTTCTCTCTGAACCATTAATGGCAAAAGAAGTGGCACAAACAGGTTTTGCCCACAAAAAAATCAGTCTCTGCTGGAGGCCAGAGCTGGGTAGGAAGCTTCTCTGCTTATCCTGGGAATATCCATCCTTTCCTCTTCTTCCTCGGGGAGGTCACCACAGGGAAAACAAGAGGGAAATACCTGAGGGGCCTGTTCCACCTGGGTGAATCTCACCTTGAGCCTTCTCCAACCCAACCAACATCCTGGTGAGGGTCCCCCAAGCCCTGTGCCAGGGGAAGGAGCCAGCGAGGGGAAAGAGCAGCTAGGAAGGAGGTGATGGCATTGGTGACATGCGAGGAGGAGGTGAAGGGACTCCGTGGAATGGATCTAAGTTTCCCTACCCAATCCTTCGGGGTTTTATTGCCCCTGAGGGGCCCGGGGATGCTGGAAGAACCGGAGTCGGGGCGAGCTTTGGGCCGGCGCTGCCTGCCTGGGGACCGGGCTGGTGACAGCAGCTGCGAACTGAAAACGCATCCCTGGAGCTATCCCAGCCCGAAAGAGTTAAAAAAACCAGCGGGACCGAGCTGGTCCTCCCACCGCCATGAGATCACCGCCGCTACCACCAATCCTCGCCCTGGCTGCCAGCAAAAGAGCCGGGAGCCAGAGCTGGGAGCCAGAGCAGAGCCCGACCGCCAGCATCCCGTCGGTACCCCCAGCATCCCGCCGGTACCCCTGGCATCCCGCCGGTACCCCTGGCATCCCGCCGGACAACGCCGACATGTAGGACCCGGCTTCTTCCCCCCCATCCCTGGTGCTCACCCTGGGACAGTGCCCGGTGTTTAACCCGCCTGCTCTTTGGCTCTGCTCGCTCCCGTTTTTTCTTGCCAACATGATGGGCTGCAAGTCCAACTCACTCACTTGCCTGCAGGGAGGAAAAGCGGGGCTACCGCTGGCCACCGCCACCGACTCCACAGCCACCCTCAACAAGCTGGCCCTGGCCACGGGCGGGACGGAGAAATCCTGGTACCGCTGCATCTTCCCCTTCGGCATCGTCTCCGTGGTCATCGGCGTGGCGGCGACGTGCATCACCTTCACCATCAATGGGCCACAGATGGACATCGCTAAGGTGGTCTCGGTGGCCACCTTGATTTTTGGGGTGGGCCTGCTGGTAGCCGCCTACGTGTGCTGGCGGGCCAAGCGGGAGAGGCAGCGGAAGAGGCAGCGCCAGGAGCCGGTCCCGGTCCCGGTCCCGGTCCCGGTGGAGCAGGGAGCGCTATGACCCGGGCTGGGGGCAGCGGCTCAGCTCCACCCGGAGCCCCCTGCTCACCCACCTCCTCTGCCCGGAGCCCCGCGGCACAGGGGTGACAACACCGGATTTGTCGCACCCAGGGAGGTCCGGACCCTGCCCGAGGTCAGTTTGCCGTCACTGTCCACTCCGCCGAACCGCAATGCCACCAGTGCCACCCCGGCTCTTGTCCCCGGGGGTGAGGACAGCCCCCGGACGTGTGGGTGGCTCCGTCCTGCCTGGGACTGGCATGGAAAGAGCTTGAAGAGTGGCCCGAGGAGCACGTCACCCGCGACCACTAGCATGTCACCCGTGGCCCTGGAGCATGTCACCCGTGGCAAGTCCCGCTGCTATCCCCAGCGTGCAGAGCACTGCGCTGGGCCAGGGGACACCGAGACCCCCCTGGTCGGCAGAGCAGGAACCCAGTGTCGTTTCTGTCCCCTTGTGGCTTTTTTCCCCCTTGGCTCAGGACAGAAAGGGTTTGGACAGAACCTGGCCCTGGGCATGGGGGGTGGCAACCTGGCCCGGGAGCCCCTGGGGACACGGTGGGTGGGAAGGGGAGGTCGAGAGGGCAGCGGGGGAATTTGGACCTTGGTGGTGGTGGTCGGAGGGAGGTGGGGAGCAGAGGGGCTCAGGCTGGGGTCCCCCGGCCGCTGGGTGTTTGCCACTCGCGGTGCAGTGTTGCATTGCGAGGGGGTGAGGGAATCGGGCTCCTTCTGTCACTGTGAGCCATCCTGATGGCATCCCCGGGGGCAGGTCCCCCTGGGGGGTAGTGTGGGGGTCCGTCTGCTTGGGAAGCCCGTGGAGAAGGGGCTGTGAGTCTGAAAGCAATTCTGTTGCTGGAGAAGGAGCTGGAGTTGCATTAAAAAAAGGAAAGGAGAAAAAAAAAAAAAAAAAAAAAAAAGGAGCAAATACATTTCTACCACTTTTTTTTGGAAACAAAGTGCCTGCTCCCGTTCTTTGAATTTAGCTTTGTACTGTTAACCCTACAAAACAAGCAGGAGAGGTGGGTATGGGGGGGGATCTGTCTCACAGGCTCTGGGAGCAGCATCTCTGCTCCCTGCCCGACTGCGGAGGCTGTGGCAGAGCCGGGCTGCTGGCTGCATCCGGAGGGGCCTCCTAAAACCATCCCCCTCTGGGCTCCTGCTCTCCAAGAGCTCCGGAGATCAGCAGCTCTCCGGCCCCTCGGCAGCTGGAGGTTTTCCATGCATGGCCGAGGAGAAGGAATGAACCCAAAAGCCACACACGGGACCAAAGCTCAGCTCACCCCAGGTACTGGCACCAGAGCGAGGGTGCCAAGACACATGTCACCCTCCCTCCCAGTCTCTCTGTCCCTCCAGGTCTGTGTCTGGAAATATCCTGGTGCTCTGCAGCCAGGAAAAAGCCCCAGGTGCCTGTTGTGGGATGTGTGACCCCAAGCAGCCATTCCTGCAGCCCCGGGATCTTGGGATGCTGATCCTACAAGGTCAGGTTCAGATCCCCACAGAGTTTGGGAGGTTTGGAGACCCTTTTAGCCCCAGCTTGTACCCAAACTTCATTTCCATGAGCAGTTAGGGGGGTTAGAGGCCAGCCCAGCTCTGCAGCAGTTGATGAGGTTAGTGGGTTTGGAGCCTGGGCTGCTCTTTGTCAGCCTGATCATTGCTTCGGGGGCTTTGTGTGCCTCAAGTTGGTGGTTTCAGCCCACCCCGGGGAGCCATGAGGACTCAGCAGTGTGCGTCGTGGGGGATGCTCAGCAAAACACCACTGAGAGTTTAAGAGGCTGACTCGGTTTTATTGTTATAATTATCCTACATTTTATTTCCTTCTTGCTGGAATTATTGCAACAAACAGGTTTGCAACTGCTTGCAAATTCCTCTCTGCTGCCCCGGCCAAGTCCTGAGCTAAAAAGTTCTGTGGAAACTGATATATTCTTTTGTTTCTGTTGGTTTCTGTAGTAAAAACACACTCGCATCCCCCCATCCCTCCTGCTGTCTGCAATGGTTTTATTTACATGGACGAGTTTCCCAGCAGGACTGTGTCTGCTGCACATGCTGGCTGAAGGGCAAGTCCTGGAGAAATTAATCTCCTTAAAGAGCACCGAGTGATTTATTTTTTGGCTGCAGGAACAGATGGCCAGGAAAGTTACACCCTGTTCAGAAAAGAAACTGGAAGGAAGAACATAAAAGGAACCACATCCTCACCCCCGGAGCACCCAGCTGAAATTTGCCACCCTGAGGGCACCACACGGTGTGGCTCCTCCTCGGGCAGCCTGGAGCTGCTGGCTCTTCCTTTGCTGGCAGATGACAGCACCATCTCACCCTGCTCCTCAGGTCCCTGCTTGTAGGATTGCAAATGTGTGGGAGCTTCTCATCCAGAGCTGTTCCCATCACTTTGCAAGCTGGGGATACTTCAGGATGCATCCTACCTGGGCATCCCATCCCTACATCTCACCCAGGCATGTCACCTGGGCAGCCCTCTCCACTGAATCTCATCCATTCATCCCACCTGGGCATCCCAACCCTTACATCCCACCCAGCCAGCCCAGCTGGGCATCCCAATTCCACTCAGGCATCCCAATCCCACTCAGGCATCCCACCCCTACATCCCACCCACCCCATGCTGTTGTTTCATGGGGTGCAGAGCCCAACATCACTCCAGGTGGCTCAGCCCTGGGTTCTTTGGCCAAGTGGGGTCCCCGTTGCTGCTGGGAGGAGGCTGCTCACTCCATTGCAGTGTCCCCCAAACCCAGCTGAGATGTCAGCACAGGAGCTTTGGGTGCTCAGCTACAGCACAGCCAGCTAGATTTACCCTGGGAGTGGGGAAGTACCCTGGGAAGGCAGCTCCAGGGCTGATCTTATTGCAGCTGGGAGCTGAGAGATGCTCTTCACCTTTTCTAGGCAAAGAGAACCCAAAATTCACAAACCTGTACAGCTGACTCCAACACCAGCCTTGATCTGCTTTGCCTCCTGCCCTTGCAGCCCCCTCGTAGCCCCCAGCAGGGACCCCTGCTCCCCTGGCCAGTGTTCCTGGGGGAGGAATGATGGTTCAAAGGCTGCCTGCTTCCCAAAGCCAAACCTCAGGATAACCAAACCCTGGGCAGAGGATTGGGGGAATACTCCCTCTAAGGATCTTAAACTCCCCCTCCAGTGGCAGCCTCCTTAAGAGCATTTCACTCCCATGAATGCATTCAGTGTTTCTGACAGCTGCCTGCCCTGTTTCTGCCAGATCCACCCAATTCCTTTTTCAGCACTAAGCAGGCTTGAAAAGCAAAGCTCCAGGTTTTGTGGCATCAAAGGGAAGGGTTAAAAAAAAAAAAAAAAAAAAAGGTTCCTCCCAGCTTGGGAACAGTTACAAAGGAGGAACTTAAAAATTAAAATATGCATCCTTAAAATAAATCTGACACTTGTTTCTTATCTTAGCTGACACGTGGCTCTGCTCCTGCTGCCCGGGTTTAGCTGCAGGAGCTGGAGGTGGAACTCCTTGAGCTCAAGCCTCTTCAGGGTACTTCACTTCCAGTCCTCACTGGGACTGTGGGGAAACCTATTTCCCACCCCATTTTGTGGAGACTGAGCACTGGAGCCCCTCAGAGGTGCAGTGACAGAGGGACAAAGGGACAGTGACCATTTTTCCTGGCTGCACAGGACCCCAGAACATCTGATAGAGGAACAGAACCACAACATCATCACCTTGCAGGCCAGGGGGCTGGTGACAGGACTAACACAAGGCCAGGTCCCTGCAGGTTTCCATGCAGTGGGGGATGTCCCTGCCCTCATGGGACATTTGGGCATCCAACCAATTGCATCCATGGCACCCATGGCACCCATACACCTGCTCCCTGGGAGCATCCCTGGCAAGATGGGACCTGGCCAGCCACCTCCTGGACAAGGGGACAAGAGTTTGGGCTGGGACAGACACCACATCATGCACACATCATCTGCCAGGGGTGTGACATGTCCCCTGCTGCTGGTGATGCTGCCACCTCCCCTTGAGTGGAGACACCAGGGACGAGGTGACCCTCACCCATGCCCGTCTGTGCCTCACCTGGGCACCCTAGAAAAAAAAAAACCCACATTCTCACTTCCTAGATTTAAGAATACATTTATTTTTGCTGCTTCTCCAGGTGTCAGCTGGGCCTGGAAATTCCTGGTGGGAAGCAGAGGCCGAGGGGAGCAGTGGTCCTGCAGAGTCTGCTGAGCCCAGTCAGGAGCAGAGAAACCTGCACAGCTGGAGACATTCATCCCCACCAAAAACCCCAGTGCCCAGCACCCTTCCCTGCTCTTTAAAAACAAGTCCATGTGCAGGAAAGGCTACTTGGCTCCAGCCCAAAGCTGCCAGCAAAATAATGAGTAACTCCTCGACAGCTGGGCTGAATTAATGGGTAACAAATTTATTTATTCCCTTTACAGTTTGGTGTTTGGTTTTGGTTGTGGGGTTTTTTGGTTGGTTTTTTTTTTTTTTTTTTTGTTGTTGTTTGTTTTGTTTTTGCAGGGACACAAATGGAAATTTTAACAGGTTTTGGTTGGTTGTTGGGTTTTGGTTTTTTTTCCCCCTAGCTCTGCATGAAACTTTTGGAAATAAAAAAATTTCCAATGGACCATCTAAACCCAGCATCTTCCTTCCCCGAGGGGTTGTTCTAACACTGGATTAAGAAACCCCAAAGGGACAGAATATTTTTCCAAATAAATGCAGTTTTTGCAGTTTTTGGAGGAGCTGCTGCCACAGAACTCCCAATCAGCTTCAGCTTCTCCTGGAAGCCCCAAGCAAGTTTGAGTGATGTGACTCCAACACAGCTATATCTTATATTTTGGGTGCCCCAGCACTCACCAGTGCTCCAGAAGCCCCCAGAAAACGTCCCCATGGCTCTGGTGAGGTCCCCATCACAGCTGCAGGAGGTGGAGGAGATTTGGGGGTGCAAGGGGGGACTGGTGGGTGGATCAAGTGGCAGGGGAGCTGGTTCAGCTCCTCCTTGAGGAGGAGTCTTGAGTCCTGGTTTGGGTTTGCATGTACATGGATCAAGGTCAATAAGGTTTGGAGAGATGCTGAAGGTCTTGCAGCATAAAAAGGATTTCAGGGAAACAGAGGGGTTCGTGGCAGCAAAGCACTGGTGGCATTCAGCAGCCAAAGTTTGCTCAGAGGTGAGGATCTGAGCCCATTTGGGCCTTTTTGCAGCCCAGAGATTATCCAAAACAAGGTCTCAGGCAGTGTTCTCCTCCCATGAGGCTCATTCTCACCAAATGCAAATACCAGCCTGAGATAAACATCACTTTCAGATTAAGCCAGTTCCCCAGTGCCACCTGCAGTGTCCCCTCCTGCATGGCACCTTCTGCTCATCACAACCAGGGCAAGGAGAGGCTGCAGTTTGGAGAAGGACATCTGAGAAAGCACACGGGGTCTGGTGACCCCAGCACCCTTCATCTGCCTGCTCTGGTGTCCCTGTGCCAGCAAACACAATCTTTGGGACACCAGGCAGGGACCCCCAGGTCCTGCAGGAGGGTGGGCAAGGAGGGGGTTCTGGCAACCCCTTGGTTCCAGCCCTGCTGCCCCCCTCCTCTTCACCCATCCAAGAGCCAACCCCCTCAGCAGTGTTGCCAGCCCTGCTGCTGAGCATGCTGCACGCCTGCTTTTGGTGTTTATTCTCCAGGTTTTTGGCAATCCACCAGCAGCTCAGCTTCCATTGATCCTTGACACCTCCTGCTGCCCCCAGGGCAGCCCCTGCCAAGGGGGTGAGACCCCTCAGTGGGACCCCAGGGCTATGGAGCATCAGAGCTCTCTGGAGGGCTGGATTTTCTCCTGCATCTCCCCCCCAGCTCCCACCCTTATCACCAGCTGCCTTTCCCTGAGTGGGGTGGGACCTGTGGGCTGGCAGCCCACACCCTGGGCTCAGCCACCACCTCAGCCCAGTGCTGGGAGTTCCTCTGCCCTGCAGCAGTGTCAGCACCCAGCTGTGATGGGAAACACTTTCTCCATCTCTTTTTTTCCCCCTTCTTTGTATCTCTTGACATGACTCTGAGCACTTCCCCCTTCCCACCCATGGGATGAAGTTGTGCTGTGGGAATGCTGGAGCCAGCAGCTCCATCTCCTCCACGTTACCCCAGCAGTTTCTCATCCCCTCCCAACCCCTCTCTGGAGACACATGAGGAGCAGCAGCTTTGTCCCTGTGTACAAGCAGAGTCCAGAAAAGGCCAGCAGTGCAGCCAGCTAGGAGGCATCTCCTGGATCAGCCCAGAGCTTATTAACCTTGTTTGTCACCATGGCACCAGAGCACATCTTAAATGAAGGGCTCAGCCTCCTTGCAAAAGGAGCATCTTTACACAGGGTGGTGGGTTCTGTCAGCTCCCAGGAGTAAGCTTGCTGTGACCCCAAACTGGGGTTCAAAACAATTTAGGTTTTCCCACAAGGCTGAAAAAAATAAAAATCCCTGATTTGGGGTCTTTGTGGTCAGCAAGGTTATCAGAGCAGTGCCCATGGACTCACCCTTTTTGCAAGCCCTGCCTGAGGATGCTCACGCTGCAAAGAAAAGAGGGGGGGATTTTCTTCCCCTTGCAGAAAGAACACAGAAACCCAGTGAGCTGATCACATTTTCCAAGCTGGGTTTTCTTGTGCTCAGCTCTGGGGTGAGTGGAGCAGCCGGAGCCTGGGCAGGGTGGGAAAGGCCACGTTCATCCTGGAACACCAGTGCAGCTCTCCATCCCACTATTCCCATCCCATCGGAGCAGATGGGCAGGAGGAGCTGGTGTCACATCTCACAGCAGGGTCTCTACAGGGCCAGCTGGTCCTGCTGCTGGGCTGGGATCCTCCTGCCAGGAGGTAGATATATGGAAAACCTGTGGTAGATCTATGGAAAATGTGTCCAGTGAGATTGCACTGAGCAGTTCCCCAGCAGGACCAAAGGAAATTTCATAATCTGAGCTAAGGGGAACCTTGTGAACTCTGCCTCTTTTAGGCCAGGGGAGAGGACCTTGAGATCTGCACATGGGTGTCTGCTCATCCTCTAAGATTACAGTGACTTTAATATTAGGGGACAGATTCTTAACTACAGAGGAAGAGGCACTGAAAAGGTTAAGAAGGGACTTGATACACCAACTGCCCTCTGAGCAGAAAATATAGGCTAATGATTATAAATGGAGTAATAAAACATCAGAAGTGTGAGTATGTAGGAGAGGGACAGAGGAGGGTGAAGCAATAAGCAGCCCTGCTCCTGTAAACAGGAGATAAAAATGGGGCAAAGAGGTCATCAATCCAAGGGCAAAGAGATGTCATCAATCTGAGGACTATTTTCACATCCAAAACAGCCTTGGAGTGAACTTTTAGGGGAGAGGGGGCCCCACCAAGAGGTTCTATAGAGGCTGTGACCCAGGAGAGCTGGGTCAGGTAGAGGAGCTGGGGCTGCTGTACCATGTCCCTTGGCTTGGGGACTTCAAAGCTGTTGTCACTGCACGTGGTGATGGGAACCCATTTCTGTGTCCAGAGCCTCATTCAAGGCCTTCTAGCAAGGGACTGGTACCCTAATGGGAACAGTCAGAGGGCTTTTCCCTGGAGAATATCCCTGTACATAGCCACAAACCCATCCCATTGTTCTTCAGTTCTTTTCCCAAAGTTTGTTTTTCTTGCATCACTTACAGGCCAGGCAGACAGAGCCATCCACTGCTGACCAGGAGCAAGTCCTTGCTGTTTTGTCCTCCCTCTGTCCTGGTGGTTGGTTTGATGGGAAGTTTTGGGGTGGGAGCATCATCCTCTTCCCTGGCTGCATAGTGCAGTGTGCTTCAGGCTCCAGCTCCTAGGAGAGACATGAGTAGCATTTATTTCCTAAGTGCAAACGGGGGAATATGAGCAGAAAGAGGCTGAGCAGTGCCAAAAAATCTCCTCCTGTTTCAGCACTCCCTGGTGGGATTTTCTCAGAGTTGCTCTGTTGGAGTAGGAACTCCCTGGAGAAGTTTCTCTGGGATATTAACACTTTGCAGCCTCCAAGTACAACTTGCTGCCACCCACGGGCACTGTGGAAGAGCAGTGAAGCAGAGTTTTGTGGGCAGACAGTAAAAATCACAGGTTTGCTTTGCATCCAGAGTTTGTAGGTCCAAGGCCACATCTTCTGGTCCAGGATTGAGCTGGGATCTGGCTGTGATGGCAGTGAGCATCCCACCCAGAGAACACAACATCCACAGGCAGAGGAACAGAGGGGTGTGTAGGAAAGGGGGAAGCATTGCAATGGGAGGAAGAGGGGAGATGTGAAGGCCACAGTGGTGAGGAAAAAAGGGATTTTCCCCCAAAGAGGTCAGGGTGTTGTCCAGAAGAGAGAACATGAGGGTCCAACACATTCATTGGCCTTGAGGAGCAGCCTTGCAGACCTGAAGAATGGAAGTGACAGAGAGCTCTGGGATGAGGGATGAAGCACAACAAAGCCCAAGATGGAAATTTCAACTTTGAGAGTCAGGAGGTGCCAGAAAGCAGATGGATAAGTACAAATGAGGCTTTATTTTGGAGGCTGGGGATGTTCCCCACTGCAAAACCAAGGCCAGGTTGGATGGGGCTTGGAGCAACCTGGGCTGGTGGGAGGTGTCCCTGCCCATGGCAGGGGGTTGGGACTGAATGAGTTTTAAGGCCCCTTCCAACCCAAACCAGGCTGGGATGCTGTGATTCTAGGAAAACCTCCTTGCTCAGCCATCAGTTTGTCCCTGGCACATGTTTGTTATTCCTCTCGGGTTTGAGCTGTGGAGGGGGGGAATGGGGCTTTCCCGGGCTCAGCAGGGTCTGGACTCTGGATTTGATTGCATTTCAACCATGCCTCACTCTAATCTTTGGCTTTTCAGCCTCCAGATCCTTGGCCAGCAGACAGAAAGCTCCCAATAAGCTGTTAAATGGTGGTTGTAGCCTCGCTGTTGTGACGGCTGCTGGCAGCCTGGCAAGCCTTGGCCTTCACCCTGCCGTGGGGGTGGGAAGCAGGGTGAAAAAAAAACCCACCAAACCTTCCCTTGACATCCAAGGCAGGATTTTATTACAGCTTGTGTCACAGCAGAGAGGAAAGAGCTGAGTCACTGCCAGGTACAGCCTGTGAGTCATGGGCACAGCCCGGGTCCTCAGCATGGCCACAGCTGCTGCATGGCTGAGGATGGCAGGGACACCAA
This sequence comes from Calypte anna, assembly GCF_003957555.1. Taxonomy (NCBI): domain Eukaryota; kingdom Metazoa; phylum Chordata; class Aves; order Apodiformes; family Trochilidae; genus Calypte; species Calypte anna. The sequence continues at coordinate 12,172,538 of NC_044260.1, forward strand.
AGTGCAAAGAGCTGGGGTGTTTTACTGGTGTTTTCCTGGTGATAAGGGAATAATGCAACCAAATAAGAGAAATACAGAATGAAGTACCCGAAGCAGACAGATAGAAAATAGGCAGAGTAGTGCATCCCATCATTACTACATGAGAGGAAGGACAGTGATGAAGAGAGATCCATCCCCACTGTCAGACATCCCCATCACCAGATCCCCAGTCCCTGGGGAGCCCTGGTTGCAGTGAGGGTTTGGAGAACCCTTCCCAGCAAGTGGGAAAATCCTACATGGTGCAGCCACCCATAGGCAAGGCACCCAAAGTCCCTGCAAGGGGGTTCAGCCCTAAATACCACACAACTTGCAAGTCAGGAGGACTTTGCATACAGGCAGAAATGTGAATTTTTCTCTTCTTAAACCCCAAAAGTCTGAGCTCTCACCCACATGAGGAGCCCCTTCTCTTCTTTGGTTCACCACCCCACCTGCAACAAGCTTCTCCTCCCTGCCTGACCAGAAGAGGCTGTGAGGATGTGTGGACTCTGGGGTTCCCTTTGCTTTGGAGACAGCATTTATCCCAAAGAATAAATGGAAATATTTTGACTCACAGACTTGGTAAAAGCTTTGTATTCCCCTGGCCAGGCTGCTGAAGGCAGTGTGCATCATGGCCAATGTGTCTGTCAAGAGAGGCTCTACCTGGGGCAGCACTACCTGGTCCTGATTCTTGTTTTAGACTGTTGGTTTCTAACCAGTGAAATCCAGCTCAGGAGGAAAAATGTGCTTTTACCTGCCTCAGAACCCCCGTGTGATGCTGCTGCAGTGTGAGCAGTGTGCCCTGAGCATCCTCCCTCATGGCAACAAGAACCTTGGTTTGGGTCAGCCTGACATGGCAGTGGCACCAAACAAAAGTGTGTCCTGAGTAAATACATCCACAACCCCACAGCCCCCACTAGGGCTTCAGGACTCCTGGAGACCCCCCCCTGAGAAAAACCCTGCCCTGCAGAGCACCCACAGCCCACCCAGTGCTCCCCAAGGCTGCACCCAGACCAAATGGAAATGGCCAAACCCTGGGGTGGAGGGGCTGGGTGGGCAGAGGGAGATGTGCAGGGGACAGGGACATCACAAGAGTCTCCCACAGGGACAGCAATCTCTACAACAACTGCCTGGGAGGAGGTTGGAGCCAGGGGGGGTCGGGCTCTGCTCCCAAGGAACAAGGGATGGGACAAGAAGAACGACCTCAAGTTGTGCCAGAGGAGGTTTAGGTTGGAGCTTGGGAACAATTTCTCCCTGGAAAGGGTTGTCAGGGCCTGGCCCAGGCTGCCCAGGGCAGGGATGGAGTCCCCATCCCTGGAGGGGTTTCAGAGCCCTGGAGCTGTGGTGCTGAGGGCCATGGGTCAGTGGTGGCCCTGGCAGTGCTGGGGTGATGGTTGGACTGGATGATCTTCAGGATCTTTTCCCACCCAAATGATTCTGTGACTGGGTCAGGTGGGGAAGAGGAAGCATTTAGGTATCTCAAGGCAAGTGGCTCCTGGCCAGCTGCCCTGAAGTCAATTTTTTGGTCCTGAGCCACTGGAGGGAAGCAGTGCCAGCCCCAGAGTGCAGCCACACTGCCCAGACTCTGCTCAGGTGGAACCTTTTCCTTTGGCACTGCCCAGTGCCTGTGCTGGGGGTGAGTGGCTGCTCCCTTCTGCCAGGCCAGAATCTTCTGCAAGTTTGCTTTCCCAAGAAACCCTTTAAAGAAAAAGCAGACAAAAGAAAATAATAAACCTGGAAAAAAAATAAAAAAAGGAAAAGCAGGGTAATTTGACACAGAGTTAATAAAGGCAATGAATAACCTGCCAAGCAGCTGGGGGGCAGGCATGGCATGAAGCTATCACTTCAAGTCTCTGCATCCTTGTCAGCACCACCTCGTCTCCTGTCCTTGTCCTTCAGTGACACAGAATCTTTTAAATCAGAAGTGCCCGAGCTATTCCCACTCCTCTGTGTGCAGAAATCACCTCGCTCAGTCCCAAAACACATCTGTGACCGTGGGAGGAGTTTGGCAGCATGCAATAATTAACATTACACAAGAGCTCAGGACCAGAAGCAAAGGATAAACTCAGGGCTGGATTGAAAACAAGCTGGGGTGTGTAGGATGAACCAGCCAAGATGGAATTCAGCCACAAGCTCCTCAGTCCTCTGTGTGCAAGCAATCTGGTGCTGTGGGTTTGGATTCTTCTTCGGAAGTCACAGCACTGGCCAAGGCTGGACTGAGAGGTGAGCTCCAACTTGACTCCCTGCCCTTGACACCAGAACTTTTCTGAATATTTTCAGGATTCCAGGAAGCCTTGGAAGAGTGCCCAGTTAGCCAGAGGGCTTCTTAGAAATTGGGAAACCACAGTCTGGGGAAAAACATATTAGTGCCTCGTGGCAGACAGGGTCAGGTGAGTCAGCCCTGGAAACCCAGCAACCTTCTCCCACCCCTGCCAGTGTCAAACTGGTCCCAGGTGAGCTCTGGCTGGTGGGTTGGTGGCATGCAGGACTGCAAAGGCTGCAAAGATCATAGAATCATAGAATTGGCTGGGTTGGAAGGGACCTCAGAGATCATCAAGTCCAACCCTTGATCCACTCCCGCTGCGGTTCCCAGCCCATGGCACTGAGTGCCACATCCAGGCTCTTTGGAAAGATCTCCAGACACGGAGAATCCACTACTTCCCTGGGCAGCCCATTCCAATGCCTGATCACCCTCTCCATAAAGAAATTCTTTCTAATCTCCAACCTAAACCTCCCCCGGCACAACTTGAGACCCTGCCCTCTTGTCTTGCTGAGAGTTGCCTGGGAAAAGAGCCCAACCCCCCCTGGCTCCAACCTCCTTTCAGGGAGTTGTAGAGAGTGATGAGGTCTCCCCTGAGCCTCCTCTTCTCCAGCCTCAACACCCCCAGCTCCCTCAGCCTCTCCTCGTAGGATCTGTGCTCGAGTCCGTTCACCAGCCTGGTTGCCTCCTTTGGACTCCCTCCAGGACCTTGATATCCTTCCTGAGCTGAGGGGCCCAGAACTGGACACAGGACTCGAGGTGTGGCCTCACCAGGGATGAGTACAGGTGCAGATGTCAAATGGTGCAGCAAACACGAGCAGCCCTGGCTGGCAGGTGCAGGTGGGTGCCTGCTGGAGCCCTGTGAGGTGGTGCAGACTTCTGCTTCTGGAGCTGGTAAGTTCATTGGTACTGAAAAAGGAGCACAATTTGCAGGTGGAGCCTTGCAAGGAACAGTGCTGCTGATCAAAGGTGACAGCACAGGTGATGGGGTCAGCTCAGGTCCTGGCTCGTGCTGGGGTGACACAGAGTGGACGCAGTGAGAACAAGCACCAGGAGGAGTTTGCTGATGGGACCAGTCTGTCCTCCCCCAGAAAAACCAGTGTGGGAATAGCCAGCATGGGTAACCAGACCCCCATGAACCCAGGGATGTCACTGTGATCAGTATCTGCTGGTGCCTTCCTCCATCATGAGGATTTCACCTCCCAACAGCTCCTTGCACAGAGGGATAAATGTGCTGCCAGCCATGACTTGCAGGATGGGGAAAGAGCCTGAGCCCAGGAAGGAGTCCACATGTGCAGGAGGTGCTGCAGGACATGGGGCTGGGAGCAAGGAGATCCTTGCAGCAGCAGTCCCTAAAATCCCTGCTCATCAGCATCCCACCTTGGCCACGGAAGGGCTTGGAGCAGCTCTGCCCGTGACTGACAGCTCTGTGTTCAGCAGCCTCAGCTCCTCTTCCCCAAAGATTTTTTCCTCCTATTTTTCTGCCACTGGAAGCTCTTTAGCTAAGGACAGTCCAGGCTGAAGCTGCTTCTCCCGCAGGGAGGGACAGAGGGAGGTGCTGGCCATGAAAGCTTTAAGCTCATTAGCTGCCAGTGGAAGGGGTAATTACGTTGATTTGTGTGGGAAGCTCAGTGGGAGCAGCTTTTCTTCTCCAGGCACCACCGACAGAGAGCAGAGGGATCCCATCTCCCCCCTCCTGAGCAGGATTAAGGAAAAGTACTGAGGAGGAAAGAGGAGGCTGAACAGCAGCTCTGCTGGGGGCATCTCTGGGGCCTCCACAATAGAGAATGGGACTGAAAAGAAGCACAAAGTAAAGAGCTCTGGGAGGAGAGGATGAGGAAGGAGGATGGTGCAGATGGGGCTCACCTGGGTTGTGCTGACCTGCACCAGATGTCCTGCACAGACCATGCTGCAGGGACTCATTCCTCCAGGGTTTTGGATCCAGGTTGTAGCTCCATCAGTATAGGAAAAAAAAACCACTCCTGTTGCAAAAGTTGTAATGAAAAGCTCAGCTGAGTGAGGGGCTGCAGCATCACTGCCCTCCTGGGGCTCCTGTGGTCCCCTCCATCCCTGGGCAGGCCTGGCCTGGCCTTTGTGGCACCAGGTAAGGGGGACTCTGCCATGGGGTGTCCTGCAGCCCTGGTGGCAATGGGCCCTCAGCAGCAGCTTTCTGCCTGGCACTACGTGTCCTCTGGGCTTCCCCGGGTGGGACCAGACCTCTAACACCATCCTCAGCTTTCCCCAAGCTTCCCAGGTGGAACCAGATGCCAAACCTTAGTTTTCTCTCCAAGGAAGAACATGTAATCCATGAAGTTAAAACTGATTATCACTAGCAAAACCAGAGAGTGGAGATCTGGCAAGGCTCTGTGGCTTTTCTCCTGACCCCCATCTGGTTGGTGAGGGTTGAGGCAGATGAGTTTTTCCTGCCCACACCTCCAGCAAAACTTCCCTCCTCCTCCTCAGGCAAAAAAGCTCCTGGAAAAGCTGTGACAGGGGGAGCAGAGCCATGGGGCTTCTCCTGTGGCACTGTCCCTGTCCCCAGAGGATGCTCCTGGCAGGGGCTTTTTTCCTCCCTACTCTGGGGAAGAACAACACGGGCCCCTTGGCCATACAGTGATGTTTTGGGGCTCTTCTGGCAATCTGTTAGCCACAGGCTGTGCTGGGAGCAGGGCAAGGTAATTGGTGAAGATGAGACTAATCTCTTTTTTTTTTTTTTTTCCCGTGAAAGGGGTGTGAAGAAGAGAAAAGGAGATGGACTGGCAAATTACCAGCAGGGCTGCTATAGTAACAAGGCTTTAAAGATTGCCTGGTCGGCCTCCCTGGGTCTATAGAAAGCTCTTTGGATAGTTCTGTAGTTTTCCACTTTCTCCTGAGGCAGCCTGGCCAGGGCTCCCTGGTGCTCTCTGTGCACCCACCTCCCCTTCACCCCAACCTGCTGCCTGCAGGACAGGGGCAGCAGAAGGATGCATGTTGAGCCTCAGGGATGTTTGGTAACATTTCTCCATTCTAGGCCCTGGGTAATTTCAGGGAAGTACTTTCACTTACTTATTTACTTGTTTCTCTCTCATTTATTCTACTCATTTATTTCCCCACAGGGCAGCAGCTAAGAAGAGAGAAGCCTCAGCCAAGGCTGAGGTGTGGTGAACACTCAGGGCTGGGGTTGGCACAGAGACTTGAGCCATTAGGTGAAGCTTTGCTTGGCATTACTGTGAGCTTCCCTAAGAGCCATTTCCCACCCCTAAAGCACCCCTGTCCTCACTGCCTCAAAAACCATCCTTCCTTATTCTTATTTGGAGGCTGTGGCTGACAGGGAAGGGAAATGGTTATCCATGTAGGCAAGAAGTCAAGTGCACATCTACTGTCCATTTTTTTCCCTCAGGAATTTGAGGACATATTCTGGGATATTTACTCTTGGCAAGTAGCTGTCAAAACAAACCAGCCAATTGTTAGCTAATTTTTAGGAGGTTTTTAATGTGTAAGTCATTACTGACTTCCTGAATGGTGGTGTCAGAATTACTTTCCTGTCAAACAAATGGAGTCCTCCATCACCTAAGAAGTCAAACTGCTCCATTTCCCATATTGTAATACTGTAACCTTGCAGATTTTTAATCACAGAAAGTTCTTAACTACAGGGAATTAGAAGATCCTTAAATCACCCAGTTTGTATTCAATGTTGTATTCCTCTTTTATAAGGAAAGCCCCAAACTTCCCAGAAGCAGTGCAGTGGTCCCAGGCTGAAGTGTTGTCAGGTGCTCTTGGACAACAGAAACCATAGGAAAGAGATTTTTTCCTCCAACCTCACATCAAGCTGCTGGAGGTTGCACTCACCATCTCTCTTTCCAAGCAGTTTTCCAGCCCTCCCAGCTGCAGGCCAGGCTGCTTCCCTCTGCACACTCAAGCCTGAGCCTTATCTGCAGCACAAGCTCCAGGTCAGATGTGAGGCTTGAGTGTATTTGCTGGATAAACAAGATTTAACAGGATTTCTGACTCTGAGAACTGCTCCTGAACCCCTGCCCTCTCCTAGGACTCCTGCTTGCATTCTTTTCAGCACTGGTTTAATTTACGTGGAGGCGTCTGTATTTTATGTCTTTGTTTCTTTGAAGTTCACTGGGATGGAGAAACACTCATGTTTCATTTCTGCAGGAGGGAGAATGTGTTAACAACCCAGCCTCGCAGAGGAACCCGGGATAATTTAGTAAAAACAAAAAGCTGGTGTGAATTCTGCCATGAAAACACTGAAATCAGTATGTGTGCTGGCCTGCAGCTTCAGTTCAAGAGTCTGCAGCTATACACTGTGAATCCAGAGAAATAATCTGTCTTATTATTAAAAAAGCACATAAGGCATGATTTTAATTCACATGAGACAGATGTTGTCCCTGTGCTGAAGAGTTTAGAGCTGTCTAGATATGCAGCACTATATGGAACCAAGCACAAGTGTAGGAAGAACTTATTGGAGCAGGTGCTGAGCCAGCCAGGGTCAATGACAACCCCTCATTAGCTGGGATGCTCTTGTAAGCATCAAGAAAGAAGCAAAACACTCACCAAAGTGTTCAGTTCTTACTAAAAGAGCAAGAAAACTCCAGAGGTATCACATAAAAGGGGGTGCACTGGGATAAATACCCACCTGCAGCAGGTCCTTGCTGGAAACTGTGATCTGAGCATGGCCCAGAGGAGAGGAGAGGAGAGGAGAGGAGAGGAGAGGAGAGGAGAGGAGAGGAGAGGAGAGGAGAGGAGAGGAGAGGAGAGGAGAGGAGAGGAGAGGAGAGGAGAGGAGAGGAGAGGAGAGGAGAGGAGAGGAGAGGAGAGGAGAGAAGAGAAGAGAAGAGAAGAGAAGAGAAGAGAAGAGAAGAGAAGAGAAGAGAAGAGAAGAGAAGAGAAGAGAAGAGAAGAGAAGAGAAGAGAAGAGAAGAGAAGAGAAGAGAGAAGAGAAGAGAAGAGAAGAGAAGAGAAGAGAAGAGAAGAGAAGAGAAGAGAAGAGAAGAGAAGAGAAGAGAAGAGAAGAGAAGGGAGAAGAGAAGAAGAAGAGAGCCTCCCAAGAGCTGATCCTCATGCCTCTGTCAGCAGAGAACCTTCTAAGAATGATACCACCAGGGAACTCCTGCTCATTTGCTCCAGCACAGGCATGCAAGCCCAGAGCCACCACTGTACTTGGAGCCTAGAGGAGGACCTTGGGACCTGCTGTAAATCCTGATTTATGGGAGGCTCCTCGGCAGCTGGAGGTCCCCATATTCATTTCAGAGAGCTGATGAAGAAAGAACATCCCTGGCTCTGACATTGTTTGTTTACTCCTCCCTGTGTGTCTCAGATGGAGCACATCCATCTTCAGAAGTGACACCAATGCCTACAAAGACAGCAAAGCTGTAACCAGAAACTTGTGGGTGCAGAGGAAGGGATCATAGTACACAGCTCAGTTATGTTGCTCTGGAATTTCCTTCTGTTCTTCTGTAAGTGGAGGGAGGCTCCAGCCTTCTGCTGGTAACCACAGGCACAATTCCCAGTTATGACCAGACCTGAACTCCCAGTAAAGCTGAAGAAATGGCTCCGTGCAATGGAGCCTTCCTGGCCTGAGTCCAAGAGCCACCAGCTCTCCCAAGGCTGCCACTTCTGGGAGAACAGACATACCTGGAAGGGAGGATGCTCCTAGTTTTAGTAGCACTCTTTTCTTCTTTCTTGTTTTAATTAAATTATGCCGTGCCCAGAAGGTTCCTCTGTTTCTGTTATGGAATGTTTCAGAGCTCACCAGGATGTTATTCATTTGGTTTGGAGGCTTGTGAGCTGAGGGGTAAATTTTTATTAACTTCTTCTCAGGCAAAAGGACTCAGCCTTGGGGTTTCATGCATATTTACACTCGATGCTAGACTTGCAGGGGTGTTCTTGACATTTCACTTGTCTCTCTGAGAACGTCTTGCTTAAGCAATGTGCAATATTCAAGCAAAACACAGACAAAAAACAGCCTTTGGCTAAGAGACAGAGATCTGAGGACCTGACGTGGAAGTTCTGCTCTGGAAGGAACTGGGCTGCTGCTCCCTAGCAGCTTGGGAACTGTACAGTTTCTCCACCATTATAAGGAAGTCAATGCAAAAAACTTGCCTGTTGAAGGCAAAAAATGGCTTTTAGACAGATGCTTTGCCTTCAGAACTTGATGTTTGTAACTGGATCCCATTTTTGCTCTAGATCCCATATGTGACTTTTTGCTTTCCATGCTGAGATCCCCTGCTGAACCTGGGAGCTCCAGGGCAGGGGCTGCAGCACCTTGTGTCAGATGATGATTTAAAGCATGGCCCTGAGGTCCTGTGATGAAGCATGGCAATGATTCACTGCAAATGAAGATGGTCCCTGCTTGGCAGCTGGCAGAGCAGCTGTCCTGGCCTCTGGAACCCATCTGCTGCTGCTGCCTCTCCCAACCTCTGCTCTCCTACCAGCCTGGGGTGACACGGGCACAAGCTTTTGTGGCACAACCCTCACCTGCAGTTTGTAAAGCTTTTCAATTGCCCGGGAGAGGTTAATAATAACTCTCTAAAAGCTTTCCCTTGCTTCTTTATCACTCTTCTCTTTTGTGCTCCTCATGTGGGGTAAGGAGAGGTCAGCTCTGTTCCTTTCCTGAGTGTATCTCACGATGTGTCCCAGCCAGGCAGTGTTCAATGAACCTGTGCTAGCAAAGTCCCAAGGTAATTACAGTAACTTCTTTAGCACTTGGAAGCCACTTCAGAGAAAATTGCTATCAGCAGACACAGGATCCATAGGTCCTGACTTCAATGAGCTTGTGTGGTGGAGGCCAAGCCAGATCCCTCTGGAAGAGGAGGGAGCCAGGGCTGCACTTCTGCTGCATGTCAGGCTCAGCTTCCAGCCACTCAGCCCTGGTTTGGTTTTTTTTTTGGTTCTGAAGGCTTCCTTCCTCTCTTCAACTCCAAGCTGAAATCTAAATTAAAACGCTTAATCTTCAGTTCTTCAGGTTGCAGAGACAAAAAGCTATAAATCTGGAATGGGCTGTAAGAAGATCCATCAGTGGCTAGCTCCAGCCACACACCTGAGGTGACCAGTGGTGCTGGGACAAGGGACCAACTGGAGTGCTCATCTCTCACCCTAAACCTCTGCTGCCCACAGTGGAGAAGGAAGGGGAGGTGGGTGACATCTGAATGACTCTGTGTTCCCCTCTCAGATGACACCTGGACCCTGCTGAGGAACGCTGAGGCCACCAGCCATCAAGGGGCTGCAGTGTTGTGTCTTCACCTTGACACACTCAGCATCACTGTTCTTCTCTTGGCTGTCAATTTTGCTTGAAAAAAAAGAGAAGGAGACTCCACAACCTCCCTGGGCACCCTGGGCCAGGGCTCCCTCACCCTCACAGGCAGGAGGTTTCTCCTCATGTTGAGGTGGAACTCCTGTGTTCTAACTTCTGGAGGCCCCAGGCCTCAGCTGCATGACCAAAAGAGGTTTTTCTACATGTGTATGGGACTTATGGAAGCAAATGCCTGCTTGATGGCCCTCATTACCCATGTGTCTTGGTCAGAGAAGTTGGCAGGGTGGTGGCTGAGACTGAGACCCACCTCAACTCTTTCCAGTACAGTTGCTCAGCCTTGCCAACTCCTGGACTTGGTTCTGATGTCCCATGCTGATGTTTTTCTCACCCAAGCTGTGATTCCTGGGGAACACCTACCAACAATGCAGACTTGAGGTGAGGAAATCAAAATTGGATTCCAGAGAAGAGAAGCTCCCTCTGCTCGAATCACTCCTGGGAAGGTGAATCTGTCCCTTCCTCCCCAGTGCCATCCGTGGCTTTGCCACTCTCCTGCCACACAGGTCCTGCAATTTTCCAAAACACGGGACTGTCCCTATCTCTGCCCTAATTCAATGGCATCACATGATCCTTCCTACCAGATAGGAGCTCTGGAAATGTAATGGTTTGCTCCAGCAATTGAGAGAAGCATCCTCTGGGATTGCTATGATCTGATTAAAGAAAGCACTGAAGTGCAAGACAGCAGCACCATTAATGAGCCTGTCTGAGAAAAAGATGAGGCAGGAGAAAAACAGTTTGCCTGCTGGCTTTTGAAATTGAAGCTGTGCTCTGGTGATGAAGATGCAGAATATTAGAGGGAGCTTAGAAAGGAGCAAACCAGGATGGGTCACATCATGCAAAGAAACACCTCGTGCTCTTCTTCAGGGAAGCATGGAAGGGATCTGGGGAGCCATTGGTCATGCAAAACGTGTTCCTGAGGAGGAGGGAATGCAAACTCTTCTTCAGAAAGGCAGGAGCAGGCAACCTTCTTGACAGTGAATAAAAATTACTAATCAAAAGAATTGTAATTAAAGCAATTACCATGTGCTCTGCATACATCCATCCTGCATGTTTCATAAAGTCTAATAGGGCACGGTGCTGGGGATTGATGCATAGGAAATTGCTGGTTAATCACCAGGGAATGGGCAACTTCCTCATCCAATCTTCAGTGACTGACTTTTGCACACTCCTTTGAATGCAGTTTGCACCAGTGATGCTTATGAGAGACTCTTCAGTGAAATAAAGGTGCTTAACAAAGTTACTGCTCCCTGCATGCAGCAAAACAAGTCTTGGAAGAGCTTCACATAGGGTTCAGCTTCACTGAAACAAACTTCTTTGGGTACTGCAAAGTACTTTGGGCTTGTGTGGTGCTGCTGGTTTTTTGGACCTCTAGCAGCCTGGGCTGAAGCTGCCTGGGGCTCCCCAGCATAGCCCAGAGCACTGAAGGAGCCACAGCCACTTCACCTAACACTCCCACCAAGAAACCCAACTTCTCAGGAATTTATTTTCTGGCTTCTCCACTAAGCATGGACCTAAGACAGCCCTGAAAAGTTAGGTTTCAGTTGTAATTACAGATTAAGAGGCTGCCACAGCCTCATGGTGGTCCTGTAAGTGAGGCAATCACTCCAAAGCATCTGAAGCCTTTCAGTATTAACCCTAATTTATTCTTGTAGAGAAACAAGATAAACCAGGTGCCTCGAGTTGCCAAAGAGTGGGTGTGAGTCCACCTGTGCCTGGTTAGGGCAGGCCCCCTATTACCAGGGGGCCAATAAAGGTGGGACACACACCCACAGAGAGAAGCTCACTCTGGTGTGAGGCAATGGAGAGGCCAGCAGCTTGTCGAGCCTCAGGAGCAAGAAAGGCTCTTCCAGCTATGTATTCTTATACTGGTTTTCATTTTTTTTTTCCTAGTTTGATTTCCTTCTTGGAAATGGCTTCAGATTGGTATCCTGAAAGCCCATCAGGAAAGCTTTATCCCTTGAAGACCTTTGGTAGAACTCACAAACTCAGCAGATGGATTCTGATTCCAAGCGTCAGGCCAGCAGCTGCCTCCCAGGCAGGATGCAATGCCATGGGAGAGACCTGGAAGGGTTTGGGATCTCTTTTAGCAGCTTTTCCTGGTCAGTGTGTGGTCAGGACATCAGCTCCTCAGGGTTACATCATCAGAAGTGACAGAAAACTCAGGTGCCTTTCTCTGGGATCATTTGGATTCCTGGCAACTTGTGTTGGAAGTGCTGAAGGTCAGGTTGGATGGGGTTTGGAGCAACCTGGTCTGGTGCGACACATCCTTGTTCCTGACCTTTAATGTCCCCTCTAACCCCAACCAGTCTCTGGTTCTGTGATTCTAAGATGACTTCGCTGTCAGGCTGGGGATGTCCCAGCCAGGCTGGCTCACAGCCACCTTAGATGAAGGGCAGCAAATGAAGCTCTCACTCAGCTGCAAAGAGCACCCAAAGCAGCATGGAGCAGCACATTAGAGGCAAAGTGGACCTGTTAGAGATGAGGGTGAGGTAGGTGCCTTTTTGGGAAGAGAAGCTCCATGGTGCCTCTTTAGTGTCATTTTCTGTGGGTGTCTCATCAAACCACTACAAGAAATGGCTTCAGAGTACAGTTTTATTTCCTTGCTGGGAATGTTTCCAGATCACTACATAACAGCATCACCAGAAAGAAAATGAAATTTATAATTACTGAAGACAGCTCTGGGAAGAATGGAATATTGTTTAACCACGGAGCTGCTGGTAGCATCAGGGAAATGCCAGTGAAAGCACATTCAGAGGTTTTGGCCTGATCCTCACCCTCCTGGTGCCATCAGACTCCAGGGGGTGGGAAGAAGCTTGGGTGGTGGTTTGGAACCCTGACATTCTGTGATCCTTCAGACTGCCCTTTCTCCATGCTGTGCCCTGAGAGACAGTCACCCTGCACCTTCCAGAGTCCTCCCACAAACTTTTTGCTTCCTCAGTTATGTTTGTTGCTCTTCCTTCCTGTTGCAGGCACATTCCCCTTCCACTCCTGGTGATGTCCTGGCTTGGAGTTTGCTGGTGTTGGGTTGCAGATTCCTTGGAAGGGGCCTGGACCTTGCAGCATGCTGGGTGTATTCCTGCCAGCTGTCAGGAAGATGTTCTGCAGGCTGAGCTCAGGGCAGCACTTTGGGTGCATTCCCATGTTTGTTTCCTTGGCTCTGCTTGTCCAACTTCCTCCTGTTACCCCCTCAGCCAGCTTGCAGAAGTCACTTCTCATTTTGGAGTTTGTGAAGCCAGAAAAATAATCATCAGCATATCAACCACTTCCTCTTTCCAAGCCAGGACTCCCTGACAAATGTTTTATTTCACAGGATGTTAAAAAAAAAGAAAAGAAGAAAAAAAGAAAAAAAGAAAATCTTGACTTAGACCAGAAACTGTAAAGTGTGATTTCCCCAGCACACACCTGGGGTGAACCAGCTGGACCTCACCTGCAGCCAGGACGACTCAGGACTCCTCAGTGCTGCCAACAATGGTAATTAAACATAGGGATGATTTTGCATAAAGAGATTTTTAATTTAACTTACAGGGGAGCAAGAGGAAAGCTGGTTCAGCAGCTGAGCTACTTGCCTGTGGTTTGTGTGCTGCAGATTTCATTTCCAACATTAAGGATGTAATTTGTGCCTGAACTGACCCCACTTGGTGTGTTTGGAGACTACAACAGTGCTGGGCAATGCCACCCACACAGTGTCTGATTCATCGGTCAGAGACTCCTGTCTTCCACTGTCTGCCCCACCAGGACCAGGACCTAGGTTTGGTGAATTAATTAATGTCTGAAGTTAGGCTGGACATGTGTCAGAATCATCAGATCATTTATGTTGGAGAAGAACTTTAAGATCACCAAGTTCAACCATTAATCCGGCACTGCCAAGTCCACCACTGAACCACAGCATCTGAGACTGGTTTGATCTGGAATGGTTCTTAAAGCTCATCCAGTGCCACCCCCTGCATGGGCAGGGACACCTCCCACCAGCCCAGGTTGCTCCAAGCCCCATCCAACCTGGGCTGAGACACTGCCAGGGATGGGGCAGCCACAGCTTCTCTGGGCATCCTGGGCCAGGGGCTCAGCACCCTCACACCAAACAATTTCCTCCTAAAATCTCATCTCCCCATGTCCCAAGTCCCTCCCCAGCTTTCCTGGAGCCCCTTCAGGCACTGGAAGGTGCCCTAAGGTCTCCCCATTGCAGCCTTCTCTTCTCCAGGCTGGACACCCCCAGCTCTCTCAGCCTGGCTCCATGGCAGAGCTGCTCCAGCACTCAGAGCATCTCTGGACTGAGCCTTCTCTGGACTCCTTTCAATAGCTCCATGTTCTTCTTTTGCTGGAGACTCCAGAACTGGAGATCTTTAGGGAAGCCCCACTCACTGACCCACTGCATAAGACTAATGAAGATGAAGAGAAAGAGGAGCCAATTCCTTTTTTCTAAACTAGATTTTAGGCACAGCTGCACCTGTACAGAGCTGTCTGAGCCTTTGGCTGATGCCTCTCATGGCAGGAGGCAGACATTTTGCTTGCACTTAGAGAGGCAGCTTCTGGGAAGCAGACTGAAACAAAGGCAATTGGGATGGCAAGAGAAATGGAGTCACTTTTTATGTCACAGTCAAGTAAAAGCAGAGAAAGTGACTGTGTCCTCCAGTGATACATCCTCCCTCCTGCCTCGGGGACTCTGAGAGGAGCTGCAGTTCCACCCCGCTGTCTCCATTATATAAAAGAAGAACCAAGCACATTATTTGTCTCAAATGGAAAACAAATAAATAAATAAGCAACGAGCAATCAAAAATTATTTTGTCATAAATTACCCACTTCAATTTTGCTTCTCAGTCACTAACTTCCCACTGCAGAACAATCCATCTGGGAGGCTTTTGTCAGCCTCTTTCTTACCCCTGCCCTTCTAATTAATAAGAAGGTGGCCTTCCAGTTTGAGTCTGCTTTCTGTTCTACTCAAATTGGTTAGAAATGTGCTACTGATTCATTTTTCCTTGCAATTACACCCAGCAGTCAGGCTCTTTCCTACACGTGTGCAGGATTTGCTGTGCAGAGGGTGATGTGAGCACCAGAGATCCACAAAGCAGTTGGCAAAATACATTGGGGGATCTGGAACTGTATTTAACACCTGCCATTATCTGTTTGCAGGAGACAAAAGACACGAGGGAAAACAGTTTTTAGCTGTCTGGGGAGAGCTCAAAAGATATCTTTCAGCATTTCCTATTCCACTTCTTTTTTTTTTCCATTAAAAATCCAGGTCTCTGAAGACCTACCTTTCAATTTGCTTTTCAAGTGTGATGAAAGACACCATGAAATCCTGGCACTACAAAATTCAGGGAAATGAGTTTCTATGGTGGCTCTGCAGAAATTTGTTCTTTGCTTAAGTGGAGCCTGCAAAGTGACAGAGTTTTTTACCTCTTTGCAGGGCTTTGAGGCTTGATGTTCCACGAGAGGTGCAGGTGCACCAGTGTTTGTTCCTGGGAAGATGCTGTGTTCTCAGGGCTCAGACTGCCTGAGCTGTGTTTAATCCAAGTCAAGTCACAGAAGATTGTGTTCCAGCCTTAGAACCACCATCCAAACTCTATTTTGTCATCTGCTGCTGCAGAGAAAACATTGTCTATTTGGGAAGGAAGAGAGCAGCATCTCTTAATGTGGTAGGACTTGGTCCAAGGCCAAGCCAAGAGAAGAAGTCAGGAGGTCACAGTCCAGAGCAGAAAGGGACAAGTTCAAGCATGGTTATAGCTGTGATGTAGCTCATGCAATGGGCCTAAGGGCAAGAACCTGAGCTTAAAGGCAGATCTGGAGATCCACACGAGGCTTCTCACTGCTGTCCTGCACAGTGAGCCCAGGTCTGGGCCATCTGTACCCACACCAGAGCTGGCCTTGGGCATAACTCCCAAGTAAGGGAAAAAGCCATCCTGAGGACCTTGCCAGCAGCCTCCTGGACCCTGCAAAGAGCTGGGTTTGGAGAACCACATGCTGGGAGATGATCCGTGTGTCCATGGGTGCAGGCCAGGTGGGGAGTCACCCCCTGGGAGGGGTGTCTGTGTTACAGGTTTGGGGGGATGTAGGGGGACACTGGGGGGTCAAGGGGTCCCCAGGGCTGGGGCTGCTGAGCTGTGAATGTCCCATTTCTAAATGTGTGGGCTTTGGTGTTTGTCAAATCACAGAATGTCAGGGGCTGGAAGAGACCTTGAGGTTTGTTCTACATTGAGGAAGCTTTTCTGTGACCACAACTGTGACCATCTAAACATGTGGTTGCAGTGTATACCTGGAAAGGGTGTTTCTGTCACCATTTATTGCCTGTCCCCTGACAAGCAATGCCTGTTGACAGCTGGGAAGCACACCATGAACATTTGCACAAGGGCTGGCAGAGGTGGTTTGCTGTAATGAGACAAATGAGAGTCCTGGTGACTGAGTGGGCCTTCACCAGCACATGGGCAAGAAGAGAACCCTCTGTTGTAATGTTAGCCATGGGCAAGGAGAAGATTTAATTCTGCTGGGGTTGGAAGGAATGAGCAGTAATCCTGCACAATTTCTCTTCCAAAGCCCTCGTTTCAGGTTGGCTGGAGGGAGGCTCAGGCAGACACTGAGTCAGAGGCTGAAGAGTCTGCAGCTACAGAGGTTGAACACTTCATTTTTTTTTCCTCTGGTTTCAAACAGCAGCTTTGTTTCCGCAGGAGATCAAAGATTAGGGGGTTGCCAAGTACTTCTAATGCTACCCTACATTTTACCCTGTACCCTCACATGCTGAGCACACATTTACCTCAAGGTTCCTTGCATGCACTGATGGCAGGAGACAACATTTTTACCAAGCCTCTACAATCCCTGGGAGGGTAAAACTCAGCTCTAGCTGAAAGTCTTTTCAGTTCCAGGCTGAGGACTTCACTCAGAGCTGTTTCTCCCCTTCCTTGCTCCTCAAGCCCTGGCTATGCCTCTCCTTTCCCAGTGTCTGGAAAACATCTGTTCCCCAGCCCTCCAGGATCCCTGGCATTTATCTTTCTGTATCATCAACTCTCCGCCCATTTCCAACTCAAATTGAAATCACATTTTCTCTTTTGCTTGTGGTTCCTAAATCATACACCCAGCTCGTTTCCAAATATCACTTCAGAAACTCAGCGAGGTGATTATTAACAGCAGCTCTGTTCTTCTCTGGAGGAGAAATAACACCAGCAATACGTGCAATGTGTACACAGTTGTCATTCTCCTTCTCCTCTTTTGCCAAACACACTGCTCTTAACGGGCAATAAAAACAACCCTTCACCCAGCATTAAGTGGTGCAGACTGTGAAATCAGCCAGGAACCACACAGAACCAGGGCAGGATTCCTGCACATGTGCTGAAACTTAGGGTGATCACCACATTCTGCCATGAATTAGTGCCTGGCTAGCAGGAGAGCAGCAGCTCTCAGAGCCAAGCTGCACACACAGCAATTTGGAGCCCAGCTGGAGCCATGTGGTTTCTTCAGCCACTTGTGGGGAGCAGCAAAGTGCAAGATAGAGATAAATCTGTGTGGTTAAGTCGTGGCAAATCGTGCTGTGACCATAATGAAGCTATTGATGATTTTATTCCAAGAGTTCACATGGAAAGCAGGCCAGGACTTCCCAGAGACCTAGAGCTGCTGGAAAGTGCTGAGCTGTGGTCTGGTCTGCAAGCTGCCAGGATGGCAACAGGGTAAGTACAGGGGTTTTTTTCTTTCTCTTTTTCTTTTTCTAACATGTAGTAATAGAGTACTGAAGAATTGCATGGCCCATTGTAGTAGAGGATGTGCAATGAAGAAGCTTTGGGGTGTCTCCTGAAGCAAACCCACACAAACTGGTGCTGTGCACAGGGGGGTGCTGAGCTCAGGGATGTTCCTCCTTCCATCTTCCTCCTCCTCCTGTGTTCTCATTCCAGCAGGAGCCAGGGTTTTCCTTCCCCACTGCACTCAAGGGTAAGAGGGCAGGTTTCCCAAGTCCTTTGCAGGATTAGGAGGGAATAGAAAGATGGGGCAGCTCTAAGTCCTGTGGCGAAGGGACAGCAATGTGGGCCTCCCAAGGAAGGGAGGGAGAGGAAGACAGAGCTTTTCCAGGGATGGATCCATGCACAGAAGGGAATTTGTGTTTTTAGCCTTGCAACATAACAGAGACCCAGCCAGGGACCACTTTTCCACTGCAGATAGCCTGAGTCACATGTATTTACTACCATGGAGTGGTACTACTCGTGGAAGGCAGTGAAAATACACACAGAAGTACTGAGCATGAAGAAGATTTGTAAAATTTAGAGCTTTTAAATCTTCAGTGCACTCCTTGTATTAGGGCTTCTTCACTGAGATGTCCTCAGAATTGGGAAAAAAATTCCCGACAGCTGAAAGTTTGATGTCCCATCATGTGGGTTTGATGTCCCATCATGTGGGTTTGATGTCCCATCATGTGGGTTTGGTGTCTCCATCTTAGGGGTTTGATGTCTCCATCTTAGGGGTTTGGTGTCCCTATCATGTGGGTTTGATGTCTCCATCTTAGGGGTTTGATGTCCCATCATATGGGTTTGGTGCCCCCATCATATGGCTTTGATGTCCCCATCATGTGGGTTTGATGTCCCGTCATACAGGTTTGATGTCCCCTCATATGAGTTTGGTGTCCCCCTCATATGGGTTTGGTGTCCCCATCATGTGGATTTTGGTGTCCCCACCATATGGATTTGATGCCCCCATCATGTGGGTTTGATGTCCCATCATACAGATTTGATGTCCCATCATACAGGTTTGGTGTCCCCATCATGTGGGTTTTGGTGTCCCCATCGTATGGGTTTGATGCCACCTCGTGGTTGTTTCGTGTCCTGATTTGCAGGGGAACATTTTCACTCTTTTGGGATGGTTCCCAAGCATGCTCCTTATGAAAGAGAAATAGTTGGAAGACAGGATGAATATATTACAGATGTCCTGCTCTGCCCTTGCCCTTCACTGCTGATTTTCATCCCTGCCTCCAAACAGCATTGTTAATAAGTGTCAGGATGAATTAAACTGCAGGGACTGCAAATGATCCTCAGTAGCTTTCCGTGGCAATATCTCCAGGATGGGATGTGGCCATTAGAGACCATGCTGAGATGTCTCTGACATAAAACACCAGCCACAGTTTCCTCCTCATCTAAGGACATCAGAAAAATCTCTTCCACCCAATTTGCAGCTACATTTGCAGACTTCTTTCCTCCCTAAGAGACCAACTTCCTTCTCCAGCCCAATTATAGTGTGCTAAGAGTGTAAGAAAAGCTGAGTTACTTCAGCCTTTTAAAAGTGAGCCAGGAGAAGGGACAAAGACTGGTACCACTATTTCAGCTGAGGACTGTGTCTTCCAGGAGAAAATTGACTCTTACCCTCTCAGTAATTTTGCCATCTGACAGCAGAGAATGATTTGCCCTGAAAAAATCATGGAGCATTTCAATCGTTTGTCCAGTAAATAACTTATATTGCTCTTGTTTGCTCTTTGAACTGTGGAAAAGATATCGTTTCACAACTGACTGAACACACTCTTCAAACATTACAATGTAAAACCATCAAGCTTTATTGACTGAATAATCACAGACCGTGTAAAAATGGGAGCAAAATGGTTCCCTGTGGCATCCTTTTTTTCCTAGCCTCAGGCATCCTCCTATTGCAAACAGCATCATGGCAGAGCCTGCAGAAACACCAGATCCTGGAGGCAATGTAGCTGGGATGTTGCTGCACCTGAGCCTCAGGGGTTCTAGCTTGGCTAATTAATTTCCATGGAATTCTATAATATCACAGAAATCTCATTTTCAATTCATGGAACCATCTTGGACCTTGCTAGTTGGGGGGAGAGAACCTCTGCAAAGCAAGCAGCTCCAAGGCAGATATGTGGTTTTTTTACTGTAAATCTAAATGAAATTACTTTTGCTGTGGCATGTTGTGCACCCTGCTGTGGTTAGGTGTTTGTCTGCAACTTGTTCACCAGGCTGAACACATTTGGAATGTCTAAATTAAGCTGCTTTTAACCCCGTTCCCTACCTGCAGACATTCAATAAAATTCTGCATGCATATTTGTTTACCTCGCTTTCTATTTAACTAAAATTCTTCGCCTTTGCTTTCTTTAAGAACTGCCCATTTGAACTGGATCACAATCCATGCACAAATCAGGGTGCAAAAATGGAAAAGACTTTCACAAACACACATCCCAAAAGGCTTGAAAGGCTGATGGCTGAGTTTAGGCAACGTGAATCCCACCACACACTGGTCAGCCTCTGATCTGGTCTGTCTGCCAGTGAGAAAACCATCTGGATGTTCTGCCAGCTGATTCCAGAGAGGACAAACCAGGCCAGAGTTTATTGCTGCTGAAAATCTCAACTCCCACTTTCCTGTGGCTTGGTTATAACCCATCCCTCAAACTGAACCTTCCTCTTCTGCTGCAGTGGCTGGAAAGGAAAGGACGTAGCTGAGGGGACACTGCATCACACATCACCTCAAGGAGCATCTCCTGCTGCTATTTCACCTCTCCGTGGTGTTCTGATTATTCATGATTTGTTTGCTGGCTCAATTTATTTTTAGTTGGCAGAAACAGCTGTGAGGGGGAGAAGAAAGAAGGAACGAAAGCCGACAGCACGAGTAACTTTTTAACTCAAAACACATCTCAATGAAAAGAAGCTAAACATTCCCTGAGCTCCTGCTACCACTTTTCCCCATCAGCAGCTGCTGTGCTCCCCAGGAATATTAAGTGGTTTTATGGGTGAAGATGGAGGTGGGAGGAAGCCCATCCCCAGCAGCCCATCCCTTGTGGACCCCACGCAGGACTGTGGGACAACACAAGGTGGTGAGAAGCTGTCTGGTGCCCAAGCTCAGACAGACATCCATCAAATGGGATCACCAGTGAGATTTCAAAGCTATCCTCTTGCAAGGAGGTTGTGTGTGGACAGAAGCATCCAGAAATTCATGTTTTACCAATGTAAAATACAGTGAAATCTAGGTTTGCCCTTAAATGAAGCTCATACACAAGCTACCAGGGAGAAAGCTCAAACTGTGCTGGGACTGACAATGTTTATTCAAGGTACACAACACTGGGAAAGTTTCCAACCACCAAATATTGTGACATGGTCATTTTATGTCATTTTATGCCGTATCTCCTCTTCTTACTGTTTTTTCTAAAAAGCTTCAAGTGATCACAGCAATAACTGATTTTCCCTTTGTTGCTTTGTTTGTCTGCCAGCCTCTTCAATACACCTCTTTATTGCTCCCCACTCTTTGCCTCCTGAGGATCAGGGTTTAACTCTGAATCCTTGACTCGGGTTTGAGCTTTGACTCTTCTTTGTCTTCCTAATTCCCCCTCACACAAGGCCATGAAGGGGCTCCGTGCCATGGGGACACAAGGTGACACCACAATCCAGGACGTGGTCTCAGCCCTGCTCCTTCCTCCAGAGCCATCTCCTCCTGGCTGCTCCTGCCCCAGCACTGAGGCCCTGAATACTCAGGGGATCTGAATTAGGTGGAAAGAAGGGAATGGAGCTGGGGAAGGGTCTGGAGCACAAGTCTGAGCAGGAGGGGCTGAGGGAGCTGGGGGTGTTGATCCTGGAGCAGAGGAGGCTGAGGGGAGACCTTCTGGCTCTCTGGGAGGAGGTTGGAGCCAGGGGGGGTCGGGCTCTGTTCCCAAGGAACAAGGGATGGGACAAGGGGAACTTTTGGCCTCAAGTTGTGCCAGGGGAGGTTTAGGTTGGAGCTGGGGAACAATTTCTCCCTGGAAAGGGTTGTCAGGGCCTGGCCCAGGCTGCCCAGGGCAGGGGTGGATTCCCCATCCCTGGAGGTGTGGAGATGTGGTGGTGAGAGCCATGGGTCAGTGGTGGTCTCGGCAGTGCTGGGGGAATGGTTGAACTGGACGATCTTCAACATCTTTTCCAAGGCAAACGATGCTGTGTCAGATCGGGCAGAATCGTTCCCACAGCAGCTCCCTGGGGAGGCTCGCCCGGTGACGGAGCAGTTGGCTGCGGGGAGCAGCACCTAAGGCGGAGGAAGGAGGGAAGGAACCCCACCCGCGGGTCAGCCCCCGGGTGACAGAGCGGGGCCCGGACCCCGGGGCAGTGCGGGACCACCGGCCCCGTTACCATGGCAACACCGCCGAGGGAGGGGTGGGGAGGGGTGGGGGTGTTTGCCCCGTGCGCAGGCGCCGCAGCCCCCAGCCCGCCCGGTGCCGGACCCGCCAACTGCCCCAATTCGAATTCGCATCCTCGCCGTCCAATCAGAGCCCGCGGGGCGGGGAGGGCACCGCCCCCCGCCCTCCTCCTCGACCAATCAGAGCGCTTGCTGTGTTTAAAAAAAAAAAAAAAAAAAAAAAAAAAAAAAAAAGTGCGCGCGGCCGATAGGCGTCGCTGAGCGGGAGGGGTGAGTTCCGGGCGCCCCGCAGCGAGGGGGCGTGGCCTGGGCCGGTCCGGCCTGGGCGGGGCTGGCGGCCTGAGCCTTCCCTGACCCTGGCTGAGGAGGGGGTGTGGCCAGAAGGAGGCGTGGTCTCCCATAAGCCACGCCCATCCCGTCTGTCAGGCCCCGCCCCCCCCGCTCCCCTCACTCGCAGCCGGCGGTGCGGCGGGTAAGGCAGCGCCCGGGGCATCGCCGTGATGAAGGCGGGCGGTGAGTGCGGGCTCCGTGACTGTCGCTTCGTCTTTCTGCCTCCCCTCACCCGCTGTCTGTCCCCTCCTGAGGGAACCGGGAGGCTCGCGGCCCGGCGGAACGGGCTCTTCGCGGGCTCCCACCGGCGCCTCAGGGGCGATAGCAAGGGCGGCGGGGGCTCGGCGGGGCGCTGGGGGCTGCGAGGAATTCAAATGGTGGCGGCGGGGGACGGTGCGAGCCGGGGGGGCTCCGCTGAGGCGGGAAGGGAGGGAGGGGGGCACGGTCAGTCAGGCTGCGGCTTCCCTGGGCCTCCCGCTGCGGGCTGGGCCGGCGCTGCTTTTCCCTCCTTCCCTCCCTGCCTCGGGCTGGAGGGTCGCTGGGTGCGCTCACAGGAGGTGTCTGAGCGCTGAAGCTACAGGAGTTAAGAAATGTGGATGTGGGGGGAAGGGGGGAGAAACGCTTAAGGCATCTTTGAGTTTGTTTGGCACAAATGGATGTGAGAGAACCCCTGTTCCAACCTGAGCACAAGGCGTTTGTACTCTTAAGGTTGCCCAGAGCGGTTGCGAGGCTCCATCCGTCCATCCATCCTGGGAGGTTCAAACCCCCCTTGGCCGCGTCCCGCCCAGGCTGAGGTCGCTGCCCCCTTGGGCAGGGCTGGAGGGGGCTGAGCTCTGGAGGTTTCCTCCAGCCTAACCCGCTCTGATTTTGTGAAGCAAGAAATTGGATTTTTCCCTGTGTACCAACAGCCTGTCTTGGGAAATTGAGGTTTTTCCTGAGTTGCCCAAGTACCCCGTGCTCTGGAGTCATTCAGGCTCGTTACAGGTGTAATGGGTGTAGCAGTGTGGATGTCCATTTCTTTTTCATGGCCATGGTATTGCTGAAGTTTACTTCTGAAAGGAGGCAAGGATAAATAGGAGAGCAGCATTCCAAAAGTTCGAATTTGGATAGGGATAGCTCTTTAATGGAAGCCAGGGAACAGGTTGGATATGTGCTACTTCTGGTGAGACAGTGGATGTTAATGTGTATCAGGCTGGTTGCTCATTTTATACACCTGAAGTGCTAAGGACGTTTATATATGAACAGAAAAACCTGTGGTAGCACAGAGGCAGTCATGCCTTGTGGACCCCTGTGGAATCTGCAGGCTCCTCTTAAGGATCCTGCTGAAAACCCAGGTAACCTTCCCTTTGCACACTGAAGAACCTAAATTAAGTAACAGCAACTTTACTTTGAACGTCTGTAAACTTTATTGGCTCTGCAGTCTCCAAGCCCAGACTATTTCCAGCTCTGTGGGCTGGCACCCTCAGAGAGGGGTGAGGTATGTGGCCACTCCATCCGTTTTTTCCACTGGCTTCATCTGCAGCTGAAAAAAGAGCTGTTGCTCTTATCTTCTCCAGGAGAAGTGCAACACTTCTCTGGTCTTCCAGTTGCTTCTCTGGTCTCTCACTCAAGTTCTGAGTGAAGAACTGGAGATGAGTGTGAGATCCATGAAGCCTTCCCTATGTGTAGATTATAACCAGGAGGTGTTAAACACCTAAAGTAGAAGAGTAGGCCAAAGGGGAAAAAAGAAAGGGCAAAAAATGTTTGCCTGATTCAAATGCTTTATACCTCACCCTGACTTTACAGCCATGTTCTATTTTCATTGTAAAAAAGAACTGAGAACTGCATCATTCTCTCAGCTTGTGCCTTTGACCCTTTTAATCTGGTGAGATGAAGTAGCTCTGGCTTTGCTTCCTTCATAAATAATATGGAGTGGTTTAGTATATGTATTATAGTGCCAGCTTGAGTCTACTTTTTGGTTTTCATTCATGTAAGAAAAAGAAACTGACAATGAACTAGTGAAACCAGGGTAAGCAATGCTAGTGTGTGCTTGTTGCTTAGTAGAGTCTCTTTTATTCAACTTTTTTTAGAAAAAGGTCTATAAATAAATTTCTTAAGTATTATGTCATTAAGTCTTAAACCAGATTTGAAAAACACAGCCAAGAAACCTTCTGTTATAAAGTCAATGGGTCTTATGTAGTCCTTTAATTTGTGAGACTCTCACTTCAGAGTTTTTGGAGCCCTCGTGTGTGCAAAGAGCATGTTCAGCCTTTTTGTCCCCAGAAGGGGCTTCTCTTGCTTGTAGGGACTTCTTCCCAGAGCTGCAAGGGGCTGCTGGAACAGGGCAGTGCTGGCATCTCTGCTGTGGCATGGTTTGGAAAGGTACAGCATGAGCTAGGACTGATTCAGGCCCTCATCCCCAAAGGCTGCTCTTGTGAGGGTGATCCTGCACTCCTTCACTGCCCCTTTTGCAGGCTGGAGGTGGGGAATGTGGGGTTTTCCCTCCAACACCTTCCCCTGGTTGGAATTCCTGCAGTACTCATGTGCTCTTCTTGGTTTTGCCTGGTCTGGTGGATCATTTTCCTCTCTTGGCAGAGGAGTGAGGGTAAACCTTGTGTAAATGAGGTGCAGCAGGTGATGCCTTAATCCATGAGTGGTGAAACTCCAAAAAAAGAGCTTTCTGGTAAGCACTCATGGCTTTTGTCTTGAGCTGGTTTGGTGGATCTTAACTTCCTAATCCCTCTGGTCAAATTTCAAGGACTGCTGTGAATTGGGAAGGAAAAGTTGGGGCATGGGGGAGGTTAATGAAGTTGTAGTAGTGAGAGTTTAGTTAAACTCAGTCAAATGATGGAGTTAGGGTATGGAGGAGTTCTCAGTGAAGAGGACTTGAGTATGAACCATCCCTTCAGAGCCTCTTGGCTTAGTTGATGAAATGACATAGAATCATAGAATTGGCTGGGTTGAAAGGGACCTCAGAGATCATCAAGTCCAACCCTTGATCCACTCCCCCTGTGGTTCCCAGCCCATGGCACTCAGTGCCACATCCAGGCTCTTTGGAAAGATCTCCAGACACGGAGAATCCACTACTTCCCTGGGCAGCCCATTCCAATGCCTGATCACCCTCTCCCTAAAGAAATTCTTTCTCATCTACAACCTAAACCTCCCCTGGCACAACTTGAGACCCTGCCCTCTTGTCTTGCTGAGAGTTGCCTGGGAAAAGAGCCCAACCCCCCCCCTGGCTCCAACCTCCTTTCAGGGAGTTGTAGAGAGTGATGAGGTCTCCCCTGAGCCTCCTCTTCTCCAGCCTCAACACCCCCAGCTCCCTCAGCCTCTCCTCATAGGGTCTGTGCTCCAGTCCCTTCACCAGCCCAGTTGCCTTCTTTGGACCTGCTCCAGCACCTCAATCTCCTTCCTGAGCTGAGGAGCCCAGAACTGGACACAAGACTCGAGGTGTGGCCTCACCAGGGCTGAGTACAGGGGCAGAATGACATGGGTCATTCTGGTGTTAAGTAACACATGCTAAAGCTCTCTGATTAATATGTTTGAAGTGCCCTATGCTGCAGTAAAAAGTGAATTGATGAAATATGTATTTATGTGGATGCTCTGTAGTGCCTTTTTTTTTTTATTTCCCCTCATGCTGTGCCATCACTAACTGAGCTGTCCCATGGTTTTCTTTCCCAGTGATTCACTGTAGGTGTTCCAGGTGTTTTTCTTTCCCTTCCAAGCGAAGGATAAGAAAACGGCCCCGGGTCCTGACATTGTTAAGTCTGCCTGAGGATGTTCTGTTCCATGTTCTGAAAGGCCTTCCTGCTGAGGACATCCTCTCTGTCAGAGCTGTGAGTCTGCTCCTGCTTTCCCTCCATCACCTCTGGTGCCTTCCCTCCCTTCAGAAGCTCAGTCAGCACACAGGAAAGGCTGGCTTCCCTTCCCAGAGTAAACCTGAAGGAAAATCAAAGCAGAAGGGCAGTAGTTATATTTTTGCTGTCATTAGCAAAACCAAATGAACCAACACACAAAATAGCAGCAGAGTTTGAGTGCTCTGTGTAATTTTTTTTTTGTGGGAATTGTCCTGGCATATCACTGGGATTGAACCAATTAGTTTGGTTTGGCATCTCACCTCACTGCTGGTTAGGCAGGAAAAATGTTATGATTAACTTGTGATTAATTAGTTCTCTATCTAAAATTAGATTGCAAAGAGCTATTTTTCTATTGGTCCCTATGCTTTGATAATTACTATTTTATACTCTCCCCTTGCAGGTGCACTCACACCTTAAATACCTTGTGGATAATCACGCTAGTGTTTGGGCCTGTGCAAGTTTCCAAGAAATATGGCCTTCTCCAAGCAATCTGAAGATGTTTGAAAGGTAACCCTTTAAGAATCAAATTTGTCTGGAGGACATGTGAGGGAAGAGAAAATTCCAATCAGTCTTCACTGCACTGACTGTCCCTTTTTGTAGAAGCCATCACTTAGGTTGATGGAAAAATTGTTCATTTCCTGTGTCAGCTGCAGCTTGTAGCTGCACTTTCTGTATTTGAGCAGGGCCCATGAGATGTGGTTTCTCTGTAAGGGCATTAGTGTTCCATGCTGAAACAGCACACTAACCAAAATCTGGTTGTGGTGTGTCTGTGTGAATGTGCAAGTGAGATCAGAAGCTCAGGAGCATAATCCTATTTCTGAGTCTAAGTCTGAATTGGTTTGGTCATGTCTTGTGTAAACAGAAGTTAATTTCAGTATTTATACAGGTGAAGTTTGAATGGGTAAATCAGCTTAAAGGAAGGAAGGAGCACGAGGGCTTGATGCATGTCCTTGAGGGTACAAGTGCCAAAACATGGTAACACATTCTGGTGTTGAGGATGTTGTATGGAAATGAGAAGCAGTTATTGTCAAATTATCCCAGACTTTTCACAGCACAAAAAGCCAAAGCACAACTTACATTTAACTTCTGTAGTGAAAGCACCAGTGCTTATGGTTCCCCAGGTTCAAATAGCACCAAATTCACAGCCTGGACTCCACTGAAGTCACTGGTTTGAGGGTGTGGGCCTGGGAGCACCTCCTGATTCCATCCTCAAGTACCTTCTCTGTTTCCCATTCAGGGCTGCTGAAAGGGGAAATTTTGAAGCTGCTGTGAAGCTGGGGATAGCCTACCTGTACAATGAAGGCTGTAAGTCTGGAAGTTTGTACTCAAGTTTGGGGAGGGTGGTGTGGCAGAAGGAAATGCAGATGAGCTAAAGATCTCAGAGATCCAGCTCAGGCTGCTTGTCTCATCACCAAGCTGCCACTTTTGTCCACAAAGCTGTTTCTCCTGTATTTCAAACTTCAATGTTTTTGTTCCCAGGTTCTCATGTAGTGAAGGGCAGAGCCAGTTTGCTCCCTTCAGCAGGGAATTAGGTCTCATTTACTATCCTGCCTCTTCAGCTTCACCTTTTATGGAATGGTTTGGGTTGAAAGGGACCTTAAAGTTCATCCAGTCCCAACCCCTGCCACAGGCAGGGACACCTCCCACCAGCCCAGGTTGCTCCAAGCCCCATCCAACCTGGGCTGAGACACTGCCAGGGATGGGGCAGCCACAGCTTCTCTGGGTTCTTCCAGTGCAGCTTAATGACTGCCACTAAACTGGGAGGTGTTATATGATGGGGTTGTGCAGAGCTCTTCTGAAAGTAGCAAGCCAGTCACTGGCCAGCTGATGAATTCATGAGTAGAAGTTATCTTTTGCAAACTTTTGATCAAACTGGTCCCTTCCTCCCCCTTTCCCACCCCACTTAGGGTTATATGTTCCTCAAGACTTTTCTTTTGCATGATTTTTAAGGCTCTAATGGGAAGACACTCTCAATCTTTTTCTTGATTGCATCCTAATCTCTGTCTTAGCCTGACACTGAAACTCCTTCTGCCTTTTTTTCTTTTGTTGTTTTTTTTTGTGTCTGTTCAGTGTCCATCTCTGATGAGGGTCGTGCAGAAGTGAATGGTCTGAAGGCATCACATTTCTTTAGCCTGGCAGAACGTTTGAATGTGTGTGCTGCCCCATTTATTTGGCTTTTTATCCGTCCTCCCTGGTCCCTGAGTGGAAGCTGTTGTAAAGCTGTGGTCTACGAGAGTCTCAAAGCAGAGTGCCAGCTGGAGAAAGTAAGTTTTCTTTCTGCCCTTGAGTTTCACAGGGGCTCATAGTTGTATCTGGTTTGGGGAAAAATGTTTCTTTTCTAAGCTCTTGTTGCTTCCATGACTGGATCAATCAATTTAATTAATTTATTGCCAAACTACACTTTATATATTGTGAGTGCTGGAGGCCTGCACTGTCTCAAAGATGACAAAATATTGAGAAAATCAAGAGGGAGGAAAGATTGAAAGGCAAATAAAAGCATAACCTGGAATTACTAGTAAAAATTGCTGTTGTTCTTCATTTATCTTCAACAGTGCTTTGTCTTTATGCTTTCTTCAGGCTCAGAAAGGATCTATTCTCCACTGCTTGGCTAAAGTCTTGAGTCTCTTTGAGGTGAGCAGTGTTTCTGATCTGTTATGTTTGGATACTTTTTTTTGGTGGTGCTAATGCTGTTTACCTTCATTTAAATTTTTTTTTTTTTAATCAGCCAAATGCTTTTATATTCTTCAAGGGGCCTAGGAATTTCTGTTCTCATTAATTTTAATGTACTGGGTATTGAAAGGAACATTATCAACTTAGTTTATTGAATTTTACAAGCAGTGAGATTAATTTTGGTTCAGTCACAGCCTTGCAGTGTTGTCAGGTCTCAAAGGAAGCCTCTCAGTCATCCTGCAGATCAAAAAAAAAAAGTCCTTCAGTGACATTTAAGCCAAAAACCTTCTGCCCATTTGAGGAAAATCACTAATTTCTTCCTGAGCCTGCACTGAGTAGATGTGGGAGCCCCCCTCACAGTCTGAAGGGAGTTTGTGACTGCTTGGTTCTGCTCTGTAGCTTCTGAAGTTTTGAGATGAGCTGCTCACTTGGCTGGCCAGCAAAAATACCATCCTGCTTTTTGTTCACAGGATGAAGAAAGAAGAAAAGAATCCCTTGAAATGTTTGAAGAATCTTCAAAGCAGGGTTGTTTAAACAGCTCCTACCTCCTGTGGGAAAGTAACAGAAAGGCTGCTGTAAGTAGTGGGGTTTTTTTTTTTTTGTCTCCAAACAACTTTTTTCTCTGTAACTTCTGGACCTCTGTTACGTGCAATAAAATGGCTGTCCCTCAGAGCTTCCCATCTTCATAAACAAGGAGAGCACTGAGAACTCTCTCAAATGAGCTTTGGTGTCTGCCTGGGTATTTAAAGTGAGTTTACAAGCAGTTGTAGCTAAGGTGCAAGCAGAAATTCCTTTATATTAACTCTGCTGCAGGCCTAGGCACTGCTGGGTAGTGATTGCTTAGAGGGAGGACAGGAGGGGGAAAGCTGCTTGCCTTGTCATCCATAACTCTGCCAGAGCTGCTGTGTTGGAGTCCTGTTCTGTGTTGCAGTGACTCCTTTCACTTCCTGTGAGTCCTTAGGCAAGAACTGAAGAAAGTTTCATTAAAACACCATTGTCATAATAATAAGGAGGAGGAGGGTTGCTGAAATAACAGACCCAAAGACAGTGGGGGTTTTTTTGTGGATGTTAGGACTACAGTCTCTGGTGTGTAAAGGTTTTGAAATTTGTGTGCATTTCTCTCTGTAGATGTCAGATCCTGGCAGATACCTCCAAAGTCTCAGGAAGCTACGGGACTATGCAGCAAAGGGTTGCTGGGAAGCACAGGTAGGACTGACTTTTCCCAGGAAAACAGTCTTTATTTGGCCTTTTCTCTGCTGCTGCTATAAGTTTAGCTGCCTCTTCTCCCTTTAGAAGCAGGATCAGAGTTGCTGAGTGATACCTGTGTATATATGTGCATGTTTATTCTGCAGACCCCTATCTTCTAGAAAATACTGCCCATCTGTGATACAATCTGAGTAAAGGTGCATCCTTTGATAGACTGAAAAGCCTGCCCCCAAATAATGTGTGTGTTCAACATTTAAGTGGCACTAAGAACTGCTGTTTCAAGTAGTTTGTTGTGTTTGCTGTGTGTTTTCTGCAGGAAAATTACAGGGCTCTCCTGTACTGCCTTAGTTTGCATTTGGCTACAAAAAAAAATAAAATGTTTTGTGTTCTCTCTCCTACAGATAGCTTTAGCCAAAGCTTGTGGAAGTGGAAACCAACTGGGATTGGAAGCAAAATCTTCCAGTGAAGTGGTGTCTCAAATCTTTCAAGCTTCCCTCCCTGTCAGCAAGCAAAGTATCTTCACTGTGCAGAAAGGAATGAATGAAACAATGAGGTAAAAACTCGGATCCAAGAGTCAGATCTCACAGCAGAATCCATTGCCTGTTTCCCTCTGCATCAGCAGAAGGAAACAAATCTAACATGAGGTCTGTTGGAAGATGGAATCTTTTGCTTTACTCTTCTGTGATGCACCAGGTACATCCAGGGAAACACATGATACTTTGCAAAGAGGAAGCATTAGAACTCCTATTTCAAGCCCCAGTGCAGAACTAAAATGAGGTGTGTGAGGGTTTCTGTGAACTGTGAGTTCTTGAGTCTGTCAAGACTAAAAATCTCTTCAAGAACTAGAGACACTGATTGGTGGAGCCATAGCCTCTCCCTAGTTATCCCTGGTGCCTTTAGCCTCCTACCTAACATCCCCTTTCCTTCAGAGGAAAGTCTGTCAGAGGATAGTTTCTAATTCCATTTCAGTGACAACTTAGGAAGATGCTGACTCTGCAGAGGATATCAGGCCTCTGGTTACAAAAGCATCTGAGTGCAGTTTTTCTCAAAATTCTTTTGAATTTCTTGGCTTGGAACTTTTGGGTGGATAAGGGGCTCAGTATGTAGTGTGGAGAAGGGTGTTCAGCACACAGACTGCTTTTAACTTCTCAGATCCCAGAACCACAGAACAGTTTGGGTTGGAGGGGACCTTAAAGATCATCGAGCCCAACTCCATGGGCAGGGCCAGCTCTCACCAGACCAGTTTTCTCCAAACCCCATCCCAGATGATGTCTGATGTCTTTTTCCTCTCCAGGTACATCCTGATTGACTGGCTGGTAGAAGTGGCCACCATGAAGGACTTTTCCAGCCTGTGCCTTCACATGACAGTGGGCTGTGTGGATCGGTACTTGAAGCTGAGATCTGTGCCCCGGGCTCGCCTCCAGCTTCTGGGAATAGCCTGCATGGTCATTTGCACCCGGTAGGTGTTCTGATTCCTGATCAGAAGTGATTATTGTCATCATTCAAACTCATTTTTTAGGTCATTCCTTCCCCCCATCCCTTCCTTGTTAATAATACTGGAAAGAATCATTGCCTTCCCTCTCTACTGGCTGCTGCCGGGGCTGTGTTCACACATACAAAGATAATTTCTGTAAAAGTGACACCAAATATAATTCCATTGCCTTCCCTCTCTACTGGCTGCTGCCAGGGCTGTGTTCTCACATACAAAGATAATTTCTGTAAAAGTGACACCAAATATAATTCCTTGAACATGACAGCTTTATAGTGGTGGGGTGGTTTAAATGCATCCCATCAGCAACTGAAGTCTTTCACACCATGTTACCAGGTGTAACCCTGTAAGGAACACCTGCTGCAGAGGTGTTACCTGATCTGGTTTGTTAGGTTCAGATGAGCCACGTGGTGTGGTGGAAAGTTTCTCTTCTGTGTTATTTTCTTTAATAACTTGCATCTCTAACCTAGGAGGGGTTTCATAAACGAGGAATTAGGAACATTCTAGTAGGTGGCTCCAGCTTCAAGGTGAAATAATTGAAGCTGCTGTTCTTTCTTTCCTTGTCTTCAGCTGGGAATCTAACTTATAAAGTTGTTTAATCTTCAGTGCATTCATCTGACACAAAAACAAGTTCACAGGGGGACAGATTCCCTTTCTTCTGGGGCTAACAATATTGTTTAATATTGCAGTTTCATCAGCAAAGAGATCTTGACAATACGGGAAGCTGTGTGGTTAACAGACAACACCTACAAATATGAGGATTTGGTCAGAATGATGGGTGAGATAATTTCTGCCCTAGAAGGAAAGATAAGGGTGAGTTTGGGAAGTGGATGGAGTGTTTCACCCCTGGGGCTGCTACTGAAAGCAGGCTGCTGTAATGAGCACTGCTCCTTGTCTGAGATGTTGGGGTTTTGTTTGAGTGTTCTCCCATCAGATGTGGGGAACAGGCACATTTCAGAGCATGGAGATACAAACCCCTCTGCCTTTCTGTCCAGACTAAACCTTCAGTTTGAAGAGGCCATTTCTTCTTTTCCTGGAGAATGTTTTGGTGTCAGTGTAGAATTTCAGAAAGCAAACAAAAAAAAAAATGCCCCAGACCTTAATATAATGAAAACAGCATCTCCTGGAAACAGCTCTTCTAATACTTGGTGCTTATTTTGGCCTTCCAACCTCTGTTCTCCTTTCTGCATTAGATACCTACCATTGTGGACTACAAAGAAGTATTGTCAAATGTAGCCTCACTGGAGAGAAGAACTCTTCACCTTTACAGCTTCATTTGTGAGCTGTCACTCCTCAACACCAGCCTCTGTGTGTATTCCCCAGCTCAGCTGGCTGCTGCAGCACTGCTGCTGGCAAAGATCCTGCATAGGCAAGGTGAGGAACCTTAACTCAGGTGGTTAAGGGTGTGTCTGTCTGCCTTGTCTTTTTCAGGGAGCCTTTGGGGTTTTTTTGGTGTTACTTTGTGTTTAAGGCAAGATGTCCCAGCCACTTGGCTGGGGGACTGGAGGGGGACAGGGGTAAGGTTTCAGAATTAATAGCTTGGTTCAGTCTATTTTATCTCTTACTAGCTGTGAAGATCAGGATTATTATCATCAAACTGTGCCAAATTTCTGTTTAAATGAGACTGAAGGTTTCTGTATTGTAGTATAACTTCCATTTGGCAGGGAAACCTATTCCTGAAGCTACTTGTGAACTATGTACAGACCTAGGCTTGCAAAGATCATGATCTTTATCCCATAAAAAAATAAATTAACCTGTCTGGCAGAACAACCAAGCTTTCTGAAATGGAGATGTGTGTTCTTTTTTCCAGCACACCCCTGGACCAGCCAGCTCTTCGAGTGCACTGGTTTCTCTCTTGAAGACCTCTTGCCTTGTGTGCTGAGCCTCCACCAGAAGTGGTAAATAGTTTTGGAATATTTCTGGGAGGGCATCTTTACATCTTTACAGTCAGCCCTTCCCAATGTGAGGGCTTCCCAATTGCTTCTCCCTCCTGAGGCACTGAGGCAAGGGGACAGCTGGGCTGGTAGTGGCCCTGGGTTACACAAAATGTGATGCTCCCCCAGGCTCACAGGCTTCAGCTTGTTTCATTACTGTTTTCAGAAGATGGCAGCTGGCTTCTTGGTGAGCTTCAAAAAGATTTCCTGGTGCAAGGCAAATACCTTGTTAACCTCACTAGGAATTAGATGCTCCTGTGCTTAGAAACCAAGTGTCCTGCCTAGTTGCATGGCAGCTCTGCTGAAACATCAACTTCCTAAGCATAGAGCTGAGATGGACAGAGGGAAAGTACTGCAATTTGCAGGTTTTGTTAACCCCATTTCATATAATCCATTCTAAGCTTTGGGCTTCAATCTTTCTTTCCAGTTTCCATGATGATGTCCCTAAGGATTACAGGCAGGTGTCCTTAACTGCAGTGAAGCAACGATTTGAAGATGAGCGTTATGAAGAAATAGGAAAAGAAAAGGTGGGTGAGCTCTCTGTCTCCATTTGTCTGACACCCACAGCAGTGTGGCAGGATGTAGTAAACCTCAAGGAATGAGAAGGGGGTTCTAGACTTTTGGAGGAGATGATATCTAAATAAAGTGTTAAACTTGATCTGCTCGTGTTGAGTACATGTGGGAAGAACATGTGCTCTCCTCTCCTAGAAGATCAAAAGAAACAATCTCTTGGCAGAGGGAAAGCCATGGTCTAATCCTTACTGGGGTTTTTTTGTTTGTTTTCTTTTTAGATGATGAGTTACAGCCAGCTCTGTTCATTGTTGGGTGTGAAACAAGAGGACCCAGAGCCCAGCCCCTTGCACACAAATGTGGTGGAAATTCAGACATTCCTTAGCTCCCCCTCTGGAAAGAGAACTAAAAGGCCAGTATGACTGATGGCTGTGAATGTATCAGAGGATTAATATGAGCCTTAACTCCTCTGCTGTCCTGAGGTTCTATTCTTAAACATGATAATTTTCCTGTAATCATCTTAATTTACAAGCCCATTAAGAGAGCTGCAAAAGAAGACTTGGCTTTTAATGTGTGAATTCTGGATGTTCTTGCTACAGGAGGAGGGAAGACAGCATTCAGGATGACAGAGGAAGCTTTGTGACTACACCCACAGCAGAGCTATCCAACCAGGAAGAAAGTCTTCTAGACAACTTCCTAGACTGGAGTTTAGATTCCTGCTCTGGTTATGAAGGTGATCAGGAAAGTGAAGGCGAGAGAGATGGAGATGGTGAGGGTTTTATTCTTATAAAAAACAGATGAGAGAATTAAAACTGTCCTTTCAACTTTGCTTAAAACAGGCAAGAGAAACCTGAACTTTCAGCTGAAAACCAGTTGGAAAAACTCTTTCCCCCTCCCCCAGTGGTTATAATTGTCAAGCTATTTTAGAGGTATCTGTCTGTCTCTGCATTGCTTCAGAACATGGAGGGTTTGTGGCTGCTCAGTGTTTCACAGTGCCACTCTCTTCAGCTACCAATGAGTGGCCCAATGAATGACCCTCTGTGTCACAAACAGTTATCTGTTTATTTTGCTGACTCTGGGACTGGCTGTTGATTTTCTGAACAGCTCTTTGTGCCTAGCCAAACAGTCTGAGGGTGACAAGTTACTGTTCTAATCGAGGGCACTCAGTGCTTTACCCTCCCCTCTGGTTGGAGGTAGACGGAAGGTTTATGCTCTCACTTGGTATTTTTTCTGCTGGGTTCTGTACTCCATGCCATAATAAACCTTTTCCTTTTCCCAGTGACGGGTCCCAGTGGGATCTTGGATGTGACAGTGGTCTATATGGACCCTGCTGACCACTGCTGCCAGGACTCCAGTGATGAAGACAACCCAGGTGGGGAGTGGGCCGGGCAGGCGGCACCGCTGCCTCCTGACACCTCCAGCCTTTCAGCCTCTCTCACCCCAAGAAATCCTAACCTGGAAAGGAGCTCAGGCTACTCATCCGTCAACAGTGCCAGCCCTACATCTTCTGCAGAAGGTGGCCCTGGAGTACCTCTCAAACCTACCTCAGCACTGTCTCTGGGCAGTGCCATGAACAAGGAGCCGTGTCGGCCTCACTACCTGGAATCGTGTTTACAGCCGGGCTCTGCTCGGCCTGGGCAGGGCAAGAGTGACAGAAGGCAAGTCAAGAGGAAAAACGTGGCAGAACACAGTGAAGAAAGGGTCAACTTGGGCTTCTTAAGCCTCTGATTTCTTCAGGCTTTCCCTAGGGTTCTGGGAAACAGTATTCCTGTTGTAGTCCTACAGGGATGATAGTGAGTAATTGTCAATACCTCCAAAACGAGCCCTCTCCCTCATCCTGGCCTATGCCTCTTGTAATTCTGTAGCTCACTTTTGAGCCATTTCCTTCCTTGATAGCTGCCTTTCTAAACTCTTCCCTACTGTCTGATCCTCTGCCAGTTAAGATTCTTCTCCCCTTTTGAAATTTTATAGCTCATGCATCACCAGGTGGTCTTTGGTGATAGAAAAGAACTTGTCATGTCCCTTGCTCTGCTGTGAGGCCTGGCACTGTAAAAGATAGGAACTGACTTTTGTTCTCAAGTTACAGAATGTAACACTATGCTTGAATTTGTCCACTTGAAAGACATTTCTGAAGTCTGTGCTGCCTTTTCCTTCTGGCCAGGTACTGTCTCACTCAGCTGGTGCTTCCCTCTTTTTACGTATATACCATTTGCTGCACTGATAACAAGGTTTTTTTATTGATACAATCAAGAGGTAAATGAAGGCTCACTACAGGTCTGAGCTTTTTTTACCTACCTCTCAGATGGTTTTTAAACCCCATTTGCCTCAGGCTCAAGCTGCCATCTTCCCCTCTCCTGAAAAATCCTCCTTCTGTGCCTTAATGCTTCACTGCCAAGTGCTATAGGAATGTGATCCCTGTGAACTGTGTGTCTCTGCTGGAACTCTGTGGCTGAGCTGCCACCTCCAGCCCCTGGCTTCATTTCCTTTCCTGTCTCTTGCAGTCTTCCTTGCTATTTCCATTAATTTGTCCTCAAGGAAAGCACCAATCACTTGAACACTAGAAACAGGAGGTGAGGACAGTCTGTCCTACTGACAGCCCCAATTTCAGCCTCCCTGCTGGCTCCTCTCTAAGGGCAGCACATGCTCTTTGTATCAAAAATGAAACTCGTGCTGCTTCAGTAACAATTTGAAGAAAACACCTCCTCTGACCTCAGTCTGGGTTAAAGCTCCTCCAGCCTGTGAACATTGGGAACCCAGCCCTCTTCTTTACAGACAGGTAATAGAAATACCAAGGTACAAGACTTCCAGGAGACATCGTGGAACTTAACACTGGAACTGGACTCCATGACTCTTCCTTTCTTTAGAAAGTTACTGTGGCAGATGACAACAGTTCAGATACACACAGTGTAGTGACTTTTTTTATAAAACTTTTTATAATATAGATGGCTCCCTGTCTTACTTCTATGACTGGTGTCTCACCCACCTCTTTCACTCACCTTGGGGCTTGAGAGAACTGATGGGATGGTTGGGGATGGAGTCAGAGTTCAGCTCTGAGCCAAGTTCTTACGAGTAAGCTGCAGGTGGGGCCCATCTCTGGGATCTTTACATTAATACCAAGTATTATGGGGCTCTAACCACCCTCACAACACTACAGCATGCTCAAAAGGGGCCCACAGAAAGGCCTTGAACATGCCAAATAAACAGAGAGCAGCCTCTAGTGCTCGTCTACAAAGTTTATTATAAAACTTGTACTGCCACTGCTAAAAAAAAAAGTCCCAGATTTATTTTTTCCATGCCAGGCTTCACCCTACTCCCAGTGGCTACATTGCACTTCTCAGTGCTTCACCATGCCAGGAGTGTTTTCACATTCACTTGTAAATAGCAGCAGCTCAAAATTCAAACTTGGGTCACATTAAAATTGGAAGAAAACACTTATAAAACTCTGTCTTCTAAAATAGGTAAGGTAAAAGTTAAATATCTGCAGAAAACTTTGAACTCTTCTCATGTGCATGTTTTCTTGTTCTGAAAGGAAAGACAAAATTATGAACATCAATCAGTTCAGCTGCCTGAGGAGAGTAAAATAGTGATGAGGAGTAAGCTCCATGTTCTTGGGGCTTGCTGCTGAACCCCTTGGCCCTGCCTGATGCAGTTCCAGACTAAAACCAGATCTGTCTCTGTGGAGAGCCTCAATTTTGGAAGTGTTTCATAACTAAAACAAAGCACTGGACCTAGAAAGCCACCAGTTATTGCCACAGTCCTGAGACAATAAAAGCAGAGCTAGAAGATGCTTTCTGAAAAGAAAAGTGAAGATAGAGCCTCAGTTCTTTTTTAAAAATGAAAGAAGGACAAGAGGAGGGCATCAGTCTGCATTTTGTTAGCAAGTCCTGCAGACCATTCAGCTTTGCCTTACTAGCCCTTGTTGTATCCCTCTGAGCACAGATATTTCCAGAAAAAAAAGGAGGAAACTTGTGCTGTAACACAGCCTGGCTTTGTGTGCCCCTGATCTCAGCAGTGAACACTGCAGGAACACAGTTACTCCCCCCACACATCAGGAGGGACTTTACCCACCCACCTGCTCTGTCCTTACCTCCTGCAGCAGGGGGGGACACACAGCCCTCAGTCTCTAGACTGCTGGCACTTACTTAGGGCACCATTTTGATATCCACAGAGTCATAAGCTGAAGCTTTCATTTTTTCCAGTGGTTTCTTGAAGAGCTGCCGCAGGGCCTCGTAGTCAGGCTTCTCCTCATACTCCAGTGCCATCACCTGCTGCAGGTAACTCTGCAGAGCATCTGCCAAGCAAGGGACAGCACTGCATGGAGCAGCACAGCAACTCCAGCTGCCTCCCCAAAGCTGCCAAAGGGCCTCAGACTGCTCAGCCAGCAGCCTTGGCCAACAGGCAGAGGAAAAACAAAACCAAAGACTAATACAAAGCTCAAGGACAGGATGGGGAAATGACTTCTAGCCCCAAATACTGTGTTTTGAAAGCCACCAGAACACTTGCCTCTCCAGCAAGGCTGCTGACTACAGAAAATGGGTAGCAGCCCTCCTTGTTTTGAGGAAGAAAGAAAGAAAATAAGGGGTTTGTTCAGAGGAGGAGCCTCTTAACCAGTCTATGCATCACTTGGTCAACATCACCAGTGGAAGCCATCCTGGACCAGCAGCCCAGAGAAAATTCTAGCTTCAGGTACAGCCAATCCTCCTTCCCCAGATCCCACTGTCACAAAGAGCAAGCCTGTACCTGGAATGGCTCTCTGGCGGAAGCAGAGCTGGAGGAGGCACATCACATCCCCTTTGTACCTGGAATAACCAGTGGAGGGTGCTGTCAGCTGAGAAGCAATGGAGCAGGCACCCAACAGCCTGTCTTTGGCAATGGGGACCAAAAAAAAAACAAGTAAAAAGGCTGAATTCACATGGCCACATTCTGAACAGAGCAGAAATTGAGGGTCATCAAAGACCCTTTGGCCAGGCTCAGCCCTGACCCCCATCTCACTGATTGATATGACTGATTGATCTTCAGTCACAAAACCTCCCTCACTGCTTTCTGATGAGCATTTCCCAAGAGTAGATGATTTCTCCTACTTTTCCTTCTTGTCCATCACAGTTTCTGCTTTGTCCA
Organism: Calypte anna; assembly: GCF_003957555.1. NCBI lineage: Eukaryota > Metazoa > Chordata > Aves > Apodiformes > Trochilidae > Calypte > Calypte anna. The sequence goes on from NC_044260.1 coordinate 12,211,272, forward strand.
GTTCATCAGACCATGGCAAGAAGCCACAGAGCCATTTCAGAAGACAGTAGCCCAGAGATTCCAAGTCACTCTGGCGAGATGGTCCTGACAGGAAAAAAAGAGATTCACCTGAAAAAAACAAGCTTGGGAGCCATCCCAGAAGAGGCCCAGGCTGGCACCCCTGCTCCAAAGGCTACTATGGACTCCAGCACTCACTGCACAACCTCAGAAGTCTCTACCTGAGGTGTTCCTTCTGTAAAACAGGTAACCTCGTGAGGGACACAAGTCTAAAGAGCAGAAGAAATTCAAGAGCTTCATGAAGATGCACTCCAGGCTATCAAAACTTGTGGGAGCATGTAAACTCACAATTAAGGAATCACTTCCCAGCTTCTGGAGGAAGATTTGCTGGGTCTGAACATGGGGAGAGAACAGTTCCATCCCAACCAGGAAGAACTGGCCAATTTAATGCCTTTCCAGCTCTCATCGCATCAAGGTCAGAGCAGAGCCTGCTGCAAATCTGTTTTGGGCAGGGATCCAGTCTGGCTTGAAACAGATCCCTGCAAAGCCAGCACAAGGCAGCCTTGTTTTCTATTCCTCACACGCCTGCAGTAGCCAAGGCTCCAGATGGAGCAGGAACATCCCTGCACCTCTTGCTGCCATCACTGAGTGACCTGGCAAGCCCCAACCCAGCAGCCCAGAGAGAGGCGAGAGGAAATAATCCAAACAGAAACTTGGTTCCAGATGGACGGGAATACCTGGGAAGCAGCAGGAACAGAAAGGCCAGCAGGGAGCCCCAGCCCCTCCCTCCAGAGAGCACTGCTGCAGTAACACCTTGAGCATCTTTTGTGGCTCTAATGTGCCAGGCCATCGAATCCACACAATCCAATAGATTCAGTTGTCCCTCTCCTCCACCTGGCTGGAGGCAGGGCACCTCTAAGCTTCAGCACATACAGCATTGTCAGTATGTGCATTACTGGAGTTTGCATTCCCAGTACTCACACCTGATGTGCAAGGATCTTGAGTCACCAGCATATTTGAACTGGGTAACTCCACACTGGAGACTTGAGCAGCCATCTTTTTAGAAGGACCTCCTTTTGCCTTCTTCTTACTCATCAACTCAAACATTTGGTCCTGTAGGACAGCAGTAGGTTTCTGATCCCACTTTTTCATGTCCTCTCCATATTCACACAGGAATGCCCATAGGATCCCTCTTGCTGAATTCTGAGCTTGAGTCTGTCCCCACCAGACTCACCTGCTCCATTGTGGCTGTCCAGGCTGATAAATTCTACTGTGCCTTCGTGAGGGGTCCTGCTGCCTTCCCGCAGAGCCACGTGCTTCCCTCCTGGGCAGTATCGGAATGCAAAACCATAGCCTGCTAGGGTCACCTAGAAGACACCAAGAAGCACAGAGCTAAGAATTCCTGCTTCAGGCCAACTCCACAGGACCTTTAATCTGAGCCTGAAACTCCCCACCCGCTAAAGCCACTGCTCCTCGTGGCAGATTCCAAGTGACCCCTAAAGCACCACGATGGGTGCTGTCTGCTTAGAGTGTGTCCTGCACCACAGCACCTGCTTGAGCACTGCACAGACCACGCTGCACCCCTGGCCAGCAGCAGGGACCTGGCTGTCACTCTGTCCCATTTCACACTTGCTCCCTCTCCCTACCTGTGTGAGATCTGCTGGGTTCAAATAGATGTTCTCAGCTGTGATGTCCCCGTGCACATACTCGTTTTCATGGATGTACTCCAGGCAGTCTAGCTAGGAGGAAAGAGAAGAGCCAAGCATATCAGAGCCATGCAGTAGCCTGGCTGTCACCAAGCTCAACCCTCCCCACCTCCCTGCCACTGTACAGAGGAGCACAAAAAGCACCACATCTCACAGCCTCTGGTTTTCAAGAGTCAAGTTTCTCTCACTCTCCTTACTCTAAATCCTTTAGGATGACAGATTACTAAAAAAATTACTGAAAAGATGTTACTCCAGTATAGAAGAGGCTTGAGGGATGCTACTGAGAAACCCCAGCTAACCCCCTGCATCAGCTTCCAAACACCAGGAGGTTATAGATGTTTCCTGAAAGTCTCTTGGGAAGAATTAGTTCCCTACATACCATCCGGACTACAATCTGAAAAGCTGCCTTCTCCCTCAGGAGGTGTAAGCCATCATTCAGGACTGACTGAAGAGTTCTTCCTAAATCAGAGAACACCAAAAACCTACAAGAGACAAAGCTTAGCAGAACCCAAGTTGGAAACACTTCAACAGTCATCAAGCAGTCCACCTGGATTAGAACCCAAGGTGACCTGATTAGACCAAGATCTTTGAAAAGGAGAGAAATTCTGCTCTCCTGCTGGAGATACACAGTCTGAGTCTCCCTTTTATGTTAATTTTAAAGGCAGGGAAAAGGTGTCCCCTGGCCTGGGGGACAGAAGCAGCAAAAGCAATGAGTTCATCAGCAACATAAAGAGCCAAGGTAACAAAAGAGGCAAAGCATTTGTTAATAAATGAGACAGCAGCAGTGTGTGAGGTTAGAGCTCAGGGAACAATGAGAACAGGAACAGCATGAAGAGAGCAAGCCCATGAAGATGGCAGCTGTGGACAAAACTGCTCAGCTCTGCCCTTTGTGGTGTCATCTCACCTGTAGCTCTCCGCATGCAGTCCAAAACCAAGGCAATTGGGGATTCCCAGCAAGGGCACAGAGTGCCACTTCTTCCACTTCTCCACTAGAAGAGGAAAGAAGAGGACAGAGTGCAGCAGAAGCTCCAGAACAAAGGAGCTCACTCGGGGACATCTTTTCTCCAAAGGTCTGCTCACAGCTGGAAGCCTCTCTCATGTTTCTGTCCCAGGAATGCCAGCCTGGGACATGTCACCCCACACAGCACTACAGAGCATGAATAAGACAGAAAATCTGCTGGGAACACCAGAGGGAATTTGGTTGCCATGGGGTGGGGTAAAACAAGGAGGGGGAGACAGAATGGGATGGAGAAGCCTACTTCTTTATGGTCCTCCCAGACATGCAGGAAATTTGACAGAAATCCCTCCATCACCCCTGCTGAAAACACCTGCCCACATTCCCTGGTCAGCTTTGCTCAGGTTTTTGGGTCAATGGAGTAAATACCAGACAGCAGCTGAGGGAAACACCCAAGGAAGGGGCAGAGGAGAGAGGGGGAGCCAAGGCAGGACAGGCTGCAGGGCTGAACAGCCACCAGGAAGATGAAGACAAAGCAAGAAAGCTTCAAAATGCCAATACTGCAGTGTCCTAAGGTACACAGGGACTTGGCTGAGCTTCTCAACACCCTGGCACAACCAAGCAATGAATTTATCCTTGCCTGGCCTCCTGAGAGGCTCACATAAGTGATGAGAGAGGGATGCCAGCTTCCTAACAAGCAGCCTTGCCTGTCCAGAAGCACCAACCTGTGCCTGCCTTCGCAGCTCGCTGGAAAAAGTTCTGTTCATTGTAGATCCTGCCATCTTTGACATCCTAAAGGGAACAGGAAAGGGGAACACTACTTCAGCCACACACCCCCTGCTAGAAAGGGCAGCTTGGGCAAGATTGCTACACTGCTCATTTTAAAGAAAGCAACAAGCCCCCCCCTCCCCAAAATCCCAGATCAGCAGCAGAGCTGAGACCAGAGGTCAGGTCTTTTTTGGTTCACTATTTAATGCTAACAACCACATGAATTCCAAGCAGCAACACAGAAGAGGGAGTGGGGCTCTCTCACACTGGGCATTTCAAGCACTACCACTCTCATCCAGAGAATGCTGATCATCACTAGACTGAGATCTAGCCCCAAAGCTGTCAGTTTAAAAGGAGCCAGAGACAACCTTCTTATCCTCAGCACACACGAGGTCATTTCTGCCAACAGGCAAGTCCCAGCAAAAAGCTGTAACATGTTATTCCAGTTGTCAGAAAGTGAGTCGAGTCTGTTTATGCGACACTCAGGTGTCTGGGTAACGTGCTGACATCTTCTGATCCATCTTTTTACACCAGTAAGTGCCTCTTTTACTACTGCTTTCAAGTGACCTGAACTACATAGAGTTCCCAGTCAATATGTATGCATTTCCCTATGCACATGTATGTATGTACTCAGCATACTGCAAGCTAACTTAGGGCAGGTTTGGCATGGGAGGAGGCAACAGTTTTACATTCTGGCTGGTTTGATACCAAAGGCCCTACCCACAACTGGCCAAGGTAGCTGGAGGATCATCAGCAGGCTCTAGACAACACAAACCACCATGTTCAGGAGGATATTTTATTCTGCACCTTGCCTGGCAAGTTGATCTGAGCCAAACCCAGGAGAGCCAAAACACTCTCCTGTGCCATATCATACTCCACAGTCCTCTGCAACCACAAGGGCAGGGCTGGACTGCTGAGCAAAATGCTGATAGGTGCCAAAGGTACAAACCCAAGGACTTGGGAGTGTTGAGCACAGAGGTGTTTATTTTCCCACCTATTGGCAAAGAGACTAGCAAAAGGGAGAAGGATTTTTCAAGTGCCCACAAAAATGGGTACCACCAGGTCCCCCCTGGAGCCATTAGTGATCACAGGTCTCTCCAGAGACAAGCAAGCCCCAGGAGCCACAGCAGACAAGAAAACAGTCTTTCTGCTCTGATCTGTGAGTTACTGAAAACTGATCAACTGAATTTCCACTGCTGAACAGCTACTGCTGGAAACAGCCTGTTTCTGGAGAACCTAAATTATTGGCAAGTGCCTAGAAAGCTGCTCTGGAACTCCAACTGTAATTACTGCTTGATTTGGAGATGTGCTCTGGCCTTACAGTCTCTCAGTGCTGGTTCATCACACTTGCCCAGCACAGCCACCCATTTCTAACCCCCTCAGTTTCCCCAGACTTCAGCAGGGACACAGGAACAAAGCAGGTCTGACAGTAATGTCTGATTATCTCCACCTTACAGCACCAGATTCAGTTCTGGAGATCACAGAGCTTGTTGGGTTGAGGAGACCTTATGAGATGGAGGCTTTTCTTTTTTTTAATCCTCTTTATTTTTCTTCACACCTTTAGTGGAAGAGCCAACTGCTCCTGATATCCACAACACTCTCAGGGAGTTACATCCATCTCCTCAGCTAGAAAGGGTCTCCCTGATCACTTTCTCTGAATTCCTCAGACACTCTTAGCCATGCAAGCCAAACAGATCAGGTGCTGGGCACTGTGCACTATTCCTTACCCAAACAGATCAAAACTCACAAGTTTGAGGGTGTATCTTTGCTTTTGAGGGCAGGTTCCAGATGCTGACTGTGCTGTGGAAGGATGGAACAGAGGTGGTTACAGGAGCACAGAAAAGAGGTACTTGCACTGTCAGCTACATCATTAAACACAGCCTGGACACCTGACTTGCACTTGTGCTCTGCTTCTTCCACTCCATCTTTGCAAAAGCATCCTCTGCAATGGCATCTTCCCAGATTACTACAAAATAATTCTTACCTTGCTCTGGAAGCACAGACCCCCTGACATGCTTCGAGTGCAGTGCTGCCTAAGTCACTGGGCATGGCTACAGTGGTGGGGTGCTTCAAAGGTGGTAAGCAAAGAACATATCATTAGTAGAAGCTGAATGGCACCCCCAAATTCAACCTGTGAGCATTCCCTACAGCTCACCAGAACCTGTCAGCTCTGTAAGAGATGCCAAAATCCCTTCTGCTTGGCATGGGTGTTAAAAGTTACTTGGCCTTAAGGTAGCTTCTCTTCTCCTGCTCTTTGTCACCCAAAAGGTGTTTCCCTAAAAGCCTTCTCTCCTACAACAACATGGATTTTATCTTTTTCTGAGATGACATATTTTTAATGATATGGGAGGATGCCTGGGTTTTGTTATAAAACATCATAATTAAAAAGAAACTAAAGCCAAGTATCGGGCAAACCTTAATGATGGAGAAAACCCCTCCTGAAGACTGTTTCCAATTTAAAAACAGAGAATAAGATCAAAACTACTCCTTTGGGTTTACAGCGAGGCTGGAGGGAAGATCAGCAGTGCCCGATAGTTTAGCTGCTTTCTTTTTGGCCTCCAGCACAGTCTGAGAGCCCTGAACCGATATTCAATCCATACCGACACCACCTGCACCTCGGGAGCTCCTGTGCGGTGCCGGCTTTGTTCTAATTTGGGACCCAAAACCCAGAAGAGAGAGCCCGGTCCCCAGGCTTCGCATTTTTGGGCCATGAGCAGCCCAGCCCCGCACTGGGAGGTCTGGAAGGGCAGACCCGGGCCGGGTCGGTCGCTGCCAGCCCGGGGGACACCCGCGGAGCGTCCCCACCTCCGCACGGCCCCACGGCGGGTCCTGGCGGGCCAGGAACCGGAACCTGCGGGGTTCCCGGCCTGACAGCCCGCAGCGGGGCCTGCTCCTGCCTGGCTCCCCCACCAGCCCCGCACCCTACAGCACCTTCGTATATCAGCCCGCAGTCTCCCTGCTCCAGGAGCCGGAGCAGCCTCCACCGCCGGCCGCCCTGGTCGGTCAGCACCGCCTCCGCCGGCAGCGGCACAACCGGCCCGGACCGCGGCTTGCGGGGCGAGCGGCAGCTGGACCGGGCTCCGAGCAAGCTCCGGGCTGGGGAAGCCCGCGGGGAGGCCACGGGGCTTCGGAGCCGCTGCGGTGGAGGGGTCGGCACCGTCTGCTCCGTCTCCTCCTCCCGCGGTGCGGGCAGTTTGTCTCCGCAGGCCGGGCAGAAGCGGAAGGTCGGCTCCACACCGTTCCCGCACTGCGGGCAGAACCGGCACAGCCTGCGGACACAGCGGGGACAACCGTCAGCTCCTGCCGGACCGGACCACGCCGGACCGGACCCCTCCCACCACCACTACCACCACCTCGGAGAGGCATCGGCCGCCCCAGCCCCGGACGGCTCCGCCCGCCGTCTCCGCCCGCGGCCCGACATGGCGGCACCGGCAGCTGCCCGCAAACGGACCGCACAGCGCATGCGAGGGAGGCCGCCCGCCCGGTGGGGCGGGGCTGAGGGACAGCGGGGTCATGGGCGCCCGGAGAGGCGGGGGCTGTGCGGGTAGATGTCGGCAGCCTCTTCCCGGGCAGTCTGGGCTGTGCGGGCAGAGGTTGGCAGCCTCTCCCCGGGCAGTCTGGGCTGTGCGGGCAGAGGTTGGCAGCTCGTCCGGGGGCAGTCTGTGCTGGAGCGGGGGGATGGAGGCACCGCTCCGTCGGGCGGCTCGGGGTTCTCCTCAGGGCTCCCTCAGGCGGTGACCCCAGTGTCCTCCCAGCGCTGCGTCCCGCGGTTCGTTGGTTACTTGAGAAGGGACATCAGCGAGTCACTTCCAAACGGTCCGAGAGCTGCGGGAAAGTTTGTGCCGTGTTAATGAGTGCTGGAGTTAATCAGTCACCCGGAGCTGGAGCTGCCCGGTGTCTGTACCCACCGACCCGGGTGCACGTCGGCACCGAGATGGTGGCTTAAAAAACGAGCTGGTGGGATTAGAGCTTTCCCTTCTGGAGGGATGAAAAGGTTGGTTTGGGGAAGGGGCCCAGCACCCAGAGTCCACAGCTCCAGAGAGAAGGGGTTGTTGAGGATGTGCAGTCAAGGGAACAACCTGCTCACCACCTCAGAGATGTCCCAGGGAACATCTGGTGTGGAAAAATGTTGCTTTTCAAAGCCCTTCCCAGTGAGCCATAAGGACTTGGAGGAGCAGGAGAAAGGGGGGAGTGGAGGGTGGCAGCTGAGTGGCAGTGGTGGAAGAGAGAATAAAATAACACACAGGGTATCAACCTCACAACAGAACCCACCACAGAGCTCTGAGGCTTGAGAGATTCTTCTCCAAAGTATTCAGCACAGACATCATCCTGCTGCAGGCTGATGGTTCCTTCTCAACCCCTCTGAACTCCAGAGTGCGTCCCTAACATTGATTAAACAAGAAAAACAGTCCCAGCGAAGCCAAAACTCTGCCAAGTGACACTCAGAGACATGTTCAGATTGGTTTCTGTTGTTGTGGGGTTTTTTCTTTGAAGAATTTGGACACTTTAAGAGGAACCGCCCCGGTTGGCTGGTCCTCTTGTTCCTCCCTACCACATCTACCAGGACACTGCACTTGTCCCTTTTTTTTTTTCTTAGTTTTCCTTGGCATTGTAGGTAGCAGCAGGGCAGCCCTGAGCTGCCTTACTCTGACTGTCATGCCCCACTGCACAGCGTTGATTTCAGTTCCAGTTATTCTCACACCCCATACAGGTGCAGACAGCACCTTCTTTGTTAACCAAAGATAACAAAAAATAAACCCAAAAAAACCAACCAACCAAAAAAAACCCCCACACCACTGTTCTTCTTCATCAAATTGGTTCTTGAATCAACTGGTTCTTGAATCAAGATGAATGATCCTTGTCCTAAAGCCCTCCACAGTGAACTGGAAACACTTGTTATAGCAATGATTTGTTAAAGCCTGCACTTACTGTGTATATTTAAAAAAACAACAGCAATAAGAAACAAACAAAACAAACTTTACAGCAGTATTCATTCAATGAAATCATAGCTCTGTGATTTCATTAGTGGTTGCCCAGGGAACAATGATCACAACCCCGTTATGTTCAGTTTGGGCAGAGAATATTCCATCCCATAAACAAAAATGTGTGCTGTAAAAATGTGCTTTAAAAAGTCAAACCCCTTAAAGACAAGAAAAACTCTGAGGAGAGAAGACAACAAAAAACAGACAGAAAATTGTGGGAAAACTCTTCTTCAGGATTTATTTTCAGGATGCTTCATCATGGAAGGGAAACCCCCACCCTATTTCAGTGGCATATTGAAAGTAATAATTAGCATTTAACAAAAAAGCTGTAATAAATGGATGACAGGGGAAATGGATAGTGATTTTCTCCACTTCACACCTGGTAATTTCTAGCAGCAGAGCAGTGAGACAGCTGAGTGCCTGTGGTCATGTTGTGCCTGTGGCATTGCACCTTCTGCCTGCTCTCTGCTCAGCAGGAATTTGCTCCCTCTTTCCTGCCTCAGGCATTGAAAACCAGCCAGGAGTTTGGACTCCAGAGGGGAACAGATTCCTAGAGAACCTCCAGAGAGCAGGATGGAGCAGAACCCGAGGTCAAGCTTTGCTGCTTTGAATCTTCAGGCTCTCAAGCACCATGAGTGAGGTAGGAGCCGCCAGCCTGGAGTTTCTGAGGTGCTGCTGGTGTCCCAAAGTGCTGTTGGGGCACACAGGAATGGGCCAAGGAATTGAGGAGTATCTGAGGGTGGTTCTGGGGCAGCTACCAGGGTCTGAACACGGGAAGAGCCATTGGGTGCCCAGTGCAGCCACAGCAGAGTGGGATGAGGATGGGGAGACCTGGGACCTTTCAAAGGCTGAGTCAGAGCAAGCAATAGGAACCTTGTCCTCTTCATCCAGGACTGGCCTGGGAGGCCCATCCAGGAGGCCCAACTACCCAAAAGCTCTCCTGTTCTCTTTTGAACCCATTTGCACTCTTGGTCTTTGCAGCAGATGCAGCCTCTCAGGACATGGTAATGCACAGCTTGGACATACCACCAGCAGTGGGTTTGCAGCAGACTTCTTGCTTCTGGTGGGTTTGCAAAAATACACTGGTGTCAAGTTTTAGGTGATAAACAAATTATGCTCAAAATGTATTTTCATCTGTGTGAATGTGGTTTGTAACTTCCTGAGTGTGCCTGTGGGGGGAGATGTGTCCCACATGGTTACATGGTGCTGTTTTCTAGCAAAAGAAAATGCTAGTTTATGAAGAATTTTTGTTTTACTTCATTGTCTTAATTTTAATTTTACAATTTCTTCCACTTTTGACTGGCTTTGCAGTTCCACCGTACTCCTGCAGGCTCACCATGATATTGCCTTAGAGTGTCTTGCTGTCCTCACTGGATGGTACCTCCCTCTTTGCAATATTTTCTTCTATATTTGAGTTTCACTTCTTCCAGACAGTTTCAGTGTTTTATATAGTTCCTTCTGTCAAGTCCAGGTAAGCCTGCAGGGGTTTTTCACCATACACTACACCATTTTATGGCCCAGGGGATGCCTGTTCTCATGGTTTTCTAACTGGGGGCTCCAGGTTCAGCTCTTTAGGATGGCTTTGCTGGGATAATCTCCCTCCTCAGGTCTCCCTAGGCAGTGGTTTCTTGCTCCCCCAGCCTCCCTTAGCAATTTAGGGAGTCCATCTTCTCTGAGTGTTTTATAGGCAAGACCCAACACTCATCTCAGCCACTACCCTCAATTTAAAACCCCTCTTCTGTTCTCCCTCAGCCAGAGCTCATCTTCCCTGGAGATGCTCCCTCTATCCCAAAAGTTTCTCCAATATTTTTTTTCTAAGACAAAATCCTCCCCTCAGCATCCTGCCTGCCCTTGCTGAGCTGGCAGCACTGCCTGCTCAGGACCCTCCTTCCTCTAAAGCTGTACTTTAGGTGAATTTCTAACTCTCTATTGGTCTTGGAAGAGGGGAAACATCTAACCTTTCAGGATAAGACCCACCTCTCTCTGACCTTTTCATACTGAGGATGGTTGTGTTGCTGTGCCCGCCGGGAGCGTACAGGCAACCAGGATGGCAACAGAGAGATTTTTATCTCCTCCCTCCAGGGGTTTCCTTGCTATATGCTCAGTTCTGTCTCCCTTATCTCAGCCCTGACTTCCCATCACGACTGCCAGCAGCCTGAGCTCGTGACTTACCGGATTTACGTGCTGGCAGTGATCAAGGAGCTTGACATAGAGTCCAAAGCTGCCTGTTCTTCAATTGCTCTTAATGAAACGAGGCTATTCTTTTGCATTTACACACCTCTTTGATCCTGAAGTGAAGTGATGCCACTTGTGCAGTGGTGCTACAGTCCTGGGAGAGGCCCCGGGAGCCTTTGGGATCCAATCCAGCAGCTGTTGGTGCTGCCCATGGGGACACCAGCTGCCTCCCTGGGGTGCAGGGACAAGCAGCCTGCCTTGGGGCAGTGCCTGTCTGAGAGCTTTGCTGCCTCCCCAGCTCCATCCACCAGCTCTCCAAATGCAGCAGGATGCTCTGTCAACCATGGAGGAGCAGTGGTAGGAGATGTTTCGAGCCTTGTCAGTGCTGCAGCAGGGTCTGTCAAGGGCACTGAGCTCTGTAACCCCCAACAGGGACATGGAGACACTTTGCAGGAGGCTGGTGTGGCCAGAGTCTGCTCCAGTTCCTTCCAGGGCTCTGCCAAGGAAATGATAGTTTGAGGGTGGCAGGGATTGGGAAAAGCAGCAGGAGAACCTGGAAAGCTTCCTCCTGTGCCAACCTTCCCAGCTCATGGAAACCTCCCTGCAGCTGAGCTCTGCAAGGGGAGTCACAGAGTGGCTGAGGTTGGAAGGGACCTTAGAGCTCATCTCCTCCAACCTCCCTGCCATGCCCAGGGACACCTCTCATCTACACAAGGTTGCTCCAAGCCTCATCCAACCTGGCCTTGAACACCTCCAGGGAGGGGGCAGCCACAGCTTCTCTGGGCAATCTGTTCCAGAGTCTCACCACCCTCAGACTGAAGAACTTCTTCCTAAGATCCAGTCTAAACCTCTTCTCCTTCAGTTTGAAACCATTTCTCTTGTCCTGTCACTGGACACTCTTATGAAAAATCTCTCTCCAGCCTTCCTGTGGGTTCCCTTCAGGTACTGGAAGGCAGCTCTAAGATCCCCTGGAGTCTCCCTGTGTCCCTCTTCTCATCTTCCCTCCACATCTCCCCAAAGCAGAGGAACATGCCAAGCCCATCAGCAGCAGCCAAGAGCTGGGAGACTCCAGCCAAGGCTGGGGGGGCTGCAAGCTGGCATACCCTGGGGGGCAAGGGAAGATGGAATCCATCCCTCCAGCCAAAAGGAGCCTGAGAGATCTGGTCCTTGCCCCCATGAGCACCCACACCTGGGCAAAGCAGCAAGGTCACTTCATTCCCCTGGGCTGGGGGCACAGCCTGGCCCCTCCTCAAGCCCCCCCAGGCTGAGAAGCTGAACCTCTTCCTCACTTCACCACACCAGGGAGGACAAAATACAGCAGCTCTGGGGGTGCTGGCTGGGCAAACCACAGGGACACACCTTTCCCTGCGAGGAGAAGACCAGATGGGAACCCCCTCCCACCCCTTCTGCTTTTGTGCAGCCGATGTTCCCGGAATGGTTGTTCCCAGCCCACCTGCCTGTGGGCTGCCAGGTTCCCAACATTGCTGTGTACACACACACTGATTTTCCTTCTGCAGCAGCAAACCCTTCCCATTGCACTGCTGAGGACACCCAGGAGCAGGGTGGGAGGTCGTGTGTCCCTGCATGCTGCAGGCATGGGCAGGGCTTTGTCTTCTGCCAAGTCTGGGGGAGCAGAAGGTGCTGGATCTGCTCCCCCACTTTCCTGGCATTTCCTGGGCGGTGGCACTTGAGGATAAAAAAAAAAAAATAAATTGCCAATCCCAGGATTGCACCATCCAGCACTGCAGCAAAGTCAAGGAGTGGGAAGGAACTAGGACAAGATGGGAAAGTCTCCCAGCAGCAGGCGGGGTGTTTGTCCCTGGAGTGGTGGCTCACAAAATGTGGTGACCAGGCCAGCCCTGGCTTTGGGTCCCCAAGGACACCTAGAGAAAGGTGCCACCAGGAATTAGGGGGTGTTTTTCCCTTACAGGGAGCAGCAGGGACTGGAAGGGAGAGCAAGGAGCAATGCAGAGGTGTTGGCACCAGAGCAGTGGTTTGGAACCCCAGCCAAAGCCCTTGCCCAGCTGCTGCCCCGGGGCTGCAGGGCTGTGAGGAAAGCAGAGGAACTGAGGGAGAAATTGTTTAGCAGTTTTCCTCTTCCAGCATCTCCATTTTTCTGTGGGCTGCAGGAGGTGAGACAAGGACCCTCTGCCGTGTCGGGGCCATGTGTCTGAGCTGACACATCTGTTCTGGGGACTCAGCAGCACATTTCCCCAGGTGCCTTTGCCAACCCATCCCTCATTTTGGCTGCTCTTTGGGTGGTGACTGGGAGGCATTGCCTCGGTGGGCAGGGAAGATGGGTTCCTGGCACCAGGCAGCACGTTCAGAACAGGTTTAACCCTGAAGCCAAGCACCGGGCTGGTGGGGCTGGGGCTCCTGAACCAGGCAGGTGGTCTGAAATAATGTGATGGGTGTCCCTGCTGCTGGTGATGGGTGGCCCCAGCAGGTCCCCATGGGGAATAACCCTAGGGAGATGTGGAGTGATGACCACCAACAAGGGAAGGTGGCATAGTTTGAGCCAGTGATCTTGGAGACATGCAAGCCACCACCAGGATGGAGGAGCAGGGTTGGCAGGCTTGGTCTGTCAGCATAGGGGATGATTCCTCCTTTCAGTACTGATGAGCACTGGGGATCTTAGAGGGGGACATCCCTCAAGCAAGTGTTCCCTTGCTGCTTGATATCCTTCTGCCCTCCTCTGGCCCTCAGAAGTCCTGGGGACTTCTCCTGTGTCCCTGCTCAGTCCCCACTGCTTGTCCTGCACACTCCCTGTCCTGGGTGCCAGCTGCGTCACCACGATGCCCCTGCCCCTTGTTGCACCATCTCCCATCCTCTGTTCTAGGAGCCATGAAGAGTCTGTAAATACTTCTTTGGCAAGGCTTTTGTTTTGATCTAATTGCTGAGCTTCCTTCAAAGGCAGGCATGGAGAGGAACTGCATGAGGCAAGAGAGAAGGTCACAGGGAGGACTGAGGTGGCTGTGTCTGGGGAGGATCAAACCTGGGCTCCAGGATGGGTGTGGATGGGTGGCTCAGCCTGGGGTTGACATGAAGGCTCTGGCATGTCACCGTGGGCACCAACTGTCCCAGATCCTTTCCAAGCCCATAGCTGGGACTGTACAGCTGGCTGCAAGCCTCATCTGGGACAGGGCCAGCTCAGAGCCTTCTCCATGCTGCTCCCGTGGGGTTTGCAGCAGGATGCTGTGCAGCCCGGGCAATGGGAGGTGGCAAACAGCAAGGTGACAAGCCCTCAGGCTGGCCACGCTGGGTGTGAAGGCACACGCCATCCCCACACCCAGCCACCCAGCACTATTCCTGTTTCAAAGCTCACGTGTGGCAACCAGCTGAGCAGGGCTGGCTCCTTCCTGCTGCTGAGCCCTGTAATGAGCTTTGCTGGGTGACACTAAGCAGATGAGGGGAAGCTTTGCTGTGGTCTGGTGCCTGCTGGGTGTTTGTTGAATGAGGCAGGGGAGTGGAGGGACACAGCTCCTCTGCATCTCAGAGAGGGAGATGGGGCACAAGCAGAAGCCAGGGACCCCACCCAGCCACCCCACCCAGCACAGCACCAGCATCCTCCACCACGAGTGGTGGGGAGAAACCTGGTGGGCAACTGTTCCAGGGCCAGATCCATGCTTGTAACTCGCTCAGAACTCCTGGAAGCCAAACTTTGGTGCTTGCCAGCTGAGGCAGTGAGCAGGGTGTCCCCTTCCAGCCCAAAGGGTGCCAGCAGGGCACTCAGGGGTGTCACCTGTTTTTTGAATGTGACTGGTTTTAAAGCTAATATTGGTGCTGCCCTGTCTCCCTCCTTGAGATAGCACCACTGCTGCCTCAATTCTGTCTCTTGGCTGATTTTCTCCTTCCTCAGAGGCCAGACAGGGCACAGAGGGGAGCTGTGAAACCTCAAGATTAGAAGATTGCAGAACAGCTTCTCCAAAGCTCACTGCAGCCTTAATTTGGGTGCAGACACCCTCCCAAAATGGCTTCTTTTTATCTCATGGAAAAAGGGCAGTGCCTCGAGCCTGCCATGGCCCGGAGGGGTGAGGGTCCCCATCGCACTCAGACCCCCCTTGGGCACCTCGTGCACCGCAGCACCCCTCACCCTTTGCCGAGCCGCGGCTGTCCCTGTCACAGGTCCCCTGTCCCCACCCTCCTCTCTCTCCCGAAACAAACTTTTCCTTCATCGGTGTTCCCGGCATCAGCAGCGGGAACGGAACTAGAACCAACTTAGCGGGAGCGGGGCCGGGCAGGGGCCGGGCAGGGCTGGAAGGGGTCGAGCAGGTTCGGGTCCACAGATCTGTGCACACATCCAGTACCTGGTGCACTGCCCAGTGCAAGGGTGTGCAGTGCCCTTCACAGCTAGCCAGATGTGCACTCATGCGGTGCCCCGGGTGTGCACACACACACACACACACACACACACATCTGTGGGCAGACACAAGACCTGGTGCACACACAGTGGGGGCACAGGTGAACTGTCCTGGGAGGAATGCACACACGGGAGTAGTGAACCACACAGTGGGGTAACTCACACGTGGAGTAATGCACAGAGTAATGCACAGACGGAGCAGTGCACACCCGGAGCAATGCACCCCCGGAGCAATGCACAGGCACACAGGGGGTGCCAAGCACACACACAGGAGTACAAAGGGTGCTGCACACACAGACAGGGACACACAGGGTGACAACCACAACCACATGTGCAGCGCACACACACGCACTCACACACAGTGACACACGTATGTGCACACACAGGGTGACAACCACCGGCACATGTACACGCAAGCACACAAACACGGTGACACACGCACAGTGACACACGCACAGGCACAGTAACACCGGGGGCGGGTGACACACACCGGGGGGGTGACACACACCGGGGGGCACACGCAGACACACGCGTGTGACAGGGACACAGACCCCACCCCACAACGCCTGTCACCCCCACAGCGCGCGCCCTGGTCCCTCCCATCGGTGCTGCGCGTGCGCGGGGGGTGAGTAGGAGGGGCCGGGTCGGAGCCGCAGCCCGGAGCCGCAGCCGGAACCGCCCGGCCCGGGAAGAGGGTCCCGGCGGGTCCCGGAGGTGGGGGGGGGTGAGTACCGTTGAGGCGGCGCCTGGGGGGTGGTTCCGTCGCGTCCTGACCCGACCCGACCCGACGGGGCCATGGCGGGGAGGGTGGCAGCGGCTTCTCCGCGGGCGGTCGGCGGGGGCGGCCCCGCCCGGGGCTGCGGCAGCTCCGGGGCCCTTGGCCCGGCTCCGCCCGCTGCAGGCTCCGGGGCCTCCCCCGCGCTCCGGCCCGCTCCCGGTGGGTGTCCCCGGTGGGGGGGTCCTGCGGCCAGCACGGCCCGGACAGCCCAGGGCGCGCAGCCCCTGCCGTGCCCGGGGCCGATCGTGTCTGTGTGTCCCCCCCAACCCGGTGCGGATCGCGTGTCCACCCCCAGGGATGCTGGAGGGTTGGCGGATGGATGGATGGATGGATGGATGGATGGAGGAGGCGGCGGCCGTGTGCCCCGCTCGCTGTCGCAGGAGTCTGCGTGGTCCCCGACAGACGTGAGAGGGGCTCCGAGCCCGCCGGGACCTGCCCGGCATCTTCGGCTGGTGCGGGGGGGTGCTCTGGGTCACTTCCCACACCCCATGGCACCGTGGGATGGGCATCCCGGGACACCGAGCCGAGCAGGTGCCGGCGATCGGAACGGTTTCATGACGGCACCGCCGAGCCGCAGCTTGGGTCTCTGGGGTTCGGGGGGGTGAAGCCGCCGTTTCACTGGGTACTCCTGCTCCTTAGCCCGTGGCTAACACGGCCCAGCCGCCGGTAGCCCCGGGGAAAGGTGCCCGGTGCATGCCCTGCCCGCCCCCGATGGGTGCTGAGGGGCTGGGGTGCAGCAGGGCTGGCAGGACACTCACCTCCCCATCATTGGGCTCTGCATCTTGCTTCTTGGCTAAAATCTGTCAGGCCACGGAATTTACAGTGGGTTTGGCAACTGGAAACTCTCTGGA
The DNA here is from genome assembly GCF_003957555.1 of Calypte anna. Classification (NCBI taxonomy): domain Eukaryota; kingdom Metazoa; phylum Chordata; class Aves; order Apodiformes; family Trochilidae; genus Calypte; species Calypte anna. The sequence continues at coordinate 12,227,844 of NC_044260.1, forward strand.
TTAACCAGCAACAGCGTTTTTAAAGCAAAGGGTTTGACCGGTGCTCATGCAGCAGCTTCTTCCCTCCTCTCCTGCTCCTGCCTGGAGCATTGGGAGTTGGTGGGTGAATTTAGGAGCTGCCACCACCCTGCTGCTCACCCCCAGGTGAGGCAGTGGCCCAAACCTCACCCCCCATTCCACAAACAGGACTGTTCGTGTTTCCTTCTGTATTCTGAGGTCTGAAGTTCCCAGCTGGGGGAAAAAATCCTATCTATAGGGGACTGGTGAGGTGCTGGCTTTGCAGAAGTCAGCAGCCCCCCCCCCTCCCCCCCTGCAGCACCAGGCTTGCAGTCTCCTAGAGAAGTTTTATTTGCTCTGTTTGCATGAGGTTTGTGTGGCTTAGCTGTGTCCTGACTCTGGCATCTCCATGAGAAGGGAAGGGAAAATCCAGCAGGAAGAGTTGCATGTCACGGGGCACCCCAAGCTGGTCTGGAGGCTTCCAATCCTGGTTGGTTTTTACAGGACCTGTCTGTCCGTAGGATACAGAACTTCCTGGACATGCAGGAGCTGGAAATCACTCACTCTTCCTGAAAATATTGGCCAAAAAAAAAACCCCTCCTTCCCTTGGCCACAGATGCTCATGCTTTTGATTTTCAGCCCCGGTGCTGTGGGGAGCAGAGAGGTGTTTCCTGCTCCACCAGAAAATCACCCCGGGACCAACAGCCCTGGTTGAGGACAACATGTCACCACCCCAGGCACCACATGGTCCTCAGCATGGCCACCAAGATGGATGCTCCCAGCAGGGTCTGCAGCTCATCATGTAGGGATGACATGGTGCCTCTGCAAGCCAGTGGGGAGAAACGCCGGTTTTATTAAAAAAAAAAAAAAAAAGGCAACATCTGCCATTTCCAGGCCTCGTTTCTATGGGAACAGGACATCAGAAGAGCAGAAATGCAGCGAGTGCTCTGAAATATCTGCCAGCTCCCTGCAGCACGTGGCCTTTGCTCGGCTGGCCAAGCCCTTTCTGCCGAGATGGCATTTAGGGACGGGCTGGAAGTGGGTCAGGAGGTGGGATGCTGTGGCCTCCATCTCCCCAGATCCTCAGCCTGGCCTCATCTAAACCCACCAGCAGGAGAGCTTGTCCCAGCTGGCACAGCCCCCACCTTACCCATCACAGCTCGGTGCAGCATGGCAGGGGTGGTGGTGCCAGTGAGGAGCTGTGGTGCCCACCCCTCTAGTGGGGTCTCCTTCCTCACTGACCTCCCTGGGGGTGCTCACTTGCATACCAGACTCTTCCTCCCACAGCAAGCAGGTCTGGGGTATTTCCAGCAATGGGCAGAGGAACTGGGTTGGTTTCCCAGAGGCTGGTGGTGATCATCTGTCTTCTCCCTCTGATCTTTTTCTGTGCTTCTTGCTGGGGAAGTCGGTCTTACCTTGTAAGTGGTGCTGGGGCTGGGCAGGAAAGCATCTCCAGAGGGGACAACCCACCCTGCCACCACACTAAGTGCATTGCAGGGGGACTTGTGAGGCACCAGCCAAGTCACCTTCACCTGGTCAAAGGTGTTCCTGGATGTGGGCTGATCAGAGAATCACAGAGTGTCAGGTTGAAAGGGACCTCAAGGATCATCTGCTCCAACCCTTCTAATATCACTGTGTATCTGAGATGTCCCAGCACCCCATCGAGCTGAGACTTAAAACTTTCCAAAGTGGGGGAATCCACCACTTCCCAGGGGAGACCATTCCAATGTCTGACTGTACTCATGGGAAAAAATTTTCCTCTGGTTTCCAGTGGGAATCTCCCCAGGAACAACTTGTGCCCATTGCCCCTTGTCTTGTCCATGGGACTTCTTGGAAATCAGGAGTCTCCATCTTCTTTGTAGCCCCCTTTAAGTACTGGAACATCATCGTAAGGTGTCCCCTGAGCCTTCTCTTCTCAAGGCTGAACAGACCCACTTTTCTCAGCCTTTCAGCTGATCCAAAAGCACCTTCCAAAAATGCTTTCCCTCTGCTTTGGAAAAAAAACCCCAACAGTTTCTGTGGATGCCCAGAGCCTGGAAAGCCTTTTTATGCTCTCAAATCCGGTACAAGTAGCCCTGCTGTACCTGAGCTCCTTTCTCCTTTCGTTCTCCAGAGCTTGAAAGCTCCAGTCCAGGTTTTCATGGGACCTTTAAAAGCTTGGAAAAAGAATTACTGGCAATAATGAAGTTTTCCCCCATCGTGCAGTGTTTGTGTTAGCCAAGAGCTGCTTGACATTTTCTCAGTGAGGTACCAGCCCCCTGGCAGCCCCAGGACCCGGGTAGGGGTTCCAGGTTGTGTTTGAGGGTGTGGTGGGGCAGTCAGCCAGGAGGGACACAGGAGCAGGAGGTGGGAACTCTGAGGGCAGGAGCTTACTCTAGCCTGACCTTAAAACAAGCAAAAGAAAAAGCTTCCTTTGATTTGCTCTGGATTCCCTTCAAGTGAGTGCGGGAAGAAGGTTTCTGCTCAGGAGGAAGGTTTCTGCTTCTGGGGGGCTCCTTTGGAGGTGTGTTGGGTCCTGCTGGGTGTGGTGGGTGGGGAAAAGAGGGGCTGGGGACATCCCACCCTTCCCTATGGGAGATGGGTGGCATTTCTGCCAGGGATGGACTTGAGGCCAGCTGGAGACATGGATCTGGAGGTGTTTAAGTTAAAATCTGGCAGCAGCCACCTTTGCAAGGTCCCCTTCACTGTTCCTTCCTGTGGGAGTGAACTTCTGGTGCTTTTTTGCTGTCTCCCAGGGCAAAAAGATGTCTCTTGCTGTTGTAGGAAACCTGCCTTCTGCACATGGGGTGGCAAGAAGGTGGTTCTGGTTCTGCTCCAAGAACGCACTTGGGGTTGGGAATGGGAATGTGTATGCCAACCCAGGAGCAAGCTTCTGGAGGGCTCTGGGATCTGACTGGGTGGGTTATGCTGGGTAGATGGGTGCTTGGTGCTTTGTCTGCAGACCTGGGTGGATTTTGTCTTGCTTGCTCTGCAGCTCCCTTGCTCCTGGCTGCCAGTGTTGTGTTCACCATTTGCACTTCCCAGCCACCAGTCTGGGGGTGAAGGTGGGGCAGGCTGGGTCACCAGCTCCTCTCCTCACACTGCAGCACCCCAAACTCTCTGCTGAGCTTGGTGGGTGCTGATTGGGTCCAAGGAGCCTGAACCATCCTGACCAGAACTGGGAAATACGTTGCTGAGCATCTCCCACGGTCCATCCTTGTCTCTGCAGCAGCTCTGGGTGCTGCTTGGCTTTGGAGCAGAGGTTCTGGGAGCTGAACCTGGGTTTTTTGAATTCTGGGTCAGCATGTGCAGGCAGTTCTGCCTGTGCCAGGGTCCCCACCCCTTCTCTGTGCCACTGCTGCCAGCGTGTCCATGCAGGGGACAGCGAGGCTTTGGCAGGAGCCCCTGCTGCAAATGGAGACAGAAACAACTTGAAGGGACAGCAGGTCCTTCCCAGGAGGGAGGGGACGTGGGTGGATTGTCCTCGAGTGCATTGTCCTCGAGCACCGACCTTCCCTTCCACTTCCCTGCCCTTTTTCTCATCCTCCCCTCTCCAAGGAGGAGTGCTGGGAAAGCACTTGCAAGCGTTGCGAAACCAACCCTTTGCCTTGCAGGAAGTGGGGGAACAACTTGAAATCTTCACCAGTCCCCCAAATAATGGGCTGCAAAAGGCTTTTTGTGGCCTTTCTTGCCCTGGTGTTTAGTGTTCTGTAATCCAGAGGCTGCTTACAGAAAGCTCTCCCCTGCCTGCTACTGGAGGAAGGACCCGATGCTTGCAGAGTGGGTTTCTAAGCAGCTCCCCCTGTGACCAAGGATGGGTTACACCAGGAATTACAAGCTCTGGCTCATAAGGGTTGGAAATAACCCTTGGGAGGGGATTCTGGCAGGTTTTTTTTCCCCTCATTTTGGCTCTAGCCAGCTGATGCCACACCAGGCTGGAAACAGAATGACCCTTGGGTGGCTGGAGGGGTGGGATGCAGAGTGCTGCTCATCTTCATGGCTCTCTCTTCTCTTCCAGGGTCCTGAGGAGTGGTGGTGGTGGTGTTGGTGGTCCCCTTCTGATTGGAGGATGGTTGTTCTCAGGCAGTTTGGGCTGCTGCTCTGGAAGAACTACATCCTGCAGGTAGGCTGGGGTCTGTCTCCCCACAGAGTGTGGGCACCTCAGAGCTTGATTCTCCATCAAACCTTCACCAGGGCATCTCCTGGAGGAAAGCAGATGTGCTTGTGCTCATGGGATCATCCTGCTTTTCTGCAAGGGACAGACAGGAAGGGCTGCCTGCTTGGTTGTCCCTGTGCCCTCATGTCCACCCTGTGCCTTTCCCCTTCTGTAGCCCCCCTGGGAGCTCATCTCAACCTTCTCACAGGGCAGGATGATTCCTCAGGCACTGTCCTGTGCACCTCTGGAGGTGCCAATTTCTGCACGGAGCCTCTAAACCCAGCAGGGCCCAGGTTTTTTCCCTCACTGTTACTTTCCACACCCCTCAGGAGCAGCTTTTGAAGGTTTTAAAAAATGAAACCACTGTTGTTTTGGCATCCATTTGGCAGCTGGACAAGACTTTGAACAAGGGCCTGGAGAGATGGAGTGAGGGGGAAGGGTTTCAAACTGGAAGAGGGGAGATAGAGATGAGATCTGAGGAGGAAATTGTTTGGTGTGAGGGTGCTGAGCCCCTGTCCCAGGTTTCCCAGAGAAGCTGTGGCTGCCCCATCCCTGGCAGTGTCTCAGCCCAGGTTGGATGGGGCTTGGAGCAACCTGGGCTGGTGGGAGGTGTCCCTGCCCATGGCAGGGGGTGGCATTGAATGAGCTTTAATGTCTCTTCCAACCCAAACCAGTGGGATCCTGTGATTTTGGGGCCACCTGGCCCTGCCCTGCTGGCACTCCTGGTTGGATGCTGTGTGGCAGCCCTGGCAGAGGGCGATGGAAGAGGAAGGAGGTGGCTGCACTCTGCCCTTTACGTTTTCAGTTACCCCTCAGCATGATGTTGCTTTAAAAGTAAATACAATTAAGAGGGGAGGGCTGCGTGGGCCCAGGTCCTGGCAGGGCAGGGAGAAGGCAGGAGGGCTCAGCTGGGACTGGCAGAAGGCTTGGTTTGCAGCCAGGAGCCTTGTCTGTGGGTGTGCCTGTGTCTTACACCCCAGACACATGTAGATCACCCCTCCACCCCTCTGCAGGAGAATAGTATCATCTCCTGGGTGTGCTCTGGGGTGAGGACCCCTCTTGTCATGTTTCCCAAGGCCACAAGCCTTGGAAATGGAATACAGCCTGGTGTCTGTGTTCCAGAAAAAAACAACTTGCTCCCCTGAAGATGACCATGGTGACAGTAAGGTGGCTGTAGGGACATGTGGCTTGCTGAAAGCCTGGGGCAACCCTGGGCAGGCGGAGGCGGTGATTAGGGATGAGTGTCCCCATCACCTCTGGGACACGGCAGCTTAAGTGACTTCTGCAGCAGCAAAAGACACTGCTGGTAAATGGGGATTATCCTGTGAGCTCAGGGATCCAAGCAACTGCTCTGGAGGCAGCCCAGGAGGGGGTTAATAGGACAGTAAATCATCTGGAGGCAGCTGCTCTGCAGATACCTGCAGCCTGCGGCCTTTGGGACAGCTCTGTTGTCCCTGGCAGGGCTGACTGCAGCCGTGGCTCATCCCTGGCTGAGGACCTGGCAGCTCTTCTGTGTCTCAGCCCAGGTTGGATGGGGCTTGGAGCAACCTGGGCTGGTGGGAGGTGTCCCTGCCCATGGCACAGGGTTGGCACTGTATGGGCTCTAAGGTCCCTTCCAACTCAAACCGATCTGGGATTCTGTGATTCATTTAATTCCAGTATTTTTAGCTGCCAGCCCTGGAAGTGTTGGCTGAAGCTGCTCAAGGCAAAACCTGTTCAGTTCTCTCTTCTGGCTGCAGTTCCAGGGCTGCAGGGAACCCCTGCTTGTGAAACCTTGTGAAACACAAGCATCCTTCTCCTGTGCGACATCCGCGTGAACCTCTGTATTCTGTTTTACCCTCAGTGTTTATATCTTATTTCTTGTATCTTTTTTTCTTGTTTTTTCCCTGCAGAAAAGGCAGATCCTGGTGACACTCATCGAGGTCTCTCTGCCGCTGCTCTTTGCCGCCATCCTCATCGCTCTGCGGCACCGGGTTCACTCCGTCAGCCACCCCAACACCACCATCTACCCCCCAGAGCCCGTAGGGGACCTGCCAAGCTTCTTCCACCACCGGCACCTCAGCAACCCCTGGGAGTTGGCTTATGTCCCCTCCAACAGCAGCGCCGTCAGGAGCATCGCCGAGGCGGTGGAGAGGGCTTTACCCATCAACATCAGAGGTGAGGAGGGGCTGGGGGGGGGGACACGGCTGCCACCCCAGGGAGTGCTGTGAATTTGGCTGCTCATCAATCCCAATTGGATTCCTGGGATGCATCAAGGTCTTTTTTTTTTTTTTTTAAGATCTTCCTGGCAGTGGTTTCAGTTCTGTTTTACTCAAAGGACAGGATTTTTGTTTGGATTTTTTTGGATGGTGTTTTGTTTCCATCTAGAGAAATGCTGGCTTAAAATACTTGAAGGAATGTGGCTGTCACTTCCCCGAGAGAAAGTATTTTTGGAGATCTTGTTGCAGAGAACATTTTAGTGCTTCACATTCTAAACTGAAGATAATGTTAGGATTTTCTCTGACAGAAGAACTAGTGGAGTTGTTCAGCCTGGAGAAGAGAAGGCTGCAATAGGGAGACCTCAGAGCACCTTCTTTGTGCCTGAAGGGGCTCCAGGAAAGCTGGGGAGGGACTTGGGACAAGGGGCTGGAGGGATGGGATGAGGGGAAGGGTTTCATACTGAAGAGGAGAGATTGAGATGAGATCTTAGGAGGAGATTCTTTGATGTGAGGGTGCTGAGCCCCTGTGCCAGGTTTCCCAGAGAAGCTGTGGCTGCCCCATCCCTGGCAGTGTCTCATCCCAGGTTGGATGGGGCTTGGAGCAACCTGGGCAGGTGGGAGGTGTCCCTGCCTGTGACAGGGTGTGGCACTGGGTGAGCTTTAAGATCCCTTCCAACCCAAACCAGTCTGGGATTCTGTGATTCATTTACTCTCAGTATTTTTAGCCCTGGAAGTGTCATGCAAAGCCACTTTGCTTCGGCTGGAGCAGATTCCTCATGTCTGGGACCAAAATGACAGTTTTGGTGACAGTCGAGCATCCCCTACCTTTAGGTGCCACGCTCTTTGATTTCATCTCTACCTTTTTCCCCCCTTTGCAGCTCAGGGTTTCTCCTCAGAGCGGGACTTTGAGGAGTACATCCATGCTGACAACCGCTCGGGCAGTGTCCTGGCTGCCCTGGTTTTCCGGCACCACTTCCCACAGCCCTCGGCCCCACTGCCCCTCCAGGTGAGCAGAGACAGGGGGGGACAAGGACACAGGGGGGCTACGGTGTCCTCCAGCCCTCAGTGCCCCAGACTCAGCTCCTTTGTCTCTTCCTCCAGGTTGATTATGAGCTAAGGTTCAAGTACAGCCCCAGGAACGCGCCACGGAGCGAGCAGACGGGGCTGAACCCCAACCTGGACAGGGACTGGCACACCAGTTACCTCTTCCCCCTCTTCCAGTTGCCAGGACCCCGGGAGGCCAAGTTTGCTGATGGGGGAACTCCAGGTGAGGGCCACGACTCATTTCTTGGTCAAAGAGATGGGTGTTACTGAGGCTCAAAGATAAAACAAATAATTTAACTGAATTTTGTAATTATTTTAATCAATGAAGATAAATCCATTAATTGTATTGACATGTTTTTGGCCTGGGAAGTGTCCCTGCCCATTGCAGGGGGGTTGGAGTTATGTAATCTTTAAGGTCCCTCCCAACCCAACCCAGTCTGGGGTCTCTGTAGACCTCAAAATTAATATGAGAAGGGTGATTGTGACCACTCTGTGACTTTCAATAAATATCCCAGGACCTCTTGGCCATCACTGGCCTCTGCTTAGAGCAAGAACAGTTTTTACTTTATTGAACTTTTGTTTTAAATTTTTTTTTCCCCCTTTCTCCTTTAAAATACATTCTAAGTGGAAAATTTACTCCCATGTCCAAGCTGTTTTATCCTACTGCTTAAATACTTACAGAGTAAACAATTCTGTGGTTTCAGGGGAAGTTTTTAAAAAGCCAAACCACTGACCAAGGAGGAGACAGCAAGGATGGTGCCAGGGCTGGCACTGCCTCAGGAATTATGTTTTTGGGAGCTTTCTTTGTGGCTGCAGAAGGGATGTTCCCCTCAGTTGGGTTTCTCCTGTTTGGTTTGGTTGTGACATCAAGAAAAAGGTTGAGAGGCCAAGAAACTAGGCAAGGGGATTTTGCTCAGGCAGTGTAAATAAACCCAAGCCCAAGGACCACGTCTGCTGGTTCAGGTGTTCTGTGGGACATGGTGACCAGCAGCCCAGGTCCATTCCCTCCCTACAGTGTTTGCTGAGTTAATTACTTAGTGTAAAACATGATTTGTGGTCTCCTGTTCTTGCTTTTTCCTTGCCTGCCTGGGAGATTTTATACAACCAACCTGCAAAACTTTTCAGTTGGGGTTTTCTAAGCAGAATTGGAATTTCCATTCAAGTGACTCACAGCAGAAATCCCACGTAGAAACAGGCTGGTTAAAACCCCCCAAATAAACAGACCCATAAATCTTTCATTGTTTTCTAAAGCAAAAAAATTTAATCCAAATGTGTGAGGCACAGGATATATCCTTCCTCACCCAACCCTGCTTCCTATTCTGTCGCCTCTTGGTTTACAAAATCAAAGGGACTGAACACAAGCTCAGTGACACTGGGGGTGGAGAAGGATAGAGAAGAATCTCCTAACTTAAATTGAGTTTTCCTGCCAGATGCTTGGAAATGGTGGCAGTGTGAGGGTGCTTAGCCCCTGGCCTAGGTTGCCCAGTGAAGCTGTGGCTGCCCCATCCCTGGCAGTGTTGAATTCCAAGTTGGATGGGGCTTGGAGCAACCTGGGTGGGTGGGAGGTGTCCCTGGGCATGGCAGGGGGTGGGACTGGATGGTCCCTTCCAGCCCAAACCAGGCTGGGATTCTATGATCAGCAGAGATTTTAATTGCTGTGCTCTGGATCCTTCCCAGGCCCTCACATGTTTATTTTGCTTTTCTCAGGAGCTCCTTTTTTAAATTTTCTCTTCCTCCTCTTCTTCCCGAGCGCTCCCTCCCACAAAGGCCATTTCTCTCCTTCTGCCAACTCCTCCCTCCAAGACCCAGACCCATCCCCATTCCCTCATCTGCTTTTTGCCCTGCAGGTTACATCCGAGAAGGTTTCCTGGCAGTGCAGCACGCTGTGGACAGGGCCATCATGCGGTACCACGCCAACACCAGCTCCACCAGCCTGCTGGAGAACATCACCGTGGTGGTGCAACGCTTCCCTTACCCACCCTACGTCAACGACCTCTTCCTCCTGGCCATCCAGAACCAGCTGCCCCTGCTCCTCATGCTCAGCTTCACCTACACCTCCCTCAACATCGTCCGCGCTGTCGTGCACGAGAAGGAGAAGAAGCTGAAGGTAAGGATGGGGCAGTCCACTCACTCCCTTCCCTCAGCCCCGTTTCCCAAGGGAGGCCTCCCCTATAAATTAGAAACAAAATCCCCTGGGGTGTGGAGCCAGGCAGCAGGAGGTGGGGATGGCAGGGGATTAGCGAGCCCCAGGGAGGAATGTCACTAATCCTGCCACCAGGAGGTGGCTCCTTGTGTGCAGCCAAGGCTGCGGGGCTGGTGGTGCTTGGAGAGAGGGCAGCACTGGGGGATTGCAGACTCCTGTAGATTCAAGAGTTGGGAAGCAAGATGTTTGACTTCTGATTGTGGAAACCCATCTGGGTTCAGCTCAGCTCCTTGGGGTGGTGTTCTCCTGCGATGGTTTCAGCCCCTCCCCAGGGTGGTGGAGGACACCATGGGATGCTGAAGGCTGCACAGCACCACCTTGGTGGCACCTGAGGTTGTCATTCCCCTCACTAGTGCTGCAGGGAAAGTAAAAGCTGCCAAGCACCACCCTGGCCAGAACCTCCACTCACCCTGGCTGTGCCCAGGCAGTGTGGGTGCAGTCCTGGGTGACAGTGGGACCTCCCCACAGGAGTACATGCACATGATGGGCCTCAGCAACTGGTTGCACTGGAGTGCCTGGTTCCTCATGTTCTTCCTCTTCCTCCTGGTGTCTGTGTTTTTTGTCACCGTGCTCTTCTGTGTCAAGGTGAGTGTCTTTCCCCAGGCCACTGTTCTTCAGGCCAGAAGCTCTGTGCTGGCAGGGCACAGGGATGACAAAGCTCCTTTGCCATGAGCTGGGCTATCCTGATGTCTCAAGACACTTCTGTGTGTGTAACAGAGGCTGGAGTTGGCCTTTTCCAGAGCTAGGTGGCAGGGGTGGGAGTCTTATGGATACCATGAAGGTCCTGGCACTCTGTGCAGAGCAGGACCACCCTGCTCCCACAGCCCTGTGTGCCCTTGGAGGGACTTGAGCTCTCTTCTCTGCTTGTACCCACACCATGAGAAGCAGGAGGTGGCTGCCTGCATGCTGAGGAAGGTGTCCCTTGCGACATGAGGGCAACCTGTATTTCCTCCCTCTGGAGTGGTCTCAGGAGGGCCTGGGTGTTCTTGCCCATCTCTCAGTTTGTCTTTAACCCATGGCCTGCTTTCCCAGCCCTGGGCATAACCAGATTTTCCCTGTAGGTGAGTGAACAGGGAGCTGTGCTCACCAACAGTGACCCCACGCTGGTGTTCACCTTCCTTGCCATCTTCTCCATCTCCTCCATCTCCTTCAACTTCATGGTGAGCACCTTCTTCTCGAGAGGTGAGTCCCTCCCCAGCTGCCTCCTTGTGTTTCTGACCCACAGGGCTTGGGGGGTCATTATGGGCCTCGTGTTGTAGTGTCTTTAGTTAATTCTGGTTGGGAGGCAGCTCTGGAGGTCATCCATCCATCCTGCTTAAAGCAGGGCCAGCTCCAGAGTTACATGAGGTTGCACGGGGCTCTGTTTTGGATAACTTGCATCATTGTGTGGGCTGGGGAGGCTTTGTTTCTCTTTTTTGGGGTACATTTTCCCCGTGGTTTGTGGGAAGGGTGGTGAGTACTGCTCCTAAGGCCTCATGTGCCCATCTTGGCCTGAGGACGTTGTGGGCAGGGATGGGCAGGGTTGGGGTGCAGTGCTGCTCCTGCCTCACCATGGGACAGGGGCATGTCCTCATCCTGTCCCCCTGTTACCCTACTTTGTGCAGAGGTCTCGAGTGTCCAGGGATGGGAAGCTGGTGAGAAATCCTTGGTGGCATCACCGTGTCACTGATGCTTCCCCTCCTGTTTTTCTCTGTGCTGGCAGCAAACGTTGCAGCTGCTGCTGGTGGCTTCCTCTACTTTTTCTCCTACATCCCTTACTTCTTCATCTCCCCCCGCTACGACCTGATGTCCCACAGCCAGAAGCTGTCCTCCTGTCTCATCTCCAACGTGGCCATGGCCATGGGGGCACAGCTTATAGGAATGTTTGAAGGAAAAGGTGAGCAACTACCTCCTGTCCTGTTTTGATTGTTTGTTTTTTTTTTTTTTTGAGGTGGGTTGAGACTGGTTTGGATGTGGTGTGAAAGCTGGAAAGGGAGAAACACTTTTCCTGCTCCTGATGAGGGAAGGGGAGTTGGTTGTTCCTGCAAGTTGTGCTTACACCATGCTCTAAACACGTGCCCATGGTCGTCTGGGCTGTGCAAAATGATAGAATCCCAGATTGGTTTAGGTTGGAAGGGACCTTAGAACCCATACAGTGCCACTCCCTGCCATGGGCAGGGACACCTCCCACCAGCCCAGGTTGCTCCAAGCCCCATCCAACCTGGGCTGAGACACTGCCAGGGATGGGGCATCCACAGCTTCTCTGGGAAACCTGGGACAGGGGCTCAGCACCCTCACACCAAAAAATTTCTCCCTCAGATCTTAATCCTTATCCAAAGTCCCTCCCCAGCTTTCCTGGAGCTCCTTCAGGCACTGGAAGGTGCTCTAAGGTCTCCCCATTGCAGCCTTCTCTTCCCCAGGCTGAACACCCCCAACTCTCTCCCCCTGGCTCCAGGGCAGAGCTGCTCCAGCACTCAGCTCAGCTTTGTGTCCCTGCTCTCATGGCTTTAGTTGCCACAGAGATTCTGTTCTAAGAGGTGGGAATCTGTTACATTTCCTCCTCCCCAGTTTGTATCTTTAGTTTCTGCATCAGTAGGAGTTTGCTGGTGGCCAGCAGAGCTCTGCTTCTGCAAAGTGAAGGCACTAAAAAGGTGATGGAGGGACAGTGGCCAGAGAAGAGATTTCTTCTTTTCCAGGCAGCTGCAGAGAACGTGATGGGATGGGGAACCTCAAGATGTCTGCAGGAGAACCTGCTGCATCTTTTCCCTCCCTCTGTAGGGTTGTAGAGCTGAGGAGCATGGGCTTCCTCATATCCCATCAGTGAATTAGGACAGGAGATGCTTTCTGACCCTCCTGGAGAACACCTTGTCCTCTGGGGGATGCAGAAGTAGGCAGTGCCCCCTCTGCCTTGCAGGGACTGGCATTCAGTGGAAGGACCTGATGAAACCTGTCAGTGTGGATGACAACTTCACCTTGGCCCAAGTGCTGGGGATGCTGCTCCTGGACTCGGTGCTGTATGGCACGGTGGCCTGGTACGTGGAGGCTGTGTTCCCCGGGGAGTATGGTGTTCCTCAGCCCTGGTACTTCTTCTTGACGGTGAGCACTGCTTGCAAAAACCCTTCCAGGGTTTTTTTGGGGGGTTTGTGGGGGTGGTCTGCTCTTCTGTGCTACACAGAGGGCTAAATTGATATACTGGTGGCACCACTTGGCCTCCAAAATCAAGGACTCTGCAGCTTGTCCTCAGTGAAAGCTGATGCAGCTGGATTTTGGATTTTAACTCAAAGGTCTCACCTTTAAATCTTTGTCCTGGCACTTGCTGGCACACAGGGTGTTGCGAAATGTCTCCGTGCCCAAGAGAAGGTGTTGGAGACAAGCCCCAAGTGTGAGCAACCAGATCCAGTCATTTGAACCCCCTGAGCAGGGCAGTCTGTGTCCTCCTGCCAGCTCCCAGGTCCTGGTGCCAGGGGCTGGGTGACAAGTGTCACCACCCTGCCAAGTCCAAGGCTGGGCAGCAGCTTCCATGCTGGAGCTGGGTTTGGGTCCAGGAGCTGTTGAGTTGCCATTGCCACAGGGATCTAAGGTTCCAAACTCGTTTTCAGTCCCAGAGAGGCAGGTCAAAATAATTAAAAAAAAAAAAAGAAAAAAAGAAGAAAAAAGGCTGCAACTGCAGCAGCTGGACCCTGGGTGTTATGGATGTCATCTCTGCCAAGATTTTGGGAGTGGGTTATCATCTGTAGTGTGGGCTCTTCTGGGCAAGGTGCCTTCTGCCTGGCCAGCTTGACTCCTCCTCCATGTTCTGACCTTTTCCTTGAGAAGGAAGGCAAGGAAAAGCTGCCTGTGTCATCCCGGGCAGTCCTGCTGGAGGGCAGGAGGAGCAGTTTCATCCTCTCTCTGACCAGCTGGCAATACCCTGGCCAAGGAGAGTGCTCTTGGAGGTCCTTGGGGGGAATCTGTGTGAGAGGAGGAGGCTGAACAAGGCTGGGGAGAAGGGGTGGTCTCTCCCTGTGCCTGAGTTTCTCTGCCTCCTTCCCTCAGCCCTCCTACTGGTGTGAGCGCCCCAGGACTGTGGTGGGGAAAGAAAAGGAGGAGGAGGAGGACCCTGAGAAAGCCCTGAAGAGCCAATACATTGAGGAGGAACCTGCTGACCTCGTGTCAGGGATCAAAATAAAGCACCTGTCTAAGGTACTGATGATAGCCCCCTCACAGCACTAACACATCATGGTGTTCTTCTTGCAAAACCTGCTGCCTGCAGGCTTCCTCTGCCCTCCTTGCCCCAGGCTGTGCTGCTTGGCTGCTGTAAGGTGGGTGAGGCCATCCGCAGAGCCAGCTGTGTTCTAGAATCTGGGAATAGAATCACAGAATTTGGTTGGAAAAGACCTTTCAGATCATCCAGTCCAACCATTCCCCCAGCACTGCCGAGGCCACCACTGACCCATGGCCCTCAGCACCACAGCTCCACAGCTTTGAAACCCCTTCAGGGATGGGGAATCCACCCCTGCCCTGGGCAGCCTGGGCCAGGCCCTGACAACCCTTTCCAGGGAGAAATTGTTCCCAAGCTCCAACCTAAACCTCCCCTGGCACAACTTGAGGCCGTTCTTCTTGTCCCATCCATTGTTCCTTGGGAGCAGAGCCCGACCCCCCCTGGCTCCAACCTCCTCCCAGGGAGTACCAGAGAGCCAGAAGGTCTCCCCTCAGCCTCCTCTGCTCCAGGATCAACACCCCCAGCCTCCTCACATTGTTGTGGACTGAAGTGCTGGGTACTTCCAGCTGTGGTGTCTGTATTTAACAATTGTCATCAGAATTAGGTTTGCTGTCTAATGCCAGCACCACAAGAGCTTCACAGGGTTTCATCACCAGATGGAGCAGAGGGGACAGATCTGGGGGCACTTGGCTGGAGTGCAGCATCAGCTCATTAACATCATCTGCACAGGTCTTCAAAGTGGGAAACAAGATGAAAGAGGCAGTCAAGGACTTAACAGTGAACATGTATGAAGGGCAGATCACTGTCCTGCTGGGACACAACGGTGCAGGGAAGACCACCACTCTGTCCATGCTGACAGGTAGGAGCCACATCCTGCTGTGGGGCTGGCACAGGGTAAGGGGATGCTGATGGCATGGCTTGCAGAGGACTTGCAACTCATCTCTGAGGTTGGGGGGGGGGGTTTGTGCACTTCCCTGGAGCACCTTTGGTTCCCTGAGCTGTTGATGGAGGATGCTGGGGTAGTGAGGAGCACACCACTGCCTGGGGAGACAGGAAGGTTGGGGAGATCCTGCTCAGCCCTCCACAAGAGAGGGGTCAGCTGATGAGGGAGACCATAGCTGGTCTTTGTGTTGAGAAGAGAGAGGACCTGATGTAGGATGGGTCTCTGCAGGCTTCATCATGATAAGGGCATGGGCCAAGAGCTGGCTGTCTTCATTCCTGAGCTGCTGAGCTCCAGGCAATCTCTTTTGGCATGGTGGACATGGTGACCTTTGGTGGTCCTTTCGTCACTGTCTTCTGTCACTCCTGCCAGCTCAGGGCACTCACAGGACCTTCTCTGGAGGTCTGCCCTGGTCTTGCCTGGACCTCTGCCCAGTGTGCCTGCCTGCTTCCCTCCCTGCCTGCTCACCCTCCCACCCATGGGTGCTGTGCAGCCCACCCCATGGCTGGCAGGAGAAAGTTGCCCTACCCCAGCTCCAGCCAGAGACTTTCTTGGAAGGACCCCACCTCCTCTCCTTGCCACCCGAGGTTGTCCTCAGCCCTGAGGCTGCTGCATCTCACTCCTCCCAGGTCTGCACTCTCCAACCAGTGGCCAGGCATACATCAATGGCTACGAGATCTCCCAGGACATGGTCCTCATCCGCCGCAGCCTGGGCTTGTGCCCCCAGCACGATGTGCTCTTCGACAACATGACCGTGGAGGAGCACCTCCACTTCTATGCAGGGGTGAGCCCTGGCCATTCCCTGGGAGCCAGCCCCGGGGGAGGAATCTTTGTGGATGGGGAAGCGCGGGGAGATCCATCCAGCAGAACAGCCACTGCCTCCTCTTTCTGCCTCCTCCACAGGCAGGAACTCCCTGCTTGGCGGATGGAGGGTTGCAGGCAGCGTGGCTCCATGGGGACCCCCTCTCTGGCTGTGTCATCTCCTTTGGGGTCTGGCAGGAGTCCCTTTCTTGGCTGCCTGGGTGTGGAGGAGGGCATGGTGGGCTTCAGAAGCGGGTTGGTGGGATGGTGGCATGGGACTTGGTCAGAGACACCACTGCAGGCAGGGTTAACCCTTCCTTCACCCCATCTGGCAGCTGAAGGGGTACCCAGCCTCCAAGTGCCCCGAGGAGATCAGCCACATCCTGAGGATCCTCAGCCTGGAGGACAAACGCCGCTCCCTGACCAAGGCGCTCTCGGGCGGCATGAAGCGCAAGCTCTCCATTGGCATTGCCCTCATTGGGGACTCCAAGGCAAGCACCTTTATCACCTCAAACCTTTCTCCCTGCGGCCACTGTAGGCTTTTCTGGTGGCTCTGGGGTTGAGCCAGTGTGAGATGCGGGGACAGCAAACAGGGGGCAGGAGCACCCACACAAAGGGGGACGACTCTGAGGACCACCCTGAGGCTGCAGCTCTGCGGAGCATCTCCCGGGTGTTGGGGGCTGGTGGACACTGGGGTTGTCCTCTCCTGTGCTGCTGTGCCTTTCCCAGTCCCTTTTTGACCAGCACCCATCTCCTGTGTGCAGGTGGTGATGCTGGATGAGCCAACTTCAGGGATGGACCCAGCCTCTCGCAGGGCCACCTGGGACCTCCTGCAGCAGCAGAAGAGCAACCGCACCATCCTGCTGACCACCCACTTCATGGATGAGGCTGACCTGCTGGGGGACCGTATAGCCATCATGGCCAAGGGAGAGCTGCAGTGCTGTGGCTCCTCACTCTTCCTCAAGAGGAAATATGGTGAGAGAGCAGCAGGGAGGTCCTGCTTGATGTCTTGTCCTTGTTAGGGAGGGAGGGAGGGGACCCATTACTTCTTGTCTGATGGCTGGTTGCACCTCAGCATGCTGTTCTGCCTCTTTGGAAGCCCAGCTCCATACTTGTTCCTGCCATAGTTCAGGCAGAGCAATCAGTGCCCAGCACCCAGGAGCAGGCTGGGCTTTGGCTCACCCTCTGTCTTCTCTCATGGGCAGGGGCTGGATATCACATGGTGATGGTGAAGGAGCCCTACTGTAACCTGGGGGAGATCTCACGTCTCATCTGTCACTACGTCCCCAATGCCACCATGGAGAGCAATGCTGGGGCAGAGCTGTCCTTCATCCTGCCCAAGGAGAGCACACACAGGTAATGCCATCATCCCCTGCTTGTCCCCCCCCCAAGGTGGGTCCCCTCATTGTAGAGGGTTGCACAAATGAGGCAGGCTGGTGTGGCTCGAAAGCGTGGAGTCATGGAGTCACTTTTGTTTGGGAAAGACCTTGAAGATCATCCAGCACTGCCAAGAACACCACTGACCCATGGCCCTCAGCACCACATCTCCACAGCTTTGAAACCCCTCCAGAGATGGGGACTCCACCCCTGCCCTGGGCAGCCTGGGCCAGGCCCTGACAACCCTTTCCAGGGAGAAATTGTTCCCAAGCTCCAACCTAAACCTCCCCTGGCACAACTTGAGGCCGTTCTTCTTGTCCCATCCCTTGTTCCTTGGGAGCAGAGCCCGACCCTCCTGGCTCCAACCTCCTCCCAGGCAGTACCAGAGAGCCAGAAGGTCTCCCCTCAGCCTCCTCTGCTCCAGGATCAACACCCCCAGCTCCCTCAGCCCCTCCTGGTCAGACTTGTGCTCCAGACCCTTCCCCAGCTCCATTCCCTTCTCTGGACACTCTCCAGCCCCTCAATGTCCTTCTGGCCCTGGGGGGTCCCAGAACTGACCCCAGGATTGGAGGTGCAGCCTCCCCAGTTCCCTGCACAGGGGGATGGTCCCTGCCCTGCTCCTGCTGGCCACACCAGTGCTGGTACAAGCCAGGGTGCTGGTGGCTTTCATGGCCACCTGGGCACACACTGGCTCATATTCAGCTGCTGTTGACCAACACCCCCAGATCCTTTTCCACTGGGCACTTCCCAGCCACTCTTCCCCAAGCCTGGAGCATTTTGTGGGGTTGTTTGGTCCCAAGTGCATGACCCAGCACTTGCTGAACCTCGTATAGTTGGCTTTGGCCCATTGCTCCAGTGTGTCCAGGTCCCTCTGCAGAGCTTTTTCTCAAGCAGATCAACTCTCCTGCCCAAATTGGTGTCATCTGCAAATTGTCTGAGGATGCACTTATCATCCAGATCATGCTTAAAGATATTAAAGACAATTGACCACAATCCTGAGCCCTGGGGAACACCACTGGTGGTTGGCCACCAGCTCCTCATATTGAAGTTGAAAACATGAGTGGCTGAGACTGCCTGTGGCAAGAAAGGGCAGAAGATGGAGCCCACAAGGTGATCTCTTGAACAGAGTGAGGTGAGGTGCTGGTGCTGGCTTCAGGACCCAAACCAGCTGCAAGACCCATGCCCTGAAGGTCTTAACCTCTGAGTGCCCCCTCTTATCCTCTCCTCAACTTTGGCTGTGCTGAAACCCGAGGCTTGGGGACCCAGGGCAGCTCTGCCTGCCAGCCATTACATGCAGGAGGCCGTTAACATCTTCCTGGTACCCCCTCAGCTCTGCTGGGTGGAGTTGGACCAGCAGCATCCTGATGCCTCACTTTTTCCTCCAGGTTTGAGGCCCTGTTCACAGAGCTGGAGCAGAGGCGGGAGGAGCTTGGCATCGCCAGCTATGGTGCCTCGGTCACCACCATGGAGGAAGTCTTCCTCAGGTAGGCAGGAGGAAGGCTGCCCTGGCTTGGCTGTCATCTGGTGGCACTGTCCCTTCATGCTGTGGTATCAGGTTGGGTTTTGCCCCTTGGGTTTGTCTTCCCAAGGTCAGAACGGGTCACTCCTGCCTGGATCCATGTTTCATCGCTTGCTTTCCCCTCCTGGCTTAGGGTTGGGAAGCTGGTGGATTCCAGCATGGATATCCAGGCTATCCAGCTGCCTGCTCTCCAGTACCAGCACGAGAGGCGTTCCAATGACTGGGCCATGGATGACTCCAGCAGCCTGAGTGGCATGACAGATATGACAGATGACAGCGGGGCACTCATCACCGAGGACTGCTCCAGCATCAAGCTCAACACCGGGGTGAGCACCAGGGCTGTGGGTGCAGGGGGAGCAGAGTCCATGTGTGTGAAGGGGGTTTTGGTAACCAGGTGAAGCTCCCCCCCCCCCCGTGGTTGTTTTTGCTGCCTGGGGTTTGGAAGTTATTCAAGGCAAAGTGGGATTTGAATCTTCTGTGCAAATCAGAGGTACCGGGTTGGTCACTGTCATTATCCTCAGGTTAATCTTGAGATCTGCAGAGATCATAGAATCATGGAATGGTTTGGGTTGGAAGGGACCTTAAAGCTCACCCAGTCCCCACACCCCTGCCATGGGCAGGGACACCTCCCACCAGCCCAGGTTGCTCCAAGCCCCATCCAACCTGGACTGAGACACTGCCAGGGATGGGGCAGCCACAGCTTGTGCAGTCAACCTGTTCTAGTGATGAGAGGTGCTCTTGAAGGTGGCCCAGATGATCTGAAGTGGTTTTCACCTGCCATTGCTATGTCACCTAGCAGGAAAATGTGAAAAAACATCTTCCTTCACTCCCCAGGCTTGTGTTGCAGCTCCCTGGCAGCCCTTCATGGCCCACTGCCCACATGCCTGCAATAAATTTCATTGTGCTTCTCAAGGGCACATCTCAAAGACAGAAGGGAAGAAAGATTAATGGGTTAAAAAAGCAAAGTAAGTGCTTGCAAAGGCTGGGAAAGAGCTCCCAAGTGTCCCAGCCTGGTCTCTTTGGCAGGCAGCCGTGTTGCAGTAATCCTCTTTGTGTACCTGAAATGCTGAGAGGTGGTGGAAGGTAAAGGTCAGGGCTGAAGCTGGTTTTAACACCAGAGATGCCAAACTGAGAGTGTCCTGTTGGGAAGCTGTGGGGTTTGGGCTGACCTGCTGGGATGGAGCCCTCCACAGACTTGGGTGGCCAGCAGGCTGTGCCACACACAGGATGGGAAGGTGGTTTGGGGGTTCTCCTCCTCCTCCTCCTCGTCTATGTGGGGTAATGTTGGTGCTGGGGACAGCTAGCACTGACCTTGCTTCTCCTCTCCCAGTTCTACCTGTGCTGCCAGCAGTTCTATGCCATGTTCATGAAGCGAGCCATGTACAGCTGGCGCAACTGGAAGATGGTGGCAGCTCAGTTCCTCGTGCCTCTCATCTTCACTGCCTTCGCCCTCATCGTGGCCAAGACCTTCCCGGGACCCCGGGATTCCTCCATGCTGAGGTTGACACTGGAGCCCTACGGCCAGACCATTGTGCCTTTCTCCATCTCGGCCACCTCGGATGTGTCACAGAGGTTGGCAGAGCAGTACGTGGAGCTGCTGGATGCCCAGCACCAGTCACCGCTGGAGGTGCTGGGTGAGGATCCAGGGAGCACCCAGGGCTCTTGGTGTGGGTGGCTCAGGTCCCATCTGTGGCTTTATCTCACCCATCCCCTTGTATCCTCCTGCATGGGGGAGTTCCACATGTTGGCAGGACCCCCCCTCCCTGTGTTCTCCATAACCCTGTGCTTGTGGCCACCATCAGGGTGAGGACGGGCCACCAGGGGCTGCTTGGGGTCTTTTTCACTTTGACACCCGGTTAGGTTTCACGGGGTGGAACTTGCTCATAAAAACTGTGGTGTTTGGCAGGTGGCCTGGAGGAATACCTCATCTCCAGGGCTTCTGAGGAAGGGGGAGCCTTCAACGAGCATTTCATCGCAGCCGCTTCCTTTGCAGCCAGCGGGAACCGCACGGTGGTCACCGCGCTCTTCAACAACCAGGCCTATCACTCCCCTGCCACCACCCTGATGCTGGCTGACAACACTGTCTTCAGGCTGCTGGCAGGCCCCAATGCCTCCATCACAGTCACCAACTACCCCCAGCCCCGCAACATCACCGAGAAGGCCAAGGACCAGCTCATGGAGTACGTCCCATGGCACGGTGCTCGCCTTCCTGCTAGGGCTTCTGTCCTCTGTGGGTGCAGATCAGCTTGGTTGTACTGACACCAGTGGGCTGGAGCTCCTCAGACCCAAATGTAGTTGTGATTACACTGAGGAGGGCAGAAGAGCAAAGCTGTGTAGATGATTTATCTGCCCAAGCCTCACACACGTCTCAGTGGTTGGGTGTTCCCCTCCATGTCCTGGTTGGGGTTGGTTTTCCCCCGGGTGCTGAGAGCAGAGGGGGCTGTATGACCACACACTTTACAAAATCTTCCACCCAGGGTTTCTCAGGGGACATGTGTGGGACCAGGCAAAGGCAGGGTGGAGATTTGTGGTGGGATGTGTATGGGAAATGTTCATCTCCCTGAGGATTGCTCTTATTGGGGGGTGTTTCTCCCCGGGATGCTGGGTGAGCAGGGCCTCCACCAGAAGCATGACGTGGTGTGTTGTCCCTGCCTTGGTCTGTCCAGCTGTCACTGTCCTAGCCTCCCTTGCTGCTCTCTCTGCAGAGGCCAGACAGGCTTTGCCATTGCCATCAACCTGCTGTATGGCATGGCCTCCCTGGCCAGCACCTTCGCTCTGCTCCTGGTCAGTGAGAGGGCCATCAAAGCCAAGCACGTCCAGTTTGTCAGCGGCGTCTACGTGGTCAACTTCTGGCTTTCTGCCCTGCTCTGGGACATCATCAACTTCCTCATCCCATGTGCTCTGATGCTGGTGAGTCACTCCTGACACCCTCCTGTCCTCCCCTTGAGTGGCAGCTCTGGGTGCTGCTCCTCTGGGAGAGCTGGGATGCGTGTGGGTGCAGGGAATAAGGATGAGGCCACTTGTCTCAGAAAGGACCAGCAAGAAGGCTGTCGGGTGGTTCTGCCAGGAGCTGGGCCTTGGCCAGAAAGTTGGGTTGGTTGGCTGCAGCCTTTTGCACCTGAACATGTGGGTATGTGTGGTAGAAAATACATGGGAGCAGGGAGAGGAGTTTGTGCAGAGGATTCTGTCCCCATGGGGACAGGCTGGTAGAACCACCTGTGAGGGCTTACCCAGTGGCATCAGTTGCAGTCAAGACAAACATATTCTCCTCACATTGCTATGGCACAGGTGATATTCCAGGCCTTTGATGTGCAAGCCTTCACCCAAGACAGCCACCTCGTTGATGTGATGCTGATTTTCCTCCTTTATGGCTGGGCCATCATCCCCCTCATGTACCTTCTCAGCTTCTTCTTCTCGGTGGCAGCCACAGCCTACACCCGTCTCACCATCTTCAACATCCTCTCAGGGACAGCCACCTTCCTTGCGGTCACCATCATGAGCATCCCAGGTGGGTCATTGCCCTCCCTGCCTGTCCAGCAGTGCTCCCTGCCATCACCAAGAAGATCCCAGTCCCCAAGAGGACTCCTTCACCCCAAAGCTGTCCCCATGGTAGCAAAAACCCCAATGACAGTCCACACACCCCTATCAAACGTGTCAAAATTTGTTTGGTTTCCTTCTGAACTTTGCTATATCAGGGTCTTCCTCTAACCAGCTTATCTCCTGTGCTCCTCTTTCAGAGCTGGGCTTGGTGGACCTCTCCAAAACCCTGGACAAAGTCTTTCTCATCTTACCCAACTACTGCTTGGGCCAGTGCATCAGTGATTTCTACCAGAACTACGAGTTCATTCAGTTTTGTACCTCCTCTGTGGAAGCCATCTTCATCTGCAAGGCATTCAGTGAGTCTCTCTTGGTCCTCCCCTGGCCATCCCACCCTAGATGTACTTGAGGGTTCTCCATGGGGTGGGTGGTGAAGCTGGGGCCTCTCACTTAACCTGGGCAGTAGCTCCAGGTACCATTTTTAAGAAAAATGCCATTTTTAAAGAAAAATATGGGCACTGTTTGATACCCATGGGTGATCTAATTGAGAGTTTTCCTTACTAATGAACTGGAGGACAATGTTGGCCAGGGACAGTGTCATAGATGAGTAAAGGAATCCCACTTATGGTGCTGAAAGAGTAACTTGATACCTTTGGCATGCCTCCTGTGGGCATCTTCTGCCAGATCCCCTCCAGACCTGAATCCTCTTGTGGGAAATGTTGGAAAGAGCGGTGGGCAAGGAGCCCAGTGTGGGCTGGGATGAAGATAAGCCTGACAAAGCTTTGAGCTCACAGCTTTCTCTGGAGCTTATCTGCTCCTCCCCAGAGTGTGGTTTGATCCAAGTCTGGTTTTGTTCTGTCTCTCCTCAGATATCAGTTATCAGATGAACTACTTCTCCTGGGAGACACCTGGGATTGGACGATACCTGACCTCCTTGGCCGTCCAGGGTTTCTCCTTCCTCTTCCTCCTTTTCCTCATTGAGACAAACCTTCTCTGGAGGCTGAGAACTTTGGTCTGCAGCATCTGCAGGCGACGGAAATGGGTGAGCTGAGGCATGAGGGAGGGAGAAGTAAGGTGTCCCTGTGACCTGGAGACATGCCCATGGTGCTTGCACAGATTTTGTTTGGATTCCTGGGCTCTGTGGGGTCACTCAGCTTTGGTGCTCAGAGGTGGAAATTCTGCTTCTCCCACCCTTCAGGACTCTTCACAGTGTGTCACTTGTAGACCCCCAAGCCCATGGGCTTTTTGGCTTTTCACCTGAATCATTTTCCTGGGTCAGCATCCCTGGAGCTGGTTGCTCAGAGGGGAAGATCCTGTTGGATCTATGGGGTTGGTGAAGGGGTTGAGGTCTCCCTGGAGGTGGTTGATGGAAGAGGTAGACCCTGCCTGGGTTGGGGGCATTTCCTCCAGGTCAACTTGGAGGAACTCGCTTGTCCCACAGCTGCCAAGGTGGCAAAGAGTGCTTTTTCACCCCATATTTAGGTGGCACTGCTGAACAGGGTGTCTGTGCTGCCAGAGGACCGGGATGTGGCAGATGAGAGGAAAAAGGTTTTAGAGTCACCACCAGAGTTGCTGTCATCTCTCAGCAGCCCTCTTGTCATCAAGGAGCTCACCAAGGTGAGGAGAATGTTTGTGGCCCCTCCTGAGCATCCTGCTGCCACCAGGGGGCTGGTAAAGTCTTGGTGTGTCCTCAGGCACTTGGTGACTGACATGGTTTGTGTGTTGGTCTCCACCAGGTCTATGACAGCCAGGAGTCCCTGCTGGCAGTGGACAGGATCTCCCTGGCTGTCAGCAAAGGGGAATGCTTTGGGCTGCTTGGCTTCAACGGAGCAGGCAAAACCACCACCTTCAAGATGCTGACAGGTGACGAGAGCATCACGTCAGGGGATGCCTTTGTGGATGGTCACAGCATTCTAGCCAACATCAAGAAGGTACTGAGGCTGCGTTACAGACAGTCTGGTGTCTGCTTGGGCTGGGCCACCTTTGGGGAGGAGATGGGTGCAGTTGGCAGGGGTGGAGGTAATATCTCTGGGAAGTTGTGTCCTTGTCTGCCCAAGCTGTTGGTTGTCTGGCCACTTGGAAGCAGTCTTCTCTCCACTGGGATGACAGATGTGAATGAAATGGATGCCAGACCTTCAGCAAAGGGTTTGGAAATGTGAAAAACTTGAGTTTAGGGATAAGAGTCAGTGACAATCCCTCTAAGACAAGCAGGTCAAACCTCTGCAGACCCCTGCTAGAGATCTTCTTGCTGGGAATTGCCCAATTCCCTTTGGAGATGAGAGGAGCAGATCCCAGGCTTTTAGTTCAATCCCTGGGTGTCTCTACCAGTGTCAACTTCAGGCAAGGTGAACATGAGGAGGGTCTGCCCTGAGAGCATGGCTCTGCTGGCTTGCTTTCCTGGCACTCTGCCTTGTTCTGGGCTCTTGTCCAGAGGAAACCAACGTATGGGGAAGGTACAAACCCTCCAGGGTGTTCAGTCTCCCGCAGTCCTGGGCCAGTTCCTGACAATGAGGAACCACTTGGGGAAGCACAGGCTGAGACAGCACTCTCTGTCCTGAGCCACCCTGCGTGTGTCCATCCCCACCAGACAAGTTTCCCCCTGGTTTCCCCCACGGTTTCAGAGCTGCAGCTCAGTCCCTCTGAGGAGAAACCTCACAGCGGTCCCGCAGAGCCCTGTGGGTGCCATGGCACCTTCTAGCTTGAACCCCTCCTTGCAGAGCCCATCCCGGGAGCTAAATCCCTGTTGGGTTCCTCTCTCCCCCCAAGGTCCAGCAGCGGATCGGGTACTGCCCACAGTTTGATGCCCTCCTGGAGCACATGACAGGGCGGGAGACCCTGAGCATGTACGCCCGGCTGCGCGGCATCCCCGAGCGCTACATCGGCAGCTGCGTGGAGAACATGCTGAGGGGGCTGCTCCTGGAGCCCCACGCTGACAAGCTCGTCAGGACCTACAGGTGAGAAGAGAGGAGACCCCTGTCTCCTCTGTCCCCTCTGTCCTCTCTGTCCCCTCTGTCCCCACACCCCGTGCTCATGGTCTCCTCCGGCAGCGGGGGGAACAAGAGAAAGCTGAGCGCCGGCGTCGCCCTCATCGGTGGCCCCCCCGTGATCTTCCTGGATGAGCCTTCCACTGGCATGGATCCTGTGGCCCGACGCTTGCTCTGGGATGCGGTGACACGGACGAGGGAGTGTGGCAAATCCATCATCTTCACCTCTCACAGGTGTGATGATGACAACAAAGGGATGAGAGGTTGGGGGAGTGGCCGGGAGGGTGGTGGGGTCCAAGGGATGGGATCCACCTCCAGTGCCTGGTGGGTGGACACTAGTGGCTGCTTTTACCCAAATCTCCCTCCTCTGGAAGCCCAGAGAGGAGGGAATTCACCTCCAACCCCTTCCCAGAAGCTTCTGCTTTTCTGTCTTGGTGTTCCTGCCCTGCTGAGCAGATCTTCTTCTGCCCTGCAGCATGGAGGAGTGCGAGGCCCTGTGCACACGTTTGGCCATCATGGTGAACGGGCAGTTCAAGTGCCTGGGCAGCCCCCAGCACCTGAAGAGCAAGTTTGGCAGTGGCTACACCTTGCTGGCCAAAACACGGAGTGAGGAGGAGGGAGAGCTGGAGGCCTTCAAGGCCTTTGTGGAGAAGACTTTCCCAGGTACTGTGAGCTACTGGAGCTGTTGTCCTCCAAGGTGGGGCAGGATGCTCCTTGTGAGCCCCAGCAGGTTTCCTAACTCAGAACCTCTCCTTGCTGGTCTTTCCCAGGCAGTGTCCTGAAACACGAGCACCAGGGCATGGTGCATTATCACTTGACCAACAAGAATCTCAGCTGGGCACAGGTAAGGGGGGGCCTGGAGCACATCCCACCCTTTGGCAGGAGGGGGCAGGTGGGGACAGCGTGCTCTCCATGCTTTGCTTTCACACTCAGCTCTTCCTTTTGTTTCAGACACATTCTGTCCAAAATCCAGATGATATATATATATATAGATATATATATATATAGGTTTTTTTAAGGCAAATTAAAAAGTGTTTTTCTCCTTGACCCTTTTCCACCTCCTGGCCCAAGCAGGTCACCTGCAGATGGCCAGTGGGTGAGCCAGGACCACTTCATCCCATCCCCATGAGCTTGCTGCCCTTGACCACAGCCTGCAGAGGGAAAGCTCTCCCTGGGGAAAAAGTGCTGAATTTACTTTTTTTATATATATAACTGAAACTACTTCATGGCAGCTCTGCAGCAGGAGGAGGCTGGCAGGGCTGTCTCTTCTATCTGTGTCCTTGCATCTCCCTGCTGGGGATGTGGACTGGGTTGTGTATATATTATATATGTAACAGACTGAGCAAAAACCTTGGGCTGGGAGCCCAGCCAAAGGATATTTATATTAAAAAAAAAAATGAAGCATTATTTTGGTTGAAAAAGACCTTGAAGCTCATCAAGTCCAATCATGAACGCTGTGCTACCAAGGCCACCACTAAACCCTGGCCCTCAGCACCACACTTACACACACACACATATATCTGACATAAATCTATGGCTTCAAAATATATATTAAACCTGTATTTTTAAATAGGGTCAAGGACTCTGCTAAATAATCCAACTCCTGGCTTCCCACCACCCTCCTGCCAGCGACAACTTTGCTTCCCCCAAGTCTCCCAGGAGGAAAAGGCTGAGCTGCTCCCCTATTTGAGGTCCCTGCACTCACAGCTGTGTCCCTTGCAGGTCTTTGGGGCCTTGGAGAAAGCCAAAGAGAAGTATCACTTGGAAGACTACTCCGTGAGCCAGATCTCCCTGGAGCAAGTCTTCATGAGCTTCACCCGCTTCCAGCACTACACAGAGGACAGAGGGAAATGAGGCCAAGCCCCCACCAGTGCCCTTCCTCATGGACTGGCCCTGCTGCCTGTACACAGTATATAGAGAGACAGTAATTTATATATTGGCGTGGCTTAAATAATGTATAAATGTATGAAACTTTGCAGGGGGGAGGGGGGTGTCCCACCCTCTGCCCTTGGGGAGCCAAGGGGTGCGTGGGGCACAGCTGCTCTCCAACCTCCTTTCCCGTCCATACAGCAAAAAACAAAGCCCCAGAAGCAGGGAGGGAGGAGCCTGGATGGAGAGGGGTGTTGGGGAGTGGACAGGCAGGGGATGTTGTCCCCAGTGGCCCCACGCTCCCTTCTCCCATGCCCAACGTTCACCCCCATCGGGACCAACCTCCCTGTTTGGGACCAGACTCTTGGGACTCATTCCAGTGACAGGACAAGGGGCAGTGGTCACAAACTGGAGCAGAGGAGGTTCAGCCTAAACTGAAGGAAGAACTTCTTTCCAGTGCTTGTTACTTTTCCACTAACAGGCTGCCCCAAAGAGGTGGTGGAGTCTTCATCTCTGGAGACACTCAAACCCCACCTGGACACCACCTTGTGCAACCTGCTCCAGGTGACCCTGCTGCTCTGGCAGTGGGGTTGGTGGACTAGATGATCTCCAGAGGTTCCTTCCACCCCGTAACATTCTGTGATGCTGCTCTGTGGTCTTTGCCTGCGTGTCGAGGTGTTTGCTGGTGGCTCTGGAAGCTGAGGGAGAGATCAGAGCTAAATCCTTCTCTGGGTTAATTGGGATGTGCTGGGGTTGTCTTTAGAAGGACTTTGTGTCGGGCTGGAGGGGGCAAGGCAAGCTTCCCTCCCCACAGAGGTGGCTCCATCCCCCTTAACCTCTTAGAAGATGCTGTCTTCTCCTGCCTGCTTGTCCTGGGGTGGAGGTAAGGCATACTGGGGAGCTGGCTGTGCCTTGCTGGTGTCAAAGAGGATGGAGATGTGGTCACGGAGATGGTTCTGGAGCCTGGGACCTTGGCACAGCAGTAGGGGTGGGTAGGAGGTGTCACAGGGTGCCTGGGGACACTGCTGGGTGACTGTTGCCTCCATGGCAGGGTTGCAGCAGCAGGATGTTCTCACTGTGTCCGTGTTCTCCTCTGCTCACCCCAGACACCCCACATGCCTCTGATCAGAGCCCACCCATCCCATCTCCCCCTCCTTGTCCCCATCCCCTCCACACCAGGCCAGGCAGGTTGGGGTGTTAGGCACCAGCCCTGCCCACCCCAAGGCAGAGGCACAACTGGGATTTCTTTTTTTTTGGCATTTCCCAGTGGTCAGGTGGGGTTTTTTGTTTTGGTTTGGTTTGTTTCAGTTTGTTTGTTTGTTTTCTATGTGTGTTGATTCTTGTCTGTCTATAACTTGTCCCTGTGTCACCTGGGGACAGTCCCCTCTGGGCGGCTGCCCCATGATCAATGCAGAGCTATTTGCACTATAGTAATACACACACGATTGCACATAAGGAAATTAATTGGTATTTATGGGGAGGGGGGGTGGTTGCTGATTCCCTTCTAATGATTGCATTGTCAGGGGGTGGGTTGTATTTTGACGTTGGGTTTTTTTCTTTGTTCCTCTGACCAGCTCATTCCTTCCTGTTCCACTTTTGGTTTGGTTTTGTTTTTTCTTCCCCCCCCCCCTCCTTTGCCTAATGTTGTTCAGACCAATGGTGCATCATGTTACTAAGACTTTCCCTGGATCTTAAGTGTGGGGTTGTTTGTTTGGGTTTTTTTCGTTTTTAATTAAGCAGCCAACAAATGAATGACAGCCCTGAAATGACTCTGAGGTGCTGGCATAGTTTTTCCTCCAGGCAGTGCTGATGCAAGGAAAGGAGGAGCTGGGCACAGGGAGGGATGGGGAGTGGGAGTCCTGGAGCCACCAGGATTAGAGAAGGATCCGGAGCAGCTGAGGGAGCTGGGGGTGTTGATCCTGGAGCAGAGGAGGCTGAGGGGAGACCTTCTGGCTCTCTGCTACTCCCTGGGAGGAGGTTGGAGCCAGCGGGGATCAGGCTCTGCTCCCAAGGAACAAAGGATGGGACGAGAGGAGCCCCATCCCTGGAGGAGTTTCAAAGCTGTGGAGATGTGATGGCCATGGGTTAGTGGTGGCCTTGGCAGTGCTGGGGACTGGATGAACTGAAGTTTTTGTCAAGCAAAACAATTCTGAAGTGCTGGAACTGTCAGTAACACTTGTTTGGTTTTTTTGTTATATTTTTGGAAGGGGAGAGCTAGGGCAGGATGCAGCAGAGAAGTGGGAAGCAGTGAATAAATTGAAGGGGGGGGGAGGGAAAGGTACAGGAGAGTGAGATGCCAGATTGCCCCAGGCTGGCAGCTGAGCACAGTGGCAACAGCCAGGACAACTGGGAACTCCCCCCCTGCACATATCCCAGTGGGTACTGGTGAGCCCAGCAAAGCTGCAGGATGGTGGCACTTCTGTGGCCTCCCAGTCTGCAGGAGTCCCCAGCAGCTGCTGCTCCCTTCTGGCGGCAGTGGGGTTATTTCCATCACTGGAATAATAAAGGTTGGTGGTTTATTTTTTTTTTCTTTTTCCAGTGGGTGTTTCCTGGCCTCCTTTGGAGTCAGAGAGCTGCTCCAGCCTTGCTGGGCCTGAGCTGCTCAGGCCAGGAGGAGGAGATGGGGAAGGGGGTTGTTTTCCAACACCTGCCCTAGAAGGGCTCAGTCCAGCCTGGAAAAGCCCCTGGGCTGGGGGATTTTGTTTTGTGTGTTTGTGTGCACATCAGGTGTATCTAGGGCCAAAAGTGGAGGTGTCCCCATCCCATCTCCTCCAGACAGCCACAACCACCCTACTCTTAGCACCCTACTGAACCCCACCCTACATGGGGAGACTTTGAGTGGCTGCTGTCAGGGCAACATCAAGGGCTGAGGGGGTACCTGGCACCCTCCTTCCTGCATTACCCACCTCCATGTCACACCCTGGCTCTGACCCAGCCAGGCTGCTCAGCCTCACACAACCCACAAAACCCCCCACACAACCCCAAACACACACCCAAGGCATCACCAGCCCCTGGCTAAGCCCAGGGCCATGAGGCAGCAGCACACAGACAAGGCTGCAGCTCCAAGGGATGCTCCAAGCCTTTTGCCACAGTACCCACTCAGCCAGGACATGGATCTCAGCATCCCACCCCAGCACAGGGACAACCCCACTCCCCCCAGGAGAGGCTGCTGGACCACCTCCTGCAAACACCTCCTCCCCAGCCCCCCAAGCTCCTCTCCACTGGCAGTTTCAGCACTTTATTGTCTGGCAGTCCTGCTACAGCACCCCACCATCCCTGGGGGAGATCTGCTCCCCTCCTCCCCAGCACAGCACCGCAGTGTCCCTGGGAGCTGGAGGCCACAGGAGCTGCAGGGGTCCAAGAACTGGCACTTAAGGAATCCTGGCTGGGGCTGCAGGCTGCTCCTCCACACCGGGTGCAGGGAGGGGGCAGGCAGCCAGGCATGGCTGTGGTCCGGTCCCGCTGGGCTGGCAGCCTGAGGGTCACTTGATTTCAGTCATCATTTTTTTTCTTTTTTTTTAAAAAAAACCATGGTTCTAAAATCCCACTGGATTCAGGGTACTCTCTCCATCAAGCTTTGCTTCTCTTTGAAAAAAAACAAAAACAAACCAACAAAGAAACCAAACACACACCACCGAAACCCCGAACCCAAACCTTTCTTCCCTTTTACGAACAGTTTTGGATTTTGGCCAGAAATTGTTGTGCCCACCACTCCTCCAGGTCGATGGGAACAAAGTCTGAAAGAGAGGGGAGGAAGAACATACAGAGGGGAGAAGAACATAGAGTACAGCTGGAGAAGCAAGGCCCTGAGCTCCAGATGCTCCCCCTGACCCACACCATTTGTCACTGGAAAAAAAAGACACCCTAAAATTTCCTCTCCCCCCCATACCCTATCCCCGAAAGGCCAGGCTGGGTTTACCAAGGTCTTCTCTTCTTGGGGACTCCTCTGTTGCTACAGGAGTCCCCAGTTTGTGTTGACAGCCCTTACTCCAGCTGCCATCAGACAAACATGATGTCCCTGTCCCCGCTGTGCTCCAGCTTGGTGTTGCTCAGCCCCAGGAGAGGCAGATCCCACGGGGGGGACCCGGGGCCTCCTCTCCAGCTTGACTTTGAACCCACCTTGGTGGCTGGTGAAGGCACAATTTCCAAAAGAGTCATCAACCAGGTGTCCTGTTTGTCAGGCTCCTCCAGCAGGACAGGGTGGGACATCCCCAATGCAGCACCAGGTGCCAGCTGCCCCCCCCCCCCCCTCCTCAGCAGCCTCAGCACCACAGACCCAGCCCAACCCCTCTGGCACATCCAGTACTTGGGATCCTCCTTCTCCTCCCATAGCAGTCCTGCTTGGCTACCCAGCTGAGCCTACACTAGCTCATCACCCCCCTGAGCCCCCCCCCCATGCACCCCAAATGTTGTGACTGTTTCCCACTTACTTTTCAGTCCGGGGTTGGGGTTTTTCTCTACATACTGCACGGGGCCACAGGTGCTCTCCCCGCTCCGGCTGCCATCCAGCTGCTGCTCTACCTGCTGCCAGGCTGGGGATGGGGTAACAGGCAGTGGATAGTTTGGGGATGGGGTTTTCTCCTCTGAGAGAGGAGCTGCTGCAAGGGAGGGGCAGCTCCCCAGGCTGAGGACCCCATCCCTAGCACTGGCTCCCCAGGCTGAGGACCCCATGGCTGCCACCGAGTTCCCCAGCATGATGCAGCTGCCTCAGGAGGGACCCTCATGACCTCCAGCCCACCCCAAGACGTGACAGCATGTAGATGGTGTCCCCCAGGGTCCCCTCTGCTCTCACCTTCGTAGATGAAGCGGACATTCTCCTCGTGGGCCAGCGTGTAGCACTCCTCGGGGGCTGAGATCTGCTGCAGCAGCACCTGTGGCCTCTTGCCATTCACTCTGTTGAAGACGAGTTTCTGGGCTGGGCTGTCAAAGGAAGCCAAGGGGAGGTGAGAAAGTGTGGGCCACCACAGTTTGGGGCAAGGACAGGGGTTGGACAGATAACCCAGGTTGCCCCCCAGCATGCATGGTTACCCACAGCCCTGGTGAGGCCAGGGACACAGCCCCATTCAGCCCTGTCCCCAAGGGAAGGGACCCAGCCCCTGGGGAAAGGGGTCTCCTGTGCATAGAGGGATGCTCCCCAGGGAAAAACACCCACTGCCCCTCTTCCCTCCCATCCTCCAACCTACATAATAATAATTTTAAAAATCTGCTACCAAAATTGCTGAAATACCAGCAAACAAAATGGAAGTGAAATCCAGCCCAGCACTGGGCAGGGGGTGTAGTGCTGTGCTGTTCTCCACAAACCAAGCACTCTGGTTTGCTGGAACAGCCCCTGCCCCCAGCACACCCCCAAGGTGCCCCAGGACTGGGATGAAACCCTCTGCCAACTGGGAGCAAGGTCAGGCTTCCTCAGAGCTAGGGTGCCCTCCCCAGAGCAGGGCACTGAAACCATCCCCAGCCTGGAAACTGCAAACCCTGGCAGAGCCACGGGAAAGCTTTGGGATGAGTCTTATGGGCACTTTCAGTGCTAAACTGCCCCCATTTAACTTTTCTGCCTTGCTTTGCAGGAGGACACAGCTGCAACAGCCACGTTTCTCATGGGACAAAGTCTAAGGGGCCTCGGGAGCTCAGATGGGTTTGCAGGGCAGGTGAGACAGAGCACAGGCAGCCCCTGCAGGCAGAGTTTGGGGGAGGGCGATGCACCCCAAAATATGTGGGACTGGGGGCATGGGGCAGGGCAACAGCCAGGAGAGTGCCCAACCAACCTGCCAGAAGGAGCATCAGTGTGGTAGCAACCACAGCAGCTGATCAGTAAAAGATTTCAGGAAGGAGGGGAGGCTTTTCTCACCCATTTCTTGAAGCTGGAGGAAAGGGGCAGAGCTGTTTGGCCACACAGCCCTGCCCAATGGAGCAGAGCTGCCAGCTCGGCCAGGCTGGGGCTTGTCCCCAGCTCTCCAGCTGAGAAAGCATCTCCTACAGCTCTACAACTACCTGGAAGGAGGTTGGAGCGAGCTGGAGTCGGTCTCTTCTCCCAAAGAAGAAGTGATAAAGCAAGAGGAACTGGCCTCAAGTTGTGCCAGGGGTGGCTTAAATTGGGTATGAGGAACAATTCCATCATGGAAAGGCTTGTCAGGCCCTGGGCTGTGGTGGAGGAGTCCCCCATCTCTGGAGGTGTTTAAAAGCTGTGTAGATGTGGTGCTGAGGGACATGGTTTAGTGCTGGGACATTGCCAGTGCTGGGTTAATGGTTGGACAGGATGATCTTGAAGGTCTCTTCCAACCAAAACGACTCTATGATTCCTTAAGAGAAGAAGCCATCACCCCTCCAGCTACTTAAATCCCCCCCAACAGCTCCAGTCATTTCTCCTGGAATGCAGGAGCTTCACCCAAAAGCCATTCATCCTCTTAGGGACAAGAGGTGACTTCCAAACCCAACCAGGGATCACCGGGACCTCTGTGGACCCCAGGCTGCAGCAGGGACCTGCCAGTCCCGGGGCCCAGGCGGTGACACACCGGCCCCTCCGCCGCTTTGTGCAATCGGTGCCTCCCTCGGGAATGCCGGGAGGGGGTGGGGGGGTTGCACAATCCCGGCGCCGGGAGCCCCTGTAACCCCCTCCCTCTCTCTTTCCCTCCCTCCCTCCCCCCCCGGGGCAGCCAACCCACCGCTGCCCGCACTTTGCCCGCCTCCCCCCCCGCCTTTTTCCGAAGCGGTCTCTGCCCGAACCGCCCAGGGGGGGCGGGCACAGCTCCGGTGCCGTCCTCCCCACACCCCCCGGGGGGCGGCCCACGCCACGGGCGTTTAGTCTCCGGGGGAAGCGGCCGGGCTGCAGCACATACACACACACGCACACACGCACATACACCCCGCACCCCTGGACACCGCAGGCGGCAGCCTCGGTCCCCGGGGTGGGTGCGGGTGCCCGTGTCCCCCCCGCAGCCCCTCCCCCGGCAGCACGGCCCGGCCGCCCCGGTAACCTTTCCCCAAGGTCACTGCCGCCGCGGCGGGGCTCACCTGGCCGGGGGCCATGCGGGGGCTTGGAGCCGACCCCGCAGCTCCCCCAGTTTGCTGCTCTCCACCGCCTGCTGCGTGGGACCTGCGGGCGGCGGCGGGGACGTCAGGGCGGCCCGGGGAAGCGGAGCGGGGCCGGAGCCCCCCCACCCCCTCATCCTCCTCCTCCTCCTCACAGCCGCCGCCGCCGTCCCCCCTTCCCCTCTCCCCGCGGTTCCCGGTACCTGTCCGGCGCTGCGTGGCCAATTTGCTGGGGCCGCGCGTCAGCGTGTACATCCTGCGGCCCCGGCACGGCCCGCTCCGGCCCCCCGCCCCCAGCCGAGTGCGGTGCGGGCCCCTGGCCGGGCCTTTAACGGGCCGGGCCGGGCCGGCAGCCGCGACACGCCCCCGCCCTTAAAGGGACCGCGCGGGACGGAGGGGAGCGTGGGGGGGACCCTGGCAGAAGGGGGGAGACGACGACACAGCCCGTGGGATGGGGGGAGTGGGGAGCACCCAGGAGGGGGGTACCCTGCGGGGGGAGGAGAGCTGGGGCATCCGCGGGAGGGGATGCATTGAGGGCGGTGAGGGGTGGGGGGGCACCCAGCGAGGCTGGGGGTGTCGCGGAGGGGATGCGGGAGGTTGGGAGGGGATGGGGTGCGGGGGGCACAGACGCGGAGCACATAGGAGGAATAGAGGGGGGGGGGGGGACAGAGGGGGCTGGTGCGGGACACATCGGGGACACACATGTGACACATGGCGCGCACACGGGACACACAGGGGGCGTATATGGGACACAAGGGGACACATACAGGAGGCACATAGGGGTCGTGTAGGGGTGGCAGGTGGGGTGTGGGGGCACAGCAGGGGCACACATCAGGTAGGGGGAGACACAGGAAACACATAAGGGACACAGGGGGGGCACACGTGGGCCATGGGGACACACCGAGGACACACAGGGTACTGGTGAGGTGCACAGGGGACATGCATGGGACATATAGGGAACAGGTGGGACAGGGGGACACATGGAAATCAAGTAGGAGAAAGGGCACGGGAGACACGTGGGACACGGGCACATGCACAGAGGGGACACTGGGGGACATGCAGGGGGACAGATGACAGCAAAGCCACGGGACACATAGCAGACACATAAAAATGACTCCTTGGGGCACACGGGACCCAGGCTGGGGACATGCAGGGTACAGTGAGGGGGGCAGAGACAGGGCTAAAAGTGCCACCACTGTGGGGACAGTGCTGTGATGAGCCCAGTGAGCCCAAAGCTGTGGTGGCAGGAGCCACGTACCCAGTGACCACCCACCCGGGAGCCACGGCCCACCTGCAGTGTGGGAAGCCAGGACAGGCAGTTGTGTCCCAGCCACTGTGGTGACCTTCGGAGTTGGGGAGGCTTTTGGAGTGTGCAGGCTGAGGTGTGCCCATGTAGCAGAAGGTGTAGCCCCGGGAGATGACCCCCAGCAGGTCCCCATCCACCCCTCAGCATCACCTGTGCCTAGGTGGCACCTAGGGTTTGGGGGACGGTCCATGTGGCAAACCCACCCAGGACTTCAGGGATGCTCCAGGGCAGCACCACGAGGGTGACCTTGGCCTTTCCACCCTGTGGGCTGAGTGACCATGGTGACACAGTCCTGATGGGTGGGGACGTGGTGCAAGTGTCTGTCTGGCCCCCCCAAAGGGCATTCAGCAAAGCAGTGCCTGATCCTCCAGGGTGCTAGGCACTCATGGGTGGCTCACAGGAGGGCATCCCACAGCCATTGGCCACCACAGGACTCCCCCCCACTCCTGCAGAATGCTGCTCTTGTTATTGTAACCCAGGGGACCTCACCACTGACTTGCCACCTGGCTGGAGGGTGTCCAGAGAAGGGAATGGAGCTGGGGAAGGGTCTGGAGCACAAGTCTGAGGAGGGGCTGAGGGAGCTGGGGGTGTTGATCCTGGAGCAGAGGAGGCTGAGGGGAGACCTTCTGGCTCTCTGCAACTGCCTGGGAGGAGGTTGGAGCCAGGGGGGGTCGGGCTCTGCTCCCAAGGAACAAGGGATGGGACAAGAGGAACTTTTGGCCTCAAGTTGTGCCAGGGGAGGTTTAGGTTGGAGCTTGGGAACAATTTCTCCCTGGAAAGGATTGTCAGGGCCTGGCCCAGGCTGCCCAGGGCAGGGGTGGAGTCCCCATCCCTGGAGGGGTTTCAAAGCTGTGGTGCTGAGGGCCATGGGTCAGTGGTGGTCTCGGCAGTGCTGGGTGAACGGTTGGACTGGATGATCTGAAAGGTCTTTTCTAAACAAATCATTTCTATCTCCCTATGAATAAAGTAAGAGAGAGCAGCCCCGGTGCCGGTCCGGTCGCATTTGACGACCGGTGAAAGCCGCAGCCTCCCAGCCGCGCCGCTGGTGTAGTGGTATCATGCAAGATTCCCATTCTTGCGACCCGGGTTCGATTCCCGGGCGGCGCACATCCCTTTTTTTTTCCCTCCCCTTTTTTTTTTAGCCTAGTGGGAGGATCCCACCCCGCCGGGGCGGTCCCGGTGGGGGCGGTCCCCGTCCAGGAGGGGACTGGGACTTGTAGTCCCCTTGGCTGCGGCCCCCGCTCGCCTCGGCCATGCAGGCGCCGGCGGCTGCGGAACGCAACAAGGGCCCGATCCTGGAGGTGCTGCGGGAGTACGCGGGGCCCGGCGAGCTGCGGGTGCTGGAGGTCGGGGCGGGCTCGGGGCTCCACGCCGCTTATTTCGCCCGGGCCTTACCGCAGAGCCGCTGGCAACCCTCCGACATCGACCCCCGGGCGCTGCGCAGGTGAGTGCGGAGCAGGAAAAGAGGGAGGAGGCGCGGAGGGGGCCCCGCCTGCAGTCCCCTTCCCTCCCGACGGCCCCGAGTGTCCGGACGCCCCAGCTCGGGGATGGTTTTTTTCCGGGGAAAATTTAATATTCACCTCTGACTGCTGCTCGGCGTTTATTTTTAACCGGAAAGGACCCAATATTCAGCTCTCAGATCCATTTTTTCCCAGACAAGACCCAATACTGAATTCTCAGACGGCCCAGGCTCTCCTGCTTGATGCTTTCTTTTTATTATTATTTGCTTGTTTGGTTGTTTTTTTCCCAGAAAAACCCCAGTATTCAAGACTTAGACAACCCAGGCTAACCAAGTTGATGCTTTATTTCTTTCTGCAAAAAAACCCCAAACAAAGCAGGCATTATTCAACTCTTGGACAGCACAGGTTCCCCTGCTCACTGCTTCTTTTTTAATCAGGAAATTCCCAATATCCAGCTCTCAGAAGCTTTATTTTTTTTCCAGAGAAGACTCAACATTCAACAGTCAGGCTTCCCAGCTCAATACTTGATATATTTTTTTCCAGAAATCTCCAAAATCCAACTCCCACACAGGCCAGGATCCTCAGCTCACTATTTTTCCCAGAAATGCCCCAACATCCCACCCTGGCACAGCCCCACTCCTGTCTGCAAAGCACCCAAAGGTGCATCGTGGAGCCATGGTTGGGATGCTCTGTGGCAGTGGGTGTCTTGCACCCCTCTCCCAGCATCGTGGGACCCCAGAGAGCCATGTCAGGCTGTGGCTATCTGCTCACTTTCTATTCAGGAAACAATAATAAACGTTGGCTCAGCAGTGTGGGGAGGGAACGCAGCGAGGGGGGAATTCCCTTGTAGAAAAACAAAATGAAAAACAACCCCCCCCAAAACTAAAAACTGCTGGGGAAGTGCCAAAATTGGTGTCTGTTCGGGGGGTGGGTGTAGCTGGTGTCCTGCCCTCCCATCTCCTCCCTGGCAAACATCACCCTGGTTAAAAATAATAAATACCTGGGCTGGGACGATGCAGGTCACAGCCCCCCTTCACCATCCCCTCCCTTCTCCTGGCTGGTTAATTTTCCCAAAAAGGGTATAAATCACCCCAAGATCCCACTGGGACTGGCAGTGTGCAGGCAGCAGTGGGTGCAGTTCAAGCACGTGGGTGCAGGCAGCTGCCCCAGTGGGAGGCAAGGATGAATTGGGATTTTTTGGGGGTTTCTCATTCCAAGTCTGGCTGATCCCCACAAACCTTGGCCACACAGAGTCCCCCTAAGGCTGTGTAATGAATCAGACATCAAAGACTCCACCCAGGCCGGGGTGGGCAGGGTCTGCCTGCAGTGGGAGCTGGTGGGGGGGATGCATGAGGGGGATCCTGGGGTTGATGTGGGGTTTGGTGCCTACAGCATCGCTGCCTATGCAGAGGCCATGCAGGTGCCCAACGTGCTGCCTCCCATCCTGCTGGACGTCTCACAAGGCTGGGAGACCTGGGGGGGGATCCTGCCAGCCACCCTCGACCTCCTGGTCAGCATCAACTTGATGCACATCTCGGAGTTTTGCTGCACCCAGGTGAGCACCCTGGAGGCTGTTCTCTGCTCCAGGGATCCCAAGGCTGAGGAGGGGGCTCCCAAGGCAAGTCCTCAGCCCCCTGATGTGGCTTCCAATCTCTCTCTGTCTCCAGGGTCTGTTCAAGGGTGCCGGAGTGCTGCTGAAGCCTGGAGGAGTGCTCTTCACCTATGGGGTGGGTGTTGCTGGGTTCAGCACCAATCTTGATACAGGACCATCCCAAGGGGTGCAAGGAGTCCCTGAGGATGGAGAGGGAGGGCAGCTGCATCCGGGAGAGCCAAGGGGGCTTGGATCTGGGGAGGGGGGGGTTCAGCCTTTTGGGGCCACTCACCCCCAGGATGGGAGGGATCTTGTCCCCATCCTCACCCCATCCAAGGCAGGGAGGTGAGGGTGGGTGATGGGGCCCATGGTGGGTGACAAGACCTGTGGTCCCTCCTGGGGGCTGTGTCCCTTCTCACTTGGCTCTGTGCCTGGTGGGGCACAGAGTGCCTGGTGGGGCCCATGGGCTTCAGTCCATGAAGCCCATGGGCTGGGGGACCTCAGGGGAGGGGGACACACACACACAGGCAGAGTCTCCTGCTTGCATCCATGGCTCTGTGTCCCACCAGCCCTACGCTGTGGATGGCCAGATCAGCCCCCAGAGCAACGTGGACTTTGACCGCAGCCTGAGGCAGAGGTAGGAGGGGGAAGGGGGGGGACCCAGAGCTGTTGGTGGCCCAGGACTACTGGTGGCCCATTCTGCTTGTCCTGCTCGTGCTGCCTGTCCTGCCTGCAGCCACAATGAGCGAGCTCCCAGCATGGGCCTTCCAGGCAAGATGTAAAGCTGGGGGGCCCACACATCCCCTCCCGGATCCTTTGGAGATGGGGAGGGCTGGGGATGCTTTGGGGGGGTGAGGTTTTGACCCAAGCCCCCCTCTCTGGCAGCAATCCCTCCTGGGGCCTTCGGGACACGGCACTGCTGCGGCAGCTGGCGGAGGCCAACGGGCTGTGCCTGGAGAGGATGGTAGGTTTTGGGGGGTGGGGGACAGTCCCCTGCATCAGGGGGAACCCCACCCCTGAGCCCAACTCTGTGCTTCTAGGTGGACATGCCAGCCAACAACAAGAGTCTCATCTTCCGCAAGCAGTGACCTGCCCCGAGGGCACCTCCCAGCACCCTGACACCCGGGAGGGGTCACCTGGAGCTGTAGACAGCAGTGACAGGACTCCCCCCAGCTGGGGATGGGGATATGTGTCCCCCAGACACTTTGGGGCTCACTTTTCCCTGGCTCAGAGGAGCCACCACGTGCCATGGGGGGGGCATAGGCATGGGGACACACACAGCCCCCCCACGGGTTGGGGGAGCCGTCTGATTCAGTGCCAGTTTCCCTGGAGGATGCCATGTGATGGGGGCTGCCCCTCCCACCCCCCCAAGACTGTGATGCCCCAATAAACTCCGGGGCTTTGCCTTCCCACCCCCATTAGCTCCCTAATGCTTTCAGCACTGACACTGGAGGAGAGGGGAGTATCCCCAATCCTCCCCCCTGGCAGCACCAATGGGGACTCAGCTCCTGCACTGGGCCCAGAGGCTTGGGTGTGGTGGGAGGGTGTTTCTGGGTGGGTCGTGGTGTTCTTGGCAGAGCTCCCACCCCTCTGCAACCCAACCCAGTCCTTTATTAGGAGTGCACACAGGGGGGGACATGCAGCAGATAAATTACAGGGGAGGTGAGAGCTGGGCTGGGGCTCAGCACAGGGGTGGAGGGGAGCTACGTGACAGTGGTAACCCCGAGATGCAAGCACGGGTGCAGGGGCTCCCCCGGGCTGCCCCCTCCCTGGTGGGGCTGCAGCCCCTCCACGTCAGCATCCCGGCTCTCCCTTAGTCCTGGAAGCGGTTCAGGAGGTCGCAGGTTTTCTTCTCCATCAGCTCGTAGATCTTCTTCACCCTCTTGTCGTTGGCAGCCCGGACGTAGCTGCTGGGGTCCAGTGTGGCCATTCCATCATGCACCTCACCCATGATGATGAGCGGCCCATCCTCCGCCGTCATGTTGGGGCAGGGGCAGCTCCAGTCCATGTCGGTCAAGGTCACCTCCAGGTACTTGATGTTGAAGAACTTCAGGCCCATCTTCTCGTCCTTCAGCACATCCTCGAGGGCGAAGCGGGCGATGCCGGAGTCCTGGTCCTCCACGATCTCCATCAGCCGGCCCACGATGGCGAAGTCGCTGCGGCAGAGGCTCAGCACCATCTTGGTCTTCAGGCGGCAGGCCTTGCACTGCAGGCTCTTGGGGAAGGGGCAGACGTCCTCGCAGGTCTCCTTGCTCTCAAAGTTGTTGGTGTTGCCCTCGCAACCGCCGTAGACGAAGGAGTGGCACTGCTTCAGGAGGTGGTTGTAGGCCCAGCGGGGCTCCCAGTTTTGGCAAGGACCCTGCACCATGGGCAGCAGGCAGGTGGGGCGGGTGCTGCCCAAGCAGGCGGCCTGGCACTCCTCGTAGGTCTCAAAATGGTTCCTGTTGGCCCCGCAGCCCCCGTAGCGGAAGGTGAGGCAGGAGCCCTGCTTGGCATCGAAGTGCCAGCGCACCTCCAGGGCCTCGCAGCGCCGCCGGTCCGGCTCCTTCAGGCACTCGGCGCTGGGGAAGGGCTGGGGGCTGCCGGTCCGGGGAGTTCCCCCGGGCTCCCTCCTGACCACCGACAGCGGGAAGTCGGCACGGAGCAGCCCGGCGGCGTTGCGGGCGGTGCAGGTGTAGATGCCGGCATCCTCATGGCGGGCGTTGTAGATGACCAGCTGCCCGATGTTGGTGACCACCACGTTGCCGTACATCTGGTCGGGCCGCATGATGAAGTTCTCCTCCCGCTCGCTCTGCTTCTCCCAGGTGATGTCGGGTCGCGGGCGGCCGCTGACATCGCAGCGGAAGCTGACGGTGCCGCCGGCCCGCACCGCCTGGTGGGAGGGGTTGCTGTAGAGGGCGGGGGGCACCGGCACCTCGGGGCCGGACCCCGGCGTGGGCCGCGCCGTCGTTTCCTGCGGTACCGGGCTGGTGTCGGGCCAGGTGAAGATGTGCTTGCAGGGGACGGTGGTGAGGCGGGTGCCGCGCAGGCAAGCCTCGGCGTCCATGTAGCACTTGTTGTAGTAGGTGAGGCCGTCAGAGGCGCAGGTGAAGTTGGGCTCCTTCTCGCAGCGGTCCTTGCACTTGCAGACGGGCTGCCCGTCCCAGATGTCGCAGTCGGAGCCCTGCTGGGAGCAGACGAAGCTCTCGCAGGATGCGGGCGGAGCCAGAGCCAGGGCCGGGGCGCTGCCGTCGGCGAAGCGGGCAGCCACGCAGCTCCGCAGGCCGCAGACGTTGTTGCAGCATTTCTCGGAGCCTTCGCAGTCCTGGACGGGGAGGGGAGGGGAAGAAGAGATGGGGAGTGACGACAGCGTGCTACCAACACGTTTCTGCCCCCTCCAGGGCTTTTGGGTGGGTAGGTGGCTCCCAGGCAGCCCTGGGCACCCCCAGCATCGCTGGGCTCTGGGTAAGAGCCAGACCTTCTCAGCACGGCTGTGCTCACCAACCACTCCTTCCTCTCCCCCCCAGCACAGTTCATAAAATCACAGACTGTGATGTCCAGTGATAGGACAAGTGGTAATGGATGAAAGTTGGAGCACAGGAGCTTCCACGTGAACATAAGAAAAAGCTTTTTTACTGCCTGGGTGAGGGAGCCCTGGCACAGGCTGCCCAGTGAGGTTGAGGAATCTCCTTCTCCGGAGACTTTCAAAGCTTTCCTGGATGCATTCCTGTGTGACCTACACTGGGTGGTCCTGCTCTGGGCTGAGGATTTGGACTTGATGATCTCTCAGGGTCCCTTCCAACCCCTTAAACTCTGTGCTTTTTGAGATTTCTGTGATAGAATCATAGAACATCAGGTTGGACGGGACCTCAAAGATCATCTAGTCCAGCCCTTCTAACACTATAGCTTAGGGTGTTATAGTTATGGGTGCACAGCCCCTTCTCCCCTGGCAGGCAGCCTCTCAACCCTCAGCCTGTGCTGTATGGGGGAAGGCAGAACTCATTGCACAGATGAATTGTGACAGAACCTCCCCCTGGGCCCAGGCTGCCCACAGGGGGTGGAGGTTCTGGTGCTGTTACTGCTGTAGAGCTGAGCCGAGGCTCTCTGGGACAGGGAGCCCATGACGGGGGGAGGGGGGGGGTCTTGCCCCCAGGGAAAAGTAGGGAAGTGGATGAGGGCTGCCCACTGCCTGCTGGGGTCCCAGGACACCCATTCTACTTCTCCCAGCCCCTTTTGGGAGCATCCTGGGGGTGCGCAGAGGGGGTGTCCTGGCCAGGGGGCATGGGGGGACACAAGCAGTTTCTTTGCCTGTTGGGGAGCAGCCTCAGGGCACCCCTCATGCAGCCGACAACGGGAACCTTGGGGTGGGTGGGGACAAAGTTTTAGCCGGGCTGATCCCATTGCACTGAAACAGCTGAACCGGCTGCACTGCCAGACACCTACACCCCAAAGTGTCTCTCTTGGGGACCTTGGGTTTTCCCCCCCGTCCCATCCCCATCCCCCAGCCCCCCCACTCACCTGGTCGGTCTGGCACTCTCTCTCGCAGGTGCTCTGTGCATCCACCCAGAGGTTGGGGTTCAGCTGGTTGGGGCAGACCCCCAGGTGCCGCGTCCTGCCCGGCTGCAGGCTCAGCCCCGCCACCGCCGCTGCCGCCACCAAGGGCAGGAGGAGTGTGACACCCATGGGGACACGCTGACACCCTCCTGATTGCCCACCCTGGCCCGGATGGATGAAATTCCCACCGGGAGGCATCTGGCCACCTCTCCGCGCCGGCCTGGCTCGCTGGCGAGGGCTGCGGATAAATCACATTCAGGATGGAGGGGATGAGGGAGAAGGCGGGCGGGGTGGGGGACAAAGAGGAGGAGGAGGAAGAGAGGACCAAACCTCTGCCCCTCAGCACGCCCAGCTGGACCACCGGCGATGCTGCCCACCGCCTCCATCCATCGCTGTCGCTGAGCTCTTGGGATGCCGGGGAGAGGGTGGCAGCGGTGTCTGTCCCTTAGCCAGGGGGGCTCAGTCTGTCCCTGGCTCCCCGCCGGCACGGCCAGTGGGGTGGAAGGGGAGGACGGGTCGAGTGGGGTGGAAGGGGAGGACGGGAAGGTTGTAATCTGAATCCCCTCCCTTCCCACCGATGTCTCTGGGTGTTTGGAATGGGAAAGGCGCTGACCTCAGCCTCTAACCCCGGCCAGCCCGGCCATCGGCTGGGCAAACACGGGGGGAGATCAAAGGCAGAATGCAGCAAGTCTCCAAAGAGGGAGAGTGAAAGGAGGAGAAGGGGAGGGGGGACACAAAAAAACCCCAAAACCAAAAACCAGAAAAACCAAACCAACCAAACAAAGAAGAACCCCAAACAAACAAACAAAAAATCCCCCCCAAAACCCCACCAACCAACAAAAAAGACGCCCAAACACTCAGCCCACGAGCTGAACTACTTTGGGGTGAAAAAACAGCCAGAGCCTGTGGTCCTCTCAGACAGAGACACCCATGGGGGGGAACCCACGGAGCCCACGCTGCTGGGGTCTGGGCTGGCTTGGGAGCCCCTCACCCCACACCTCCCCCCTGGGCACTCAGGGGCACTTCAGGCAGAGGGGGGGTCTGTGCCCAGTGTGCCAGTACCAGCTCCTGTCCACCCTGCTCATCCCCACTCACCAGCATCCCCCCAGTGCCGGCCGGTGATGCCGGCATGGACCCCCGACTTGCACCCACCCCTCCTGGAGGGGCTCTCGCAGCCCGGCAGCAGCCCTCAGCCCTCAGCCCTCCCTCCCACTGATGGGAATCAGGTTTTTTTCTCTGTGGGAGGTGGGAGGCAGTGCCTGGCCCTGCC
This sequence comes from Calypte anna, assembly GCF_003957555.1. Lineage (NCBI taxonomy): Eukaryota > Metazoa > Chordata > Aves > Apodiformes > Trochilidae > Calypte > Calypte anna. The sequence goes on from NC_044260.1 coordinate 12,271,814, forward strand.
AGCCCCCGGTGGGATTGTTCAGCACGTTGTGTTGGGCTTCAATCCCACCGCTGCCTCCCCGAGCACGTCCCGCAGCCGGCCCTAAGCTGGCAGGAGCCGGGCCTGGCTCCCCGGCCACATTTCCCTAATCCCAGCTGGAGACTGACCTGCAGCAGGAACATTTCATGGCATTTCAGGAGCATTAACTCTTCCGGCACTGGGAGCTGGGACCCACCCGTCTCAGCACCAAAGGAAGCTCCTGGGAACCACCCGAGGGGGTTTTGCCCTTGGGAAGCAGCTCAGCACCCCCAGCCTCCCCTCTGCAGGGCATCAAACTGGGGGGAGGGAGAAGACAGTAGAGGGGCCAAAAAAAAAAAAAAAGGCAGAGAAGCCTTCATGTTTTTTGTTTGTTTTTTTTTTAAGGAAACCCAACCCACTCACCCCCAGAGGTGTTTTTGCATGGGATGGTTCAGTGTTCCCCGACTTTGTGGCTCCTGGGGGGAGCCCTGCTGCACCAGACTGGGAGTTTTGGGGGTGCCAGTTTGCCATGACCCCCCTTGGGAGTGCTGGAGCCTGAGCCTCAGCTATACCCAGGGTCTCTAGTTCTATGGCCAAGCAGCCCCCTAAAGGTCCAGCCAGCCCCAGATGTGGAGGGGAGGTTGTGCTGCCCCCAGACACACGTGGGGAGGCTGATGAGATGTTCTGCAAAACGAAGTTCCATCAGGAGGGCTCAGCCTGGGAGATGCTGGGGGCTGTACCCTGCCCACCCTGGCAGCTTGGAGCCCCCTGGACCACCCCCAGCTGATCCCTGACCCAACAACATTATGCTTGGAGATCCTGACCCCAAACCCACCTTGCTCTGGCCAGGAGGCTGCCGTGACACCTCGCTACCCATGGATGAAGCCACCTCAGGGTGCCCCAGGGACCTTCCCAGGGTGTTGGAGCAGAAGGGAAGGAGGAAACCTGAAGCCCAGCTTTCACGTGGGGTCTGTGGGGTCACAGTAATGTGGGCTGAGAAGATGCTGGTGCTGGGGTTTGGGTTGGCTCCTGCTCCACTGACCCCTCTCCAAAGTTCCAGGGTCACACTGGTCCCTGGGATGCCTCATCCCCACGGCACTGAGACCAAAAGCAGCAGGACCAGAAGCATCATCTGCCTGGGACTTCTGCCTTGGCAGTGAGGCTGTGCTGGAGGGATGCTGGGTGGTTGGAAATGCTGCTTCCGATGACCTGAGACCCTCACCCATGCCTGAGGACCCTCACCCAGCCTCTTCTGGTGCTTTTTCAGCAGAAGACAAAAGAAAAAGCAATGTTACCCACCTTGGACCACTCTCACAGTAGAATTTCACAGCAACCTTAACTTCAGCCTCTCCCAAACTTTTTGCCTCTGTGCATCCAGGCACCCACCACACCCCAAGCCAGGACTCTGCTGGGGTCACTTCCAAAGATCCCAGACATGGATGTGAGTTTTATGCCTCACTTTCTCAAGAGCACACTCTGGAAGAAGCCCCATCACCACACCCACGGGGCACCCCAGGTGTGGTCAGACAAAGGTCTTTTTTTCTTTACAGTCTCCATGGTTCAGCCCTGGAGAGAACCAACCCAGAACACCCTCAAATCAACAAAGTGCTTGGGAGAAACGCACCCAACTAGGAAAGCCCTGAACCAGCCCAGAGCAACCTGTTCCCTCCTCCCTCTCTCTTTTTCTGAGGAACGGGGACCCCTGAAGCTCTTCCAGCCTTTTCCCCACTGCAGGGGCTGTGCAGAGGTTTCTTGCCCCACTCTGAGACAGCTGCAGCCAAGGCAGCTCCTGCTGCTCCAGGGTAATGGGCTCCGGCTGTCCCTGCCCCACCTGAAGCCACACACACACTGCCTTTGTTTCTCCTCTGCTGGCCAGAGGGAGCAGACACTTCCAGAACCCCCCTGAAAGAGGGGGAAAAAAAAAAAAAAGTCTCTGTGACTCTTCCCTGACCAGGCTTTCACCTTAGCTCCAGGGTTTTCCAGGCTGCAGACACTATCTCATTTCCCCCCCTGCCCCCTCCCAGCCCCAGCAATTACAACTTAAGCTGTTAAAACAAGCGTGGCCAGTCTGGTACGAAGTGGAAAATCTGATCCTAGGGAAGTGAGCAGGCAGGAGGAAGGGGAGGTCAAGGGGAGGTGGGCTGGGAGTGAGGGAGAAAAGGAGCAGGAAAGCAGCTTCCCTCCACTCCAGGCACAAAGCCCTTCCTGGCGGGCTGCTGGCCTCCTAAGGCCATCCCCAGTGATGTCCCAATGGTGACACTGGTGCTCCAAGTTCCCTGCAGCATCTTCTCCATTTCAAAGTCACATTTCATAGAATCATAGAATTGGGTTGGAAGGGACCTCAGAGATCATCAAGTCCAACCCTTGATCCACTCCCCCCGTGGTTCCCAGCCTATGGCACTGAGTGCCACATCCAGGCTCTTTTGAAATAGCTCCAGACACGGAGAATCCCTGGGCAGCCCATTCCAATGCCTGATCACCCTCTCCATAAAGAAATTCTTTCTCATCTCCAACCTAAACCTCCCCTGGCACAACTTGAGACCCTGCCCTCTTGTCTTGCTGAGAGTTGCCTGGGAAAAGAGCCCAACCCCCCCCTGGCTCCAACCTCCTTTCAGGGAGTTGTAGAGAGTGATGAGGTCTCCCCTGAGCCTCCTCTTCTCCAGCCTCAACACCCCCAGCTCCCTCAGCCTCTCCTCATAGGATCTGTGCTCGAGTCCCTTCACCAGCCTGGTTGCCTCCTTTGGACCTGCTCCAGCACCTCAATCTCCTTCCTAAACTGAGGGGCCCAGAACTGGACACAGGACTCGAGGTGTGGCCTCACCAGGGCCACATTTATCACAGGGTACATTTATCACAGGCTGACTTCCAGCTCGTTCCAGCCTGGGTAGGATGGGTGAACACTCCCACAGCTCTCTTTCCTTTCCCCCTGAGATGGCCCAGACCCCAAAAGAGGAGATTTAAAATTTCAACTGTGCCTGTAAAACCCTTCCCTGTGTACCAGGGACTTTGCCCAAGCCCAGGAAAGTGCCTGGAGAATCACATTCCCACAGCCACCTACCCCATTAACCATGCTGCAGCCTAGCCTGAGGCTGCTTAGAGCTCCACTGCCCCAAAATCAGCAATTCTACTGACTCAAGCTTTTCATAAGAACAGTTTTAGGTTCTGCATGTAGGGAAGGGTAAAATAAAAAAAAACACAGCCAGGAATTGTGCCTATAAGACCCCCCTGAACCTGCAATCCAAGGCTAACATGAGTTACTTCGTGGGTGATCTGCAAGTGGCATTACACACCTGCACCTCACACAGTCCCAAATCCCCAGTTTTGGGCAAAACCACCACCTTTTCCCTTCAGCCTCTTCCCAAATTGAGACAACTTCTCCACCTTTCAATTGGTAGTTCAAAACAAACAAAACAAAACAAAAAAACCCTTTAATTTATACAAAACAAAACCATGTCTCATCAGTTGAACAACATTGACTGTACAAAGGAATAAAAAAATAAAAGGATAGTCCAAAAAAACCAACAATTCAGGAATGGTACAAGTGTTGGAGAGCAGCTACCGACTAGTGTTGACATCAGATGCAAGATTCTTTTCCTTTTTAAATTAAAAAAGTTTTTTTTCACTGAGAGATGGCTCCAGGTCAAGCTTTCACCCTCACTCCAGGACAGGACCTCAGAGGGTAGGAAAAAACCCCCCAACGAAACCATCGTAAGCCACAGGGGAAAAAAAAGAATGTGTGGGAAGGCATCACACGTGGCAAAGCCAAACCAAGCAGAGGTACAGCAAGTTTTTCTAGCCATGCAGCAGCTTTGTGATTTTGGGAAGGAAAAACCTTCGTCCCTGCTCGCGCCGCGCGTGGGTGCTGCGTGGGAGCAGCCGGCGGGAGGGGCCCTGGGATGATGTTTTCCAGGAGAAATTTGCCTTTTGTGGTGCTGATCACCTGTTGGCTGTATATCCCCGGGGCTGCTGAGCCAGCGATTGTCTTCTGCTGTGTGTTAAGTGACGAGAAACAGGTGCCACCAGCCCAGACAGGTTCTCCAAATCCCCCCGGCCTTCGTGCCACCGCGCCGAGCTCGGCTGCGGCTTTGCTCTTGAGCCAAAACCACCACTACAAAGGATTCTTCTCCTAAACTCTCCCCCCCCTCCTCTCCAATTCCATCTGCCTGGGGTTTAATTCTCTCCTCGCTCATTTGAGCTGGGTAGTAAAGCACGTGAGAGACGAGCCAAGTGGCCCAGCCTTGTGTTGTAATTTGTTCAGTGGAAAGGGGAAGGGCTCCCTTCCACCTCCCAGGTTGGCTCAGAAGCAAAGGGAAGGAGATGTCCCCCGTGAAGGACCTGTCCCTGCCTGGACTAAGCGGGTCTGTCGGCCGTGCAGGAGCTGCTGCGGCTTCATTCTGCCCGTGCAAGGCACCAAAAGCTGCTCCAGGTTGGGAGAAGAGCAAGCCCAGGCCTCGAGGAGTTGCTAACAGCAGGAGGGAGGTGGCAGCACCACCACCAGCTGGCCCAGCACAAGGAAAAGCAGTTCACTTTCTACTCACCTGGGCCACCTAGGAGGATCTGGTGAGAGTCCCACCACTGAGCCCCACTAAGCTTCTGCATTAAGGGCAGGGTGTTATTTCTCTAAGTTTCCAGGTGAATTTCCAGCACAGATCAGCCACGGGATGAAGGCAGGGAAGCACATGCCCTTGCTCAACACCAGATTTTTCTCCCACAGCACACGGACATCCCAAGCTCCTCCTGCTGAGTGCCTGTGCCCCTCAACCCCAGCAGTGCTCCTCCAGAGCCAAGCTGGTTGCTTGCCCCATTCCCTGGGGCTGCCACGAACGTGCTAGGAGGGGACCTGGGGATCCCTGTCTTCCCCACGCAAACCTTTCACCTTCCCAGTCCCTGGCTCCTTCATGCTCCAGTAGGAAAAGCAGCTTCTGTCCTTCCCCCACTTTCATCCAGGAGGAGCCACAGCTCAGGCAGCACATCTTTGGAAAAGCAAAGCCAGCAGCAGCCAGGATCCAGGGGCTGTCACATGGGTGGTGTCGTGGGCTCTGGAAGCCACAGCCAAGGTTTCTGCAGCATTAAGGGACAAAATTCAGCATTCTTCCTCTGCTTTGGGTGTGATGCTTCCACCCCCTCTGCTCCTCAGCCCTTCATCAGAAGGAGCCAAGAGAGGAAGGTGTCAGAGCTGCCTCCTTGTCCTGCCTGCTGAAAACAACCCCAGGACACTGCTCTGCCCCTCAAGCCACTCACATCCCACCCTGCCTCTGGCACTCACAAGTTTTAGGGAATGATCAGGAAAAAAAAAAGCAGCTTGGGATATGTTACACTTAAATTGTTCTTTCCTTCTGCACAGGCAGGATTGAAAAGCACCCAAGCACAAGCCCAGGTGGTGATTGAAAAGTCTCTTAAAGCATTTGAGTATTTTTTTTTTTTTTTGTCAGAAAATCATCCATTTCTCCCCCTTTTGCTGACACTGGGAAAGTTAATCCAGTGCTTGTATTTACATGGCTGCATAAAATTTTCCCTGACTGCTTCTTAAAAAAAAACCTTAAAAAACAAGTGATATATATATATATATATATAATATTTACATAAATAAACAAAGGAGGCAAGCAGGCTGCTTCCTTCCCCTTTCCAATTGGCCAACTCTTGCCTCGTTTTCTTTGTTTTGGCAACAGCAAGTTAACATCCTGGTGAACACTGTCATTAGTCCCCTGTCCCCATTTCTTTTCTTTTTCTTTTTTTCCCTAGATCCAAGGGTCACTCTTGCACCAGCAATCTGTTCAGGAGTCCAAGAGTTAAAGCTGCAGAGCAGACTCTCCTTGCCCTACACTCCCTTAAGCCTCTCAATCTTCCATTAAATCCATTTCTCCATCGAGACTGGATGAGCTTTTTTTCCCCCCTTTCTCCCCCCCCTTTCCCTCCCTCCCTCCCTCCCCAAGCCAGCAGCTGCTGAATTTTCCACCCCAGGCCTGGAGGCAAAGCCCAAAGCATTCTTGGAGGGTCACTTGGCAGAATCCTCTCCCCCCCCCCAAGAGCTTCCTCTGCCGAACCAAAACGTGAGCACATTCCCAAAGCTTAGGGCCAGGTCCAGAAAAACCCAAACCAACAAAATCAAAAAGCAACCGTGGCTCATCCCAAAGGCTCCGGGTGAAAAAGGGTGAAAAAAGTGTGCAAACTGCTGTCCATCTGGGGGTGGGTGTGGGCACCTTAGAACCTCCCGGGGTGAGTCCATCCTGCTAAGAGATCTTGCAGTTGTTTCGTGAGCAGTTCTGTGGGGGGCTCTGGGGTGGGCGGATGGATTTGGATCTTTTCAAGCTGTTCCCTTTGCTGCTGCTCCCACCCCCACTGCTGGCCAAGGAGTAGGAGCGGCCGTGCATCATCACAGCGTTCATCCCGTTGGCCATGGAGAAGGACTTGAGGTGGCTCTTGATGGTGACAGGCAGTGGCAGCTTGTCGATGAGGTGGACTGGGGTGCAGGAGACGATGGCGCGGCAGCACAGGTCCTGTAAGCTGAACACTGGGGGAAGAAAAGAACCTGAGAGTCAAAGGCCAAGAGGCTTCACAGCTCCTCCTTACACCAGGCAGTTCCCCATCCTTTGGGGAGTGGTGACAGGTTGAGGGATTGGGGTTGTTCAGCCTAGAGGAGAAGCTCCAAGGTGACCTTAGAGCAGCTTTCCAATACCTGAAGGGGCTACAAGAAAGCTGGGGGAGGGCTTTGGACATGGGGGTGTAGGGAGAGGACAAGGGGAAATGGTTTCAAACTTGAAGAGGGGAGATTTAGGTTGGACATTAGGAAGAAATTCTTTAATTTGGGGGTGCTGAGCCCCTGGCCCAGGTTTCCCAGAGAAGCTGTGGCTGCCCCATCCCTGGCAGTGTCCAAGGCCAGGTTGGATGGGGCTTGGAGCAACCTGGGCTGGTGGGAGGTGTCCCTGCCCATGCTGGGGGGTTGGAGCTGGATGAGCTTTAAGGTCCTTCCCAAAACAATCCATGATTCTATGAACAGGGGACAGATTATTTAGGACAAAAGCTTGGGAAAGCCCAAACAAATTCTGCCCTTGGAGGCTTTGAGAGACACCAGCTTTGGTGTCACCAGCTTTGTCACCCTCCACACAGGGCTTAGGCCTGTCTCACATTCCTGCCAGCTGGCACTTGGCTTCTCAGCCCACTGTTTGGCAACCAGAGGGACACACCAGGAGGGAAGGAGGCAACAGGGTCAGAAATTCCCCACACAGGACAGTCTCATTTGGAACCTCCTCAGGGAGCAGCAGCCATGGGACTGGCTCCTTGCAGAGCACTTGCAGGGACAGAGATCCCACCAAGCCAGAAGACAACTCTGCCCTTTCAGGCTTCCCAGTGTTCCCTTAGCTCAGCACACATCATGTGAACTTGCTCTGGGATGTCTTCTTGGAGGGACTCTCCCAGGCAGCAGCCACACGAGGGCATGCTTTCACCTCCAGCCTGCCCTGAAAGCCAGGCTGCTTGGCTGCTTCCCCCCGTGGGCAGCTCCAAATCCTGCCTCTGGAAGAGGTTCAGGAGAGGTCTGAACACAGCCCAGCTCCTGCTCACCATCCCTCCACCAGCTGGAGACAGCAGCAGGGCAGCCAGGCTGGGAGCAGCAGCCCAGACAGACAGTTTGGTGCTTGGGGTGGGAAACAGCATTTTCCCTCCCTCCTTCCTGAGGATTCCTGTGAACAAAGGTGACCCACAGAGTGCCAAACTCCTGCTGCTCAGCCTGCCAGGGGGACACACTGCTCCTTCCAGCCAGGAACATGGGACTTAAGACTATTTTGCTTCAAATGCCACAGGCTGAGACGTTCTGTGGGCCCTGCTCGTGGTTTGTCACACTGCAGCACATCTGTCTGGGGCTGGGGAATACTCCAGCCCAGCACCCCGTGCTGACAGCAGGGACCTGATCCGGTCCCTTCCAGCTCCTTGGGCTGCCTCTGCCCCCACATCCTTCCAAAACAGGGGAGACAGGCTCAGGCAAGGGTAAGGAGAGAGGCACTTACGTTTGGGCTCCATCCCACCCAACCATTTGACTGAAGTACTTTCAAGTTGGGACTTTAATTGCCCTCAGCCTCATCCAGAAGAAACGAAGAGGTGGAGGACACCCTGGAGCAATTCAGATCCTAGACATGCTGAGCTGCCCTCTGGAGCTGCCCATCCCCTCTGTAGCTCCCTGTGGCTCAGCCTGTCTGACTTGGGGCATTTCTCCATGTCAGGTGCTTCCAGATCCCACAGTGACTCACAAACACACCTCCCACCACCTGGGTGGGCACTCCCAGCCCTCCATCTCCCTCATCCCTTTCCCACAGGGAGCATCTTCCCCCCTCTACCCCCCCAGCACTGACCTCGGTTGGGTCTCCAGATCTTCTCCATGCCGTGCCGCATGAGGACGATGCGGGACAGCTCGGTGAAGGACTCGATGACATTGAAGTTGCACAAGGGGCTGACCTCAAAGAAGGTCATGCAGTTCTTCTCTGCATAGGCCCTGGCCTGCTCCGTGGGCACCTGCCTCTTGAAGGCGAGGTGAAGCCTGTTTCCCACCAGGATCCGAGGGACGCCCGGGGCATGCTTCAAAAAAAAAAAACAAACAAAAAAAAACCCCAAAAAGTGGAAAAATCATAGTTTGTTCTTCCTAAGCCTGCTCCCTGTATGCTGTGTGGCTGCCATGGCAGCAGAGAGCAAAGCCACAGGAGCTGCTCAGTGAGTGAGGGGAGCTGCCAGCAGCACTGCTGTGTGGTGGGGAGGACTGATTTCACAGAATTGTCACAGTTAGAAAGACCTCTAAGATCACCACATCCAACTTTCAACATCCCCTCCACCTGAATAAAACCCCAGTATCAAGATCTGTATTGCCCACCAGAGCACGTCACGAAGTGTCTCATCCACACAGTTTTCTAATCCCTCCAGGGTGGATTTAAAACTCCACCACCTCCCTGGGCAGTCTCTTCCAATGTCTGACTGCTCTCTCAGTAAAGAAATTCTTCCTCAGATCTGGTCTGCTCCTCCCCTGGTGTAACTTCAGGCCATTTCCTCTGGTCCTGTCACTGTTCACTTGAGAGAAGAGGCCAGCACCCACCCCAACACAACCTCCTTTAAGGGATTTGTTAAGTCTCCTCTCAGCCTCCTCCTCTCCAAATTAAACATTCTGATTCCCTCAGCCTCTCCTCACAGGATTTCTTCTCCAGACATCCCCAGCTTGGCTGCCCTTCTCTGAACTCACTCCAGCACCTCAATGTCTTTCTTGTAGTGACAAGAACTGAACACAGCACTCAAGGTATAGCCTCACCAGTGCCAAGTCCAGGGACTACACCACTTTCCTTCTCCTGCTGGCCACACTGTTCCTGCTACAAGCAAACTTATCCCCTCCCCACTCCATTTTAGTAGGAGCCTTCCTATTCTTCTTGACCACACCAAGCCCTTTCCTTTCCTCCTGCTCTGGATTTACAGAGGTGAAGGACAGACATTTATCCCCTTGCTTTGCTCACTAGCAGACTGCCCTCCCCTCCTCTCCACAGCAGAGCCATTCTTGTCCCCATGTCAGAGGTGGCACCTGAGGTTGTTGCTGGAGACCACTGCCTGTGTTCCCCCACCCCACGTACCTCATCAATCTCCTTTATCCATCGGTCTATGCCGTCGAAGGACCAGCGATTTGTGATGTCATACACCAGGAGAATTCCCTGGAGGGAAGAAAATCAGGAGCAGTGAGGAAGTTTCGTTAGGAGCACACCTGAAAAAACCACCTCCATGTGCAGAACCCAAAGGGATGAGGGTAGGATGGGAGCAGGAGATGCTGTATTTAATAAAGCACACCCAACTTCAGGTTTTCCCTACTCCAGAACCTGTCTCACTCTGCTGTCCCGTTGCTGGCAAGGAAAAAGTTGAGTGATGGCAATAAAGCCACAAAGCAGCTCTGCAGAACCGAGATCTCAGGACAGGGACCCAGGGGGGGCTTTGCTGAAGGCAGAGCTCACTGTCACTGCCATGCTGGTGGAGAAGCAACCTGTCCAGTGATGCTGGCAAAGCCCAGAGGGTCAGAACTCTGAGCTTCCTCTCCATTACTGTTGTATTTGTTTTGACTTCTAACTTCCAAGGCTGCACGTGTGAGTGAATGAATGAATGAGAGTCAGGAAAGAACAAAGCAAAAAGTCTGATGACCCCATTCCAAGACAAACTGCCAGCCAGTTAAATAAAGTCTACTTATTTTATTTCTGGATTGACAAGTTCCTTCAGCCAAGAGAAACAGACCCAAGACTTAGATTCTGAAGACTGCTTCTGCCAGAAATATGCTCTAGGAGGAGAGTTTTTAAGCTTGCTGGCAGCTGCAGTCTGGATCTTCTTTAAATAGGAAGAAGGATAAAACATCAGCAGAAATGCAGCCCCAAGTTCTGAGGAGCAGGGTGGAAGGTTAAGCCCATGATATCTAAATGCAAGAAGAGACACAGTGTCTGCCAGCTCACCCTCCAAGTCATATCACAGCTCTGTGCCTGCACGTTTAGAGTCAAGATTGTCAAGGAAAAGCTTCCCAAAGGTCAGAAGACACCAAGGCCATGCTGGCTAATGCCTTGCTCCTTTCCCAGTCATCCCCAGCTTTACTGTAAGTGGGCAGAAGATGGAGGAGTCTCCAAAACCTCTGGCAGGCTCCAGAGACCACGTTTCCAGAGCCCAGATACACTTTGTCATTAGCATTTTCTACCCTAGAGAGCACAGGACACAGCCACAGACAGACAGGGAGCTGGCTCCACCACTGCAGATAGTTCCCAGGAAGATCTGTTGGTTTTTAAATGATTGTTTATTTTTATTTCGAAGTCTCCCTTGGAACAACCTGCACAGAATTTTAATTTACTCAACCAGACAAATGAATCATTTCCCATTTGCAGCCTAAATCATTCTCTAAGTGCCTAGAAGGTTCTCAATGTCACAACATCTCTATCTCCCAATTTTTAGTTTCACAAAGGACCTTTTTAAGTGTTACATATCCCAGGCTTCCACAACATGAAGTGAAAAGCTGCACCCTCAGGTTCTCAGACCAAGGGCACTCTGGAACCCTCACCAACCTTCCAAAAGCATTTTTCCTCTTTCTTCTCAACCTGCCCACAGGCTTCTGCATGAGGTGGAAGATGACTGGGCTAATCCCCAGACCTCTCCAGGGTCCTTTCACAATTAATTTTCAAAGTTCCTCTCTGCTCTCAGTTTTGTTCCACACTACTGAGATTGGCACCACCCTAAGCACAGCAGCCACAGGGATCTCCACAGGAACACGTTGCATAGTGAAGAAGGGACAGAGAGATCATCTGGACAGGTATCCTGCCCAAACCCAACTTGTTTTCAAGAACTTAAAGACATGTCCACATAACAGATTTAATTGTTCTCTTAAATGTTCTTTTAAGCAGTGGCTATTCTGACAAGACTCACCCTGTTCTCAGCCACACTGAGGGCTGCCAGGGCAGCTGTCAGCCTGTGCTCTCTCTGACAAAGTCCTCTTTGGAAACTCCTTCTTTCAGCTCCCTTGTGCTCCTTATGGGAAGCTCAGTTCAGAGCCTCACTCCTCAGTGAGAACCTTCAGCTAGTTTGCAGTGTGAAGGTGCTAGTGGGCAGTTTACCCTGAGCTGTCCTTGTACAAACATCACACTGAACTTTAAACAGAGCTGGTCCCACCCTGGCTCCTCCTCTCCTCTCTCCTGTATTTATTCTTCATGAGCTTTTGGCTTCTTAGGTTAAAAAAGCTGTTTCTCCTGCCTCTAACTGGATCTGCATGCAGAAGTCTGGTGATACCCAGAGAGGAAAGCAGATGGCTGAAGCAAAGAAATCAGTACAGGACACAGCATAAAATACATCTTGAAGAAATAAGAAAACTCAGGAGCCTTTTCTCTCTTCTTCCTGACACAGCATTGGGTAAAACTGTCTTTATGCTAAGGCTATGCCAGAAGTTAGCTTCAGCATACTGAAAATAACTGGAGGTGCTCAAGTTTGTTCTTGCAGTCACTAAGGCATTTGCTACTCCAGTGAGTCCTCTCACTTTGGTTAACCATTACGAGTTGAAATAAAGATATTTTCCTCTTCCATTGAGAGATGTGGCAGGTTACCTAAGAGAGACAATACCTGTCTCCTGCTAACACAGGAATATTGCTGTATTGCCATGGGGCAGCCCACCACCTGATGCTGAGACCAACCTGAATTTTACTCCAAGCCTCCTGGAGAAGACTGTACAAGGACTCTAAGCTACCAGCCTTCAAAAGGAACCCACTTTTCACTGCCCTCATCTCACAAGCACTTCCAGAGGGCAGTGGAGTGATTTCACTTGGGAACCACCCCTCCTCCTACCAGGCAGGCTCACTGTTCACTGGTCTGATGGTTTAAAGGGCAAAGGTTGACTACTTGGGCAGATCAGGACCAAGACATCCCAACTCTACTGTGGGAAAGGGATCTGTTGCATAAGCAGAATGCAAGCTTTGAAGTAAAGGTGTAAGTTACACTGTAAGCAGGCTCCTTACTCCAGCATTCAGCAATAAAGAACTCACAGTAAAGGTCCCTCTGCCTGGCTGATGAGCTTTGCTGGGAACATCTCACCAACAGCCACCTTGGGAGGGGTAAGCAGATAAGATGGTTGAGGCAAGCCTTGAAGATGTTTGAGTAAGAGTTCCTAAAGCAATACTGATAAACAGAGCAGAAGGGCAAGGTGTTCCCTCCAAAGAAAAGGTCAAGGACTTCATTTTGAGGAAGGAAGATAAAAGCAATGTTCAGTTTCAAATTTCAGGTCTGCCAGATACACAGCACCTGGTGACATCCAGTGTCAAATGTAACATCTGGGGAGAAGAGGCTCCAGGAACCCAAAGGACACACTGAGCAAGTGCCTTACAGCTGCACTCTGGTTTCTAAAGAGCTCTGTCCCTGTCCCTCCATCCAATCCAAGTATTCTCATCACTGCTTATTTCACTTCCCCTCTCTGCCCCAGCTCACTGTATGGCAGCAGCAGGTACAAGTTCTGGCATGTGGGTGTGTGTGGAAACACAGCTCTGAGGAGCCCATAGACTACACAAAGGGGAGAAAGCCCTCTGTTCAGCAGTTCCAAAAAATCAGGTCATGCTGCAGAGAGGAGTAAAAGATCCCAAATTATATTTCTGGACACATCAGTTGATGTCAGTGGCTGCTTCCTATTCCCAGTTGGATTTGGGCATCTGACACAGTTGTGCCTTTAGAGAGAAATCGACCAAAGCTGAATTATGTGGTCATCTGAAAACCACACTGAACCATTCTGCTCATTTATAATTGCTGAGTGAAGTGTCAGGGGCTCAAAACTCAGAGGTAATATTAAAATTGGAGCTCTGGATTCTTCTGAAATGTAGCAAGGGCCAAGGGAAGCTGAAGAAACTCCCAGGTGGCAATAAGCATGCAAAAGGGAGAGCCTTGTACTCTCCCACTGCTTGAGATGTGCTCCCAACACTCCTTGCCTTGCACTTCTGCAAGCACCACAAAATTGGCCTCTGCTTCAAAGGAGCTGCCTCAAAACATCTACACCACCAGGGATGTGTACAAACAAGAATAAATGAGACACCTGAGGAGATAGCAGCAGCACATCCCAAGCTAAGTGCTCTCACATCCACAGCACCAGTGAATCTGCTGGAATTTGCAACCTGATCTGGTGGGAGGTGTCCCTGCCCACACAGTGGGGTTGGAACTGGATGATCTTTAAGGTCTCTTCTACATCTAACCATTCAATAATTCTCTAAGTCTTGGTGCAAGGGAGCATTCTGCCAGCAAGCAAAAGTCTACAGCTACAGGGAGCAAAAAAGCCAAGAACAATAGTGGCAAGAGCTTGAATAAAAGTGGCAGCATTTCCCAAAGGCTGAGGAGCTGCCAGGATCCTGGAACAGTCAGGAGGCTGATATATAGTGTCCAACTCTTAGTGTCCAAGAGAGGAGGAATTTTCTCAAAAGTTTTCCAGTTTGGAAACAAAAGGAAAACCAGAGTATTTTGTTTAATTTAAAGAGAATCCTGGAGGGGCCTGGTCACATTACTAAAAGGATGATAATAAAACTGTAAGCAGTTTTTCAGAGGACAAAACGATTTTTCTGCTGTTCAGAATCTAGATGGTGTTTTGGAGCAGAGCCCAAAGGAAGAACTCAAGCTGTAACACTGTCTCCTGTCTTCAGGAAGGTATTTTACGATCCAGTTGAGCTGCTCTAGTTTCAAGCCTGCATCAAACATGCAAGTAGGAGCTACCCTATTTTTGGAACTGACTTGAAGGCAAGACAGACTGGAAGAACTCCACTGGGAAAGCCAGTGTCATGTTTAAACAAACTTAACAAACCTCAGAAAGTACAAGCTCCCACATGAAAGCCCAGGCAGAGCTAGAATTGCTGTGTCCTCCAAAACCTCACTCCCTCAACCCTCCTCTAGAAACTAACACTGAACACAGTCTGCACCAGACTTTCTCTGTAGCAGTCCAGGCAAGTCTGGCAGTCACTCCTCTTTCCCATCATTTCACAAAACCAGAATACTTTCATAAATCCAGAATACCAGGCAGCAGAACAACAGGTAGCACCTCTTGACATATGCATCCTTCTGGTCCTTGATGTGTTCCTCTTCAGAGTCTTTACTGAGCATGAAAGATTTTTACAGCCTAAAAGAAAAGTGTCCCCCACCACAGCAGGAAGAGCAGCACTTACCTGGGCTCCCCTAGAGTAGGATCTGAAAATGGTGCAAAATCTTCCTTGCCCTGATGTGTCCCTGCAACAAAGAGATGTTACAGCTATGAAATTTGGAGAATGTAATCTCCTACTGGACCTAAAAATCAATCAATCAATCAACACTGATCTTGGCAGATCTTTAGAACATGTACAGTACCCAAGCTGCTCAGCACAGTGGTTGGGTGTTTTTTGGAAGAATTAGTGGGTACATCATCACCTTTGGTTACAGTCAGACACACTCCTGAGGTCCTTTGCTGTCACTGTGCTTCCCAGGGAGAAGGCACAAACCAAAACCACTCAGTTCCAACACTATCTTATGATCCATGAGGATACAAGGATCATAAAGTCACTTCACTCCTTTGGGCAAGGGATTTTCTCTCTAATTCCCTACAGCCAATGTGAGCTCAGAGTGAGCCTGCAGACTCCTCCTAATCAGGGATAACTGCTGACCTGCTGTAAAATGAACATAAATACTCAGGAGAGGAGAAGCTGCCTTGCACTCTCCAATTCCACTTCTTTTTCCAAACATGCTTTAAATGAAAATGAAAGGAATTATCTTTATATTTAGATCTCTGACAGACCTGGTCACTCAGACCTGACAGAGAGCTCAGGAACAGGAGCAGAAAACACCATTTCTAGTCCACTGTGACAATAAGGAGCTATTCAGTCACTATCATTTGTCCTGGCTGCAACTCTTGATGTCCTATAAATAAATCTGACTACATTCCTAACACCTTTTGGTGCCTGTGGGAACATCTGGGACAGAGAGGCAGAGCCCAGCACAGGATCAGGATAAACTGAAATGCATCAGGGTGATGGAACATGTTGTGATGTCTGTCATCTGGGTCAGGATAAGAGACATTAATGGCCTCTGAGAAGCCTGATGAACCCACAGCCCCATTTCTCTCATCCAGCAGCTATATAAAAAGGGCACAGACCTCAAGTTGAGGACAGTGACTCCTTCAGAAGCTTTCAAGGGACAGGTTATTGGTCCTGGGCATCATTCCAACAGTTTGCCTGCATCTCCTTCCCCCCAGCAATCAAATATTGGGTTGCATGAGGAACATAATGGTAATAGCAAGATTACACTAAGGAATCATAAACCAATTGGCAACAGCTTCTCAGGTCCTGTGCCAGTTCTCCAGCTCAAGAATTAAGAGTGTAAAAAGAGTGTAAAAAGAAAAGAGCTTCAAGAGGGAAGCAGGAAGTAACTACATAGCTGGGGCTGAAATGTCAGACATCTACCAAGAGAGAAACAAGAACACAAGCAGCACATATAAGCATACAAGCTGGAAAAGATAAATGAGCTGCTTCTGTTCTTTTGTAAGAAAAATGAGGACATTCAGCTTCAGAGAGCAGGGGTATAATTAAACCACAAAACTCTACACTGCTCCAGTCACTGAGGCTGAGAATGTCACTCATTTAACAATTCACACACAGTATTACTACTTTCTGTTACCTGAGCTATTTAACTTCATGGTTTAGGTTCCTTACTAGATCTGGGTGAACCCCACAAGAGTAGCAGGATACCCACCCTTCCTCTTTCATCTCCAGGCTTGCTGTGTCAGTTTCTCAGCAGGTTACACCTTAGACAAAACAAACTGGGCCAGAAGGACTCCAGCTCTCCCTGCAGTGCTGACAGATAAGGCAGAGGTCACCTCTTCCACACAGCCTTCTGTGTCCATCCCAGTGTCAGCTCACTATGCTGAGTCCTGCTCTCCAGGGGTTTACCATACCCTGACACTAACTGTGAGGTCTACCCACTGCTTGTTTTCTTTTTCTACTCAAGTCACTGAGAAACATCCAGCTTCTGCAGGGACTAAGGGCTTCAACCATTTATTTTTCCTCTCCTTTCCTATTCTCTTGTCTGTATTTTTCATTCTGGGGTTTCAGAAAAATCCTATATTGCTTCCTAAGTAGCATTGCTCCCTCAGTGACTGAGAGCTGTATGTGAACATGGTCAGGTATGACAGAAAAAGACTGAAATTGGGACTATTCCAGTGAAAACCAGCATGCTGTTTGTTCCACTCCATCAATGCAGAGAGGTCTGGTTGGCTGGAGTAACTCACTGGTAAGAAGAGCTATCAAGCTTTGCCACATGGCTAGGGATGCTCTGTGAGCTCTGGAACTTGGTCCAGCAGCACCATGGGCCCTGACACTGGTTCTAGGCTGGCAGCTAAAGGGACTCAGAAACACTCACCAGAGTTCCAGCTTGACCCTTCTGCCATCCAACAAGATAGTGGTGGTCTTGTAGTCAATTCCTGAAAGGAAACCAATAAAAATTGAGCAAACATTGAGCAGATCTTCCAAAGACAGACCAGAAACCTGCTCTGCCCACCCAGATCCATTGCTCCACGTTGGAAAGTGGAAATTTCTCTCCCTTGCTCCACTGTGTTTGTGAAGGGTCACAGAGACTTGACAGACAGAGCCCCCTGCTTCAAGGCAAAGACCACTCTTGTGAAGCTCTTTCCTTCCTTTAAAAATATAGTTAACCCCTAGAGATTGCTTCTTCTCCACTGCTGGAGAAAACCTGTTAGGAACTGAGCTGTAGGACTCCAGAGGTCTGCAGCATCATCACAAGTGACAGCATCAAATCAGACTTTTTTTGGGGGGTGAGCCAGAGACATTAATGTGAGAGAAACATCTCTACTAAGTCACCAGCAGGCCCACCAGCTCTTGACAAATGTCACTGCCTGAAGCATGGGAAGGGCACTTGGGAGGTGACCTGTCCAGAGAATGCTGTTTCCTCCTCTGAGCAGCTCCTGGGTGTACATCTTGCAGGCTCAAGAGCTGAGAAAGCAGAGTGGAGAACTCTTTTTCATAGAGCCAGAGCAGCAGGAGAGCCTCAAAACCAAAGCTGCACTGACAAGCTGCCTGTTCACATGAAAGGTGCTCAGCTTCTTCAGACACACCAAGTTTGTTACAAATGGGAGCCCATCTCCCATTCAGGAAAAGTTTAAAAAAGAGGCAACTGCCCTTGCAAGCAAGGTGTCCAAACCCAGCCCAGCACTCCCCAGCACAGGAGGGAAGAGGCACAACTGGACCTCCCTGCCCCAAAAACCTGGGCTGGGGAACATCCAAGGGACAGGAGGTGCCCAGGAAAAGCAGCTCCTCCAGTTAATAAGCTCCAAGGGTATTGAAGTTGCTTAAACAAAGCCCCATGCACCATCACTGCACACCCACTGAGGCAGAAACCAGTTCACAATTGTCTCTAACAAAGCTGAGTCACTTCCCCCTGATTAGATCCATTTTATTTTTTCCTCCTGCCAATAGATATCCAACTCTGAATCCATATTCAAAAGCCAGGGTTGCATTCTGACCTGTAGTCCCCTTCTCCTGCAATGCTGCCCCAGTAACCAAACAGACAAGTTTGTCAATAAAGCAAATGGATTTTTTTCTGAGTCATCAGCAGGAGCTCCCTGTTAGTGAAAAACAAATTAGATTTCAGCCTTCACAGGGTGCTATAAAAAGCAATAAAGATAATTATCTTAAATTCCAACTATTTCCAGTGCTTTATCACTGGAAAATGGACAAGAAAATAGACAGCTATTTTCACTAGAAAATAGACAGCTTACTCTTCATCTTCCTCCAGAGACAAGTGAATGATCTGTATTTATTTTCAGGCAGATATAAATCCCCCTCCTCTCCAGGGAGCAGACCTGCTCCAAGAGAGAGCATCCAGACATCTCCCCCCAGTTCCTGAACCAGGATCATCCCCAGGCACGGCCTGATGGGCCATTAGGGAAGGGGCTGATTGAGCCCATTGACCTGGGCAAGAGGGGAAAGCCTCAGGCTCTGCTCCATGCAGAACTGGCCCATTTCTCATCAGGCCCAAGGGCTCCAAGCACTCAGCAAAATCTCCTGCCAGCAGTTGCATGAACACAGCAAGGAGGGGGAACAGAGACAGTTTTCAGGGCAGAGGCCACGTGCTTCCAAAAATGCCACTGTTGAGGTGAAATGAAATGCTCCACTGCCAGGTTTTAAAAGTGAGAAAGATACAGCTGGGCTGGAAAGAGGAGAAAACTCATTGATGGAAATGCCAAACACACAAACCTGGCAACTCCCTCACTAGGTCAGGAACTGCTCAGCCTGCAGCCCAGCTGGCTGGGCAGGGAACGTGTGTTCCCTGATGCAAAAACCTCAAAACTCAGTCACCAAAGCAAGACTTTTAATACTCTTGCCCCTCATGCCCACCTGAAACCACACCACGTACTTCAAACCAGAGCAATGCCAGCCTTTGGGCAGAACAACATGGCCATGACCAAAGCAGGCAACAAGCAGAAAACAGCCCCCAAAAATGTCCTGAGCTCCTGCTGCAATGGCTCTGTACCTGAAAGATGCTCAGGGAAAATAAATAGGCCAAGTAGAAGACCTCTGTGTCCTTCCCCATGCTGTGATGCAGTGGTTCTGGCAGACTCTGCAGGTACCTGCTGCCCACTTTCTTGATGCCAAATGCAAAAGCAAAGAGAAAGGAAAGTACCAAATCTCCCTCTTCACATTTCCAGTCAACTGGTTTGGCTGCCTGTGTCTTTCAGCAGAACCTCTCTCCTTGGCATCAGGGTGCTGGAGGTGAAGGGTTAAGAACCTTTCTCAGGGCTGCACCCCTGTGGTACTGCCGCAAAACTGACCTGAGGAATTCAGAAGCATTCAGGTTAAAAGCAAAGCTGGTTTGAGATTTTATTCTAGGCTATAGTCTCCATTTAAGGAATACCTGATAACATGGGTTGGAAGAAGCTGATGCACTTTTTAACTTGCATGAACCCAAATTGGGACTAAGGACTAAATTTACAAAAGGTTTGTGAGCCAGCTCTGCCCCCGAGGTCATCTGCTTAGGACAAAAACTGCTGATGAGGAAGCTGAGCAGCCCAGCTGGTTGTCCCAGGCTCAGCCTTGACTCCCCCCTTGGCCCAGGGTCCTGGGGACAGGGGCCACAGCTGCCACTAGATGCCACCATTGCACACAGGCTGGTGGCAGTGGCTGGCAGAGCTCCTCTACCTCCTCCTTTCAGGCTGCTCAGACACTAAGAAGTTCAGGGGGAAATCTTTAAAATGTAATTTCTGTAGTTGAGAGGCTTTTCCCCACCTGAGCATCACCTCTGCTCACAGCCAAGCACAGCAGACTGACATTTACCCTCCATCAGAATGAGGCAGGGATGTGCTGCTACAGCCCCCATTCTGTGCTCCAGCAGCACAAGTAGTGATAAACCAGCTTCCCCAAACCCAACCAGCCTCCCAAACCCAACCATCTTCCCCCCAAACCCAACCAGCCTCCCCCCAAACCCAACCAGCCTCCCCCCAAACCCAACCAGCTTCCCCCCAAACCCACCTAGCCTCCCCCCAAACCCAACCAGCTTCCCCCCAAACCCAACCAGCTTCCCCCCAAACCCAACCAGCCTCCCCCCAAACCCAACCAGCCTCCCCCCAAACCCAACCAGCCTCCCCCTAAACCCAACCAGCCTCCCCAAACCCAACCAGCTTCCCCCCAAACCCAACCAGCTTCCCCCCAAAACCAGCCATCTTCCCCCCAAACCCAACCAGTCTCCCCAAATCCAACCAGCCTCTTCAACCCCACCTAGCCCTGGGGCACACAGCATCAGGGGAAAAGACCAGCATCTTGCTTCAAGCTTATTTGATACCAACCCACCTCTTTCTTGACCAATATCCAGTGTGATGCAACAAAACAAAGGAGGCTGGCAAACAAGTCTGGGCTGTTGTCTCTAATTTAGCATTCAGCTTGACTCCCTCTGCTATTTTTTCCAGCCCTGCTTTAGGCTCCTACTTCCCCTGCCACCATCTCAGCCCCACATCTGGAGCAGCAGAGCTGACCTGGCACAGGGTGCTCTGCAAAGTGATCTGCTGTCACCAGGCCTGATCTCAGACACTCGAATCCCCACTGCAGAGCTGGGTTTCACACTCCCGGGCAAGGCTCCAGGGAATTCCAAACCTTTCTTTCTTTTGCCAGTTGGAATAAGGAAAACCTAAGCCAGCAAGCTGCTTTCCCATGGGAACACACAGGATGTGTTATAGGAAACTCTGACCTCTTCCAAATTACTCATGCAGAGCACAGCACACTTTGCATCAACAGGACCTGGAAACCCCCACACCCAACCTCAGCTCAGTTAAAACTTTCACCCAGAAGCTTCCACCTGCTGTGAACAGGAAAAGCCCTCCAAGAGAAATGATCATTTTCTTCTAGCACTTGATACCACTGTGTATCAGGCTGCCAGTTCCTCTTAGGAACTAACTCACTGCTTGGAGCAAAGCATCCTTTCTATGATAACTTTCTAGCAGGCAACTTTCTATGATCCCTCTGCTCTGCCAAGCACCCGAGCTGCACCTGCAGAGCAGCAGCTTGCCAAAACCAGGGCAGAGGCAGGAGGCAAGCAGGTACATGAGCCTGGAAGTCACACTGGAAAAGGCAGAAGGACAAGGGAGATACATGTTCCATGCCACTCCTGGGCTCTGCCTTGAAACAGATTCATATCACAGGGAAATTGCTTTAAATAGCTGAAGTGAAGAGGGCTCTATAAATATTTACTGCTGGAAGCACAGCAGCTTCTTTGGCTTTGCATAGGTCTTTGTTTGAGAGAAGAGGGGAGAGTTTTGCAGCTGCAGACTCTGGAGATGACTCTGCCCTAACACCTGGGTGAGGGGCCAGGAGGGTCACCTCCCCTTAACAAAGAGATTTGAGCAAAACCTTCCAGCAGTAAGAGCAGCACAGGCCTTTTTCCTCCTTCAGCTCTCCAGGGCAATCCTCCCTTAGTGCTGGGATAGGATTCCAGCTCTTGGGATGATGCCAGAGCCAGTTCTGTGAGGATCCAGCCTCCAACTAAGAGCTTTGCTGCACCTACACAAATACCAAAAGGCTCAAAGAGGACTTGCAAGGTTTTCCTGTGACCTTCCTCCAAAGCTGGCAGCAATATCTCCACTTCTATCTGCATGGCCTTCAAAAAACCCCATGATTTATTCACAATAAACAGCAAACATTCTAGGTGATGCCCCAAAACCTCTTCCCCAAGGGGAAAAGAACCCCAAACAATGCACTCGAGTTTTAAGCTTTTTCCTCCCAAGAGATGCTCCACTTAGCACTTAAAATAATTCACAGTTTGCATGATTCAGACTGGCCAAAGACACTTTTGCCCCCTCCTTTCTTCCATAGATTGCCCTCTGCTCATGGGAGCTGGGAATCCACCACCTCACTTTCTGTTTGTGCACCCACAACAAAACCCAATATTTATTTGAACTTAATTAAAAATATAATCGGTTCCCTTGGCTTACAGGTGTGGTGTATAATGCCACCTCAGCATCTTTTTTACTTTTATAAGTCACTTTATTTATAATTCAGCTTATTTATAATTCAAAAGAAGCCAACCAGCCCATTTGCAAAGGGTTATATGAGGTCAAGAGCCAAAAAACTTGAGCTGTGCAATGCTGATGAGCCAAGGACAATCCCTCATTCAATGCATTGCATAAATAAGATAAATTGAGCAGACTTTTGTTACCTGATTAATGCTGCTTTTTGGCAGACTTTTTACATCTATAGACATAATTAAGCCTGACTGGCTCCATCCTGCACCTCTCCTAATAACAACAGCATTTGAGTGCTCAGAGAAGGACTGATGAGCAAGATGTGCCTGATCTCTCAGCACCCCTCCAGAAACACTCTGCTCCACTAGGAAATTTTAATCCTGGCTCACAGGCCACCAGAAACACTCATGGTGACAATGCAGCACCTCACCCAGCAAGCCTGGTGATGGGCTGGCATTTGAGACTGTCACTAAGTACAGCCAGAGCCCCCACACCACAACACCCTTACTCAAAATGCTGGATTTTTCCCCAAAGCACCCCTAGATGCTCCTGATTTCCCAGAGGGCATCAGCTCTGCTGGGAAAAAAAGGTCTAAGGACTCCTTAGAAGACTTAAAGATTAAGAGATCCTAGAGACCTAAAGTCCTTATCCTTCAAGAGCACCTTTTGGGGGTCTTAAAACTTTTGCAAGTTTAATGCCACACTGAGCAGCAATTGCTGGGATGGGGGGAGAGCACAGAGCTGGAATAAGAAATAGAAAATACACCTCAAATATTTAATTTGCTGAGATTTTGCAGTGAACTGGAGTTACCAGCTATGAAGGGCTGGTGGTGCTGCATGGCTTTCAGAAGGATCCTCAGGAGTAAGTGATGTGGGTCTGTGAGCAGCTGGAAAATCAGTATCTGAAAAAGGTACCATAAAATCATAGAATAGCTGAGGTTGGAAGGGACCTTAGAGCTCATCTCCTCCAACCTCCCTGCCATGCCCAGGGACACCTCTCATCTACACAAGGTTGCTCCAAGCCTCATCCAACCTGGCCTTGAACACCTCCAGGGAGGGGGCAGCCACAGCTTCTCTGGGCAATCTGTTCCAGAGTCTCACCACCCTCAGACTGAAGAACTTCTTCCTAAGATCCAGTCTAAACCTCTTCTCCTTCAGTTTAAACTCATTTCCCCATGTCCTGTTGCTGGACACTCTTATGAAAAGTCCCTTCCTGTGGGTTCCCTTCAGGGACTGGAAGGCATCTCTAAGGTCCCCTGGAGTCTTCTCTTCTCCAGGCTGAACAATCCCAGCTCCTCAGCCTCTCCTTGTGTCAGAGCTGCTCCAGCCCCTGGATCATCTTTGTGGCCTCCTCTGGGCTCATTCCAACAGCTCTGTGTCCTGCTTGTGGTGGGGACACCAGGACTGGACACAGAGTTGGAGGTGGGGGTCTCACCAGAGCAGAGTAGAGGGGGAGGCATGGAAAGGCAAACAGCACCATGAGTACCAGAAGCAAACCCTGGAGGAGCACTGAGAAGACCTCCTGACCTCTGGACTTGACAGACATATTCCATCAGCAACCCACGTGTCCCAGAAATCCTCAGTACACCAGTGTGCAGCTTGTGGCAGCAAAAACATTCATTAAAAAGTAGATAAACACCAAGAAATACTTTGGAGTGGGTCAATGGGATGTAAATGGTTTTTTTTCTTCCCTTTTGCAGATGGAGACAGGTAAGGAAGAGCCTCCTACGAAGCACATAAACACCAGCTGATGAAAAAAGTGAATTCAAGCTTCTCAAACAACAACTGATGAAGTCACCCAACCTTAAAAAGTGTGTGCAACAGCACATTAACCAGCAGCAATTTCACTAGTCAGCTCAGAGCTGGAAGCCACAGGAAAAAAAATCCCTTCCAAACAACACATGAGCTCATCAGTTTGAGTCATGCATTCAATTACCTACTCCTCAGATAGACAAACAATGAATTATCTCCCTCAACACCAGGGGTCAACAAAACAGATGCTTTAAACCAAAGGTGGAATCATCCCAGTCTGCATCTTTCTGGTGTTGGTGTTTACCTCAGCAATATTCCACCTGTGTTTTAGCAGGATGATAAAAGTTACAGAACAGCATTGCTGCCAAACACCCCCAGCTCCTGCCTGCTGAGCTGGTCTGAGAGAGAGAGAAAAAAAAACCCCTTTCAATTATTTGAAGTTACTCAAATTTGTAGCTTTTCTTCCCCAAAATATCCTCCATCTTCCACTCATACCCACCTGATTTCAACTGAGAGCCCTTTTGATCCAGCTTGGAAGCCTTTCCCAGAGAGGCTGAAATGTCAGGCTTTGTTCCCAGGCATCTCCATCTGCAGCTAAGGGATTGTAAGTGGGGATCTCAGACAAATAATTGCTGGTTTGGTTTTGCAAACCAGCCAAAAGAAAAACATTTACTTGGAGACCTCTAGGAAGTCCAGATTTGCTGAAGACTTCACTTCTCTGCTGCCTGCCCCACAGCCCAGCAGCTACGTGGTTCTCCTATAGAGGAGCTCTGTTCTGGGCTCACTTAAAGACAACAACTGCATCTGAAAATGACATTTGAAGCCAGAAACAAATCTGTTCCTAAAGCTCAAACAATTTCAGTGGCCACCCGGGAAGCCACAGAAACAGTCAAGAGTCAGTCCAGAATTGGGGATGTTAAGTGGATTTGTGTGTTAGAAGAAAATCAAGAATGATTTTATGCACAGAAGTGACAACAAACAAAAGAGTTTCTTCATGCTTTGCAGTTCAGAGCTCCATAAAAACCAACCAGCTGCAGACAGGAACAAAGACAGCCTGTGAGGGAAATCAGAGGGCACCATAACAATCTGCATTGTTGCTGGATCACCATACAAACACCAAGATTTCCTTGGAGACAAAAGAAACAACAAAAAACCTCCAAAAAATGTCAAATATTCATCCAAAATATCTCCAGTATCCTGCCTTGCAGACGTTAACCCTCCACATTTACACTTCTGAACGCTGTGCAGGTGTTCAGAAACGTTGCTGTACAACATCAGACCTTTGAGGCATCACCACCAGGCTTGTGCAGACAGCTCCACAGGGATCCTGCAGAGCCTCAGGACATGCACAGTGGTGGTCTCTGAGCACTGAGACACCCCCCCAACACAGCCCCTCCAGCCATCCACACCCTGCCAACTCCATGCCAGTTGGCATCTCCAGGTTTTGTCATTTAAAGGGTCACATTGCAACTTAGGAGCTCCAAAGTGGCCACCAATGTCTTCATACACCCAAGCACTCATGAGGAAGGCTCCAGCCTTTTGGCAGGGAGTAGACAAGGTAAACACCACATACCTGCTGAGCTTTGGTGCTTACAGAACTCCTGGAGAAGCTATGGATTAAGCCCTCACCAGGAATTCCAGGGGCTGGAACACCTCTCCCATGAATCCAGGCTGAGGGAGCTGGGGGTGTTCAGCCTGGAGAAGAGAAGGCTCAGGGGAGACCTAAGAGTGACCTTCCTGCCAGTATCTGAAGGGGCTGCAGGAAGGCTGGAGAGGGACTGTTTGCAAGGGCCTGGAGTGACAGGATGAGGGGCAATGGCTTTAAATTAGAGAAGAGCAGATTTAGACTGGGTGTTAGGAACAAGTTCTGTACCATGAGGGCAGTGGAACAATGGCACAGGTTGCCCAGGGAGGTGGTTGAGGCCTCATCCCTGGAGATGTTCAAGGTGAGGTTTGAGGAGGCTCTGAGCACCCTGATGTGGTTGAGGGTGTCCCAGCTGACTGCAGGGGGTTGGACTGGATGAGCTTTAGAGGTTCCTTCCAACCCAAATTATTCTGTGATGCTGTGAATTTCAATGGATCTTGAATTTGCTTTTGCTGTACCAACTGTGAGCTCCAGGCCAGACAGGGACCACTGGACACTGGAAGCATCAGGACAGCTCCAACACTGGTGTCACAATTTGTTGTGCTTTCTGGTTTCTGTGTACAGACAGAGGGGATGCAAAGAGCAACCACTTGCAAGGACAGGAAAGTGGTAGGATAAATCCCTAAATGGGCAAGGGAACTCAGAAGGTGGGCTGGAAAATAAGTTAAAGATAAAATAAAAACAGTCTGCATTTTCTTAAAAAGGAGATTATTGCAGAGGAGCACAACACCTACAAAACATCCAGTTAAGTACAGCCTTTTGGTCCCCTTCTGCCTGCCTCCTCCTTACACACTGATGGTTTGAACAGCAAGTAGTTTGTTTGAATCACCAGAGGATTTCTGCCCAAATCCAATGCCTGATACTGAAATGGTTGCAGCACTGCACAGTTACATCTAGAGAAGAACAGGTGTCAAAGCTTTAAAATGATATAATATTGTTTAATTTCTCACTGGGGTGATGGAGATGAGACAAAGAAGAGGCAGAGAAGAGGAAGAAAATAAAAAAAGCTATGGCTACCTAAAAATGCTCTCAGCAAACAGAAAGCCTGTAGGAACAGACGACCTCTGAGCTGCTGTTGCAACCTTACTGTGACTACAACTTTTATCCCTGGGAAATTCCTCTTTCAGGTGAGTCCCAGCTGCCAGCAGAGCACTTAGAAAAAAAACCAAGCAACCAAATATTTTTACATTGGTGCTTCCTTCCTCCTCCTCTGCCTGCAATCCAATAGGAACCTGTATGACATAATGTTTCTGTACGGCTGCTCGGTTCGTGCTGAGCCCGGGCTGCCAGAGGGAGCTGAGGGGTAAAAGGAAAGAAAATGAGGTTTTTATAAAGCAAGATTATATAAATCTCCACTCTGAACCCTCAGCTTATAGTGTAGCTGTCTGGAAGGGAAAAGATGCTCTGCTCTTCCCAGAGAGGGAGGCTGCTGGGGAAGAGCTGAAAACAAAAGCTGAGGGAGATGGGGCGGAGGAGGAGGAGACATTTTCCATGGGCTTTCCTATGCAGCTTGTATATCAAAACAACTGAGCAGAGAAGAAAAAAAACAACAACCAAAAAAACCCCAAGCCCACACAAAAACACAGCAAGAGAAGTGAACAATATCATCACGGGATCTGGTCGGAGCAAAACCTACTGGCTTTTTACAAAAAAAATAAATTAAATACAGAGAAACTTTTAATCCCGGTTATTAGAAGAAGATTCCACCCATTTCAGGTTTGTACTCCTTCCTTCACCTTGCTTTTGTGGGCTGAAGCCTCAGAAATAGATGAGCAGCCATGTAAAAGCCCAGCTTTTATGTTGGGGATTGCAGCTGGGGAGAAGTGCTCAGTGCAATCAAGAACCTGGCAGAGTAACTCCCCAACTCCAGGAAAAAAAAAACAAAACACCAAAACCCACAACTCTCCCACGGTGCTGTGCATCCTTAATCCTGACTTGAGAGAGAGAAAGAGATAACAAAACCTGCCAGCTTTAGGGGCTGTTTGTTTGTTGTTTGTTTGTTCTGATGAGGTTTTTTTCATTTGTTTGCTTTTCTTTTTTTTTTTGGCATTTCTTTCGTTTGAATTTTCAGCCTTAGCCAGTGAATTCCACATCAAGCAGAGAGGGAGCTTCAAGGCTTTAAGTGTGGAAATATTCTTCCAACCAAGGGAGAAATAGTGAATGATGGAGCAGTAAGAGATGCTGGAGCTGTTTCTCAGCCAATGCTTGCTCTGATGAGCTCAGTTTTCCATCCCTGGTGACAGGGAAGCCCAACATCCCTGCAGGACACTGAGGTGGGTGCTGGCAGACCAAGGGCACTGCTGCAACACACCACAAACCCCCAGGGGAGATTCCCAGAAGCAGGACAGCACCATGGAATTGAAGTATTCCCTGCAGGATCAACTCTGCAGTCACGAGGGGGATGTGATGGCACAGCTGCACTTAGAGAACATTTTGTCTTTCCCCCACCCCTCACATCAGAGCACTAAAATCTCAGAAAAAAGCATTATTCATCTTGAATAGAGTCATCCCAGAAAGCAGTTTCCACTGGTGGGCAGCATCTGAAACAGCCCAGCTGGATGGCTCATGCCTACCCCTGACAGGGACAGAGATGCTCCAGCAGACAGCAGGATCACACCTGGTGACATGTGGCCAAGTGAAGAGGTGGTGGCAGCAGCAGAGAAGCAGCAGCTCCAGGATCAAGGTTTCCCTCCCTGCTGATGCCCAAGGGAGCCCTGGCACACAGCAGCAATGCTGGGAGGAGCACTCAGTCCTGTCTCATCTGTAGCTCTTGGGTCTGCCACCAGAAGGTGCCACCACACCAGGACACCACATCACACCTCCCTGCCCAAGGTTCTGCCACACACAGGAACACCCAAGAGCTGCTCCCTGCATGCTCCAGAAGGGAAGGTTTCAGGCTGTCAGGTATTTACAGAGGTCCTGATCTTGCAGGAGCTGCAGAAGTTTAAAGGAGAACTGCTCATGAAGGCTTGGGAAAAGGGAAGCAGAGAAGGCTGCAATGGGGAGATCTTGGAGCAACTTCCAGTGCCTGAAGGGGCTCCAGGAAAGCTGGGGAGGGACTTTGGATAAGGGCCTGGAGAGATGGGATGAGGGGGAAGGGTTTCCAGATGAAAGAGAGGACATAAGACAAAAGAATGGACATCAGGCTTCCTCCTCATCACTTGCTCAGTACAAGCTGAGGACAGGGGAAAAAGAATAAAAATCCATCCCCCTTTCAGTCTAAGCCATCTGCTGAGAAACACACTCTACTCTCCCCAACACACATTTCTCCTTTCCTACGGGGACAGCAGCAGGTGAGGGGGAAGGCTCCTCCATCACATGAGGATGGAGCCCATCACATTCTGCATGGTGATACCAGCCCCAGCCCTGTTTCTGGTGCACGTGGGGCCCTGTCTCACACAGCAGCAGTGACACTCGTGATGGCCACACAAGGAGCCTTCCTTCCCCTGATTCACCCCGTGCAGGGCTGGCTTCCCCACCAAGCCAACCAACCAGCTGGGCAGGATCACTTCAGCACAAGCAGAAGAATAATGAGATATTCCAAGTGGATGCATGACAGGGTAGTGACAAAGCCACGAGTCCTTCAGGTGAGGAACAGCCTTGTTTTCCTTTTGCAGGATGAGTACTCCACCCTTACTTTCACACACAGCTCCACCACATCTCACTGTCCCAAACCACACTGTGAGCAGTGACATTTCTGTCCTGCTTCAGTACTCAGGGAAGGAGGACAGCCCTCAAGTGGGAAACTGAGGCACCCAACCAAAAAGTGATCAGTGCAGTTGAGCTGTCTGGTGAGCAAGACACACAGCTTTACTCTGACTAAGCTGTCACACCACAGCTCACAGCACAGGGGCCAGAGCAGCTCTCCCTGAGCCTCAGGAGAAGGGAATGCTGAGTGGAAGAGAGGGCACGCTGGGGAAAGGCAGGAGTTCCAGTTCTTGTGTGAGGTCTTCTGGCTGCCAAGAGTAGCAAGTGGGGCTCCAAGAATGGCACCCTGCCTCTACCACTGCAGATTTGGGGAGCAGGGAGGGAAAACTGGAAAAAAGGACAACACTGGAAGCCCAGAAGAACATGAATGTTCCCCCAGAAGCTCACATCTTTACCTAAATACTAGCAAGAAGCTTAATTCAAGGCCTTTTGTAATTGGCCAAAAAAACCCCCACCCAAAACCAAAAGCCCATCTCAGTTACAAACCTCCTGGGGATGGAAGATAACATCAGAGCAGAGATCCTGCTCTGCACAGTGAGTGCTCTGCCCTGATGCTCCTGGAGATTGATACACTCAGTAACTTCAGCATGAACCTAGTAAGAAAAACAGAGGTGACAACTGGCCCTCAAATCACTCCTCAAAATGCTGTTTTTAAGTCACCAGGGGTTCTGTATCCCTTGAAGCTCAGGTGCAGCAATGCTCAGGGGCACCACTCACACCTCTGACCATCAGTGCTGAGGGGGACCAGGCTCATTTCTAACAGCAGTTCAAATAAAAGGGCATTGCTGAGGCCTTGCTATACACAACAGGAGCTACAGTGTTTAACTTTGGGCCTGCCTGATAGAGTACAAGGTGCCAAGCTATAAAACTGAGTTAAGAAGAGATGCTCTGGGACAGGGATCCTGGACAAGGGTGGAGAGAAGCAACCATGATGCTTTAAGCCAGACACAGCTCAAACTGCACCCAAAGCTTCCAGAGAGTGGACACAGGAAGCAGAGGCTGCTCACAGCTCCCAAGAGATGCTGCAGGAAAAAGGCTTCTCATCTCTTGGCTGCTTGCTGTTCACACACCCAGATGGCCATGGAGAAGACAGGAGTCCCTCAAACATGTTTCTAGGGGCCAGGAGTAGTAGGGAAAACACAGAGCTCTGTTTACAGGGGTTGACTTTTAAAGCCACACCTTCCCAGGGCTGAGAGGACAATCCATTTCACCCTGCATTTTAACAAAACAAAAAAAAACACTGTGTCAAAACAGAAAAATTGGCCAAGACTGTAAAAGCAGCAGACCCCAAGGAGACAGCATGGGCAGGAGGGCTGTACCCCTCCCCAGCAAACATCAGGGATCTCAGCTTGACACCAGATTTCAATCACAAGAACAACCTGAAGCACACTCCAGACTGGTAACAGCAAGTTCTGCTGCTGGGCTGACCAAACAAGCAGTAGGTGACACAATATTTGACTCAAATTAGGATGTGGGGTTTGGGAGGGGATGAGGAGGTGGATAATGCACTTATAAGAGAAAAAGATTTACAAAAAGAGCCTCTGAATAACACCCCACCTTGGCAGTTTTGGGAGAGCCTTAGGCACACGTCAGAGGAGCTACTGACAAAATCTGAGTGCCTTCACATCAGGGCTGATCTGGCAGGGCAGAGTGAAGGCAGAGTGGCAGAGGAACATGCCCTGTCAGCATGCACACCCCAACTGCACCCAAGAGAGAGGGAGTTTGACTGCCAAGGCTGTCAGGGAGATCAGCAGTAGTAAATTCACCCAAAGCTACTCCAGCTGATCATCCAAACGGCGCGCAGCTTCGCAGGAGCAACAGAAGCAGAAGACTATCAGAGCATGTGTTACTGTGAAAAAACACTATGTGACCTAATTCTCTAATTAGGAATGGGTTTGGCTGCCCCCAGAAGATGAGGGAAGGTTCTGAAAATATTAGCTCACTGCTATTTCTTTTCCTAGAGCAAAAGACGGCGGAATTTTGTTGTTACACAACAGCAGGCAAAGGGACAAAGCTTTTCTAGTGAGAGTCACTGTTCTTTGGGTTTTGAGCACAGATCAAAGAACCCACCCCACGCTCACTTTGCAGTTGTACTTACTACTCCTGCATTACCTGCCTCAATGCAGCACTCAAAACCTTTTTCCAACAGAAGAAAATTCCAACTTTAACACTTCAGTTACACCAACAACCCCGTTATACACTTCATCCCTTTCTACTTCACAAAGCCAACCCCAAGGAGCAGCTCTACAGCTCCCAGGTTCTTCTGAGACACAAACTCTCTTCAGGGAAGCTTAAAAGCACCAAGCATCTCCTTGAAGGCAAACCACACCAGCCCTGCCAGACACCCAAGGAGATGAATGATCCCACAGCCTTCTAGTTCCAGAATCTGCTGCTCTCATTTCACAAGCATCCCAACTTCTGACTCACCAGCTCCCCGTAAATCTCTGGAGCAGGTGTGTGCTTGCATCAGCTCCTACCAAGCTGGTAGTAGCTCTGAGGAGGGAGCACACAGTCAGGAGCTGAGCCACCCTGCTCCTTTACACTTGAAATTCAGCCAGCTTCAACACAGAAGCCTTGAGAAGCACCCGATTCTCTCAGACTCCTGCTTTACAGGCCAAACCAAGCACCACCTGCTCCAGCCCTGGGGTTTGGCTGCGGCGATGACGCAGGGTCCGAACGGGATGGCTTCTGTCGAGCCCTTGGGGAGGTTATTGTGCAGGGAGGCTGTGGGGAGGATTGGGGGGGAGGGAGGGAAGGATGACAGATTGAAAACCACCCCAGGACCTGCGCCCTGCCAGGCTGTGTTACGCTTTGACTGCAGCGAGGGGATGCAGGAAATAGCACAGCGCCACTCCTTGGCTCTTAATTACGGTCTTGTGACACTGTAGTTAATGGTCTGTCATGGGCTCCATTAGAAACCTTGATGTTTGCAGGAGGCGGACCAACCGAGCTGCGTTGGCAGTAGCCAGCTACCGAGAGAGAGCAGCTCCGGGCTTGGAAATAAAGCTCCGGTTCTTTGTTACAGACCCTCTTCCTCTGCCTACAGCTCGGTCCCGGCGTTAACCCCTGGGGCAGCCCCGGGAAACCAGCTCAGCTCTCCGAGCAGGACCCGGGGAAGGGTCCGGTTGGGTTGCGGGTTTACATCAGGCACCGACCCCTCTGCCCCTCGCTGCCCCAATCCTCCCGCAGACTTTTCAGCAGCAACCGCGGCCTCCCCACCGCCAGCCACGCAACCCCGGACACACCGCACCGTGCTGCTTCCACTTAGTGAATTATAAAAGCAGAAAAAAAAAACCAAAAACCAACAAAACACCAAACCAAAAAAACACAAAGAAAAAAAGCAAACCAACCCCTCCCTCCCCAGCCCTGACACCTCCGCGGGTACTGACCCCTCGCAGGGTCCCCACCGCTTCCCGCAGTCCCTCGCAGGGGGTGACAGTGCTGGAGGGGGGGTTCGGATGGACCCCAGCCCGGGCTGAGGCCGCGGGGGCTCCCGAACCCCCCCCCCGAACCCCTCTTACCATTGCTGTAGGCGTAGGGGGACTCGGAAGCCCCGTCCTGCAAGCTCTCCAGGATCTCGCCCTTGCCCACGTCGCTGTCCCCCACCAGCAGGAACTTGAGGAGGTAATCGTAGCTCTTCACCGGGCTGCCCTGCGTTCCCATCCTCCCTCTCATCGGCGAGGAGGCCCGATCCGCATCCTCCGCCGGCCGCCGGCCTGAGGAGGGGCTGCGGCCCCGCTCCGGGGACCCCACCGAGCCTCTCCCCCCCTCGCCGCCGCAGCTCACAGCCGGCCCTCCGCCTCGCCTGGCATCTTCCGCCGAGGGGACGCGCTGGGGACCTGCGGCGGGAGGAGGAGGAGGAGGAGGAACAAGGCAGCCCGGCCCCGCCGGCTCCTCAGCGCCCTCCGCCGCTGACAAAGTCCCCGCGCCCGCCTGCACAAAGCGGCGGCGGCGGCTGCTGCTACTGCCGCCTCCCCGCCAGGCCCCGCCGTCCCTGCCCGTCCCGCTGGGCCGGACTCCCCCGCACTCACCTCACGGCCGGGTCGCGGAGCCGCCGCTTCGGCCCCAGCCTCCGCCTGGCGCCGCGCAGCTCCCGCTCGGCCCGGGGAGAGAGGCGCCGGCACGGCCCGCCCCACACCCGCTCGCCGGCTCCCATAGGCTGCGCAGCACGTCAATCAAAGACGGCCCCGCCCCTCGCCGGGCTCGCTGGAGTCGGGGGACGGGCGGGACTACAGATCCCGGCGTGCCTTGCGCGGGGCGGCTGCGGGAGCGCAGGCGGCTGGGAGCAAAGCATGATGGGACAGCGAGGCGGGGACCGGGAAAGGGGCGGAGGGTTCGGGGGGCGGCGTGTGGGGCTGCCACGGGTGGGAGAGAGTCCGGGGGTGGGGGGAACACGGATGTGGGGACATCCAGGTGTTGGGGACACAGATTTGGGGGCATCCAGATATGGGGCTATCCAGGTCTGGGGAATCCTAGGTTTGAGGATAATCCAGATGTGGGGGTATCCAGGTCTGGGGGCTCCCAGGTTTGAGGATAATCCAGATGTGGGGCTATCCCAGTCTGAGGAATCCTAGGTTTGAGGATAATCCAGATGTGGGGTGATCCAGACGTGTGGCTATCTAGGTCTGGGGAATCCTAGGTTTGAGGATAATCCAGATGTGGGGTAATCCAGATGTGGGGCTATCCAGGTCTGGGGAATCCTAGGTTTGAGGATAATCCAGATGTGGGGTAATCCAGATGTGGGGCTATCCAGGTCTGGGGAATCCTAGGTTTGAGGATAATCCAGATGTGGGGGTATCCAGGTCTGGGGATATCCAGATGGGGGGACACCCATACATGGGGACATCCAAGCGTGGGGGCATGCACGGGTGGGGGAATCCAGGGGTGGAGGGAATCCAGTGGTGGAGACACCCAGGACTGGGGGCCATCCAGGCAGATGGGCAGGGAGGGATTGGGGGGAATACATTTATGGGGTCATCCAGATGTGGGGCAAGCATCCAGGAGTGGGGAAGCACCCAGATATCAGGGAGCACCCAAGTATGGAGGAGCACCATCAAGAATTTAGTCAAGAAGAGCACAGTCAGGAATTCAAGGGTGTGAGTGCTCTGCTGAGGACCCCAACCCCAACATTCCCAGGCACAACTTGTGCTCCAGCTCAGGCTGAAGAGTGGGTGCTGCAGAGGTTTGTCCCCCTCCATCTCACTGCACAGCCCCCATAACCCAGGCAGGCTCACAGGAACCTGAGCAGCCCCTCACAGCACCACAGGAAAAAAAAAAACAAACCAAAAAAAACCCAGGGCTGGAGGAGCATCAGAGCATCACCTCCACCCTGCCAGGATCTGCTGGCTTTTTCTCCCAACATCTTGATTTGAGTGTAATCAAAATCCATTTAAGTTCTAATTTAGTTTAATTAAAAAAACAAACAAACAAAAACCTAAAAAAACAAACAACAACAACAAAAATCCACACGTGTCAGCAGAACAAAGCTCTCCATGCCACAGGGCTGGGGTTGTTCCCTGGGCTGCTGGGTTCTCCATCTGGGCTGGGGTGGGAAGTCACCTTCAAAGTGTCAGCAGTGACATTTTAAAGCAAACAGAGCATTGGTAGCAAGTGAAGGCTTCAGTTTAATGCTTGGCAATATTCCTGAATGCAAAGAGAAAATGTGCTCCTGCTTTTTGGTCAAATTTCCTTGTCAGCTCTTACGTGTGCAGACAGAAACACAGATAATCAAACTGCAAATGTTTCAGGATTCTTTTACAATACTTTTATTTAAAAACTGAAAGCTTTATCAGAAGAGAAGACTCCAGGGGACCTTAGAGCTGCCTTCCAGTCCCTGAAGGGAACCCACAGGAAGGCTGGAGGGGGACTTTTCATAAGAGTGTCCAGTGACAGGACAAGGGGAAATGGATTTAAACTGAAGGAGAAGAGGTTCAGACTGGATCTTAAGAAGAAGTTCTTCAGTCTGAGGGTGGTGAGACTCTGGAACAGATTGCCCAGAGAAGCTGTGGCTGTGGCTGCCCCCTCCCTGGAGGTGTTCAGGGCCAGACTGGATGAGGCTTGTGTAGATGAGAGGTGTCCCTGGGCATGGCAGGGAGGTTGGAGGAGACGAGCTCTAGGGCCATTCTGTGATTCTATGATCAGTAGAACTGACTACAACAGTTGTGAAGTTCTCATGAATCTCCCCAATGCCAGATGCTAAAATAAACCTCTGGATGTCAGACATGCAGGCTGCCCTCCTTGTGTCCCCTGGTGCTGGTGCCTCCCTGGGCCAGCAGCCACCCAGCACTGCCACCAATCCAGAGCCTCATCCCCCTGAGGAATGAAGGTTTACTTCCCATTGCCTGCAGCATTCATAATCACAGGTACCCTGCTCATATTCCCAATAACCAGGGAGCTGAAGCACTCTTGGTTTGAGGCCCAGATGTGGATGAAGGACTGGAGGTGATGGCACCAGGGACAGAGCTCTGCAAGATGTTCCACTCCCAGTGCAAAATGATGAGCCAGATGCAAAGGTGATGGGCACCCTCCTCTCACCTGGGAAGACAGATGAGGTTTGCATTGCTCTAAACGTTTATCCTGCACAGTGGGATGCAACCCAAAAGTTCCAGGACAAGTTGGTAAGCCCTGTGGCCTCAGGTCATGTGGATGGATCAGCTGAGATCCAGACACATCCCAGCTGTGTTCCCAGGGTGCTGCCACCCATCACCCATGCAGAGCCTGAGAGCACAGCAGAATGTGGGCTCCCTGACCTGGGCAGAGACCTGCAAGCTGCCAGCTTTGGGGGTTCTGCTCCACAGACCCTGAAGTTTCCACCCCGTGCTCTTTGCAGGCAGTGAGTCTGGCTGGAGAGCAAGCACCTTCTCTGCTACCAGGTCCAGAAAAGTTGGCAAAGAGCAGGTCAGGTAATGACCCAATCATCAGTCTCTAACTGCTGAGGCCAGTTAGGAAAGCAAAGTAGTTCTCAAAGGCAGAATTTCTGCCTAGGATGGAGTTTTGCATGCAGCAAATCCCCTTTTCCCTGACAAACCCCATGTAAAGAGGCAGAGGGAGGACTGTGCCAGCCCTGGGAACCATAAAGTGGAAAAATAATAATATGGAAATGCAACATTAAAAAAGTCTGCAAGATTACAGCCTTTGAATGAGGGTTGGCAAAGACTGCTTGTTGCCTGCTGGGAGGAATCAGGGATCTGAACTCTTTAACCACCTCTTACCCAAGGACTGCTGTGGCTCATCTGGATCTGAGGATAAATCTGAGCCTTAACCTCAGCAGCAGCCTCTTCCCTAAGGAAACATCAGCACGAGGACAGTCTGGGCTGCTCTGGAAGATGATGCTGATCCCAACTTCTAATTAGGGAGATGACATAAGGTCAAATGTTCCTGGGCAGGATGTCTGCTCAGTTGTTGTAATGTCACTGCGCAGAATCGGAAAAGGGTGGGGGAAGACTGTTCCATAGCAAGGGCTGGGAAGGAAAAGGAGAGACATGGCAAATATCCAGCAGAAGAAACTCAGAAGCTCAGACATCACTACAGAGAGAACAGAGTATGAGAAGCAGTAAAACAGCTCAGGCACCAGCTCTGCATCACAGGAGAACTGCACCCACAAGGGCTGGCTCCTCAAGCTCCTCCATCTCTCAGAAGACTGAGGGTTTGAGAAGGAATTTTTTCTCAGTTGGACAATTCACCATCCCCAGAGTCAGTATCAGTCTTTAGTAAACAGACCCAACACTGGAATGTCCAATATGTTTGGCAGGTTCCCAATAGGAAGGTGACATTTGCTGGTTTTCATGGACCTCTCCTGTCTCGGGATCCCTCAGCTCACTGGATCCCAAAGCACAGTCACAATTCAGACCATCATGAGCTGTTTGGTCTCACAGAAAGATTTGAAAAGCCAGGATATTAGGAAGATTATTTTTACATGACCAAAAATAATAAAGTTTCTAGCAGCAGCTAGTAAAACCAAACTATAGAGGCATGGGATGAGGCAGGGAGGATGTAATTTAGTAGTGAGAGAGGGAGGCAAAGCATAAATCTGCTCTGCTGAGTGCCAGGTAAGGATGGGTCTCCATGATTCTGACTTAAGCTGAGGTGAGAAACATTCAGAGCATTCATCCACTAAATGGATCACAACCCGAACTTATTCAATATATCTTCAGTATTAATATATTCAAATAAATATTCATCTATTCAATCAGAGATATTATTGTTATAATTCACCCCTGGAGTGGAAAGAAACCTTGGCCATCAATATTCCAAGAGAAGATCCTCTATTTCTCCATGAATTTGAAGCACTGATCGTTAAAGAAGAACAGAGGTCCCTTCAGTTTCTGCAGCCAGTGATGTTCTGCAGCAGTGACAGATGCTGGTGGGGTTTTTACCACACTGGTTTTCCTCAATGAAGTGTCCTCCTTCCCTGGGTCAAGGCAGGAGGGCACCCTCTCTGGGCAGCAGTGTCCATGGGACACATCCATGTCCATGACTTGCTCTGTGGGGTTCTCAAGAAAACTGCAAGCCCTTGGCAGCTGCTGTGTTTGCTGGACCTGCCTCCAGAGCTTCATTTTCTCCCTCTCAAGCTCTGACTGAAGAGGCATCAGGAGAGGCTTTAGCAGGTAAGAACAAACTCAATATATCTGGCCAGGGATGTCTTAGAGCAGTGGGGCCACAATTCCTTCTTTTCTGGGGCAGCTTCAAGTCACAGATGAGGCATGGGGCTGGTGGAGGGGAGCAGTGGAAACTCCACCTTGCTGTGGCTCTTTGCCTCACTTCCACCTCCTCCCACTGGAATATGCAGGCAGCAGAGAAGGGATGAGCAATGCAGCTACAACACATCATCTTCCTCCTCCTCCTCCATCCTTGGATCCTTGAACAGTGAGACCCCACCTCCAATACTGTGTCCAGTCCTGGTGTCCCCACCACAAGCAGGACTCAGAGCTGTTGGAATGAGTCCAGAGGAGGCCACAAAGATGATCCAGGGGCTGGAGCAGCTCTGACACAAGGAGAGGCTGAGGAGCTGGGATTGTTCAGCCTGGAGAAGAGAAGACTCCAGGGGACCTTGGAGCTGCCTTCCAGTCCCTGAAGGGAACCCACAGGAAAGCTGGAGAGGGACTTTTCATAAGAGTGTCCAGTGACAGGACATGGGGAAATGGATTTAAACTGAAGGAGAAGAGGTTTAGACTGGATCTTAGGAAGAAATTCTTCAGTCTGAAGGTGGTGAGACTCTGGAACAGATTGCCCAGAGAAGCTGTGGCTGCCCCCTCCCTGGAGGTGTTCAGGGCCAGGTTGGATGAGGCTTGGAGCAACCTTGTGTAGATGAGAGGTGTCCCTGGGCATGGCAGGGAGGTTGGAGGAGATGAGCTCTAAGGTCCCTTCCAACCTCAGCCACTCTGGGATTCTATGATCAAAATGAACATGCAATGAGATGGGGACACAAAGAAGCTGAGCACTGCTGCACTGTGGAGGTAGCATCCAAACCAGGAAAACTCTCCCAAAAGTAACTTGTCTCCTAAAAGTAACATGTCTCTAGTTTCAGGGAAAGAAGTGGCTTTAAATTACTCATATCTGAGATAATTTTAAAAGCTCCTTAATCACCAGAAAGTGCAAAGGATGAGGCACAACATGAGGCTCTCACCTGGGCCCTGAGGAACAGGAGGAGGTACTGACCCTGTGAGGGAGGCAGAGGCTTCTCAGAGCTGATGGAGCTGTGGAAGGACCTGACCTGCTGCAGTTCTCTGGCAGAGCTACCAGAGCTGGGCTGGGCAAAGCTGCGTTTGCCTGGAGCTGTGAGTGGGAACAGGAGCCCCTGGCAGAGCCAGAGCTCTCAGGGCCAGTGGCTTGCTGCCAGCCTGGGAGTTGAGGCTGTGGGTTCTGCACTCCAGTTCTGGTGTCAGCTCAGGGCTCAGCTCTCCCCAAAACATTATTTACTTTTGAAAAAAAATGTAGATGAGGCCACATAGGCACAAATGTCCATCAGCCTGGGTTGCTGAGCCTCCAGTCCTGCTGTTTCTATGCTTAACACCACCTCTGGTGCTGCAGTGAGGTGAATGCAAGCCCACCCAAAAGGAAAAGAACAAGTATCTGCTGAACCCAGACAACCCAGCTGTAGAGTTTCCAGTGCATGACTCTACAGGCTGATCTTTCAGCTTGGTTTTGATCAGCTGGCTTGAAGGCTGAAGCACAAAAGGTCCAAAATACCCTTTGGCACCTCAGCACTGTGGCTTTGAGCCCCTCAAAGGGCTGTTGCAATATGGCCCTTGGAGCTGGCATGGAATGAAGGAACAGTTCAGCATCAGACCATGCAGGAGATGCCTCCTCAACAATGCTAAATGCTGGTTCCACGAGGCACTGATGGGTTTAACCTCTTTGCTTCAAAACTAAACATTAGCATATTACTCAAACACAGTGTAGGGGAAAGGGAAAGTTTAAAAAATCATGTTTAAAAAATACTTAAATACTTGCCTTTAAAAATTCAGCCCTTCCCATGTTACCAAAATGGAGTTAAGGGGATCCACCAGGCACTGGCTCCAAGATGCCTTTGGTCCCAAAGCATTAGGATTTAATATTTTAATTTAATCAAGTCCTTTGAGCTCTTTTGCTGCCTTTAGTCCTGCTTCTCTCCTTTGTGTTTCCAGGGGTAGATGAGCTCTCCAAGGAACAGCTTCTTACACAGAGACGTCCAGGAATCCTTGGGATAACAGCTGTAGGTTGGCAGCCTGTATGTCTGCACCAGGCTGCTGTAGGACAGAGGGTTGATCTGGGAAGAGAAGAGGAGAAGCAGCAATGAAAAGGTGTTGCAGGGAGACCCACAGGCAGCTGAGGA
The DNA here is from genome assembly GCF_003957555.1 of Calypte anna. Classification (NCBI taxonomy): domain Eukaryota; kingdom Metazoa; phylum Chordata; class Aves; order Apodiformes; family Trochilidae; genus Calypte; species Calypte anna. The sequence goes on from NC_044260.1 coordinate 12,311,722, forward strand.
GGGAAACTGCAACTTTTGCATAGCACTGACCTCTGCCAGAACATCAACAGTGCTGCTCACAAAGGGACAGAACACCTCTCTGGCTACCTGAAGCTGTTCAACCTTCTACAACATCCTGAAAGGTGAACAGATAGAGCCTGGCAAGGGCTGTTATTGGAATAATTCTTAAGGAGCAGACACAAGCACCAAGTTCATTACACAAGGGTGTGGAACTGGTACCTTGTTGTGTCAGGAGGTTGCAGTGGCTGGGAAAGATGAGGTCTCCTCCTTCCCAGCAGCAGCATGTCATCAGGGTGCACTGTCACCTTAGGAACTCTTCCAGAATGTGCCAGCTCAGCTGTATCTCCTCCAGGCCTCCTGCTTTGATGTGCTCAACCCTCTGCTCTCAGCTAAAGCTGGTACCACCTGATACCCACCCAGTGGGATGGAGTTCTAGCACAGCAAGATATGTGCCACTCAATGCCATGCACAGCTGCTCATTACCATTTAAAATTAAGTGTCTTTGCCTGCCTTCATCTCTTTTAATTTGATTTTTATCACCATCCCAAGAATGACCATGCCTGGAGTCTCTGGTTAGGAAAGTTCATGGCTTCTGCTTATGGTCAGGAACTCATTCTGTTGACCTTTTGGTAAAAGAAGGAGGCAGAAAAACACTTTAGTTGGACAAGGGGTGGCAGAAGCACACTAGACCTTGGAAAATATCAATCCAGTGAAGCATTTCAAGGCAAAGAGATAGGTGAAGTCCAGAGGATTGGTCCAGTCTGGCTAAGATTTGATGAATAAAAAGGATGCAGAGCAATAGATTATCTTTAAAAGAGCAAATAGATTGTACAGAAACAGTGGATGTCAGTAAATAGACCATGAGAGATGCCAAGGAGAGGAAACCTAGAGAGCTTGAGGAAGCTTGGACAGTGAGGAGAACTGGAAGGACATCCTCTTTTAGTAAAAGGGTTCAGCTATGCTGGCACCAACCAAGCAGCTGCATGAAAGGAGACTGTCATTCACAGCAACAAATCCAGGCACAAGGAAGGAGAGACAGCAGACAGTCATTACTTTGTCAAAAGCTCAATATTTCTTTTGTCCACTGAAGAACAACCAGTTTTCTGGGAGTTTGCCTGTACCACCAGTTTGCTTCAGCTGCCTGGTGCTCAAGGAGAGGGGGAGCTACGTGGTTACACAGAGCTCTGAGAAAGGGTAATTAGGCAAAGAGTTCATTAGAATTAATCCTGGAGACCTTTGTAAAAGCACAACGTTGCTGAAGCAGAAAATGCAAAAGCATCTCGGTGAAATTTAGGAAAAAAAGGCCAGGGCAGAAGCTCCCAGCTGCTGAGGGTCACCCAAGGACAGCCAGAGCCAGCGTGGTGTGGCTGCAGGACTGACTCGTCAGCAGGAATTCAGTGGGACCCAAACAGATTAACAGGAAACTAATTCTGAGTGCAACCAACATGAACATCTGAACCAGAAACAGAAGAGCAGAGCTCATGCCACCAGAGGTACAACACAGAACCCCAGGCTGGTCTGGACTGGAAAGGAACTTTAAGCTCACCCAGTCCTATTCCCCTGCCATGGGCAGGGACACCTCCCACCAGCCCAGGTTGCTCCAAGCCCCATCCAACCTGGAATGAGACACTGCCAGGGATGGGGCAGCCACAGCTTCTCTGGGAAACCTGGGCCAGGGGCTCAGCACCCTCACACCAAAGAATTTCCTCCTAAGATCTCATCTCAATCTCCCCTCTTCCAGTTCAAAGCCATTCCCCCTCATCCCATCCCCCAAGCCCTTGTCCCAAGTCCCTCCCCAGCTTTCCTGGAGCCCCTTCAGGCACTGGAAGGTGCTCTAAGGTCTCCCCATTGCAGCCTTCTCTTCTCCAGGCTGAACACCCCAAACTCTCTCCCCCTGGCTCCATGGCACAGCTGCTCCAGCACTCGGATCACCACGGCCTCCTCTGGACTCTCTCCAACAGCTCCGTGTCCTTTTGTTGCAGATCCATTTGTCTGACCCATACTCCCAGAGCTGATATTTCAAACACATTCTACAGCCCAAAGACCAAGGATCAGCCACAGCATTTATGGGATGTTCTGCATGACAACCAACAGCATCACATTGACAGCTAAAAACCAAGGAAAAACCATAAAAAAGGCCCAACCAAAAAGCAAAAACCAAAGAAATCTGCCCCCAGAAGAAAAAATCAGCAAAACCTGAGTCACTCTTTTTGCCCATTTCCACAGCTGCAGGCAAAGCAGTATTTTTAAGTGAAAACAGGCTGGGGGAGTACAGGCAGTGCAGCCATACGAGGGAGACCTGCAGTGGGTACTCTGCTCTTAGCTACAAGGATTGGGAAGTTGGGACACAACGTTTCTCATTGAAAATCCCTATGGTGATACCACTTGGCAACACTTTGCATGCTGAGAAAAAAGAAGAGGTGGTTTTACAGCCAGTGCCTCTCCCCTCTTAGAAATGGAAACAAACAAGCAAACCAAAAGCAGGCTTGCTCAGGAAAGTGGCAACTGGAGCCCCTTCCATGCAGTTTCTGTAGTGTGAAGCTTTAATGCACCCTGATACAAAACACAGCCTTTGTTTCATAATGCAACTGTTCCCTTTTCCCTTCCTCTTTTACTTAACCTTCTTCCAAGCAACTGCTCTGACACCTCCAGCAGAAGGTGAATCCAACTCCTCGTGTCCTCTCATAGGGGCAGAAGATTTTTCACCACCAGCAAAATTTCTTCTGGTGCACCAAAATAAATGATTTGAAAGACCAATGAAAATACTGACCTATGTAAAACTTCCTGGAGAAAATTAGGTAGCATTTGGAATGGAAAATATCACCCCCCACCCTCTGCCTGCCTGTGTCTGGACTTTGCATTCTGGTGCCACTATCCTGAAAGAAAAAAATAATCACTCAGCTGAACCAGAAATGGAAGGTGAATGCTCAAAACCAGAATTATTGATTTCTAATCCATTAGCAGCATCCCGAAGGACAGATGTCAATGTATCAGCCACCTACAGATTAACTTATTTTGGGTGTAGTTATGTCTGTGCAGCCTTACTTCCATCCAGCCTGGCTCCAGAGAGCCACCAGGCAGGGGAAGGACAAAGCCACTGCCACATTTCTAAAAAGGAACCTCATCATGTATTGTAAATAAGATTTTTAGCATGTTACTTAAAAATAGACTTTTTAGCTTGTCCTCTCAAAGGGCCCATCAGACAGTGGTGTATTCAGCAGGAATTCTGACACCAGCCCATTCTCATTGCTCTCAGCACCAGAGAGCAAAAAAGAAGTGTCTTGATGGGCTCCCTGCTCATTATTACTTGAACAGAAGGCCAAGACAGACATCCACTAAAGCTCTTCCACCCCTTCACATGATGGCACAGGCTATATTCTAGATAGCAAAAGGATCTTTCTGCAGTGGTCCAAAGAAAATTCATCATGCTCATAGGAGTCACTGCCTCTGCTCTCTGAGTCATGATCTTTTTCCTCTGGAGAAGCCACCCACCTCATCTCACAGACACACTGATGCCAGATTCTCAGCTCAGCAGCTCTTCTGCCTCACCTTTGCTAGCTGGTTTTGTTTTTATGGAGTTTTGTGGCCACAGAGAATGGCAGATTTTGGTTCTTACACCTCTACCCTCCCAAAACGCAGGAACTGGGAAGGCAGCAGGCTAAGGGAAGATCTGGGTGGAAGGGATTCCCTTTTGAATTGCTGCTGCTGGTGAGCTGGTTGTGTGCTGAAAGAGGGCAGGGGCTGCACTGGTGATAGAAAAACCTGGGAAGCTGCAGTTAATTCCTTCCCACACACTCCCCCAGCATCCAAGTGTTTTTAATAAATTCTATACACTACTTGCATCCTCTCCTCCAAGGATGCAGTGAGCAAAGTGAGGAAAGGGAAATCTCACAATCATTCCTGAAAGCATAATGAGAACTTTGCTGCTTCCATTACATCCTTTCTTCTCAGACAAAAATATTTTCCTTTAGTACATCTGATGACAGAGCCTGGAAGTGTAAGTGTGGTTCAAGGGTTGGACTTGATGATCTCTGAGGTCCCTTCCAACCCAGCCAATTCTATGATTCTATGAAAAGCCCAGGTCACCTTTTTCTAAGCACCTTGCCAGAGCAACACAGGAGGATAACAGGAGGTCCTTCCCCCTCTTGTCTTGCTCACCCACTCATCCTGCCAGCAATCGTGGAGAAGCAAAGGGGTTTCAGCACATCTTGAGGGAAAAACCTTCTGCAAGCCCTTAACTGCCTTTCACTCTGGATGGTTTAGCTACCTCCTTTTGCTCTCAGTGTTCAGTAATTATTAAGGTGAAGCTGTGCAGTCAGAAAGCAACATGAAGCCCTAACGCCAGCAGTCACAGGGCTTCATGTTCCTCAGATCTTTCCCATTTCATCTCACACCATTCAAGACACTTCTCTAAATGCAGGACTTGAGCAGGGTATTAAAAAAGAAGGGAAAGCAGTGATTGCCATGGGAAACGTATTTCCCTCCTTTCAGCATTTCTCAGCTGCATTTTTTTAAAGTGGGGCCTTTCAGTGAGACTTGTTCAGAACTGCTCCAGAAGAAAGAAGGATCTTGGGGGTCATTCTGAGGAGAAGCCTGCAGCACACACTGCCACAGAGGGCACAAGTGGCTCACCTGCATAAGGAGGCGAAGAGGTTTCCCATCCTGCTGCTCGAGGACTCTGAACTTCACACCAGCTGCAAAGAAAAAAAACAAGGAAACAAATTCATGCTGGAGAAAATCCTGTGCCATTTACTGCTCAGCTCTGTTGGCTGAGAACTGATTTCTTAGGAATGGAGTCTTTAACGTTTCTTGCTTTGTGAACCCTTGCATGCTTCCAGCAGGAAGAACAGATTCTCTCCGCAGTGGTTTTAAGTATAATTAATAATTGAATCATTAAATCACAGAATGATTTGGGTTGGAAGGAACCTCTAAAGCTCATCCAGTCCAACCCCCCGCAGTCAGCAGGGACACCCTCAACCACATCAGGGTGCTCAGAGCCTCCTCAAGCCTCACCTTGAACATCTCCAGGGATGAGGCCTCAACAACCTCCCTGGGCAACCTGTGCCATTGTTCCACTGCCCTCACGGTACAGAACTTGTTCCTAACACCCAGCCTAAATCTGCTCTTCTCTAATTTAAAGCCATTGCCCCTCATCCTACCACTCCAGGCCCTTGCAAACAGTCCCTCTCCAGCCTTCCTGCAGCCCCTTCAGATACTGGCAGGAAGGTCACTCTTAGGTCTCCCCTGAGCCTTCTCTTCTCCAGGCTGAACACCCCCAGCTCCCTCAGCCTGGATTCATGGGAGAGGTGTTCCAGCCCCTGGAATTCCTGGTGAGGGCTCAATCCATAGCTTCTCCAGTTCTGTAAGCACCAAAGCTCAGCAGGCATGTGGTGTTTACCTTGTCTACTCCCTGCCAAAAGGCTGGAGCCTTCCTCATGAGTGCTTGGGTGTCTGGCATCACTCTGCAAACCAACAATCTCTTAATGAGATTTCTTAATTGTTTGAGAGTCTTAAACTTCTGGGAAAATACCTGCACAAAAAGGCTACAAATTTATCTTAGAATGACCTATAGACTGCTACAATGCCCAGCAGCCTGAGCAGTTCAGGTCACAGAAAAAGCAGCAAGGCTGGGTCTACTCTAGCAAAGAAGAACCCTAAATTATTCCATGACTGCCAAGCAACTCCAAGGCCCAGGGTCCTGCTTTTTCTGTCCACTGGGATCATCAATGGCACAAGAGAGGTCAGGACATGGACCCATTAGTTTTATTTCACATGACAAAGTGCTGAAGCAAGCTTACTCCTCGTCTGTAATCTGTAATCATGGAGACACCACCACGACAGGTCCTACAGAACCATGAAAAAACTTGCCCTGAAGTTTGTGATGTGAATATCTATGCACTGGGCAAGAGAGAAAGAGAATTACAGACAAAATAAACTGACCTGCTCATAACTGAACAGCATGTTGGTAACTTGTGTGTGGGCAGAGCTGGAGAGCTCACTGCCACACCTTACTTAAGTCTAAATCAACACCTCAGGGTACCCATCCCAAGCAAGGTGGCATCCCTTGGTTCTTCTGGGCAGACAGAACTCTTGCAGAGAGGACATTTATTTGCTTTGACATATTTGCAAAAGGATTTCTGAAGTCCAAAGTATTTCATTTCAGATGAGTGGAAAGAAAATGTGAATTTTGTTAGTGGTGTGTGGACAGATTGCTCACTTATCCTGGCCCAGGATGTATTAATGTAATATTTTGTCAATTCAGAAGCTGAGTCAAAGAATTTGGAGGCCATGTTTGAACAGAACTGAACTTAACCACTGCACTATATCCTTGCTGACATGAAGAGTTGGTAGAGACTTCTCTATGGTGTCTGCAAAATCAGCTGCTATAAGGTATGCCAGAGGATGCTTTATCCAAGCTTTGAGTCTGAAACCAGGGAGGCAAAACCCAAGCAGTGAGGACACCAAGTGATGGATACTCCCTATAGTCCTTTGAGTTTGATTCAACTGCTCCATCTGTTACCACTGCAAAGACACATTTCTGTGTGCTGGGGCAGGAACACACGCTGCAGAAATCCTCAGAGATGCCTCTTCCTCTAGCAGGCAGCATGGCAGGGTAGTGGGCTCACTCTTCAAATGTTTAAAAGGAGCAAAGAAATGGCCAAAAAAATAAGTCAATCCTCTTCCTCAGGTGGAGGTTTATTGCCCTGCAGAAGGCAGCTGGCTGAACAAAACTGAGGAAGAGGAATCCAAAACTGACAGGAATTTATGGCTTTACAGCCCTCATGGCAACAAGATTTCCTTCTGCCCTATGACCTGCTGTTCTCTGGGGCAGCTTTGTTCTGCAGTGGCTCCTGTTCTCCAAAGAGAGGTCTGAAAGGTGAAGGAGTTTCTGCCAGGACATTCATAGGAACCAACTGAAGGCACAGATGGAAAAGCAACAGAGTTGGTAACATGGCTCAGCTCTACCTTCCCAAAATCATCCCAAATCCCTCTGTCCAGCAGACAAAGCTGTTGTTGGTTCTCTCAAGCTTCCCTTGCACTTGGTGGCCAGGCTTGGTTTAGATGATCAAGCTCTTATATTTTAAATTTCTGCTGCATTCTCTTTAAATGGATGGGAATAACACTGTAGACCTTCTTTATCTTAACCTGATCAAACACAGCGTTGACAGTTAAACTCCCTCCAAAATGACCTTTTACTCTGATGCCAACCATGGCTGATGGTTACTAAAACTGCAAAAACAAGGAAAAAACAACAACTAGTCTCAAAATGGTGACAGATCAGTCTCAAAAAGAGAGTGATTATCTGAATTCTGCCCAGAGCTCTGAAACTAATCCAAACACCTCAGCTCAGGATTTAGAATCATAGAATGTCAGGTTGGAAGGAACCTCAAGGATCATCTGGTCCAAACCTTCTAGGTAATAGACTTCTGTTAGTCAAATCAGCACAGAACCAAAGCTGCTCCACTGGTTGAAAGTCACTGTGGATCCAGCCCTTTCAAACAGCAAGCTTTGCAAGTATTTTTTATAATTTTTTGTAATTTGCCTTGTTTCAAAGCTCAACTCCCTGAGCTTAACAGCTTGGTGAACTCTCAGAAGTTTTACCTGACCTGATCAGCTAGAACTGCAATCAAAAGTTAAACTCATTTATAGGGTGCTTGTTAGGCTGTTATTTTTAGCTGCCACAGGCTTTGTAAAGCTGCTCCTGATTCTGCTTCAGCACCAAATATCTTTCCACTGCCACCCTCATCCTGCTCCTTGCAGTAACTCTTTAACAGTGAGAATAACTGCAAGCCTTGAACCTTGGGTTCTTTCCTGCCCCACCCTGCATCCTTCTATTCAGAAGCCACCCTTTACATCAAAATTAAATGCATAATGCTTGCAAGTCCTTGACCTCCTGCATGTGCAGTGCTGCAGGACTTACCTGCCAGTCTATAGGATCTGCAGAGCCGAAGGATGATGGAATAAAGAGGCAGAGAATCAATCAGATCAACCAGCAAGTGGATCAGGCCCTGCACAACCACCACCAGCAAACGGAGCTGCAGAGAAAGAGTTTTGTAAGAAAAATTGGGAGCAAGAGGAGATGCAACACTGGCAAATCCATGAGCTGATCTGCAAGCTGACATTGCTGGGTGCTAAACTAAAGCCTCCAAGTGGGGGGTTTGATATCTAGAAGTGCTGGGGCACCAGGTTCCTGGATAATCTTATTTTAAGGATGGAGCTAAAATGAAGTTCCTAGGGTTGTAGGGGCTGTGACCTGCAAGCTTTCAATGCCCACAGTCTAAAAGGGAGAATTCAGGCTTCCATTCTGAGTAAACTCCATCACTGTGGAGTTTCTCCTCTCCCTCCAACTGTTTGTTTCTCTCATGGCAGTTCTCTCTCCAACAGTGAACTGAAGTAGCTTGTTTCTGCCTGAAGACACCCCATGTAGAGCATCTAAGCACGAGCAAAGCAGCCAGAAATGAGCTCCCTGCTCAGTGTTTTCTGTCCCCTGCCTGAAGCACCTCCTTTTGTCAGGCAGTGTTTATTTTTACTGCCAAGCTCATCTGAAAAGAGAGGGCTCAAAAAAGGATGGTGAAACCATGTGATGGCCACTGTCCACAAAAAATTTTGCTCCAGGCAGGCCTTGGAAAGGACTGATCATATGGGGGAAAAAATAAAAATAAATAAAATAAAGAAGTCCAAGCCTCTGAGCAAAGCCTGGTTGAAAGCATTTAACACAGCAAGTTAGTTTCCTCAAAAATAAAAATTAAAAAAAAGTTCTGGATCAAACTAGAGGGGCTGTAAACCCAGATGTGAGATGGTAAAAAAAAAAAAAAAGCCTTCTGAGTGAAAGATGGGGGAACAGCTTGTCCTGCTGACTGGGATTTACTGGGAATTCCCTCTGGAGATACACAAACATGTGTCCTGAATTCCACTTGCTTGGCCTACGTAGGCTGTGTGAGAACCCTTCCTGGGACACCCAGACAAAATTATATCTTTTGGGAGTGACACTAAATGACTAGGGAAACATTTTTTTTGGTTGTATCTCCACAGAAGACCATATATGACTATTTTCAAATGTTGAATCTTACCAGGGTAAACACCAAATAATACAGTGCAGTTGTAGGCAGGAGGAACAGCAGAATTGTGAACAGCAAAGTGCCAATAAATAACTAGGGGGAAAAAGAAACACAATCATTAGCAGAGCAGTGGCAAAATAAAATAATATAAAAGGAGACTGTGAGACAATGAGAGTTTGCAAGGCTCCTTAACGTGGGTTTTTTTACATTAAAACTGCTACTACCTTGAGTATTTTCAGTACTGCTTCTCTCACTGGGCCTTTTTAGAAGGCTCCTTATTACAGGAGTATATTTGGAAAGATAAATAAGCTGGATCCTGACAGCATTTTTTCCTTTAGAGGCAATACTCAAGATCTCCTATTACAGACCAACTTCCTTATGGAACAAGAGTTGTATGATCATGATGTTTGTCCACCCCCTATCCCTGCAAGTTTTAAAACCACTGGTCAGTTTTTTACCAGGAGAAGGGGGAAAGGTGCAAAGAAACAGAAATCTGGTAGGGAATTTTGTAGAGAATTGAAAAATATTTTTCTTCCTCCTCATCTTATAGGAACAAGCAGCAGGGGAAAAGCTGATAAAGTCAAGTTGATAAACACCCCCCCCAGCAGCAGACTGGTCAATCCAACCACAGGACTTCTGCTTCTTGTTGGTGGGAACCTGGAAGACAGCAAGAAGCTGGAGTTTCCTGGGGCAGGGGGAGCAATGTTCACATGCTGAGGGAGAAAAATCCATAGGAAAAGCAGGTGTCATCAGCTCCACTACCCACAGAAAAAGCTATTTTTACTCTGGGCCAGCCCAGCTGGTGTACATCTAACTAATTCCAACTGGGAGAAGTGCAGATGTGTGACAAACAGGGATCTGACCCTTCAGGTTTCAGTCACCACTTCCAGAGCAGCGAGGCCACAGGACCACAGAGCACTGACACTTCTGCAAAAAGAGATCATGGCTGTGGGACATCAGGAAAGAAAAAAACCCCAGACAGTCCTGACACAGCAGTGGATCAACAGCCCAGCTTTACACACATCACCAGAAATAGCTCATAACCCAACCCATCCACTTCACAGCAGTTGTTTCTCCTCTTGTCACTCCACTGCTATTACTTGACATCTCTAAAAGTCTTTTCATGTCTTTTGAATGTCTTTTCCCACCCAGGCCAATGGCACGAGTCCCACTGGCCCCCAGAGCAGTAGGATGAATCCTGAAGTGCCAAATTAATTCTCCTCAGAGCACATGGGGACAGAGCCCTGATGCAAAGCATCTTGCTGGCATGGAGGATGTTACTTTTCCATCACTAAAGAAGCAGAAAAATAGTTGTGGTGGAAGAAGCTCAAGGTTATCTGTTGCAACAGAGAGAGAGAAGACCTGGAATGACCAAATACTATTGTATTATTGTCATGTTGTTTGCAACGTGGCACACTTCAGGCTCTGCTGAACTTCTGCAGGGCATTTCAGAAATTAAAAAAAAAAAGAGCTCACAGCTTTTGGCAAAGAACTGCCTGTGCTGCTTGAGTGAGAACGTGTAGGCCAGGCTCCAGCACGGCGTGAATGAAATGGAGACTTTTAATAGAAACACTGGCACGGCTGTTACTGTGGCAACACTGCTGGGCACCAGTTTTTAAATTGCCTCCCTCCCCCATATCCACTCCCAGGCTCCAGGAGCTGTGAGCATCTGCAGCACCCACACAAGCTCACCAGGGCACCTTGCAGATGCTCAGCACTTGCCAGAATTAAGCCCCCTGAGCACACAGAGGGAGACTGGAGAGTGGTGTCCAAGCCGTGGGTGCAAAATGTTGTGGTGTCCTGGGCACCACAAAGCCTCCCGTGGCTTCTGTCTCATGATTAGGCAAAGCAGGACAGAGGGGAGAGCAGATATTGCCCCTAGGGAAGGTCCTGCAGCCCTACCTGGTCCAAGTCATAGGAGCAGGAATCCACCCGCTGCCGGAGGACGTTCCACTTCTTCCCACGGAACAAACGCCAGAGAGATGACAGCCCATAAATCTTCAAGCAGTAGAGCCTGAGCAAAGAGAAGGTGCTGTGCATCAGAGCTGTGAGTTCCCCAGCTTCAACACCAACCAGCTGTCACCAACACACCCCCGTGCCCACGGATGCTGCAGAATTCAGGGTGGCAAAAGAAATCAGCCCGAGAATCATAGAATCATAGAATCATAGAATAGGCTGGGTTGGAAGGGACCTCAGAGATCATCGAGTCCAACCCTTGATCAACTACCGCCACAGTCACTAGACCATGGCACTGAGTGCCATATCGAGTTGCTTTTTAAATGTCTCCAGGGACAAAGAGTCCACCACCTCCCCAGGCAGCCCGTTCCAATGGCTGATCACCCTTTCTGTGAAAAAATTCTTTCTAATATCCAATCTGAACTTCCCCCAGCACAACTTGAGACCCTGCCCTCTTGTCTTGCTGAGAGTTGCCTGGGAAAAGAGACCAACCCCTGCCTGGCTCCAACCTCCTTCCAGGTAGTTGTAGAGAGCAATGAGGTCTCCCCTGAGCCTCCTCTTCTTCAGGCTGAACACCTCCAGCTCCCTCAGCCTCTCCTCATAGGATCTGTGTTCGAGTCCCTTCACCAGCTTGGTTGCCCTCCTTTGGACCTGTTCGAGGACCTCAATATCCTTCTTGAACTGAGGGGCCCAGAACTGAACACAGTACTCAATGATGCAGATAAATTGCTGCTCAGTGAACCATGGCAGGGTTGGGCTCTGGCACATGAAAAGTTGGCTACAGAAGGCAGCTCTGGACCACTGGAGGGCAATGGGAATGCCATGCAAGGCTCTTGATCTCTGCTCACCTTGATGAAGAGGTTGGCAGGTAGGAAGCAGTGAGTGCTGCTGGAGGGTGTCCCCTCTGAGCAGCAGCAATCCCCAGCCCCACGTCCGCACCTCCCCTGCAGCAAAAGTTGTTCTCTACAACTGAAAGGAGGTTGTAGTGAGGCTGGTGTTGGCTTTTCCTCTCCAGCGATTGGTGATAGGACAAGAGGAAAAGGGTTCAAGTTGCACCAGGGGAGGTTCAGATTGGATATTAGGAAAAATTTCTTCACTAAAAGAGTGGTGAAGTATTGGAACAGGCTGGCCAGGGAGGTGGTGGAGTCTCCATTCCTGAGTGTGTTCAAAAAAGGAGTAGATGTGGTGATTGAGGAGATGAGCTCGTGGTTAAGGTGGTGTAGGACTGACAGTGGGACTCGATGATCTTGAAGGCCCTTTCCAAGCACGATGATTCTATGATTCTATGAAAAGAAGCAGCAAGATTGTTCCTCCAAGCTCCCCTCTGGCTCTGCAGTTTAGATCTGCTCTGTCCTTGCTTCACACCCCTTCATTCCACAGCAGGGATGGCCAAGGTCTTACCCTTCACACTTGAGTCCTTTTTGCCTCAGCAGCACAGAGAGGAAAGGGAGGGGACTGGAGGCCCTGCAGTCTCTTTAGGAAAACTGAGCTTCAAACCTTCAGGAGTGGGAAGAGATCAACTAAATAGCTAGTGGCAACCATGGGATTGGATCCACTTGGAGCTACTTTCCTCCCAGAAAATGGTGAAATAAGCCTGGTGAGATAAGGGGTGGGAAACTGAGACACCTATAGAATAACACAGAGGGAGAAAGAGCCTCTGGGATAGAGAAGAGGCACAAAGAACCCCTGGCAGCAGTGTCCAACACACAGAAAGGGGACACAGACAATCTGTGGTGTAGAGCAGAGCCTGAGAAAGCCTGAGCTATACAAAAGCCAGACTGGTTAACCAGCCTAGCTGGGGTGGAGACACTGCTCAGATTTCAAAGCAACATTGTGAAAGCAGAGGCGAGAGAAGAACCTGGTCTGAGGAACACCAAGGAGTTGGAGTGGAGTTCTCACCTCGCTTCAAGGAGTTGGCGAGGTGCCCCCAGACTGGCAGGAGAGTGGCCAGGATCTGGTACATACCTGTCCCCTGACTCTGACTGAGGTGACACACTCCCCACACACCCTGACATGGCACCAAATGGGTGTTCCTGCTGCAGCACCCACCCCCCTTCCCTGCCTGCCTGCACACACTTGCCCACTCGTTTCAGCGTGCCATTTGTTTCAGGAGGGGATCTCAGGCTTCACGAGCACCTGAACCAGCAAATGCTTCCCCCAGCAGCAGGAACACAAGGTGCTGTGGTGGCTGCATGGCCAGAGGTGACTGCAATCCCTTCTGGACTCTCTGTGGGGGGTACCTGGCACAGCAGGGGCAGCTCAGGGCCAGCAGCAAGAGAAAATACAGCTGATTCTTACTGCTAACAAAGTGCTGGGGAGGGCAGACTGGAGCCCTGCAGCTCCCAAGGGAAATCCTGTCCCTCTTTCCACTCTCTGCACAACTAGGAGCAAGGCTACTCCTCACAGAGCCAAACAGACCTTACAGTAATTAGAGATTTTGGGAGGAGGCTCCCATTACTGAGATCTGGGGAGATGAGCAGAACCAGCTCATGAATCCCATCTCAGTATTTCCAACTATTCTCTAAACAACCCTTAACTAAAATTCCACTTTTGTTTCTGCTGTTTGCAATGTCAAGCCCTCTGCTCACTGCCTGGGGAGGAACAAGGCCTTGGAGAGGGACTGTTTGCAAGGGCCTGGAGTGACAGGATGAGGGGCAATGGCTTTAAATTAGAGAAGAGCAGATTTAGACTGGGTGTTAGGAACAAGTTCTGTACCATGAGGGCAGTGGAACAATGGCACAGTTTGCCCAGGGAGGTGGTTGAGACCTCATCCCTGGAGATGGTCAAGGTGAGGCTTGACAAGGTGTAGAATTCTGAAAAAAATATTGGTCTCAAAACAGCCACCGTGACAAAGTGGACACTGAGCTCAGGTGGAGGCCTCATTCAGAAGCCATCTGGACTCTGTTCTCTCAAGCAGAGACCTTCATTTGGGGAACCACCCTGAGAAACAGGACCCTATTCTCACAAGAGCAACCCCTCCTTTAGTGCCCATCCCAATAAACTGAACACTGGCCTGGTTAGGGGAGCTCTGTTTGATGCCACCTGATGAGCAGGACACTGTCCTTATTCAATAAGGGACAGGGGCAGGAGAGCTGCACCCTGTGGAGGCAGAGTGACATCTTGTGTGTGCCCCGGGTAAAGCCATGGAGAGGGGGCATGCACAGAATGATGATGCTGACAAGAACCTCTGATGCAGGGCAGAGGATGGGACTCCAGGGCTTCTCCAGAGGCTCTTTCCTCCTCCTCTCCTCCAGTTCCCCTCAAAACCAGTGGGCAGGGTGCAACTGAAAAGGGTGCAACCATAAAACTGAACTGAAGGGTTGGCCTGGACTGCTTTGTTTTCCTCTGCCTGCCACATAGTTTTATTTTTCCAGGTCACTACCAGAGTAATAAATATTTAAACACAAGAGAACTGAGAGACTGGTACCTTGTACTGCTGTGGCCATCACTTCTACCTGAGTATAATCACATAATAAATTAATTGCTGGCTAAAGTGTGAACTGAAGAGAATTACAGCAGGACTGAACACTCCACAAATGAAAGACATGGCCTGAGTGGTCAGTGGCCTTTCTCTTCAAACATACCCAAGACATAGACAAGAGAGACCAACTCACCTGGCTCCATAGACATAGAAGCAGTAGATGTGGAAGGTCAGAAGTGCAATGATGTCAGAGAGGATGCAGAGAGCCACGGTCAGGCCCAGGCAAGCTGACAGACCCACATACCAGAGGATCATCTCAATGAATGGGGACATCAGGTGAATGTAGCCTAGGGGATATTGCAGAATGTCATTTTCTGACTGAGACATCCTCCTGTTGACATTCTCTAAAGATTGATTCCCCCCCAGAATGGATCTTTCCTTTGGAAATCATAGCCAGGAAAATATGGAATTAAAACTGGAAAGCTCCTTCAGGTGCCAAGGGCCAACAAAAACTCTCCTTCTCCCCAGGTTTCTGACCAGCTTTGTAAGCAAGGGTGGGACTCACTGAGCTTGTACAGAGCAGTCACCCTGCTCCACATGTGGTTTAGTTCTCTAGATGTGTCCAGCTGCAGACATCAACCTTTACCAGTGGTGATTCTAAATTAAAAGTGTGGAGGCAAAGTCTCTTTCATCACTCAAGTGGAGCACAGTGATAGAAACAAGGCTACACTTGACTGACGAGCAGAATAAATCAGTACAATCTCCATCATTGTTGAGCATGGAGAAGAGAAGACTCCAGGGGACCTTGGAGCTGCTTCCAGCCCCTGAAGGGAACCCACAGGAAGGCTGGAGAGAGATTTTTCATAAGAGTGTCCAGCAATAGGACAAGAGAAATGGTTTCAAACTGAAGGAGAAGAGGTTTAGACTGGATCTCAGGAAGAAGTTCTTCAGTCTGAGGGTGGTGAGACTCTGGAACAGATTGTCCAGAGAAGCTGTGGCTGCCCCCTCCCTGGAGGTGTTCAAGGCCAGGTTGGATGAGGCTTGGAGCAACCTTGTATAGATGAGAGGTGTCCCTGGGCATGGCAGGGAGGTTGGAGGAGATGAGCTCTAAGGTCCCTTCCAACCAAATCCACTCTATGATCATGACCATACTCCTTCATCAAGACACTTATCAAGGACAGAAGGGCTGTGTTATTTCAAGGAGGGACTGGAAATAATAAAATGGCTAAGCTGAAGTCAGTGATAAGACAGGGTCAGGATTTGCATCCCAAGAGGACAGTTCTCATCCCTATCCCATCAGCTGCTCACTACATGGCAAAGCCTACAAAAGCCTACCCAGGACCTCCATCCTTCCCTTGGCCACTCACCACTAATGGCCCCAAGAGCCCTGTTGTGATCTGCACTTTTTGCAAAGCATCACCAGAAGCTCTTTATTTAATATGCATGACTTCTTGTGTGGGAATCCATCTTTGGCTTGAGTTCCCACAGCAGGAAGACTTGCAGACAAGTTTGTACTTGCAGTAGTGCATTTTGATTCATTATTCACCTCTAGGCAAACATGAAACACTCAGGAGGGAAGAGATGAAAAGGGGGGGGACTGAAAAGTTAAACAATTGCACTTACTAATCCACAGATGGATGTGGTAAAGGAAGAAACGGCCCAAAACCTGATCCAAAGCTCGGTTCATTTTCAGTCCAGCTGGTGCCCCCATCAGCCACTGGAGCAGGTTCTGGAGCTCTTCAGCTACATGCTACAAACAGATGGAAACAAGGAGATAAAAGCAGATCCACTGCTGCCCCTCCCCAAGAATTCTTACCACACCCCTCAAACCAATAGAAAAAAAATAAAGCCAAATTACGACTTTACAGACAATAAATTAAATCAGAAATGCACCTTTGGGGACTCTTCACTGAATCCAAACTTAGAGTCAGAGAGGAAACTGAACTGCTGAAATGGTCTCAGTGGTGGGACAAAGAACCTGGTGTTGGTTTATGGCCAGTCTGATTTCTTGGTGTAATGAGGGCTCTTGAAATAGATGGCAAATGCTGAGCACAAAGCAATTTCTTTGGAGAGTCAACTGAAAAGTCAGAACTGGCAAGTAATCCAAGTGTGGGGAAGGCTGCCAGGATTTTA
Organism: Calypte anna; assembly: GCF_003957555.1. Lineage (NCBI taxonomy): Eukaryota > Metazoa > Chordata > Aves > Apodiformes > Trochilidae > Calypte > Calypte anna. The sequence goes on from NC_044260.1 coordinate 12,328,291, forward strand.
AAATGGAGAAGGTGGCAGTGCACCCAGTGCAAAAAGAAAGTGAATTTTTCCAAATAAATAACCTGTGTGTTTATAGCAGGCTAGAAAACATCATTATGTAAATGTACTTCATACATAAAAAAAACTTTCTTAATATTCTGTGGTGTTCAAGGCAAGATTAACCATGCCTTGCATGGCATGTACATCTTGTCCACCACTACTGTGTCTTTCTGCAGGTTCCATGGAGAGATACCCATGGCATGCCAGTAGAAAAGAACTCCTTTGAATGGCTGAGAAAAAGGCTTAGTGGTGCTCATGCCCAAATCACTGAGGGCTTTGACTCACAATTTTTGGTGACTTAATCCAAGCTGATGTTATTCACTGGTTTTCCCTTGCAGCTGACAGGGCAGAAGATGGGCTGGCTCTCTCTGCTCCTTGGTGGTTCACACCTGACCAACTTACCTAAGATGAAACCAGCCCTGGAGTTCATTTACCAGGCTGGGAACTGAGAGTAGAAACCTCCAGCTAACAGAGTTGGAACATACCTGGGAGAAGTGACCTCCTACACTGTCCTGTATGAGGAGAGATTGAGGAAAAGACCTCTGAAAATCCCACTCTGAGGCACATCCACTCAAGGGATCTGCACTGGAAATTGTCCATGTGTAGAAGAATGAAGACCTAAAGCTACCTAAAGCTGATGCACTGCAGCCTACTTTCCCCACCATTCACATGGGTAATTCCCCGAAGGGGAAATTATTTCCAAGGAATGATTCCCTTTTATTATTAACCAACAGGATCCTTGCAAAATGAGTTTCTAAACATTTGCTTTTAGTGTAGTGGCAAAATTAAGGGCTCCATCTTCAACTTCTCCATAAGAATTGCCTTTTTATATCACCATTTTCCCTCTCTCTCCCTGCAAGTCAGAACTGATTTGAACCCCCTGTGGCTGAGAAGTGTTAGTTACTTTATATATAGGCTGGTTTTAATATTTAAAGTGTTGGACTGGTAACTTAGAAAAAGCATTTGGGGATTTTAATGAAATATTTAAATGCTTGAAAGCAGTCCTTCAGCAAGGCTGTTTGGCAGCTCTGAATCCTTCTGCAGGCTGCAAGTCCCAGAGGTGCTACTGAAGTCAGAGAGGGGCATTTAGCTCTGGGAAGGTGCTCACTGCTGCTGAGCTGGGAGAGGCATTGCAAAACCTAACCTTGCAGGTTGTGTTTTCCAGCCAGGTATTTTAGGACTGATCAATAGGAAGCAGGAAAAGGTGAGTGGGAGGCCAATTCTCCTGTTGCAGGAATGAATATTGAATGTGGGCAGTATTAATGAATAAGAGAAGAAGTTTGTTTCAGGAAGGGGTGTAGGGACATTGCCAAGCTGGAGGCTGAACCTAGCAGGGTTCAGATGGGATCACTGTGGAAATATTTGCTTTACTGTCACACTCCTCATTCCAGGCTGCATCTGCAGAGGGTCTCACACTGATGTGACATGGATAGAGAAGGACACCCAGAGCACAGGGGGTGGCACTGGGAAGCTCAGTGCAAACCTCCTGAGCAGAGCCAAGTCTGCTGCAGGCATCAGGGGCTCAAAGATGACTATTTTATGAATAAACACCTATTTTCCAGGTAGTGTCCTCTCTACTTGCTTTGTTTATGGAGAAAAGGACTGACTAGGAACTTAAATCCAAATATCTCTAAGCTCCAATGCCATTTTTTGAGGCATGATGTATGATAAATATTTAACTGTTTCAAGGAGATTAAAGCTTAAGAAAAAAGGGCATCAGCAAGGATGGAAGAGGTGAAGGAGGGGAGAAAAAAAAGATGGTTTATATGCTGTTCTTATTTTAAAACCAGACAAATGCAGAACTCTGCAGAAGGTATTTTTTAAAGCAAGGCTTGTCTTGTGGAAGGCAAAAACAAGACAACCATTGGCAAGCCTGGTGGGATCAAGAGGAACGAGGAGGGTACAAATTGTGAGGGCACCCACAGAGAAAGGATTATTCACATTTTCCATTCTTGGCTTTGAAAGGCTGCTCCACAAATCTGTCCTTGCATACAGCTACTCGTCACTTACTCCCTAGGTGTCTCTGAATCACATCTGCCTCACAGCACAAAAGCAACTTGTTATTGCAGTCAGCACGAGGCAGCTCATCAAGCTGTGAGAGTGGGAGCTGCAGGCAGGGATGTCTTGTGCACCATCAACAATTGCTGGCTGAGTGTTGATTTGAGAACCATTATATCAGGGGATGACAAGGGATGGCCAAGGAACAAGGAGCAGGATGAGCATGGCACCCTGGCAGTTGTTGGGAGCCAAAATAACCCCACCTGGATCTGCTCCCTTCCTGAGAGATGTTGGGTGGGGGGGAAAAAGAAAAATAAAAAAATCTGCACTGTATCCAGTCCCTGCAGAGCTACCATTTTGTCAGTGTTAAAATTAATCAATCAAACCCATAAGTTTATATGTTATATAAGGTTAGTTTGACAATATTAAAATCAACCAAATAAACTAGGTTAATATAAGGTTACATTTTATATAAAGAACATTTTAATACATAAGAATCTCATTCTAATCTACCTAATGTTCTGTTTATTGACAGATGCAGAGCTGTAAGGTCAATGCCACCATCAGACCTGGGGCAGATATCCAAAGCAGAAGAGCAAGGAACATGAGAGAAGGAAAAACAACTCCTTCTGCACATGGGAAAGTTTGAGTTACTGCACTTGGCAACACAGAAGCACTTGAGGAAGCCCAAGTGATGGGAATAATGTGGACCAGATGGACACTCAGCAGCAACAAGGAAAGCTACTGCTGAATGGCTACGGGGAGATTTTGCTGTCATACTGGAAAAGAAGTGGTGCTGGCTTGCAGACCACATGCTGAAGTCATTGGTATATTTTGGGATCACTCAGATCTGCATTTTTTAAGGCACATAAAGCACATAAATCAATGCCCACTGAAGGAAGTAAAAGGCCTCCAAATGCTTTTAAGTCCAAAACCTACTACACTTGAAAGCAGAAAGTAAGAAGAGTTGCAAGTGGCCTGAAGTGATAAGCTTGGAGAAGCAGAGAAGAAAGGCAGGGACTGACTGCCAGGCCACCCAGAGGAGGAGGAGGAGCCAACACTTACAGGAAAGTTGGTCACAGCAAGGTGATGAAGTCTGCACATGCAGGAGACAGGGTGATGCCTAAGTTGAGTGACAGTTGAGCTAAATTACTGAAAAAGGAACAAGGGAGCAACTCTGATGAGCAAGCCTACCCAGGACAGGTGCTGGGACTGGGTACACCTTGAGCATGGAGAGCATCCATCTGCCAAAGACACCACGCAGATGGAACCCCTCCTGGAGCCACCTGTGCAATCAGGAATGCAGCCAAAAGCCACTTCCTTGCAGACTTGTTAAGGAAAAGAGATTTCTGAGAGCTGGGCACTTACAGAAATCCCATAGGGAGAGCTCTAGAGAACTTACAACTTCTTCAGCTGAAATATCCAAAAGAGAAAAGACTTAGAAAAGTATTTCTAGAAATACTTCTTTGAAAAATATTGCACACCTCAGATACAAGAACAAGAGTACTGCAAGAACTGTGGTCCTTTCTAGCCCACCCCTGCTGCTGCATAGTGTCTGAGGCAATCCTTAGAACATGCAATCCTTAGAAGTTTGACTATGAAAATGGTAATAATCATCATCCACAGCTATGCTGGACACTCCATACATGTTCTGAAAGCACAGGATGTACAAGAATGATCAGAGACCAATGGTTTGTAGCAGTTAAAAGGTTAGACACCAGCCAAGCATCAAGGAAAAGATGAGAAAACTGATTTTCCCAAGAAAGTCAGGATAAGTGGAGAAAAAAAATTGCTGCTGGAATTCTCTTGTCAGAATAAAACCCCTCCCTCAAGAAACTAGAGGACAAGCAGAGGGAGGATGTTCTCCAGATGCTAGAGAGAAACCAATGGAAAGATCCACCTTCTCCCCCAGAAATAGAGAGAGTGGGCAGAGAAAGGATCAGGCTGTGCAGCTGCATGGCAACGCTCAGCAGTGGCTGCACATGTACTCCCAAGGCACAGAAGCTCTTAAAATGGAACTAAGTACACATCAGAGGTTTGGTCTCCAGCCTCTGCAGTGCACCAGATGTTCCTTACTGCCACTGAACAGTCACACTGGAGCACTGCCCCCAAAAGGAGCCACCAGAAAAGCAGGACACACTTGTTCTTCATGAATTTAGGCTGGTACTGAGGGATCTTACTGGACAAGAGGATTTATGTTAGAGAAAAATCACAGGACACAGAAAGGTTTCCTAGTTTACCACCTGTACACCAGAGTTCTTAGCCAGGATTTCAAGTGTTTGTACCCTGCTTAGTTAATGCCTTTGGATTTCCCCATGAGATTCCTCTTCACAAGTACAGCTGCACTGCTTTTCAAGTTTGACTTTGCAGCAGTTTATCAGATTAAACCCAGGCTACAGCTTTTTAATTTTTTTTTTTCACTAAACACCCCATATAGCAAAAACCTGAGGCTGCTGCCTGTTGCCTCCAGATTGTGGCTGGATAATTGAAGCTGCAGAGCTCTGTCCAAGCTACAGCTGTGACTTTAGGAACTGTAGCAGCCCTCCTGTAAACATCCAATTACTATTCACTTCACATGCAAAGCAGAGCTGGGCTGGATTTGAAGAATCTGCAGTTCTTGAGGAGCTCTAATTTGCATGACTTCAGACAGGACCCTCTGCAATACTGTGGGTAAGGCACTGCCTCCTTCCAACCATCCCAGGCATCAAGAACTGGTCAGTACTCACAGGAGGTGGAAGTGAAACAGCTCTGGGCAGACTTACATCAGCTGCAGGGATGAGAGTGTCAGCAAGGTGGCCAATTTGGTTCTTTCTGTACAGCCAGGACATCAGCAGTATCCCCAGAGCCACATCAATCAGCAGAGAGACAAAGATATTGGCTTTCCTGCAGGCAGGATGAAGAGAAACAGAGTTACAGGAAGAGGAAGGACAACGTTTAATGTTTCAATGACAACTGTCAGCTCCTGACATCCTTTAATGTCCCAGGGACACAGGGAAAAATTAACTGAAGAGGCAAAAAGACTTTCAGGGGTGTGCTGCTACTTTTGTGGCCAAACATTGAGCTACTCAGAGCCTGCCACACCACACCACCTTGCTCAGGAAGGGGACTGAAGAGAGGGATTGAAGATACAAAGAGGAACAGCAAACAAGGATGCATGGAGATACTCAGGGGGCATTGACTAATGCTAAGAGCACCAGCCCTTGGAGCACCCACACTGAGATCAGAGGGTTTCCCAAGAGGCAAACTTGAGTTGAACCACTTTTGATGTAAAAAAATAGTCTTTTTGGGTACACAGACACACCCAGAAGGGCTGCTGAGCTGCCCCCTCACTGCTAAAGTTTCTGAATTCAGTTCCATGCTGAGTTCTCAATTAAGTTCCTGAGTTATTCAGGAAATCAGATTAAACAATCAGTTACTTTTGGTGTTCAAATCTGCTGATCTGTTTCAAGTGTTCCCTGGGAGTCTGTTCCTGCAGGATCAGAGAACCACAGAGAAACACAACTCACTGTGTAATGGCCACAGGGCATTCAATATCTGTCTCAGATCTCTGCCTCTCCCTGTCCCACTCACTGTGCTGCACGTTTGCTCTCTCTATTCCACTGACTTTGTTACTGCTTGTTGGAGTCTCTGCTCTGCAGTAACTGTCAGGAAGATTCCCCAAAAGAGGGGGTGAAAGAGGGGAGCAGGCAGACCATCCTGTCCTTATGGGAAGTGCTGCTGAACATGGATTTCAGGTTTTGGTTAAGAGCAGCAATGAGCTGGTGGGAGTACTGAGAGCAAAGCACTCCACACAGCAGTGCAGGACAAGCCTTCCATGGGCAATATCCTGTGTGCCTTCCCCAGGCTAAGAAAAACAGATATATATCTGGAAAAAAGCATAATTAAAAAGGACAGATTGCAGAGTCAAAATCTGCAAACTAGCAGGGAAGGCAACAGGGCATGGTGCAGTGAGGAGGCTGTGGTGCTGTGCAGGCAGAGGATCCATGGTTTGGTTCCTCAGAGGAGAGAGTTCTAGTGCCAAGGTGTGTGTGGCTTTCTGTGTACTCCATACCTCATCAGCTGAGTCTGGTTTTGAGCCTTCTTGTTGCTGCTGATGACCTGAAGGTGCTGCAGGCGATGGCCCAGCTGCTCACAAGTTGAGAGTTTGCTCCATAAGAAAGATGAAGGCCAAAACTTCAGCACCCTGCAGAAAACACCCCAGGAATTTCCCCTTTTGCTTTTGCCACAGAGCAGGTTGCACAGTGAACCAACTCCAGGCAAAACACTCAGTGCAAAGCTAAGGTTGTGCAACCAGAGATGGTGTCAACATATTGTCATTAAAGAATGAGATGTTATCTATTCTCTTAAAGGTTAACAGAACAGAGGCAGCCTTTCCAGGTTAAGGCACCTAAAGCAGACAACCCAACCTCTCATTTTCATTCTGTAAATCCAATCTCACTCTTCTAAGGAAGCCAGAACACAACCCTGATTCCACCTTGGTTTTTGGGGTACATCACTGGAATTGCACATAGCTCTGAGCCTCCAGCAGGCTGGGGTCAGGGCAGTTGTGTGCAGAACACAAGATGGTGAAACTGCCCCACAAACCCCCCTGCTGTGAACACAAGTCTCTATCTAGTGTGAGCTTGGTATAACTGCTGGGTTCTCCCTGCAGTTTCTGTCCCTTTTCCCCTCTTTTGTTTTTCCTTTTCTTCTTTTTTTTTTCTTTATTACCTCCAAACTCCTTTCTCAGGGTCTCTATTTCTGTCTTCTTTCCACTGTCTTGCCAAGAGTGGCCAGCAATGTGTGAAAAATGTGACATTTAGCAGTTAATTGGGTTTCAAGTTTAACATCCACATTAGGCTTGTAGGAGAGAAAATATTCAGAGTTCTTTTTGTATGACTCAGAAGAAAAGTACTAAACAATGGTCAATAATTTTGGGGAGCTGCTTTCATGACCACACAGCCTCTAAAGAAAGGAATGATGGTGATTTGTGTAGTTTCAAAGTGCACAGCAGTGCAACACCAAGCACTGTGTTTGCTGTGGGGAATAAAATCTGATGTGGACATAATCTGGATCCCTTCTTTCCCAGGCACAGTGGTTGTTCCACTGTTCTCAGTGTTTTACTGTTTCTCATTCCAGGCCCAGGAATCTAAATTAACTTTTAGTCATCTAATCTCTCTTACAGCACGGGCCTGTTCCTTCAGTTCATGTTCATTCCAAATTATTCCTGGTATCCTGCTTTGCTTTTGAAGCTGTCCAGCTGTTGGGATCATTACTGAGTGTGCTTCTGGAGGACCTCAGCCTGTGGGCCAGCAGCAGAGTGGCTCCAGGGCTGACCAGGACAGTGTGCAGGATGGGCAGACTGGGGCTCCAGCTGCTATTTATACATTTTACACAAAGGGCAAGGGTATGGCTTTGGAAAATCCTGCTTGTTTCACTCTGGTTGCTATCCCCATCCTCCTGAGCCCTTTCCACCATTCCCCGTGCAAGGTCTGCCTGCTGAAAACCCAGAGAGCTGAAGTTCCCCCTCTTCCCCCTCCCCATTCAGATTTCAGCCACGTTGGGTTTGAAGTACACCCAGTGAATCACTCTTAATTTGAGGCCTCTGAGTTACTCAGCTCTCTCTTCATCACAGCCTCCCACCTTTGAGACAAACACATGCACTGTGCTCCAGCTGACTTGTCAGGAGGTGAGATCTAAAGCAGCAGAGGAGAAAGGGCTGTGCAGGGGAGGAAGACACAGAGGGGACTGCACTGGCCACTGATCTCCAAGACCTGGGTTTGAAGATTCATCCAGGCACAAGTGCAGATGAGTTTTCTCTTCTGATTATACCCTAGCCCACTGGTTACAAATTCTACTGTGGCAAACCTTTGCTAGAGCAGAAAATTGCACTTGAAATGCAAAGGAAGTGGGAGGAGAAACACTTTACCTGTGTGGCTGTGTACAGAGAACTGAAGGTGAAAAATGCCTGATCAGCCCAAGAGCTGCCAGAGCATCAGAGTTCAAGCAGAAAGCAACAGCTCCAGGGCCCTGGGCTGAACACTCACGGGGCTGACAGTGTCCCCATCCTCTCCCAGTGTGTCTCTTGCCATCCATTGCTGCTCCATAACTCCTCACACTGGAGGCAGCTTGGGGGTCACCCACCAGACACCCCAGTCAAAGGAAAGGACTCCCCGTGGCTCTCAGATCTCTGAGGTGCATCCTGCACAAGCAAGAGGGATTTCCAAAGCAGCCTCACCCCCAGGAGCACCCCAACAGGTAAACACATCTCCTCAATTGAACAGGATGGGTCTAAAAACACATCAGAGGTCTGGGCTTGTCTGGGCTACAGCTGATTCTCTTTTCACTTAACATTAAGAGGAAAACCTCTGGTCCCCTTATGTACTTCCTTGGAAAAGTAAACACCTAAAAGTAAATAAAAACACAAACATACTGCAAAAAGCTCAGTACAATAGTTGTGAGATGTGATATGGTAACACTCATCTCCAGGAGTGCTGAGGAAGAAAGGCAGAAATTTTTCTTGCCTGGTCTCCTGCCCCTCTGCATCCCAGCTAAAATGCTGCCACTTGTTTGCTACACAGTACACAGACAATTTTCAAAAGTGCAGTGGAAAACCAACTAAATTATAAAACCAAGCAGACACACAAACAAAAAAATCATGATGTTGTTTCATTGCATTATTTAAGCATCAGGAGGCCTTTGGGGTATTCCCAAAACACAAGGAATTTTAGCAGTGCATTAACAGAGCCTGCATGACTAAATCTTGATTTTCCAATTAATTTTTTTTCCTGAGAGTGAGAGCAGAGTTTTCCAATACCAGAAGAAAACCAATCTTCCTCAATCTGGCTCACATGCAAATATAAAAGCTCCACTAAGCAGAACCTCTGGCTGTCTTTATGCTCCTTATTAGAACCAGCAAGCACGGTGCCTCCCTTGAGAAATCAGAGGCCATGCTGCTTCTGAAAGCCCTTCTTGAAAAGGAGCACACAGAATTTCTTGTCTCAGCACTAAATCATCCTGATGAGCCCCAGCAGCACACTCGAGACCTTCCGTGGCCACGGAAACCTGGCACACAGATCCCTCTGAAGAGAGATTTGCAATGGCCACCCCTTAGCACAAGGTGGTGCTGAAGAAATGCCTGAACGCAGGATGGAGAGGACTTGGGAGGCTCAGAGAACTCGGGGAGATGTCAGAGCCCCTGCCTGAGCTTCCCAAAGCTGCTGCCCCAGCAAAAAAACCCCCAAACCCCATCAGAGGCATGTCCACCAAAGCCCCAAGCCTCCACTTGTCCTTGGAGGACATCACTTGTCAGAGCTGACTATCCCATAACCACAAAAACCTGGGAAAGAAGGAAGTCCTGTGACCAGAAGCAGCAAAAACCTGGTAGCCCATATTTTATGGGACCATCCTGTCCCAGCACAAGGAGGAGGGGACTGGAAGGTGACACCTTGAACCCTCCCTGCCTTGTGTCTGTTGGCACAAAGGAGCCCATACCACGCAGCCTGCGCTAAACTGAACCCAATCACAGGGAATGCCTGAGAAGGTCAAGCAGGAGGTGTGTTACAAAGCCAGGCACCAACCTCTGTTCTCTAAGATTGGTGGTTTAAAACACCTGTAAGATAAGTAAACATAAAGCTGATAATACAGGTGGCTAAAAGTAGAAGAAAACCTGTATCTACCTCCCAAGGTTAAGAACAAGCTGAAGCCAGGTTTATGCATTCTGGTGTGCAGAGCTGACTGCTGCTCTGGTTCAAAACATCCACACTGGGCTCAGGAAAAGCTGCAATCAGAATCAGCTCCTGCTGGGCTGGGAAGCAGCTATCTGTGCCCTCCCTGACAGGATGAGCTTGAGCTCCCCACGTTGTGGCCCTCTGGAGAGCAAGGCTTGGGCTTAACCTGATCCTAAGCCTGGTCACCAGTCAAGCTGAGCAAGCCTGACCTTGAGACCAAGTGCTGATGCAGAAATGGATCATTCTGTTTGTTAGTAGCCACACACAGTCCATGGACAGACAGAAAAAGGACCTTCAAGAGCTGGCTTAAAGTCTTCAACCCACCCACAAAGTTGTGACTTGGGTCACAACCATTAACTTGTTGACTTAACGACCATTAGTGCAGAGTCAGTGTCTACAGAGCAGGCCCAGGAACCACTGGCCCCTGATTGTATCAGGTTTGGGTTTGACCCTAAATGGCTTTCAGCAGAGCAGCCCAAACCTGGACACCTTTCCTTTTGTGTACCAAAAATGTGCAACCCAACTGTTCAGACAGCCTTTGAAGTTTCAGTGTAATTTCCCAACACTACTGTAACTCTAGGAACCTGTTAAGAAAAGTCTCCATTCCCCATACCCTCAGGCTGTACTTGAGAAGATTCATCCATGAATACAGCAGTAGCTGTAATCCAAATTTCATCAATCAAAGTGTCCCCTGGCAGCTCAGAACCTGAGCTCCACTCCTCTCCCTGGCTCAGGCTCTCAAGGCAGACTGACCAGATGTGTTATTGTGCTTTATATGCAGAAGTTTCTCCAGGCACTGGCTTCTCCCCTTCAAATCTGCTCAGAGCTCCTCTTTGGTACAAGCACACAAGACATTTGAAGCATCCTATTCCCTTTTATGGCTGTGACAATGGGATTTTGCCACGGGTTTGTGTAGGCCATGGGTTCCTTGTCATCATGTCTGAGGAAGCCTTTAGCCTCATGGTTTCAGTGAAGCTCCCCAGGCTCTGCAGCAGTCTGTTTGCAACAGAAGATGCACCCAGGAGTTTCTCTGCCTTTAATTGCCCACAGAACCTGACAGTGCTTTATACTGGCTTGGTCCATGGATGTGGTAGGACTGGTAGTCCTTTCCTCCACTTTTCTTACAACAAAGCCTCTTACCAGCAGCAGGTCAGCCCTTGTGCAGCACACTTCTGTGGCCTGTCCCTTCCAGCCTCAAAATATCCATCAGTTTGGCCCACAGTCTGCTGGACTGTGAGTGCTGCAGCTGCGACCACCTGGCAAGGTCCTCTTCTCAGAGAAGCTCCTCAGGAGGTAAACTGACCTGTCAGCCAGAGCCCTGCTCCACCTTCCATACCTATTATGTCACCCGCTGTACCCTCTAAAGGCCCTTTTACACATTGGTGAGCTCAGAGATGAGAAGGTACCCAAGAGGTACCTGAGGTCCAGTGGTACCAGATTAAGGAAAACATTTTGTCTCAACTGTATTTCTCACTGGGGTTGAGCAGGAACCCTGCAAATGCCTCGAGATGAACTACATGACCCTGCAAACCCCAAGTGATGGTGGCATCACTTACCTGCTCCTGCAGACCCCAGAGATGAGTGAAAGCAGGAAGGTGAGCAGCATGCAGGCAGGCACAGAGGCTTGCTTCAGCAGCTCCATGATGATACTGGCCTCCACACCATCTGACTGCCAGTGGGTCAGCTTGATAGGCCCATCATCATACTGGTCAGTCATGAACAGTATCTTGCTCCTGGCAACTGTGTCAAAGATGGCAGAGAGCTTTGAAGCATCCTTTGCCTCCTCTTCAGTCGAGGTGTCCAGAGGGGGATGGAGATGGGAAAGCATCACTTGACGTTGGTCGTAGTAAATCAAGATGATTTCTTCCTTCTTAGGGTTGTTAGAGTGTTTCTGCAGGGTAGAACAGCTCCAGAATTTGCTGTCTCCTTCTTTGCTGATCTGAATCCATGGCTCGTGGGGGAATATCGTCCCGAGGTCCTTCAGGAACTCGCTCAGACTTTCTTCTTTCTCCTCTCTGCTGTTGCTCCAAGAGCCAAGCACAGAAACATTGACTTTAGTCACCTGAAGGACTTCACTGAGATAGTGCTTCACCTGGGCAGGAATAAATGGGAAATGGACCACAGCAAGGATAACAGCTGAGTTCTGTTCTGAGAGCCAGCGGCCGATCAAAATGCCACTTTCTGCTGAGGAGCAGCACGATGGAAAGAAGACCTTAAGTACCATGGCACCAGTCCTGGAAGAATGGTATGGCTGCAAATAAACACAGAAATAAACCTTGAGAATTGTGATTAAACACAAGGAGGGTTTGAGCTGACCAAAGTCATTGCTGAGGAGGCACAGTCAAGTTCTAAAATACTAAGTCCACCCACTTGTATAATGACAGCCAAGAGATAAACACACATCAGCAATATCTGGAGGCTCCTGATAATCTGCAGTCTTTGATATGAAGGATGGTGAGCTTGGAGCTTCCCAGCAAAGCTCTTCTCCCAGTCCTGGAGCAGCCTTTCATGATGGTAACTGATAAGCACAGCCTGTCAGAGCAGCCAAGATCAGCAATCCATCCTGCCTTGTATCTGACATGGGATGTGCTGGAGCACTGCCTAGAGAAGGGACTACCCAGCAGCACACTGTGATGCCCCTGGGGAATACTTCCTCCTATTACCAACAATCAGACACTGGTTTATGCCAGAAAGCCACAGAATTTCAGAGGCTCCTTTATCATCCAGGAACCCAGACCTGTGCTCTCCAACAAACTACCTGAGCAACCTTGGTGAGATCACTCAGCTCCTCGTCACCCTTCATCTGGAAACAGAGACAGTAATTTTGTCAAAAGGGACTACAGTGATTGGGAGCTTATGTAGTAGTTTTAATTATTAGAATGGAATCACTGAATTATTTGGGTTGGAAGGGACCTCTAAAGCTCATCCAGTCCAACCCCCTGCAGTCAGCAGGGACACCCTCAACCACATCAGGGTGCTCAGAGCCTCCTCAAGCCTCACCTTGAACATCTCCAGGGATGAAGCCTCAACAACCTCCCTGGGTAACCTGTGCCATTGTTCCACTGCCCTCATGGTCCAGAACTTGTTCCTAACACCCAGTCTAAATCTACTCTAATTTAAAACCAATGCCCCACATCCTATCCCTCCAGGCCTTTGCAAACAGTCCCTCTCCTGTGAGCAGGATTAGTTACAAGACCCTAGAGAAGGCGAAGCATCATCTCTGCTGTGTCTGTGTTCTTTATCCACGATGTTTTTTCTTCATGTCATTAAGTAAACACCTCAGTGGCTCTGTAAGGCTTCTACAGAAAGGAGCTGGGAGGCAGTTGACAATGTCTCTTTAAATAAGGTGGAGGTTTCTAACAGAAATATAATTGCAGTAAGGAGGGTGCTGGCGCAGAGCACCCGGCGCCTGTTGTCCTTTCCCGTCCTTCAGTGCTTTGTGAGGGATGTGGAAAGTCTGCAGGGCCCCGGGGCTGCCTCCTCTGCCAGGGACCAGTCAGCTGGAAAGAGGAGCAGGGGCTGTGTTTGGAACGTGTGGAGAGGATGCAGAACCTGGAGGTTTGGCTGTTTTGCTGGGGTTTTTTTCAAATCTGGGACAACGGAGCCGGAGGATCTATTTGCTACGGGGAGGAGGAGGCTCTGGGGAAGCAGCAGAGGTGAGAGGTGAAGCTGCTGCCGACCCCACAGCCCTGCCCAGCACAGCAGGAGGAAATCTCTGCTCATGGATGAGTTCCCAAGCCCTCCAGGCAGCAAGGTGAAGTTTCCCTACTGCACAGCTCACTCCCCAGACAGGAAAAGCACCACGGCTGATGCGTTACAAAGAAAAATGTAGGGGTTGTTTTGGGTTTGGTTTTTGGTCTGGTTTTTTGGGTTTTTTTCCCTGGGACTGAATTTTCCTTTTCACTGCAAAACTGCAAAGCACACTCCAAGCCTTCCCCTTGCACAGATGGGAGGGTGCTGGTGAGGGGTTTGTTGGCACTAAGCTGCTGGGAGCAGGCAGTGCATCCCTCACTGCCCCACAGATCCTCCAGCCCAAGGCTAAATTTGGAGGCTACAGAGGGACTTTTCCTCCATTCCTGACCAGAGGACCAAGTTTTCAGGCTCTAGAATATATCCCAATAATTGAAAAGCAGCCAATGAGCAGGAGGAATCAGGGAGCCAGCCTGGAAACTCAGGCAGCAAAGCTGGTATTCCCAAACCCACCCGTGGTTGTGCATCCTCCTTTACTCCTGTCAATAGGCTGTCTGAAAACTAAAGTTGACATTTTAAATGTCACAGTCAACTGTTTCACTGCTGCTAATTTTAACAGCAGCCAGTATGCTGGGCTCCTAAAGAGCCCAAAGTCTTCCAGATATGCCCATTCCTGCTGGAAAGCTGGATCTCCCCTGAGATGCCACACAGCATTAACACAAAGATCTTGGGTGCAGCAAAACCAGCAATGGACACCACTTAAAATGCATCAGTTCAACCAGCAAATGAAGGAAGGATCCCAGGTCCCATTCCTCAGAACTTTAGACAGAAAAACAAGGTGAAGAGCAAGACATGGCCTTGGTCTCACCACCTGGGCTGCCCTTTTGCCACCAGCCATGCCCAGGGGTGCTGAGCATAGAATCATAGAATCATAGAACTGGCTGGGTTGGAAGGGACCTCAGAGATCATCAAGTCCAACCCTTGATCCACTACTGCTGCAGTTCCCAGCCCATGGCACTGAGTGCCACATCCAGTCTCTTTTTAAATATCTCCAGACACGGAGAATCCACTACTTCCCTGGGCAGCCCATTCCAATGCCTGATCACTCTCTCTGTAAAGAAATTCTTTCTCATCTCCAACCTAAACCTCCCCTGGCACAACTTGAGACCCTGCCCTCTTGTCTTGTTGAAAGTCATCTGGGAAAAGAGCCCAACCCCTCCTGGCTCCAACCTCCTTTCAGGGAGTTGTAGAGAGTGATGAGGTCTCTCCTGAGCCTCCTCTTCTCCAGCCTCAACACCCCCAGCTCCCTCAGCCTCTCCAGGTCTTAGAATCACAGAATGGTTTGGGTTGGAAGGGATTTGGTTGGAAGGGACCTTAAAAATCATCCCCTGCACAGGCAGGGACACCTCCCACAGCCCAGGTTGCTCCAAGCCCCATCCAACCTGGGCTGAGACACTGCCAGGGATGGGGCAGCCACAGCCTCAGGACCACCAGGCCGGGAGACTCAGAACTACAGAGCAGAGCAAATCCCTGCAAATCCCACCGGCTCCTAACTCGTCCGGTTTTCAATGCGATCTTAGGGCACAGTAAGCTGGAAGGCAGCAGCGAGGTGACGCCTCCTCCTACCCAACACCCCTGGATCAAAGCTACGGCAATTTAACCAACCCCCCCATCCCTCGGGCCGCCCCTACAGCACCCACAGGACCCCCCAGCCCAGCCTGAGGCCGCCGGTGAGGCGAGGCCGGGGGTCAAACCCCGGATCGGGCCCCCTCGTCCCCCGCCGCCCTTCCTACCGCCCGCTCCGCCTCGCCGCCCGCTTCCGGGACCGGTTGCTCGGAGACGCCGCCGGTGCCGGGATGTGCACCGTGAAAGGCCCGGTCGGCCCCGGCAACCGCCCTCTCGCGTTCCGGGCTGCCCCGCGTCTCCTCACCCGCCCTCCACGCTCCCCTCCCCTCCCCGCCTTGGTTTTTATGGCCACGGAAAGGGGCCCGGAGCAGCTCCTGGGCCGGGGTCTGCCCCGCCTTACCCGGCAGCGCTGCTCGCCCCTCCGCCGCTCGCCCCAGCGCCTTCCCGGAGCCGGCAGGGAGGGAGGCGGCGGGGCTGAGCTGCCCGATAAGGAGCTCCAGCCTGCCCAGCCCTCAGCCTGCTGGCACCCGGGCCAAGGCAGGGGCTCACTTTTCCTTAGGTGTCCCCATTGTCCCCATCGCCAAGGTCCAAGGGCCTTTCTTCACGGGACCCCGTTGTCCCCATCCCTGGCAGATGCCCATGGACATTGTCACCCCAGGGCAACCTGAGAGGGTCCGAGGTGCTGGGGAGGTGGGAGTGCATTCCCCCCGGAGGTGGGCTAGAGAAAAGGGTTTGTTTATTGGTTTTTGTCGGGTGCCACAAAATTGGAAATAAAGCGAAGATTGATTTTTTGGGAGGGAACTGACGCCAAGAATGAATGCGTTGGGATGGGCTCATCCTTGTCCTGCAAACCCCGCAGCCTCGCTCCCTGCTGCCGGGATCCCTCCCGGGGCTGTCTCTCTCCGCAAAGAAACGGGTCTGGGGGTGGGCGATGGCTCCAGGGTCCCAGGGTTCGTTGGGGTTCGGTGGGAGGTGCTGATTGGGCTCTGGGACGGAGAGGGGCAGCGGAGCTGTGCAGGGCTGAGCCTGAGCAGGAGGCTGGGGCAGGAGAGGAGAATGCCCGTCCCGCTGTCACCACACCCTTCTCGCTGTCCCCACACCCCTCCCGTTGTCCCTACACCCCACCCGTTGTCCCTACACCCCTCCCGCTGTCCCTACACCCCTCCCGCTGTCCCTACACCCCACCCGTTGTCCCTACACCCCACCCGTTGTCCCTACACCCCTCCCACTGTCCCTACACCCCTCCCGCTGTCCCTACACCCACCCACAGTCCCTACACCCCACCCGTTGTCCCCACACCCCTCCCGCTGTCCCCACACCCCTCCCGCTGTCCCTACACCCGTCCCGCTGCCCCCACACCCCTCCCGTTGTCCCTACACCCCTCCCGCTGTCCCTACACCCCTCCCGCTGTCCCCACACCCCTCCCGCTGTCCCCTGTTCCGTGCAGATAAGGGCTGTGCCTCCCGGAGCCTTCCTTTCCCGGGGAGAACCTCCCCCCCCGGGACGTGAGCTGCTCTGAGCAACCCGACGTGCCCGTCTGCAATGTTTTCCATGCAGTAGTTCCTGCTTCCCTGCAGAGGTCAGGAAAGCAGCACGGAACGGGTTCGGTTCGGTTTTGCCCTCCTCCTGAAGTCTGCTGTGCAGCCAGCCTGCCGGAGAGCCCGTGTCTGCCAGCTCCAGCCTTACCCCTCCGGTCACACTCCGGAGTCAGGGAGGTGGAACCGTGGCCACATAAAAATGGTGGTGGTGAGGGGAGGAGAAATAATTATATTCACTTTTTAGAAGCACACAAGGATTTGAGGGCGTGGGAGAGACCTCGTTTGCTAAAGCACCAAAACATGGCCAGCTCTGAGTAGCTCCGTTCTCCATTAGCTACTCCTGGTGGGCCAGAAAAACTCAGAGCTGGTCCAGTCCTTGCTTCTGCCATCTGGGGGAAGGTGGGGAATAAAAAGGCAGTAAAGTATGGGGACAGTGCCTGGCTGTGGAGCTCAGAACCCACCAGCAGACCCAGAGCTCAGAGAGGAACCAGCCTGGGTGCTAGGCTGGGTTTGTGGGGCTGTAAGGGGCCCTTACATGGTACTTAAAGACTTTGACACAGTTCTCCCCTGTGTCTGCCACAAAGAGGTGCCCGAACGAGGAGCAAGCCACACCCGTGGGTCTCCTCAGCCCTGTGGACACCAGGCAGATGGGTGCCCCGTTCTCTGGGAACAAGTGGACCGTACGGCGCTGCTCATCTGCCACCAGGATGCTGCCATCCACATCCACACAGACCCCAGCGGGGTTCCCAAACTGGTGCCCGTACTTGCTGCTGAGGGAGCAGAGGAGCTTGCGGCTGCTCATGAAGACCTTGACATCTCCACACTCCTCGCTTACCACAAAGCCCCCGTTGGGTGCTGGGCTGACATAACGTGGGCCCTGCAGGTCAGAGACCGAGTGGATGTTGAGTATCCTGAAGGCATGGTCCAGAGCAAAGCTGTGCACTTGGCCTTGTGCATAGTCTGCAACCAAGATCTTGCCCGTGGAGTCCACTCCGATGCCCCTGGGGGAACCGACCTTCCTGATCTTTATCCATTCCCCCTTGGGGAGGGTGCTGTGAGGGTTGAAGACCCAGATGGCTCCATTCATCATGTCAGCTACAGCCACCAACCCCCTCCGAGTCAGTGTCACATCTTCTGGCAAGAAAGTGCTGCTTTCCTTCTTGGTTTGCTGGCAGGGCAGGGACTGCAGGGTTTGGCCTCTGCTGTTGAGGACGTGGACCCAGGGAGCACTCTCAGCTGTCACATAGATGGAGCCATCCAGGGAGCAATGGATCCCACTGACTCCTCCGTAGCGGTTGCCAGTGGGGTTGGGGATCCGCTGGACCAGATCATCCTGGCAATAGTGAAGGAGGTTCTTGATGTTGTCCAGGTCTCCACACAAGTTTTTGGCTTTGCCTGCCAGCTCGTGGACTTGCTGCTCTGTCACCATGCCCATGCCACGCTGGCCTCTCAGCAATGGGCTGGCTGTCTGCAGTGTGGAGATTGACTTCAGCTGGAGGGTGTAGATGGTTTTCAGAAGCTTCTCTTTCTGCTGGCTGGTCTCCAGAGTGTAGTCCATGACAAATCTCTTCTTCCTGTTTGGGGAAATCAGTGGGACCATTACTGTCCCTGCCTGCTGCCATCCCTGGGGACGTGCTCTGGGCTCAGCTTCTTGCTCTCCACACAGGGTGAAGGTGTTGGTGCTACTCTGGATTCACTCAGGTGCAACAGAGACTAGATTATAATCCTGCCAGTGATTTATGTGCTTAGGTTATAAAGACAAACATGGACAGGGAGGAGTTGGCAAGCTGGATCTGCAGCAGGAGGAACCAGACCAAAAGGTCTATCAGCTTCAACACCAGCTTGGCTGGTGCCAGACCTGGCCTGAGAATCTGTGTGTGGAGGAGAACCCAGTATGTGAGCACACTGAAAGGCATCTCCACCTCTCCAGTTCCTGACATGAATGGCTTCTCTCAGACCTTTAACACTTAACATGATTTTCTCATGTCTCCCAACCATGCTCAGTCCATGAGACAACACTTGAGACCCTGAGGATGACAATTCCTGCACTCTCACCTGAGCCATACTTGCCCAGTCCCTCTCTTTGCTAAGGGCAGCTCCCTCCGTACCCCCAAAAATCAAATTATTCCTAAAACAGCCAAACACTTGTCAGGAAGAAGAAGGGAGGTACTGCTCTGAAGGACACGTTCAACCCACATGATTTTTTCAGACACCAGAGCTCCCACAATTTCTCTTTTGCCCACTCTCCCTCTGTTCTAAAACCATAAGGAATGAGTCCCCCAAGCAGCAGAGGTGAAAACCTGGCTCTGCTGTGTGCTCTGCAGGGTTTGGCTGGAGCAGAGCTCATAGCACACAGCCAGGAGATGGTCAGAGAAATGTTAAGTGAAATGTGGACTCATGAAGTTAACTCCCTTCTCAGGGAGGCAGAAGTTAACTCGGCTTTAAACGTGTTTATAATTAATATTATAATGGACACACGTGGCTGTTCTGAGTTGTTTGCAAGCCACAGCTCCAGCTTTATCACCTGTGATGGATGGGATCATGTGCAACCTGCTCTAGCTATACCAAGGGGCATGGACTAGATGAGCTCCAGAATTCTGTGATTATCTGGTATCTTGTTCTCTATGCTGCCTGCACCAGCAATACATCCCCAAGCCAGACCTGAAATAACACAATTGCCTGGAAGTCACCCCCTGAATACTTGCACAGCTATCAAATGCCAACACATGGTGGAGGAGGTGAGTGTGAATATGGAGGGTATCCAATTTCTGCTATTTTCAGGGCTTGAGAAGAGCTTTGCCACCTTCTTCCCCTAAGTGGTTGTGTTTTATGCCTTGGGCAGCAGAGACCTGGTAGGTGGAAGCTGCTGGGTGGAAGCTGCAAGCCCTCCACTGGCCCCATGGCTGCTTGCTGGGGTCTTCTTTCACAGCCAGCCATAGTTTAAAATCCAAGGAACTGGATTTACAGTCCAGTCAGGGGAAACTGAGTCACCACTCAGGGAGCTGACTTGGCAACATCCACACACCCAGCCCTACGGAGTCTTCACCTCACTTCCAGGGTGCTGGGCACCCAAAGCTGCCTCATGCCCTTGATGCTGTATCCTGAGCTAAGCCTGAGCTGCTCATCCACAGGTCTAAGCCCAGAAAAAGGCTCCTGATGCTGTCCCCAGCACAGCTCAGGCCAGTGACCACCTCTGTGTGACCACGAGCCCAGCTCTGCAGATCCTGTACCTCTGTCCTGATGTCCTGGGGGCTGCTCCTCCTTCCCTGGCAGCTCTGTCACCACCAGCTCCGTCCTTCGTCCTGGCCAGGTTCAGGGCACAGCCAGGGATATTGTGTTGTTAGTGACGGGTGATTGCCCTCCAGCCTGGGTGAACACAAAGGCTCCTTGTGCTGACAACCAGAAGCAACAAGATGAGGGCTGATACACTCGGGTTTTATTCCCTCCTGGTCTCCTGCCCAGACAGAAGGTGCCTTTCCTGCAGGATTGGGCTGTTTCTCTTCTACCTGCCCCTGCCAGAGGGAGGAAAAGCCCCAAGGTGACCACCTGTGGGGACAACCCGAGGCTTTTATGTCAAGGGAAAGGCACTGATGTGCTGCACTTCTCCCTTAAGGTGAGACTCAGCTGCTGGGGAGGGACAGGGACACTCTGACACCTTGTCACAGGGCTCCTGGCTGGTCTCACTGCACACAATGTGTGCCTCACTCTCCACACCTGCAGAAAGGAGCTGGGTGATTTCTGCCATGTCAGGCTTTGAGGTCTAGCAATGGAAGAGGGAGATCAGCCAGGGCTCCTGGGCACAGCCCTGCTCTCCTTCTCCATGCTGCTCAACCCTCACTCCCCCCCAGCTGGACAGATCTGTGTCTGGAGCTGACAGGGGTGTTTATCAGTTCAGCTCAAGCAAAGAGGCTCACGGTTAAAAGCAGAATAAACCAGGACCAGCCTGCAAGGGGCTGGTTGGACCTGCCCTCTCTCCCTGTTGTCCTTGCTTGGCCTACCCTGACCAGCACTGAGCTCAAAGCAGCTGCCCTAAAGCTGTCCAAGGCTTGAAGAATTTAGCGTCTCTTCATTACTTGGATGATCTGAAGGTAAATGAAGTTTAGATCAGACTCCTCACAACTTTTGGGATGCTCAGAGGAGCTGTGTGTGCCTGGCACTCCAGACGAAGGCTGTGGGTTGGGATCTGGTTGGCTGCAGGAGATGGGGAAAGGGATCTGCTTCCAAAGCCCAGAGGCTGGGTACTCCCTGTTTCAGGTCCTTCTGGTCCCATATCAGTTTGTCCCCAAAGCTCACAGCATCTGGGAGGCTGCTTCAGACCTCCAGCCAGCCAAAATTACAAAAATAACTTGACATGACAAGTGCTGGGGCTGCTCCACCAGAGCCCCAGCAGGATGGTAGGCAGCTTCAAAAACCATCTCCCAGGGCAACAGGGTCTGACCTTTTGTTTCGCTGTTGTGTGCTCCATCACCAGGATAAACAAACACAGCCTGGCCCTGGGGCTCCCGTTCACCTTTCCAGGACTGTCACAACCTGTGACTGTGGCTCTGTCACAACCTGTTTGAAAGCCACCCCTGAACCCCAGGAGATGCCTGTGTCATGGCAGGGCTCTGGCACAGTCCCTGCCCACGCCAAGGCAGGAAGCTGCAGGGTTCTAGGATGGGGGCATGGTCCTTCTGATGGATGGGGGAAATGAGTTGGGGTCCAGTTCAGGCTTTCTTGGAGCACATCACTCCTCCCCTTGGGTCTTTTTTCTTCCTTGGCCCAGGGACAGCTTCAGGAGGAACGTAAGAGCTTGGAGTCTCTGCCAGTTCCCATGTCCAGGGAGATGGACACAGCAGCCACTTGGCACTGTGCATGTGTGAGGAGGAAGATCCCATGGGATGGGTTGATTGCTACCTAGTCATGGATTTGTGGGAAAAAAGATCCAAACTCAACCCCTGGGAATACTGAGGATAGATCACACCTCCATGGTTGAGGACAGGGGGACATGGGTGGCCATGGCACCTATGGATCATTCGTTGTTGTGGGGCAATGAGCCCCCTCTGTAGTCCTCTCAGTTCCTGAGAACTCCAAACTTGAGAGTTCCAGCAGTCCTCAGCCTGCCCCAGTGCTCCCCACCAGCAGCACGGGGAGTTTTTAGTGCTGTGATTGTTTGCTGAGAGCAGGACCTCCACGGTGGTTGTGGGGATGAGGGGCAAGTGTCTGGCTGGTCCTGGCTGGCCAGGACCTTTTCCTTCAGCAGACACCAGGCAGCTCCCTCTGACT
Source organism: Calypte anna (assembly GCF_003957555.1). Lineage (NCBI taxonomy): Eukaryota > Metazoa > Chordata > Aves > Apodiformes > Trochilidae > Calypte > Calypte anna. The sequence goes on from NC_044260.1 coordinate 12,350,156, forward strand.
GAACAGCCAGGGTGATGATTGGCACCAATTACCAAAAAGCTGCAATTTACCACGTTTTGGTGTGCGTGCAACAGCAAGTGGTGTCCCAGGACTGCCACACAGGTGCTCTCAGGGCTTCAGTCAGCATTGGAGGAACATTTCCTCCTTCCCTCTGATCCCTTTGACTCTCAGCATCTTCCCCCACACCCCAAGGGTGCAGCAGCAGAGAGCACCCAGCCCTGGTGGCCTTGGCCCTGCTGAGCATCTCTTGTGTGGCTTTGGTGCCAGCAAAGCCCCTGGTGTGCAGCCTCCAGGCAAGAGGAGGTCAAACACCATCCTCACCCTGCCCTAACCCACCCTGCCCCAGGGAAACCCTCTCCCCACTGAGCTTGGCTGCCTTTGGGAAGCATCCGTGCTGTTTTCACCTGCCCCTGTTTTCACTTTTAAGTACTTTAAACCTTCAGAGCTTCCCTCTGGGGGCCTTTGATCCAACTCCAAAGCCAGAATAGTTCTGCCCTGGGCAAATACCCAGGGAAACCAACTGATCCATTTCTCTAGGAGCAAGGAAAGGAAACCTTCAATTGCAACACCAGCTGAGCAGGGGGGAAAACCCAGCAGGAAAATTGTGTAGCTTTTCATACTCTTTTTTTCTTTCCATGCTTAAAGCAGAGAAGCTGGAGTAGCTGCTCCTCCACCATTGCTCACACTGGCTGCACACCGTGGGGGGATAGAGAAAAGAAGCTGCAACCTACCTGAGCAGTCCTGGAGCTGCATTCCCTCAGGATGGCCCTGCAGGTCAATGTTGGGGTTCTTCAGCCTGGAGAAGCCTGAGGGGAGACCTTAGGGAACCTTCTGGTACCTGGAGGGGCTGCAGGAAAGCTGGGGAGGGACTTGGGACAAGGACTTGGAAGGATGGGATGATGATGAATAGTTTTAAACTGGAAGAAGGGAAATCTAGGTCAGACATTAAGAAGGAATTCTTTGGTGTGAGGGTGCTGAGTCCCTGGCCCAGGTTTCCCAGAGAAGCTGTGGCTGCCCCATCCCTGGCAGTGTCTCAGCCCAGGCTGGATGGGGCTTGGAGCAACCTGGGCTGGTGGGAGGTGTCCCTGGGCATGGCAGGGGGTGGCACTGGATGAGCTTTAAGGTCCATTCCAACCAAACCATTTTGTGTTTAGATGTTTCTATGACTTGAACATAGGGTGATGCCTCTCAGCTGCCTGATCTGTGCTCCTCTTCCCCCCATGGAGATGATCCCAAGAGGGTGAGGAGGATTTGCTGCTCGAATTTGGGTGGGAGTGGGCTGTGGTTTCTCCTGCCAGTCTGAGATGTGGTGGGAAGAGGTGATGCCTTTCACAGCCCCTGCTGTCCTCCTGCACCTCTGCAGTGACTGTCCCCTTCCATCCCCAAAATTCCCTGCTGCCCCTTTGCCACCAAGCCAGGGAAATGAGGTTGGTGGTATTTTGGGGGGTCTGTGGGATGCTCCCACACTAAGTGTGGGGCTGCCCTGCTCTTGGGAAGCAGCCCTCCTGCCCTCCCCCCCAAACCAGGGCTGTGTTCTGGCGTGCCTGGCTTGTCCCTGCTCTGTGTCCCCTTGCTGTTGACCCTGGACAAGCATGGAGCCAGACGTCACAGCCATGCCAACAGGGCTGGAAAACTGGTTGGGGATTTAGCAAATCCACACTCCATGTCCTCATCTCTCTGCTTCCCTGGGGCCACATCCTTGTGCTGATGGGATGGAGAGAGCCGCAACCTGCACAAGGAACCTTGAAACCTCATTCCTTCCACTGCCTTTCGAGATAAGCCTTCCCCCAGGGTCTGTTTATTAGGAAACTTCTCCCTCCCCTTCCAGTCCCTGAGCTCTCCTTTGCTCTTGAACCCAGAGGAGAAGGAATACTTGAGCAGGAGCAGCTGTACCCACCTGGGGCTAGCAATACATAAAAGTTGTGCAGCTCCATTGACCAGGAGCTGCTGGGCTCCAAGCTTCCCTGGGGACCTGCTGTGACCCCAGATCCCCAAAGCCCTTGGAGAAGGGGGTGGAGGGGGAGCTGCTGGACTGGGCAGGGGTTTGGCTGTGTCCTCCAGCTGGTGACTGGGAGTGGTCTTGGCTTGGCAGGGAAGGTGGGGGGGACGTGTGAGTTGGGGAACTTTGGTCAACCATGACCAAGAAAGATTGCTATCGGGTGGGTCTGCTGGAAGGGGCAGGTAATGGCTCCCTGTCAGATGCCTTTGGGGTGACCAAATAGCCGTGTAATGGGCCCTGCCATGGCGTGGGCTGAGGGCCCTGGGGGTGCAGATTGCAGGCTGGATAAGCCACCCCAGTAGTTTGCCTCCCATCCCCTATTTACCTGCAAAGGTAAAAGCTTTCTTCTCTTCAACTGCAGTGCTGCCACCAGCTCAGCTGCCTCCTGAGGGTCTCATCTTGGTGGTCCAAAGGCAAGGGGCAGGGGACTGCCCTGGAAGGCCATGGCAGGACAGGAAGGGGAACCATCCCTTCTGCAGGGTGCCACCAGCACCTCTAAGGACAAGGTGCAAAGGATGAGTGGCACTGGAGATGGAGAACTTGACCCCATGTCCCCCTCTCTGCTCTTCCCTGCACCTTGTGGTCCCGTGGTTCAGCCATGGGAGCTCATCAAGGGACTTGGGTGGCCTCTTCCCAAAGGAAATCAAATGCACCTTGTGCTGGGCACTGGGGAGGCTGCACCTCCAAACCTGGGGTCAGTTTGGGACCCCCATGACCAGAAGGACATTGAGGGGCTGGAGCATGTCCAGAGAAGGGAATGGAGCTGGGGAAGGGTCTGGAGCACAAGTCTGAGCAGGAGGGGCTGAGGGAGCTGGGGGTGTTGATCCTGGAGCAGAGGAGGCTGAGGGGAGACCTTCTGGCTCTCTGCAACTGCCTGAAGGAGGTTGGAGCCAGGGAGGGTCGGGCTCTGCTCCCAAGGAACAAGGGATGGAACAAGAGGAACTTTTGGCCTCAAGTTGTGCCAGGGGAGGTTTAGGTTGGAGCTTGAGAGAAACTTCTTCACTGAAAGGGTTGTCAAACACTGGCCCAGTCTGCCCAGGGAGGCTGTTGAATCCCCATTCCTGGGGGATTTCAAAGCTGTGGAGATGTGGTGGCCTGGACTCGGTAGGACTGGGTTAATGGTTGTACTGGTGCTGATCCATCAGAAGGAAGGAGTCAAAACCCAGCCACAAAACTACTGAGCACCTGCAGCCAGTGCCAACACCTGGCCCCATGGTGCTGATGGCTAATCCCAAAACTCTGAAACCTGGGGAGAGCTTGGCTGGGTGATGGAGACCCATGATGTGGGGCCAGGCTCCCCAGGAAGGACACCACCACAGACAGCAGCAACTCCTGCTTGGAGCTTTTCCCTTTAATGGTTTGGTTTTTGTTTTATACATTCGTTAAACTGTGAACAATAAATACTGTGTGAGCAGCCCCCACCTCCCACTTGCTCCCCCCCGAGAGCTTTCTGCAGAGGTGAAGGAGAACAGGGGCTGCTGGTGCTGGCTCTGCCTGTGGGAGAGGGGCCCAGCTGGCAATTCGGGCCCATGGAGCAGGTCAGCATCCTGGCTGGGGATGGCAGGATGGAGTCAGGAGCTGGGGATGGAAAGGTGACTCGTGTGCAGGTAATATCACAGATAAAAAGGGGTGAAAAGCAGCACTGCCTGGTGGTCTGGCCATGGATCTCCTGCTGATGGTCCCAGAGCTCAGCTACCCAGGTGGCCAAGTTCATTTGAGGTTCTGCTAAGAAAAACAGCATAATGTTTGAGGCTGGGGGGAGATGGTGCTTCTGGGCAGGCAGAGGGACCTCCCCATCTTCTGGTTCCTCAGAGGAGGTAGAGGCTGAGTGGGCAGGGAAAATGGGGCTTCAGCTTCTGGGTTGTGCCTGTGGGTACCCTGCTGTCAGCTGGGTCCATGGGAGATGCTCAGAGAAGCTGAGTTGGAGGAGCATTGGGAGCCCTGAGATAGGGGAACAGGGAAGGGATGGTTGGGGGGGACAATATCTGCCAGGGCTTTGTGAACAAGGGACCTGGGAAGGGGTGGGTGACAGAGGGACAGAGAGTGACAGAGCAGCACAGGATGGCACAGGAGGCTGGAGATATTCTGGCTCTTCTCAGTGCCAGGAACAACTCACCAGGGCTGCTGAAGGTCCTGGGTAATAACAGGAGAACCCATCATCTCCTGAGCTGGGAGTGTGGATGGAAGAGGAAAGGTTTCTTCAAGCTGAGGAGAGCACTTTATACCTACCACAGCGGGAGGGAGCCCAAGAAATTCTGACCCAAGCCTGGGGACATCTCAACCAGAGCAGATGCTGCTCAGCAGAGTGGCAGGGGACAGGGAGGTGTGACTGCCCTGTGCTGATACCAAATTGGCCAACAGAGCCTCCAGAGAGCACCAGGAGAAGGTGACCTTTCAAAAGACCAATGCTCACCCTACAAACAGCAGGGACCTGCCTGGGGAGCTGTGTCCCAACTCCTCTGACTGAGGGGTGGCTGTTCAGCATCATTCCAGGCCATCCCTTGATAAGTTTTTTTAGGGCTTTTTCCCCTTGAGCAGTGGGGTTGTAGCAGCAGCATCTCACCCATTTTGCTGCCCCGTGTGCCATCATTTGGGGGATTAGGACTTGGGAGTGGGCAGGGGCTCACGGGAGCTGTGCTCTGCAGGACAGGGGACTTTGTGAGGGACATGCACTGTGTCTGCATAGGGACAGAGGGTGGGAAGGAGCTTTCTGTGTGAGGTGAAAGAAGGAGCCAGACACTGGAGAATTGGTGGGCAGGAACAAGTCCCCACAGCCCAGCAGTCCCCACACATGGCAGGAGAGCTCAGGACCCTGCTATGGAGCTGTGGCAAGGTGGCTCCCAGGTCATCTTCTCCTTGTGTTCTTGTCTGCAATGTAGGAAGTTCTTGGCCTTTGGGTCATCCGATTCCTTGCTATGGCCATGGGCCACGGGGTGACCATGTCACCGTGGGGCAAAGCCACCATGTCTTTGCTCTGCACAAGGTGACAGCCACAGTTTGAGCACAACTATGTCTGGACCAAAGCTTGGCCTTGAAGATACCATGTCTGTGGCCCCTCCCTTGTCCACAGATCATGGGAGCTGGCTTGCAGAAGTCCCTGAGTGTCTCTGATGAGAGGGCTGGATGAGCCTTCTGCTGAAAGCTTGGTGATGCTTTTAGCAGTTCTTTATTTTTTATTTTTTTTGCCTGCTAGGCCCTTTCAAAGGGAGCTCCAAGAGCAGGGAGCTGAGGCTGTGAAGCATGCAGAGCCCAGGAGCACCATCCTTGACATGGGGGTAGGACAGGGACTGTTTTTTTACACCTTGTGGATTCAGCTGAGGGAGGTAGCTGGGACCCCACACCACATGGCCCCAGCCAGCCAGGGGTTGAGCTTTCATCCAGGGGGAAGAGGGGGAGTGGAGAGGTGGGACTTGAGGAAGGTGAAGCATGAGGTGGTCAGTGAGATCCAGGAGCTTTTGAGCAAGGTGAACTTAGGGGTCAGCATGCAGGGGGCTGTGGACACACACTGGGTCTGTCTCACTGGGAAGGCTGCAGGACAGGGAACGCTGGATGGCCCGGCAGCTCAGGGATCCATCCTCGGTGCTGACTGGGAGCTGAGGACCTTGGGTGGTGCTGGATCTCCCATCAGAGCAGAGCAGGACACTGGAGTCTGCCTCACACTTGGTGGTCCGGCTGTAGAAGGGCTCCATGACGTGTCTGAGCTCCAGGGGCATGGAGAGGGGCAGGAGCTCAGCCTTGATCACAGCCCCCAGGTGGGACTCGGAGGAGGAGGAGGATGCCCGGAGGTTCTCGGAATGGCTCATCTTGATCAGCAGGTCGATGGTTTTGTTCTCAGCCTCCAGGAGGCAGCTGGGTAGCCCCTCCCCATCCCCAGCCTCCCTGGTGGCTGTAAATTTGGTGTGAGCACCTTGGTCTTTGCCATGGAGCTTCTCATTTCCCAGGCTCACGTTGCAGGGCTCCTTCCTGGCCTGCTGCACCTTCTCCAGTCCTTCTGAGGGTCTCTTCACCGAGAGGTCCAGAGGTCCCTCGTGGGGTTTGGTGGCTTTTTCCAGAGCCTGGTGGATGTGGTAGAGCTCCCTACGGATTTTGACCAGCTGGTCCCTAAGCTCTTTTTGTCCAGGGGTGTCTTCCTGTGCTAGATCAGACAGTTTCTTTTCCACTTCTTGGTACTCCTCTAAGGTTTTGGACAGGTCCCCAATAAGCATGGTTGTGGCCTCAGAGTCTGGCATGGTGGCAGAAGTCTCTTGGGATCTGCTCTGCTTGCAGAATGGGTCCAGGTCAGCACCCACAGAGGGAAGAACTTCAGTGTCATTGCTCCTCTCTGGTTCTTCAGGACAGCCTGGGAGGACCTCTGTGTGCCAGTGGTCCAGGGCCTTGGGGTTATGGCCAGGGCTGGCCCTTGAACCACTGCAGAGAAGATGTGAGTACAATCAGTTAGGAAAGAGGCAGGGAAATCCCTGGGCATGTGTCCAGGACCAGCAAACCTGGATTCATCCAGGGTTCCTACACTCTCTGCTCCCAGCATGAGACCCTTCCAGGGCTTTGGTCTGAGCACGCAAAGCCCTGGCTGGACCTTCTCCTGGAATCCTTCTCCCTGGAGGTGGATTGACCCTGACATGGGAGCACCCACCAACAAGGAGACACCAGTATGGGGAGATGGTGCTGATTAATGATCCTCAGCAAGCCAAACCTGGCTTCTCTTTGCTGTGAGGGTGCTGAGCCCCTGTCCCAGGTTTCCCAGAGAAGCTGTGGCTGCCCTATCCCTAGCAGTGTCTCAGCCCAGGTTGGATGGGGCTTGGAGAAACCTGGGCTGGTGGGAGGTGTCCCTGCCCATGGCACAGGATTGGAACATGATGATCTTTAAGATCCCTTCCAACCCAAACCATTCTGTGATTCTTGGAGCACTGGAAAAAAATTGATGTAAATAGCCATCCCACAGTCCCAAAGGCTCAGTTGGGGGGCATCTCCCCATCCTGCCTGAGAGCAGGGAAGAGGCAGGTGGAGACAGAAAACCATGGAGAACTTCTGCAGAGAAAGGTCCTCCAGGTGACAAAATCAGTGGGGCTTACAGTGACATTTTTCTTGGAGCCACAGCTGGACTGGCACAACCAAGGGAGGAAGTGAAATTCTGTTCAGAGGAGATGTGCACATTTCTAGCCCCAGGTAAAAGGAAATGTTTGGGAACAGGCCCCTCCCTCTGGGCTTGGAAACCAGAAGGCAAATCAAATGAATGCAAATGTGTGTGTTTAAAAATAGGTGAGGAGAGTTCCAGGATACCCAAGTGGGGACCCAAGAGGAGATTTCCTGGTGTCAGGGAGCACAGGTCCACACCACCCAGACATCACATCATTTCTGGCTCCACAGAAAAGAGGGGAAAGGGAGGGAGAGCAAGTGGGGACAGAGCTCAGGTGCTTGGGCAAACCTGAAGGCTACTGGAGGACCAAAGCCCTGCTCTGAGCAGGAATGGACCACCTGGAACCTGCTCAGCCCACCTGATGGATTAGAGGCCAGCAGGGGCATCAGTAATACATGGGGGGTATGAAGATGATGTTTAGGGCCAACCAGCTGTGAGGAAGAAGCAGAGAGATCCCAGGCACCTTACCTGCCCTGGTAGCTGAGTTTTCCAGGCATCAGCCTGTCAGATCCTATCCCATCCAGCCCATTGGCATTGAACTTCCTCTTCAAGGAGTTGCTTGGAGGGCTGCTGGTCTCCAGAGAGTTCCCCACTGGTACCTCTGTCTTCTGGATGCTGCTGGGTCCAAAAGTGTCATCCTTCATCCCCATCACATTCTGGTAGGTGTCAGTGGTCGGCTTTTTGCGTGGGTTGCTGAGACCCAAAGGGAGGTTGTTCCCCTTCTCCTGGGACAGCCATTTCTCCTCTTCCTCCTGTCCCAGCATGGCAGGGTGGCTGAGCTCAGAGGCCGACTCCTCTCTGGCACCTTTGGACCAAGGAAAACCCGTCTTCAGAACCGGAACCTTCAGCAGCCCTGCTTTGTTCAGCTCACTGGGAGGTTTGGCTTGGGGTGGTGTGGGCATGACAGAGCCCACCAGGTGCTGGGCTTCTGGCTTGCTGGAGGACATCTTGCTTTCTGTGGAGCCAAAGGTGTGCTCGAAGAGCAAGGGGTAATAGAAACGGGGCAGGAAGGAGGAGGAGGAGCGCTCGGGGCTCTGGAGGGACTGGAAGTGGGGGGTGTGTGGGTGCATCAGCTGTGCTGTGGAGGCCAGGAAGGGCAGCTGAGCCAAATGAGGGTGGGCTGCAGCACTGTTGGTCATGGTGGGGCTCAGGTAGGAGAAGAGACTGGGGTTTAGTGGGTAGTTGATACCCAGCAGTGAGAGGTTGAGGCCCTGAGGTTCGTGGTAGTCGCTGTAGGCTGGAGGGGGGTAGCAGGGGATGATGTTGCTGTCAGAGCAAGGTGGAGGGACTTCAGGTGTGCTCCTCCTTTGCCCGTTTGCCACCAGCTTCCACTGCTCCATGAGGATCCCGCTGCTGGCCAGGCATTTCTTTGGCACTTTGCACTGCTTTGGCTTAGCATCTAGGTCTGGGGAAGCCATTTCTCTGCTTTTCATGACGTGGTTCTTGAGGGAGAAGACATCCGTGATGATGAAGTCAGGCTCAACCTCCTTACAAGGCTTTTCCCTCTTGTTCTTGAAACCAAAGACCAAAGTATTCACTTCTGGTTCAGTCAGGTCTCCTTGGCAACTCACCTCTTCGTTCTTCCCTTTCTTCTCCCCTGTATCCATCTCCCTCAACAGGCCAGCAACATCCTCCTCCTCCTCTTGGAAATGTCCACCTTCTTCACCAGCCCCTTCCACAGGCAGGATCTCCACCCCTGACATCACCTTGTCCTCATTGCCATCCCTCCCAGAGCCCTGTTTGGTCCTGACTGAGCCTCCTGGGGTGGCTGTGGGGTCACAGCTCTCCTGCTCATCCCGTCTCCCACGCAGGCGGGAGCTCCCCGATGCCTGCAGGAGCCTCAGCTCAGGATGGAGCAGATTTCCCTTCTTGTAGGGCCAGTCAGACTCGATGAGGAGAGAGAGGGAGTTCTTGCAGAGGCTGTACTTCATGTGGTTGTAGAGGTGGGACTTCTCCATGCAGGTGAAGGGACACTGGAAGCATTTGTAGTTGTACGGCTTGCCCCACGGCCTCGGGATGTAGTGGGGCTTCTTGGGCTTCCTCTCCTTGTGCTTGTAGACTGAGGTCAGCTTGCAGCCCATGTCGTCCTTGGACATGGTGGTGGGTGCCTGGAGATGCCTCCTGGTGGGAACAAAGGCTCACGGTGCGTGGGGCTTCCCACACCTCTCCAGGAACCACGGTGTGCCCTGGAAAAAGGACAGCATGGAGGTGGTGAGATGTGCCTCCAGCTCCCGGGGGGGTTGTCTTGACCTGGGCTGGGCAGCCTCAGGAGATTAAGATTGAATCCCCCCTAAACTCTTGCTCAGAGAGAGTTATATGACCACTGAGCAACTGGAGTTGGCCCCTCTATCCTGTCCTTATCTCTATTGTTATCTATCCCTCTATCTCTATGCTTATCTCTATCCTTATCTATCTGTAGTGAAATGAGGCAAACAGGTGCCACTGATTACCAGGTAGTGGGCATGAGCTTGTGTTAAGCCCCTTTTATTGGCCCCCTAATCCTGCTCATGGGCAGTGGGGGCCCACCCTAATCAGGCACAGGTGGGATTAACACAGCTCATGCCCACTACCTAGTAATTAGTGGCACCTGGTTGCCTCATTTCACTACATCTATCCCTCTATCCTTATCTCTTTCCTTATCTCTATTTCTATCCTTATCTATCCCTCTATCTCTATCCTTATCTCTATTTCTATCCTTATCTATCCCTCTATCTCTATCCTTATCTCTATCTCTATCCATATCTCTATCCTTATATCTATCCTTATCTCTATCCTTATCTATCCCTCTATCTCTATCCTTATCTCTATCCCTATCTCCATGTGCAGTCCCTACACCTCAGGCAGCCCTTTTTCTGGCAGAACTTTGGTTTGGTTTGAGGGGTTTTGGACACCACTTCCCACATCAGACCCTGAAGTTTGGTCCCTCCCTGGCTCTACAGGGTGACCCCAGGGAGTGGAGCTGCTGGGACCTAGTTCTGGAGCTTCCATAGTTGGGATTTAAACCCAGGCCAGGGATGGAATTTTTCCCTACACACCATTGCTGGGCTGGTGTCTGCTGGCCCCATTATGAACCCTCTTTTGTCAAACCACCCCAGGGGAAGAGGAAAACAAAGATTCTTACAGCTCAGCCACCTCGAGGTGACATTGAAGTTCTCAAGCCACTTGCCTGTCCAGCTGGAATTTCTTGGGAATTCCCCAGCCCAACCCAGGGGCAATTTCCCTGCTCAGGGCAGGGAATGAAGGAAAAACCTACCTGCACCCCAAAAGTTGCTGTCTGCTGGGGTGCTGCAGTGCCAGAGCCACTCAAGATGTCCCAAAGCTCATGCTTTGGGGGCTAAAGGCAACCCTGCACAGGAACAGTTGTGAAGAGGATGGGTGGATGGAGAGGCAGGACAGGGAGAGGCTGCAGGAGCTGATCCTGTCCCTGGGACAGGGTAAATTAGCCTAGAAAACCAATCCAGGCTAAACCCAACCTTCCAGTTGTCTATTCCACGATGGAAATGTCTTTGAATCATCCCCTGCAGCCTCCTGATGCAGGGAAGGCCTTTGTGTGCTTCCCATTGCAGCCCCCCTGGGGATAGCAGGGTCCTGCCTGTCCCCCACCATGTCCCCTCTCTTGTCCCACAGCAGGGGGGAGCACAGCACCCCTGCTCCTCACCTCCCAGAGGAGATGCAGAGGCTCAGGGCTCACAACCTTGGCCTCCTCCATGGATGGTCAAGAAGCATCTCCTGTGGTGACAGAGCACCCAGCACTGCATCTCCCCCCTCCAGATGCTTTGCTCTGAAGGAACTTGGGGCATCATCCCCATTAGAACAAAATCTGCATCTCTCCTGGGGAGGGCAGAGGGTTTCAGGGCTTGCTCAGCATGCCTGGGGCTCATATCTCCAGGTGAGATCCTTCCTTCCCATAGCAGATTCCATGGCAGAGCTCTACCCCAGGAGACCCCATGTCCTTGGGGATACACAGCCCTGGAAGGAGAGGGGACAGCAGCAAGTCCAGATTGTCACCAAGTGGCAGCTGGAGCCACTTGGGGAAACAATCTGCTCCCAGTTTTGGGGGGAGAAGGATTTCAAACTGGAAGAGGAAAGATGGGATCTGAGGAAGAAATTCTTTGAGGGTGCTGAGCCCCTGGCCCAGGTTTCCCAGAGAAGCTGTGGCTGCCCCATCCCTGGCAGTGTCTCATCCCAGGTTGGATGGGGCTTGGAGCAACCTGGGCTGGTGGGAGGTGTCCCTGCCCATGCAGGGGTTGGGATTAGATGATCCCTCCCAACCCAAACCAGCCTGGGATTCTATGAGGAGATCAGGAGGAGCTGAGGGGGAGCTGGGTGCTCTGGCCCCGTTGCGATGCACGCCGCCTGTTTGCAGGTCTGTTGAACAAACATTTGCTGTTTCTATGCCAGAGGCAGATTAAATCTTTGCTGGGAGACTGGAACTGGTTGTTCCATTCCTGCACACCTGATCTTCCTCCTCCAATACCAAAGCTGCTCCTTCCCCTCCCGTGCCTGTCGGGACCGAGGACATCAGGGAGATTTCCCACTCTGGGACGGGCATCTCGACCACTTCCCAAGCAGTTGGGAGAGGAAAAACAAGGGAGAAGAAGGAGGAGAGGGTGGGAAAAGCCCGGCGTGAGAGCCAGGCGGGGTCTAGTGGAGCGGAGGCATCCCGGGAGCCGGATCCGGCCCCCTGGAGCTGGGATCCAGGCGTTGCAGCTCCTGGTTGCTGAGCAGTTCCCGCACCAGCAGATCTTCGTGGTCTGCTGAGTCTCTCTCTGCCACAACACATTATTTCCAGTGGGCTGTCAGCTGCGGCGTGGGGGCCGTGCCCGCGGGCAGCGTGCGGCCGGGACCCTGCACCTGTGCCTGGGAATTGCCGCATCCCTGCTCGGCTCCCCGGGATCGCCGAGGGGAGATGAGGTGGGGAGGGGGGGAGGCACGGTCAGATGGAGGGAACTGAGCTGCAAGGGGACGGGAAAGAGAGGGAGAGACAAAGGGAAGGAAGGTGGAGGAGATACCCAGGAAAGACATCTGAACTCCCTGCTGCTCTGGGATTTAAGAAATCCCAGCCTGGTCCCCGGGATGCAGGGGTGCTCATGCAGCCAGCAGGGCATCACACCAAACCTCCATCCAGCTCCTGTCAGCCAGCTGCCCAGGGTGCAGAGACAACATAGAATCACAGTGTAGCCAGAGGAGCCTTTCTTGTTCCTGAAGCTCGATGAGCTGCTGGCCTCTCCATTGCCTCGCACAAGAGTGAGTTCAGCTGGACTGCCCTCTGTGGGTGTGTGTCCCACCTTTATTGGCCCCCTGGTAATAGGGGGCCTGCCCTAACCAGGCACAGGTGGACTCACACCCACTCTTTGGCAACTCGAGGCACCTGGTTTATCTTGTTTCTCTACATCACAGAATTGTTTGGATTGGAAGGGACCTCTAAAGCTCATCCAGTCCAACCCCCTGCAGTCAGCAGGGACACCCTCAACCACATCAGGGTGCTCAGAGCCTCCTCAAGCCTCACCTTGAACATCTCCAGGGATGAGGCCTCAACCACCTCCCTGGGCAACCTGTGCCATTGTTCCACTGCCCTCATGGTACAGAACTTGTTCCTAACACCCAGTCTAAATCTGCTCTTCTCTAATTTAAAGCCATTGCCCCTCATTCTGCTCCTATTTTCTTGACCCCTACAGCAGCCTGTGTTATCATAGAATCATAGAATGGTTTGGGTTAGAAGGGATCTCAAAGATCATCATGTTCCAACCCTGTGCCATGGGCAGGGACACCTCCCACCAGCCCAGGTTGCTCCAAGCCCCATCCAACCTGGGCTGAGACACTGCCAGGGATGGGGCAGCCACAGCTTCTCTGGGAAACCTGGGCCAGGAGCTCAGCATCCTGAATTTAAAGAATTTTTTCCTCATGTCCAACCTCAATCTCACTTCTTTAAGATTTAAACCATTTCCCCTTGTCCAGAGGGTTCTTTATCACCACTTGCATGGCTCCATGTCACCAAACCACGTCCTCCACATCCTCAGGAGGAGTTCAAGTCACACTCGTGCTCTACAAATCTATCAGCATTGGGCTTCCATATCTGGAGGGATCTGGAGTTTCAGGTTTGATAGATTGTGGTCCCTTCACAGCTTTTGGTGACTCAAAGACAGTCCAGACATGAGGTGGCTCCATCTTTGTGAGCTCTGCTACCTTTGGAAGCACTAGCTGCCTGGAATCACCTCCTCAGACTTGGAGTATCCTTTGGGATCAGCTGCCCCCCTGCCACCTGCACCTGCATGGACACAAGGCTTCCCTGATTTTGTGTCAAAATCTCCTCCCGCCTGCACACTTGCTCAAGAAGCATTTCTGTGTCTCTGACCTCTCCTGGGCACCTCTGCCTCTGGCCTCAATCCCCAAAAAGCAGCTGTCTCTCCCTGAAGCTCATTTAGCCTGAAGACTCCCCGGGGCAAGCCCAGCATCCTTATGAAAAGCACGCGTGGTGGCAAGCGTTCAACCAAGTGACAAGGGGCTGGAGTCACCCTCTCCTGCCTGTGACACACACAGCACAACTCACAGGCTCCTTGAGAGATGAGATCAGGCCCTCACCCCCTCCAGGCTACTTTCCAGAGATGCCAGGGTCCTCCACCACAAAAGGCTCTCCTCCCACAGCCTCCCCTGCCACAAGCCCTTCGGGGGAAGAGGCAGGACCTGGTGAGGAGATGTAAGACTGTCTCTCCACATTATATCAGCCACCTGCACAAGCTTCTGCCTGGGCTCCACTGCAGGAGTTTCTGTCTTCCTCCACCTCCCCTTCTACCTGCTAATGGAGCCCCAGGAGAGCACAGGCTCCCAGCCGTGGAGCTTAATGGCAAACAGACCTCCAAAAGCTGTGTAGAGAACATCAGTCTCCCAAGGAAAATATGCAGCTGGGTAGAGGGGGAGCAGGTGTGTGCAAGCCAGGAGGGTCAACAGCATGGCTGGCACCCAAAAGGAGGCAAGAGAAGATGGTGTCCAAGGCTGGCATGGTGAGCAGGGCAAGAGGATGAACATCTGGAGAGGAACAGGGGGTCCTTGGATGGGGCTGGAATAGGAAGTTGCCATCCAGCTCTCCTCTGTGGTACAGTCTGTGTCACACCTGTGATGTGCAGAGCTCCTAGAGGTCCAAAATCTAATATTCCCTGTTCCCAGGGGCTGGCAGGGTGCTTGGTGCAGTCACCTGTGTGCTGAACATGATGTGCTACATGAAAAATTTCCATAATTTCTTCCAGTTTCTATGACCTCTGAAGTTTCTTTTCCCACTTACAGGTTTCTCCTTCTCTTGCTGGTCTGACAGCCCAGGATGATGTCCCATTGAGTGTCACCACCTACCCTGGGAGATTACCTCTTGGCAGACCTGGCAGACCTTTGGAGATGATGGCTTTTTTTCCTGGTCACTCATGTCCACCCCCTCCATGTGCAGGTCAACGTGGGGTTCAGATCTATGCTGCTTCCCAAAATCCACCTCTTCCTCCCACCACAGACCAAGCCATGAGAGGGTTCTCTGTATGGGCAGTCATTAAATCACCTCCTGCCCCCCTGAGAGCCCAGGTCCCCAGGCTGGGTACAGTGCATGCTGCCACCTCCCAGCAAAGCAATACAACAGGGTGTATTTTGTCACCCCTTGTCCCCTCAGAAAGCTTCATGACCTTCCCAAACCCCTTCAGTTAAATTCCTCAGCACCAGTGCTTGGAAATGCCCTCCTCCTTTTTGCTTCCCATTTTCCCTTGGTCAGTTTGTGCTCCTTTAACAGGCTGGGGATGGGAATGATCAGAAAAGAAGGGGAGCTTCCCCCTGCTTTGTTTTTGCTGGTCTTGTCACCTCATCTGAGGCTCCCCAAATGTAACCAAAGGTTCCTGTCTTGATAAACTTTGTACTAGGTGCTCAGGTGCCTTTCTCCACTGAATCAGTCTCCATCCTGCAACCAGAAAATTCACCTTACTCCAGTTCTAAGCCACCCAATTTCCTTTGAGGACAGGGGTAAGGAGCCTTCGTTCCTCTTCTGCCCATCCTCCTCCTCCCTTGCAGTCCAACTCTCCTCTGTTGCTGGACCCTCGCTGCCCTTACTACAGGGGATGATGTCCTCAGAGGGACACAAGCTCTTCCCTCACCCTTCCCCCTCCAGGTCTTCCTGTCCCCATCCAATGCTTCCTGCTTTCCTAAGAGCCTTTCCCATCCTCTCCTCTCTTGGTTCAGCTCCTGCTGGATGTGGTTCCTTTCCTGCTAAGCTGCCTCTTAGCCAGTTGGCCCTGGACATGTCCTGCTTCACAGGTTTACTCCAACTCAGACACAGGACTTTCCCCTTCCCTTTGCTGAGCTCCAGCAGGTTCCTGCCAGCCCATTCCTCCAGCCAGGATCTGCACTTCATGTTGCTCAGCACAACCCATTAAGCCTGGCAACCCCACTAGTTTCTGACCCAGCTTGTCCTTTTATCTCCAGTTTGGCCAGAAGGTTTGGACATAAACATCATCCCCTTACCCAGGCAGTCAGAGTTCTCCTGGCAGGAGGCAGTCATGCTGCTCCAGCATACTTTACCCCTGGTAAATCCATCCTGGCACCTTCTCCTCATTCCTGAGGCTGGAAAGGACTTCGAGGAGGTTTCACAGCCTTCCCAGAGCCTGGGGTGGAACAGGTTGTTCAGATGGGTGGGAGATGCCCTCTCCCTGGACACATTCAAGGAATGGGCTCTGAGCAGTCTGATCTAATTGAAGATGTCCCTGCCATAGCAGGGCAGTTGGACTCGATGACCATTACAGGCCTCTTCCAACTTGTGCCAGTGCTTGGGGATGGTTTGGTTGTCCCACAAACGACCCTCTGGGACTTCCTGAGGTGAGTCAGTGTCCCCAGGGGCTTCCAAATCAGAACTCTTCCCGTGGCTGCCCTTACTGGGGATGCCATGGAGCCAAAGAGCCTTCCTTGGTGCACCCTCAGGACAAAGACCCAGCAGCAGACACGCTCATTCCCTCTCTCCCTTCCTCCCTCCCTGGACCCTCCTGTCAGCCCAGAAGGGCAGAGGTGGGCAGGGGAGAGGACCCTGGCACAGACAGAGCACATTGCCCTTCCACTTGGCTAAGATCCTGGCTCTTCCAGGGAAATTCCCAAAGGTTCCCCCCATCCTCTGGGTTAGAAGCCAGCAAAACGTGACCAGGATAGGCCAGTGATTTCAAACCCCCCCAGAAAAGGGTGGGGGGTGGAGGGGAACACAGGACAATACATTTTGCAGTGCTGCTCCCACACGGGTTCATCCGTCACCTGCTCCCACCCCCAACCAGCAATTTTAGGAAGCAACCAGTGAGGGAAATGTTTAAATCACAACCAGGTCTGCCCAGCCACCCAGGGTTGGGTACATTTAAGGTAAAACCCAATAAGTTCAACTGCTGGGGAAGGGGAGGTTGGGGTGGGGTTGGTGTCTGCAGCACAGACAGGGGCATTGGTGGCCTTTGCTGAGCACACCCAGGACATCCAGCCCGGTGTGAAACCCATTTCAAAATGACCCCAATTTGGAACCTCCCCATATTCTCCTTTCACACCCTTAGGTGAGCACAAGCAACTCTGGATCAAAAAACAAAAAAACCCAATAGAACGACCAACAAAAAACCCCCCCAAAACCAGAAACAACCCCCCCAAAAAAAGAACAAAACCAAAAAAACTCAAAGGGTTTTGGCTGGGGGAGGTTGGGAAGAAGAGAGATACTGCAGAGCAGGCAAGAGGTGGGTGTGATGGACTCCAGGGAAGGTGCAGGAGGAGCTGGGCCAGCCAGGAATCCTCTGGCAGTGCTGGGATCCCCCTGAGCCCCGGCCACCAGCAGGGACAAGACCTGCAGGACAGAAACTGCTTTTCCCTGGGGGATAACCCGCTCCCATCAGGGAGAAGGGAAGCAGGAAGGACACTGCCCCGGGGAGCAGCAGCCAGGGCGGACCTGGAGCACACCAGGCTCCTCTTTGAAGCAGATTCCCCCACCCCAAAACCCATCTTTAGTCCCGGGCAGGAACATTTGGGAGGCTCTGGGCTCACCTGCAGGCAGCAGCTGCCCGGTTGCCTCCAGATCAGGGGGTTGGAGTGGTTTTTTTGTTTTTTTTTTAGCGCAGACCAGGGGTGATGCTACCTGGTGGTCTTGCTCCCTGAATTTCCACCTCTTTCTCCCCTATAAGAATTAAGCCAGAGCAGCTCAGCGCTGTCCCCCCCCTACTCTGGGCAGCGTTGGGGACAAGAGCCGAGGGGATGGCACCGGGCGGGCAGGGAGCGCTTGGCCACAGAATCCCCCGGCGGGGGCTGCGCTGGCCGAGGAATGACCAGGAGGAGTGAAAACGGCCCCAGGCAAAGCCCCCGGGACTTTACACGCCGGGATGTTATTAGCTGGTGCCTAAAGGGGGGAAGGCAGCTCGTTAACCACATGAAATGGCCGTGCAGCCGCTGCCGGCACCCAGCACTGGGCAGCTCGGAACCGGGGTGCTGGGAGCAGCCCCTGTGTCAGCCCCCGAGATGCTGGGAAAGAGAAGAGGGGGGTTTTCTGCCTCCCTCCCCTTCAAACCTGCATCTCCCCAGCCTGCTTCTGGATCGGGCAGGGCTCTGAAATGCCAAAGAGGGGGCTCCATACTGGATTTCCACTGAGGGGAACCCAAAACCAAATAAGAGTGGGGTGACCCTGTGCAGCAGCACCCTGAAGATGCCCCAAAAGCCCTGCTCATCCCCATCCCAAGCTTTGCCACCACTGCCATACACATTTGGGACTTGTTGACCTGATTTCCTTGCCTTTTTATAAAAAAAATCAAAACCAAAACCTGTTCCATATTACCTAATCCCTCCATTTAATTGACAAAATTACTGCAAATGCCATTCTCTGGTGTGAGGAGGTCTGTACCTGGCTGACACCATTTCAGTAACCAACCTCCTCCATCAGTTCAGCACCTCGGTTTAGGTTTTTGATTCCATTGAGAAGAATTGAGAAGAAAAAAATATATAGGTAATACAGATAATATTGTCTTACTGCTGAATTTCCCTCTTCTCCTCTGCCTATATTCCTTTTCCCCAATTGCAAATCCCTATCACGTCTCCGAGCCTGCGGAAAACCATCGCTCTTCTTGATTATTCTATCAACATGGAAGAGGTAAATATGTTCAAATTCATCTGCCCTCAGCTCCTGACGCCTTGCTTGGGCTTTTCAGGGAGAAGAAAAGTCAAACCCCTGGCAACCCACCACCCGGTGATCCTAAAATCCACCACAAACTTCCTATTGTCAGGCACTCACGTGAGCAAATTCCCCGGCGAAGGCAATCGGACGCGTCATTAGGAGAGCAACCCAAGCAGAAAGGCCCCATATGACCTTCCTGGTGCTGAGTGCTTTTAATAAGAAGGAGTTTGGGGGATTGCAAAGAGAATGGCCAAGTGGATCAAAGAGCATCTCTTGGAAACCATCCCATACCTGCAACCCAGCGGTTTCTCTGCCCGTTCCTGCGCTTCCCACATCCCATGATCAGATCCCAGCTCCTGACCCGTGGCCAAACCCTCTGGGCTGGGTTTTGGAATGGCTGGGGGGCTTCTGGGGGTGGGGGGGAAGATGGGCTTATTTTTTGGAGAGGATTTAAAGCAATGAGAAAAGGCAGGTTTGAACAGGGAGGAATGTTCCTTCCCCCCCTCCCCTCCTTCTCCCACATCCTCAGTGGGTTTTTGTTCCACTGTCCGGACCTGCAGCCAGACCCTCAACCTTCCACTCCTCTGTCCACCCCATCCAGCCCCAAAAGAGATGGAAATTTCAGGACTTACAGCTCGGCCCCCTTTCCTGGCTCCCTGCTGGGGGAGGCTGTCCCCTCTTTGGCTGGCACCCGGTGTCCCCAGACCCTTTGGAGGTGGGGGGCAGGTGGCTCCCGAAGCCGCTCCTGAGCATGGACGGGGTTGTTTGCAGGAAACATCAAACTCGGGAACAGAAGTGCCAACCAACCCAAGTCACTTTCCCCCCACCCCTCCTCTTCACCGTCCCTCCCCACCCTCTTGCTTGGTCTCATTTGTACCGATTTGCCCCGCAGGCTTCTCGCTGATTTGCCGTGTCCCTGGCAGGGCCCGGACCGGGGAGGGGGAGCGGGAGCCAGACGGGGAGCGGGTGAGGGGGGGAGAGCCACGGGGAGGGTGGTGGGGAGAGGGAGAGGCCAACAGGAGCCTGCCTTGCCAAAAGCGGTTCAGACCTAGAAAAAGCTTTAATGTGCACAGACGGAGCAGGCTGGGAGCAAAACCAGCTGGGCTGGAGGAGAACGTGCTCGGCAAGAGGCTGGTTTGGGGCTGGGTGCGTGAGGGGCTCGGGGATGCTCCTTCCTCCGGCCCCTTGGACCTCCCCGATGGGGAGGAAGAGGTGGGAGGGGAGGGTTAGACGTGGAAATTCCCCTCCCGATGTCAACTTTTCCTCTCAACTAATGAAGGGCAGAATGCCAGCCCGGTTTTCTCTGACATTAATGATTTACAGCTCCCCCAGCACATCTCATTCTTTGCATGACATGGTGGGTCCTCTCAGGCTCAGACAACCCCGACATTGTCCCCACCCCATGCCCATCCTGGAGCTTGTGCCATTGCCCCCTTCCTTTGCCTCCTGGAGGCTCTGCTGTTATCCTAACACTGGAGCTCATGCCATCCTCTCCACCCTGTGACCATCCCAGAGCTCATGCTGTTGTCCCCATCTCATGCCCATCCTGGAGCTTGTGTCCTGGGATTACTAAGGACATGGAGAAAGACTGAAGTCCCTCCATGGTGATGATTCAGACACTGAGTACGTCCTTTGGCCCCTTACAGGTCCCTTTCTCCTACACAAGTGATACCCAGGTCACCCAGCTGAGATGTCCTGCACCCACCTCAGTGCTGGTCTCGGCTGGAAGGACCAAGAAGCCCCTTACAAGATGCTGGGCCCAGATATCGGTGTCAGGCTGGCCTTGCACAACATGATTTAATACAATTCCTTAAATTTGGACCCCAAACTGCCTGGTGTTCTGACCCACCTCATCTCTTTGGGGTTGTGCAAGGACACCCCCGTATCCCCTTGCTGTTGACCCAACTGTTCCCTGTCCCCCAGTTTTGCATTTCCCAGGACTCTCGTGCCAGAGTCCAAGTGCCAGATTCAGACCGAAATCTGCCCCCAGTGCCCTCCCTTCCCCGTGCCATGCTTGGGGGGGAGTCTGGCTTTGCTCTTGTCCCCGAGCAGTGGCAGGGAGGTGGCCCTTGCCGGGCACATCTCAAGCAGCCGTCCCCAATCTGCCGTGGCGCGGGGCCACCTGTGCTGGCTGCCCACACCATCTGCGAGGGGAGGGGGGCTGGGGACAGCCTGCTGCCATGCCCCCGCCTGGGTCAGCGAGCAGGGGGACAGCCGGGGGGGGCACGGCTGATGGCTCCATCCCAGGGTGCTGGCACTGCCACCCGCACCCAGCAGGGGGGAAGAGGAGGGGATGGAAGCAGCCCCCACGTAGGGTCTGCTGCCCTGGCCGTGGGGAGGGGGGTGTTTCCACCATCCCCTGCTGATCCCCTCCCCGGATGGCCGCAGTGACACACTCCCTGCTGTCCTTGGATGTCCCCTTGATCCCCTTTGTGCAAGGGAGCAGAGGTGGCCCCAGCCAAGGTGTTGCTCAGGGGGTTTCTCAGATCTGGACCCCACAGCTGAGTCTGGGGGTCCCGTCCCCTCCTTCCCAGGGCTGCCACAGGGGTGTCTGGCAGGGAGCAGCCTGGCAACATGTTCCTTCCAGGAATCCCCCCGGGCACTGTGGCAATCACTGTCCCTATCACAGGTGACACAAACCAAGCCTGCCCGGTGCCTTCCTACAGGTAGCTGGAAAGTTTTATCCATCCCTGGCTGCTGGAAAGGTCACAGTGTCCTCCTCTGCCTTCTATTTCTGGCCTGTGCCCTTTCACAGGGAAGCATTCCTGTCCCCTAGACCCCAGACCCACCACCTCAGTGTGGCCACGTCCCCAAGGCCTGGCGGGACACACGTGGGAGGGACACGGGCATCGGTGGCTTCACCCCCCTGTGAGGACCCTGTGGGGATTTTGGGATGCAGGCACCATGCATAATGGTCCTGGAGATTCCTTGCTGGAAAACCCACAGGAAAGGGGTCTGGCCCTGGGGGTGATGGTCACAGGAGGGGTCCTGAGGTGACAGGGGGACAGTGTGGGTCCTGCAGACCCAAGGGATGGTTCCTTCAGCACACATGTGCTGTCAGATCCAGGGGATCCTGGCATCCCCAGGCAGGCCTGGGTGGTCTGGGGATGGGAGGGAGAGGTCTGAGACATCAGCAGAGGATGTGTTGGGGGATGCTTCTTGCTCTTCCTGGTGCCACTCAAAATCGGGGAGCAAACAGCAATCACCCCTTGCAGACATCAGGAGATGGGAAGAGGAGAGTTCACCCTGTAATCTGTCTTTCCCCCCAACACTGCAGGTTTTTTCCTCATTCTGGGAAACAACCAAACCTTCCTCTGAGCTCTTATCTCCTGGGGGTCCTGGAAGGACCAACCCAGGAATCCACTGGGCTTCCCAGTGGCATTGCCCTGAGATCCCTCAGCCCCAGCTTGTCCCAGTGGATCAGACTGCAGGGAGATGAGGAGCCCTGGAAACCCTTTGCACCCTGGGCAGGGGGCAACTACAGATGCCCATTGCCACCCACTTCATGTCCTGGCACTTCTTGGGAGGGTTGTGAACCCAAGAAGAGAGGCAGAGATTCCCATTTACAGCCTTCACAGCTTGTTAGACCCCACCAATTTCCAGCTCTGGGCCAACCTGAAGAAGCTCAAGAAAAGACCTAGGGAGCTTCTTCATGCCTTTTTGTTCATGGAGCAAAGATATTCCCAGCCCCAAATCTATAGATTGGCCCTTAAACTAAAACAACCTCTGGGGACCAGAGAAGCAAAAGGAGGTTTTGGTTGTGGGTTTGTTGTGGTTTGTATTATTTTTTTTTTTAATTTTTTTTAAACCTTCCTTTTTCTTTTTCCTGCATAGACAGCCTTTGCCCAGGAGGGGTTAGCATGAAAAATGCATGTGGGGATTGGGGGAATGGAGAGGGAGGGAGAGAGGGGTAGTGAGGAAGAAGCTATCGATCAAGTAAGATCTCTGAAAGCCACACAGCTGTGCCGGCCCCTCTGCCAGCCCTTCCCAGTGCTGGGGCAGGGCTTGGGCTGGGGCAGCTGCTGCTGGTGCTGATTTGGGGTTTTTTTGCCCAGGCAAACATCCTGCATCCCTGCATCCAAGCACCTTGGGCTGCCTCTGTTTTCTTCCCCTGCAATTTGCTCCTTGCTGTCAGCAATGGGCTCAGTCCTTTTTATTTCCCCTTCACTTGAAGGATTCCACCTCTCTACTGCTCCCAAATAGTAAGCAGCTCCCCAGTCCCAAGCAAAGCCAGATTCCAGCACCCAGTACTCTGCTGCATGGCACAGAAGAGGGAGCTGAGGGAGTCTTTGGATCCAGCCTGGTGGTGGCAGGAGGCTGGGGGTACAACTCCTACTCCCAGCTCTGGAACTGCTCTTGCTGGGGTCCCTGCTTTTCCTCACACCAAGGCACCTGGGGTAGGATCCCTGGGGGAAAAGTCCTTTTTGGAAAAAAAAAACCTTCTCCAGATGGTGTTCTCCAAAGCATCACAAGCGGGGACCATCAAGGGATGGTGCTGGGAGAGATGCTGAGTGCATCATCCCCACCAAAACCAGCACCACCAGCTGAAACCAGTCTGCAGGGTTGGAGAAGGGGCAAGGATGATGTTAGGTTTCAGCCCAAGGTCCCCTGAAATTTGAAATCTGGGAAGGGTGGGTGAGGAGTAAAGCAGCAAGGAGGAAAAGCATTGGGATCGGCTGATCCCAAGAGGAGGGGAAGGAAAAAAATCCCTGCCATGGATGTGGTGCTGGGCACTGGGATGGGGGCACCCGGTGGCATCTCATGTGTCACCCCCTCACCTGATTTTGCCCTCTTTCCTGTGGGGAAAATCTGAGCACGTTTGCCAGCAGGAAGTGTTTGGAAAAGCAAAACCTCTGGTGGTCCTTCCCTGAGCTGAGGGCAGCCACTGGTCAGTGTCCTCTCCTCTGGAAGGGAAAATGTCCAGGCCATGGGCAGGGCAGTCCCCAAGCCCCTGCCACCTCTTTCTGCTCTGCCTGATCCCAGGGACCCTCAGCAGATTTTTTTCCCAGGAAAAGCTCACGGCAGCAGAGGGAGCTTGACCCAAACCCAGGGACAGTCCCCTGGGCACATCTCCAGCCCCCTGTGTCCTTTGAGGCCATCCCCCAGCTCGGTGACACACGCTGACCTTCAGTGTGGTGCAAGGTGCCACCCAGATGTCCCCTGCCCTGGCTCGGTGTGGTGGGGACACAGCTGTCCCTCTGCCACTCGTGTCACCCCGCAGAGCTGGCTCTGCTCAGAGAGGTGCATCCGATGATGCTGCAGCTCCTGTCTGTCTCCTCATCGGATTAATTCTGGATTCTGATGCCACAACAAAAGCTGCTCCCCTGGGCAGATCCCTTGGGATGTTCTCAGGGGGAGCTGCAGTGACTGCCAGGGCTGACAGGCAGGTGAAGGGCATAGATAGGGAAACTGAGGCACAGAAGACGGGAACATCCTGGCCTCTCCCTTGCACACACAAAGGAATTTTTTACCTTTCCTGGAGGTGCATGAGCAAAAATGACCTAGAACATTAATTTTAACAATTTTTTTCCCTTCTCAACCAGTTTCTGGTTCCAGCCACCCGTTCTGCCTGGGACTGCGGGGGTTTGCTCAAGCCTGGGGCTTCACAGAAGTTCCCATCCCTCTGTCCCCACCCACATCACCATCGGATGCCCCCCCAAAACCCCAGCAACCAAACAATAATAATAATTACACACTCCCTCCCGAAGCAGTGAGCACATTGCTGCTGTGAGGGTCATGTCAGCAGGACACAAACTATCCCAGCCACAAAGTCTGTGTCCCCCTCCCCGGCAGGACAGGCAATGGCACAGACAAAACCACAGCCTGGGGGGAGCTGTGAGAGCTCCCCAGACACGAACCCCCCCCCAGCCCTCATCCCGGGATTTCTTTCGCGAAGCCCCCAGCCCAGGTCCCCCCGGTTCGGTTCCCTTTGAGCAGGAGCTCTCAGCCCGGGAAGGTGAAGGCATCCGAAAGAGGGGGGGAGAGGGGGGCTGAGCAAAAAATGTCTTTTTAAAGTTGTTTCTTAATTCTTTTGCTCCTTTTTAAAAGGTGAAGGCAGCCCCCACGCTGCCGGACGGGACGGGGTGGTTGGTGGGAGATGTCTTGGAGGAGTCAGGCAGGAGCCGGGAGCTGCCTCCAGCACAGGGCAAGGAATAGGAGGGAAGAAACTGCGGCCGGTTTGGGATGCTCCACAGCTCCTGGGCTTCGCAGGGAGAGAGGGACATCCCCACGCACCCCTCTGTTGTCCCCAACTCAGTGCTGAGCATGCACCACCAGCACCCAAAAGGGTTAAACACCCCCCCCCTCTCCCCCTTCCTCAACTAACAACCCCATAAGTGCCCCATCCCACCCAGCAGCTCCGCTTCCCTCCCACCTTCCCTCTCCCTGGACCAACCTCCTGGGGATGGGGCCAGGCAGGACTCACCTGCAGGCAGGACCCTCCTCCTCTTCCTCCTCCTCCTCCCTGGGCTGCGGCTCGGCGCTGCCTGGTGTTGGCTCTGTGGAAGTGGGAAGCGTTTCCGATGGTGCAGGAGGTTATATATTGTCTGCAAGTCTGGCCCTAGGGCGTCCATCCCTTGGTCTTGCTTTGCTCCTGCCCCTATATGGAAGATGCATCACATGCTCGGCGGCTCCCAGCGATCAGCCTGGCAAAGAGGGAAAAGGAGGAGAGGAGAAAAAAGGGGAAAGGAGGGGAAAGGAGGGGGGGGGAAAAAAAAAACCCTATGAAAAGGCTCTTCATCATCATGAAAGAGACAGAGAGGTTTTTCTCAGTGGAAAACCCACCTGCCAGAAATCCCTGCCTGACCCCAACTTTCCCTGCTTGCCTTTTGTTATCCCAGGCTCTGAGAGGCCCCTTTCACCTGCTGCTCCAGGCCACTGAGATGGGAAGGATGTGAAGGCTCCTTCTCCTTGAGCCCCCAACTCCACCATCCATCCACACCTCTCCAGCTGCACCATTTATCCCTCTCTGGTCGTGCCCCCGATGCCACGAGGGTGGGCAGAGGTGGGCAGCTCCTGGGGGCTTCCAACCACCCTTCCCCTAGCTTGGAGGCCAGGTTTTGGGCCATCATGCTGGGTGAAGCTGCTGAGATGGCACCTTCTGGAGCAGGGATCACAAAAGCTTCATTCACCCATCCAAAGGACAGGGGATGGTGAGGAGGGGCTGGCACACGGTGTCCCAGCTCACAGCATGGTGGGGACAGCAAGGATCATCAGGAGGCTTCTGCACCTCCTGACCTGCTGGATGGTTTGAGGAGACCTCTCCAGCAGGAGAAGAAAACTGCCTGAGGAGAAGGAGCAGAGTTCCTCCATCTCCAGCCTCACCAGCAGCAAGGCACAAATCCCCATTCCACCCCTTTCTCCACCAAGTTATCTCTGGTGGCTTCTCTGCCCTTGGTACCAGCATCCCACCAGCTCTCCACAGCAGAACACCAGTCCTTTGATCACCTCCTGCTATCAAGGTGAGGCACGTCTTCTCCCATTTTGGGTAGGACATTCCCAGCTGGAGCACCTCCTGGAAAGCAGAGCCCAAGGGATCTCTCTGCTTCTTCTAAGGTTCAAATCCTATAAACTCTTCAATTCTTCACCTGTCCTGCACCCTTCCCTAAAAATCCCAGCCTGGGCTGGCTCTGGCTGGATGAATCTTGTGCTCCCAAGGTCCAAGACCCTGCCCACAAACCTTTAATTTTTCCTGACCTGCATTTCCACCTCCTTCAAAAATATTAAACAACCCCCTCCAATATTGCACTAAATTACTTAATGGAGATTCTGGAACCTTGGGTGTACTCCCAGGGGAGAGAGACCCCATCTCCAGCTGACTTTGAGTTGCCATCCAACAGGACCATCTAATGACATGGCATCTGGGTCTGAGCCCCAGGAGGTCTTCAGTAAAGATTTCCTAATAACCAACTTAGGAGCCAAAGGGCCAAAGGTGGCTGCTCAGAGGAGTCTGTGGGCAGAAGGCATCTTGCAGGGGTTGTGTCTTCTGATTTTGGCTAAAGCTCCTCCTTAGGCAACCCAGCCTCACCAGTTCCCATCTTTCTGAGCATTTCTGAAGGAAAGTCCTGGAGAAAGTTCATGGTCTGACCATGCTTTATCCAGATGGACCATGATTTCCCCAGAGATTCATGTTCTCACATGATTGCTTCTCATGTCCCTGCATGTTCTGGAGCCTTGGAGAGCCACCAATGTCACTTGGAGAGGGGCTTGATGTCTGCTCTCCCAAACCTCCTTTAAAATAGCACTGTCAGAGTGAAGGTTGTCACCATGGACCACCAGTCAGTCCCTGGGGACTTGCTGCTGTGTCACAGACCAGCTGAGACCAGAACTTTGTAAGAACCCATAGTTCCTAAGTTCCTTTTCTCCAGCAGAGGAGCACAGACCCTCTCATGATCATTTTTCACAGCTACTGCTGCTAACTTATGACGAGGGAGGTCCCATCTGCCAAGTTCAGACAGCCCTGTTTAGAGATGGCTTCAGGGATAGGTCCAAGTGAATTATTTCAGAGACACAGCAGGTCTTTTCCTTCCTGGGGGGCTCTCATCAGAGATGATGCTGGGGTAGATGGGTGGGGGGAAATTACCATGGCAGAGTAATTACCTTGGCAGAGAGGAATTACCCTGTTGCTGTGTGCATGGAGACCATCAGAAACCATCACAGAGCCAAAGAATCATAAAAAGTTAGAGGCTGGGAAGGGACCTCTGGAGATCATCAGCAGGATCACCCAGGGCAGGACACACAGAACACATTCAGGAGGGTTTAGAAAGGCTCCAGAGAAGGAGACTCCACAACTCCCTGGGCAGCCTGGGCCAGTAATCACGGGTGATGGAGGCCACCAGAAGAGATGGGAAAGACAGAGAGGCCTTGGAGGGGCTGTGAACTCTGTCAGGTTTTGCCATGACAGGGGAAGTGAGGAGACAGGAGGCAGCTGCTCTGCAGAGCCCACATCCCTCCCTCCTGCAATTAAGAAAGGTGGGAAAGGAGAAAAGAGCAACTCTGTTGGTGACCTTTCCCTCTCTCAAATCTCATCCCTCCTCATACTTCATACACCAGCATCAGGAGCAAACAGCCGGGCTGGGACCTGGCAGACCAGTAGTGGCACAGAACTACCCAAGGAGGTTGTTGTTGGTGGTTTGTGTGTGTGTGTGTGTGTGTGTGTGAGAGCCTTTCCTTCCCTCCAGCCCGCGGGCTGCTCCGGGGAGGGGGAGTGGGAAGGGTTCTCTTGCCAGCTTCTCCTGAGGTCCACTGAGAGGTGTCTGTAGGGCTCATCTCGAAGAATGTCAGAGTGCATGTGCTGGGCGAGACGGCCTTTCAGGGAGCATCAGTCCTGCTGTCACACAGCGGGCCACAAATCGGGAGTGACAGCTGTCTCCGTCTGCACCATCCATCTGTGGCAAATGTGTCAGCAAGCTGAACACTCCCGAGGAAACTGCTACGGAGCTGGGGAGGAGGAGGAGAGAAAGGGGGAGTGAGAGAGAGAGGGGAAAAAAGCAGCAACAGGGGTGAAGAGCAGCAACAAGGCTTTAAAATGGTCTTGTGGGGCTGCTGTGTGGTGGGCACCTCAGCTGCTCTGTGGAGATGCCCACTGAAGAGAATCAACAGAATGGTTTTGGTTGGAAAAGTCCTTGAAGGTCATCAAAGTCCAACCATTCCCCCAGCACTGCCAAGGCCACCACTGACCCATGGCCTTCAGCACCACAGCTCCACAGCTTTGAAACCCCTCCAGGGATGGGGACTCCACCCCTGCCCTGGGCAGCCTGGGCCAGGCCCTGACAACCCTTTCCAGGGAGAAATTGTTCCCAAGCTCCAACCTAAACCTCCCCTGGCACAACTTGAGGCTGTTCCTCTTGTCCCATCCTTGTTCCTTGGGAGCAGACACCATGTGTGTGTGTGTGTCCCCATCTCCAAAAGGTGATATTATCAGTAATAACACCACAGCAGAGGGAAGAAGACAAATGGACTTTTGTCCATGAATGAAGATGCAGCAGAGCTGGGAAGAGGCTGCAGAGGTCCCAACACTGACCCCCAGCTTGTAGGCTAACAAATGGGTCAGGTATTGAGGACACCACAGTGAAGCTGTTGTTGTCCTCCTATGGATCCTCTATCACAGTTTTACCATGAGCACAAAACAACCTTGGGTTGTTGTACCAACTTCAGGGAGCTCCCTACTCAGTTATTCCATGAACTGGGGTCTTCCTGATGGAAAGCTCCTTGGAACATTATCCATGCAACCCCAGAAACCAAGGAACAGGAAACCCCAGGCCAGTAGCCACAGCTGCCCCAGCAGCCACACAGCTCTCAGCACTGAGAATCAGCATCACCTGAGTCTTCCTGCAGCTGAAAACCCAGTCTTCACTTCTAGACAAAAGCTCTGTGCAGGCACCTTCAAGAAGGGGGCAGAAACCCCCTCTTCCTGGTAGGAGGACAGAAATAGAAGAAGGGTTCATGGTAGATCAAGCCATGGGTCATTTTCTGTAGCTACCTCTGCATGATGGTCTCAGCTATGGACTCCAAATATCACCTGAGAACAGTAACTGGGTTGTTTCTGGTCATGGAGGGGAGCACAGTTACAGTTTAAATTACAGTCTGATTTTTTTTCATCATGACATCCACGCCACAAAGAGGAAAGTTCACCCAGACCTTGGCCATGGGTTGTGTAATGATAAAAATATCAGTTTCCCAGCCCAGGTCCCAAACTTGAGCCAGGTATCTCCTGAAAGCTGGGGGGATTTTGTGGCTCCAAGTGCTGTCAAAATGGTGATAAAGAATTTTGGACATTCTTGGGAAGGGAGGGAGAGGGAGAGGGACAATAGTTCAGTTGAAAGGGATCCATAAAACCCGGGGAGAGGGGGAGAGGAACAATAATTCAGTTGAAAGGGATCCATAAGAACCTGCATCTAGTCCAACTGCAGTCCTGCCAAACCTTCAGCATCAGGAACTGGGAATTACAGCAAAGCAAAGCTTGTTTTCCCTCTGAATTCACCAGAGTTTCGAGGAAAACTTTCCAACAAAGACGCATGAAATCCCTGGCACCAGTCAGAAGAAGCTGGACATGTCCCTCCAGAAGCCCCCAGAGGGCAGGCAATGACATTTCCATGTTGGCAGCTCCATGCAGAGGGCTGGAGATGCTCACAGGAGTGGAGGAGAGGAGCTGGGAGAAGGGACCACCAGCACTACCAGGATCAGTGATCTCAAAAAACTCAAACTCAGTGGAACTGGAGCTGATCACAGGTAGTTCTGGCTGGATTTAAATGCCAGAAGAAGCAACTCAATGCTCCTCCTGTTGGATTAAAAAAAATAATCCCTCTAGGAGTGCCCATTTATAGCATCACTTCTCACCAAATCATGCAGGGAGTGTAGCTGCAATCACTTGTCTAGGAGACAAGGATCTGTCAATGAACAAGGCTCAGGGAAGGTGTTTCCATAGGGAAAACCCAGCACAGGCACTCAAGTAATTCCCATCTGGTTTTCAGAATCCAGGGTGGTTGGAAGGGGAGCTGCAGACCAACCCAAATCAGTCAGTTCAGTGCCTGAACCACCACGTTTGGCTGGTGAGCCTCTGCTCGAGAGTGGAGGGGACAAAAGCACTGGAAAAGCCAAACAGTTTGTACAAGTGTTAATTTTGTGTCTTTTAGCCAGCTCAGGACAGCTGGAAATCAGAGCAGATGAGTTAAGGAAAGCTGTGGAAGAAAAACCATTCAAGAAAAAGTGGAAAGGTGAGAGCAGAAGCAAACATAGTCCCTGCATCAGCTGCCACAGGTAACAGAGCATCAAGACTCAGGCTCTAAACAAGGGACTTCTTCCATATCAGTGAAATGGCAGCTTCTCTGATTCCCTCACTGGTGTTCAGGTGCTGGAGTGCTTCATCCCCACCCTGTCATGGTTTTGAACATGTACAAATGACAGCGTTAGGAACAAAACACAGGAGAGCCAGGTTGGGGCAGGGTGCTGCACTCTGGTTGGCTCCTGAAGACATTTAGAAGCAGAAAATCATGGATTGTTCCAGCTAGAAAAGACCTTTAAGATCATCAGGTCCAACCCTGAACCTAGCACAGCCAAGTCCACCACTGAGCCATGGCCCTAGGTGTATGGATCTTGGTTTTTGAAGGAGGAACAAGCTGGGGTCTCACCTCTCTTCCTCACAAAGAAGTCCCCATGCTTGGGGACATCCCTGGCTGGATCCACACACCAGGGACCTATTCCACATGCTCATTTCCAGCCCCTTCTTTCAGGGATCTCCTCAGCATTCCCACATCTGAGAGAGGAGCAGTCCAAGGGCTCACACTTCTGTGTTCCCTTCCAGTGCCCCTTCCCTCCAGCCTCGTCTGGAACCTCTGCAGCATCTCCCATCAGCTGCCTTCTTCTTCCCCAGCTTTCTGGGGACCACTGCAGGATCTGCAGGATCTCCAGCCAAAACTTCCCAACCCAACAGAAGGAGCAGCAGATGGGTTCCTGGCCCTAAGCAAAGCAGAAATGAAGTTCTGAGCCCTGTGTGCCCACCCCAGACCCCATCTCCCCCACTCACCTGCTGCCACAGACAGAGCCTTGGCCACCAAGACAGAGCCTTGAGATGTTTTGTGGTGACAGCAGGAAAACCCCTGAAGGCAGGCAGGTCCTGCCCAGGGTCAGGGTGTCACCTTGATGCTCTGGTCACACTGCCTGGCCTTGTGGAGTCACGGCTGCCTTCAGGAGCCATTAACACCACAGCAGGGAGAGAGCAGCAGTGAAAAGGCTCCAGCACCATCCCTTCTGCAGCTGGAAAGGTCCTCCCTGGGCTGGGGGTGCCAGAACTTGCAGAGAGAAGGTTCTGGGCATGGGAGAGATTCTTAGGGATGAAAAAAATAAGAGCAAAAGGAAATCAGTAGCAGAAAAATGGCAAGAACCCCTTCAGCCTGCCTGGGACAGCTTTATCACCCAGACAAGCAGCAGCAGCAGGCTCAGAGGACAGTGATGGTGGTGATAAAGGATTGAAACTGATGTGGTGTGAACCCACAGCTGTGGTCTCACCTCCTTCTCTCTTCCCATGTCACTTTTGCTCCTCAGCCCCTGTGCCTTGGGACACCTCTGATCCTCCATCCCCATCTGCCCCACCTCCCCCAGACTTCAGCAGGACCTTTCCAGCACTGTCCCCTGTCATATCCTCTGCTGATGGGACCTGAGGGAACCTGGGGTTCTGGTGCTGGGTGGTTGGCCCAGTGGTGGTCTCAGAAGACACTGATGCCTTCATGGGGCAGCACTTTGGGTCTGGTCTTTTCCTTGGACTAAGCCAAGTAGCTGCACAAAGCCTGTTACCACTTTCAAAATCTTGACTATTTTGTCCAGTTTTCTAGAAACAGGACCAAGAACTGGGGACACTGAAATCTGGGACAGGCAGCAAGAGCCTCTGACCCAGTTAAAGTGGAAGAGGGGTCAGTGGATGAGCAGGAGGTGGGAGCAGGGATGAAGTGGCAGGAGCTGCTGGGTTCCTCATTGGATGCCAGCACTTGGAGAAGTCAAGAGATTCTGGAGCCAAACAACAAGAATTAGAGATGAGTCCACATTGGGTGGGGGGATCTGGGAAGAACAGGGTTCAGAGGGTGAAGTTTGGCCGATGATGGGCATAGCTCCATGGCAAGCTGCTTTGGAAGTGTCAGGTCTGGTACCACCCCATGGATTGATCCAGAATAAAGGGAGAGAGAACAAGAATGTGTTAACAACCCAAACCCTGCCTTGGGAACATCTCCTGAGCAGGGAGTCAGCCCTGCTCCCAACCTTCTGGTACTGCAAGGTGCTCAAGGTGGACAGCAAGGAAGGGGAAGGGTCTGAGGACCCTGTATCCCCCAACCTGGGCTGCTCTTGGTGCTTGGTGGGGCCAGGGGAGCCCCTGAGAGTGTCCTCTCTGGGGACACTGGGGAGGATTTAGAGAGCAAAGAGGAGAGCTGTCATCCTTCTCTGTCACCCACCAGAGGGGACAACAGGCTGCACCCCACAGAGCTCAACTTGATGGCAGAGCCCCAGCAACTTCAAAGCACCCAACAAGGCAAGAGTGGCAGCTTGAGGAGGACCAGGAATTTGAGCATCCCTTCCACCCAGCCAGAGGAGAGAAAAAATAATAATAAAATTTAAAAAAGCACGTTGGCTAGAAGGTGCTTTACAAAGTATTTATGAGCCGTGCTCTTTAAAAATGGATAAGATGTGCAGTGAGACTGCAGAGCTCCTGTGAGCACCAGGACAGGCAGCTCTGCTGCCCAAAGGAGGCCAGGATGAAGCCAGGTCCTGCCTGGGGAAGAAACATCTACATTGTGGCCTTGTTTTTGGGGTAAATAGGTTGATTCAGGAGCTGAAAATCATCTCCCAGCTCCTTTCTCCAGGGGATGGGGTAGCTCCTGACACCAAGCTCACATCCCACCCACCTTGACGGGCTACTGCCTCCAGGATGGAATAGGCTCAGAGGTGGAGGTGAGGAGCATGGGACACCCTCCATCTTCAGCAGCAAGACAGAGGCCAGAACTGGGCATGTGCTGAATGAGTCAAAAATTGCAAAAAAAGAGGTGCAGTGTGCTTGGGAGCATCTTTGGGAGTGGAGGCTGAAAAGCTGGGAGGCAATTCTGCAGGGCAAGAGGGTCCAAGAGGAAGGTTGGGTCCAGCGTGTTGGGCCAAGGCAGCAGCTGGGTGAGGTGCCAAGATCTTCCTGCTCTTTTCACCACCCCTTCTGCAGCTCCTTCTCCATCCCTTGCTGTCTGTCTTGCTCCTTCTCCATGCTGCCTGTCCTCCCCGGGCACATCCCCACCCTGCTGGGCTCCGGAGCTCCCTGCAGCTCCATCAGGGTGTGGGTGCCATGGGGTTGGGACAAGTGAGGTGATGTGATGTGGAACAGCTGCTCCCTGCCAGGATGCTGCCCCAGGGAGGATGGGCTGGGGGGGGGTTCCCCCTCACTGCCAGCCAACGGGGGGGTGAGAAAAAGAGCAGAGCTGTCAGGGCCCATCAGCCAGCACGGAGCTGACGGGCAGGAGGGAAGCGGCAGCATGAGGAACTGGGTGGTGGGACCCTGGGTGGTGATGGTGATGGTGGGAGGAAGGGCTGAGGGCGATGGTGGAGGCTCCTCCCCATGCCTGGGCTCTGGAGTGGAGTTTGTAGACTCCCAGCATGGGTTGGAAGGGATCTTAAAGCTCATCCATGCCACCCCTGCCAAGGAGTGGCAGAGTGGGCAATGGAGAAGGTGGCCGTGTTCAGCCAGAGGTAACAAGGGCAAAGGGGAATCATAGAGCAGTTTGGGTTGGAAGGAGCAATAAAAATCATCAAGATCCAACCCCCCTGCATAGACAGGGACACCTCCCACCAGCCCAGGTTGCTCCAAGCCCCATCCAACCTGGGCTGAGACACTGCCAGGGATGGGGCAGCCACAGCTTCTCTGGGAAACCTGGGCCAGGGGCTCAGCACCCTCACACCAAAGAATTTCTTCCTCAGATCCCATCTTTCCTCTTCCAGTTTGAAATCCTTCTCCCCCCAAAACTGGGAGCAGATTGTTTCCCCAGGTGGCTCCAGCTGCCACTTGGTGACAATCTGGACTTGCTGCTGTCCCCTCTCCTTCCAGGGCTGTGTATCCCCAAGGACATGGGGTCTCCTGGGGTAGAGCTCTGCCATGGGACCTGCTATGGGAAGGAATGATCTCGCCTGGATATATGAGCCCCAGGCATGCTGAGCAATCCCTGAAACCCTCTGCCATTCCTTCCTAATGTCCAAGCTAAATCTCCCCTCTTCCAGTCTGAAACTCTTCCCCCTCATCCCATCACTGATGGACTTGTCAGAAGTCCCTCCCCAGCTGTCCTGGAGGTGCCACACCAGGATTTGTGCTCACACATGGACAAACACAGCTCATAGGAGGAGGAAGGTGGGGAGTAGAGGGGGAGTGGGTTTTACCTGGGCACCCTGTGTCTGTGGGGGTGTGGGGAGGGCAGCAGCCTTGCCTGGCTGGATGCTCCCAGCCTGTTGCCAAGCAGAGGATCACATAGCCCAGGTCTCTCCTGGAAGGTTGGACCCCTGGGAAGGCTTTGGGTCAAACCCCACACCACATCCCATTCAATGAAGCACAAACTCACCATTTCTCTTTGCTTATTCAAACAACCTGCTTTGTATGGGGCAAGTGCTCCAGAAGAGCTGTCAGAAGACAAGGATGCTGGTCAACAAGTTGGCTGAAGATCTGGTTCAACCTTCCAGCAATCTGGGCAAAGAAAAGAAGAAAACCATGTATCAGTGGGTGAGATCCTGCCCTCTTGCCCTCTTCTCAGTGCTAATGCTGTGACAGTGAGGAGGAGCTGTTTCAACAGCTGCTGTAGCCAAGGTCTGGAAAAACCACCAGGTGGGAATAGATTTTTGGAGCTGGAGCTGGTTTTCTGCAACCAGAGCTGGAGCTGGGGCCATGCAGAGTGTGGTGGTGTCCCTTGCCAAAGCCACAGGAAGAACACCTGGAGGAACCAAAGCAGTGATAGTGCAACCAAGGAGTTGGGAGTAAATGCTGGTTTGTTAGCATGTTTTTCCACCTTCAGACACGAAGCTGTCTTGTCCCCCAACAAGCTCCCCAGTACCTTCATTCCAACCAGTTACCACCAGCACTAGCAGCAGGCCACCATCTCCTACACCCAACCTCTCCACAAACAGGACCTGAGCTGTGGAGCTCAAGTGACCTGTGGAGGGCTGACATCCAACCATCTCTGCAGGACCAGTTTCTCTTGACCATGACATGGTACTTCTGGGGATACCTTTGTGGGAAGCCCTCACCTCTCCAGACACCTCTCCAGGACTTTGTTTTTAGAGCAGTTCAAAATGAAAGCCAGAAACTCCCCAGCAGCTCCTTTCTCCCCAGGCCAAAGGCACCCATCACCAGGGCACCCATCACCCAGGGTGTGTAACTGCACTGCCAGGTGGTACAGACATGGCACATCTTTTTTTCTCTCTGATCTGGTGTCAGAAAAGAAGAAAAAAAAAAAAAGCCTGGACCTACCTGCTCCCAAGGAGACCTCCAAGAGCTGCATGTCTCTGTGGAAATGGAGTATATAAGGTCTCCTGGAGTGGGGCTCATTAAACCCTCAGATGTTTCCACCTGTGGAAATCAGTAGAGACTCAGCCCTCAGGCACCAGGTGTTCTCTGTCTGCTCAGGGACTCCCATCCCTCTTCTGGAGGCTGAAGAGGTGACAGCAGCTCAGGACCCTGCTGGGAAGGGTGGTCAGGGTGGGTGATGGGATGGGTGCTGATGGGATGGGTGCTGGGGGAAGTGTTGGTGATGGGCACTCTGAGTCAGGGCACTGAGGGTCTGGGGGAGGTGGGAGGGGTTGTCCCAGGCCTTGATAAGGAACAGTTCTGGGGTCAGTGCTGCCATGTCCCTGGACTTCAGTGGCCTTCTTCCTTCCCCCTGTGGCCTCTGTGGAGAGCAGTTGAAGGTAACCCAGGTGTGTCCCACCATAAGAAGAGAGGCAGAGGAAGCTCCTGGGGACTGGCAGACAGCACAGGGTGAGGGAGGTGGGGATGGGCCCAGGGGTGCTGCAGCAGCTGCTCCTTCTCAGAAGGCAAAAGCAGAGGGTGGGGACCAGCAGAAGATGAGGGAAGGAGGAAGGTGATGCCCTCCTGTGTTCTCACAAGTCCAGCCTTGCATGGGTGTGTATTAAACACCTTCCTTCTGCCCTGGCTGTTCCTGAAGGCAAATGGAGAAGGGTTGCCAGGCAGGTGGTGAGGGGTACCATCCAAAGCAGCCAGGCTGCTGTTTCCAGCACACAAGCAACCTGAAAAGAGCCTCATCTCTTGATTTTAGCAAAGAGGATTCCATCTCCAGTGCCCTCCTACTGCATCCCCACCCTCCATCTCCTTTAGCTTGAAGGTGAGGAGCAAGCAGGAAGCTCTCTGCTTGGCTGACCCCATCTCTTCAAGGCACAGGAGGTGCCTGGGCACCAGGACACTGCCTGGTTCTTATTGTCCTTGCTGCTTTCTCTGCCCTTCTGCATCTTTCTCCCTGACTGGTTGGGTGGCCCTGTCATTACCAGGTTTCTCCAGCTGCCTCTCAGGGTCCTACTGGCCTCAACGTTGCCTCAGGCTCTGGGATAACAAACAAGGCACCGAAGAGTTCTTGGGTTTCCACCAAGCCCTAATTAGCTGGTGTCATTTTTCGGGATGCGTGTCCTGCTGGCTGCAAGGAGGCAAAGACAGCTCAGGAGGCATCTTCAAAAGTGGCCAATTAGAGGGGGCTTTAGAGATGAGCACTCAGCTCCTGAACGTACAGGAGGATCTGCCAAAACCCCTCATGTCCTGACTGGTGGCTGGTGGCGAGTTGTTCTTTCCCTGCTGAACACAATTGTCCCTTCAGTGTGGCTTGTCCCTGCTGTCACTCTGCTGGCCTTCGTGGTGCAGCTCAGAGAGATGGGAGATGCCCCATCCCTGGGAACATTCCAGGTCAACAACCTGGTGTGGTTGGAGATGTCTCTGCTCACTGCAGAGGGGTTGGACCAGGTGACCTTCAAAGGTCCCTTCCCATCCAAACCATTTGGTGATTCTCTGATTTGGCACCAGCACAAATGACAGCAGAACCAAGAAAAGTCTGTGTTTTCTCTGACCACTCCACACCAGTCCTCCATCTCCTCCTCCTCCTGTGTCCCTTCTTCACTGGCAGGATGTCCCTGTGTGCTGTCAGGCTGATGTGTCACCTTCTCAGCTGGTTTCTTCATGACCACCATCATCTGCTGCTGAGATGCAGCCCCAGGAGACACTTCCTGGGGCAGGAGCCATCATAAATGAGTGTCCTGTGCAGGCTGTACACTGTTAGGTGTCCACCACAAGAACAAGCCCATGCCCAGCAGGATCAACAACTGGAAAGCACCTCAATGTGCCTTGAGTGTTGGTGGCTGCCTGATGTCACACGGGCAACTCCAGTGGCATTGATGTGACCCAAGTGACTTTGAAGCCTAATGATACCAAGGGTGGAGCAAGGGAGATAAAACCCAGGTATATTACAGGGCAGATTCTGAAATCTTTGTTTTCCACCAGCTGGGTGCAAGTGTCTGCAAAGCCCTTGTGGGGGCTTCAGCCATGGACACCTCCACCCAAACATGACCATGCCCAGATTACCAGCACCCTCCTGGTTAGAAGGAGAGTTCATCCCTTCTCCTTACCCATGTCCTAGATGTCACAGGTTCCCTCTGGCACCTGCCCTTCCCCCAGGTCTCTGAAGAGGTCCAAAGGGAGATCCCTTGGAGGCACCCATCCTCCACCACTGCCCTGAGCCCTTGCCTCACACCTGCACCTGGTACCAGCACCCACCAGAACCCCTGCAGCCTCCACCCTCTGCTCTCAGCAGGAGGCACCTGGGTCAGCAGAGTCACAGAATTGTTTTGGTTGGAAAAGTCCTTGAGGATCATCAGACCCAACCATTCCCCCAGCACTGCCAGGGCCACCACTGACCCATGGCCCTCAGCACCACATCTCCACAGCTTTGAAACCCCTCCAGGGATGGGGACTCCACCCCTGCCCTGGGCAGCCTGGGCCAGGCCCTGACAACCCTTTCCAGGGAGAAATTGTTCCCAAGCTCCAACCTAAACCTCCCCTGGCACAACTTGAGGCCAAAAGTTCCTCTTGTCCTATCCCTTGTTCCTTGGGAGCAGAGCCCGACCCCCCCTGGCTCCAACCTCCTCCCAGGGAGTTGCAGAGAGCCAGAAGGTCTCCCCTCAGCCTCCTCTGCTCCAGGATCAACACCCCCAGTGTAGCAGGACGAGCCTTTCTTCTTGTTCCTGAGGCTCGACAAGCTGCTGGCCTCTTCATTGCCTCACACCAGAGTGAGCTGAGCTTCTCTCTGTGGGTGTGGGTCCCACCTTTATTGGCCCCCTGGTCTTGCTCATGCCCAATGGGGGGGGCCTGTCCTAACCAGGCACAGGTGGACTCACACCCACTCTTTGGCAACTCGAGGCACCTGGTTTATCTTGTTTCTCTACACCCCCAGCTCCCTCAGCCCCTCCTGCTCAGACTTGTGCTCCAGACCCTTCCCCAGCTCCATTGCCCTTCTCTGGACATGTTCCAACCCCTCAATATTCATCTTGTCATGGGATACTCCAGAAAAATAGCCTTCCCCAGGGCTTGAAAACAGATGATTAAAGCCTCCTGGAAACAGGGTCACTCATCACCCATCCCACCTCCATGGAGCTCCATTGGGGGGTGTTGGTGGCCTGGCTGTGGCCTCTCAAAGAGTTAACTCTGAGCAGCAGCCATGAATATTCTCTGTGCTGACCCCCGAGCCCATCCCTACACGGCTGTCGCTTTCATTAGCACTGAGAAAATGAGCCCTTCAAAATAGGACAGGAGGCAGCAGGAGGGGGGGCAGGGGGGGGGGGCAGGGCTTTGGGGCCAAACAAGCCATTTTCCGTGCAATTGGTGGTTATTAAACCGCCTTCCAGTGACATCAGGGGTGGCTTGGGTGATGGGGAAGGATTCCCCTGGCCTCTCCCCCGAGCCCTCCCTGGCTGGGTGCCCCCCACCCTGGGTGATGTCCCCCACCCGTCGCCACCAGTGCCCAGGCAGCAGGGGGTCCGGAGTGTCCGTGTCCCCAAGCGTTGGCATGAGGGGAGGTGTGGGGGGTGGCTGTCACATCACATCAGCATCCTGGCCCCGTGAAGGTCCTTCCACCACAGAAACCACCGAGGAGTCAGAGATTCACTCACCCGTTTGGGCAGAGCCCGAGGTGGCACTGGGACCTCATGGGGACCTCCAGGGGTGTAGGGGAAGAGGACTGATGGGGGTCAGAGTTGTTTGGGGTTCTTTGTTTCTTTGGAAAGGCTGAAGGTCCCCATTAGGTGTGTGGGGAAGTTCAACTCCCAAGCAAGCCCTTGAGGTGGTGTCAGACCTGTGGCACCTCAGAGGTCTGGGATTTGGAGTCCTTGGGGTGGGGTTGGATGGGTTCCTCCCTGTCACAGCCTCCAAGGGGACCCTGGGGAAGCTGCTGGAGTCTGGGTTGCTTTTTTCAATTATTTCATGCTTCAGTTGCAGTTGTCCCCTTGGCATCCCATCTCTCCACACCTTCAGGGCCAGAGAAAGTGATCTGCTGTGATGGGGAAACTGAGGCAGGGGCAGATGCTTGAGCACACGTGCTGTCTGAAGCTGTGACTGATGGATTTTAGCTGTTGAATGAAGCTGTTGGCTTTGCACCTTGGGAAGCCAAAGACAGAGCTGCTGTGGCAACGGGGAGCAAAGCCCACAGCTGGCCACACACTGGTGTCACAGCCTGGAAGGATTAACCCAACCTGTGGCACTGTGTCCCCATCTCACTCCCACTGTCCGTGGTGAGGAGCAGATTCTGTGCCCAGGGCCTTTTCCCATCTTGTACCTGGGAGGCTTAGCTGGTGAGAACTGGGGACACTGGGACTGTTCTGGTGAAAAAACACCCTTCTTGCCACCAGCAGCCATCAATATATGGGCTGGGGAGGCCTAAGATACACTGAGGCAACGTGGCAATTGGGATCATCCTTCCCAGCAGCTTGTGCTGATGCCAGGTGTACCCTTGGCAATGAAGATCCACTTTGACCCATGCCCAGGGAGGGTAACTCATGGCTTTTCTGAGGCAAACCTGTCCCTGCCCCAGTGTGACATCTCTGAAGGTGATGAGAACCTGTCCTGCTTTGAGCTTTCTGGTCTACAGAGTCCTGGAGGACACGACACCAGCATGGGTGTTTGTTACAGGGAGATGACTGTTGTGTTTTGGAGGGCACTGTAGGGTTGTATTTTGTATAGACCTGGGACTGTCCAGGCACAGAACTACCTCCTTCCAGCTCCCAGCTTTGTAGAATTGTGCCCTGTCTTGTGCCTTGTGTGTCTTCTTCAGGACCATGGTCCCCTCCCTGCATCCTTACAGACCTGGGGCTGGAAGGGGCCCCTCTGGAGAAGGTTTGGTCCAAGCATGGTCCCTGATCTCCAGGGTGCTCTGCAGAGCTTTTCTCCTGCTCTACCCAGGCAGCAGCTGAGCTCAGGGAGTCTCCTGGCAGGCAGGAATGAGAGGAGGGGACCTTCCTGCTGGTAATCTGCTCAGGGGGACCGAGATCTTCACACCCGTCCACAACCAGGTGGAGAAGTGGCACCCAGGACAAAGTGACAGCGAGGTGACACACATCCCCCAGGAGATGGAGGGGGTGGGGGGGAAAGAGAGGGGCTGGCAGCTGGCTCCCCATCTTCTGATGTCCCCAGAGTGGTGAAGACCCCAGCCCAAGGAGCAGGACCCCCATTCCCCAGCAGCCCCTGGCTGTGTGCCAGGGTGGGTGACGTGGTGGCTGCAGTAATTACCCTGCTGCCCCCAGCTGAAGGGGACCATATGGTCAGGAGAAGGAAACTCACTTGTATTTTTTCCGCCCCCCCGGGCTCAGCCTTTCTGGGGCTGTCACAGCAGATTTGTGCCACCCCAGCTGCTCCAGCAGCAGCGAATCCAGGGCTCAGCTCCTGCTGCTCCAGAAGCTCCCTGGGGTGCCACCAGCACCCTCCTGCTCCCACTCCCTGCTGGGACACGGCCAGGGTGGTGGTGGTGGGGAGATGGACCATGCCTGGGGGGTGGTGATGGGTTCAAAGAGCACCCTGGGGGTGCAGAGGACCTGAAGGACCCTGGCTGCAGGCTGGCACCCAGCCTGGCAGGAGAATGGGGTTTGGGGAGGTCTCTCCCACTGCCCTGGGGAGTCCCTCAGCTCTGAGCTGTCTCAGCCACATCAGACCTT
This sequence comes from Calypte anna, assembly GCF_003957555.1. Lineage (NCBI taxonomy): Eukaryota > Metazoa > Chordata > Aves > Apodiformes > Trochilidae > Calypte > Calypte anna. Next base: position 12,391,139 of record NC_044260.1, read on the forward strand.
CTCCTGGGGGGCTGGGCCCCACCAGAGGTCCCCTGCAGCCCCTAAAAGCCACCATGGGTCCTACACAGAACCATACCTGAGCTGCTCCCTGTGCCAGCAGCAGTGGTTCACCAGGGTCACTCCAGTGCACTGAGACCCTGCCACCTCAGGAGGCCTGGATTTGGCTGAGAAAGCATAGAATCAGAAGACTTTTATGGTTGGAAGGGACCTTAAAATTCATCCAGTCCCAACCCCTGCCATGGGCAGGGACACCTCCCACCCACCCAGGTTGCTCCAAGCCCCATCCAACCTGGGCTGAGACACTGCCAGGGATGGGGCAGCCACAGCTTCTCTGGGCAACCTGGGCCAGGGGCTCAGCACCCTCACACCAAACAATTTCCTCCTAGAAATCTCATCTCAGGGTGCATCCTGGAGGAGTTGCTCTTTAGGAGTAAAGTGGATGAGAAGAGAGAGCTCAACCCCCAGTGAAGCTCCCAGCAAACAGTGGTAAAAAGAGGGGCAATGAGAAGAACATGGGGTTTTACAAGCAATGCAGTGGTGGTCACCTTCCCAGCTTTGTTTCCAGCTCCTGGCAGCCACACGACCAGGTGACCTTGGCTGGAGAGAGCAGCCACCAAGTGCCTTTCCCCCCTCTGTCAGGACCATTGTCAGGAGGCACCTGAGTTTGTCCACCTCCAGCCTGGGCCAACTACTTCCATCTCTATTGCTCTCAGGGTGACATGAGGAGAGGCTGGTGACTTTTCCCACGTGTCCCTACAGAGCCCAAAGAGCTGCTGACCTCCCCAGCACAGTGTGAGGTCCATCTGTCCTGTAAACCTTTAGCCCAGGGGGACAGATTGCAGGACATGGTCCTGAGCATTGCTCAATGCTAGGGCTGTGTCTCCTGGGCATGGCCAGCTCTGGACTCTTCCCTCCACTGCCACCATGTCCAGTGCCTCCAGATCCCCCTCCTGCTGATTAACATCCCAAATAATCTGGCTGAGAAATCAAGGAGGGGGTTGTGCAGCCCCTTGGCTCATCAATAACCAGGGATGGATGTGCACGGGTCAGGTGAGGCTCAGTTCCTCTCTAATGGAGAAGGATGGGGGCTGTTGGGGGGCAGGGGGGGTCATCTGCAGAGCTGCAGTCCCAGGAGGGACCTGGTTTGAGGGAGGTGAGGATGTGGCTGTGTCCACCCTGCATTGTGCTGGCTCCATTCTGCCCTGCACCTCTGGTTTGCCTGCAGGACCCCAAAGGCATCGCCCTCACCCCTGGGCTTCCTCCCCCCACCTTTGAGGGGAAAAAAACCCAACCAAGCAACCAACCATTCCTTTATTTGGGGGAAAACAAAATCCCAAAGCCAAGCTCAGCTCCTCCAGCCACAGCTGACTGGACGGGTGGGGTGGGCTGGGAAGGAGGAGCCCCCTGGGAAGCGGTGGTTTGGTGCCTCCTCCCTCGTGGGTCCCTGACCTCCCGTTTGCCTGTCAGGAGCGAGCTCCGGTACCGCAACACCCCTTGTCAAATTAGTGAGTCAGAAGACGTAAGAGAGACCACCGCTGCTAATTTGTACATTAACTGGTTCTGACAGAAATATTTCACAAGTGAAAAAACAGAAAATGTGCCTCAAGACAATGTGCAACTTCCGTACCAGCAAACTTCTGCTTAACTGTGCGGTGCCCGAGGAGGGGGGACCCCGGCCCAGACCTGCCCCGGCGGGGGGCACGGTGATGGTTTTAGCCCCCGGAGCTGCTCCTGGAGAGGTTGGATCAGCACCCCCCGACCCCGAAATCGTGTGGGGGGGCAGTGGGGGGTGGCAGGTCCCAGCTCTGCTCCCTGTCAAGGGGAAGCATCTGTTGGGGTGGAAGGAGCTGGGTGACAGCCCCCTCCTCACCCAGGGGACAGACCCTTTGTGGCACCCCAGCATCACCCGCCTTCCCCGGGCTCGGGGGCTCTATTTCCCTCCCACAAACACCTCAGAGACAACCTGCCAGGGCTGTCCCCATTGGCACCAGGTGGGACGAGCTGTAGGATGTGGGCTCCTGCCACCCTGCTGGGAAAAGCCACCCGCACAGGCAGCTGACAGCCCCGAGCTGTGCCAAACCTGCCCCCTCCCCAACTCCCCCCAGCCCTGCTTATGTCCCCAGGGGTGTCTGAGTCCTCCCCAACCCCCATGGGGCCATCCTGTTCCACTCCCCAAACCATCATCTCTCCATCATGCACCCATCATGGCAGCGGCCAAATCGGTGGCCAAGCCTTACTGCCGAGTGCCCGGGTGGCAGGACCCCGTCCTGCTGCTGGGGGTGCCCCTCACCGTGGCCTCTGGGCCCTGCGCGGGTACTGGCCGGGCTGAGGGTGGGAGCCGGCGTGGGGCTGAGCCGGGTCCTCAGGCCAGCAGCATCCAGCACATGATGCGTTGTGGCAGGTTCCCTGCAGCCTGGAGCCAGCCCCGAGCGAGCGCTGGTGATGGCTTTAATTGCTTTCAGCCTCGCTAGCCCAGTCCGTGACAGCCCGGCTGGGGTGGCCACCACAGCCCCAGCCGTGCTAGCCAGCCCCGGACCCCTGCCCAGCCCCTCTCCCGCCCAGCTAAGGATGGAAAGGATGGACAGGAGGAGGAGAGGAGCTGCCTGGGATCGGGGCTCTCCTTGTCATCCAGCACAGTCTCCTCCATGGCCTGCCCGTGGTCCAGCTGGGGCGAATGTCCCCATCACCCCTTCAACCTCCACCCACCCGTGTGCCACCGTGACCCCTGAGTGAGGATTCCATAGCAGAACCCCCCACCTCAGCGTGCAGCTCATTTGGGGTGGGAGATGCCAGAGGACTCAGCTGCTCCTCAGTGATGAGGACAGGGCAGAGCTGGGGACACAGCAGGGTTCCTGCTGCAGTGGGGGCCCAGGCTGTGTCGTGTGTCCCCCCCCAGTTACTGTCTGCATGGCTATGTTGGGGGCTGCCTCCAAGGCACTTGGGGGTGACCCAGACCTTGGGGGAGGACCACAGCAACACGTCTTCACCCTGCTGGGTGATGGGTGCCTGGGGAGCTGGGGGTCTCTTGGGGGGGGGGGCGAGGGGCTACTTGGCTGAGTAACCCAAGGGGTTCCATCCTCCTTCTCCTGGATGCCTCCCCCAGCCTGGCACAGGGATGCAATCTCTCAGGGCTCCCTGCTTGAGCTGGGAGGGGGGCTGGGGGGTGGAGAGAGCAGGGCCAGCACCCAGCACTCCCCCCATCCAAACACAGGGCTGGGTGTCCCCCCCAGCTGGCACAGGGTGACACTGTCCGTGTGTCCTTGCTGGATGGGGCTGGCTGGGAGCAAGCATCACCCACTCCCTCTGGGGGTGCCGTGGTTGGGGTGGGGGTCCCGTGCAGGCAGCCTCCCCCCCCCAGCCCCCCCTTGGCAAGGTGTAAGATGGGCAGCAGCAGGCAGCAGGCTCCACATAGGAAGTCGAAGGTGGCTCCTCCACCACTTTCTGGCTCCTGGCAGAGCATCTGGGAGAACATCAGACTCGGCAGAGGATGAGGAGGGGTTTGGGGGGCTGGGGGGGTGCAGGGCCTCCCTCGGGAGGTTGGTTTGCTAACATCCTCCCTCCATTATTGCGGGCAGAGCCGGCGGGCGATCCGGGGCAGTGCCTGCATTATTGACGAGGGGGAAGGCAGAGCCTGGCGCAGGCAGTGGGGGTGCAGGCGGGGCCCCCCCTCACTCCCCCAACCCTCAGCCCCGGGCAAAGCACTTTGCCTGCACCACGGAGCCGCAGAGCAGGCAGGGCTGGCCCGGGGCGGCCGCAGCCACCCCAGAGCGCTGCCGGGAACACCTCGGCCTCTGCTGGCACTGCGCCGGCTTTGGGGCACCCATGGGCACCCCCAGGGCGGGTGGCAGGATGGGTGGCCCTGTCCCTGTCCCCCGCTGCCCCCTGCTCCAGCCCAGCAGCTCTGCTGCCTCCAGCCCGGAGCAGCGCTGGTGCTGCGCTGTTTTGTTTGCTTGGTTTTGGGGGTTTTTGTTTTTGTTTTTGTTTTTGTTTTTGTTTTTTTTTTTTTTTTTTGTGGTTGTTTTTTTTTTTAAGCTTCCCTCTTGTCTCTAGGCGGAGATTTGTGGCGTAAAATGCACAATATGTTCTATCTGCCCTGTGGGAGCTATAAAATATTCACCAGCAGCTTCCATTATAGTCAGAGTGAATCACGGAGAGCGCTGGAGCCCTCGCGCCCCACTATGCCCCCTCCCTGACCGTGGCAGTGCCAGGGATGGTGCCCACCCAGAGACACGTTGCCATCTTGGGCCCTGGGAGATTCCCCCCTGGGTGATGGTGTTAATGGGATGACAAACACCTCCACTTGGCCCAGAATCTTCATGGCTGAGGAGCAGGATCAGCCCCGTGCTGGAGGGAACAGGGTGATGGCAGCAGGCAGCAGCGGGGTGAGCTCGGGTGCCCACTCACCCTCTCCCACCACACACAACCTGGAGTCCCCAGGGTGACTTGTGCTGTCTCTTTGCTTTCTGTAGCCACAGGCTCACGATCTGAAGGCCTTACAGCCCCACCAGGGGTCAGGGGACAGTCCCTGCCTGCTTGCTGCCTTCATTGTCCCACAGCACTGACACCTCGGCTATAATAGAATCAGAGCATTTTGGCTTGGAAGAGACCTTAAAGCTCATCGAGGTCCAACTCCCTGCATGGTCAGGGACACCTCCCACTAGATCAAGTTGCTCAAGGCCCCATCCAACCCGTCCTTGAAGCCAGGTTGTCCAGGTCAGGTTGCACAACTTGACCCTGTTCATCCGGGTTGGTCCGACAGAACTCTGCCACCATCTCCTCCCATCCTCCTGTCCCTCTGTCCTTCTGTCCAGCCTTCCCTGCTCTCACTGCCTGTCCCCACTTCCCCCCTTTAAACCCAGCAGAGCCAATGTTCACTGGTGAAGCCTCACACTGCTCCAGCCTGTCAGGTACAATACCTCTTTTGACACGGTTCTATTTAATGACCCAGCAGCCAGCCCTGGCTCAGCCCTCACCATCACACCCCAGCTACAGCTTCACCTCACCTTGGCCCCCTCCACACCTGCCACACTCAGCCTTTGCCCATGAGGTGACACTGGGGGTGTCCTGAAGGCTCCTGGTGGCCCAGGGACATAGGCAGGATGGGTGCCATCCACTGTCAGCCACATACCTGCTCCTGGGTGATGGTGACTCCTCCAGGCACCAGCCCACAGGTCCTGAGTGTCCCTGGCTGCTCCAGGCACTGCTTTGCCAAGCTCCTGGCATGGCAGGACTTGTCCCAGGCTCCTTGGCTTACCAGGAAATGGCTCAGGAGACACCATGGCTTGCAGGGACATCAGAAAGAAGTCCACCTGTGCTGGCCACGTGGCCACCATGACTAGGGCACCGTCACAACACACCCCAGCACCACATGAGGTGCCACCACAAAAAGGGCTATCACCAGGAAAAGGGACACTACCACACCACCACAACAGCCACCATCACCCCAAAAGCCACCACCATGAAAAAGGTCACCGGTAGTGAAATGAGGCAACCAGGTGCCACTAATTGCCAGGCAGTGGGCATGTGCAGTTAGGGCCTGCCTTAATCAGGCACAGGTGGGCTTAACACAAGCTCATTCCCACTGCCTGGCAATTAGTGGCACCTGGCTGCCTCATTTCACTACAGTCACCACGACAAGTGCTACCACCATAACCAGGGCCACCACCAGGCTGAGCTGAGTGAGTCCATGGCACTGAGCAACACAGAGCTGGTAGGAGGGGACCAGAGGGTCCCTGTTGACACAGGGGACATCTCTGGGTAGTGCCTAACAGCAGTTTTAACCCTCCAGCCCCCCCGAGGAGGTGGGGTCCAGGCAGGGTGCTGCCCGCAGAGTCGCGGGGCTGCGAGGGGTTAAACCCTGCCCGTGCCTCGGCAGAAGAGGAGGGGAGCTCGGCAGTGCCCTCCCCGCCAAAATTAACTCCCCATCTGTTTCTTCCCGGCTGAGGCTGATGGCTTGTGACAGGGCCTCCTGAATGCAAAGATGTTTCGCCCCGGAAAAAAAAAAAAAATCTATTACAAGTTGCTGTAAGAAAAGAGCGAAATCCTCCCCTTCTGTCTCTCCCCGCTGGTCCCAAGGTGCACACCCCGGGCGAGCACGGGCTGGCGCCCAGCCGGTCCGCTCCGCTCAGCCGGAAAGCTCTGCCCAGCGCCAGCCGGGGTGGCCGCGGCCGGGGGGTGCCCCGGGGGCCGGGAGGGGAGAAGCTGCTCCATCGTCCCCAGCCTGGGTGACACGCTGGGCGACACGCTGGGCATGGTCCAGGCAGAACCGGATCCCTTTGACATCGTCAGAGCGTGTCTTGGTGCTGATGGGGAAACTGAGGCAGGAGGTGCCCGAGCCAATCGTTGGTGCCTGAGCGTGGCTGGGACGTGGAGCTGATGCTGGGGAGGTGAAACCGCTATCCCTGGTGGGCAGAGTGCGGGCAGAATGGAGGAAAGTGCGGGCAAGGGGGGTTTGCGGGCAGGCAGGCGACAGGCAGCGAGCAGGCAGCTGGTGCCCTCTCCCGGCCGCACCGCAGCCCTGGCAGCTGCCTCGGAGCTGACAGCAGATCCTGTATTTCGCTTTATTTTAGCCCCTTCCTTCTGTCCCACTCAGCCCGCTCCAAAACAGACCCGAAACTTCGCCTCCCCCTTTCCCCGTGCCCAGCCCCCCCACTCCTAGGGCTCTGCCGGGCACCCCCCGACACCCAGAAAAGGCTTCAAGGCTCTTTGCTTGGACCCCAAAATTCCTCCCCAAGAGCAGGGAAACCAGGCAGGTTCTGTAGAAAACAAAACTTTATTTGGTCCGCCAGAACCTGAGTTGGAAAACCACCCATGGATAATTCATATCATACAGGGATTACTGATCTGATTTACAGTTGATAAAATATCCTATGTTTCTTAAGAGCTGAACAGTATTTACAGAGCTAAAAATATTCACAGCTCAGAAAGACAGAGAGAGAGAAAGAGGGGAAAAAAGAGAAGGAGAAATCATCTGGAGGAAGAAGGAGCAGGGAAAAGAGAAAACAGATCAACAAACAAAAATACAAACAGAGCTTGGCTCAGCAGCCCCAGCTAGGGGGGGTCAGGAAGGTGCCAGGGCAGCCCACCCCCCCTGCCCATCAGGGTGGGCTCCCTGGGGTGGAGGGAGGGACAAAGGGACAAACCCCAGGGCCCGCAGACCCCTGCCCAGCTGGCTGAGCATGGGGGGGGTGGGCAGCCCCCCCAGAACAGTCGCCACTGGAGCAGGGCCCAGCACCTCCCACTGCCCCCCCTAACAACCTGGGAATGAGAGCGAAACACCAGGGGATGCCCAACACACACACACACACACACACACACACACACACACACACACACCTGCCCACACCAAGCCACAGTGCCTCAAAACTGGGGGGGTCAGCCCAGAACCCCTGGGGCCAGCAGCACCTCAAGGCCCTGGGTTCACCCCCTTCCATGGGACTTGATCTTGGAAAGGTGGGGCTCTGCTTCTCCCCCTCCCCAAAATCATCCCTCCCCTCCCTGGCACATGGTAATGTGGTAACACTGCTCCACAGAGCCCCCCCTCTGTACCTGCTGCCCCCCCTCCCTGGGCTGGGAAGAGGGGGGGTGTAGGGGGTTAAGTCCTGCAGGACAGTGTACGGGATACTGAGCCCAGCTGGGACCCATGGCTTCTCTCCAGGCACTGCTTTCAGCGGCCGCCTTTGCATAGTAACACTTGTGTGATGAGTTGAGAGGGGTCCCTGCTGCCCCAGCCCTCCCCTCCCCCCCAACATCATCCCCAGACCCTCCTCCTCTCCCCACTCAGGGTGGCAGAGGGAGGGCACCTCTGCATTTCAGCCCAAGGTGTGAGGAAACCCCAGCAGCTACAACTACCCAGAGCCCTCTGGCTCCCCCATGGGCATGGAGGGTGGGGGGGGCAGCCCTGACCCCCAGCAGGGGCAGGGTGAGTCGGGGGTCCCAGCACAGATGGCACCGCAGCAGGGTGACCCCAGCACCCCCCAGCCCGGCTGCGGTACCTCGGTGCCACACTGGTACTGATAGGGGACAAGAGGGGGTAACAAGACAGGGGGAAGGGCCTGGGGAGAGACAGGGGTCACACAGACGGACAGACATCAGAGGTATATTCTTTTTTCTGTTTGTTTTTTTGCAGCGCCAGGGCCCGGGCGCCACGGGAGGGAGCAGAGTCCTGAGCAGGGTGGCCCCCCCTGCCCCACAGCCCCCCCACTGTGTGCGTGGGGTGGGTACGGGGCAGGTGGGATCCTGAGATGGCCCCGTGCCCCCAGCAGCTCCTCATAAAGTGCACAGGGGGCTGGCGGTGCCAGCGTGGGCTGCTCAGGGCTCACCTGAGAGCTCAACCTGGCCACACAGCGTGGGGCAAAGCCTTGGGTGTGATGCCACAGCTCTGCCCCACGGCTCTGCCCCATGGCTCAGCACTGACAACCCCAGGCCAGAAGCCGGGTGACAATAAGGGGGGAGCGGAGGGGGCTGGGGGAGGCGTTTTGTCATAGGGGCCGAGGCCCATGGAGCCCGGCAACCTCGGGTGTGAGCAGCGGGTTGTGGGTGCCCTTGGTTGACATCCAGTCGTTGAGGAAGGCCTGGGTGGCTTTGCGGTGTGCCAGGCGGTGCGTGATGGAGAAACCCGCGTTGCCCTCCAGCTGGGAGAGGATCACCAGCACCTGCCTGTGAAAAGAGCAGGGGGGCTCAGGGCTGCTCCCCCCACCCTCTGCCCGCACCTCCCCCATGTTCTGCCTTGCTTGAAGCCCCCTAGGAGACCCCCCACCCCCCTGTCTACCCCAGACCTGTGCAGGGGGGGGACGCTGTCCTGTGTTTTGAGGCTCCCGCGTGTGGAGACGACGTTGAAGCTGTCTGTGCAGTCACACTGGACGTGCAGGTAGGACTTGGGGTGCCGGTTCTCCACCACCACAATCAGCCCTGCCCAGCCATGTGTCAAGTAGTAGCAGGTCATTCCCTCACGGCCCTGCAGAAAACACCAGGGTCAGGGGTGGGAAGCCCCCAGGTGCCCCTGCCTCTGAATTTCAGCCTCCTCAGCATCTTCCACCAAGGGCTGCCTGTCTGCTGGGGTACCCCGAGGAGCAAAGGGATGGGGATCCATGGGGTTGGAGGGGACAAAGTGGCAGCCAGAGCTGGTATAGCCCTGCCTGCCAAGTGGAGCAGAGGCAGGAGGTCCAGCCCTGCCCCGTGCCACCCACACTCACCTCGTGGCGCTCGCCCTTGTTCTCGGTCAGCAGGATGATGGCATCTGCCAGTGTGGTGGGCTGTGCCTCCACCTGCTCCACCATCACCAGGCGGGAGCTGTAGATGGCCAGGATGTAGCTGGAATAATCAGTGGCCGCTCGGCTGCTGGTGGGACTGGATGCTGTGCAGACACACAGAGGGAGAGGGAATCAGTGAGACCGTCACAGTCACCAAGCCCAGAACCCTCAGAGAGCAGGGCTGCAACACATGCAGGCAACCTCCACCCCCAGTGAGGTCCCCATGGTGAGGATGGAGGGTTTTGTCACTTCAGCCTCCCCCAAAAAGCCCTTACCCTGGGGGGTGGCAGGGCCTGCCAGGGCAGTGCTCCAGTGGTTGAAGGCACAGCAGACCACGGCATACTCGCCCGGCTCCAGCATGACATCGCAGTTGACGAACTTCTTGACAGCTCTTTTGCTGTGAGCCATCAACCTGCCCAGGCTCAGCTTGTTCCCACTTGTGAAGGTGGCCCGGAACACCATGATGCACAGATCCAGCAAGTGGCTGTCCACCGTGTCCGACCTCCTGTGCCAAGAGGTCACCATGTCACCTGAGCACCATCCCACAGAGAGCACGGAGGCCACAGAAGAGTCCTCCTGCTGCCTCAGGCACCCAGCCGGCAGCACCCGGGGACTGGGTTTGGCTAAACCATGAGCAGACCCTGAGAACTGGAGAGATGGTGGTGCCCATCCCTGAGCTCTGCCAACCCATGGGGTGGCTTGGGGTGAGAGGGCAACATGTTGGGGGAGACTCCAGGGTCACTGCTCACCTGCTGCCTTCCTGGAAGAGGGCGAACTCCAGGGCAGCCCGTTCCAACACTGTCAGAGACGTCACCGTCACCGGCCCGTTGGCCTTGTTGGGGAACATGCCCTGCACACGCACCTCGTGCCAGTCTGAATGGAGCTTGCAGATATCCACAGAGTCAAAATACCTGTGGGGAAGCTGAACTCAGCCCTGGTGGGATCCTCTGTGGGTTCACTGCTCTGTCCCACACCCCAGCAGCAGGCACCAGGATGACAGAATCACAGAATCGCCACAGTTGGAAAGACCTCTAAGATCACCACCTCCAACTTTCAACATCCCCTCCCCAAATAAAAAATACCTATCAATATCTGCATCATCCACTAGAGCATGTCCTGAAGTGCCTCATTTACAGTTTTCAAATCCCCCCAGGAATGGTAACTCCACCACCTCCCTGGGCAGTCTGTTCCAATGTCTGACTGCTCTCTCAGTAAAGAAATTCTTCCTCAGATCTGGTCTGCTCCTCCCCTGGTGTAACTTCAGGCCATTTCCTCTGGTCCTGTCACTGTTCACTTGAGAGAAGAGGCCAGCACCCACCCCAACACAACCTCCTTTCAGGGATCTGTAAAGTCTCCTCTCAGCCTCCTCCTCTCCAAATTAAACATTCTGATTCCCTCAGTCTCTCCTCACAGGATTTCTTCTCCAGACTCTTCCCCAGCTTGGCTGCCCTTCTCTGAACTCACTCCAGCACCTCAATGTCTTTCTTGTAGTGACAAGAAATGAACACAGCACTCAAGGTGTGCCCTCACCAGAGCCAAGTCCAGGGGCACCATCACTGCCCTTCTCCTGGTGGCCACACCATTCCTGATACAAGCCAGGATGCTGGTGGCCTTCTTGTATAACCAGGCACACTGCTGGCTCTTATTCAGCCAGGTGTCCACCAGCACCTCCAGGTCTTTTTCTGCATTGACAGCTTTCCAACCACTCCCTGTAACATTGCCTGGGGTTGTTGTGATCAAAGTGCAGGACCTGGCACTTAACCCTGTTAAACATCAATCACCTGCACCACCCTGGGGATGCCAGGCTCTGCCTGTCTCCTCTTTACCCCCCAGTGTCCCACTTTGTCCCCTGCCTGGCCTTCTTCCCCACAGCCTCTGTCCCCTAGGCACTTCCATACTTAATGAAGTCGCTGTATTCCATCCAGAAGACCCCCTCACTGCTGCCATGGGGCATCAGGTCGTGCCGCAAGGGAGCCGGCCAGTGTGGCCACTCGTCGGACCAGCTGCCGTTCCAGGAGAACCGGCCCCAGGGGTTTCGGAGCCGCAGTAACCTGGGGAAAGGGGAAAAAAATAAGTGTCAGAGGCCCAAGAGGCAGGAAAGCCCAAAGAAGATCACCTCTGAGATGCTCTCCCAGCTTTGCAGACCCAGCCAACCCCCCCCAGAGAGCATCACACCACTTCTGGTTGGACTTTTTAGGTGACAGCTGCTTTAGGTGAGACATTAGGAGGTAATTCTAAACAGAGGGTGGTGAAGAAGCTGTGGCTGCCCCATGCCTGGCACTGTCTCAGCCCAGGTTGTATGGGGCTTGGAGCAACCTGGGCTGGTGGGATGTGTCCCTGCCCATGGCAGGGGGTTGGAACTGGGTGGTCTTCAAGGTCCTTCCAACCCAAACCAGTCTGGGATTCTGCCCCTGCTTCTCAAAGCCTTCACAGACATAAACCTGTCAACCCTCACTGTCACCCCATATGCCCACATCCTGCAGCTCCCTGTCCCCTTCCCAGCCCAAGGAGCCTCCAGCCAGGTGCTGCAGGGAAGAGGCTCAGCAGGGCAGGGGCTGCAAGTTTGTGCCTGGAGCTGCCCAAGCCCAGGGCTGACGTGGATGAAACTGGGGCTTCAGACAGCACCCAAGCTGTGAAGGACAGCATCCCTTTCTAATCCCCCCCTCTCCAAAGGTGAGAAGGATGCCCTGATTGCCTCATTGAGTTGAAAGAGCTCAACTCAATCTTCTGCATCTTGTGAGAAGACTGTAAGAACCTTTCTGCACCACAGGGTGCCCTGGAGCTGGGTGACCTTGGACATGAAACCAGGGCCAGGATGGCTTCTATGACAACAGCATTTAAGTGACTCCCTGCCATGGAGAAACAGCTTTTGTTGGCTATGAAGATGGGACACCAGAGTCCTTGAGGTCTTGTCCATCATTCACTGAGTTATCCATGCCCAGATTTGGCAGGAAGGTACCTGCTGACCTCACCTGAAGCCTTGGACATCCCTCACGTCCAGGATGGAGTATGCGTGCCGTGGGCGCAGACCCATGCTCTCGTAGGCCACATCATCCACTTTCATGTTGCCTCCACCACAGGAAGCACCCATGAGGAACCTGCATGGGGGACAGCAAAGCCCTCGGTGTCCTGCCAGGCCTGGGATGAGAGGAAAGCTCAGCCCTACTGCTTGAGGAACTGGAGAGACTTCCCCCCCAGGAAGCTCCTGGATATTCTCTCTCTGCAACCCTCTAAAAGTCCCTGGAACAGTGCCCAGGCCCCACCAGCTCTGCCTGGGCAGCAGTGAGCTCCCTCCACCCAAACCCAGGGCCTGTGGTGAGATTCTCTGAGTCCTCACCTGAAGTGCTGAAAAGTCCTGCCTATCCCTGCTGGGCTCAGCCATGTGGAAAGCCACTTGCCAGGCAGCTGGTCCATCCCACAGGGGTGAGGACAAGGTGTGTGGAGTGCACCAGCCAGGCTTGGAGGGATACCACATATCCCATGGACACATACCTGTCCCATGTGGCCCCATAACGCAGCGTGGCAGGAGCCACCCTGCCTACAGCCATCCCAACAAAAATCCCTCTCATTTCCACCATCTTTGCTTTTGATTTGACTCCTCCAGGCTGCCTATAGTCATGCCCAGCAAAGATGCCACATATAGGTGGGAGATAAGAGCAGGGTCACACACATGACAATCCAAACCCACTCCAAGCAAAGCAAGCAGGCTCAGTGCCAGCCACCTCAGAACTGCAAGGCAGCAGTAAACATGCACAGGGAAGTTCACTGAGATGCCCCCTCCCTGGAAGTGTTGAAGGCCAGGTTGGATGGGGCTTGGAGCAACCTGGTTTAGTGGGACTAGAGGGAGTTTGGACAAGGGCTTGGAGGGATGGGATGAGGGGGAGCAGTTTTAACTGGAAGAGGGAAGATAGAGATCAGATCTGAGGAAGAAATTCTTTGGTGTGAGGGTGCTGAGCCCCTGGCCCAGGCTGCCCAGAGAAGCTGTGGCTGCCCCATCCCTGGCAGTGTCTCAGCCCAGGTTGGATGGGGCTGGGAGCAACCTGGGCTGGTGGGAGGTGTCCCTGCCCATGCAGGAGGTTGTGGTGAGATGATTGTTAAGGTCCCTTCCAACTCAAACCATTCTATGATTTTCATTTCATACAAAAGCTAAACAAAGGCAAAATTACTTCTCAGAGCTCAGAGGGAGACCTCTTGCCAATGCCCCAGGTGAATGCCATTGATGGTGGTCTCCACTCTAGGTAATGCATTAACCCCTCTCCTCTGAGCCTCTCTAAGTGTGTGCAGCCCCCCTCACCCCCCTCTCTCTGAGCTTCTCTGCTCTGGCCACGGCGCCCTCCTGCCTGGTCTTACCCAGCCTCCTTAGAGCTCAGCATTTTGGCCCAGATGAGGTCAGTGTCAATGGGCTCCTCCCGAGGGTTAGTGGAGCTGACCTGCAGCATCAGGCTCTCGCAGGGGGCACCCGTTAGTGTAGCCAGGCCTTCAATAGCACGCCCTGCCTGGAGGGCAAAGTACGAACCATGGAGCTTGGCCAAGGCCTTCTCAATGAGGGCGACCCACAGCTGCTTCCTCTGGGCCTGGGGAAGGAGGGAGAAACACGTCACCAGCTGCTGCTAACAGGAGATGGGGAAGCAAAGGGGCAGAGAAGGCAAAGCCTCGCTCACCACCATCCCCCCGCTGCCGTAGGAGAATGAGGAGCAGGAGCAACAAGGCCACCAGAAGCTTTTCCACACCAGGCCAAGTGACACCCCCCCCTTCACTACCTGCTCAGTGTTTTGTCAGCACAGTTTAATTCCCCTTGGGAAACCATCTTGGAGTGATGATCCAAGAGACCTGGATGCCAAGAGAGCTGTACCCTGGGGTGCCCGGGCAGTAGGGATGGAGGTGGTGGGTGTCTACCTTGAGATCTAAAGGTCACTTTTCCTCTGCTTCAAACTGGATTTTAAAAGGTTTAGTAATGGAAACGGATATGGAGAGCATCTGGAAGAGCTGTCTTTCACTTGCACACTGCTGCAAACCAAACCCAACCCAGCTCTGGCTGCCTAGAGCACAGGCAGCCATGGGACCAGTCAGGTTTCATCTCTGGAACAGAGATGTTGTTTCAAGGCCAAGCTCCAAAACCTCCCAGGTGGATGGACAAAATCCTCTCCTCCAGCACAGGGACAGTGGCAAGATGGAATGAGAAGCTGCAGGTTTTGCAAGGGGTGGAAAACTCCCTGGAGCTGCTTTGCCATGGTGCCAGGCTGCTGCTCTTGGCATTGTGAGGCTGGTCAGGGAGTCAGAAAGAAATTCAGAAGCTGCATTAATGCAGTGAGAGGTTTGCAAAAGCCTCCATCAGCCACAACAAGGTGGACTCAGGGGTGCAGCCTTTACCCATGACATCCAGGTCACTGTTGCAGGTCCCCAGCTGGGCTCTAACTCTCATCCTGGCCAACTTGAGGCTGGGGAGAGATGCTTCCACCCCAGTCCCTGCCTGCAGCGAGGACATGGAGAGGAAGGCACAGGAGGGCAGAAGGAAGGGGGATATTTGCTGTGTCCCCTGCAAACCAGATTTGGTAGCCAGGACTTAGGGGAAAACATCAAGACATGGGGACTGCAACTTGCAGGTGGCAGCCAAGAGCTGAGAGAGGGAAGGCAGCTGTGTAGCCTTCTTTCTGATGTATAAAGAAAGCTTACAAGTGCTTTCCATTTTTTTCTTTTTTAATCCTTCACTCAACAAAATCCATGTTGTTTATTTCTGCCTGAGCTGCAGCCAGGGAGCTCTGATTTTCCTTTATTTTTAAAACTCTGTTTCTCCATTTTTAGCCTCACATCCCGCTCACACAACTAGAAAAATCTAGTCATGATCAGATGCCCTGGGAAACAAAGGGAAGGCAAACCCAGCCTGTGTGAAAGCATTCAATCTTTAAATAAAAAAAAAAAAAAAAAAAAGAGCAGACTTGGACTCTGTAAGAGATGAAAGACGAATGAAAAACAAAAGAACCAAAGCAGGTAAATCTTAAATGTGCATGAGTGGAACTGCTCTGTCTACTGAGGCAAAATGTAGACACAGATTCCTTCTTGCTTCCCACTTCAAGGTTTCTCCTTAACAGGACCAGCTTGGCAGGATGCTGGAAGGGCTGGAGCAGCTCTGCTCTGGAGGCAGACTGAGAGAGTTGGGGGTGTTCAGCCTGGAGAAGAGAAGGCTGCAATGGGGAGACCTTAGAGCACCTTTCAGTGCCTGAAGGGGCTCCAGGAAAGCTGGGGAGGGACTTGGGACAAAGGCCTGGAGGGATGGGATGAGGGGGAAGGGTTTCATACTGAAGAGGAGAGATTGAGATGAGATCTGAGGAAGAAATTCTTAGGTGTGAGGGTGCTGAGCCCCTGGCCCAGGTTTCCCAGAGAAGCTGTGGCTGCCCCATCCCTGGCAGTGTCTCATCCCAGGTTGGATGGGGCTTGGAGCAACCTGGGCTGGTGGGAGGTGTCCCTGCCCATGGCAGGGGAATGGGACTGGATGAGCTTTAAGTTCTCTTCCAGCCCAAACCAGTCTGGGATTCTCTGAATTGGCAGCTGCCCCAGGACTGGGCCACCTCTGTGCTGTGGAGGGCACAGGTTACCCAGCCCACTCAAACTGTACCAACATTAAGGTTCCCCAAAAACTCATCTTCAGGCCTCAGTTCCCCAGCCAGACCCTTCTTTGAGGCTGTGCTATATTTTAAAACAGAGATCTGGGTTTTGAAGAACCAAGTCCAACCCTGCAGTCCCTTGTCTCCTCCTGACAACATTTTTGTTTCGTTTGGCAGATTTCAGCTCCTGAGTTTCAATAGAGATGTTCTCAGTCTCCTTCATGGCCATGATCCCAGCATGTGCCCCAGGGCCTGGCAGGCAGGGCAGGGCACAGCCATGTCCCCAGCTCAGCCACTTTGTCACTCCCAGCAGATGCCACATGAGTGTGCTCAGAGCAAGAGAGAACTGGCTCAAGACAGCCTGGTTTGTTTTCCTCTCCATGGCAAAGCCAAGCTGCCAGCCCTCCCCACAGAGGAAAGAAACAGCTTTCCCTCATCTCCTCCTTGCAGGGAAAAACACAGGGGTTAAAATATTTCCCTTTTGCTGTGAAGAACAAGGATGGCTTCCCCTGCAAGTGAAGAGGCTGTGGTGTGGGGAGAAGTGAGGGAAACGTGAATGAAACTTCTTCACTGCAGGCTGGAAAATGCCCAAAGGGGCCTAAATAGATTTATATTATGGCCTCAAAGAGTTCAGCTGTCCTAAAGGTGCAGCAAAAAGCAGGGAGCTCCCTGTGCAGCCCCAAATGAACAGTCAAACCTCTTCATACGGTCTCCACCAAGCCTCTCTAATGAAATAACCAGGGGCAAGCCTCCTCTTGCCCTTGGAGCACTGCCCCCCACTCCAGCACCCCTGTCTCCCTCCCCCAGGCCCACTGACCTGTGAGAAGAGGAGGTATCCACACTCATCACAGGGCAGCATGTCATCCACCAGCACCGTGGTCCAGGTGCCGTCCTTGCAGAGCCGCACCTGGTAGGCACCCTCGGGGCACAGGGTCCTGGTGATCATCACCCTCTCCACCAGCTCTGGCCTCTCAGCCAGCACAGCCAGGGCACTCAGGAACCTGCCAGGGGGATGGGACATGGGTAGGACTCAGCAGCCCATGGGCAGGGAGCTGCCCAGCCCTGCAGTGCCAGGCACCAGGGGCCGTGGTTGCTCAGGAAGGGGACAGGGCGTGCGCCTGGGGGTTGGAGCAGGGCTGAGGGGGCTGAGCTAGAGGAAGGTGGAAAAAGGGGATTGTTCTCCCTTACCAGCAGTTTCCCAGCAGTCCCTGCAGGATATCCGAGGGCCTGGGTGTCCGAAACACCGACCACTTCACCGTTCTGTCCTTGAAGATGCTGCAGTTGATTTCGTGAGGTCGCAGCCACTGTTTCACCCTCTGCTGCACGCTGTCGCCTTCTGGGAATCCCACTGACTTAGGGCCAGGGTGGAAACTGTCATCTACAAAATTCACTTTGTTCTGTGAGAGCAAAAGGCAAGGAGAATATCAGTGTGCAGCTCTCCAGGGCCTCCTGGGATGGGGCTGGCCAGGAAAACATTCCCTTGCACCCCAAAATGAGAGCAGAGCCCCCAAGCCCTCCTGCCCGGCTCAGGCAGCCCCTTCCAACGCCATGTCAGGGAGCAGGCCTGGCACCATGTGTCTGCTGGCAAGGGCACAGTTGCATTTTTTTCCTCTTCTTCCTCTCCCTGGAAGAGTTGGAGGCCAGGTTAGATGGGGCCTGGAGCCACCTGGGGCAGGGGGAGGTGCCCCTGCACATGGCCAGGGCTTGGGTCTTTAAGGTTCCTTCCAACCCAAGCCAGTTTGGGATGCTGTGAATCAGGTCCAGCATCCTACACTGCCATGAGCCAGCTCATCTCTCCAGGCCCCAAGCTCTGTACTCTGTGACTCAAAATTTGCTTTCTTCTGTTCCACAGGAACCTGCCCAGGCAGGGATGTCTCACACTTTGTGCTGGTGCTAAAAGCTGAACAGTGGGGGACCTTGGCTGCCTCTGTAAGTGACAAAGCACACAAACAGCAAGGTTGTGAGGAGCCAACTGGCAAGGAAATGCTCCTCAAGCCAAGGGCTGAGCTGCTCCAGAGAGGACACGCTGAGCTTGGCTGTCCTGTGCCACCCCCAAGCCACAGAGGATGTTAGGGACACGTTTTGCAACTGGTTTCAGCCCTATCACAAAGAGAAAAGCAATTCTGGAGTGAGGATGTCTCAGATCCCAGCCCCCTGCTGGAGCTGCTGTATAGGAAATAAAGCAGGATGAAGGATAATCCCACAGGTATCGGCCACTGACATGGGATGGATGCACAGAACTTCCCCAGGGGGAGAAATGAGGCTTTTTCAGTTTAACCCAGGGTAAAATAAGAACTGGGATTTCTTTGTTAATGTTAATTAAAGGAAATTAAATTCTTTCAGCAAAAGCCAGCTCTAATTTCAATTAGGTTTTACACACACCAAAGCAGCAGCTGTCCTTCCTCTTGTGCTGCAATCCTACACGACTGCTTTTCATGTGGTGCCTCAATTAGCACTTCCAACCCTCTTCTGCAGAAGGGTGATTTTCAGCTCATTGATGTCTTTGTTCAATCCATAATGTGGGCCAAAAGGACATGTCCCAGAGCTTGCTGGCTTTCCCAAGGGGACCCTCTAATCACCAAAGGGAAGTGTGAGACGGGAAAAGAGGGGACAGGATATGAGAGGGATGCAGATATATGGTGCAGAGGCAGCAAGAGGTAGCTGTGGTCTCTTCCCAGATGGAAGAGAAACGGTCAAGCTAAAAGTGGGTACCACACACTGAGAAATGTTGGAAAAGACACTCCTGGAATAGTAGAGGAGGGAGTGCCCATGGCAGAGGCTTGAGCAGAAATCCCAAATCTCCCAGCAGTAAGGTGGGCTGCTCCCTGCAAATTCAGGCACTGAGACAACAGGGAAAGGAGACCTTGGCCAGTCTGAGACTCTACTGAAGGGGAAGATTGAGCAGCCTGGGAAACACTAGGGACAGAAGGAAGCTTGAAGGCTGCCAGCCTGAACAGGAATATTGCTGGGAAGCTGCAGGCACACTGGGAGGGCAAGGAGCAGGAGGAAGGGAGTAGCAGTGTCCTACTGCTAGTCCATCCCTCAGACCTGCAGAGCCCTTGACTTACCATAAACCATGTCAGAACATAGCAGGGATTTAGTTTTAGGGTATTTTTCAGGCCCAGCCAATAGCCTGTTGCTGCTAGTTTAGTGAGCAGAATGGGCTCATCCAAGGCTCCAAGTGAGAGCTGTGCTGGATGGGGCCAGGCTCCCCTTCTCTGATGATTCAACTTGGCCATCTCTCCTAATTCATCCTTCAGGCCTGATTCCACTGGATGCAACAGATGTTCCCTGCCTACAAAAGAGGCTATTCACTTGTTTGAACAGGGGGAAAGAGCAGAATCAGGGTCTCTGTTGCCATAAAGACACTCACATCTGTTAGGACGGACATGTAGGAACTGAAAAAACCCACAGCCCCAAAGCAGGATCATTCTCAAAGGCTTTCTTCCCAAGCCAAACATCTCTGTGGTCCCCTGGTCTGGGCAGTGGAGGCACAAGCCTGGACACACTCCTCAGACCTGGCAGAAAAAGTCTGGTCTGTACGTCAAAATGGGACTGCAACTCCCTTTCCATCTGGTCCAGAAGGGCTGGAGGCTTCTCCAAGCAGAAGGAATAAGGAAGAGAACATGAATGACTTATGCCACTCGGGGAAAAAATTGAGGCCACTAGAGTGGTGTTTGAGACTGAAACCCAAAAGCCAGAGAGTTGGCAGAGGAGGATGCCATGCACTCCTGAGACCCTCACCTGGAGCCAGAGCACAGCTAAACCTCAGCTGTCCTTCTCAAAACAGGGGCAAACCCCTTGCAGCTGCAGCTGTGCATTCACAGACACCAAGAACACCAAGATTCTGATGGTTCTTGGAACACTTGCATCTGCTGGCAGTTCCTCTGCCTATATTCCTGTCTGTGCTCTGAGGCCCTGCCTGCTACATCCCCAGATGTTCTGCACCCACACAGAGAGCAGTGCCACCAGCAAACCTGGAGATGCTCTTTCCCAGCCTTCCCCACCCTTGGACAGGGAAGGACCTGTGCTGACCAGCTAGGAATGTCTCTTCAATCCAGGTGTGCTCGTCACTGGGTTTCAGAGTTAACTCAGACTTCCTCACCCTTGGACCAGGAGGGAACTGGATGGATTGCCTCCACCACAGAGGTTTTTTAAATATTCTAGTTCAGTGTTAACAACCAGCATCCAGCTGTGGCAGGTGAAGAGCCACTAAAATCCTCAGAGGGCTTGAGCACCTCTTCTATGAAGCCAGGCTGAGGAAGCTGGGGTTCAGTCTGGAGAGGAGGAGGCTCTGAGATGACCTCTGAGACCTTCCAACATCTGAAGGGGCTAGAAGAAAGCTGGGGTTGGGCTTTTTGCATGGGAGTGTAGCAAGACGACAAGGGGAAATGGTTTCAGACTTGAAGAGGGGAGATTTAGGTTGGACATTAGGAGGAAATTCTTTGGTGTGAGGGTGCTGAGCCCCTGGAACAAGCTGCCCAAGGAAGCTGTGGCTTCCCCATCCCTGGCAGTGTCTCAGCACAGGTTGGATGGGGCTTGGAGCAACCTGGGCAGGTGGGAGGTGTCCCTGCCCATGCAGGGGGTTGGAACTGGATGAGCTTTGAGGTCTCTTCCAACCCAAACCATTCCATGATTTTACAATCTTCTCTGGAACCCAAGAGGCAGCTTGTTTGTTCCAAGCAACACCCGGACCCTCGGGGGAGTCATGGAGAGGGCCAAGTGAAGGCAGGAGCAAGCACTCACCTCCCTGCAGAAGGTGACAATGTTCTCCCAGAGGGCTTTGGCCTCTCCCTCATCCGTCTGCCTCCTCTTCTCCACGTGCATGCTCTCCCTTCTCTTCAGGGGCTTGAGGCCCTTGCGTTGGGCCACGTACTGCTGTGGGGTATGGCAGGCCAGGCAGTGCTTGGCCTTCAGCTCGTTGAGCAAAGTGCAAGCAGGACAAGCCCACTGGCCTGGCTTCTCCTGGCTGCTGGGGGGCAGCTGGGATGGGAAGAGACGGGCGACCTTGCGGGCGGAGGGGACTTTGCCAGCACAGGAGGAGCAGCCAGCTTTGTCACAGGCCCCGCAATCGGGGCAGCGGGGGGAAGGTTCTCCTGGAGTCCCGTGCTCCTGGAAGCCGTGGAGCTTGGAGGAGCCGCAGACTTTGCACTTCTGAGCCACGGTGGGGTTCTTGAGGGTGCACTTGGAGCAGGACCAGGTGGTGAAGTCGGGGCTGGAGGGGCTGCAGGGGGTGAATCGCACTGAGTCCCCCACCACATTGATGGTGTCGCTGCCTTTCTGGGTGTTGCAGACCTCACATTTGCTGGCCCCAGCGGAGTTAAGGAGGGAGCAGGAGCTGCACTTCCAGTGGGAGGGACTGACCTCCATCTCCTCTTCCAGCACGCTCAGCCTCTTGTTGGCCAGAAGCTCCTGGTAGCGGGTGGAGGCTGGGGCAGATCTGGACTGACCCTGGGGAGAGCCCTTCTGCCCCGCTGTGCTCTGAGCCACGGGCTGGGAAGCTTCTGGGACCGGTATCTGCAGCTGGGGGGGAACCTCCCGACGGCTTCGGGGCACGGGGTTGTTCTGGAGCCCCGGGGAGAAGGGACCGAAAGCCGGGATCTTCTGGGTTTCTTGTTCCATAGCCACCGGGCCCTGGGCGGCAACAACGTCACCGTCAGAGACCTCCGCGGAGACCGAAGGCTGCGGGGTGGAGGGAGCCATGTGGAATCCTGCAGGGGTGATGACTTCAGGGACGACCAGCGCCTCTGGGGGGATTTTGGGCAGGGAGAGCTTGCGTGGGCCACCGCAGGCAGAGCAGGAGTTGGCCACGGGCGTGTTGTGCAGGGTGCAGCGCTGGCAAGCCCAGCCACTCTCCGGCTCTGCTTCCTCGGGGCTCTTCCCCTCCGAGTCCTCGCTGCTGCTTTCTGCTTTGGCGGCCTCCTCCTTGGAGGTGCCCTTGGGCTCCACCAGCACGGCGGGTTTGGGCAAGATGCCGTTGATGACGGGCAAAGGGGAGCCCTGGCTGGGCCCTGGCTCGGGGGTGAAGCCGCACACCTCGCACATCTCCTTGCCCAGGAAGTTCCTGAAGGTGCAGCGGGCACAGGACCACTTCTGCTCCTCCACGCTGAGGCGCAGGATGTGGTTGAGGTCGGGTTTCTGGCGGGGGGCTTCACATATGGAGCACTGCCTCTGGCCAACTGGGTTCAGAAAGGTGCAGCGGGTGCAGGACCACTCGTGGACGGCAGCCATGGAGCCAGGGGAGTGGGAGTGGCTGGAAGAAAGAAGGAGACAGTGTCAGGCCAAGGCCACCCAGTACCAGGGGGTATTTCCTGGGCTGGTATGGTCTGGACCTTGCTTCCAGGAAAGGGACGACCATCAAGCCACTGACTGCTCTCCAGTCACTTGTTCCTCTGGCACTGACAAACAGTTTCTCTGTTTCTCTGAGTGTGCAGCCAGGAGCTGGATTCCACCCAAAACATTTCAGGAAGGGCACAAGAAACAGCCCTGCAACCCCACCTCTCATTGCAGAGATGAGACCCAGCAAGCAAGCCCACCCCCTCTGCACCCAACCTCCACCACTTTGTGTGTCTGCAGCTTGTCTGTAGCTCTCTGGAGAAGGTAACACCCTGCTCTGCCTTTCTGTGCTCTCAGGACCAATTCTTTCCTCCTTGGGTGTCACTCCAGCCCACTCTGTTCCACTTTTTAATCCTGGCCCCTCTCCTCTTGGCTCAGCATCACTTACCCACACTGGGATAACTGTGTTATCCCACACCAGACACTATCAAGCAAAGAAAAGCAGGCTGTTGTCTATAGTGCTACTTTTACCCTGCTATCAGCTTCAGGACCTGCAGCCCAGCCCAAGCAGCCTGCAGACTTGGTGCCAGAGCTGAAGCAGCTCATGGAGCTCAGACAAGGCACCAGCAGTTTCTGAGCTCTGCAGAGGTGGGCACCATGTCCCAGGTACAGCTCTTGCCCTGCTTACCTGGGAAGCAGAAAGATCACAGAGCTCTGCCAACAGCACCAGCCCTTGGTTCAACCTCTGGTGTTGCTGGGAAATGCCCAAATCCCTGATGGGGGAACGGGTCCAACACACAGCAGGTCCAACCTCATGCAGGGCACAAAGTCGTAATAATGTTTTCTGAGCAGGTTCAGCTTTCAGAAAGCAAAGTACAGCAGCAGCTCCATAGGCCACAGCAACCTCTAGGCTTGCAGGGAGCAGGTCTTCCTCCCTGTGCCCTTTCTGGTGCTTTCAGGAAGGTGATTCCACACTTGCACACGTGTGGACCAATGGCAGAAGGAGTCCCAGCCCTGCGTGGTGCCCTTTGTCCCCAGCTTGGGGTCATTTCCTGGAGCTTTGAGCAAAGGTGGTGCTGAAAAAGAGCTTTCTGCTTCCTCCTCCTTCACACTAGGATAAAACAATTCTGGTAAACCTGCAGCATGAGCCCAGAGCCCTCCCTCTGTGCACTTC
Source organism: Calypte anna (assembly GCF_003957555.1). Lineage (NCBI taxonomy): Eukaryota > Metazoa > Chordata > Aves > Apodiformes > Trochilidae > Calypte > Calypte anna. Next base: position 12,414,442 of record NC_044260.1, read on the forward strand.
TGCTCCTAGACTAAAGCCCCAGCCTTGCACCCAAGCTCAAGGCCAGCTGCACCTCTCTCCAGTTGAGCTGGTCCCCTGCCAAATCCTTCCATTCTGCCCTGCTTGACCCCAGGCAGGACCAACTCTGCAGGAGAAGCCTCCACATCCACCCCATGGCCTCAGCTCTTCCTGGGAACAGCAAATTCAGGCCCTCCCAGAGCAAGGAACACACAGCCTAAAAAGCATGGGAGCTGCACCCCAGAGGGCTCCCCACCAGCTCCTTCTCCAGCATCCCTTCAACAGCCAAGTTCAACCATCACACCTGCTGGAACAAAGAAGGGAAAGGAGATGGTTTATGCCATAGAGGGCAGATGCAGAAAGCCAGGAGACACTGGTGCAGGCTGTGGAGGCAATCAGGTCCTGGCTACTCTCCAGCAGCACCTGCAGACCCCAGCTCCCAAGGCAGCAGCACAGCCTGCACTGCAGCAACGGGGCCTCGGGGAACAGGAGTGCAGCCAGAATCACCCTGGAATGGAGGAGAGGGACCTCCTGTTGGGCTGTGTCCAGAAGAAGTTCTCCTGGGAATTCTTCAGCAGCAGCAATCCAAGCACACTTCCACACCATGCTCCCAAGCCACTGGAAGAGCAGCTCCCTGGCACACCGAGATCAGCTACAACCTTTGACTCCCTTCTTAAATCCAAGGTTTCTCTAAATAAAGCCTGAACTCCAGAAATCTATTTTCTTACCAGGGAACACTTGGAAACTCATTCTGGTTCATATAGCATAGTTTGAACTTCATAAGGTTGGATGGGGCTTGGAGCAATCTGCTCACTTCCACTGAGCAGGGAAACCTGGAGGATCCCAATAACCCTGAGTAGGCACACCAGGTGCTTCTTTAGGGTGAGCTGTCTGATCACAGACAGCAAGAGCAAGCCTGGAGGATCCCAGGATAACTTGGGTCAAAAGGGACCTCGAGGAGTCTCTAGTCCAAACTCCATCTCAGAAGGGATCACAACAGGTTGTTCAGTCTGGTGTCCAAAACCTCCAAGCATGAAGATTAAACAACCTCTCTGGGCAACAAACTCTACCAACTGAGTGTCCTTGGGGCAAAACCTGCTTGTCCTTACACCCAGTCTGATCCTTTCCTGTTTCATCTTATGCTTGTCGTTTCCTGTCCTTCCACCACATAATGCTGTGAAGAGCCCAGCTCTGCCTCCTGGATTATATCCCTGGAGGTATTGGTAGATCTTCTCCAGACTGCAGGGGCTCAGCTCCTTCATCCTCTCCTTGCAGGTCACACATTCTATCAGTCTGATCATCTTAGTGCCCCTCTACTACCTGTAGTAGCCTTACAAGGACACCTTCCTGGGTTGCATTCCCTTGCGGAACACTGAGGAAGGGTTTGGTACCACCTGGATCTGAGCAATCATGCAGAACAGGGCTGGTGGCTCCCACCTTCCCAGGGGGAACTGAGAAAATGCTATGGAAGCAACAACTCCAAAAAGGACATCAGTGTCCTCGTGCAACCTCCATGTCACACCAGGGCAGCTCCTTCAGTTGGGATGGAGCTGGGGCCTTGGGCTGAGCTCCTGGCTGCTCCGTTCTCTTTCTTCCTTCAGCCTGCAGGAAGGGAAACACAACAGCTACAACTACAAAAATTACTCCTTTTGCTGATAAACTAAAGACTTCTTGATCATGAAATCCTAATTTTTGGGTGCTCCTGAGTTTTATAATATATTGTATCTGCTCTGACTCTTCTGAGTCAATGCAGGACAAACTGTCAGACAGTTCTCAGCTCTGATAAGGGAAGGAAAAGCATCTGAGGGACCAACCCTTTTCACTTCTATGTCAAACTCCTCTGGCCAGGACACCTTTCTGGAGGTTGCCTTCTCCCAGCACAGTATGAGCACTCCTGACCATTCACTGGGGCTGTTACATCTGGGCAGAAAACAGCATTTTCCACTGGTAAGAACCTGAAATGAGTCGAAGCAACTGGAGTGCTTCTGTTAAATTAAAAACCACAGTGGCAGACCAAAATCACTCATCAAAGCAGATGGGAGAAAAAAGAAGTCTAATTCTGCAGCAGGAGACCATGCAAGGGTGAGCATTTAACAGTGAATGGGGACATTAAAGACCCATCAGTACCAGACAACCCTTTCCAGAAGGTGCCCAGAGGCTCAGAGAGACACCAAAAGCTTTCCAAGCTGATGACACACTCCAGTTCCTGGGAATTTCTTGGTCCCATTGCATCAAACCTCAAGAGGGCTCTTGCAGCATTTCTATTTAGCTTCTGCTTTTCCCATGCTGGACACAGCTCAAAGAGCTCAGATGTGCTCCACCAGCCAGGGAGAGAAGAGGCTGTGAGTTTTAATGAGATGTTCCCAAGGGAAACTTGAACTTTGCTAATGACAAGTCTGAGAAAAAAAAAAATACTGGCTCCAGGCATATGGAGTTCCTTCAGCAGTGTATTTTCATGGTAGCCAAGAAAACCAAAGAACATGCTCTCAAACTGCAGCTTTCCCTGTGCTTTACTTTGCCATCACCTCCCCAAAACCAGGGCTTGCTTGTCTTAAGTTAGGGGGGGGGTAAGAGGGGACATTTTGCTGTAGGACAGGGACGAAAGAACTTCCAAGGCAACACTCTGCAAGTACAACTGCTTGGAAAAGATGCAAAGAAACCATTAATGTGCTCCTCTACCCTTCACTGACCACAAAAAGCCCAAGAACCTGGGGTAGGAAATGGGAGGAGGGCAGAGGCACTCTGTAACACCAAGATTTAGTTTGGATGAAGGAAGGAAATTGAGGAGACCACTTGGAGAGATCCAACTGAAATCCCTCATTGGATTTGACCCAGGAAAAGGAAAGAAGGAGCAGAGTGTTTGGAGGAATCTATCTGAGCACATGGTCACTGAAGTCCCAACACCCCTGCAAGAATGCAAAGACCTGGAAGGAGGAGGCCTCAGACTAGCTTTCCTCCAAGGCCAAGGATATACAGGCAGCATTATCCTAAACTGATGGGCCAGAGACAAGAGACTTTTATCATTCTTTACACAGAATTATCCTAAAAGATTCCGGGTTGCCTTGTGACAAAAACAGGACGTGCATCATTAGCCTTTAATATACTGTAATTGCTTCAGTGTGGTAAAGGCATCCTTCTGAGAGCAAATCCCTCTGGCTGGCAGAGCTCTGTGCAGAACAGGCATGCTGAGACAAACCCATTCTCAAATGCTCCTTGGCTAATGAACAGGTTACCCAAAATCTCTGCCAGGGAAACAAGAAGAATCCCTGGGGATACAAAAGGAAGAGGCAGACTGAGTATTTCAAGGGGAGCAGCAAATCTGAATTCGAGCTTTGCTCAAATGTCATGAGGTTTTGCAAGCTCTGGGTTCCCAAGCTCTTTGGTGAGGGACCAGACAGCTCAGCCTAAAGAAGCACCTGGTGTGTCTGTTCAGGGTGATTGGGATGAGATGGGCAATGCCAATGTGACCTCTGAAAAACTCTGGATGAAGGCATGGGGAATGTGCTACCCTGGCACCCAGTCCCAGGGGATTATCCTGGGACAGGCTCTGCTGCAGGAGAACAGCCTGGGAAGGTCCCTCTGGAACCCCAGCCCTGGGGACAGCCATCAGTACAGCCTCAGCTCCTCTCAAACTCTCCTGTTTCTCATTAAGATCAATTCCAGCCTGTTGTGATAATTAATAACCTCATCTTGTCTCCCTGCATGCAAGCAGGGGAGATTTCTGCAGTTTCAATCACAGTTCACTTCAAAGAAACCAATTTAGCAGAGTGCTACTGCTGCCACCACTCCTGGACTCTACTCCATTATTTACCTTTTCTGTACCTAATTTCCCATGTCTTTTGGTTATCTAGAGGAATTGAGAGCAAACAATATCAAGCACCAATTGTATATATTAGGTGAGGAAAACTTGTGCTGTTAATTCAGGCCAGCATCACACTGTGTGTATGCTTAAACAGATTCAGTAAGTTCTTAAATATATTGATTTGGCTCAAGGGGGTGAAGAATTTAATGGCCTCAATCTATATTTTGCCTACTTTGACCACATTACACTGCCTCTGACTGAAGCCCACATGCAGTGAACCCACTGAAGAGCAAATACAGACAGGAGGGACACCAGGTTTTGTCACACTTGCATGGAAGTGCATTTCCTATACCCAAATTACACCAAGGGAACTCTGCAGACACCTTCATTCTGCTAAAATATTAGGGAGCATCCCAGCTCCCACAAAAACTGCATCTTCAGGAGGGAAAGGCCCCCAGTCCTCACAAGAATTCAAGAATTATTTTTTTTTTTGTTAAAAACCCAACAGATGAGAAAGCTCCAAGCAGACTGACAGCCCCAAGTTGCGTTGGATAGTTGTACCTTCAGCTTCTTGCCCACTTGGAGCCCACTCAGAGAACAGATTGGCATTTTAGAAAGCCCTCTAAAGATTGGTTCAGCTACCTTGTATTTATTTTATAATCACACTCCATCTGAGTGTAATTATAAATGTAATGTGGCACTGTCTGAGCAGTGTCCCAGAAGGTTTCCTATGTAAAATAAAGTTGTCCAGCAACAAGCACGAGGCACCTGGGATGGAAGAAGAGTCAGAGTGCATTGAAATCAGTCCCACAGATCAGGATCTTACAGATCTGCTGCTGAATTAAATGATAACCTGTTTGCAAGTTGGCTGGGACAGAAAAGGCTCAAACCCACAGATTTCCACACCCAGACATCAAACTGAGACTTCCATGCTGAAAAAAAAAATGAAAGACAACGTGACCCACACCCTGAACAGGGCTTGTGGGAACACAAGGATTGTGAGAGCTGCTGCCACTTGGCTTTTGGCCCTTCATATACATTTTTTTAAGCAACACCAGGGAAACCTTTTTTCAAGCAAAAGAGCATTTGGGAATTATATTTTCTTGAGGGGTTTTCATAAGAACAACCTGCTGGAGACCACAAGTCCCACAGCTGTTTCCAACCAGATTCGTGGCAATTCCCACAAATCCCAAACAAACCTCCTGGACTTCTGTCTACAACTACCTGAAAGGAGGTTGTAACTGGGTGGACGTTGGGCTCTTTTGCCAGACGACTTTCAACAAGACAAGAGGGCAGGGTCTTAAGTTGTGCCAGGGGAAATTTAGGTTAGATATTAGAAAGAATTTCTTTACGGAGAGAGTGATCAGCCATTGGAATGGGCTGCCCAGGGAAGTAGTGGATTCTCTGTGTCTAGAGATATTTAAAAAGAGACTGGATGTGGCACTCAGTGCCATGGGCTAGCAACCGCAATGGTGGTTCAAGGGTTGGACTCAATGATCTCTGAGGTTCCTTCCAACCCAGCCAATTCTATGATTCTGGCTCTCTGTGCTGAGACAGGGGGACAAAAAGTCAATATCAGGCATCGAGGGCTGCCCATGGCAGTCAGGGGACAAGAGAAACATCAGTGCTCACTGCCCACACACAGCCCCCCTCACTTGCTGGTGTTGAGAAGAGGTTTGAAACACACGTGCATTGCAGCTTCACTTCAAGAGCCCCAGCAGGAGGGAGTTTGCAATTATTCACACGCAGAGAAGCCTGAAAGCTGCTGCAGGAAAGAACAAAAAATTTCCACTTCTGAAAAAACCCACCTTAGTCAGGAAGGAAGGCTTTGAAGAAAGGGCAGGAGGGGCTCCAAAAACTTATTTAATCATTCCCTGACTGGCCTGTAAATCCTTCCCTGACTTGAAGCAGCTCAGAAAACCTCTCAAGACCCTGCTGAAGGGTCAACACTGGTAAGGACCTTTCCTGGGCTGTAACACAAACTGAGCATCAGTGAATCCAGGTGAGGGGAGGGCAGCTGAGCTGCCAGGCAGCAAGCCAGGCTATGGCCAAAGGACAAACCAGTTCAGCTCCAGCTGGAAAGGACTGGTGCCTGCTGACCTGGCTGCAGCAATCAGCCTCAACTCTCTGGTGCTTTGAACGTGGCAGGAAAAGAGATTGTTCCAGAGCAAACATGGCTCTGGCAACATGGGGACAGACAGAAAACCACTGACCCCATCACATACCCTGCAGGGACCACTGAGGACATCAGAACCTCTGGGTTCTGTATGATCTGTAGCACAACCCCTCCCATGGAAAAATGCCAGAAGGGGGGTGGGAGATACCAGGGGTGTCTCATGGCCTCCTGCACCCACAGGAACCTGAGCACAAACAGATTTTGAGCAAATCACAGCTGCTCCTCTTGCAGTCACAGGGGCTCCGTGCTGGTCTGGATAAACTGGTGAGCAGTTTCAAGCTAAGATGTGAGCAGGGGACATCCAGGTGCCACACAGGAACACAGACCTCCAATCCACAGCTGAAGTTAGGCTGGCACAAGGTGTGCAGCCAAGGAGATCAACAGCAAGAGGACATGACCAACAAGCCAGCACTTGGAGGACAAACAAGATGCAAAGGAGGAACAGCTGGGAAGATGATGTTCTCTGCTACTGTATCAATTAATTTCAGGGTTTAATTTAAAAAGCCAACAGGAATCTGCCCCTTTGAAAAGGGCATGAAAGTTGGTAACAGCTATGAACCAAGAGAGGATTCCAGGGAAGGGCAGAGCAGGGTTTATGCCTCTCTCAAACCATAAAGCAGCCAAAAAAGGGCATCCAGGGGGGGCTGCAGAGCATCCCCTTCACCATGGCTCTTGCCCAGAGAGGAAGAAAGCCAAAACTTTGCTGTCTTCAGTGCACCAATGAGATATGTGAGGTGGACATACCAAGGAGAGATGTCCTTTTTTGCTCCACTACGGATGTATGTTGCTCCCTCAGATCCAATGGTTAAGGGGTCTTCCTCTGAGCTACATCCTCTGTTATTGCCTCTGTTTCAGCAGTGCTGGCTCTGCCCCAGACCCTGCCACCATGTCCAGGGGGGACATCTGCTATCCATACCTGCAGATTGGCCATGGGAACACCTCCCACCTGCATGGTGCCTGCCCTGAGACAAGAAGATGAGGACATCTTCATACCAATGATCATCTATGATGCTGGGGGAGGAAAAGTGGAAGGGGTGGCCAGGAGAGCTTAAAGTGGAAGGTTTTCAGATGAAATGTGGGAAGCAATGCACTAGAGGACATCTCACCATGTCTCATGTCTGGAGACCATGGCATGAGCCAGGACTGAGGTTATGTTCTGTGAGCAGCTTCATCTTACTCTCCCAGCTTGGCTTCAAAACACTGCCCTGTACTTTCAGCCAGTAAATTAAATCCCTTTTTCCTAGGATGAAAAGGAAGTTCAAAGCTGTTTGCTGCCTTTGAGACCTAAAAGGCAAAATAAGGCTGTTGGAGAACACTACACAAGTGTGACCAGGGCCACCTGCACCCTCACGTGGCCCTGCAAGGGCTGTGGGAGCCATCACAACACAGACACAACCACAGGGGGGGAAGCAGGAGGACCCCACTGAGCCCCCATCTCCTCCTGTCCCACCAGTCCCCAGCTCTGCCCAGCTCCAGCTGCACTGGGCTGGCTGCTGGCTGCTTGAGAACCAACCATCCCCTCCTTTCTCCCTGAACAAACCAACCAAGGAATAGCTCCGAGGTGCAATTAAGAAAACCAACAGTAATTAGGAGCTCAGTGCTGTTTGGGGAGGATGGTGAGGGAAAGACCTTCCTTTCTGTGAGGTCTGGAGGAGGGGGGAAGCAGAGCCCCCAGCCTACTCCTCCTCTTCTCCTGCGGCTTGAACTTGGCCATCATCCCAGCTCCAGGTAAAGCTGTTATTGGGTTGAATCAGTGAATGAGGAAATTTCTGGGGCTCCAAGGCCAGGTGGGCAGTGGCACTGTCCCATGCCAGGCCCCCAAGCCACCAGCACCACGATGGGGACCAAAGGGAGGGACCCAGCAGGGAGCAGGAAGGCAGCAGTGCACATCACCAAACCTTAGTGAAAAGCTGAGCCAGTTCTGTGCCTCAGGAAAGATGCTTAATAACCCAGCCAACAGGCTCTGTACTGATCTGTACAGAGAGACAGAAAGGTTGCCAAGGGCCAGAGGAAGAGAGAGGAACCCTGGCAACTCCCAACATCCCTGGAGTTCAGCCTGTGGTTGGATCAGGGCATGGGAATGGAGCAGCCACACTACAAATGTTATCTGGCAGCAGGGATGGCAGCTCCTGCCAGAGCCCTGCTCTCTCTGAACATCCTGGAGCAGCTCCTTTGGTGACAGGAGACCAGGAGGCAGGGGGCAAACGACTGTCCTCTTGTCTAGACACAGAGAAGCATCAGGGCTGGAAGGGAGATCATCCAATCCAACTCTCCCACTAAAGCAGATCACCCAGAGCACATGAGTATCTTCAGAGAAGGGGACTCCACACCCTCCCTGAGCAGCCTGTGCCACTGCCTTGGCACCCTCATAGGAAATAAGTTTTTTCTTATGTTTAAATGGAGCTCCCTGTGCTCCAGCTTGTGCCCACTGCTCCTGGTCCTGTCACTGGGAACTACTGAGAAGAGTCTGGCTCCATCTTCCTTGCACCCACCCTTTGGACACTTGCAGACATTAACAAGGTCTCTCCTCAGCCTTCTCTTCTCCAGGCTAAAGAGTTCCAGCTCTCTCAGCCTTTCCTCATGAGAGAGGTGCTCCAATCTCCCAATCCTCTTGTTGCCCTACATCAGGAACCTTATCTGCAACCCCCTCCAAAGAGCACTGATCCCAGAGTGATCTCATAGCACAGAGCAGAAGCCCAGGGCCACAATCCAGATGAACTGGGGACTGGGGTTTGCACAAACACACCCATGTTCACTCTTTCCACTGAGCCCTTGGCTCCACACAACTTCCAAGCACACTCACATTCACTCCCAGGTCCTGGAAAACACAGGGATGAAGGTTTGGTGCAGCCTGTCCATCCCCAGCCTTCCACAATTTACTGACCTGGGATGAAGCAGGGCCAAGGGCAGGACCTGAAGGGAGAGCAGAGCCTTCCAGCAGCAGGGAACTCACCCCCCTCACCCACAGCTCCAGCCTCTCCTGCTCCCAGACCATCAGCACCTTCTCCAGCTCTGCTCCCAGGTGATGTCAGCTCAAGCTGATGAATGCTGAATAAATTTGTTGCTGCATCAGCTGTGGTTTGGGGAGTCTGGCTGCAGCTCTGCAATCCCAGCAAGGCTCATGGGGAGTGGGGGGAAAAGCTGCCTCAGGTGCTGATCAGACTCAGGGCAGATGAACCAGCATCTCCTGCACATTATAGGGGAGAGAAGCAATTTTTTCTGACAAACAGTGAAAGCCTGCAGCAGGGTTGGCCTTTCCTGTCAAGGCTGGTGTGCCACACAGAGGCTTAGACAGCAGAGAGGAGAGGGGAGGGGACCAGCAGTCAAGTGCTGTACACATCACTCACAGAGGGAGAGGATCAGCAACTCAGAAGAACCAGGCTGCAAAAAGATAACTTATCCATTTCCCCTTCTCCTGTCACTGGACACTCTTATGAAAAGTCCCTCTCCAGCCTTCCTGTGGGTTCCCTTCAGGAACTGGAAGGCAGCTCTAAGGTCCCCTGGAGTCTTCTCTTCATTAGACTGAACAATCCCAGCCTACAGGAGAATTTTCCATGGGGCTTGTTATCTAGGCAGCCACCAAGGCACTGACAGACCACGGATCCTGCCCAATCACCAAGCCTAAAACGAGTTTAGAAACGAAATATTAATTTTTCAAGTCCTGGCAATGCTCCTTTCACCATCCTCTGAATTATTCCCACTTGCTAGCATAAGGACTTCCAAACCTTTTGGGTGAAACCAGACCTGCTCCTTGCAAACAGCAGCAGCCAAGTGTGGGAGCACACACTTGCCTGCATCCCAGAAGAGTTGGAGCCACTTCTGAGCATTGGCAACAGGAAGATGAAAGCCCTTCAAGCCACTCATCTTTCTGCTGACACTGCCTTTATGGGCTCTTCTCCCCACTACATGCACAGCTCCTTCAACTGCCCATTTTCCACAGGTGGTAGAATAAATAGAATAAACAGGAGCGTGTGGTTTATTACAGCTATTAAAGGGTTTGCTTATGTATGTGGGGGGAAGCTTAAGAGAACAAAACATGGACCTGAGCCTGGGATTCAGAGAGCTACCAGGACCTCTGAGACACCAGCATCCATCTCTGTCTGCACACATCAGACCAAAGGCTGTGGGTGAGTTTCTAGTTCCCCACCTACATCATATCAGGTCCTCCAGTGCTAATGAGGAATATATAGTATATAGTGTATATATCAGCCCAGGAGATCATCAGGACTCCAGTTCTCTTTCTGGAACAGCTGTCACCTGCTGAACAAGCAAAGTTCCAGTCTCCAGGACAGAGCCAGAGATCAGGTTAAACAGGATCTGACCAGGAGCTGAAGCAGCTACACACAGCTCTTGGAAGCAGTGGTTTGCTCCTCACACCCTGCATGGAACTGTTTTCTGCCACTCTTCCCAGCACAGCCTGTGGAGGATACACACACCAGAGGCATCAGAAAACAACAGCACTTGGCTGAGCAGGAGAGTTTGGACGCACAAGCTTGTTTGCCCAGATGAAGAACACCTTAAACCACCTTTAAAACAGGGAATGACTCTGGATGTCTCACACCCGACCAACCACATCTGCAAGGTCTCCCATCCCATCTTTGAGGCTGTTTCACACCACTTCCCAACACACCAGCTGCTGGCACTAGAGAAGAATTTTCCTGTTTCCCAGGAGAGATGTAGCACTAAGGCTAAACATGCTATGGGCCCTGGAAAGAGCCAGGAAAAGCTGACAGGACTGTAATCCAGGCACACTCAGGACTCCCCTTCTCCCAGTGCAACTTCCCTCTCACATGGGGAGGCTGGGAGAGGAGATTTACTGGTGGCTGCCAACCCAAATTGCCACTCAGCAAAGATTTATGCTGTGATTTGTACTGCTGATCAAATAAAATTGGAAGAGTGGTGGGGAAAGAGAAAGAGAATGAGAGAGAAGGAGAAATGGATCAGGAGCAACAACACAGCTCCAGAGCTGTCAGCACTCATCTCTCAGGTCTCCCTTGAATAAGAGCCTGAATTCCCAGCTCCTCTGCCCCAGCTCTCAGCTCCTGCAGTGCTCATTTGACACAGGGGCACACACAGGATAGGGTTAATAGAAATCTATCCATCCTCACAGCAGCTGAAGTGTCAGGCTCACTAAATACAGTGAAGGTCAGGAAAGGTGCAGGGCTGCTCCCAGCACATCCACACAGCAGCCACCAAGGCTCTGGAGAGGACAGGAGAAGGGACACTCCCAACCCAAATGTCACTCCCTGCCTTCTACCTTCTCATTCCAGCACCATTCCCACCTGCTGAGGTCAGAGATGAGCTGAATTACCCCCTGGACCTCCAGAACCTTGCCAGCTCAGCACACTAGATCTGCAGGGGAAAGGCTGAAGCCACAGATCAATGTCCTGGTGTGTAGAGAGTTTTCCCCATCACTGCCCCTTCCTCTGAGGAGAAGCCAAGGAAGGTCAGAGAGCTCTGCAGCTCTCAGGGAATCCTGGCTTTGCTCTGCAAGACTGGATGCTGAGACATCAAAAAATTAAAAGCAAAATCTCTTCAGTTGAACCCTAAATGAACAGCTTGCTCTTAACACCAGGGAAACTCACGCCATCCTGAGCCAGCTGCTCTGCCCCTCCTGCTGAAGCCATGGAAGAAGTTCAGAATCACATCCAAGGAGACTTTGGCATTTCAGCACCTCAGCATCCCTGCTTTTACAGCCTCAAGGATTCACAACTTATTACAGAGATGGCCACAGGGCAATTTAATGAGGCCAAAATATCAACCCAGCACTGACCATCCAGGCATTAGGGAGCTCTGCTGGTGCTCCAGCCAGCAACCAAATCCAGTTCCTTCTTGCAAGGGAGTCAGAAGAAGAGATCCTGGGCACAGGCTGAGTCCCACAAACAGCAATGGATCAGCCTGCAGCTGACTTATAAAGGTCACTTATTTCACTTTCTCATGTGCCTGAACTTTAGAGAGGACAATTACCAACAGTTCCCAAGAAGCTCAGTGGTATAAAAGCTGATCTTACTGTGCTTTGGCTGGGGATGCTTCTTCTTCACAGCCATCTTCATTCCCTTGCACTGATGGCTTCAAGATTGTCCTTGGCCAAACTTCAGTACCAGGGTTCCTGCTACTGGACATGGGCTCTTCCAGCATTCTGTCATCCCCACTGGCCTAAAACCCTCCCTGCCCCTTCCTGCCCCACATGCGTGGCAGTCAGCAGTGCCCCAAAGGCCACCTGGGGCAGCTGCCATGTCACAGGAGATCACCCACTGGGATCCCATCAGGAACCAAGGAGCTCCAGGAGGACACAACAGCATTCCAGTACTTAAAGGGGGGCTACAAAGAAGATGGAGACTCCTGATTTCCAAGGAGTCTCATGGACAAGACAAGGGGCAATGGGCACAAGTTCCTCTGGGGAGATTCCCCTTGGACACAAGAAGAAAAATTTTCACTATGAGTACAGTCAGACACTGGAATGGTCTCCCAGGGGAAGTAGTGGATTCCCCAACTTTGGAAAGTTTCAAGTCTCAGCTCAGGGTGCTGGGACATCTCACATAAACTGTTGTATTAGAAGGGTTGGAGCAGATGGTCCTTGAGGTCCATTCCAACCTCACCTTCTGTGATTCTATGACTCCACCACTCCATCAAAAAAGGCTAAGGGCAGGAACCTCTTCTTGGCCTCAGATTCAGTATGAAAAGGGTGGCTGTTTGGTTTCTCTGGCTCCTCAGACACAGGGAGGAGGACTGGGTGGGTTTTGTGGAGCTGGAAGAGCCAGCAGCAGAGCAGAACAACACTGCTGGTGCAGGCCACCCAACACCCCAACCTACTCCTGCTGTTCCTGCCCATGCTCTAGAGATGCTGCCACCTTCACTGAGCCAGCAGGACACCTGGATGACTCCTCTGGCAGTCAGTAATTAGCAGGGAAGCCTCTTGAAGTCCCAGGGTGCCCTGGAGGCCTGGGTAATTCAGGCCACAGTGCTGTTTACTGCCTCCTAAAGCTGACGCATACTGGAGTGAGCATTTTGACAGCTGGAATCTAGAGGATTCTCCTGGCTTGAGCATGTGTAATTAACCCTCATGAGTCAACGTGCCACATAGAAGCATCCTGCCATGGCAGCAAGCCAGCAGAGGACATGCTGAGGCTCCTCCAGCACCTCCCTGTCCCTTCCCTGCAGCAGGACACAGCCCTTCTTCCCAAGGAGAGCAGCTCCCGCTCTCATTTCAAGCTCCTGAACCTCTTCACATCCCAAACAATCTCACAGACAGCTCTGGGGTGAGCTCAGCACACATGCTCCTCAAGGACAACCTGAAGGACATCACTGCCAAACCCACAGACAGGGAAGAGAGAGAAGGAGCACGCGTGTCCCTGCCTCCAGCAGCCTGAAACCCGCACAAGACAGATGGCTCCTGTCAGCTGCTTTGCCCTCCCCAACACCTCCCCACCCACACAGGCACCCAGCAACCTGCAGTGCCCACACCAGCATGCCCAGAAGATGCAAAACATCTAAATATTTGCTGTAGGAAAACGTAAGCCAAGGAAAACCAGGCACTGTGCCAAGCTTTGCTAGAAGAGTCTCCGGAGGGGGTGGTTCTGTGCCATGGGCTGCAACCTTGCAGCTCCTGCAAAACCAATCTTTCCCACGTTCCATTTGTCCTTCTCCACTGCCAGACACGACAGCTGGGGGTAAGGCAGGAGGAGGAACCTCAGCTCCTCAGCAGGGAAGCTTAAAGAAGACCCATTTGCTCCAGCTAGTGCCACACAAGTCCCAGTGCTGCAGGGAGCACATGCCACCCAACACCAAGCCTCTGAAGAAGAGGTGTCTCCTTAGTGTCCCAAGGAATCAGGGAGGAGAAATACATATGCATACACTCACATCTATCCAACCATCCATCCATCTGCCCCTCTATTGTTTCACTTTTCCAAGGTGAGCAAGTTAAAACCAGGCTTTCAGGAAGATGCAAGACCCTGCTTGTGCCCACACTCTCCCCACTCCTTGCTTGGAGGATGCTACTGAAGGCCAGGGGGGTTGGACACCATCCTCTCCCCCCCAGACAGTGGTAAGAACCAGCCTCCCAACAACTCCTTTTGCTCTGGTGAATCTGTCATGCTCCAAATGCAGAATCCCAGCTCTGTGGAACCACAAGCCCCAGCCTGTGATGCCACTCAGAGCACTGGGAGCAGCAGGGCTTGAACCCACGTGTCAGGAGACAGAGCTGAGCTCTGAACTGCTCTGGGCAAGGGCAGGTGAGGCCCCTCCAGCTCCCAGCAAGCTGCCAACTTGGCAGCCTTGAAGCACCTGCAGCTTCAACTCTGATCCTCACCCCATGCACTGCCCCAGCTCTCCTGCTGATCATCCCAGAGCCATACAGAAGGGCTGCAGGCTGCCTTCACACTTCACTTCAAGTTTCCTTCTGGTTCGAATGGTTCTTGCTGCAGCCTCATAAATGCCATCTGTAATGCAGGAGCAGCTTCTTTCTCTTCAGATCACTTCCTCACACATCCTCACAGTGACCTTCAGCACCTACCCCTCGCAGAGATTCAGTGATGCTTGTGGGCAGGGACGGAGGGAGATGCTGTGTCCCCAGCACCAGACAGAGAGGGAAGGCTGGCAGGCACGGTGGGGTGAGGAGGATGGGAAGGAGCTCAAATCAAACAGAAACCCAGAGCAGTTTGTGAGGAGAGCAGCTGCTAAGGTACAGCTACCTGGGCATGTTGTGGATCCCTGGCTGGGTCACTAACCCCCAGGTGGGTTTAGAGATCCTTGGGTGGGCTGCAGATTCCCAGGTGGGGTTGTGGCTCCCTGGGTGGGTTGCTGATCCCTGGGTGGGTCATGGATCTCCAGGTGGGCTTGCAGATCCTTGGGTGGGCTTGCAGATCCTTGGGTGGGCTTGCAGATCCTCAAGTGGGGTCATGGATCCCTTGGTGGACATAGAAGCAGCCCCAGGTGGCCAAATGCAACCAGCACCCAACCACAGCTTCTTGCTCCTCTCTGTGTCCCCTGAACAAACACCCTTCTGTCTGGGGCACCCTTCTGTCTGGGGGGGCTGTTCCAGCAGAGGCAACAAAGATCTGCAGAAGGCTGCTGGGGTACACACCCCACTCTGTCTCCTCCCAGCACCAGCCTCCAGCTGGGCTGGGATCCAGGCAGACTTCCAGTGCCAGGGCCAGCCCAGAGCTGGCAGCTGGGGTCAGCCTGGCTTCTCCTCTCTGTTTCCAAAACGTGTTAAGTCAGAATCCCAAGCCTAGAGCCAGCAGTGCCAAACTGGATTAAATTACCAGTTGGAGAAAAGCAGCACGTGCCTTCGGCAGCAACAGGTTGTCCTAGGAAGTTTTGGAGGAAACAATGAGATCTGGACAATCCCAGGACACTATAGGATACTCAGGAGCACAGAACAACTCGGAGAGAAAGGGAACTCCCTGCCCATCCCATGGGCACAAAGCAGGAACCTGTATTTGCCTCCATTCCCCCTCTCACAAGCCCACAACAGCAGAAACATGAGGGCAAACACAGGCCCAGCTCCCTCCAGGACAGATGCTGCACCAGGTAGATGGGCTTCTGGTTCCCACCCTGGGTCCTTTGGATGTTGTAGACTCCCAAAAAGAATATTTATCTCAAAACAGCCACCCTGATAAAATGGACATTGAGCTCAGGTGGAGGCCTCATTCAGAAGCCATCTGGACTCTGTTCTCTCAAGCAGAGACCCTCATTTGGGGAACCACTGTGTGACCTGGTCCAGAAGAGACCAGGGGCTCAAATCTGGATGTCACAAGTCTCCTGCTTACACTATGAAGGCCCTTTTTCCTCTCCCTCATGTCCATCTGTCTTCAGCAGACAGGAAACTCCAGCCTCACCCCAGCAACAGGAGACAATGCACCCTCCTTCCAGATTCTAAAATCCTGAAATCCAAACAGCACTGATTCCTTCCCCTATTCCCACCCCTATTCCCACCTCCCCCAATTCCACCACCAAGCACAGACTGAAGTCACTCATGGAGAACTCACATCCCTTTTTTCCTGCCAAGGAAGGTCTGTGTTCATCCCTCAGACAGCCCAGAGCAGACCTGGCTCTCTGCCACTCTGGAGAGGCCAAAGCATTCTCAGCTTTGAAGGCAGCCACAGGCAGGGACAGGAAATCAGCAGGAAAAGCAAAGTCTATCCCAGAACTCCTGTCCAGCCTCAAATTGACTCCCCACTACTCCACTTCCTTCCTGCACTACAGGACTCCAGGGGTGAGGACATTCAGATCAAGATGACCTACCCTGACTTGTCCTATTGACTTCATTTTTTTTTAAAGCAATACATTTATCTGTTCCTCTCTGGAAACCAATCACCCACTGCTTCTTCCCCTTGCTGTCTCACCCATCTCACCAGGGAGCTGCAGGTGCTCTGGTGCCTGGCAGCCT
Source organism: Calypte anna (assembly GCF_003957555.1). Lineage (NCBI taxonomy): Eukaryota > Metazoa > Chordata > Aves > Apodiformes > Trochilidae > Calypte > Calypte anna. The sequence continues at coordinate 12,430,807 of NC_044260.1, forward strand.
GGCTGAGCTCAGCAGCTCTTTTGAACCCCCTGCCCTAATCCTTGCCTCCAGCCAGCCCTTCCCACGCCTTCCACTGGGTGGTGAATCATTGCCAGTGATTTTCCTGTCTCCAGGAACCACGAGGCACTTTGCTGGGATGAATTCTCTTCTCCCTTTAGCAGGGGAAATACATAATTATCAGAAAAGCCACTCCTGTCCTAACAGGACACTGGTTTTATCTGCACCCAGAGCAGCAGTTCCTGTTCTTGCCCCTACGTCCGCTCCACCGTGGAGATGCTTGGTCAGGAAATCCATTTCCACCTGTCAAGATTTCCCTTAGTTTCTCAAGCTACAGACCTGGAATGAGGAGCAGGCTCAGCTGGCACTGCAGAAGGCTGCAGAGACACCACCTTTTTAACACCTGATGTCAGCTTTGCTCTGGGAGCTCCTAAATCCCAGTGCTGGCTGTGCCCAGGTGTTGGAGCTGCCCTTCCCCAACCCTTGCAGGCAACAGGGGCAAGAGCAGCAGTCCAGAAGGATTAATCCCACAGGAAGGTTCCAGCTCTGTTAGCAGGATCCCTCTAAACCAGAAGGGACAAACCAACAGGGCACAGAGCAGAGGGCCAGCCACAGAGGTTGGTACCCACCAGTGTGGCCTCTGGGAAGGCCTCTTGGGCATCATTAGGAACTCCAGTCCATAACTGAGAGGAAAGGCAACAGCTCATTAATTGCTTTCACACTGTTACCAGCTCAACAAGGAAACCCAAAGGGCTACAAAGGAGCAAAGCACAAGGGCACTTGCCTCCCAGCCTTCTGGAGTCTCACTGGGACTTGAAGCAGCAGGAAGGCAAGGAAACAAGGACTACATGACAGATACTACATGGCCATCACAGCAAACACCTCCAAGTGGAAAGCCACAAACAGGGATCACTCAGAAGCAAGCAGCTATTCCTAAAAGCCTAGTAGGCTCCAAACTACAAGCAACTACAAACACCCAACCAGGCTGGAATCTGCACAAAGCAGGCACTAGGCAAAGCTCAGGTATTATTAGCACAAAACAGGGCAGCCTCTGTAGCCAAGCCCACAGGCAGAGGATTTTTGGATGCTTTTGACATAGCTCTCAACCTGTGAGAGACTGAATGCAGGACACCAGCCCCACAACATAAACACAAATTCCTCACTGCAAGTGGCTGATGGGGAAGGGGCCAAGGCACTGACCCAGAGACACATCTGAGGTGCTGATTTCATCAAGAAGGAGTAAATATTGAGGGTTGGAAACATTGAGATGTTTTTCAGAGCAACTATGCATTTCATTCATATGGCATTGAAAGCACTTCTCTGCTTTTGCCTGAAAACAGCTTCTTTTGCTCTTTTGACTTCAGAAGATCTTGCTGCTCATTCACCCAAACAGGAGTCACAATCCTGCACCTGTGACACCTCCAGTTTACTTGGGAGGGTCAGAAAGGAGCCACAAGAACATGGCAAACTCATCACAGGAACCACAATCCCATTCCCTGGCAGCCACCTTCACAATTTAGGCGAGTGAGGAAGAGCTGGGATGAATCCTGCGAGTTTGTTCTGCAGGAGCCATCAGCAGCCCTGTAAAAAGGATGCAAAAGCAACTTCTCTCCCAAAGGCAGTGCCCCAGATTCAAGGTCAGCAGGTGAGCAGGCTCCTTCCCCTCCTCCTTACCTTCTCACCCGGTGGTGTAAATGCTGATGCTGCCGTGTTATAAGGGCACTTTCCCAAACGGGGCCACTGTGACCACTCCTATACCAGCTCATGGCTGGGTGCCCTGGGTAGGGTGTGCTACTGAAGCCATGGTCCGACTCGGTCTCTGCAGCCAGCGATGAGGCAGAGCTCCCCATGGTTCCCCCCTCCCCAGGCCAGGCTGAGATTTAATCCCAGGTTTAGGTCCAAGGCAGCGGTGGTTGGGGTGGAAGAGGCGAAGCGCCGCGGCATGGGCTGCTGGAAAGATCCCAACACACTGGAGAAAGGAAGGTCGGTTCTGATCACGAGTTGGAAAGAAATTAAACAGAAGAAAAGAAAACAAAACAAACAACACACACAAAAAAACAACAACAAACAAACAAAAAAAACCCAACAAAAAAAAAAAACCCAAAAAAAAAAACCCAAACAAGAAAAAAGAGAAAGGGGGAAAAAAAAAAAAAAAGGGAAAAAAAAAAAAAGGAAAGAAAAAGAGAGAAAGATAAGGTATGATTTAAGCACAACCCTCCATGTTTAGAAGCCTATTAATGCATGCTCTAACCAGGGTCCTTTCCCCAAATCCAGCTTTTTTACTGGGTGAAATTTTACTGGGGAATGTGAGGCTCTAGAAGAAGCAGCCCCCAGTTAAGCACCAGGAGCTCCCAGGCACAGGGCAGCAGCCAGACCAGCAGAGGAAAGCAGAACCCAGCAGAAAGCCCTGACCATCAGGTGAAGCAGCAGAAAAGGGGACAAGCAAGTCTCACTTAGAGCTTGGGGCATGGCACACAGAGAGGAAAGGTTATCCTGAAAGCTTGGGGCTCTGACTGGCACAACATGGTTTTAGTAATCTCAGCTACAAGGAGCCTGATCTGAAAGCAGTGAGGAGATTTTCCTGTATGTAAAATAAAATATCCCTCTTTTTGTTATCACTAACACCACAGTAAGGCTGAGAAAAGACTGGGTACCTGCACAAGTCTGTTTTCTGGGACAATTTTCACACAGTACAACAAAACTTCCAGCTCACACCAACTTCCAGCTGATATTGAGCATCCCTTGACCCACAGAGCAGGTTTGGGCCTTCGACTGTTCTTCCTTTTCTCTCTTTGTCTTTTCTATTTTTTAGAATTTATTCTTTAGACTTTATTTCTTTAGAATTTATTCTTTATTTTATTCTAAAATAAATTTTAGAATTTATTCTTCTCTGCATCCTCGGAGTTAAACCACAGAAACATTGCATGTCCTCTAAGCATTCAGAGAAGTTTAAGATACACACATCTCTCCTTAAAGAAAAAAGGCCTGGCAATCTGGATGTGTGTCAGGAGAAAGAGATCAAGGGACATTTAACAGAGCAAAAAAGAAGAAATGAGGAAGAAGCAAAAATTAGCACAGCTGAGCTTATTCAATTACCCACCAGGATTTATAGATGAATGAACTGTAGAAAGACCTTTGTGAAGAAACTACTTTGTGCAGGAAAAAGGCTGAAACAAAGATTCCTAAAAGACAGTTTTTCAATCCCAGGATTGTTCTGAGGGATCAAGAAAGGCCTTGATAGATAACAGACTGGAGGGAGGCAGCTCAAGGAGCAGGTGCAGTTTTGCTGTGAGCTTAATACCAGAATGTGCCTGGCATCAGGCCATAGGAGCTGGAGAATGTTACCCACTCTGCTGTGGTCTCTTCTCTGTAACCTGCAAAGCCTGGACTAACAAAAAAGAAAAAAAGCCCAAGAATAATTTGCCCTACCTTGATTTCCTCATATTAATTGGTCTCTCTAAACTGCTGTGCCCCAGCCAGCACATCCCCACACTCTGCTTACCTCTACCTTGCTAACAGCAAAATATCACTGATTTTTTGCAGATCCCCAGTGCTTCCTCTCTTATTTCTTGCTATTCAAGCAGTAAATTGATAACAAATCTGACTTTCTGGCTGAATGAAAGCCACATGATGCAAGTGAAAGATTATTTCCAAGTATCACCAGCTCAAGTTTTGCTGGAGACATCAGCTGTCCCACAGCACCTCTGCCTTTCCTGCCCCCTCCCTGATGGTTCCTCCATCCTGAGCACTGCACAGGCTCCAGCAGCCACAGGAGCTGCAACCAAGAGACCTGCCAGAAGAACAAACTGTCTCTCACCTCAAGACTTGGGTTCTGCCACAATCAAGTTTATAAATAAAGGCAAGATGGGTAGGATCACAGTCCTGGGTGGTTCACAGCAGGCTGAGCTAAACAGAAGGCAGGATTCTCAGTCAGTTTACACTTGTCAAGCAGAACTCAACTACCAAATAAAGCAATTCCCCAGGCTGGTTGGAGACCACTTCCTCAGCTGACACTCAAGCTGGAAAAGCAGAACCCTTTGCTTCCTCCTTCCCACAAAAACACCAGATTTAGCTCACCCCAACAGGCAAGAGCCACGGGAGCCGCCTGCATCCCTGCCGGCTCCCAGCGTGCCAGTCCTCATCCAGCAGCTCTGCACCAGGGAGAGGAAGAGGCTGGGAGCCCTGCTTTAAAGCAGAGTGGTAAAATCCCACGGGTGGGTGGAGCTGTGGAGAGGAAGGGATCTATAAATACGGGGAGGATAACCTGGCTAAGTCGTGGTGATCTCCAGAACTCGCTGGTTTAAGTGGCGCTGCGTGCAATCAGATTGCTGCAGAGCAAAGCAGTAAATCCTCCTCTTCTGGGTCACCCCCCGTGCCAGGTGAGAGCAGGAAATGAATGATACTGAGGAGAAACATTGGCCCCAGGAGAGGAGAGGGTGAACCTGTTGGAAACCACAAGGAGTGGCAGCATCAGAGCTCAACACAAAGCACGTAGATGCTCACCGTGCCGAGGCAGAAAACACCCCCAGCCAACAGTAAATAAATGAAGAGCCTGCAGGAAGTCAAGGTGAGAATGAAAACTACACCTGAGCAAGGGATGGGCTTATTTGAAGAAGCCTAAAAAGAAGAATGGCTCTCTGGAAGCTCCTGCCAGTGGTCAGAGAGATGCCCCAGGAGATGCCGTCACAGGGCCATGGCCCATGGTGAAGAGGTGAGGGTAGGGGTGGCATAGGAAACTGCTAAGAGCCAGGAGGGAGCAGGATTTTCCTCCTAACTAATGAAGTGCTTCTTCCATCTATCTCATCAGGAGGGAAAGCAAGAATAGGAACAGAATGAGAAGGGTGGATCTTATGGAAATGAACAATTAAGCACCTTAGCAAGACATTGAGTTGGGATTTGGGGTTTTTGCCCCTTGCAGCTGCAATAATTACCAGGTTTCAACTGAGGCTGTTGAACTGCTCCCAAAATAAACTCAGATTGGATCATTCCACCCCCAAGCCAATCACACCTACTTTCATCTGATGCACGTGAGGCAGAATCTTCCTCAAACTGCACCCTGAGCAGCAGGCACTTAGAACGAGCTCAGGATGGCAAAGCTTTCCCACAGAGGTGCCTCCTGCTGCCAGGACAGCAGAGTCACCTGGATGCTTCCAGACAAACCCTATCCCTCAACACCAGCCAGCAGTCCTGACCCTTTGGCCCCAGCTCTTCTGTCACACTACCCACAGCAAAGCAGGCAGGAAGGGTGGGGGCCTGGGTCTAACTCCCTTTCCCTTCCTCCAGCTTCAAAGGTTTTTGGCTCTGAATGCAAAAAATGGAGGGGAAAAAAAACACAGAAGGAAAAAAAAAGGAAACCCAATGTCACAATGTATCTAGGAAGTTGCAGGATCAACCTTTCCTAGGATGCTCCTAGGAACTGCCCTTTGGGATAGGCTGAGGTCTCTGCAGCTGCTCCAGCTCCCCTGGGAAGCCAGGGAGGCAAACTGTCCCCTTCTGGTTCCATATGCAGAAGTCTCCTCCTTGGGAAAGGAAAAACACTCCTTTTCTTAGCTATTTATTCATTCAGGTAGCACAAGCCAGCTCAGCTCCTGCCTGAGTTTGCCAGCCCCTCTTGATTCCCGGCCTCCCAGATATGGGCACGAGCCTTCATTCCTTCAACCTATAAAAAAAAAAAGTCACCTCTGAGCTACTCTTGTTCTCCACAAAAAGATCCAGGAATGAAGACACAGGCACTGCACACACCAGAGAGTTGGTGTCAGAGGTGCCAGGCCAGCAGCTGGCCCAGGAGTGGGCACACCAAGGAAAAAAATCCCTCAAAGCTCTGCCCAGAGGAAGACACCTAAGAGGAGGCTTTCTTCTAGAACTGAAGTCACAAGTAGCAAAACTTCTCTTCCCTCTGCTGTGTGAATTCCCCTGCCTAGAAACAACCTAAGACAGGTACCACCTTCAGGTGGTAACACCTTCCACAGCAAAAGAGGAGCTCCCTACCCTCACTCCCATGCAACCTGCTGCTTGCAGGGAGAAATAAAGGTTCCTGAAGAGCTTTGAATGCCCAGGCCCCACACATTGCCCTGGCACGAGCAGCCTCCTCTCTGGAGCCTGTGTGACATAATTCATCCATCCTCAACACCAAAGCAGCTGAGAAGCAGATGAGTACAGCTGGAGGAGGAGCTGTGGTTGGCTTCATACATCAAGCTGGAGGAGGCCATTTCATCCCTACTAAAGACAGGACAGACCCTTGACCCTCTAACAATCTCCCCACCACACACAGGAGATGTTCCCAACTACCACTGAAATAGAGAGATGCTGATGGGGCCCAGGGTGAGCAGGGAGCAGTGTGCAGGGATGGGCAAGGTGCAGGGATGTTATCCAGTCCCAGAGGAGGTCAAGGCAAGGGATAACTCAAGAAGGATGCAGAGTGGGGACCTGATGCTGTGTCATGGCAGCCAAGCAAGGAAAAGCTCCTCAGGCAATTGGTGTGCACAGTGAGCAGTTCACAGCTGGGCTCCCAGCTCTGGGTGGAAGGAGCTGAGGACATGCAAAGCCAGAACTGGCAGCAAGCAGCATGGGAGTGGTGTCACCCAGGCTGAGAGGACCCTAGAAAAAGGAACCCCAGAGGAGGAAGGGAAACCAATCTCTCTTTTTCCATGAGGCAGGGGGGGGGAAAGAGCAGAGCAGCAACGAGACATCCACCTAGGACAGAAGCAGGACAGATGGAAATCCAAGATGCTGAACAGCAACTCAGTGAGAGCTCCAGGGCTCCCAGGATCACCCACAGGGAACCCTGGAGCAAAGCAGCCAAGCAAACAGGAATGCTCTGTGCTGAGCAGGTGTCTTGCACAAAGCTGGCATCTCAGTGACAAGAAACAAAGTTTTGTTGCTCTTTCTTCCTGTCCTCACCTGCCAAGCCAGCACCACAAGGCAGCCCAAGTGCTGCAGTCTTGGCAGGAAATGAAGGTGTCAGCAAGTTCCAGTTCCTTGCAAAGCTCCTGGCAGGGAGGGGTGGGAAGGTACCTCCAAGGACAGACTGTAGGTGTAACAGGGAGGACAGGCCAGTGGTCAGCACACTTAGCCAGGACCTGGGAGGTTTCTTCAGCCCTCGTGTTCTCCCACAGAGCCTCCCAGGTGACTGGGGGCAGAGAGCTGTGACTTGGAAAGCCCTGACCCCAGGGCCAGGAAATGTTCACCAGGCACCAGGATAAGAGGCAGGGCACAAGCACCTCAGATGGGAGGAGGAGAGGGAAATGGAGAGCAGGATAAAACCATATATTTGGTGTTGGGTGAGAAGTGAGTCAGATGTTGTGACCTCAGGGACTGGAGGCTGAAAATGCACAGTGCTCTAAACCACAGTGAGAGAGCAGATTGGTACAGAGCAGATTGGTACAGCACTTGTGGAGATATTGTTAGATGAAATTAGGTGCCTGGAAACCCAGTTCCAGATGGGCTATTAATGAGGTAACAAGATAATATAACCTGGAGTCCTAGACCAGCACAGAACAAGCCCTCACACTTCATGCTAAGCTTTAGCAAAGTCCAGAACAGCAGCACATCCTTCCAGCCATGGTCATTAACATGCAAAGGCAAGCCTGAGGGTCTTTACCTTCTTTCAGCTGCTTTGAAACTGGTTCTGGCCCAACTTTAACACAGAAGAAACTCATACACTGCAGCTGAGTTGGGCTGAGCTGCATGTAATGCCCAACACTGACTCTTCATAAGCAGAGGAAGAGGTGTCCAGAGCCTGAAGCAAAAGATTGATAGGAAAAGTAGATTTACTGGGAGCCAGCTTAGCCACAAAGCAACGAGCAACAAGGTCTGGAAATGTTTCCTCATCTCCCTTGCACAGGACACTGTAAACCAGGGACAGATTATCCAGTGAGCTGGTAGAAATCTATCACAGCTGCTTTGAGAGAGGGGATTGTACAGACAGGAAAGGGCAATCAACACTAATTACAAGGTATAGGGAGAAAAAGGGGACAAGCAGACAACAGGAAGGTTTCCTGAAAATAAGGGTTAACTTCCAAACCCATCTCCATTGACAACCAAAGAGCAGGAAGGTTTTTTTTCCAGAATAAGCATGAAAATGGCAACAAAGGCATTGCCCAGCAGGGTCTGAATGCAGCCACGTTTAAAAAGAAACCACAAAAACACATAAAAACCAAACAAAACCAAACCCCACTACCAAATCTCTAAAACCCTGGTGCTCTCCTAAGTCGATTAACACTGCTTCAATGAAGTGCAATGAGCTGCTTGCACCCTCCAGTTTCCCAGCCAATTCTGGTTGGCTTTTGAGTGCAGAGTTAACAAAAGCCTGTGTGGGCTGGCACGGGGTTTGTCTCATTAGCAACATCGTGGTAATGCCACAGAAAGACAGACAAGAGGAAGGAACAAAACAAGCCAAGCCACACCATCCAATCTTGGGAAGCTTTACCCAGCAGATCTGATTTCCAGATCTTTTCCTCCCTGCATTTATAATCCTTGGAGCAGAGCTCTGTCATCCTAACCCAGCCCACAGACTGCCCCAGCTACAAAACATGCCAGGCTGAAAAATAACCTCGACAGACTGCCTGCTGAGAGCAGTTGCAGTGTAAAACCAGGAAGCTTTAACTTGCCTGCCACCAGTATGCTGTATATTTCATGGGAAGAAGCAGAAGCAGGGATGCTTTGCAGGAAAAGCACACACACACACACACGGGACTCCTGCCAGGAAAAATGCATCTTGAGTAACACATGTGCTCTTAGTTTCCTCTTTTTTTTTTTTTTTTTTTTCCCCAGAAAGGTTTAACTACACTCTGGCTTACCCAGCACCAATAAAACATTTTTTTTCCCCCCTTTCTCACTTACAGCAGAGTGTTGATTGGTAAACAGCAGATCTTCCTGTCTGAGGCTGTGCCAGCCTGTGCAGAACAGAACTGTTGTTATTGCACATTCACAGCTAGAGATAAACATGAGTAAGAGCCACGAGTAAGAGCCAGGCACTGGCTCTTCAATACACTGCTTTATCAGCTTCACCTTGATTTGACTGTTTCTGACAACATCTCTCCCTCCTCAAGGAGCAAGATGGCACAAGCAGCAAGGACAAACATTAAAAACCAAGACAGGAGTGACAGTAGTGCAAAAAGTGCTCTTCTGTATTCACTAGCATTACCAAACTTTGCAGCTCAGAACTCTCCCTGCACTTGAAAGACTCAAAACTACAACACAAAAACACAAGGGCCCAGCAAAACCAAACTCCAAAAAAAGAAGTGACACAAAAATAAAGTAACTTTCCACTGTTTTGGGACAAATCTGCATCGAGAGCCATGACTGGAACAGGACACAAAGGTTACAGAGAAGGAAAAAAAAAAAATTTGCAAGTCATCCCTCATCTGCAAGATGACACTCTGCAATGGCAAAAGTACAATAAACCAGCCCAGGACACCTGGATACTGGGAGTGAGAGGAGGGTTTCTAACCTTTCCAAGAGCAGATCTCTGGACCAGCTGCTCCAGAAGCACTGGGGAAAAAACACAGAGTTAGTTCCAACAATGAGTTCCTGGACAAGTTCATGCCCTGCACAGGATGACTGTCAGCAGCAGTAGGGAACTGGGCCTGATGACCCATGAAATTCCTCCCAATTACTCAGCAATCTGAATTCTTTGAGGGCCATAGGTGCCCAGGCCAACAGGAGGTCACACCCAAAAGGACACCAGGGATTGTGGCTTCAGATGACACTAAGCTGACAGATAAGCAGCTGAAGAGCTGGCGACTGCAGGAGGCAGGGGAAACAAAGCAAGAAGTGGAGTCTCTGTCCAGTAAAAAAACCAGAGAAAGTAAAAGTGTCAGAGATGAGAGGTGGAGGAGGTGTCCCCTGAGCACACTGTCCCCAGACACTCCAGCCACAGGTTCTAACACAGATGTCATTCAGCCAAGCCACATCCAGCTGCATCCCTTGTTAGAGATAGCTCCCAGTCAGCCAGAACCACATGGGCTCTTGGCCCAAAGGCAGAACCAGTACCTGGCTGTCTCCTTCTGCCATTTTTATGCAGTTGGGCCTTTCCTGGTTTTAACCAGGCACCACATTCCAATTCACAACCAACCAGCCTAGATTTAAACCACCACTGTTTAAGCTGTGCCTCAGGCAAGTGCAGAGGAAGGATAAACCTGACAAACAGGAGATAAAAACCTGAAGAATCATTGAGAGTGGCACAAGTGGCTTCTGCCTCATCACCACCCTAACAGAGGGGAGGCAGACTGAAACCTGGGGCAGGGGCTCCTCTTGTAGCACAGCTCAGTGTGACAATCAAAGGGAGAAACACCCCATTTACTGCTCACCCCTCTCCACCTCCAGGTGACACCTGTACTGTGTCCTGGGCCACCAGGAAAAGCACCTGAATCCTCCTGGACACTGATGCCACCATTTCTGTTCAGGAGTGACACTGTCATTGAAACTACACCACTGAAATAACACCTGGTACAACTGAAGTGACAGATACAACAATGCCTGACACCACTACCCTCTTCCTCACTGGTGTAGCTACACTGGCCTCCTGTTTCCATCGTGAGCAGCTCCTCCTTAGCTACACCAGTACAGCTGAAAGTGGAGGATGTGTTCAATTACACAACAGCTGAAGCAATGTTTGCCCATGAGAGCAGTTACCTGAACAAATATAAAGATCACACAAGGGAAAATGCTGTACTCTGAGAGGGCTGAAACATAATGCAGAGGCTTTGAGGAAGAAGTTGCCTTTGCTGCATCAAAACCAGAGCTGGTGGGCACCCCAGCACAGCTCCTGCAGAGCCACAGAGCTGGCCTCTTCACTGGGACCCCCCTAACCCAACCAGGCAGCTGGAGAGGAGAGAACATTCCAGGACTCACCCTCCTTCACCTCCCATGGTGCTGCAGAACCCCAAGCCCAGGCTCTGCTCACCCAGGCACCTCAAGGGGCAATGTCAGGCAAAGGGAACAAGGGCTTCACAGCACCCACAGGGGCATTCACAAGACATTCCAAAGCTGTATCAAAACTGAGCCAAGAGCAGGAACATTACTTCATACCTCCCACAGCTGAGAAGTAGTTATGGTGCAGATCTCAGCCAACATCTGCCTGCTGACAGTCACCAACCCAGAGACCAGAGTTCTCAAAGCTTCATTGAGCCCAAACTCAAGGTTTGATAGGTTCCTGCAGAACTTCTGCTGAGACTGGACACCATGGAGCCCCCAGAAACACCAGGAGGAGCAGATCAGCCAATACACAGCACACCAGTCAAAATTAATCCAAAGCCCTGGCCTGGGATAAGGCCACATCAGCCTTGCTCATTCAAACACAAGAACACCATCACATGCTCTCCTGCAGCAGACACCACAAACAAACCCTGAAGGTAGAAGCTAAAAGCAGCCCAACCACCTCAAGTACAACACAGTCACTCCTCTGTCCCAGTCCTGGGCTGGCAAGTGCCACAGCACTATGGCTACTGCAGGCCAAGCAGTGCAGAGTGTCTTAAAGTCATTTATTTCCCAGCCTTTGCATTGCCTCAAACACACCCTGAGACAGTCACCAAGTTTCCACATCTTAAGACTGTGAGGTCTTGGAAAACCTCATATTTTCTCAACCACTCTCAGACGTTCTTCTTAGTGAGAAAACCAGAGGACACCAGTATTCCTACTCATAAGAGCACAAGGCCTTCACAAAGACAGCAAAGAGAGTAAAACACTCAAAGAAGAAGTCAAAACAAGAAAGACAATAATGAACAGACTGGGTGACAAGAAGCAGGGTAGCTGTGCTTACAAACCAGAGCAGAAAAAGTCTTTTTCCTTTCAGCCCCTCACAGCCCAGCACAGAGCCAATGTGGCCAGAAAAGCCTCTCACCCAACACAGGTTCTGCTCAGCAGGTCCAATGCCCAGGAGGTGTGGAGTCAGCCCGGTGTCCCTGGAGTTGAAGAGCTGCTGTTGGCACCAGCAGAGTGTCCCAGCTGGAGGAGCATGCTAGATGGGCTCTGCACAGAGCCACCAGCACCACACCAAGCCTGCCAGAAGGAGTGGTGGCTGCTGCACCAAGCTGGGGAACAGAGAAGAAACAAAGGCATGTAAGGGGGGTTGGACTGGGTGATCTCCAGAGGTCTTTTCCAACCCCTACCATTCTATGATTCTATGGTTCTATGAATAAATGGCTGCTCAGACACCCAGTTGATCATCACCCCAACAGTAAAAGCAACCAACCTCACATTTTAGGTCACTCAGTGAGCATCCACTCCAACTACAGCTCTCAGAAGGCTTTGTGCTTCCTGTGGCATCCAGCTGCAGCTTGGTCCCACCTGGAGACAGGATCCAGTTTGCTTTTGTGCCAACTCAGATGCTTCACTTGTGGTTTCAGCCCCTTTGGTGATGAGTTTATAGTTTCTCTGCCCTCCACTGGCTTCACTCTCTCAGCTGGTAACTGCTGCTCAGCATTCTGGAGGGAGCTGCTGCCATCCCAGGAGACCCAGCAGCACCTCAGGAGCTCTGCAGGTTGCTCAGGACGAGGCTTCTGGACAATTAGCAACAGGGGAGGATCTCCCAGGGGTGCTGTATGGGCAGGAGGGACACAGAGAGAGATGTTAATTATGCCACCTGGCCAGGACATCCCTAGCAGTTATATCTACTGGAAAGTCAGGAGCACACATTTCCCTGATTATGCCAAAGGTGCCCATTTCACCCCCAGACAGTGTGACATCAGCACACCTGCTCCAGCAAACCTCCCTCTCCTTCCCTATTCTCTGCTCTCAAACCAAGTTGTTTTAATGACATTCACACCCTGTGAAACTGTTGTCTCCCTCAGGATGGACTTTTGTCAGATGGAGGCAACAAGAACAGTTGTCTGTAACATTCTGCCTCACCAGCACCCTCTCACCTTCTCTGTTTTAGATAGGGAGAGGGAGCCAAAAAGCAAATAAAGGATTCAGCCTGAACAATGTGCTCTCTGGGAGCACAGCAGGACAGCAACAGACCCTGTTCTGCCCCCCTGCCTTGCCTGCTGTCCCCACAGCCATACCATGGGACACAGCAGGATGCTCCTGGGACAGGTTCTGGCCAATTTACAAAGAGTTTTTCTCTCCCAGTGCTCTGCAGCACCCAGATTTCCAGGCAGTGGGGAAAAGACAACCTGGACACACACTGCTAATGAAATTAAAGCAGCAAAGGAAGGATGGGATGGAGGAGGTAAGAGACACCACTCAGGGACTAGGAAAAAGGAAATAAGAGACTGGTAAAGGTTCAACAGGACCACCCTGCTCTTTTTAAACCCAAGGGTCTGCACAGCACTGGCTACACAGGGAACTCCTAGCCCACAGCACCCCGTGGCAGTGGGGACAGTCAAAAAGCTCCTGCTGGCAGGAAAGGTTTCAGAGTTAGGAGAGCTATTTATACATATAAATATATATAATTATATACATAAAGCACCTATCACCATATTGATAAACATTCTTTGGAACCACTCTGACAGCTCTTACGAGACAAACACCAGAGGACAGAGGGCCCCACAAGTGCCTCCATCAGGGTCCCTGACACCACAGCCTTTGTCTTGCAGGTGACATCTCCACATCTGCATGGGCTGTGAAGAGAGACCACTTCACACCCAGCAGCTTAGAATAAAACCTTTTGGCTGTGCTGAAATTACAAGCACTGGCCTTGCAGCCCTGCCTGCTGACCTGGGTTTTGCAAACAACTGGTGGTACAGACAAGCTGGAGAGTAAGACCTTGACCATATCAGTGCTTCAGCCTCTCCAGAGAGCAGAGAGGATGGCAGGGAGGATTCACCCCAGCACACAAGGACCCTTGTGCTCTGTTCCCACTTCCAGAGGCCAGCAGAGATTCAGGGGGAGTTAACTTGTTACACAGGCAAAGCTGGGGGAGAGTCAGCTTCTCTGCAAACTTTTTTGTTACAGGAGCAGGAGGAGTTTTTGCTGTCAGAGGAACACAACACAAGTTGGGAAGCTGCCTGTGACATCCTCAGTTAACCAAAATCATCTGGCTTGGCACTGAGGACAAGAGATGCTGAAGAGGAAAACTTGGGTGCCATAGGAAGTGCTACATTAGAAATGCAATATTATCACCATAATATCATTGTGGCAATATTATCACAGGGCATTATTATCACAGGGGGACAACAGCTTTTTGGATGCTTTGTCACCAAAGCCACGGTGTGTTGATAAACCTGCAGCTTCAGGAACTGCTGCCCACCCCCAGAACTCAGGCAGGGGCCAGCCTGGCTTCCATGCCACGATGTAATCACCTCCTCCAGTGCTGACACTGCTCAGCCCCACAGCACTGGTTTGCTGCAGAAGGGGCAGAAAAAGCTATTTCTTTTTTTAATGAGCAGCCAGCAGAGTTTACACCACTGGCAAAGTGCAGAGGCACACGTTGTTAGAGGAACAGAGACCCAGTTCCAACACAGTGTGTTTTAATGTGCAAGCCTAAGGACTCAGCTTCAGTTTTCAGAAATCAAACTCGATCATCTCAAGCTGGCAAAAATAGCCTCGTGTTCCCTCAAGTTATTTTCTTTTCAACTAGGCAAGCTACAGCACAATAGGAGAAATCAGCAGTTATGCACTCAACCTCCAGAAACCCAAAGGGCCAATTCTAGCAACCCACAGGCAGCTTTCCAATCCTCCCTGATCTATTTGCCAGAGTTAGACTGAAAAGCCTGCTGCCCCCAAGCCATTCAGCAAACTCCATGTCCCACTAATTACATCAATATAAATGTATTATCTTGGCTGTCAAACATGGGCTGCCCGAGCAGGACGAGGCTCTGCAATGTAAATGCAGGAAAACAATTGCTCTTTCTGCTGGTGACACATTTCTTTGGATCCTATTTCCTTCCCAGAGCTCCCCCTCCTCCCTTCTGTCCAGGCACCAGAGCAGCAGCATTTTTTTTTTTTTTTTTCCATCGTGAGAGGAAACAGCAGACAAAAACCCTCCTCATCTTCTGAGCAACTGAACGTGAGCAAATTTTTGGGAACATCACCAGCATTTCCAATCAGCCAACCTAAAAAGTGCCAACAATATGGGGAAGGGAGCTGCAAAGGCAAGGGTTAAATGTTTCCCTTTTGCCTCCCTTGGCTTCCTCAGCTGCCATTGCTAAATCCAAGCTATCAGGAGAGCAGGACAGAAATCTGGTAGCAGCCTGCTCCTCCCTGCCTGGTGACAGTGGCCTGGGAAGGGCTGCAAGCTCAGGCTGGGTCCAACAGCAAGCAGGCAGATCCAGGAGGCTTCCTGGGAGCAGGCAGACTGCACATCTTGCTCAGAAGAGTGGGATTATGATGGAAAATGAGGAGGAAGCTGCTGACTCACCTGTCCCACCCGCATAAGCAGCTTTCCCCAGGCTGCACTGGGGATGACCTTTCTCAGAGCCCCAGAGTTCCAGCAAATGGGCTGCTCACAAGTTTCCTCTTGCCTCCGAGCTAGGACAGAGCCATCTGGGCAGGACACTTGCTGTCCCCATCAGCCTCCCCCTTCCCTGCCCCCAGCCTCCTCCTCCCTCATCAAGATCCTCACTGGAATAAACACCCTGGGATCTGCTCCTTCCCAGACCCCTCTGCTGAAAGAAAGGGTCAGAACTGACCCAGAAAAGCACCAGACAAAGCAGAAAGATGAGAGGGGGGAAAAAAGTGTTTCTCCCACTTGCATCTCACCTGAGAAAGGGTGATGTCCCCCCTTCTCCAGCAGAGATGAGCACAGCCATGTCCTGGGGACTGGCTGGGTCTGGCTGGGTCTCACGTGGAAAACCACTGCAAACTTGGCAAGCTCCCACAAAACCTCCAGGAGGGATGAAAGCAGTGTCTTGGCCACAAGATCAAGATCCTCAGATGATCAAGATCAACATCAGGGCCTAGGCCACTTCCCTCTGCAAAGCCAGAGGTATTACAGCAAAGATGACAAGATAAAGATAAAGGGCACTCCATGGATGAGCAGCAGGACAATCAGCACATCTCATGGGGGCAGCCAGGCTCCTCCACAGGGTCACCCAACCCTTCAGCTGCAATGACACATCTCCAAGTGTAAGCAAGACACTCAACCTTTCTTTAACATGCAACTTTAGCAGTTTTTCAATATTTATTCTAAGAAATTACGCCTGGCCCACGCCTGGGGTTCTCTTACACACCAAGTCATCACCCCAAGCAGGCTGCTTGCTCTCCTGCCAAAGCAACACAGCTTAGAGAACACAGCAAGTCACACCAAACCTTCAAAGGCCCCTCCAGCCCTCCAACACCACCCAGGGAAGGGCGCAATGTTGGGTCTTGCCTTCAACCATTACAGTCTTGGACACAACAGGAGGTGATGCAACTTGAAAGCTGCTTAATATCCCCAGGTCCATCAAACCCTGGTGATCTGAATCATGCCTCTCTGACACATGCTGCCTCCTACCTCTCTCACAGGCACAAGTCAGTCTGCTCAGCAGCAGCAGGGCTCAAGAAATGGCCATGCAAAAGCCACTGGCAGACTCACAGCGTGGCAGGAGGTGGGTCTGCCACAGAGCCACCCTCCCACCACAGGGCTGCTCTGGATTAGAGGTGACACCTCACACAGAGCCCAGCCCTGAAACACACATCACCCCAGGTGACAACGTGCCAAGTCTGGGAAGAACTCTGAGCTCAGAGGCACAAGGGCTCCAGTCTGGGAGCTGCAGCCTCTCTCCCAGCCAGCAGCCTGGATCTGCACCTCCCCTCTCCACCTTGGCTCCCTGGAAATGCATCTCCTGCTCTCCAAAAACCTCCTGACTGACCCACAGCCACACACCACTGCCTGTGTACAGACACCATGTGCAATGAGCACTTCTCTGATAACCTTCTGTCAGACCATGCAAAAACCACCCATCCACATCCCGGGTCTGAAGGCCTCTGGAGCACTGAGCACCAGATGTGATTTCAATCTGAAAAAAAAACCAAAACCAACCAACAAGCCACCAACAAAAAACAACAACCACATACACTCAGAGGAAACAATCTGACATTTCAATCACAACGTGGGCTTTGTTCAATCTTCCCCCTACAACTCACAAGACAAGCACCTCGAAACACTCATCTCTTGGTGTTTAGGGGGGCTGGAGGGACAGCCCAGGAGCAGGCACAGGGAGGGGAGAGGAAAGCTGCTGTAAAATGGAGAGGCCAGCCAGCATACCAAGCCTTTTCCAGCCACTGTAACAGAATTCTTCATCCAGGATCTGGAGGCTGACATGCTGACAGCTGCAGCTGAGCTGACATGCAGTAAAATCCAAGGGTCTTGATGAGGCATCGGGGCCTGAACAGCCTTAGGATGCTTCGAAGACTCAAGCATAAGAGTCAACCAACCGATTCTAAAGGGCAAACTCACAGAGGCTTTACAAACTCTGTCCCAACGCTTCCTCACCCCCCAGCAGATGGGTTTCTGAGGGGGAGGGCAGCAGGACGGCATCCCCGGGGCTCAGCCTCGCCGCAGCCCCGCAGCCGGACCCTAAGCCGGGAGCAGACCCGGGAGGTCTCCGCCGTCCTTTCCGACCCCCGGCACGGCAGCGCGGGGGCTGCAGGACCCCCATCCCCAGTTCTGCACTACTCCCAACTTGGGTAAACCCCCGCCGGGGCGGAGGGGCAGCTGCAGCCCCGGGACACCCCACGAACCCCGGGTGAGGCACCCCGACAGCCGCAGCCCACCCGATGAGGGACCCCTCCTCCCTTCCTCCCCGGCCAGCCGGGCTCCTCGGGCCCACCGGCAACAGGTGGTACCGGGCGGCCCCGACCCGGAGACCACCGACCCGGCGGCAGCGCTGGGAGCCGCGGCCCGCGGCGGGAGGCCCCGGGTCAGCCCGTCCCCACCTCCCCGCGCTCCCGGAGGCCCCCGCCACTCCCCGCCGCCGCTCACCTGGGGATGGAGGCGGCCGCGCTGCTGCTCGCCTTGCCGCCCGGTCCCGCACTTTCCCCCCCACACCCCGGGCAGAGCAACTTCCACCCCCCCTCCTCCCTCCCGCCCGCCCGCCGCGGCTCCCGGCCGCTCCGCCGCCGCTGCCTTCCTCCCGCTCCGCCACCGGCCCGGCCTGCCCCGGAGTCCCCGAGCCCGCCCTTACGCCGCCGCCGTGGCGTAGCGCCCCATCCCGGCCTGCGGGAGCTACGGCGCGGAAACAGCGCAGAAGCCGTCGTGAATAGCGCAAGGGAACTACGAGCCCCGAGGGGCACCGCGCGGAGGAAACGGAAAACGGCGGCGGAGCGAAGCGCGCCGGGAGCCTCGGTTCGCGGCCGGGAAGCGTCGGGAGCGGGGTTTTGGGGTCCGGGACCGGCATCCGCCGGCGGGAGAGGGGTTGGAGAGAGCGGGGATGCGGGCGACGAGGCGCGGGCGGGAACTGGGCCCTGCGGAGAGGACTACAACTCCCAGAGTGCTTTGCGGGCGCAGAGCGCCGCCCTGGCGGGGTCGGTACCTCAGCCGCGCCTCAGCGGTACCGACCCGGACTGGGGGGTGCCGAGGCCGAGCCCGGTCCGAGACCTGCGGGTCCGGAGCAGTCTCTGGGTCATCCCCGGGCCTCCAGGCCGTGAGCACGGCGGGCGGGACGCGGGGTCCGGAGCTCTCGCAGGCGGAACGCTGCGTGAGCCCCCTCCGCCTTCCCCCCCGGGTCAGGCACCGTCGGGAGGAGGTGGAGGATCAGGGCTCGGGCGTGCCCGGAGCAGGGAAGAGCAGCCCGGGGCTGAGCAAATCCAGGCTCCTCCGCCTTCCCACTGCAGGGCCAGCCCAGCCGGCTCGGAAGGAGCGGCTGAACCCTGCCTAATTACAGCTTTTAATTACCTGGCAGCACATGAAGCGAACCTGAGGCAGGCACGGAGTTGCTTCAACCCTCCAGGCGACGAACAGCTCCAGCCGGCAGGGAGCCGTGCCAGCGAGGAGGTGTGGAGAGCATGGGCAGGCAGCGGCTGGAGGCTCAGCACCCCCAAAAAAATCACTCTGACCCCTCAAGCTGCAGCTCTGGGTGCTGCCAGGGACACATGGGGTTCATCCACCATCACACAGAGATCTGTGTAATGTTCCCTCCTGCCAGGCTCACCTGTGTCACCCTCAAACCTCACTGAGATGGGGAGTTTGGGGTGCAGGGTGACAACGGGACAGAGAGATGCTAGGTGGGAGTTGGCCACACCAGTCTGGTACACACAGATGTGAAATAAATGGTGGTTGTCCCAACAAAAGCAGCATTGTTGATGCCACCATGCTCGGAGTGGGGAGGACTGAATGGAAAAGGACAGCTGCTCCACAGGGGGAATGTGATCTTGAGAGGATCAGAGGGTTTCTGCGTGGGCAGGGGTGGGGAGTTGTGTTAGCAGAACCTCTGGGAGCCCTGTCAGCCTTTGCGGAGACAAAAGCACATTGTAAAGTTTGCCCAGAGAAGCTGTGGCTGCCCAATCCCTGGCAGAATTCAAGACCAGGCTGGACCGGGCTTGGAGCAACATGGTGTGAGGTGTCCCTGCCCAGGGCAGGGATTTGGGATCTTTAAGGTCCTTTCCAACCCTAACCATTCCATGATTCTGAGAGTTTGAGCTTAGAAAGAAACCTCTGGGTGCACCATGGTGGCTATTTTGAGTTAAGACCTGTTGCCTGTTCTGGGCCCCTCAGTTTAGGAAGGAGATTGAGGTGCTGGAGCAGGTCCAAAGGAGGCAACCAGGCTGGTGAAGGGACTCGAGCACAGATCCTATGAGGAGAGGCTGAGGGAGCTGGGGGTGTTGAGGCTGGAGAAGAGGAGGCTCAGGGGAGACCTCATCACTCTCTACAACTCCCTGAAAGGAGGTTGGAGCCAGGGGGGGTTTGGGCTCTTTTCCCAGACAACTTTCAACAAGACAAGAGGGCAGGGTCTCAAGTTGTGCCAGGGGAGGTTTAGGTTGGAGATTAGAAAGAATTTCTTTCTGGAGAGGGTGATCAGGCATTGGAATGGGCTGCCCAGGGAAGTAGTGGATTCTCCGTGTCTGGAGATATTTCCAAAGAGCCTGGATGTGGCACTGAGTGCCATGGGCTGGGAACCACGGGGGGAGTGGATCAAGGGTTGGACTTGATGATCTCTGAGGTCCCTTCCAACCCAGCCAGTTCTATGATTCTATGATTAAGAGTTACTTGTAATAGGAGCAGGGCCACACAGCTCACAGTGACACACTTGGACACCATTCATGTCTGCACATTGGTGCAACATAAGATGCCCACAGAGGTCTGTCACAGGGCTCTTCATCCTCTGTATCTTCAGTACTGTGTCACAGCTGAAGGAAGGACTCAGAGCACCTCGAGTATCTCTGCACACTTCTTTGTGGGCAACTGAATTAAGCCCCTTTTGTTATGCAGGTGATAATTAACTGAGATATGAGTAGGGAGCAGTGGAGTCACTGTGTGCTCCATGGGGGTTTCATCACTGAAAAAAAAAACCACCAAAAAACCCCACAACAACAAACAGCTGCTGACACACAGCTCTGCTGGTGTGATGGGGGAGTTCCCAGGAGAATTGTGTCATCAGCTGAGCCTTTGGGATTTGGAAAACTAAGGTGTAACTGACTTCAGGCACAAAGCAATCTGGAGCAGGGGGTGGCTGCCAGGTTGTCACATCAGGAGGTCACATCAGCTTGGATTCACATCACCTTGTTGCAGATGTGCAAGCTGCAGCCTGTAAATTGGAGCAGCCATCATGTCTTCATCTGTGAGCAGGGGAGAAAGATGAGGGTTCCAGGGACTCCTGTTACTGATTATAAAGAGAATCAAACATTCAGCCCATGCAGCAGAGGCATCAATATTTCAGTGACTGCCTTCCTGGAAACAAATGCCTTAGCAGCACTGAAAACCTTGCTTTCAGCAAGGTAAATGTCATCTGCTCTGCCCTGATCAGACTTACCAGCTCCTCACAGAAAGCAATCCCATTATTTGGACACTATAACATTCCCTGAATGTTATATTCCAGATACTCCATATATTCCACATACTGACCATTCCCCAGGCCTCCTAAAAGGACTTTTTTTCCCCCTTTTACTTCTGATGTATCTGTAGAAGGACTTTTCGTCCATTCCCTCCCATCCACCTGGTTTGCTCCAACTGCCTGATGGCAGGAGGGGCAGACCTTCACCATCTCTTTCTGGACTTCTTTTGGGTTAGAAAGGGTGTTACTCCACCTGTCAATTTCCCTTTCACCATCCCTAAAAAATACTTCTTAGTCTCTCTGCCTCCTCCTTGAGCTCTGCCACCAGGCACAGCAAGTCCCTCCCTGCTGGCATCACACACAGACCCCACTCACACCGTCCTCTGGTGCTAACACCAGGCTCAGACACTACAGAGCCAGAGGCCTGAACAGCCACGTCCCTCTTATGGGGTTTTGTTTGTGTGGACACACCCTGAGTTCTAACAGCAACAGATTTTCCTTTTTTTGAGACCATTGCTCCTTCAAGAGACCTGGGAGGTGGCTGTGCCCCTCCTGCTTGCCCCACCCCGTTCCTGTTCCCCTGCTCCAACCTCTGACACCTTCTGGTTTGTTTTTTCATGTAGGGCTGCTCAGCATTTACTCTTACAGCTTATGGGAACGTAGCAGGGTAACAGTGTGAGGGACCTGCACCTTAGAACAAAAGCAAACTGCCACAGCAAGCAGACTTGCAGTTCACACTTGTACTTTTTGGTAATAAATCTAAGAACCTACCCGTCAGCTCTTCAGAATCTGGACCTCAGGCAGCCTGGGAGTCATTCACCCTTCTGCTGCTTCTCTCAGCTCCTGAGCACCTTGGGCAGCCCCTGAAGGCAGAGGGATGGGTTTTGTCACTGGAGTTGAGTGGCAGCAGGTTCTTACCAGTCCCCTGCATTCACTCTTCCCACCTACCTGCCCTGTCTTAGGACTGGTACTGCACTATGGTCAGTATTCCTAACATGAGTGGGGTGCCTGTTCCTGTCTGCCACACTCGCAAACCAAACCCAAGTAAAAGCTGCACCCAAAAGCAAAAAGAACAAACACAAACCCAACAGAAACAACAACAAACAACAGCTCCCCTCTCCCAAGACTCCAAATATCCTAAATCCCCAATGAAAAACAATTGGTTTCTTGACCTAGAGGTGAAACGTGGCTAGAATGCTATTTCTAGGGTTAGTTCAGGCTCAGGAACTAAAAAGGAACAAACACAAACCCAACAGAAACAACAACAAACAACAGCTCCCTCCTCCCAAGACTCCAAATATCCCAAATCCCCAATGAAAAACAATTGGTCCCTTGACCTAGAGGTGAAACATGGCTAGAAAGCCATTTCTAGGGTTAGTTCAGGCTCAGGAGCTACACAGAGAGAAATTTCCTTTCATTCACCAGGCATGAGTGCAGGTTGCATTTCCCTCTCTGCACGTCTCATTCATTTTGGATGCCACAGAGGATAAAGTAGGGAATAAACACTGGGGTAGCAACAGCACCAAGGAGAAAGAAAAGGACTCCTTTGGTCTGGTAGCCACAAAAACAGGTCCAGGCCTTTCCCTGTTTGGCACTTCCTCTGCTGATCCAGCATCCAGGTGGCACCAGTTGGGTTATCCAAGGCCAATCCTCAAATCTGGTTGGGTTCCCACATCTCCAGCAGTTGCTGACATGGAATACACCTGTGACAGCTTCTCCTGTGGGAAAAAAGCTGTGGATTATGAGAGTTCCACAGAAGGTGAGTTCAACCCTTGTCCCAGTGGATGATTCTTTTTGCAGTTTCTGGCCACGGCTTCCCCAGAGCTTGTTTTGAAAGTGTGAGTCCTTGTGAGAGAGAAATAGAAAACAAACTCTGATTTTTGGCACCACTGCAGGATAAAGATGCACCTGGTTTACAGGAGAGGCTCCTCTCACAGCATCCTGTGAAACTATTTACTATATTCCCTGCATTACTCATTAATTTTTAAGTTGATGCAGGCATGCAAGTATATCCCCACAAGTATAAAAAGAAAAACCCTAAACAGAGACAACTGTAGCTGGTTTTAATATTATAAAACATTTATTACTATGAAACATTGTTTTGCTGCCTTGTCAGTGTGCAGCCCTCATCCTGTCATCCTGCAGATGTGCCTCCACTATTGACAACTCAGCACACAGGTGGAAATAAAAAATACAGTTAAATTCTGTAGTCTTTTAGAGAATCAGGGTAAAGGATGATCAGGGCTTTTTGTTTCTACTGCTTGAGGCTCTCAGCTGCTGCTGAGGGGCAGCAGTTGCCTGTGTGGGTGCTGACAATTAAAAGGAGAAACATAAATCACTTGGACAACAGTCTGTGGAGCTGTATCCTCAGTGTCTGTCTCTAGAATTGAAGATAATCTTGTTCCAAGGCAGAGAGAGCTTCTGGTGGTCTGAAAGTTCTATTTATGTCATACTTGCTGGCTCTATAAATAGTTGTAGAATATTTACATTTGGCTGCACATCACAAGGAAAAACAGTGTTGCTGTGGTCTGGGATAATCTGCCATCTGATCCCAACTTTATCTGTGAAAAGGAACAATGAGAATCATTAATTAATTCTGCTTAAAAAAATTAGAAGTTGCACTTTGAGTTCTGTCAGAAGATGCCCCTGGCATGCTGCTAAAGCAAGCTGCAGCAAGAGCTTCTGTGAAGTAATTAACATTGCTGTAGACAAGCTGTACAGCTTACAGACTGAAAGAGACAACGTTTTGAAGAGTGTATGAAGAAAAACCTTAAATCACTCCCTAATGAATCTATGAATTGGTTTTTCTTTTTTATTTTAACCCTCAAAAAACAGATAAGATAAGGTTTTAGGCTGCCTCTCCAATGTTATCTCTGTAACAGTGCAGCAGAGAAAGTTCCCTCCTTTAAGCTTAACCCTTTTTTAGTCTCCCAGTGCCACCACTCCTCCAGTTCATCTTGAGCTGGCACTCTCAGCAGATGTGAGTTGTGACAGCAAAGTTCCCATCTCCTGATCCCATCTCCTGATCCACAGGGAGAAGTCACTGCTCTGAGACAGCCCACTCCTAAACCCAGCTCTAGGATAAAAAATCTCACTGTCAAATAATACCTGTCACCAAAAAAAATGTTCCTGTTCACCTTTTTAACAGATTAAACAATGAAGAGGCCAAAACTCTTGATCTATTGGATGAGGAAGGCACTCACCGAGCTCAGCCTGGAAGAGGAGAAAGGTGTCTGGGTTACGAAGGGTGGAAGCAATGTAGACCTCAGGAGGTTTCCTGGCTCCTCTGGAAACCCTGAGTTTTTGTAGCACACCAATAAGGGCTGAAGTGATCTCTGGATCATACACCACGTCTGCACAAAAAAGGGAAAGCATGAAATGTCTATTGAGTGTTGAGGAAAAAAAAGAAGAACAAAAAGTAGGAAACAGAAATGTAAAATATTCACTTGGCAGGAGGAGAGGATTTCTGTGTTCAGGGGTTAAAAATGCCCAAGAAGAGAGCTTAGAATATGTCTCTGTTTTGTGAGCTGTAGCAGGTATCTCCCTATGAGGAGAGGCTGAGGGAGCTGGGGGTGTTGAGGCTGGAGAAGAGGAGGCTCAGGGGAGACCTCATCACTCTCTCCAACTCCCTGAAAGGAGGTTGGAGCCAGGGGGGGGTTGGGCTCTTTTCCCAGGCAACTCTCAGCAAGACAAGAGGGCAGGGTCTCAAGTTGTGCCAGGGGAGGTTTAGGTTGGAGATTGGAAAGAATTTCTTTACAGAGAGAGTGATCAGGCATTGGAATGGGCTGCCCAGGGAAGTAGTGGATTCTCCGTGTCTGGAGATCTTTCCAAAGAGCCTGGATGTGGCACTGAGTGCCATGGGCTGGGAACTGCAGTGGGAGTGGATCAAGGGTTGGACTTGATGATCTCTGAGGTCCCTTCCAACCCAGCCAATTCTATGATTCTATGATAGGTTTCCCTCTTCTGTAGCAGCAGTCCAAAACTCACTAAAAATCACTGCTCCTTTTTGCAAAGGGATTGTCAGGTCCTGTCTTTAAGCCCAACTTAAGGGAGACAGCAACAACTTTCTGAATGTTAATCCTGGCTGTTCCAGCTGTCCTTAGGATGAAACTGCATCACCCAAAATCTGTGCCTCAGAGGCTGGTTGCAAAGGACTTGACCTGAACTGTGGTGGTTTCCATTTGGAAAATGAAAACCATTTTGCCCTCATTTTCTTGAGGGCAGAACTAGGGATGAAAGGTGAGACTGCTGGCCAGAGGGGAACAAACCAGAACCTCAGGAGCTTGGAGTGCAGTGCTGAGACACAGCAGGCTTGTGGCCAGGACCAGCACTGGGGAGATGGTTATTTACTACACAGATAAATGGAGGTATGTGTGATGTACCAGTTACTGCTGGTGCAGTGTAAGGAGGGAATGTCCTGCAGTGACTTGTAACAGCAAACAGAGAGGTAAAAATCACCCTCAGGTCTGAGTTGCCCTTGTGAGGCCAGCCTGGGCTCCTGCTCACAGGTAACACACATGCAGTGACTTCATTTCCTAGAACTCCCATGCATCGTGTGATACCTCTGATGACAAAGGCAGGATATTTTTTTCTTTCCCCCCCCCTGAATTCTTAGGTCATTTTTGCTTTGCAAAGCCCCAAATCAGGGAGTAAAACCCTGTAGCTATAGCTAAGAATTTTTACTAACATTAGGTTTTCCATGAATACATTTTTTATTTAAACTCCCACCCTATTTCTGTGTAAGCAAGCTCAAAACAAGGTCTGAGTTTTGCTTTGGGGTTTTTTGTTTTAATCCAGAGGGCTAATAAACAGGGCTTTAATAACCCCTCAAGAGAAAGCCAAGATCATCTGGTTATTATTGATAAGCCTCCAAGTGACAGATTTATCATCTCCTGCTTTGGGATTTTAAAAAACACAGAAGGGAAAAATAATTTGCTTTTTGGTGTCACACACACAACTGCTGGGTGCCTGAAACAGTCAGAATGGTGACAGAATGGAGCAGATCTGTCCTACACCTCAACACAGTCACAGGGGGAGTGTTGAGTGAATCTTGTACCCAAATCCCTGTGTGCTCCCCTCTCCTTTCTGTGCTAACATACCTGCTGCAAGGACAACATCAGGGTGAAGATCCAGCACTTGTTTTTCTGTCACTGAGCCCCAGTCAAGTTCTGCAACAATTATTTCTGGCTGTTGGGAGTTTGCTGTTTGTGCCTCCAGGCCCTGGGGCTGTGTTGGGGTACGAGGAGAAGTTTCAGGCTCCAAGACAAAGCCATTCAAGTGAATGTTTTCTCTCAGCTGTTGGAGAACACAGGGGTGGCAGTCACTGAATATATAGGTCTTGGGACTGCAGGTTTTACAGATTGCAATTCCAGTGAAACCAATTCCACTGCCCAATTCCAAGACTGTCCTGAAGGGTAATGGAGTGAAAAACCAAAACCAACACTTATTAGGATTCAAAATAGAGTTCAGAAATCAAAACATTTCAAGAATATCTAAAGGTAAAATCAGCTTCACATAATTGCTATAGCTTTTGAGTAGTGTATTTACAACCTAGTTTTTGTCTCAAATAACCAGAAGTGGTAAGGCCTGAAGATGCAATTGTAAGCATAAAAATTAATGACTTTAAATACTGCTTTTGTGTATGGTACAGAGCATTTCCAAGTTTTAGACTTCTGCAGTGTCGTTGTCTCCATCTAAACTGGTTGTCCCACTCTTTTTGTAACAGGGAGAGACACTTTGGCAGCACAGTTCCTTTCAGGTCAATATTTTAAATTAATTTAAATTAATTTACCTGAAAGTGCACTCAAAAGTGCTTGTTCCTTTTGATTGCTTATAGACAAAGTCAGGCTGAGGAGCTCAGGGGTGCACATGGATCACCCACAGTTAGGGGAGATGGATCCTGTCAAGGGGAACTGGCAGCTGAAACCCCACAATTGTGGGTTGAAAAAGTCTGTTAAGATTAATGGGTCCAACCAGAACCTAACTCTACCAACCATCAGCCCAGCTCTACCCAGCCCAGTGCTAACCCATGTCCCTCAGCACCACATCTCCATGGCTTTGGAACACCCCAGGGATGGGGGATTCCCCCACCTCCCTGGGCAGCCTGCACCAGGGTTCATTCCTCATGAAACCTCCTCTCATGCAGCTTCAGACCATTTCCTCCTGCCCTGAAACTCAGCAGCCTGCTTCCCAGAGCAGCTCACCCAGCATGGGGTTGTGGTTCTGATCTTAAAACCTCTCTTAGAAGAACTACAGGGTCCTCTCCTAGATTAGGGCCACAAGATGGTCAGAGGGCTGGAGCAGCTCTGCTCTGGAGCCAGGGGGAGAGAGTTGGGGGTGTTCAGCCTGGAGAAGAGAAGGCTGCAATGGGGAGACCTTAGAGCACCTTCCAGTGCCTGAAGGGGCTCCAGGAAAGCTGGGGAGGGACTTGGGACAAGGGCCTGGAGGGATGGGATGAGGGGGAATGGCTTTGAACTGGAAGAGGGGAAATTGAGATGAGATCTGAGGAAGAAATTCTTTGGTGTGAGGGTGCTGAGCCCCTGGCCCAGGTTTCCCAGAGAAGCTGTGGCTGCCCCATCCCTGGCAGTGTCTCAGCCCAGGTTGGATGGGGCTTGGAGCAACCTGGGCTGGTGGGAGGTGTCCCTGCCTGTGCAGGGGGGTTGGATCTTGATGATTTTTATGGTTTCTTCCAACCCAAACTGCTCTATGATTCCCTTTCGCCCTTTTTACCTCTGGCTGAACACGGCCACGTTCTCCATTGCCCACTCTGCCAGGTGCAGTGCTGCTTCCCAGGTCACCAGCCCTGTGGTGCCCCCAGAGATGATGGCCACGCTCTCAGCAAGGGTCACCCATGCTCCTGTGGGCTGGGGGACACACAACCAGGGAACAAAAGTTGGAGCAGCACCCACAAGGGGTTTCACAGATTGCAATCAGAATTAGCAACTGGAAAGAGGGAGAAAACAGTCCCAGTTTTGAGTGGGGGAGGTATTTTTAAAGCCAATTATTGCTTTGTTCAGATGATTCTAAGTGATTTGTAACAAACCAGCAGTAGCTCTTACCAGTAAGTAGCTTTTGTAGCCCTGAGTCGATTCTTCTTCATTTAAAATACCTGCCAGTGCCTCGTACAGGTCATCCAGGGGTTCTGCTGTGGTGGCTTCGTGCTGTGCACAAGAGAACAAACAATTTTGGGGATCAAAGTGCCAGAAAGCACAGAAAGCACACACATTAAATACCCTTGGAATACATGACTGGCCATAATATTTACACTGAATTAATACAAATAATCCAGTATGGCCCAAAATATATGAAAAAAAGCGTTGTAAGCAAGGTGGGAAGGCAGCAGTACCTTTTTGATGAGTTCTCTTAGGAAGCATCTTCTGTACTTGGTGGGAGGGGGATATCGGATGCTCAGAGGATGGAGAACGGTCTGGAAGCAGAAGAGCAAGGGGAGCCAGGTTGGAAGGCTTGCTGGGTTCAGGGAGGAGCAGGGAAAAGCTGCTCCTTGCGGGGCTGTGACACGAACCGGGGGACAAGGGGCTCTGCAGGTCCCAGGAGCGGTACCGAGCAGAAACCGGAGCAGGGGGATGGGCCAGGGGGTGGCTGGGTCCCAGATCTGGGGCAGCAAAGGTGTTGGTTATTCCTCAAAACAGAAATAGCAAAACCGAGTGGAAAGAGAGCCTCGTCTTCTCTCCTCCTTCTTGTGCTTTTCTCTTCCCTCCCGAACCCGACTTTGGGCTCCGCTGGACGCGCAGGCGGCTCCGTGCGCGGTTCCGCGGAGGTCCCGGAGCTTCCTGCGTGGGAACGGAGCCCATCCGGGGACAGCGACAGCTTTGTGACACGGGGTGACCCCGAGCCATCCATCCCCCCTCACCTTGTGCAGAATTTCCACCGGGAGCGAGGGATCCGCCGAGCTCCGCAGCTTCTGTTCCAGCTCCTAAAACACAGGGAATCAAACCGGGCCTTCCCCGGGCCCGCGGACGGGCGCACACGAGGAGGGGAAGGGTTGTTGTTGGGCTGTTCTCCACCAACCCTACCTCCCAGGGGAAGGAGCGGAGCTGCCGGGCCGCCAGGAAGCGGCGCTGGAATCGGTCCCCCAGCCCCAGGGGTTCGCCCATGCTCCCCCCGACTCTCCCCGTGGCGGGACCGCTCTCTCCATGCGCGGGGCTCGAACCGGCGACCCCCGCGTTCGGCGGCTGCCGCGCTCCCAGCGGAGCCACCCTGGGACCTCCAGCCCCTCCCCTGCGGTGACGCCTCAGCCCGCGCCACCGTGACGTCACTGCCCCGCACCGAGACACGAAGGACACGGCGCCCGCAGCGGGAGCGGGACCGGTACCGGGAGCGGGGCTGAGGCTGAGCCGGGGAGCGGCGGCGCCATGAGCGGCTACAGCGAGGACGAGAAACTGCGGCTGCAGCAGCTCCGGGCCCTGCGGCGCCGCTGGCTGCGGGACCAGGAGCTGAGCGAGCGGGAGCCCGTCCTGCCGCCGCGGCAGCTGGGCCCGGTGGCCGCCTTCTGGGAACGCTTCCTGCAGCCCGGGGGGCTCTGGCGGCAAGGGGGGAGCGGGCAGGGACAGGGACCGGGACCGGGTCTGGAGCCGGCTCCGGTGTCCCCGGCCTGACCCGCGTCCCCGTGCCCCGCAGGTGTTCAAGGTTTTCCAGACCGGCGGCTACGTCCTGACGCGGGTCCTGATCCCCGCCTGGGTCATCCTCTACTACCTGAAGTACCACGTGGCGGTGCGTGCGGGGCCTGGGGGCAGGCGGGAGTGCGGGGAGTGCGGGATAAGGCCCTGGGAGCAGGGAGGGAGGGAGGGAGGGAAGAGCAAGGAGCCCGCAGGGAAGGGGCCTCCTTGAGCTCCTTTATCATAGAATCATAGAATTGGCTGGGTTGGAAGGGACCTCAGAGATCATCAAGTCCAACCCTTGATCCACTCCCCCCGTGGTTCCCAGCCCATGGCACTCAGTGCCACATCCAGGCTCTTTGGAAAGATCTCCAGACACGGAGAATCCACTACTTCCCTGGGCAGCCCATTCCAATGCCTGATCACTCTCTCCAGAAAGAAATTCTTTCTAATCTCCAACCTAAACCTCCCCTGGCACAACTTGAGACCCTGCCCTCTTGTCTTGCTGAGAGTTGCCTGGGAAAAGAGCCCAACCCCCCCTGGCTCCAACCTCCTTTCAGGGAGTTGGAGAGAGTGATGAGGTCTCCCCTGAGCCTCCTCTTCTCCAGCCTCAACACCCCCAGCTCCCTCAGCCCTTCCTCACAGGACTTGTGCTGGATCCCTTCACAGCCTCCTTGCTCTTCTCTGGACCTGCTCCAGCACCTCAATCTCCTTCCTGAGCTGAGGGGCCCAGAACTGGACACAGGACTCAAGCTGTGGCCTCACCAGCGCTGAGCACAGGGGCAGAATCCCTTCCCTGGACCTGCTGGCCACGCTGTTCCTGGTACAGCCCAGGATACCATTGGCCTTCTTGGCCACCTGGGCACACTGCTGGCTCATGTTCAGCTTCCTGGCAATCCAGACTCCCAGGTCCCTTTCTGCCACTCTGTGCCCAGCCTGGAGCTCCCCATGGGGTTGTTGTGGCCAAAGTGCAGGACCCTCGTTGAGCTCCTTTATCTCCTCCTTTATCTCTGGCAGCTTCAGGGGGGTCTCCCCGTGCCTCAGCCATGTCACTGCCGATGAAAGTCCCCACTGTAGGGGTCCCCAGGGGTCTGGTTCCCCCCAGGGATGAGAGAGGCTCCTGCCTGTGGCCCTGACCCCACAACCCCCCCCAGACACACGTGGGTTCCATGGAGAGCTTCTGTTCCTCCCCTGGGCTTCCCCTTTGGATTGCTGGTTTCACAGTTTCCGTCCTGAAAGCAGCCACCAAAATCCTTGGGATCACAGAACCTCTTGAGTTGGAAGGGATCCATAAGGATCAGTGACTCCCAACTCCCTGCTCCCCAAGAGGCCAGTCCTAACCAGTACAAATCACTGGTACCCAGGGCTGGTAAAATTCCAGGGCAGGAAAATTAAAATAAAGAATATAAATAATGAATTTAAAAATTAAAAAAGCTATAAAAAAATTTAAAACATTAAAAAAAAATAAAAACAAAGAATTCTTGGCAGCAGTGCTGCTCCTGGGATGGCAGAGGTGGAAACCTTTGTCTGAACTGGTTGGCAGCACTGGGGAGAGGGAGGCCAAGTGCTGGGCAGGAGCTGCTGGGATGTCCTGCCCAGAGCAGAGCCCTCCTCAGCCCTTGGGGACCCCTCCTCTTCCAGTGCCCACTTTTCCTCACTGCCAGATTATGTTGGGTGAATAAAAAACTGAGGATGGGTGAGCAGAAATCACCAGGATTCAGCAACAAGGAACTCCCAGAGGAGTCACAGCCTGCCTGAGGGGAGGGGGAATGAAAGAAGCTGAGAAAATGAAGAGTTCAGAGCCTTTTATAAGAGAGAGAAAGCAGCTGCAGCTCTTGCCTTGCTTGCTGGAGAAGAGCAGCTCTCAGCCATCAGTGGTGTGCACCAGGTTCATCTTTCAGGGGGGGAATAATTTCTCCTGTCTCCAAAATCCTGTCCCCCTGAGGGAGTGAGAGAGAGGGGTGAGCATTTCCTCCTTCAGCAAACCCCAACCTGGCCCCACTGCCAGACAAAAATCATCTTCCTACAACTCCCTGGGACCACTCACTTCACTCCCCAGGATGCTGAGTTAACAAAACACAACCAAATCACCCCAAACCTCCACTTCCTTCACCCCTTTCATTCCAGCTAAAGAAATCAACCATTTCCAGATCATTCTGGTTTTTAAAACTTGCCCTTTGGCACATTTTGGGGCAGAGCTCTGAGTCCCCAAACCCACAAAGAGCCAGGCAGCCCCTCAGAGGTCACCCCAACCCCCAGCTCTGCTGCTTGTTGGGGGGGGTTTGGGTGCTGCCCTGGCCCCCTGAGCTGCCCAAAGTGCAGCCAGCAATGAGGCTGAACCAGAGCTTGGCATTCTGGGTGGAACTTTTAATTATTTTCTTTCCTAGAAGGCACAATTAGGCAGGTGTGAGGCAAAAAAAAATATAAAAAATAAAATAAAAAGCAGCTGGCAGAAAGATCAGAGCTAAACCTGCATGGGAATATTTGCTCACTGACTCTACAGGGAGCTACAGCTCCCAGGGTCTGAAAAACCAAAGCACCTCCCACCCTGCACTTCAGAAACCAAATCCCAGGCTGGGGGGGAGCTGACTCCATCTCTTTGGGGACACCTGAGCACGAGGGACCTTCAGGGGACACTTAGGACCAAGGGTCTGCAGGCAGAACCAACCCATTTGGCACCATATCCCTCCTAACCCCCCCAAAACCCCACTCTGGGCAGTGAAGGGGAGCAGAGCCATTCCTGTGGCATTCCAGGTGCTCATCCTGAGGCTTCCAAGAGGCTCTGAGCACCCAAACCCCTTCACAAAGACTCCCAGTGAGCAGCACTCGTGTTCAGACTGGTTTGGGGAGACCACGAGGGGTATGCAGGGGGTGCTCTGCTTTTTTGGGGCAGGGGGAGAGGGTCAGGACAAAGGCTGAAATCCCTGGGATGGCCCCAGAGCTTCAGCTTCCCAGGAAACTGAGCACAATGAGAGCACCAGGCAGAAAATCTTCCCTGTGCACCTCTCCAGAGGGAACCTGCTCCAGGGGGCTGTGTTACAGCCAGGGCTGCAGCACTGGCAGCCACTCCAGTTTGAATCCCAGCAGTGAAACTGGGATTGCTGCTCCCAGGACAGGAGGAAAACTGCTAAAAATACTGGAAGTGCAGTGCCCGGGGTCCCAAGCTATAGGAATTCTCCTGCGTGGCTGCTGCACAAAGCTGCTGCACTTCTCCCCACATCCCCCCTGCCCTGCCTGTTTCTCCAAGGTAAAATAAATATTAAGAAACTAATAAATATTTTAACAAACTTACTGGAAATATCCGTGGGTTTGATGTCACAATTCCATGGGGAGATTTCTGGAAGGGGGGAAGGGGTAAAGAAAAAGAAGTCGAGGGTTAGCCATGAGTTCCCCAGGCAGAGTGATTTCCAGAGTGGAGAACAACCCCTCAGAACCAGAAGCTCTGGTGCACACAGAGCCAGGTTCTTGCCAGCAGCTGAAAAATTACCAGAGAGCAATCAAGTAACAACCCCCACGCAGGACAAGACTCGGATTGGAAGGTCTGTGTGTGTGTGTCTGTCTGTCTCTGTCTGCCTGTGTCTGTCTGCCTGCTGAAGCCCAAAAAGGCCCAGCAAAACTGTTCAGAGACAGAGTTTTGAGCCTTTAAACACCAAAGGTATTTATTTTCAGATCCAGGGAGCTCCCAGCTCGCACTGGACAAAGAGTTCCAAGGGTTAAGGGAAAGGGTTGGGGTATTTATACAGTAAAAGTGGAGGTGACATACATATTCATAAGCTTGCAACATATAATTATAATATTCCTGACAGGAGGAGCCTGGGTGGAGGTGTCGGGGGGGGTCTTTGGATGAAGTAAAAAATCTTTATCCTGTTTTCAATTACTTCATCCTCTTAATTGGACCCTTGTGATAATTTCTCCCTTATCTGTGGTTGTGGCTGCCTCATCCTGTCCCTGTGCAGGTGTTCACACCCCCCCAGTGCCCAGCTGGCACCTAAATGGCCTTGGCAGTGCCTTGTTTTAAGAACAAGACTCACACTTTTAATTATCTCTGAGACAGAAGTTAATCCCGTTAGGGTCTTGTATTGCTTACATTGTTCTAGTGGGAAATGCCAGGTCTCAGCTGCTTTGTTCACTTCTTTCTCAGTTTAACCCTGAATTTTACTGGTTATGAATACAAATTCATTAATATATAGTACAAGTTTTAATTCTACATCGAGTAAATTCACACAAACAGCTTGGCCTGATCTCCTCCTTACAGGAGTCAGTCCTGTCAGGATCTTTCTTTTTTTCACTGCCTGTCTGTCTGTCTCTGTGTCTGTCTGTCTGTGTCTGTCTGCCTGTCTGTGTGCCTGTGTGTGTGTGTCTGTCTGCCTGTCTCTGTGTCTGTCTGTCTGTGTGTGTCTCTGTGTCTGCCTGCCTGTGTCTCTGTCTGTCTTGTCTCTGTGTCTGTCTGTCTCTCTGTGTCCCCAGCTCTCTGCCATTCCCTTGCCCCCCCCCCGAGCTGCAGCCCGGGCACCCCCATGCTCACTGTTCCCAGGGGAGAAGCAGCAGCAGCCCCAGCCCAGCTCCCCGTGCCCAGGAGGCAGCAGGGACAGAGATGTCACCCCCGTAAGGGACATCACAGACACAAATCCTTGTGCCACGCACAGAGAGGGACAAGGGATGCGGGGAGTCCCCCTGAGCCGCAGCAGAGGCTGAAGCCGCCACCTCTGTACAACCCCTTCCCTGCGGGCTCCTTGCTCCTCCCTCCCTGCTCCCAGGGCCTTATCCCGCACTCCCCGCACTCCCGCCTGCCCCCAGGCCCCGCACGCACCGCCACGTGGTACTTCAGGTAGTAGAGGATGACCCAGGCGGGGATCAGGACCCGCGTCAGGACGTAGCCGCCGGTCTGGAAAACCTTGAACACCTGCGGGGCACGGGGACGCGGGTCAGGCCGGGGACACCGGAGCCGGCTCCAGACCCGGTCCCGGTCTCGTTCCCTGTCCCTGCCCGCTCACCCCTTGCCGCCAGAGCCCCCCGGGCTGCAGGAAGCGTTCCCAGAAGGCGGCCACCGGGCCCAGCTGCCGCGGCGGCAGGACGGGCTCCCGCTCGCTCAGCTCCTGGTCCCGCAGCCAGCGGCGCCGCAGGGCCCGGAGCTGCTGCAGCCGCAGTTTCTCGTCCTCGCTGTAGCCGCTCATGGCGCCGCCGCTCCCCGGCTCAGCCTCAGCCCCGCTCCCGGTACCGGTCCCGCTCCCGCTGCGGGCGCCGTGTCCTTCGTGTCTCGGTGCGGGGCAGTGACGTCACGGTGGCGCGGACTGAGGCGTCACCGCAGGGGAGGGGCTGGAGGTGCCAGGGTGGCTCCGCTGGGAGCGCGGCAGCCGCCGAACGCGGGGGTCGCCGGTTCGAGCCCCGCACAGGCAGAGAGCGGTCCCGCCACGGGGAGAGTCGGGGGGAGCATGGGCGAACCCCTGGGGCTGGGGGACCGATTCCAGCGCCGCTTCCTGGCGGCCCGGCAGCTCCGCTCCTTCCCCTGGGAGGTAGGGTTGGTGGAGAACAGCCCCAACAACAACCCAACAACAACCCTTCCCCTCCTCGTGTGCCGCCGTCCGCGGGCCCGGGGAAGGTTCGAGCGGCTCCGCCACGGAACAGCCCGAGTGGGGAGGAAGGAAAAGCATCCCAGCACTCCAGGGCAGGACTCCTGCCTGCCGAATCCTGCCTTCTCTCAGGATTTCCACCGGTGGCACAAAAGCAGCCTGGGCTGCACTGTCAGCACTGCTCCTGCTCCCACGAGAAGCTCAAATGGTGATGAAAAAGGGGTCTCCAAGCACTTGTCCCCAAGTGAGGCAGCTACAAACTGCAGCTCGAGAGAGTTCAAAGGGTTTTATTCGCTGCTGGTCAGATCTGTGCAGCTCCAGGGATGTGGGAGCTTTTTGGAGACCCAGCTCTCCCCAAAGTCATTCATTCTGCCCCAGCAAAGGAAGAACAGTCTGGTCCCAGCTCTCATCCCAGTGCAGCTGCTGGGATGCACGGAGGTTTTTTCTGAAGCTCTGAAGTTTGCCTTCCAGTGTAGGAAATCCCAAGAAAAGCATCTGTAAGGTAAAAAAGGAAAAACCACAGGAAAAAGCCATCATATCACATTTTTGGTTGATTGTAGGCTCCCCAAAGTTAACCCTCAACTCCAGAGCTGCAGGAAGAGAGGACTCCTTGGGCTGGTCATGTAAATATTGAACTATGACAATATTTAAAATATTCTTCCCAGTTTCAGGTTCATATTCAGAAAGAAATGAGGGCAGGCAAAGCAAAACCTTCTGACAGTGCAAAATAGAGAGAGGGTAGGTGTGAAATGACAGCTCAGGTGGCAGCACCTCTGCAGTTACAGCTTGTGGGAAAGGAAAAAAACATCAGTCAAGCCTTTACCTTGAGCTGCTCTGCAAGTTCAGTGGAGTCCCTGAATATCAGACCATTTTCATTATGTCTCACAAGTTCATGTAAACTGTGAACAGAAGTCAGAGAAGAAAACGTGAAACAAAAAGCAGCCAGTGGGACATGTAAATTGTTTAAAAAGTTGCATGGTGACACCTGAAGAGGCAGTGCTGGGATCCCTGTGACATGATGACCCTGGGTGTCTGGACATGAGCTTCACACCCATGGAATGGAACACAGGTGGTGGTTTCAACTGTTTACATTTAGAATTGTTCCTCTCTTCCATGTCAGGCTTCCTACATCTACCCTCACAGCACAAAAGAGCCCTGAGTCTGCCTTTGTGCCACTCACATGGTCATACATTACACCCCAGGGCAATCATCTGCTTTTAAAGCTTTTTAAAGCTTTAATCATCTGCTTTTTAAAAAACAATCTCCAAAGAAAACTCTGCCCCTGATCCATGGGCATGATCCAGTCCATGAGTTCTTCCCAGATTTGGCATTTAGGTTTATTTATAAAAGCTGCTGCTTTCCTGGAGGACTGTGAACTCTGACAATGCACACACAGGACACAGACAGCTTTATGCTTTTTTTTACATTAATTATATAGAAAGCAAGTTTCCAGGTTATTAAGGCAACTGGTTGCATTAAGTGCTCCCAACTTTGCAGAAAACTTGTGTTAAATTTCTTAAACTGTCCTTAAATAAACCAACCTTGATTTCTGATTTATCTTATTTTAAAAACAAGCTGTTACTGCATAATACTGCAGTCTCATTTGATGCATGCAGAAGCTGTCAGACCCTTGATTTATAACACTGCTTCCTGTGCTCCCCTTCAGCTGGTGCCTGCTCTTACCACTCAAAATATATGGCACAGACAGGTAAGCAGCAGCCAAACATATCCACAACCTTCATGGGCAGGTCCAGCCCACTGGAGGATTTATGGAGACACACTCCCAGGTCTGCTGAGCCTGGAAAGCAAACACAACAGGCAGGAGGCTTAAATCCTCCCACAGAAGTTCTTCCAGTCCTGCTGCAAACTTTCTGTGAGGGATTTCTTTGGGGTCTGCAGGGTAAACATGAGTTGTGTGCAACACTGGACTGACTCAGTTTCAAGGGGAAAACCAAGAAGTGCAATATATTTTGTAATGGAAATGAGTCAAGCTTTAGGAACACACCAGGTGAGTGCACAGTAAGTTAAAGGGGATTTTAAAACTGTAAAATTTCATGCATATTAAAGCCTTCCTCTTCATCTGCTAGGGATGGATAAATGCACAGGAAACACCTCTCACAAGCCAGGCAGGATACAACCTCCTCTGGTTCAAGTGATGTCAAAATAGAGAAATTCCAGTGTGATTTTATAGACATTATAGTCATGAGTTTAAAAATACCAAATAACCCACAGTGTTTTCCAGCCATATAAATCAGATGCTCTCACCCTGCAGAATACAGAGCAAGTTGAACAGGTATTTTACTACTTTATTAAGCTTACTCACACTCACTTTATGCTAATCCAGTGAACACACGGAGGGAATACCATTCCAAGGACACATTCATTTAGGGTTTCAGCTACTTTTGGCTGCTCAGCAAAAAAACTTCATGATTTTATTTACTGAAGTGACCCTGAAAGGCCACTGGAACATTCCCAGGCAACACAGTTGGAAGAAATGAAGAGCACAGGCTAAAACAGCAGCAGAGGGAAACTTCATTTCCTTACTATATTCTACCAGCTTCCCTGCAAAACCTGTCTCAGCTCTTTGCAACTTTGCTACGTTGTTTTTCACACATATTCCAGCTTAATTCACCACTTACCAAGCAACAGAGGGTAATCCTCAGCTTCAAGCCATGGTGTACAGATCTGGATGTGTTTGAAGTGCAGTTTATTTATCAGTCCATTGTAGTAGTCTTTTAGAGGTCCTTTGCCTGTTTAAAACAGAAAAAAAAACCCCACATAATATTCTTTTTTATTAAGATGACTGAAAACAGTGTGGTCTGTGCATCTTACTCTGCAGCTGACAAACTCCTGATGGATCAGACAAAAATTCCCAGTCCCCAAAAAGCCTGAGTTCCCCCCAAAGAGCAGCCTGACCCTGGACTCCTTGGCTGAGCATTCAGCAGAGTCTCCCATCATAGAATCACAGAATGGGCTGGGTTGGAAGGGACCTCAGAGATCATCAAGTCCAACCCTTGATCCACTACTGCTGCAGTTCCCAGCCCATGGCACTGAGTGCCACATCCAGGCTCTTTGGAAATATCTCCAGACACGGAGAATCCACTACTTCCCTGGGCAGCCCATTCCAATGCCTGATCACCCTCTCCAGAAAGAAATTCTTTCTAATATCCAACCTAAACTTCCCATCAACCTTCCCATCCTCACCTGCATTTTGTCTCCAGCCACAAGGTAACCAAATAACTACTGACAAATTCCATCAGCACAAAAAAAAATTCACACCAAGTTTCAGTCTACTCTTAACAAGAATGTTAACCAAGCAGCAGTCCCTGGCCACACAACTTTTGGGCAAAACCTCCTTTGATGAGAAGGTTTGGTTTTTTTTTCCATTACAAAATAAAAACTGCTTAATGCTCCAAATGTCTGATTTTAAGATTCTTTTGCTGCAGCATCTCAGTGTTGAGCTTAAATTCTTTGGAATGTTAAGCAATGCATAGCTGTGCCTCCTTTAAGATCTGCCAGGATTATGTGGCTCTAATAGTCCAGCTAAAAATCCCAGCTCTGAGAAGCAGGCATGAAGACAACAGCCCCTCTCTCTCTCTCTCTTCACCACCAACAGGAGAGTCAGCATGGAACAAAACTGAAATTGAAGTCTTTGCATTAACACTTGCAGAGCTGCAGTGCAAATAAAATAAACTCTTACCTGTTATCACACACACTACAGGTGGAAGCTTGGCTCCCTCGTTGATACAGTGCTCATAATCTGGAAAAGGGAAATTCAACAAACAAGGTAAAACAAAAAGGTTAAAATCAACAAACAGACAGACACCTGGTCACAAACAGTCAAACTGTTCAGCTTCCTACTTTATTCACAAGCTTGCACCTCCTAAAATGTTCCAGTGTTTAAAGGAGGCTGCAAAGAAAATGGAGACTCCTGATTTCCAAGGAACCCCATGGACAAGACAAGGGGAAATGAGCACAAGTTGCTCCTGGAAAGATTCCCCTTGGACACAAGAGGAAAAATTTTCCCCATGAGTACAGTCAGACCTTGGAATGGTCTCCCAGGGAAGTGGTGGATTCCCCCACTTTGGAAAGTTTTAAGTCTCAGCTTGGGACACCTCAGATCCATAGTGGTATCAGAAGGGTTGGAGCAGGTGATCCTTGAGGTCCCTTCCAACCTGGCACTCTGGGATTCTCAACCAGCAGTAATTCAGCAAGGTTACAATTTACAAACCCACACAGATGGTGAGGAGAGCAGGGTTAAAATGCACTCTTCAGGAAGCTTTTGTTCAACTAGAGGGTGTCAGCTGTTTCAGTGTATGGATGTAGAAAAGCCTACAGGATGAAACAAAGTCCCTTCCCTTCCCCCCCATCTGCTGGCAGATGCCCATGGAGTGAACATCACCACCCTAGAAAACAAAACTGCAACTTACAGGCTACATAGAAATAATTCTCACTATAATTAAACACAGATGTGGTGCTTCTGTACTTCAACCCCTACTTTAAAACCACTAAATAATCAAATAAAATTTTTCACTTGAATATGGAAGCATTGGTTTGGGGTTTTTTTGGACAAAAAGACTTCAGAACTGCCCAGGAAACAACCTCTGAACAGGTCAGATGTTCACACCTACCTTCCAAAGCTTTCAAAAGGACTGAAAAGTCTTCATCCTCTGCAAGAAAAGGCTTTATTAGTGACATTCACATTTCTCCCATCATGAATTATTGTCTTTAAATCACAACAATCAGTATTTTCCTCACCTTCACCTACATGGTTTATGTCCAGACCATGTTTTTGGTTTTTTCTTTAAATCTGCTGGAACTATTTTCATAAACACAACCATACACAGTGCCTGTCTGCTCCCTCTGCTGGCAGCAAAGCAGACAAAAAAGCCCCAAATACTGCAGATCCCAAAGCTGTGTCTAGTTCCTAAACTGACAGCATGAAGTGCAGAACTTGTCCTGTAAATTCAAAGGTATAGAGAATTCTGCCCATGGTTACGAGCAGCAGATTTCTTTCCACTCTCTGTGTGAGTCAGAGAATTAAAAAAAAAGTGAGAAATTTATGTAATGAACAGAAATAAGTAAATATTTTGGTTCCTTAGTTCACTTTACATCCCCATGCAAGACAGTATGGCTAGAAGTAAAAAAGTTTAAAAATGGAAGTTAAAAAAAGAAGTAGAAAATATCTCCTAATCATTCTTGAAGCTAAACCTCTGGACTGTAGCTCTCTAATTAACATAGAACTTTAAAAAATAATTTGTTTCTATCCACAGAAGTAGATCATACACAATTTGGCTTCAAATTCTTCCATCCAAAGGAAGGAAAAAATGTAATTCCACCAGTGATGATATAACACAACAAGTGTGGGGAAGCATAAACAGCCCTAGATTTATCCTTTGTACAACAGTGGTTAAAATGTTAAAAATAAAACTATTTGTTTCCAAACCTGTCCAGCTTGTGCTGCTGATGAGAAGAGCTGGGCGTCCTGGGGGTTTTATCACATGTCCTTTTTTTCCATCCCTTTCTGTAAAGGCAGATCTCTCACCATCCCAACTGCCAGGCTCTGCACTATGAAAACAGAACTTTCTGAGTATGGGTGACAGAAACACAGCCAGCAGTCACAGGAGGAAATATTATGCTTAACCAGCAGGAACTTCCAAGCACTTTATTTCCGAGCTGCAGAGAAATTTGATCATAAGAGATGTTTTTCCTCTTTCTTATGCCTGCTGACACTGTTCCTATAGGCACAGTTCCACCTTCTGACAGTGTTTTCCCTAACAAATTGAAAAAAGAGCCTTTTTCCATCTCTCTTTCAAACATACCAGAGGGTGGATGCCAACAGTACATTTACTCATTGAATTCAGAACCCGTGATTCTGCAGTGGGCATTTCCCAAGAGCTTCTCTGTCCTGGAGCCAGGCTGAGAGAGTCAAGGTTGCTCAGTCTGGAGAGGAGAAGGCTCTGGGGAGCCCTCAGAGCACCTTCCAGTGCCTGAAGGGGCTCCAGGAAAGCTGGGGAGGGACTTGGGACAGGGAGTGATGGGAACAGGGAGGACAGTTTTAACTGAAAGAGCAGAGACTGAGATGAGACCTGAGGAGGAAATTTCTTGGTGTGAGCCCTTGGGACAGGTTGAAACTGTGGCTGCCCCATCCCTGGCAGTGTCTCAGCCCAGGTTGGATGGGGCTTGGAGCAACCTGGGCTGGTGGGAGGTGTCCCTGGGCATGGCAGGGGGTGGGACTGGATGAGCTTTAAGGTCCCTTCCAGCCCAAACCAGTCTGGGATTATGAACACTATGGGTTCCACTTCTTTTTCAAGCATTAATTTGTTAAAGTAACTCCCTGTTACTACAGGAGTTATCCTGCACATGGCCAGAGAGAAATGCTGAACACTTAGACCAAGATCTTGAAAGCTCACCAGGGCAAGGAAGGGCTGTGTTAATGAAGCACCCAAAAACAGCCATCTGGTTCAGTGGGAACTACACAACTGCCAGGTTTCACCACAGAGATACCATTACAGATCCCCTCTACTTAATGCCAACTTCTCTACAAGTGAAATGCTTTATTTCACACCCCAAGAGTTGTGTTATCACAGTTCAATGATTTCCCACGTTCTGACCTCTCCTAGTGCCAACTGAGTGAGTCTGCAGAGCAGCATCTGCTAGCTCAGAGGATACAGAGACCACTTGTGACCAGATGCAAAAGAATTTCTGGTAACTAAATGCAATAACTTCCTGTCAACAACTGCAGGGCTGTAGATGTTTGTGTTACTTACACATGCTGTGGTTTGAAAGGCTCATAATCTTTGGCAAGTTTCATGTACAACTGATGCTGAAGTTCTAAAGGTGTTTCCTTAAAATAGGAAGCTGGCTTGTCATACAGTGTTACTGCCCTGAAATGAAACCAGTTCAGAAGTTAAATCAAACCCAGATGTAACAAAATGTATAATGTGAGAGGCTACAACAGTGTCATGTAAAAGGAGAGTCAAACATTGGAATTGTCTTCCAAAGGAAGTGGTGGATTCCCCAACTTTGGAAAGTTTTAAGTCTCAGGTTGATGGGGTACTGAGACATTTCATATAAAAAATGATATTAAAGGGTTGGCCCAATGATCCTTGAAGTCCCTTCCATCCTGACATTCTATGAGACCAACACAGCTAAATAATTAATTTTTTGACTCGTGCAACTTTCTGAGTTCCTGAAGTTTGCTGGAATCCAGCAAGGTGGACACACTAATCCTTGAGAGGCACACAACCCTTTGCTTGTGTGCACATTCAAAGGGTGTGATGCAATGATGAACACTGCAGACAGCACTCTGATGATTTTCACCTTAATTCATAACCACCCCTGAGCAACTTTTACCTTAAAGCTCTCTGATTGCAAAAGAAAAATCTGCAGAGCAGACTGTCCCAGGTCTCAGAGACCTGAGAGCTAGTGAAAAAGGAGGGCCCCATGATACAGAGCAAGGCAGACCAGAGATAATGACAAGGCAAAGCCTGCTCCCAGAAAAATAAAGCTGAGGCAAGGCTCATCACCAGAAAAGACAGCAAGGAATTTAGAGGACACCTGCTCTGAG
The DNA here is from genome assembly GCF_003957555.1 of Calypte anna. Taxonomy (NCBI): domain Eukaryota; kingdom Metazoa; phylum Chordata; class Aves; order Apodiformes; family Trochilidae; genus Calypte; species Calypte anna. The sequence continues at coordinate 12,473,411 of NC_044260.1, forward strand.
CAAAGGGATTCTGTATCCTATCAGCCCTTGGCTTTTCCCAGGATGTTCCATTGTGGGAAAGTGCAATAAGCAATGTCTGTAGCTAATAAGACCATGGGTTTTGTTTATTATATCTTGCTTTTAAAACAATAAAAGAGCACTGCTGATGAAGAAAGTCAGACAAATTACCACCAAGTATATGTCTTGCCTGGCCTCAACTTTTTCCTCCTCTCTAATTTTTTCTCACTGCATTCACAAGAGCAGACTAATTGCCAAGAAGTGGTGTCTGCCTTGTTCCAGTTCCATAGGAAGCAAACCTTCCTGACACCTGCACTGCCATCTTCTAGTCCATGAGGTATTAATTCTGAAGCTTAATGCAGATTCTTATTTCCCACACCCCAGCAGCTCTGAGCTAACATGTTTTAGTGAGATAGATGGGCTCAGGGAAGTTGCTTTTTCAAAATTCCTCTGAATCCACAATCATCATGTTCTCTCATTTTATTTGGCATAGGTAGATATTCATTTGCTAGAGGTCTGTGACTTACTTGATGTTGCAATTCACCCATAAATCTTCTTTCATTGCATTAGTGACACACAAGTTGAAGTCAGACAAACGCCCAAAAAGCTTTTCATACCTGGCAAAAATAAAACCTTAAGTTAGAAACCAGAGGCAGGCACTCACATCAGCCAGTCAGTGCTATGCTAATTAAAAGCCAAACAAAAACCCATAAGAAACCCAACCCCCAGTAACTGAAATTTAATTACCAGTTACTGCTTAGCTCCTTATACTGAAGCACTGACAGTTTATGAGAAGGGATACAGCAAGGTTCCCTTATCCTGAAAGGCAGCTCACTGGAAAGCCTTTAGAGCTTTTCTCCTCATGTAACCAATGAGATCCAGCAAGAAAGAGACCTTCAAAGAGGAGCTGGAGCATAAAACATGAGGGAAAGAAAAATCCCAGTAGATGTAAGTCATCCCAATAACAATGGCAGTTTTCCCAGGCAGACACAAGCAGCCTGGCTCCTTCATCCATTGCCTTTTGGCTCCTTCATCCATTGCCTTTCTGTGTCCTTAACAAAGGTGCTCTCTGAAAGAGAAAGCAGCTTCACACAGCAAAATCCAGAAATCTTTCACAGAAACAGCTCTTTGCTAAATTACATTCTTTTCACTGGTTTCCATTCTTCTGAATTCTACAAAGGTACAGAGTTTATAGACAGAAAAAAAAAAATAGGAGAAAATAATTGCTGTACAAACCATTTTGTAATTTGTACCAGTGGGTGATTTCTTCCATGAGTCAGGCTCATTATTGTATATCCATAGTTGTGCCAATCAATTATCAGTTTGCTTCTCCAGAAAAGACACACAACCCAGGCAACTGCTATACCAGGTAAGCCTGGAGGGTTCTGTTGAATAAATAAATAAAATAAAAATACCATAAGACTGTGATAAGTGACAAACACTAAGCAACTAACAACAACAACAAAAAAAAAACCAAACAAAAACCCCACAAACCAAAAACCCCCCCAAAACACAAAACAAAATAAGCCCCTCAAACTATTGAAATTATATTGCTTTAAAGGATTTTTATGAACAGTGGTAATTTTGCATCTCCCAGCTATGGAACTGACAGGGTTAGGGTTTCTCTTATGAAGATACTTAAACTCTTAGCATTGGATCAGGATGAAAATTCCCCTCCAATAACACACAAACATTTCTGTCAAGATTTATTCTTCACTACTATCTATTCTAATGAAGTTCAAAAGCTAAAAAAAAAAAATTAACAGAAAGAACAAACCTGAGTTGTTCCAAATTGTTGTTCCAAACCTGAGTTGAGCCAAATAAATAACTTGATGTAGGTGTGCACCACTGACTTTAGCTCTTGACTAATTAGAACAACACCTGAGGCTGCTAAAACCAGCCTGTAATGAAGCAGTACTCATTTTCATTGCTATTAGTCCCAACACAAAACATACCTGAAGAAGAATATAGGATGGCTGATCTATTTTCAGCAGTGTGTACAGCAACTGTACTGCCTGCACAAGGACTTTTACAACATACTGGAAAAGCTTTGGACCAACTATAAAAAAAAAAAAAGACAGAAAACTTGGCAAGAACATTATGTGCAGACCACAACAGAACCAGCCACCTCTGCAGAGAGACTTTTAAAATAACAGTACTCTGTAAAAATCAGGACCTGGTCTCTGACAAACATCCCACAGCCCCTACAAACTCCCGGTTTGTAGAGAAAGGAGCCGGGATAGAAACAAGGTGAAGGGGAGGGCGGGGAAGGCGGGTGTGTGGGTAGGAGGAAAAGGAAAATAAAAAAGGTCTCCCCGTTTGCAGCTCTGCGAACTGCATCTCCGCGCTCCAGCACGGCGGACACGAGTGCGAACGACAGGCGGGGAGGCACCGGGGAGGTGCGGGGAAGGGCGGGGAGGTGCGGGGCGGGGACGCACCGGGGCTGAACCGGCAGACACCTCCCGGAAGGCAAGGCACTGCCCCCTTCGCCTTCTCTTTTTCTCCACGTAGATCTCCCTTCCCCGCTGCTCCTCCCCAACACAACCACCGCAACCCGCAGACTCCTCCCTGACAGCCCCGGCCCGAAGCCGCCGCCGCAGCCACCCGGCGCCCACCTCGCAGCCCTCGCAGGTCGGCCACGGGCACCAGCCGGATCTTCTCGCTCCTCAGGACATCTCCGTGCGGCCTCGTCTCTGCCAGACGGGGGAAATCAGTCAAAGGAGGGAGAAATCAGTCAGAGGGACCCCCGCCCCAGGGGATACCCCGCGGGGAAGGGGGGGTGGGGGGTGGGATGAAGACCCGCCCTCGCTGCCTCCCTGACTCACGGAGATAGCCCAGCAGCGAGACGCCGCGTCCGTGCCTGGCCAGCGAGAGTGCGTGGTACTGCATCCGCGGGCTGCGGCCCAGATCGCCCAGCACGGCCACGCACACCCGTCCCGCACCTCCCGCCCGCCGCCGCCACAGCAGCAGCAGAGCCGCCAGCACCAGCGCCGCCGCCACCAGGAGCCCGCCCGCCGCCATCTTGTGCCGGCAGCAGCGGGAAGGGGAGGGCGGAGGCCGCCCCCTGGTGGCAGCGCTGTGAGGGGACACGGGCGCGGCGGTGCCGCGAGTGGGGACGGGGCGGGTGGGCAGAGAGGCGAGAGGGCTGGGAGAACGGATCGTGGAGGCATAAAGGTTGGGAAAGACCTTCAAGGTCATGGAGTCCAAGCGTAATCCCAACTCCCGCTAAACCATCTCCCGAAGCACCACATCTAAACGCTTCTTGGACACCTCCAGGGATGGTGACTCCACCACGTCCCTGGTCAGCGCATCCCAGTGCCTCATTGCTCTTCCAGTCAAGAAATTTTTCCTATGTACCCAACCTAAACCTTTCGTGGCGCAACTTAAACCCGATTCCTCGTTCTACCTCTAGTTACCTAGGAGAAGAGACCAACTCCAGCCTCTCCACAACCTCCCCTCTGGGAGCTGTAGAGAGCAACAAGATCTCCCCTGAGCCTTCTCCAGTCTGAATAACCCCACTTCCCTCAGTCACTCCTCCTACTACATCACCTCCAAACCCCTCACCAACCTCAGAACGCTTCTCTGGACATGATCGAAGACCTCAATGTCTTTCTTATACTGTGGTACCCAAAGCTGAACACAAAACTCAAGCTGTGGCCTCACCAGGGATGAGTACAGGGACACAAACACCTCCCTACTCCTGCACTGACACACTGATGTCTCCTTGAGGAGATGGAATATTCATTGAGTAAGGGCAGGAGAATCATAAGAAGTGACAGAGGTTTTGTGAAACAATCATCCCGCTGTCAAAAGAAGCATCACGTGGATAAGGAAGTATGTGCTTTGCTGAAAAAGGGGCAAAATTGCTAAAATTGCTGTATGCAATTAATATCTGCTTATTATAACACAAAAACCACACCGTAGTGCTTAGGCTGCCCACCCCCAAGTGAAGAATCCTACCCACCAAGTGTGTGCCATAAATTCTGCACTTACAGTACTTTCAAATTGAAGGGAGAAATTCAGTGATCACTCGGGGTAGAATAACCATGAATAAACTTTTGCTATGTGGAGTAAACTAACCAAATGTGTGTAAATCATAGAGCTTTGTGACTTGGTGAGAGCTAGCTTTGTGGGTTACTTGCTCAGCATTGAAAGCTTGGTGAAGGAGTTTTCTCCTCTGACTGAAAAAGTGACACATTCCCTTGCACTGAATGACCCCGGATATTTAAATGGTAGAAAATAACTGGTACCTGAGCCAAGATTTGTCTTTAGCTGCATTCTACTGAATTCTAAAGAGATGTTCAACTTCACTGAATCTGAATTAATACCCCATTTCTGTAATAGTTCTCAAATTCGTACTTAATACTTTCAACATTTGTGTTCCACTGGGCTCTAATACATGCCTATAATAAACAATTTGCAGCTTTTTTCTGTCTGCTGATCCCTGTTTGCTGGTGGAAATGCAGATGCCAGGAGCAAATAGAAGCCTCCTGACAAAAACATTTGCCACATTATCCTGCCAAGGCCCCCTGGAAGTAACTGAACCCTATAGCAAAAAAATCATTAAGCTAGAGCAATGTTCAAGCATTTTTTAAAACTAGGCTAGATGTACTCAGCAAGAGTCACAGATGTGTCCCACAAATCCCATTTTCTCACTACAAATAGGACTGAAGACACAAATAAAGGTTGCTCTCCTGCAGACCCTCGTGGCCACCCCATTGGGATGATATTCTGGTTATGACAAAAACAGACATTAGGTGATGTATCTCTGTTGTAATTCTTCATATTGCCTAAGGGCAAGTATGTGGTAACAATGAAACCATTGTTCTCTCTTAAAGCTTATAATTAATTACAAGTGTGGGCAGACTTGTTCATCGAGATAATAAAAAGCCTGGAATATATTGCTCAAAGATTCTGTCAAGAAAACATCTTTTTAAGTGGGAAAGCAGTCAAGTGTCTCTTTGAGACCTTGTCCTGTGTCCTCCTGAACACATCCCCTGGAGTGGGCAGGCACACATCCACACCAAACTGAAGGAAAACTTCTTTTGGGAATCTCTCATTTCCTTCTGACCCAGCTCACAGCAACTTGTGTATCACATCAATGAGAAATTCAAATTGCTTTGCTTATTTACTTCCTTGAATAGAGTGCGAATCTCATGTCCTGTAACAGAACAAGTGACTGATTCCTGCAGACTATTTGGGTAAAACATCAATTCCTTATCTCCCGATTTTCTGACAGGTTATCAGACAACTTAAAACTACTCACAATTCTATTATCTTTGCAGATACAGTGACTTGAGTGTATCAAGGCAGAGTTGGAATAACTATTCTTTTGGCCTAGAAGTCTTCAGAGCACTTAGATGGAGAAGGATAAATCTGGTGCAGTCTAAAGCTCTGAGAATAGGGACACACGTGCATTTATGAGAAATGCACTTTGTGGGAGAACTTATTTCTGCTTATTTCTGTAATATTTCTCCTATTTATTGAATAACAATTATATTTTTCAAAAGGCCTTTTACCTTCTTCTCTTCCCAGGACATTTCAGAAAGTTTGGAAATGCTGTTTGCAGTTTAATCCAGAAATGATCTAGTTCAGCTCAGTGAGCCAAAAATCTAGACCCAGCACCAGTATTTGCTGTCAAGAGCAGCACTGGGTTAGCAGATTGTTGTTCCAAGTCTTCATCTTTTAGTTCCCTTGTCACACCTGTTAATTTCTCAAGGTCCCTGCCAAACAGGCTACCCACTTACCACTATGTTTTTCATAGGGTTACACCACGGAGCACTGAGAAGAATCCCAGTGTTAGACAGCTTTTGAGTCATGTCTGGCTTGTGAACATCACCAAACTCGTTCTCCCTGACAGACACACACACTACACAAGCCTGGAGGCACTTGGGATCCATCACAAAGCTTCCTTTCCCTGAACAGATTGCTGCCAGAGCACTAAACAGAGGCACAGAAGCCTCAACCCTTCTGACCAGTGGGTCAGCACTAATCCCAGAAGCCACCAATTCAAATGACTCAAGCCAACCTCATAAAAACCTGCTGCCACTCTTATTGCCACACAACAAATGTAGTGAAAGCCTTTTAAAAATTGAGTTACAGGGTTTTTTTTCCTCATTTGCACTGAAAATGCAAAATGAACACGTGACATGAACGTGACTTCAAAGGGTTCAGGCTACCAAAGCTGTGCTCTACTGTCATATGATAAACTATTGCCATTTTTGACAGCAAGGAAACCTGAATCCTGTGTTTGTTCTCCTGATGGCTCAGTTTCTAAAGTGTAACCCCTGCCACAGTGGAGATGAAAGGAGTCACTGGCAGAATAAGCTCAGTTTGTAGCCTGAAATGGTCCTGGAGGTAGCCTAGCCCTGAGCCCACAGCCTCTTTTGATGCTTTACTGTGCTGAAAATGAAAGGACTCTTTCAAGGGTAGGACTCCCCAGCCTCAAGCTGCTTCAAATTAATTTTACTCTGTTTAGTACTTGCTGTGACATGAACTGTGCACCTGCTGGACCTCACCTGATGAGAGCTGCTCTACCTTTCATGCTAGGACCACAGCTAGTGCCAGACATAGCCACAGCATGGAATTGTTCTGCCAAGCCTCCACCTTCTCTCTGAAGGGAAAATACTTTTTAAAAATGCCCCTTTCTCTACCCATCCCATCCTCTACCACTCAAAACTCTGTACCTGTCTTTCAGTTGCTGCCTTTTAACCTCACTTACTGCACCCAAGAAATCCCTAAGGAAAGGGTGAAGGTAAAAAGAAAAGGAAATTTTTATACAACTTCCAAAAGATAATTTCTCCTGACTGATTTGTGCCGGCTTAGACATGTTTTCAGAGAGGTACAGGTATATGTTATAGAAAAACCTTCTTACTTCCATCCAGTTTTCCAGATGTGAACATAGAAGAGGAATAAGGGAAATAAATGAATCAGGAAGAGAAGGGCCAGAATATAGAGTTTGCCACTGGCAAATTCAAATTAGTAATTATTAGACAAATTAGCTATTTTTTTTTCCTTCTGGAAAATGGACAAAATCCTAATCCTCCAAATGAGGATGGTGAATCTATAGTTATTTATGTTGTCTGAGAGACATAGCTCCTGCTGTGAGAGACAGTGATGAGGGAAGGTCAGACTGTGAGGACTCACAGAGTGTCAGGTTGGAAGGGACCTCAAGGATCATCTGCTCCAACCCTTCTGATATCATTGTGTATCTGAGATGTCCCAAGCTGAGACTTAAAACTTTCCAAAGTGGAGGAATCCACCGCTTCCCTGGGAGACCATTCCAAGGTCTGACTGTCCTCATGGGGAAAAATTTCCCTCTGGTGTCCAAGGGGAATCTTCCCAGGAGCAACTTGTGCTCATTTCCCCTTGTCTTGTCCATGGGATTCCTTGGAAATCAGGAGTCTCCATCTGCTTTGTAGCCCCCTTTAAGCACTGAACATCACAACAAGGCCTCCCCTGAGCCTTCTCCAGGCTGCACAGACTCACTTTTCTCAGCCTCTCCTCGTTTGGCAGGTGCTCCAGACCTCTGATCATCCTTGTGGCCCTTCTCTGGACCCTCTCCAGCCTGTCCACATCCTTTTTGTCTAGCAGGGACCAAAACTGAACGCAATACCCCCGGTGTGGTCTGACCAGGGGCTGCAGATGATGTCCTCTCTCTCTCTCTCTGCTGGCGATGCCCTCACGCTGCAGCCCAGCACCCCGCCGCGTTTCCTCGCTGCTCTTCGCTGTCTTCACCTCTCAGGAACAGCAAGCGGGTCCACTCCGAGGTGACAACTGCCCCGGGACTCGTCTACATCACCCTACCCAGGCAGACCCCGGCTTTTTACCGAAACAAGCGACTTTCCGGGCATTTCTTTCCCCCTCTCCCCTCACACGCGATCCCTCCGCCAGGGCCGGGGCGGTGGTGACGGCTCCGAGTGACCTCTCCGGGCCGCCAGGGGGCGCTGCGCCCGCTCAGCTCCCGCCAAGATGGCGGCGGGCGGGGGCGCGGGGCGGCGGATGGGGCCGGGGCTGGCGGGGAGCGCGGCGGTGGCTGCGGTGCTGGCGGCGCTGGGGTGGCTGCAGGCGGCGTGTGGAGCTGGGTGAGTACCCGCATCCGCTGCCTGTCTGTGTGTGAGTGTCTGTCTGTGTGTGCCTGTGTGTCTCTGTGTGTGTTCTGTGCCTGTGTGTGTGTGTGCCTGTGTGTATCTGTGTCTGTGTTGGTATGTATGTGTGTCTGCGTCTGTGTATGTGTCTGTGTGTAAGTATGCCTGTGTCTGTGTGTGTGTATCTGTGTGTCCGTGTGTCTCTATGTCCATGTGTCCCTCCTCACCGGGTGGCATCTCGGTACCGGGGAATCCTCGGCGTGGTTGCGATGCCTTCCCATCCCGGTGCCTCCCCAGGACCCGCTGTATAACCGGGGGTTCTCTTTGTCAGGAGCCCCGTGACAGCCCCTCTCCTTCAGCCCTACCCCTCATCCCACCACGGCCCCCGCCATTCCCACCGCCACGTCCGGGACTGCCAACCCCTGCGCTACGGAAACGTCACCCACGAAGCCTGGCCCAGCGACAACAGGACGAGTGGCCCCGTGGCTACCACCAGAACCTTCGTGTCCTACATCCCCCCGGAGGGCAGCGACCGCAAAGCCGTCTACGGCCATTTCACCTTCGTCAGGGACCCCCTGAGGACTTTCTCGGTGCTGGAGCCGGGGGGCCCGGGGGGCTGCCAGGCTCACCGCAGGGCCACGGTGGAGGAGACAGCGAAGCTCCGGGGGTGCCTGGTGGCCCAGAACGGTGGCTACTTCAACATGGAAACTGGAGAGTGCCTGGGGAACGTGGTGAGCGATGGGAAGCTGGTGAGAAATTCCGGAGGGGTGCAAAACGCTCAGTTTGGCATCCGGAAGGATGGCACCATGGTGTTCGGGTAAGGAGCTGGGGAGATGTTGGGAGAGAGGCTCTTTCTTCCCTGCAGATCCCTAGGAATCATGGAGGCTGGAAGTCCTGCACAGGCACTGCCTCCTTGGCCTCTCTCCTCACAGCATGGGGATGCTTGGAGCACTTGGATGAGAACTGCCCTGCCTGTATCCCCATCCCTCTGTCCATTGGCTTTTTTGCTGGGATGCAGAGGAGGTGTTTCCCATGTCTCCATTCCCGAGATGCTGAGATACACCAGAAGGCTTAGAAGGGCAAGAGGCCTCTGTCTAACCCCCAGAGAAGAGGCAGCAATTTAACTGCTCTGCCCACATCCCAGAAGGGACTTCTGGAAGTGCCTCACCCAACACTCTGCTCAGCACAGGTTGCTCAGGGCCATGTCCAGTCAGGTTTTGAACATCTGAGGATGGAGCAGAGCTGTTCCTGTGACAGACCACCCTTTGCAGTAACAAAGTTTGTCTCAAGTTACTTACTGTCCAGCAGAAATCCAGGCGTGTCCTGGTCTGCCTGTGCTCTGTGGTGTGGCCTTTTCAGCAGAAGGTTAAAGATCCCCAGGAGCTCAGTGAACAGAAGGCTTTTCAGTTTTCTGCTTTCTACTGCTTCCCAGCCAGCCAGGCTGTGGCTCCCCAGGGGCACAGCACTGATCATGGAAATAGGGAGCAGTCCTTTGGCTGCTCAGGCAAAGGTTTTGCTGTCTGCAGGGGTGTTGGAAGCTCTTCCCAGGCAGAGGGGAGCTGGGGGCATCCAGCTGTGTTTCCCCTCAGCTGAAAACCCTCTGAAAAGCTGTTTGGTGTCACTGCTGTGCAGAATGGCAGCTGACAGACAGCAAGGTGTTACCAGCTGCTTCCACAGATCCCCAGGTGCTTGGCAGTGTCTCTGCCCTCACCAGATGCTTTTCTGCCCTTATTTCCCTGGCTGGGGTGCACTGGCTGCATGGTTGGCAGGAGTTGCTTCAGGCACAGTGGTCTGGGACCATCATTACTGATGGTTTTGTGCAGAACAGCAGAGAACAGGGTCCACTGGCTGCTGAAGTGTTGTGTCACACAGCTTGGCCTCTGGTTTTGCGTGCAGCTGGAATTCATTCAGCCACCTTCTCCCTGCTTCTGTAGCCTGCTGGCTGCAGCAGAAGAGGCAGTGACACTGCTGTGACTGTGGGTAACCCCTCCTGCTCTCTCTTTCCCAGCTACCTGTCTGAGGAAGATGTCTTGGATGAAGCAAACCCCTTTGTGCAGCTTGTGAGCGGGGTGGTTTGGCTCCTCAGAGATGGAGAAGTGTACATCAGCCAGAGTCAAGTGGCTGAGTGTGGTGACATTCAAACCACAGGTAGAGACTGTAAAACCCCACTTCATCCCAGGGATAGACTGTCCTGATGGGGCTGCTGGGGGGAGGGGAGATAACACTGAAAACCATGTTGTCTTGTTGCAGAGGTCTCAATTTCTGTGCTACTTTCCCCCCCCTCCCTCTCCCTGAGTCTGCAGTAGGTGCAGCACAAGGACCAGGCTGCAAGATGAGGCTGCACTCACCTGTTCAGGGTTGTTGGAAAGAATTTGCTGAGGATTGTAAATGCTGGCAGCATGATTGGTGTTAATAATTGTCCAGAAAATACTCAAAAGCAGATGCCTCTTAAAAGAGTTTAAAACCAGGGGCTTGTACATCCCATTCTCTGTCCCTATGCCAGGCAGAAACTGAGCAACAGTGGAAATGTTGTTCCTAGGTGGGCCTGGATGAACCAGAGGAGCCTGAGCTGCATTCTCATCGTGTCTCAGCTCAGATGAGCTCCTTGCTGGGAGCTGTTTTGTCTAAACAGCCTCTTCCATCATCCAGCTGATGCCCCAATTGTTCCCTGTCCTGCACAGGAACCTTCGAGAAGTTCATCAATGTGATATCAGCCAGGACAGCAGTGGGACATGACCAGCAGGGCCAGCTGGTCCTGGTTCACATGGATGGACAGACAGAATCCAGAGGGTAAGGCCAGGGTCATGGTAAGGTCTTGGGCCAGGTCCAAGGTGGTTCTTTAGATCATGTCACTGGAACTGGAGGCAGCAGTATGGGTTTAAGGGAGAGACTTGCAGAGCTCAAGAGGTCAGATGAAGACACTGCTGTTGGGTGTCCCTGTGGCAGAACCAGAAGAGGCTGTACCTGGGACAGGAGAGCTTCCCCCCTCCTGTGGAGAGGAGGAACCACCCTTCTAGTGCAGCAGCTTCAGTGAAGTCAGGCAGCAGGGATGAGCACCAAACAACTGTTTCCTATTTGCAGGGTCAACCTCTGGGAAATGGCTGAATTCCTGAAGCAGCAGGGACTCATCAATGCTATCAACCTGGATGGGGGAGGCTCTGCAACACTGGTCCTGAATGGAACCCTTGCCAGTTACCCTTCTGAGCACTGGTAGGTGTTGGCAGGCTGTGCCCAGGGCTGCAGAGCCCAATCCTGCCCCTCTCTTCTGCAGGGGGGGAGTCACTGCCTTGCTGGCGGAGCACAGCCTGAAGGGAAGTGACAGGTTGTGAGGCAGAGAGTGACTCTGAAAATGTTAAGCCCTGTAGTAGTGACAGTGTGGGTTTTTTCCACTTAGTCAGCCCTGGATTACAACAGTTGAGCTGTTTTCAGTCGTGCAGCAAAGCTGTTTGGCATGGTTGAGTGGCCTGATGTGGGAGCAGATAAAGCAGCAGCTCTTAGACTGAGAGATTAAGAACTGAACATATTAGCAGAGATCTGATTATTATGGAAGAGAAACACTGACCAGGAGACCCTGCCTCATGTGAGGGTACCTAAGGAATATTTTACTTAGAACTTAGCTGTTCAGTCATTTCTGACTGTAAACATCAAGAGAGACAAAATTCCACTTGCAGTCTGGCTGTTGAGAACCAAGCCTGCTGTAACCACAACAGTCACTCACAGCAAATAACCTCAAGAAAAGAGGAGTTGAATGCCACAACCAGAGAAGCTGGGTCTGCTTATAGGGAGAGTTTGCACTTTGCTTTCTTTAACTCTGTGTTTGAAATGGCTCCTGGCCAACAGCACTTAAAACCACTCAGTTAAAACACCGACTCACGTTGAGTCTCACAGTTACCTTTTCCCATGGTTGATGTTCTCCTTTGACAGCGTGAACCAGGATGAAAATTCCAGGGGTTCTACCAAGTGGTTTCACCCAGGGCTGGGAGCAGCCCTGTTCTCACACCCCTCCCTGGTGGTTCCTCTCTTCTGTCCCCAGCCCTTTTGACAACATGTGGCGCTGCCCTCGGAACATCTCCACCATCATCTGCGTCCACGAGCCTGCCTGCCAGCCTGCTGACTGCAGCAGCCACGGGGACTGCCTGGAAGGGCACTGCCATTGCACTGGGGACTTCTGGAGAGGCCCAGCCTGTGACATCTTAGACTGTGGCCCTTCCAACTGCAGCCTGCATGGGGTCTGCACCGACTGTGAGTCTCTGGTGGGGAAAAAACTTCCAGGGAGGGAGGTGCCTGTGGGTGGCTCTGAGGAGAGCAGGGCCCTGGGTGGGTGTGTAGCTGGGAATGTCCCTGCCCTGCCTAGCAGGTCCCCTGGGTGGGTTTAGCATGTTTCTGAGTGCACTCCTGCTGGTTCAGGGTGTCCTCTGCTGTGGAGACACGGAGGTCTCATGAGCTGGCACCAGCAGCAGCTGCTCCCATCATTGCCAGGAACAGAATTCCTTGGAGAGGCTTCCCAGGTGTTCAGGGCTGTGGGAGCTGACTGTCTGGCCAGTCCATGGCCAGGCACTGGGAGCCAGCTGGAGCTGCTGCCTCAGCCCTTGCCATACCTTCTACCTGCACCAAGTTGCTCTCCCCTCTGCCTCAGCAGAGCTGGTCAGAGCAGGTTCCCTGGGCCTGAGACCTGGACACTGGAACAGGATTTGTCTTCAAATTCAGTGCCTCAGTTTCCCTTTCTGCTCCCTGGGGTTGTCCCCCTGGTTTGTGAAGCTGTTGATGGGGAGGACAGTGTATCACACTGTGAGACAGAATACCTGAGCTCTGTACCCTCCCCTTACTGTTCCTTCTCATGCTTCACTGGTTTTACGAGTGGGCAATTGCTGCTCTTCTCTGAACTCATTTAGAATCCAGGGAGTGCTGTAACGTGCACCCCCAGCTTCTGCTCTGCTCTGGCTGCTCAGTCCCTTGCTCCTGTTCCTTTTGTGCCTCCCTGATGGAACTCACAGCCAAGGTTGCTCTGCAGTGAGGGGATGGAGCAGTGCTCCTGGGTGTTGCTGGGCTGCCCCAGAGGGAATCTCTCAAAATCCAGTCAGAGGGAGGTTCTGTTGGGTCTGGCAGCTGCAGGGGGATCTGCCTGCCAGGTCAGGATTCCTCTCCTGTGGGTTCCCTGGCAAAGGCAGGAAAAGTTAAGAGGTTAGCTCACCTGAAGAAGGAGAGGCTCCTGGGTTGGAGTGCCTGCTGTTCCTAAGCCTGTGTTGTCCATGCCTGTTTGTGTCTGCACAGCTGGATGCCTCTGTGATGCTGGCTGGATGGGCAGGAACTGCAGTGAAGGTAAGGCTGAGCCACTCCACTCCCTCAGAGTCACTGGGAGCTGCTGCCTGCAGTGCTGGGGGGATCTTCTTGGCTGGGAGGGAGCAATGAAGGGAAAACTGCCCAGTGTGGCTTTCCTCTGTCAGCTGTAGCCTGAACATCCTGTATTTGGCTCAGTGCAAAGCACTTGGAGCCCTTGCTTCTCCACCAGGGTACAGGTTCAGCTGCTGCTCTGAGCAGCCTCAGTACCCTGTACCAGGGGCTCCTCAGTGGGTGTAAGCAGAAGTGGGGTTGCTTGCCCTCCTCACCAGAACCCTGATGGGATCTGGACTTGTCTCCTGCAGCTTGCACTCATGGTTTCTATGGGGATGCTTGCACCCAGAAATGCCAGTGCCAGAATGGTGGCTCCTGTGACCCTGTGCATGGAACCTGCTCCTGCCCAGCTGGGTACTATGGCACCAGCTGTGAGCAAGGTAAGAGCTGCTCAGAGGGGCTTGAAAAAAAAAAGGAGGCAGCAAAAAGGAAATTATTTTCCTTCATTATTAGAAAATTGTGAGTTCCCATTTAGTCTCTGCTCCCCTCAGCCCTGTGTGTTGCTTCCCCCAGCCTGGGAGTGTAGAACATGAATATTCACCTCTCCTTCCGGGGAGGGTATTGCCCCAGACCCTGCCTGGAGATCCAAGGATTCCCCACCACCTGGGTTCAGGTGACCCAGGGCAGTGTCAAAATGCTCCACAGGGCCCCTGGCTGACAACCTTTGAACTCACCTGTGCTGTGCTGCTGCTCACAGTGCTGGCAGTGTTCTGGCTTGTGCAACCCCCTCAGCTTTTCTGAAGTGCTGGAGGCCCCAGGGGATCTGACTACAACAAGTTCCTGACAGGGTGGGTGTGCAACCCCCCTGTGTTATCAGTGAGTGTTCCTGTGCTGAGAACACAGCAGTCAGCCCCATCCCAGTTTTACAAAAACTCCTTGACACAAACAAAACAGCCATCAAGTCACCCTTTGATGCTTTCAGGTTGCTGGAGGAAGCAGGAGGGGCAGAACAGGCCTTGCCAGGGGTCCTGGCTGCTCAGCACAGCCAGAAAGCCCTCTGGGAGCTTGTACTCCAACCCCAGTCTTTGCTTCTTTTTCAGACTCAGCTGCTGCTCCAGCTGAAGAGCAGGGCTGTAGCTCAGAGGTGGCAGGGGGAAAAAAAATGCACAGGAAGGAAGAAGGGCAGAGATTTCTGTGCAGCACAGACACCTTGGGGAGCTGTAGGGGAGGTTTGAGCCTCTCCTGAAGCTGCCAGCATGCCCACCCTTCCTGGGGCTGGGCTGGGGCACTTGGGGAAGAGGCAGAGCTGGGCTGGGAGGAGCTGCAGGGATCAGCAGGATGGTTTCAGAGCACCTGGAGCCTTGATAGTGATTAACCTCTTTGTGATTAATTCCCCAGAGTGTCCCATGGGCTGGTATGGGCCAAACTGCCAGAACCAATGTGCCTGTGAACACACATGTCCCTGTGACCGGGTGACAGGCAGCTGCAACATCACCTACAAGTGGGCAGTCCAGGACCAATTGAACAAAGGTACTTCTGAGCACAGCAGTTGTGGCTTAAAAGAAACAAAAAACAGTAAAAAAACCCCACAACAAAAACATTTGGGAGAGCAGTTTGGGTGCATCATGTTCTGTGAGCTTAGTTCTCAGCTCTGGCTGGCTGTCACCTTACCCAAGCTTGCTCTTTTTTTTTAGTGGGATTTTACACCCTCCTCTCAACACTGCCTTTCTTCCCTCTCTGTTTTCCAGCTGGGCAGTGTTTGGCTTCCCTGAGTAAAGGAAGGAGCAAAGAAAAGTTCCCTCTGTCAGAGTAAGTGTTGTACCCAGCATACACAGTCCTGCCCTCCCGTGCTCACTGCCATTTGGAGCTGCTCACAGCACCTCCTGAGTGTCAGGCAGTGTCAGCCCTGCTGCTTCCCTGGGTCCTCACTTGGTTCTGTCACCCACAGTGTCACAGGTGACAATAGAGAAGGCAAGGTGATAAAAACCCAGTTGTAAGAGCAGAACCCCCTATTAACCCCCCAGCCACCTTTCCTTTTACTCCAAGGCACTGCATGTACAGAGTCCCAAAAGCCCAGCAGCTCCTGGAGGACTGGTGAAGCTCCAGTTGCTCTGCAGGCACAGCTGGGCACTTCTTAACCAAACTCAAACCAGCTACTTACAGCTTTTCACAGGCACATTTTCACCTGCTTGAGAGCGGAACAAGCAGCTGGTGACAGAGGAGGGAGCACCAACCTTGAGAAGTCACCTGCAGCCTGCAGACTGGGAACACGTGAAAGCAGGTCAAGAGATGGTGCTTACATGGCTTTTTTTTTCTCATCTGACAGAAAAACGTGGGTTTCCATGACCTCTGCCTTAGCTGTGCTTCTGGTGATCAGTGCCATGGGCAATGTGGGCCTTCTCCTCAAGGCCAGGTCAGAGAGGCACCGGGAGGGTGGGGATTATCTGTACCACCCCCTGAGGGAGCTGAACGGGGATGCCACTCACACCTCCACCTCTGCTGCCTGTGAGACAGAAGACATTCAGGACCAGAGATGAGGTATTTCACTCTGCACCTCTGCTGCCACTCAGCACTGAGGGTTTTTTTTTTTTACAGAGGTTGTTCAGATCTACAGCCTAAAACTGCTGCCTAGCCCAAAGCAGCAGAAAGATCCCTCAGCCAAGGAGCTCCCTTGCTCCTGCTGAGGACACAGCTCCCTTCCTGCTGCTCCAGACCCTGCAATTAGCAGCCATGAAAAGATTCAGGGCATCTTCCAGCTTCCCAGGTGGCTGAGGGAATTCCACTGCTGCAGCAGGAAAAGAAATGGGCTGGTTCCCTCCACACTTTGAGGGAAACAGGTGAGGAACAGAAGCCATAGGTCCCTTCTCACCTCAGCACTCAGGTATTTTTGAAGCAGCAAAATATGCCTTGTAGCATAAAGCTGGGCTTAAGGAAGCTGACTTAAGGATGTTGTAGTCTTTAACTGTCTGGTCAGCTCAGACCTCAGTCAGAAACCTGAAAAAAAGTTGGTTTAAAATGCTGAAACACATTCAGCACACAGAAAGCCACAGCATTCTTCCTGTTGGCCTCTGAGAGAGGCTCAGGGGCTGACACCCAGGCTTGGGGTGTTCCTGCACCTTTTCTCACCTGACCTGTGCCAGCTGCAGGCCTACAGGGTTTTCTTACTGAATCCTTTTTCCCAGAAGTAGCTAAATAGGTGTGTGATGAGCACTGCATTTTTGATGGGTTCTTACAGCACCTTTTCAGTTGAAAATGTCAATTCTTGCATTCTCTCCTGTCCTCCAGAAGCCAACATCCTCTGCCCAGGTACCACCCAGACCTGGTGGGACAGCCAGGACCACCCCCCCCCCAGGAAGGACTGCAAGGAACCCAAGATCTCAGCTGGAAATCAGAATACATCTTTGCACAGTGTTTTTTTGTTGTTTTTTTTAACACACACTATTTTAGTTTGCTTCCATATGAGAGGAAATTAACCTTTAATGCTGCAAAAGGGGGGGTGGGGGGCTAAAAGCCTGTCTGAGCCTGGATATTAACATTTCTGTCTCCTCCGTTTTTACCTCTTCAAGGCTCTGCTAATTTTTGTGCCACTGCTGGCATCAGATGAACAATGGGAGATTCTATTTTTCTATTATTTACAGAAGACTATTTGAAACTTGAATAAACTCTCTTAGTAATAACTGCCTGACACCTGAATTCTTAATCCTCAGCTGCAGAAGAATGATGGGATCCTTTCCCAGTAAATCCCAGCTGGCTCCTCAGAGGCATGGGCCCTTTTCATTTTAAAGAACTTACAGCATGGCAGGACTGGGATGTGGCCCTCTCTGTGCTAGGGAAATAAAAAATGCTGATTCTACAGAGAACTAAACACCATTTTAGTTAAAAAGTAGGAATAACCAAACACAAGCAAGACTTACCTCTGCTTCTGTGGACAAAGAGCAGCACACAGGGTTAAATCTTCAGAGTTTACCCTAAATTGAACAGTTGCATCAATCAGACATGTTCTTGAGAGATGCTTTTTTTATTTCCAACATACAGAACTTTACAGCTCCTACCAGAACCTACAAAATGTTGTAGCTAAGTACATTTGTTGTCAAGTAACACGTTACAAAGCACTCTGCCTTCTGCTAGTGTGCTCTTCAAGGGTGTTTGGGGTTTTTTTTGGTTGTGGAAAATCAAGGCTTTCATATATATAAAAATGAAGACAGCTGCAAGGGAGAGGAAGTAAGACAGTGCTTGCTAAAAAAAAATAATGCCCATTTAACTGAGATATCTATCAGCTTGGATGTTGATGCCATTAAAAGCCAACCTGGGTCACCATTCCAATTCAGCCTTCCAAGAAGAGAAATAATCAGGTCTAAGAATCATCACAAACATTTTGGAAGAATATTAAAGCATGCAGGAATCTTTTAACAAGCACTTTTCAATTGTAGTCCTTAAAATCTAAGAGCTGTTTCTTGCATTGTATGGCTCACAGTCCATGTATTAAAAGTGTGAGCTGGAAAAACACATCTGGAGCTCAGGGATTCCTGTCTGGCCATGGCAGCACCCAGCAGCTTCACACCCCAGGGGGCACTTGGGGTCACCACTCCCTTCCTGACATCCTGAATTGAAGCATGATTGATTTCAGATGACTGGATTTTGGCATTCTCAAAAATCTTCTAATGAATAAACAAATCAGGGTTTATAAACTCTTATTAAAAGCTCTTTTTTTTTTTTTTTTTTACTGAAAGGGAATCAACAGAACCCAACCAGCCAAACAGGCTGTGTCTGCACCTCTGCAGCCAAAGGGACTGTGGTCAATTCTCTTCCCTCCTGAGCAATCCCCACTGCTCTGAAGCCAAGAAACACCACCAGGACCTGTTCTCCTGACACAAAAGTGTCAGGCAGGAGCTTCACCCCTGGCAAAGAGCAGCAGGAATACATCTGTCACTTCTGATCTTCCACCCCCCCTGAGCTGGACTCTCCAGGGTCCTTCACCCCAGGCTCAGCTGTTCTGCTGCCAGCAGTTTAAAAAAAAAGCCCTTTACAAACCTGAACAGCAGCAAAACATTTCTAGTTACTGCATTCCAGCTTTGCCCCAAGCCCAGCATCCATCCCACTGGTGACAGGATCTGTGTTTGCCTCTCCCAGCCCTGGTGGGACAGAAGCCAGGAAAGGGCTGTAAAAATTGAGCATAAAAGTCTCACCCAGGGCCACCCTGAAGTGTGAACAACAGCACAACCCTCTGACCCAGGGACCTTCTCTTGAGATCCCTTCTGCCAGGTCCTGCACTTTGGCCACAACAACCCCATGGGGAGCTCCAGGCTGGGCACAGAGTGGCAGAAAGGGAACTGGGAGTCTGGATTGACAGGAAGCTGAACAGGAGCCAGCAGTGTGCCCAGGTGGCCAAGAAGGCCAATGGCATCCTGGGCTGGCTCAGGAACAGTGTGGCCAGCAGGTCCAGGGAAGGGATTCTGCCCCTGTGCTCAGCCCTGGTGAGGCCACAGCTTGAGTCCTGTGTCCAGTTCTGGGCCCCTCAGCTCAGGAAGGAGATTGAGGTGCTGGAGCAGGTCCAGAGAAGAGCAAGGAGGCTGTGAAGGGATCCAGCACAAGTCCTGTGAGGAAGGGCTGAGGGAGCTGGGGGTGTTGAGGCTGGAAAAGAGGAGGCTCAGAGGAGACCTCATCACTCTCTACAACTCCCTGAAAGGAGGTTGGAGCCAGGGGGGGGTTGGGCTCTTTTCCCAGGCAACTCTCAGCAAGACAAGAGGGCAGGGTCTCAAGTTGTGCCAGGGGAGGTTTAGGTTGGAGATTAGAAAGAATTTCTTTCTGGAGAGGGTGATCAGGCATTGGAATGGGCTGCCCAGGGTAGTAGTGGATTCTCCGTGTCTGGAGATATTTCCAAAGAGCCTGGATGTGGCACTGAGTGCCATGGGCTGGGAACTGCAGTGGGAGTGGATCAAGGGTTGGACTTGATGATCTCTGAGGTCCCTTCCAACCCAGCCAATTCTATGATTCTATGGCAACAGCTCCTTGAGGTAGGCATTGTGGTTTGGATGTGGGATATTTGGGAACAAGGAGAAGCCCCAGTGTGAAGTACCCAGCTGGTTCCCTGAACACAGCCTGAGCTGGGAGCAGGAAGGGCCTGGATGCATCTCTAAGCTCAGCACCCAAAACTGGAGTCTAGTTTTTAAGGTCCTAGCTTTAAGAGATGTAAATAGAAGAGATGAGTGGCTCCCAGAGAGGCAGAACCCAGAACTCCTCCCAGTCTCAACCCACAAGAGGTTGCAGTGAAGAAAAGAGCATGTTTGGTTTTCTTAAACACACTGATAGCAGGGTTTGTTTTTTTTTTTTTGGGGGGGGGAAGGGAAGTGTTTAAGGGGTGTTTAAGTAGAATCCTCTTTCTGTCTGCAAAGTCAGGTTTAAAAAGTACAGCAGAGCATCCAGGCTGTTGCTCTCTCTTGTGTGAACATTCAGGGGAAGAAAAAAAAAAAAAAAAGTGTATTACATTATTTAAACTGGTTGCCAAGTAAACTGGTAGATGGAATAACCCAGGCAATTCTGCTTAAAACTGTCAAGGGAGAGATCACAACTGCTTCCCAGCCCTGTGCTGCTCTCTTGTGGGGCAGAGGAGAGAAGAGCAGGACCAGGGAGGAGCAAGAGGAAAACCATGAGGTCCCCAGAGCCAGCTGGGGGGAGTGCTGGCAGCTGTCAAGCTCCAGGTGCCTTACTGACAAGAGTTCAACCCCTACAACTCTTAGCTGGTGGGAGAACATGCCACATTTTACAATTAATTAATATTTAATCTAGTCCTATGGAAGAGATTTTTAACCAGAGCAAACCAAAGGATATGCAGGGAATGGGAATGTTATCACCATGGGATGTGACAAACCTTGGAAGAAGCCACAAAAAGCTGAAATACTGAAACAAGCAAAGGGAAGATGAAGCTCGGAGGCCAAACCCTTGCTCTCATGGCTTTGGGAGTCAGCTTGAAACTATTCCTAGCATCAGAATTATTTATGGGTAAAGGATTTTTCCATTACAGATATAGATGCACTTTTGATTCTGAAACTTTTGATTTTCCAGAGCAAAGGCAGCACCTTTCTCACTTCACAGGCTTCAGTTATCCTGAGATGCCAGAGATGGAAGTTGCATCCATTGGGAAAGATGGCAAAGTCCACAGAACCACTGGGGAACTCTGCAATCAGAACCCTCCTGGAGTCCTGCTTAACTAAGTTACCTATTATGCCCTTGCAGTGAGTGGTGCAAGGCAGGAGAGAAATTCCCTTGGCTCCAATCCTTTAGAAAAAAAATAAAAAACAAACCACAAAACCAAACAACCCCCCAAGCAACTTCTATAAACTTAAAGCTCATCATCTCCCATCGTTCCAAATACTGAGGCTCTTCTCTCTTTGTCAATGGCTGCTGCTTCAATACCAGTTATTAAAAAAAAGCAGGGTTAGAAGGAACTGCTAGACATGTGTCTTGTTCTTAAACCACACAGATTCCAACAACATCAATAAAAACTTGGTGAGAGGGGGGGAAAAAAACCCCCAAGTCTTGTCTGAGAAACATGGACACATGGATTGCTGTGCTGGAGGAAGGAACCACACTCCCAGCACAGCCTGTGCCTCCCCCTGCCCCAAGTCCAAAGCTTTTGTGCTGCTCCCCAGCTGGGGAACTGGAAATTCATTCAGTTTAGGCCACATTTGCCACATGGGACACAAGCCACTCATCTGGGACAGCCTGAACTATGGCAGGGACAATGTCCTCACCACCCTTCTGCAGGCAGATCTGTGCAGAGGGAACCTCCAGCTTGGGGGGTGAGGAGTCTCCACACAGCACAGCTGGACCCTGAGCTCACCCACTAGCTGCAAATGATGCCAAAAAGGACTGTTTGACACCTTTTCTCATTTTGCTGCCATGGTGGAAAGCACATGTGTAGCTGTCTGCTCATAAATGGATCAGGAGCAGCTTTGCTGCACATCAGCTCAAACAAACCTGGTATTTTTGGTGTGTCACAAAGATGAATTCTCTTGTTACAGCTCCTGAAATGATTCCTTGCTTCTTAATCCTGAAAAACACAACCCTCTAGAGTCCAAAAAGCACTGGACTGACCTTCTCTTGCAAGGAAAGATAACACAGCCCTTACCCCCAGTGCTAGGAACAGTGCAGCCCTTTACACAAGAACAAAGATCACAAAGATGAGAATTCAAGTAGAAAGATGTCTTGAGATTGAAGACAATCAGTTATTCCTTTCTAAATCAAACTTCACCCCATTAAAAAGGTGACTGGATTTAATAAATAGTAATTTCTGAAATTATAAATAAGTTAAAAATTAATTTAAAATAAGCTAGTATTTGAATAAATACATTTCAGTAAGAGCTTAAAACCATACATGCTTGGGTTTTTTTTTTTAAGTTTTCTTCAAGTTAGCTCATGTTTTAAAGAAGCAAGTTCCATAATACTGCCATAAAAATTTTGTGCCTTCAGGAAATAAAATATTGCTTTTCTTAGCCCTTTATAATTTGATTCAGTTCCCACCCACCTTGATGAGATGGGTCAGACCTATTAATTATTGCTTGTAAACCTGAGGAAAGAGGAAAAAAGAGTCTATCTTTAAGAAAGATGCTGCTGAGTGGAGGCAGGTCCTCTGCCTGTACTTTCTAGAAAAAACATTTTAAGTTTTGTATCTTAGTGGCTTTAAAAAACCAAGACATTTCCTTATAGCATCTTGTCAGATCAGAAGAGGTTTTAGGTGTGACCTGGATCTGATTCCTGAACCCTCCTACCTGTAATTAAGGTATTTACAGTTTGCTTCAAGTCTCTGAAATGCCCACTTTACTTTCTGATGTGTAAATTGGTATTCTGGGCACCCAGGAAACTGGATTAGTTTTGCTACACAGGAATAATCTAGTCCTACAGGATTCAATCAGATAAGGCAACATCAGTCTCCTCTACCACACGTAGGAAAAGGACTGACTGGAAAGAGCCCTTTAAAGTGGAGTCATCCATGGATTCATGCAAACTCCCATTCATCCAAAAAAACCACCATTCCTGAAAAAAAGACCACTGAGAAGGAGGCAGCTGATAGAAAATTTCTCAATCTGCCATTTGAATGTTTTAAAACAGTTCCCAGGAAGCTCATCTGTGTCCAAATGGCTGCTACCTGTGGTCACACAAACAACTGCCTCAAGGCTCAGCCCCTGGAGGCTCTTTGGTTGGGTGCACAGAGCAGCAGTGGGGCAGCCAGGAAGCCCCAAGGGATTTTTTTTCTCTTTTCTCACCAGCAGAGCCCTGGCCCTGCTATCTGGAAAGTCTGGAGCTGCTCTGGGACTGGCTGGAAGATGTGGTGGCACCACTCAGCTGGGAGAAGCCACTGTTGCATGATTCCAAGCTTGACATGGATCCCCTGGTATGGAATAAAAAAGAAAAGATGAGTTTATTAACAAGGCAGCTATTGATGGACAACAAGAACTCTGACAGGAGATCAAGTCACATTCTAGAAAACTTGCAAAAGCATTTTATTTTTTGTACCATCCTTTCCAACTTAATCTCTAAGAAGCTTGGTGTCACAATGAGAAATTAAATTGTCACACACAGCTTTTTTTCCTAGCTACAGATCTGATACCTTGTCTCTTGCAGTTATTTTAGGAGTGGGATGCAGCAAAAGCTTCTGTAGGGCTGAGCATAAAGACAAACTCCAGGGCACCCCAAATGCAGCAGCAGGCTGCTAAGCTGAGAGCTCCAGCACGTCCAGCCAATGCTCTCCAGCTCCTTCTGCCATTGCAGATGGGGTTCCTCACAGAAGCTGTGACTGCCTGCTGGTCCTGACACATTTTAAGCAGGTAGAGAGCAACAAGGAACATGTTTAAATGACTGGAGAGAGGAATTTGCTGCTGCTCTAACTCTACAGGATCTGTCCAGGTCACATTCTCAAGTCACCACCTGCTCATCTGCAAGTCTGGACTACAAAAAGCTTCCTGCAGCTCTGAAAGGTCAAATCCTTGCCAAGTGTTCAAAGTTGCTGGGTGATTTGAAAAGTCTGGTAGGCCCTGACAGGAGGCCAGGCAAATCCTGGTGAAGTTGACCTCCCTGTAACAACTGGCATCCTTCTCAAGTGCCAAATGAAATATGTATGAAATGCCCTGGTAATTTGTCAGCTTACTCCAAAAGTAACTTTTCAAAATGTTCCTAACTAAGACTTGACAACTCCTCAGTCAAAAACCTCCCCCTCTTCAGATGGCTGTAAGCAAGCACTGAAACACAAACCCTACTGGTGGACAAACAGCTGAGGGGATCCCTTAGTACCCACAGCACTAAAGGAGATTCTCTGAACTTAATACCACCAGTTGTGTCCATCTTGGGTGTTATCAGTGAAAAACACACTCTGTGGAGGTCATTGGTATGTGGATGTTTAACTCACACACAGACCTCATTTCACTTCTCAGTTTGAAGTCATCCAATGAATTCCCCCAGGAAATTTCCCTACCTGAAGTCCTTGGAGGCCAGCACCTCATAGTAGTATATAAGCTTGCACTTGTGACTGGAAACTTGAAGAGAGGCAAGAACATCATCCACACGAGGGAGGCTTGTGCCAGAAGAGGGCAGTGGGCCATGCATTTTCCACTGGAGAATGTAAAAGCCAGGCCAGCGAGTCACATGAGAACCCTGGGAGAGAAACAGAGTGCCATCAAGGGACTAGCACTCTTAAGAAATAGTTAAATGACTTGGCAAAGCCAAAATAAACTATGGAACTAGCTGCTTTGGGAAGCATATGTCATGGAAGTGTTCAAGGCATGGGCCTTGGAGCAACCTGGTCTAGTG
The DNA here is from genome assembly GCF_003957555.1 of Calypte anna. Lineage (NCBI taxonomy): Eukaryota > Metazoa > Chordata > Aves > Apodiformes > Trochilidae > Calypte > Calypte anna. Next base: position 12,497,629 of record NC_044260.1, read on the forward strand.
GAAGGTGTCCTTGCCCACGCAGAGGTGTGAACTAGATACTTTTGAAGGTCCCTTCCAACACAAATCATTCCATGATTCTATGACTTACTTATTTTATATGCCTGAGCCATCCTTGTAGAGCTTAGCAATAAAAAGAAATGTTCTATTTTTTTCAGTCATCTTTTTGTCATGGATTATCAAATCTCATTCCAATGCCTCACCCTAAATGAGGACTGCATTAGCAGCCACTCTCCCAGAAAACGATGACCAAAACTTTTGCCATCAAGTCCTTCCCTTCCCCACCACTGGGAGTTTGCCAGGACTCTAAGACCCACAGCAGGACCCAAACACATCTGACCTGGATGCTCTCTCCTTCCCGACAAACCAGGGGAGATTCCACAGGGCTGTAATCCACCCCCAGGACCCAGGATTTAGCAATGAGCTGAGTGTTGTCCTCAGCAGCAGAGGTGCTGGGTGATGTGGCTTCTTTGTGCCTTGTTTCAGGAGCTCGTTTGGAGTGAAAGAGGCTGAACACCACATCTCCCTTCAGGATGTCAAAGTCCCAGGTGATGACAGATTCCCCTTCCAGAATCTCCACGACTATCTAAGAAGAGGAGAGAACAAACACACTGTGAAGGGTCAGGCTTTCAGGTGGCAGCCAGAATGTTTCTTCCCACCCCATAAACATGCTTTTCTCTGCAGTCCTTCAGGCACTTTTGCCCCAATAGACCTGCTCAGGCATTTTTACCCAAACTCTTCCCTCTATCAGTTGCTTGCACATCATTTACCAGCTCTAGGAAAACCTCAAAGCATTCAGGACACAGCAAAGAGCATCTGCTCAGTGCCTACGAGCTCTAAGAGGCACTGCTGCTTTTTCAGGAATCTAAGCAGGTGAATCATTAAGCTGGTGGACTGCTCTGACACTCACATGCTCCTTTTTTTGGCTATTCTGGTTTCTGATAACCTCTGTAAAGAGTTCCCAGTCCATACCTTCTTATATCACCACCATGACTGTCCTACCTATCCCACTGAAAATGGAAGCTCTGCCATTGGAAGGGAAACTAAGGCAGCTTTATTTCCCCAAGAAGGATGAGGAAGAGACCACATCTTACAGCTCAGGCTATAGCAGAGATAAGAGACACTATTTCTCAAATTACTGTTCTTAATATGCTCATTTTTAGCTGTTAGCCAGCATTAGCCTTCCCAAGAGAGACCCTGCTGCTGCTGAACCACCTTGTGCTCACACTTTGGGAGCACTTCTAGTTATTCTTGTCAGCCTTAACCAAGGGAACAAACACTGGTGATGCCAGCTCAGCACCTCCTGCAGCTTTGTACCTCATGTGGAGCTCCTTTGAGGACACTTGCAGAATGGTAGATATTTTCTGTCCATAACCTGATGTGATCAGAGTTCTCTGTCTCTTCTTCCATCTGATAGAGTGACTTGGGAACCAGCCCACCTTCTGGGACAGTGCACTGCAAGAGTCAAACAAATCTGAGGATTCACACTCCTCTAGTGGTGAAGTATCAAGTCATCTACACCATCAACACTTGCTGGCTCTCTGATACAGAGGGGGACACCCCCAGCTGGTAAAAGTGGGACTAAATTTGCTTGAACTATAATGGTTTGTGTATTAAACTCCATTTAGAGCTGACCTCTAACTCCCTTTTTACCATTATCACTTCAGGGTGGAGCCTCCTCTGCACAAATTAACTGGGCAGAGCAGTGCTATCCCAGAGAGAACAGAAGGGAAGGTCAGGGAATTGAGGAGAAGGGAATCAAGGAGCTTGAACATTGCCAATTCCACCTCCCACCTCACAACAGGAAGGAAAACTCACCATGCAGTCTCCTCCCAGGAAGTCTGGGATCACATCTTTGTCCACATAGTCTACCAGCCCTCCTGCACCCTGGTAATTATTCCCACTGTAGATGAGGAATTTCTGCCTTGTGTTCTCATTAATAAAGGGACTGACCTGAAATAAAAAGCAGACAAGATTCACTGTCACAGAGTGAAGTTGGAGACAATGTTTATACCATCCTACATGGATATGTCAGGCTCTGAAAGGCCTCAGCAGCAGAAATCCAAGCAGTGGTGCAGAGCTTCATAACTCTGAAACACTTCCTCAAAAAAAGAGGCAGCAAATGAAAACTGCACTACATCATCTCTCAGCATTTTCTACTTCATGCAAAATAAGTTTGCAGTGAAAACACCACATATAAACCTGAAGAAATTTAACAGGCATGCTTTTACATTGTCAGAACAACCAGCAGGGACCAGACAGAACTCTGTATTACCCCTCAGTGTCCTCCAGCATGAGATTAAACAATATTTGTCTTTTTCCTTTAACACAAAAACTGTCAATCTGCACCACAGGTCTGACATCCTGTCCTGTCCTGCACTGGTGTGAGACAACAAGCAGAACAAAATGAGCTGCAGGCATGCTGTGTCTTGCTCTGCAGCAATGCTGTAGCCTCCTCAGGAGGTCACCCACACCGAGTTTTTCCCTCCCTAACTCTTTAAATAAGCAGAACTTGCACTACCCGGATGATTTAGCTATTGGTACATTCACAAATGTTCATGATGCTGATTTGCAGGTCCAGATTTCACCCACCAGAGTCCAGAGCACAGGAAAAACCCTGGGTGCTCTCACTATCAGGAGCCTCCCCAGAGTCTCAGGGTAGTTGTCCTCTACAACCTCAATTATCCGAAGCAGGGCCTTAACTCCTGGCCGCCAGAGGTGCCGCATATTCAGCCCTTCCAAGTCCACCAGGCATGTCCAGGATCTGAAACAAAGGTGCAGAAAAAGCCCTGTCACAATTTCCTTGCACACTTTATGAGCCACAACACATTTCAGTAACACCAAAGGCTCTACAGGCTCTGGTGAAGGCAGAAAGGGAGGCCAGCAGCTCCACAAAAAAAGCTGATCTCTACTCAGGCAGCAAAGATCCTGATTCCTGTGAGCTTACAAGTGATCCAGATCCCCAGCCCTGAAGGCTGGAACACAACTGCCAGTGTGGAAGAGGGAAAAGGTGTGCAGGCCTGCTGTTAAAAATAACTTAAAAATGCATTTTATATGAAAGTAAAATCTGGCAGACAGTTTCCTGTTAAAAAAGGGATTTCATGGACCTAGATTAAAATCACCAAGATTAAATTTATCTGAAGGGATAAACAGATAAGGAAGGACCAATACTTGTTCCCATATGAAGCTGTAGAATTTATTCACATTTAAGTCCACTGTAAAGAACTGTCTGCAGTTTAACTCCATGGAAATCATCTAAAACCTTCCCAGAAGCATTATTTTCACCATGCCAGTTCAATCTCTGTCAGGATACAAACTAATTATACTAACGTGATGGGACGGCCAAAGACATTGGTGTTTTCTTCACATCTCTTTTGTCCTTCCTCATTAATTGATAGAACCTGAAACCAAAGACAGGACAGACTAGAATTAGCCTGAGTATGAGAAGAGCCCAGAGATCTTAATTAAAACCAAACCAAAACAAACAGGACCCTGATTTATACCAGTTAGAGAAACGGCAGTGTCCAAAACAAGGCTGATGGGGGACTTAAGGTCAAATGTAATTAGTGGAGCTGCATGAAAGGGCCATGGAAAGCTTACAGCTAAGCTATAAATAATCAGAAAATATTCATCCCATCAGAAAATACTCATCCCATTACAAAAGTTTCACTTGTGTCTTTGCAGGAAGACAGAATCTATGCTGTACCAAAGTCACTAACCCAAGCAGCCTGGAATTATTTGTGTGAGGCAGGTAGATTCCAGCTGCACTATATTAAGGCTTTGCAACATCCCAAGGGAAATGGATTTCCCTCTGGGATGGGCTGAAAGCACAGCTTACGTGTCGCAGCAGTGATTCCTCTCCCAGGGCTTTCACCAAACCTTTTGTGTCCATCTGTCCAAGGCGAAGGATATAGAGTGGCCTTCCATCTGCAAAACAAACACAAGGGTCTCATGAGGGAAGAAGTGCTCTAGTCTGCCCGTTCATCACTCTGGGACCTTTAACAAAAGCCACAGTAAATATTTGAAAGGGATGAAAGGAAAATCCAAAGGCTGCCTTATTCCAAGAGATGCTGCTGCTTTGCACTAGCTCTGGTCTGCCTGATCTGTGCAGAGAAAATAACAAAACTGCAGCAAACCAGAGTGGCTGTTTACAGGTGCTGAACTACTCTGCTATTTTTTCAAGTGTCAACACAACTTTCTTCAAAAATCCCAGGTTACTCCTGAAGTCCTTTAATGTCAACTGTGCTGTGGTGTCAAGGGCCAGCTTCTAACCTTTGTCTTGATAATGCCATCCTCCCGTGTAGTATTCATCTAGGAGGGCTGGGGGCCTCCAGGACTGCAGGATGCAATCCACCTGGTACTGCTTTCTCCAAGACAGAGACTGGCAGAGCATTTCCCGAGCTTTGTCAATGTTGAAATCCCGAGCCCGCAGGAATCGGAGGATATGTTCATCCTTGGGGATCTGAGAGAAGAGAAAGTCCAAAAATCAAGACTGCTATTACCTTTTCCACTGTTTGTTGTTTTTTTTTTATAAACCAAACCAAGATAAATATTAAACCTACATTCCTTCTCCTTCCCTCCTTAACTGATTCAACTCAATGCAGCAGACGGTGCTGGGGTGTGAAAGAAGTCACCAAATCACAACCCTTTGAGAGATACAGGCTTGAGATTTATCTGAGCCTTAAACACACCCAGGCACAGACTTGGAGAAGCCTTTCCCTCATTCAGTTGCCAGAAGCCCCAGCACATTCTGACCTGGTAAAGGTTTCCCCTCAGCCATTTACAAGAACAGATAAAATACTGAATGGAAGTTAGAGCTGCAAGCTTTCCAACCCTCATAGGGCAAATCAGCAAAGGAGCAGAGGTAGCAACCAATTCAAACAATTTGAAGGGGGATCACAACTTCACAGTCCCTGTTTCAGCTCTCCTGCTGATCTGCTCTGCTGTTGCCCACACTTTCCTGGTGGTGTCTGAACAGAAAATGTTTTGAGCTCTTGCACTGTTTGCCCTGCCCCATCTCATCACACTAACTCTTGGCAAAACAAACAAAACAACCAGAACTGTGAGATATCCTCCCTCTGTCACTCAATCCAGCATCAGGAATTCTAGCACCATGGGCACAAAAGCCTTCCCAAACCAAGCCTGTGGAATGGCTTATCCCAACCTCCTTCCAAATCCCCTGCATTCTCTTTAGATAAAAAAAACACCATGAAGTTTCCCTGTAATATTAAACAGCAGGGATCAACAATGACCCTGACACTCAGAAAATACCAGATTTGACTAAAAGCTTATCAGTTGCCAAAACAACTGGATTACAGCTACACAATGCTGCCAATTTCCCAGTTTCTTCACCCCAGCTCCCCAAAAGTGTTCAGCCTCCTTTGCTACATCAACTTGCCATTAAAAATTCAAGCCCTGTTGAGCAGGGAGAGTCTCCTCCAAAGCATGTGCACTGCACTTAGCACAAAGCAAACGATCTGAGGAAAAAAAAAATAAAAACAACTGACACTCTGGAGTCAAAGCTCTTTTGTTTGTTCACTGACATGCTCATGAAAACAGAAAGCAGGGAAGAAAGCAAAGCTGCCAGCAGCATCAGGCTGGGAGCAATCTCAGCTTCACAAGATGGTGTGAAACTGCAAGAGACTTTAAGAATTGATTCCACATCAAGAGTTCAGGCAGCCTAAAGCCAAGCCCAGAAGCAGCTGGGGAGGAGGTGGGTGATTAAGGCTGTGCAGCAGCTTCTAACACTTTGCAAACATTGCATTTGTGCATTACAGAAAGGAGCAGAGCAGCTTTCCCAGAGAGGATCTCAGGGGTGTTTCAAAGAATGCCAACAACACCCTCTGCATCACAGCAAGTCTGAAGACAGCAGAATTTCCATCTGATGATTTGCATTTCTGCTGCTCAGAGGAAGCTGTTGTTCACAGGACAACAGACAAACATCTACAGCAACCCCTGGATCTCCTGAAAGCTGCAGAAAGGGAACTGTTAGAAGGTTTTGCTGCATTTCATGTCTTAAACCTACACTGTACACAGCTTCAGCTAAGAGGCAAGTTCAGTCCTTCTGCTTGGATCAAAGGCAGGAAGCTCCAAAGGGACTTGCTCCATTCTGTGTGGAAGAAATCTCTTCATTATCTTTGTCCAACCAAAGCAGTAGCTGCCACGTGCAAGAAAATGTAGCCTCAATTTCAGCCTATTTTTCTATTTCTTAGTGAAACTACAGGCACAAAGCTCCAGGTTACAAAGCCACTGATTACTGGCTTTAAGTGTCTGCAATTTTAACACCATTTGAAGGTGATTTTTTTTTTTTTAAAGCAATGATAAATCTGATGAGAAATAATGCCTGCTTTGAAAGGAACAAGGAATGGATAATGAAATAGGATAAAAAGGACAAAAAGAAGGGACAGTTTCCAAGGAACAGGAGATCTACAAATATTTTTCTGACAAAGGAATAAGGACAACCCTGCTCTGAATTAAAAGAACAGATTGTCACAGCAAGGTAACAGCCTCTCCAGAGAAAACTCCAGTCATGTAGGACAAGCTCCTGATTTTCTATTTTTCTAGCAGGCAATCAAGAAAATCAAACAGGTGCCTAGTAATGGGATTTAGGATGAAGCTTCCATAGCTAGCAGCATCCTTCCTACTTGTTCTTGTGCAGGGAACAGAGCTCACAAAGCATACACAAAGGGTCCCAGGCAGCCCCCAGCTGGCACTACAAGCACTCAGCAATCAGCTCTACCTTGTACCTCAACACAGAAGCTGCTGGAAAGCACAAGGGATGCTCATGCTCACAGAGCTCCAAGCACCCAGGAGGCAGTTATTTCTCTTTTTCTCATGTGCTGTCAACTTCTTTATGCAGCTTCCATTCTCCAGCCTCTGACTAGGAGAAGAGGGGAAAAACAACCCAGGGAACAAACCAGGCAAACATTTAGGATATACTTCTTCCACCTGAAACAAAGAGCCTTGCAGATTAGATATGGAAAAAGTCCCACTGCCTTACTCATCTAGGACATTTGCAGCTGGATACCCAACAGCTGAGATATCTCCTTAGAGAAGACCACACCATTTTACTGGACTTGTCACTTTAGACCTGAAAACCTTTATGTCTTAAATTTCAGAGCATAGCTCTACCTGGGAGTTCATCACTGCCCCCTTTGTTCTGTGCTTGCTTGTTGTTAAACACTTTATCTGAGAGGAGGCTGAACCAGGGGAGACATGGATCACAAGCAAGATTTAGTAGAGCAAGTTTTAATTAGTTAGTGTGTTATTATTAACAGGTCACTCATATAGACTTGGTTAGTTGGGAAGCCAGCCCCAGCTCTTTGCTCAGAGGCAGAGCATCACAGTAAGGACAGAAGCTTGCAGGTAGGTGTTCAGACAGTCCTTCAAGGGGTCCTTGGCTCCATCAGGTATATATATATCTCCTGTGGTCCCTACTTGCATCTAGCAGCCATCACACTCCTGGATGTGGTCCAAGTTAGCCAGCCTGTTGATGCTATTGTATACCAGTAGCCTTGGACAGACCTGGCAGATGTTTGGGGTTCTGAATTTATCAGCTCTGGCAGACTCAGCAGTGTTGTTAGCTTCTGGAGCTTATCAGCAACTGGAAGACTTTCACCCAGTCTCAACACACACCGTTCTTCTCTCCAGCCTGTGGTTTTCTGGCAACTGTTTCACCATCCACATTCGTAAGTGGCAACAAAACCCATTTGCACACTCACACAACAAGGGAGTTCATGAGTTCAATAGCACCAGAACTACAGCTCTAAATTTCTGTTACCTCTCTATATGGGTGATACACATTAGTGTACTAGTACCCAGCAAAGGCACTGTGCTCAGGGACCACTGAGTGGCAGGATGGAAATGGGCAATGGAGGTGCAGCCTGTGATACTGCTGGATCCTGCTGCCAGGTCACACAGATCATCCTCTATGCCTGGCCTTTTACCTCACCTTGCCATAACAGCTCAGTCTCAACACACACATTCACAGGATCACAGGATGTCAGCTTGGAAGTGACCTCAGGGATCCTCTGGTGCAACCCTTCTAGATAACACTAATAAACACTAATAATTTTATAACACTAATAGTTTATGCGAGATGTCTCAGCACCCTATCAAGCTGAGACTTGAAACAGTCCAAAGGATGAGGGGGAGCTACCACTTCCCCTGGTAAACCACTCCATGACTGTCCCCATGGTGAAAAATTTACGTCTTGTGTCCAGTCAGAATCTCCTGAGCAGCAACTTGTGCCCAGTTGTCCAAGACCAAGTTTTATTGATGGGCTGAAGGCACAAAAGCTTGGAGAACATCTGTAGGCTTGCCCAGGGGTGTTCTCTGCCTCACCCACCCACCTTGCCTTTGTGAGTTTCTTGAAGCCACTGGCGCAGACGGATCAAGCAGCTCTCCTGCATCGGAGTCAGCTGGCCCAGGTAGCGCTCTATGTAATCAGCATCCAGTTTGTCAGCTGGAGGAACAAAAAAAAAAAAATTCAGAGACTTGGCATAGCCAGAAAGGTGATGTGCAGTTATTTCTATGTATCAGGTTACTTCTGATACACAGAAACTTCTGGAAGAGTGCAGAAGCCTTCATTTGAACTGCCTGAGGGTATTCTCACTGTGATTAGGACATGAGGACTCAACCAGCATACAAGGCATCAAAGATAGATCACTGTCTTTTAGAGCACTGGTACTTCTTAAACTCTGAACTTCTCCATCAGGAGCTGTTAAAAAAACAGGCCAAACAGGAGCTCCAGCACCCATCACATTAACCTTTCCAAGACTCCACTTCAGTCCCTGGTGTCCTAAAGATCTCAAGCACAATTCCAGTTCCAAGAGGACAAAAAGCAGAGAGACAGCAGAATGTTACTCTGCTTGCAGACACCAGAGAGAAAAGGGAAAGTAACACTGCCACTGAGATTTTTGGCATGAGAAGTCCTGTGCTCAAGGTCCCTCCTGATCAGAGACAAAGGACAAGGTGCTGGAGACTGCCAGCATTCTGAGATAACAGCACATGTCCCCTCTGAGGCTTCTACATGCAGATGCCAGCAAGGAGAACACGGTACCCAAAGCTGGGCTGGAGGCATGCAGGCACCTGAGGAGGAGGGCTGGGAGAAGTAAATCTGAGCCCACTCTTCACCAACCAGGATTCTTTTTCAGCAGATACTGTTAACTACAGAATAAGGCCTGGACACCTAGAGGATATGGTGGTGCTGACTGATAACAGAGCTTATGTAGATAAGTGCTATACCCTACTAAATCCACAGAGCAGTCCCAGGGAAGTTAACAACTTCCTAAACATGTATATGAGCAGAAAAATAAGAGCTACTCTCCTCTTCTGCTAGATGGGATCTAACACTCTTACATTAGCTTTAAGATCAATGCACACGAAGATTTTTTAGCTACTCTGTGGATTTCAATCCTTTTTCCAGACAGATTCCAAATCCAGAGAGGCTACCAGGGAAGGTTTGGTGAAACCAGAGCCATTCAGAGCTCCAAATTCCAAGCTTTTTTCCCTAGTTACACTCAGCAAAACAAGTGCTGTTTTTCCTTCTGAGGAATAACAACTTATGTCTGATACCACAGCTCTAAATTAAAAGGAGCCTCCTATATCTGTCAAAGGATTTTATTTAGTCTAGAAGATATCAGATCAACACAAAAATAAAGCCTGATTCAGGCACTTCCAGCTAGAAATGTGTTAGGCAACATTCCACAAGTTTGTCTTGGCTTGAAAGAGAGGCAAAACCCATCCAAACCAAACCCCAAGTACCTATACTTTTAAACAGCCAAAATATTTAATTGTAATTCAGTTATGAGTACTCCAGACACCTTTTAAGTTTTTCCAACTGGCTTAAAGTTAGTTCAAAACCAAAGGTTTTTTTCTAAGCTCAAACAAAAACCATACTGCCAGCACAGGTTGGTTTTTTTTTGGCTTTTCAGTTTTAGAATTTGCATTGTTTATGTTTTTCTCAAAGAAAATAACCTTCACTTCTCCCCACCCACAATCCAAAGGAAAAACCTCATGCCAAAAAAACCCCAAAAACAACCAAACAAACCCAAAACAACAACTCATTAGTCAGTGCTACTCAAGACACTGAGACTCTCAGCAGCTGCTGCTGCCTGGACAGTGCATACCATCAGGGCTGACAGCTTCTGCTGGAGGGCAGGAGCTGCCAGTTTGCTCTTTGGTAGTTCCACCAGCCCCAGATTCAAGTGGTACAGCAGCAGCAGCAGCTCCAGCAGCCTGGGCTTTCTCATCCTTCTGTCCACAGGCTGCAGGAGGTGTCCAGCGGGGGATGAAGGTGATGCCTTGGGAGATGAGCTCCTTCAGATAGTGTTCAATCACTTCCTTGCCCTGAAGGGGAAAACTCTCATTAGGAATACAACCAAACCTATCCCCCCAGAATCAGCAAGGTGCAAGAGAGCTTTCCTCCTGAGACTCTTAAGAGATAAACGAAAGGGAAGCTGTTGTCTCCTTCCATCTGCATGACTTCCTTGGAAAAATGTCACTATGAAAGGCACCAAACAGTGAATTATAACTGGCCAGGCAAATTCCAATGCTATGGACTCAAAAATCTTTGTAAGGCTTCTGTCTTACACCCAAACCATTGACTGCAGCCCCAGAAGAAAAGGCCACCAGAAGGAAGTGCCTCTGCCCAAGCTACTGGTGTGCCCATTTTTACCCAGAACTTGCTCTTCCTGCAGGAGAACAGTGTCCCCAGTGTCTGAGGAGCCTGGCACCCACAGCATCCACTGCTCCCTCCCCCACACAGACACATTCCAGTGAGCAGATTGGGTTTGCTCATTGCACACTGCCTTTTCCTTTGTTTTCCCTCGTGAGGGATTTTAGAGACATGTGTCCAAGGTATAGAATTATAGTGGGACTATTTTACAGGAAAGAGAGGCACACTGAGAGCAGCCATTTGATTTTTAATTTCTTTTTTTTTTATTTCCATGGCTCAACCTTACCCGCTTGATGTTAGAAGTGTACTGTTTCATGGCAATTTTTTCCACTGTGCTCTCAAAGCCAAAAAATGACTTGATGTCAAGAGATGCTGACTGTTCAAAGCAAGTCCACTCCTCGTTCTCAGGGTGAACCTAAGCCCAAAGACACACACAGGCTGTTACAGCAGGGCCCTCATCCTTGGTACCATACTGGTACAGAGTGAGGGGGGCAGAAAAAGCACTATGAGGCACCTGACAGACCCATATTTACCAGTTGGATTAATTTTCCCCAAGTAAAAGCACATAATGAACATGTGGACCTTTGTGATGAACCCAGCAGTTTTCACACACACAAGGAAATAAAGATTAAAACCCATCTCTGCTCCAGAACAACTGAATGGTAATATTAATAGCAGAAGTTACACTAAAATAGTAGTGAGACTGCCCACTTGGAACAGTCATGTCAAAAACCCTTACAAGAAGACAAGGAAGGCCTCTCAGAAGCCACAAATTAAAACACTGTGTCTGCAGCAAAGGAAGAAGAACACAAAACAGTTCTTTCTTTTGGATAGGAAACTCATCCACTGAATATCAGTCTTTCCCCCCAGAACACAGAAGAAGTGGCAAAGCAGGGAGTTTTCCCACTGTCAGGTTCAATCCCCACCTTTCCTTTCTAGCCATTTCCCCTCAGTTACTCTCTTTATGGTAAAAAAAACTAATCTTTTCCTACTCAAACCCTTTTCTGAGAGGGTTCTACCTTTTCTCTGTAGGTGCTCCTGTTCACAAACTGACACGAAAGATAAAAAAATTCCAGCCCCCACAGGAGGAGAGGAACTCTATAAAGGACACAAATTCCCTCGGGGGAGATCTAAGTAACTGCAAGAGCAGGATCATATTTCTCCAAGTTGCTTCAGAGAACACTGCAGAAAAGGAAAGATGAGAATAAACCCATTTCTGGTGTGTTCTGGCAAGGAAAAAGGAACTGGTTAAAATAGAGCAGGGAACCATGGTGAGGATGCAGACAGCTAACTCCCACCCTGTTCCAGGAAGAGAGTTCCCCTCAAGGCCCAGCTGCTGATGCTTCCTTCCCAAGGACACAAGCCAGGGGCAACACAGCCAAAATTAGCAAGCACAACAATGTCTGAGGATTCCAGAGGTGACCTGGGAGCTTTTCAGATCTCTCAGTGCATTTTCACAATGATGGAAGTTTGATTTACTGCAGTTTTTAGGAAGCTCCATAAAACAACCAAGGGATCTCTGGCTCAGGAAACCTCCCCTCACCATCCAAAAGAGCTTTTCAGCTCTTGGTCTTGGTTGAAATAGGAGCTGCTTTGCAGTTTGCTTAGTCCCTGGAAGCTGAGCTGTTGGCCTGTTGCCAATAGGGCAGGTAAGTAACAGGATCTGGTCTTTTGTTTTGGGAACAAAAAGCAGTATCTGATTGCCTCCAGAACCAGATGAAGCTGTTTGATGGTGACTAAACCCTAATAGCACAATTACAATGAAATGGCACACTGCTGCTGAAGACACAGCCACAAAATGAGACATCCCAGGCTACAAATACAGCTCAACCCTTTTCTCCAGATATTTAGAGCATGAAGATCGTGACAAGAGGCTAAAACTTGCACTTATTTGTGAGCAAAATTAATTGCCTGTCTTCCCTCTGGCCCACATAATAGCAACTATGAAGGGTTTCCTTCTAAATATCTAGGACTAACTACATGCCCAGGCTCCAGATGCTTTTATTAACTTGAACTTCACTGCAGGAGAAATTCAGGAAAAACACAGTTCTGGAGCACCATTTGTGTTTTCTACTCTCAGCTTAGGGTCTAGCACTCCAATCAGGAAATCACAAATCAACCTAAAATATTTCTCATGCCCTTTGAAGGTGCTGGAGAAAGCCTGCACCTGAAAACCTTGGCCTACTTGTGGCAGGCCAATCATGTACACAACAGTCCAGTGTGCAAACTCATTCAAGCAGCTTCAGCCTGGATGTTAGCACATAACTTCCACCACTTCCTCCAGAGATGAGCAGAAACAAGGCACTTACTGAGTAGTTACAAGTCTCCAGGACAACGACACGGTTGGCAAAAGTCTCATTGTGGGCTTCAATGCGCAGAGTTCTCTCCCTCCAGTTGACTGTGTTTTTCTGGATGAAGATAACATATTCTACCCCTGCAATCTGAGGAGGATGGAGAATCAAAAAAAAGAAAAAGAGAGGAGTAACTTCAGGAGACTTTCTTAAACTCAGCCAGCCAACAAAACCCAGGACACTTGCCTTCTTGAGCAGCCTTGGAGCATCCACATTCAGCTTGCAGCTCCGCTCAATGATGTGTATAGCCCCATCCTCACTCCTGGATTCATGCAGGATTTCACTCCCCAGGAAAACTGGGATCTCTGGACACGTAGGAAAGCGCTTTTCATATGCCTGGAAGTGTAAAAACAAGACAAATTTTAGCTTCTGGCTAGATCAACCTTAACTCTTTCTGAATTCATTACTTCCCTTCCAACAAGAGTCCAACAGAACAGACACCTTTCACCTCTGAGGAAAGAGGAGCCAACACAGGGCTTGAAGTTAAAGCAAGATAGTTATGAACAGAGTTGGCAATCCCTCCCATCAATCATCAAGCTAAGCATGTCTTAATGTAACTTTTCTTTCACATATGAAGTAGAAACAAAAGCTAGCTGCTAGAGAGCACTGGGAAGGGACTAATAACTTGAGCATCAGGACCAAATCTTCAGCTTGCATGAGCAAGTGTGGCTGTGCTGGTTTCTGCTAGCTAAGGACTTCACCCAGAGATACTAAAATTCAAGTCAGTCACACTGCCAGTGGAAGAAGCTGTTTAAAAACATTTAATATTCTTGTGGCTTTAAAATGTGACATGTTAAACAGTTCTAGTTGTCCCAGAACATCAAGGGTAAGACCACCAATTACTGATTGCTCACTTTGCCTTCATTTATCCATTTATCAAACAACTTTGTCCTGGTTCTGAAATCTTTCTTGGTTTAATTGTCCCTCTGAAAAGCCTTTTATCCAGAGCTTCTTTACCAGCTCTAGTAAATACTTGGTTTTCCATGGCACCTGCAGCAAAGTTAACTTGCACAGACACTACCTACTGTTTGCTATTCTTCTTTCCCTAACTCCTCCATCTCTCCTGATACAGAAGATTTCTGCAGGATGGAATATTTCCCTGGAATTTCTGGAAACTGCCTTGCATGCTGGGATGCCATCACAGATTTGGAACTGAAGCAACAACAGCACAAGCTGCACAAGCAGCCAGCGATTCAGCTACAGCTGTGATGGGAGGAGAACTCATTCTCTCTTCCCCTTGCACACTCACAGAGAGCTGCACCATTTCAATCATAACTTTTGGGGTTTTTTTGCTAGAACTCCACAGCTGAGCCTACCCTCTCTGAACTGCTGCCATCTTCCTGCCTTATGTAAGCTATAACCATTTTCTACAGCATGTCATTCTCTCCTGAGTATTTATACTTTTCTCTGCCACAACAGAAAACATTACAGTGATAACGATGGAGATGGGCTCAGTTGGCAGCACACACACAGCACTGTGGGCAAGCTCTGGGGGGCTGGGGGGGTCCCCATTACCACAGCAGTTGAGAGGCTGGTTGCCCCTGTATGTATTCATGTGCCCTGGTGCTGTGAATAATATCTGCTCTTAAAATAGCTCAGGCACTTAAGGACACATTCTGTATCTCCCTGCTCCGAGACCTCTGAACAGAACCCAAGTTATTTCAGATTATCATGTAGCTTTACTATCAGGAGGGAAGTGAAAGCAGGCTGCCAGCTGGAGTTCTGGCCATACACAAAGTGCACTGGTTTTTAATTCATCCTCTCTAAGTCACTGATTAATGTCCTCCCTGTTTTGCTACATTTCTTGGAGAATTTTCCCCCTATGTGTGAGGCACCTGTGCTTTTTTAAATCCTGCTCATAAGAAAACCAAAACTGGTTTAGATAAATATAAAACTTCCCATGGGAAGTGACCCTTTCCAACATGGCTCCATACAACACCAAACTCACTGCTTCAAGAAACTTACTTTGTTATGATGGCTCTTGGGTGGGATGCTTCCCACTACCCACTCCTGGTGTGCTGCATTTTCCTCCACAGTCACAGAGCATGAGGGGTTCATCCCCTCTTAACTGTTCTCTGGTGTCTAACTTCTCAAAGTTAGTTCTTCCTACTTGTCCCTCCACCTCTCCCAGTCCTCCAGACTCCATCTTGTACTATCTGGAGGTGAAAGCCTTTATTTACCCTCTTCTCCCTTATTCATCTTTTCTATTCTGGCACATACAAGAAAGGGTCTCTCCAGGCCACACATTTTTGGTTACTGGAGTCTCTGAAAGCACAAGTTGGGAACACCTTTGGAGATCACTGGAATACCACGACATTTAGGAACTATTTATCAACTTTTTGTCCCAGTCCAGCTCCTTACACACATCCTTATCATGCTAGGCAAGGAGTGAAACTGAAAATAGGCCCCTAGAAGAAGGCTGTCCCAGTTAATCCCATAACTTTGGAAAACAGCAGCTAATACAGAGACTGGACAGCACCTTGAGTGCCAGAAGATCATGTGAGAATGGTACTAGGATTGTCCATAAGCTTGAGAAGCAGTATCATATCCACTTAAATGCCCCTAAAATCCCACACCAGGGGTGCCAGAGCCTCCTCTGCTCCACAGCACTGCACCCCAAAGGTGGGCACACTCCCCACCACCTTGGCTCACAGCTTTGGGCAAACGGGTAACATCACACCTTCCAGGGCTCCACATTCAACAAGCAAGGACCAACCATTGGAAGCAGAGGCTGAGTCAGCACAATCCATTTCTTTGAGTCAGGATTAGTGCTGGTCAGGGATTTCTTGTTCCAAATGCTCCTGGTTTTCCAGAAAGAGATGCAAAGCAGCTGGACTAGAAGAAAGTCCCAGGCGTGGTGGTCTCAGGTTCACGTCCTTCACTCTTCCAGGGGTGCAGCTGAGACAGGAACATTTGAGAGGACATTGGCAGAGAAACAAGAGCTGATCTTCCACAGAGACAGCAAACAGCCAAAGCACAGATACCCTTCCAAAGGCCTCACTTCAACAGCTTCACCAGAATTACTGGGCTGTCGGTACCACTGAAAGACCAGACTGGCCAAAGTGAAGTCCCACACACCACCAGTGAACCCAGGGAAACCTGGCTCTGAGACCATTGGGTCTCAAAACAAGGACTGTTTCTTTACCAAGTATGCACTTGAATCAGCTGGGGACAGGTTTCTTAATAAAATGCCATTAAACCTAGCAAAACCAAGACCAGGAAAACTATTACCAGAGTGCAGTCACTATTTCAGACAGCTAAATAACATCTGGAGAACAAAGAGAGGTCAGGGCAGTGAGATGCATGTCTACACACAGCCCTGATGATATAACTACAACAGCCCAAACCCATCACCTAAAAAGGTGGAACATTTCCATATTTGAGAAAGAACCCCTTTGGCACGTAGATATTAAGTCCTTTGCTAATCTTCTTTGCATAACAACTCTAAAAATACAGCAGCCAAAGATGCCTGAGATCATATGAAGGACAGCTGAAGCCCCACGCTGCAGTCACAATGAAGCTGTGCAGTTACCATGCCTGGTGCTTCTCCACTGAAGGGACTGAGCTCTCAGGAGAGCAATCCACCTTTTGCACCCTTGTATCAAAACCAGCATCCACACCCAACAGCCCCTTTTTGCTCCATCAGAAACTGAGGGAAATAATGAAGACAAATTCTTTTTTTTCCAAGCTATTGCTAGAAGTAGCTGTTTTATTTTCTGCTCTTCTGTGATTCTGCAGAGTGCAAGGTGAACAACAGACTAATCCAGTCAAATTAAAGGCAGAGGGTTCTTGATCCAAGCTTGTTTCAATACTTGGGCTGCTTATCTGCCTGCATTTCCTCACCCTGCTGCAAGAACTCATCACTCACTGGTATTCAGGTACTTATGATTTGTCTCTCCTTTTTCTGCTTTCCATTCAAGAAGGAATCACATTATTGTGCCACCACTTTGTCTTCAGTCAATATTGCTTTCAGACAACCAATTTAATGACCCAAGTCTTGGCAAGGTAAAAAATATATATATATATATATGTAAATATAATCACTGGCTCCATGAAGACACTCCCATCCCTCTTCTGAACCCCATCAGGATTAACATCAGCAGGCAGAACCAGCTAACACCTTGCACAACTCCTGCAAATCCTCCAGCCCAAGTGAGCTAGCACATCACACCAAATCCCAGCTGGGCTCATTTTCTAGTGTGACTGAATAAAATCCCCAAGCACTTGCACAGCACCAGGAGTTGCCTGGGCAAGCCAGAGGATCGCATACATCAGATTTCCCAAGCAAACCGTCTCAACAACGCAGCCTACTTTAATCTGAGCCCATAAGAAAGCAACTTATACGCTTTGTTTGTACCCAAAACCACTGTTTCACAAGAGCTGGTGGTTCAGGCCCATCAGTGCCCTTCCCTAAATCAAGCTGCTTTTTCTCAGGCAGAGGAATTTGGGATCTGTTTCAACTCTAAGGTATTTTGCTTGGAAATATAACCAATTTTTTTAGGTGCATCTAAACTGTAAAAAATTTTTTAGATGCAGGTGACAGCCTGTTGCATTTAAGAATTCAAATTATTCAGCAGTGATATAGCTGCCTATGAAACCAATAAGGAGAGCTCTGACTGAGGTTTGGCACTGCAATAAGGTTTGGGCTGCAACCTCCTGGGAGGATGTGTCTGAGTGATTTTATCTCTGCTGGCCAAACAGTGGGACCAATTCAGTGACAAATGGAAATACCTTGTGAGAAGGGAGTCCTTGAGGACAATGCAAGGAAGCCACACTTAAAACCTCCTAAATTGTTGGTGAAGTACACAATAAGCAGTACAAAGAACTGCATATGTGAGGAGAGATTGCCCTGAAGGTCAGCCAGATGCCAAACAAGAACCAGTTACACAAGTGTCAAAACAAAAAAATGACAGCCTAAAGCCTCACAACCACAGAGAAAAGGAGAAATCACCCTCTTCTACAAGCCCTCTGTTTCACCTGCTTAATTCCTTCCCCTCTGAAGCACAGAGTCCTTCACCTTCCTAGTACCAAGGTGTTGAACACAGAGCAAGAACGTTCCTGCTCCTCTCTCCAGTTTGATCTTCTCTAGGCTGGCAGTAGTTGGATTGCTGCACGTTCCAGAGCACATGGCCAGAGGACAGGATCCTTTATAACAGCTCCTCCTTATCACTGAGTTTCAACATCCTCTTCTAACAAGTGACCTTGAAAGCAATTACACAACAGAGGCCTCAGGAATCCAAAACAACAAAACCATCCAAGCACTGAATTACTGCATTGAACGAAACACCTCCAAATCCAAACTCTCCTGCACCTGTTGGCTCTTGGCAATTTCTTCCAGCCCAGTGTCTTCTGAGTCCAGTTTATGTTACATGATCTCTCTTCATAGCTTCATATCCCAGAGGGATAACTCTCAGTCCTGTAGCTGCAAAACAACAGCCAGGGCAGCAGCTCTGGCTTTCCCCCCACACCAGTTGCCCAAAAGGTGATTCTTCAAGCTTCACACTAATACACAGCGAACAGAAACTGGTTTGGATTCTCCCTGTCAGTGTATAAACCCATTAGCAAAATCGACTCACAGCTTGTGTGCTAAATGCTGTTGTCCACGGGATCATGCAGAAACACACAGAGCTGGTTTGGTTGGCAGGAACTTGGTAAGTTCAAAGTGGCTGCATGGCCGTAATGTCATTAGGACTTGGTTGGCTGTGGTTTTTGGGGCTTTTGGTTTTCTTGTGCCTTTAGTTTGTTTGTGGGTGGCTTTTTAAATTTTTTTATACTGGTCAGGCTTCCTTAGTGATGCCATCGTGGAGATCTGCTGTTTACTATCCAGAGAAAAGTACAGAAACAGAAAAACTACAGACTGATTCCTGTATGATGTCAAGATGAACTTGAGAGGGATCTTTAAGCATGTAAAAGCTCAGCTAGTGGAGAAAAATCACATTGTGTAGAAAATAAAGGAACTCACTGTTATTCACCTGATGCAGACAAACTACTACAGTGAATTACATGAACGTGACAAGGGTAAGAGTTCATCCTTGTGCAAACAGCTTAAACACTTCAAGCTTTCATGATCAAATAGTTTAAAAACCCTAACAAAGATTCCTCAAGGTCAATATTATATGAGCTGTTTGCCAGGCTAAAGGAGTAAAATGTACACCTCTGTTCAGATGGATGAGAAATGAGGAGGAGACATGATACCAGGTTTTGAGCTTAAGATGTTAACATCATCATCACTTTGAAAGGAGATTGTGAGAAGACAAGAGCCCTCATCATTTGTCAGTAAGAAGTGGATTGATTTGGACAAGCTTTTGAGCAGCTCTAATGGCACTCAAACTTCTCTCCAGATTCACATGTTCTCAGATTATGGCTGCCTAGGAAAAAGTAATTATTTCTTCTTGCAGTCCCACCTCCTACACAGTCCAACTGCTGAAGGGAACCACAAGGCCTGCAGATTTATTCACCAGACACAATAATCCATGTGCTTTGTAATCACTAGATCAGGTAAGTGCTTCTCACTAGCTGGAGTCACACACAATAAAATACACATGGAACAACTGGTAGTGGGAAGGGAACAAACAGGTGGAGAAATTTGGGGTGCAGAAATGCACTGAAGTCAGAGGAAGTGGAACTTCATTTGAAGGAGGTGCAGAGAACCTGCAGAGTAGCAGAAAAAGATTTTGGGGCTTGAGGAAAAAAACAACAAACCTTTGCTGGAAAGAAGATCTGCCTCTGAGAAGTCCACTGGACCCCAGTACCCAGGCAGCAAACATTGACCCAGTGTTGTCTCTCCCTGGACTACAGCCAATAATTTGCCTCATTTTGGTGAAAGAAACAATTCAGGGAGCAGCAGCTGCCTATTACAATACAGGCCCAAGTGGGTGACACAGCAAACCCACTAAAACCAGGGCATGCACTGCAGCTGCACAAAGCTAACTCAGGAAACTACCAACGTGCCTGACCTCCTGTCTGAGAAGAAACAACATCCCATTCAAACTATTTTGCTGGAGAATCCTTCTCTCCTTATCAGGGAGGAAAAACTTGGTGGTGGAAGAGTTCAGGACACACACAGCACAATGCAATGGCCTTTACAAATTGCCATGGAAGTGACAGCTTTTCCCAGAGCACTGCTAGCTGGTTGGACACATCTGCCACAGTCTGCTGTGGAAAGAGACAGATACATTGAAATAGGAAAGCAAAGCAGCAGGCATCTCAGGTGACTAACACCTTACAAAGTAAAGCACAGCAATTGACTGTTGCCATCACACACTTACTGCTCAGCAAATCACCCTAAAATCCAAAAGGCTGGCCCACAAAGTAATGCCTGTGTGGAAGGACAATCTGTCTTTGCCAGAAGCTGCTGTGAGAATTTGGACAAATTGGCCATAATTTGGAGTCAAACACTGTGCTCAGCAGTTTAAAAACCACCAGGCTGGTTGAGATGTAACAATTGATGCTGGTTCTGAATTTTCTTACCACTCTTAATCCCTGCTCAAGAGCTTATTATTTGTTTTCTGCATCTACACATTCAGTAGAAGTGAAAAGGGCATTTTGGTCAATACTAAACTGTTAGAAACTGGTGATACCTCCAATTATGTTGTATCTCCTTCTTGCTATGCTGCTGAACTACAGCTTACTTTGGAGCTCATCCATTCCAGCACCAGAATGCACTGATCAGACAAAACTTGAGATGCAACTCACTCTTCAAGGCAATAAGGCTCCATGGTGCAGGTGGAGAAGGAGCTTAAAGAAAAGAGGAACTATCCTGCACAGCCCCTTTGAATGAATGTAAACCTTCTCTCCAATCCACACGTTGCCTCCACCATTTGTTCCTAGAGCATTCTTGCTCATCAAATGGAGCCTTCACAGTGGCAACACAAAACTATCAAAGGGACTTGTATGATCCCCTCAAGACACACAAAGCAGGCCAGACGTGCAGATGTTGCCAGCAGTTTTCCAGAACCCTGAATGAATAAGCAGTTTTTCCAGTCACTTCCAAAAGCTGGACTAAGTAACATTCACCAGCTGTTTTCTTCTCCTCACTTGAGGATAAGCATCCCAGATGATCATTTCAAGAGAAATGTTAGTCTTTTGTGTTCAGCCTTACTATTGCTCACTCTCAACCTGCTTCATATTAGGAGGAGGTGGTGGCAGGGCACAGGGACTGAACACGTCATTACAGCTGTGAAAAACCAGTCCAGGTGACACAGAGATCATTACTTTCAGATTTCTGTTGCCAAATGCTTCTCAGCAGCAAGATGATGGGATATTTATAGTGTATCTTGACAGCATGCTTTCAAGCCATCAAGTCACACAAGCATCGTGTCTTGACTCATAACCAGTTAACCCAGTAGCTTCTTACAGTCACAGCTAACTTACCTTTAAACCATGACTAGAAGAGACAAGAGAAGTTGCCTTCTCTAAATGACCTGGCAGACTATGACTCCAGACAGATCACCTGCATTCAGGTGTTATTTGGCTGCACTCATGTTCTATCTGCAATCAGCCCTAGGAGAGAGAGCAGATTCTCTTTTGTAGGTGAGGATCCACTTCTTAACTACAGCTCAGATTACTGTCAGGACATTTCATGACATACATCACATGGATTGAACAGCAAAGAATAACTCGTCAAGAATTTTCCCCCTTGCACATTGATTCTCAATCTCTAGGGTTCTACATGCTAGAAATACCATTTCAGGCAGTACCTGAAACAAAAAAACTGTGTCATTACCTACATCATGGCAGCTCCAAAGGAGCTTCTGAGCACTGGGCATGCAGGCTACACACTGCAAAGCTCTACAGAGTGTTATCTGCAGCTCTCCAAGGACACAGTGGGTACTGGGACCTCTTCTCAGGCACTCCTGCAGATGCTGCACATAAAGCTCCTCTCCAATCTCTGGCTGCTCTGCACAGCCCTCTGATCAGCTGCACCACTGCTGCAGCTCCAGGGGGATTGCAGCTGCCAGGCACAGCTCTGCTCCCCTGCAGCAAGAGCTCTTCTTGGTCCAGAGTTCACACCTGAAAGTGAAGGCTGTGGACCAGCAAACCTTTCAGTTAAGATTCGACTTTATTTAGTGATGATACTAAAATAATAATAACAACCTAGAGCTCCAGATGGGGATATTCCAGTCTGTAATCACAATTAAGTATGCAAGAAACCCACAAATGTATCCTGTGCTGTAGGCACTGTAAAATCCTGCATGGTAGTTGACCTAGACAACCAATCCACACATTTTATGTCATGAGACAGCAGCAGCCTTACCCAAATCTAGAGGGGCTGTGAACACACACATTGAACTTGTCACTCTAAACAAACCCACAGAACTAAAACGATCTTTGCTAGACATCAGTTTGCTGGTACATCATCCTGCTTTCACACACCACTGTATCTGTTACCACACACACACACACACACCATTTGATCCATTACCAATGTGTACTGTGAGCTGTCTGGGCCACAATGTGGTGCCTACCCAGCAAAAAAAGGCTCAGAGGTTCTGTTGCAAAAGCATCACCCCATCAGTCAGTGAAATATTGAATCCTTTAAGACATTGCAGCATTAGAGAGGAGAGCATCCATGATATACCAGGATTTGAGCAGTCTCCTGATCCATTCAATGTGCTAAACACAAACAGGATGAAGTCACTAACTAAAGCTATTTAAAAATAACATCTTTAACACAATGCATGTTGATGCTAAACAGGCACAAATAATAACTGTGAAAAGGTGCACAGAAAGCAATTCTAGCTGCCAGGACCTCAGCCTCAGTATTCAGTTTCTCCTCCTGCAGCTAAACCTGACAGCTTAAATAGCAAGGAGCTGATGCCACTAAGTCTGCATATAAAGCCTCCCAACACTGCTGGCACAAAAGCTTCTCAGGACAACTGTGAAATAAATGATGCATTTTGATTTTAGTCATGCTGGATGTTTGACTTGCAGGTAAATCTGGGCCAGACCCTCAGCTGCTGTAAATGAGCAAAAATTCAGTGAGTGCAGAGCAGTTTGTCAGTGTTCAAATGGGCAGTGTGGGCAAGGCTGACCTCGTGGATTATTCGAGGGCAAGACTGGGGACTTCTGCTAAACCCAGTAACTATCAGCATGAGCACTTCAGTAATGCCAGGCATGAGAGAAAGATATCTCACACAGGGGAGAGCAGAGGATCACTTCTGATAGGCTACAACTCATTTGTACAGGATGGCAGAAATTACTTCACATGGAGTAAGCAGCAGAAAGTACTCCTTCTCCCTTGTCATTACTGACCCCAAACAAACCTGGAACATTTGTAGCCTGTACTAAGTTTGCCACCCAGCTTGTTAGCACCCCTGACACTCAAACCATACTGAGGAGTAAAAGAAGTATACCCCACCCTGGCCCCATTAATTTCCTATCTGACCTGAATAAAACCAGTCTCCAGATCAACTAAAAGAACACTGAATTGCAACTAAAACAATAAAAAAAGATGCACAGAGCTGCTTGGAAAAAGTACTGGTGCCAGGCCAGGGCTTGAGATAACCAAGTTTTCAGTTGCACACAGTCAGGGGCATCACAAGCAGCAACCTAACAGATTTATTAAACAGATTTATTAGAACCTCAGTGATGTTCAAGGTAAGACATGTCCATATGTTACATGTGCACCCACAGAACAACCATCCCCACCCCAAGCATGTTGCAGACAGAAGCCCCCTAGACTGGAGGCTCCACTCAGGCTGTGCAGTGAGGAACATCTGTGCATTTTTAAGAGGCTGAGCTCTCCACTGCTCATATATGTGTCAGCACATGCCACGGGCAGCACCAAGAAAGGAGGTCAAGCAGAAAGCAGCACTGACTCGCATCGTGCACACATGGGGCAGTTTCGTGGCAAGCACGGAGTGCAACTGGTACAGAAAATGAGAGCTGATGCTGCTGCAAGGTTCCAAATGTCTCATCTTGCTGAGTCTTTTCAAAACCATGATGTGTTTTTACGTAGATTACTCCAAGGCTGCAAACATAAAGCTGATATTCTGTATGCAGGAAGCTGAAGTGTCAAGTTACATATATATAAATTTCCCCATTATTTATAAAGCTTTTTTTAGCTGTTACCTAAACCCAGACTTTACCTACATGTCTGTGCTTTGCAAAGCTTCCATTTCATTGTAAAGATAGAATATGAGACAGTGAAGTGATCAAAGATTTGATTTGGTTCAAGGTACAAAACCTGCAAGCTGAACATTCCCCTTCTCAGGATCTGCATCCTTTAACACTCCCCTAGCATCAAAATCTCAGGCTGTGCAGAAAGGAACCATAAATGGGTATTATCAGAAATGCAAGCAGAAGGTGAAGTGCACAAAAACGTGGCAAGAGGAGCAAACAACTGACAGGAGTGTCATCACCAAGGTTCTCATTTACCCCATTGCAGCAGCAAATCAAACTAAACATCAGGTACCATCAAGAGTCCCTGAGAGGCTATTTCAATTCTGAGAGGCTATTTCAATTCTGTAGCATTAAGAACCATCCTAAACAAAATGAGTGTATAGCATAAAGCCTGTGAAAATGGCAGATGTCAGCTGCAAGTGTGTGAGGGGCTGAGTACACTACTAAAATTAATGGGAACAAAACTCCCAACTACTTTCAAAGCTAAAATAATCTCTCCTAACCAAATACCTCATTGGCAGCAGATGTTAAAAATGCAACCTCTCAGATCCATTTCCCAAACAGCAATGAGCTTTAGACTTTTGCTCACCCAAATCCCATTCCCATCATCATACATCAAAGAGGGCTTTACATCAGTCAGAGTAAGGTATCATTTAGGAACTATGTGGCAGAGATCTCTCACTTTCTGGATTTTTCCCTCTTTATAACATCATAGCAAAAATACCCCAACTTTTAGCTTTAAAACTACACAGAGAAAACAAAGAGAGTGTTTAAACTTGGGGATTTTCTTGGCTGTAAAATAAAATCATGACACATGCAATCCCAAGCCACAAGATCAGGCCCAGAGAGGCAAACTGTTTGAGGGAACATTTAAAAGGAGATACTTTAATGATCCTTTAATGTGAGTGGAGTTTAGGAACAAAGCAGGTGAAAAATACTACTGTGAAATTGGACAGGTGAAGAAAGTTTGTCCTTTAAATTTTTTCAGAAGGGAGGAAGGACCTCTTCTAGTAAGAAAAATAAACCATTCAGAACTCTTGAATGACCAGAAGCCTTGGCTAAACTGATTGGTTTTTATCTCCTCAGAACATAGTCCTCCTTCCAAGGATGTGCAAGATAGGTTAAATCTACTGCCTGCAAATGCCAGAACACAAGCTGCAGAAGTATTAGTAAGCAGCAGAGTTCAAATCCACAGATAATTATCCAGAGACACACAATAACAAAGGTATTAACAGTAAAAGCACTGACTCATCTGTCAGGCACAGCCCTGTGCTGTTTAGAGGATGAGCTGCATGCACCCTGTGCAAGTGCAAGGAAGATAAATCGTGTTCCTGACAGTGGGGATCAACAAAAGGCATGGGGAGCACTGTGTTTCAATGAGGTCAGAAGGCAATGAATCGTGAGCCTCATATGGAAACCTTATTTCTCAGAGCCTCATATCTGAACAAAGCACATGCACTGCTTTCTACAGTGGTACCTAAATATCAGAGGCCCTGTGAGAAAAATACTTTTCCTATCAGACACTACTTATCTCATGCCATAGCCTGAGCCTGAGCAGACCACAGGGAGCATGATTTCCCCCATTATACATTTGTGCTTGTCTGTATCAGGCTGAAGGATGCACAGAAACACATCAAAAAAAATAAAGAGGTGTCTTGAGGTCACTCACATGACTTCTGCTTTCCTACCATTAACCACAGGAGGAGACCTCAGCACACCACAGGTTCACACCAAGTATTTGAGGGGAAAAGATGAAAGCAGCTGAATATCAGATTCCCAGTGCTGAGGATGCTGCTGTCAGATTTATACTGAGGCAGATGAGCAGCAATGCCACGTGCTGAGGAGCAAAACAGCTTCACTGTACACCCACTCTCCCTGCAAAACTTCCAGCAACTGACAGCTAGCACCTGACAGCTCTGAAATCTGCACTGCCTCCACACAGCTGAAAACTCCATCAGAACACATCAAATGCCATAACAAAGCCTGCATCTAGCTCAGCCTCCACGGACTGCCACTGGATTGGAATGTTCCTTTGTAATGCCAGTCTTTGGAATAAAGCAGCCCCTGCTGTGAATACATGATTTTCACAAGACATCAGATGGGACTAAGGGGTTTATATTTAGCTCTCTGCTCCACTACACAGTCCTTTGGGTGACCCTGGACAACTCACTTGATCTTAAAAGGACCACTAATTCTGCTAAAGTGATGGGAATGTGAATTTACTAAAGACCTGAACAATGACATTTACAATCCCAGCCTTGAAATCCCAGGGAATTTGAAGTTCTGCCATGCTGAAAACCTGAAAGCAAATAAATCTAAACCACTTGAAAAATAAAACCATCCAGCCCTGGCCTTGTTCTGCTAACAAGCTTACAAAGGATTTGTCTAGAGGCAGCACTCCTATATTAGCAGTCAATCTATTGACAGGCAGCTGGTCTTCACTTTATCCTGCTAATACAGACAGCAGGAGTGTGGAGAGGTGTGCACAGAGCAAAGGCTAACAGAATCTTCACAACAACCACTGGTGCCTTACCCTAGTACAGAATAAACTGAGAGACCAAAAAACATGATCAGAAAAGTTTCACGACCACAAACATCAGCTCCAGGATGCTATTGGCTTAGCTGGTAACAGACATGGCAAATCTGGGTAAGACTGGAAAAGAAAAAAAAGGGGGAAACTGGGGACAGAGGTGCAAACTTGAAAAAAAAAAAAAGAAAAAAGTTCCTTTTGATAGTTAGATGGCAAAGTGAATGGTACCTGCTCTCAGCCAAGGAATGGCTGCTACCTTTGGGTCAATTATTCACATTTAAGACCAAGAAAATAATTTCTTCCCCAGTTTTAAATACTGAAATAGAAGACTGGAGACTAGTTTGGACAGAAAAAAATCTCACAGCACTTACGTCCCAGGAATCTAGAAGAGGAAACAGTGTCAGAAGGAAAGCAATGTATTACAGCAGCCTCTCTCTCCCATTCATGGGAATGATTTCAGGCACCCAAAATGTCTTCAGCTTTCCTGCTTCATTTTTGATTCCTAATAGACCAAAAAACCCACCAAGCAAACAAGAAAAAAAAAAACTAGTGTCCTTGCTCAGCAGATAAGAAAGAATAAAGAAAGCAGCAGACTAAAAGTCTTAAGTCTCCAGCATGCCCAGAGTAGACTGAAATAGCCAACAGATTCCAAAACAAAGCCTGGCAAGAGCCTATGAGCAAGCATCTCAGATAAATGCCCAAGTGCTCATTGCAACCCTTGAAATGCAAAAAGCAAACCTTTCAGAAGGGTGTTTAACTGGAACTCTGAAGAGCAGTGATCAAGTTCACAAATTTCCTTACACTCTACCTAAGGAAACTGCCCTGGTCACATTTGCTTCTGCAACACCAGCAATTGGACTTCAATTACAGCTCTCACAAGCCCCTTGAGGAAATGACAACATTTGGAGAGATCAATCTCCCAACATTTCAATCACTGACTGAACAAGGAAGAAGAATACAAAATAATTTTTCCAAAGGTTTCTAGCTTCCAATCAAATTGAAAAGCTGGATATGATGCAGAATCAAGTTCCAGATACATATACACCCTACAACACTTACTGGGGTCAGATTTAGACAGATTCTACACTGAATGGTATTTGGTAAGAAGGCAAAGACTGTGCCCAGCCACAAATTGACCCTGCCTACCTGAATGTCATTTTTTTCCCCTCCCTGTGGAAGAGCAATTACAGAAGGCTGGGTTTTGTTGGCTTTTTTTCCCCTCTAGTGACTAAACTGCCTCCCTTAAAATAATGTGATGTTGATTTTGCATGGAATATTGAAGAAATGGGAGCTAAACCTCTGCTCCTGCAATGCACCCCTAAGGTTGCCACAAAGACATGCTGGCTAAAACCCCAGTCCCCCACCTCCTGTTGGCCCAAGGCTGCAGCCCCTAGTAGCTGGAAAAGTAAAAGTGCTGAGGGTTACTCACTGCCATGACGAGCTCAAAAGGGTATTTGTAGACTCGGACTGGGGACTGGTATTTCTGCACCATTTTTACCACACACCTGTAACAGAAAGAAATTGGAACATTTAAATCCCTTACACCAAAATACATTCTAGCAATTTTCATCTACTGACATTGCTAGAGGCCTCAACTCTTCCTCACAAAGAGAGGAGGAAATGTAGAGAGAACAGCTTTGCCCTGGTCTCTGCTGTCCCTGCCCAGTATGTGGCAGCATCCTTTGCTGCTTACCAAGACCACTGCAGTGAATTCAACTTAAGAATGCCAACAAAACTCATGATAATTAAAGCACAAAACGGAGATGTAGAGCCAGAATCAACTGTACTCTGAAGAAGCCTGTCTTAGCAGCTTTGCAAAGCTTGAAAGGCAATTCTTACCCACCCACTCCCCTTTTTCTGCATTACATGTCACCATTACACAAAATCCCCCTTGCTAAAAGCTTCCACAGCCTCCCATATCTTGGTGTTTTAGATGCTTTTGTGCACAAAGTAGCATTCAGCTGTGTATTAACCCAATAAAAAGCAAGAAAAAGGAAACTGCATGCTTAAAGAACATGCCTGCTGCTAAGCTAGCAATCACATCCCACTGCCTGGATGCCCACTGCTTCCAGCTGAACTCAGGAAATAAGGGAAAGGCAAGGGAAATAATTCAGTTCTCAGCATCTCATTCCTCCTAGCCACCTCTCACTGTTCTCATCAGGATTCCTCCCTCAGATTCTCTTGCTGGGGTTTGAACCCTCAGAATGTGCATCAATAACCAGCATCTCAAGGAGCTACAGCAATGATTAAAAGAGGTGATTAGGCTGCTTTCTGCAAGTTCCTTTGGGTTCCTTTCCATGGCTCCTGTTAATACCCTCTACAAAGAAGAGGGACAGAAAAGGCTGGCTGGTTTGACACACTGTGCTCATTCCACCCCACTCAAATTCCAGTGCTGAGCAGACACAGCCTTCAGCCACATGACAAGCGTAGCGCTGTACTCGACAGTCGGAGCATGAAGACAACTTATCCCTGACATTTTAAGCCCAAAAACAGAGGTGAAGCAATTCAGAAGGTAAACAGCAAGAAATTCTCCCTTAGAAAGACTGCTGCAAAATGCTGTTACACAGTAAAATCTAAGCAAGGGAGAGGGGAAAAGGACTTTAAAAAGTCTGAGTACCTGAGAACAGGAATGCTCATTAAAGGGTCTCGGTTACTCTGCAGAATCACATTACCCAAGGAGCAATGTTCAGGACTTGCTGGAGTCTTCAGGACTCTCTAGGAGAGCTCCTAGTACTAAAAGCCAGTCCACAGAAAACACGCAGAGGCAGAGAGAAGGCATCAGCAGAGCATCCAGCTCAAACTGAGTGGAGCAGGGGCAAGCAAACACGCAGGAAGCCTGAGCTGCTATCAGGTATCAGATACCCGAACCAAGAAGCACGGGGCACCTTGTAGCCCGAGGCTGTAATCTGATGATGCAACCCTGGTGCCCAGGCTGTGCAGGAACCTTCCCGGGAAGTGCAAATATAGCAAGAGAAACCTCCACCTCAAACATATTTAGCTGTGATCTCGCCCCCTGTCCTGACCTTGCTCCCTGTCCTGCTGAACCAGGAGTTCCTGCACCTCTGTAGGAAGAGGTCAGTGACCTCCAGAGAAGGAAGTCTCAGGACAGACCGTGCAGTCCAGAAACACGAGCACAGAAACAGTCACCAGCAGCAAAACAAGGGGATGGAGCAAGCTGCAGCTCAACACCTTTAAGCTTGGACAGATCTGTTGCTACTGAGCAGCTCCAATACCCGGTTTTCTGCCCTGAACTTCTTTAGCTTAGGGAAGTTTGAGAAAAAAGAGCCAGTGACTATTAAACCCATGAGAAGCTGTGGCAGAGAGACAGCTGACAGGCATGCCTGCCCTAGAAACCTTTCATACCTTGAGAAAAGTGCAGTGGCAGACCTTCTACACCCCCTCCTCAAAACAGAGCTGTGAGACCATCATTCTGCTTCTTGAAGCAAGAGAGACTTCAGCTAAAACTCCTGAAAAAAACCAAACCAAAACAAACAAATCAGAAAAGGAAGTGAAAGGAGCTACTCTGTGCACACAGATACAGATGGAGGATTATCACTGATAAAGAGGCAAGATTTTCAGGTGTTACTGCTGGGCAGCTGGCCCATATTAGCTAAAGACATAAATCCCTCACACAGCTTTAGAACCAAGATGACAGACAAGTTTTTTTAAGTCATCTCATGTGTTCCACTCAGATTACAATCACCCACCTTGTAAAGAAACCCATAAAGGAACTATGGAGCTACAGGATACTTCAACATCCATCATACCACTCCAGTCTCTATAGGCTGGCCAGGCTACCAGCTTTGCTTCGTGTTTGCTATCTGATACCTGAGAGCAGCCCAGGCTAGAATCATAGAATTGGCTGGGTTGGAAGGGACCTCAGAGATCATCAAGTCCAACCCTTGCTTGCCCCTGCTTCTCTCAGTTTGAGCTGGATGCTCTGCTGATGCCTTCTCTCTGCCTCTGCTTGTTTTCTGTGGACTGGCTTTTAGTACTAGGAGCTCTCCTAGAGAGTCCTGAAGACTCCAGCTAAAAGCACATATTAGGAACCACAGCTCAGCTGAAGAGCAGTGAGTCACTAAACTGCAGATTGATCACTTAGAAACCCCAACCCCCAGCTAGAGGCAGACCTGGGGTAAGTAACACCAGCAAGGAGCATGATTTCACTTGGCCGAGCCCAGCATAGTTGGGGAAGATTCAGAGAGGCTGGAGCTGTCAGTGTACTGAAACAACTTATCTCATTTAAGCACCCCAATTAGATCTGGAAAGTGCTTCAGTTATTGAACACCTGAATACAGAGAAGAGCAGCACGTTTCCCAGAGCATCCCGTGACAGGCTGACAGCAGTGCCAGCAGCACAGGACTCAGCAGCCTGCAGCTCCCTGCAGAGTCCAGCTGGCCTGCAGACCCCCTTTTGCTACAACCCATGCAGCAACTCACAGATGAACCAACCCCTAGAAGGCAGAGAGTAAATTACAAGCTTGAGATACACCAGCTGGCACTCTACCAGGGGAAGGAGGGAACAGAAGGAGGCATGGAATACAAGGACATGAACATGGAGCACGCTGTAACTTTGGGAGCCTTTCAGAGAAATGGGAAATTCTAAACAAGAAACAGTGTACACACAACATTCAAAGCTACCACTAGGTATTATTAGTCAAGGTTGAAGGCTGTGATGTCTCCCAGGAGGAATACACATCACTAAACACCCAGCAAAAAGAAGGGAGGCAGAGATACTAACTGTATGTTTTTACTTTATTTAGAAACATCCACTATATGCCTGAGGGATTTTCCATATGCTTAACTTTATTCTACTACTTGTAGTAGAGGCTTACTTGACAGAACACAGCCAGATGGTTGGAAATCAGAAATCTGAGTTTAGATATTAAATATACATAAAGGCCTGAATCAAAGCCTCCAGACCCCTGCTTTTCATCCAGCCCAGTATCAACTCCCTCAGCTCTTTCCACATTAGAGCTGCCTGTTGGGTGGTGAACCTCGACAGCAAGTGACTTCATTAACTTCTCCCACCTGTGGTGGCTTCTTTTCAGCTGGAAGAGAACCACACTGCACGATATCTTTTTGTTTTTAACAAAAAAAATTGCTGAAAATAGCAGAACTATACACTTCCAACTTCAAATTCAAGTAGAACATGTGAGGATGCCAGCTGTGGCACCCAGCTATATTGGTATTTCCAGTTTGAAAAAGGGGACTCAGCAGGGCTCCAGTCTTTCCTCCTCCACCCCTAGAGTAAGGTGGAGAGAAAGGTGAGTGACATTTCCTTTGCCTGAAATGCCTTTCACTTTAGTAGATGTTGACACAGTTGCTGATGCTTTAAAGATATAAGTAGAATGGCACCAAGCTGCAGGATATTTATTAGAATTCTTTCACATAAGAACTTGAGAGTTTTCATAGCTTGATGTAAGGAAGCCTCAAAGTGGAATGCTGCCAGCACAAGCCTTTACTATCTTCTAAAAGCAGACAACTTCTCAGGCACAAATTCTTCATAACCCCTGAGCAACACCTATGGGGCAGGGGTGAAGCAGAATGCATGGCTGCAAGCCAGAACACTGCTGTGCAGCTTGGCCACCACGCTGTGAGCCTTGAAGAGATGCCCAGAGTCTTGTTGAAGATTATAATCACAAAGCACCAAAAACATTCAAACAACAACATTCACGTTCTTTGTAACACAATAAGGAACACCCTCTTTTGGTAAGAGGGAAGAAGAAAAAGGAACAGGATACAGCTCTCAAGACCTTGTAAAGCTAGTGGTTTCTTCCCTGTATGTATCAAAATAAGCTTCATGCCTAATACTCCCACACTTTTTCTCATAAACTGATTTTCTCACCAAAGAAGCACCACTGACCTTTTATACAAAGTCCTTCCCAACTATTTGCCAACCTGCAGCAACAGATAAACTGTCTTGAAGGAAAGCTGCTCCCACCTTACCTTCCTACTCCACAGAAGTCATCCTATGCAATTTTACCCATCACCTGAACCACAGTTTAGTACTCAAGTTCAGTTTAATTGAAACAGGTTTCAGCAGGAGTAAAACAGGAGCCAGGTGCAGTCAGCAGGTCCCTCAACAGTGCAGCAAAGCACCAAAACGCTTCAGCTTGCTCTGAGCTTGCAGCCAGATTTTATTCTGAGCAAAGGCACACCAGACAGAGACCCTCATTAAGCCAACCAGACAAGCAGTGCCATCAGCACACCCTCCTTCTCGCTGTCCACAAGCTGATTTTGCTACTTGGAGAAGCAAAGCCAAGTGACCCAGAGACCAGCACATGCTTGGTTTAACCCTGCCCTCAAGCAGCGGGGTTTTAAACAGAAGCTGATCCAAACACATCAATACGCTTAGTAGCAACCTACCAGGGTCAACCTTGGAGTTCACAAACACTTCAGGGACCTAACTGGGGGGAGGAATTTGCTGGTAGTTTTTTTGTTTGGTTTTGTTTCTTCCAAACTTTCAGACCCAGCGAGAGCTCAGCCCAGGGAGCGCTCTCAGGGCTGAGGGGGCAGCAGAACGGATGCTGCCCACAGCAGGGACCGGGTGTCCCGCTGCTGCAAACCACCGCCAGCCTGGGGCCAGCTCCTTCCAAACTTCCTCTAAGTAGGGCAGAAACCAGCAAACTTTAAAACAGTTACGTTTGTTTTTTTTTTCTTATCTCTTTTCTTTTTTTTTCTAAAGCAAACCTGAAGAGCGCCACATCCAGCCTGAGCTCGCCGCTCGGGTGTCACTCGCTCCCTCCCTAATCCCCGCTGGATTACGACTAAAACTTCCCTCTTCGCTTCCCCCCCAGCAGCACGGTGAGTCTGGCACCCACCCCACACCCCCTCACCGATCCCCCCGTATGAAGGACACGGGCACACGGCGAGGCCCGGCGGCCGCCCCTTAGCCGGGAAAACACCTCACTCCCCCTCCCTCACACAGCAGCCCCAAGGGACCCCTCTCAGAAGAAGAACAGCGGCGGAGGGACACCTCAGATCGGCTGCCTGCCTCCTGCCCCCCTCACCTCGGGCACGCCGGAGCCCGGCCGGGCCCATCCCGAGCATCCGCGCTCCCTGCGCTCCGCTGCGCACCCGGCTCCACGCGCCGCTTCAACCGCCCCGCGCCGGCCCCGCCCCGCCGCTCGGCCCCGCCCCCTTCCCGCGCGGCGCCGCAGAGCGCTGTCCATTGTGCTGCGGGGAGAGAGGAGGAGGGGGGGGAACCGGCCCCGCCCCGCCCCCCCGCACGTGCACCGCCTGCCGCCATCTCGCAGCGCGGGGCTGAGGCGGGGGCGGTGGCGGCAGCGGCAGCGCAGCCAAGGGAAGGGGAAGGGGAAGAGAAGGGAAGGGGTGGATGGGCACTGCCAGGGGGTTAGCACAGCGTTGAACGCCGCGTTTAGCTCAGTGTTTACCTCAGGGTTTCCCGCTGGCTGTGGAGGGGGTTGAGTTGCAACCGTTCCCTGACGTAAATAGGTGTGAGCGTGGAAATGAGTCCACCCCGGCTCTCAAGCCACACTTGCACCCAGAGAAGTGGCATGGAGAACACTGAAATTAATTCTCACCTCTCAGCTTTTCTTCTCTTCTTTTTAGTCTTTGGAAAGCTTCGTGTTCTTCCATGAAGAACACAAAGAGTTCTTTTTCTCTCTTCTCTTTTTCTTCTCTTCTTTTTAGTCTTTGGAAAGCTTCGTGTTCTTCCATGAAGAACACAATTCTTTTTCTCTCTTTTTCTTCTCTTTCTTTTTAGTCTTTGGAAAGCTTTCTGTTCTTCCATGAACCTTGAGGAGATGGCGCTCGCCCAACACTGTGGAGAAGGTGGTGAGGGTGGACCCTGCCCATCAAAGCATGAGGCAGGTTGTTGCTGTCACCATCTGGTGAGGGTCCCTGAGGAAAGACCACCATGCTGCAGCCACTTTAGGGTGGGCAAGAGAGCTGCTGAGCAGGCACGAGGTCCTGGGACAGGAGGAGCAAGTAGCTCCAAGGAGTAGAGGAGAGAGGATGTGAATCATAGAATCACAGAATCATGGAATCGACTGGGTTGGAAGGGACCTCAGAGATCATCAAGTCCAACCCTTGATCCACTACCATTGCAGTTCCCAGCCCATGGCACTGAGTGCCACATCCAGTCTCTTTTTAAATATCTCCAGACACGGAGAATCCACTACTTCCCTGGGCAGCCCATTCCAATGGCTGATCACCCTCTCGGTATGTGGGAATGTTCTGCATCTTCAAAGCCTCTTCTCTCAAGATCTCCCTAGGGCCCAGCTGCCACTTTGCGTGATCTTGCTGAAAAATACCTTCCATGCTCAAACCTACTGCTGCTTTTTCTGTCTCCTTATCATTTCTAGCTGTGGAGCATCCCCCTTATCTAGGCAGACATTTCAGGAAGCTGTGGTCTTATTTCTGATCAGCAGTATTTCCTGAAATGTTCTGCTATCTCAGACTAAGGAGACCAGCCTAACACTGCTCTGTAAACAGCAAAGCCACAGAGCCCTCTAAATTCCAACACGCTCAGGACTGCAGAAGCAGAGCAGTCAGCTTTTCCTAGAGGCTCTTGTAGAACAGTTGGGCATTGAAAGCCACAAAGTTACCCAAGTTGCAACAGCAACATTCACTTCATAAAGAAATGCTGTCTTTACCCATTCACAATGGAATTTTTTTTCCAGAGAAATGGTGATTTTCTCCCATTCCTGGATCACTGTTACATTTAAATGGAAAAACAAACAAACAAACCAACAAAAACCAAACACAAACCCCACTGTCTCCATCCTCTTAGTACAAAATTTGTACAAGCCCATTACTACTCTGTGACCTAATAGCAGCAGTTTTCCTTTTGTTTTAGTCATAAAACCTGGCCAGCATTTTGGTGAGTAACATCGTACCCTTTCTTCTTCTTTTATGACAGCCTTGGCCATAGGTCCTGATTTCCAACACAGATTTTCTCCTGCTGCCAAAAGGTCACCTTGGCATTTTCCTGTGTCAGCAGGCAACCTTTTCTCTTGACCCAGAGCCAATTCTCCCCTGGCATCCCAAGGGCCATGAAGTCTCTTGCTCTCCTTCCACCTGCAAGGCCTGGGCATTCAGCCCTCGGGATGTCTCAGGGGAGCTGCTCAGAAAGAAGGTCTCAGCCCAGCCCAGGAACTCCTGCCAGTCCCTGCAGTTAGAACCTCTGCCAGGAAGGATGTCTGGTTTGGAGATACCATCCAGCCTCCACTTCCCCCATTACCAAGGGCTTTTCACCGCAAACTCTCTCTTCCTCTCAATTTTCGTGCCTCATCCGTGGGCATAAATTTGGAAAAGTCAACAGGAGTTCAGCAGAGCTGGTGCATCACGTACAGAAAGACAAACCAACTTGTAGGGGTTGTTCATGGCATTGTTAGTCCTGTTTTCCTTGTTACGAAAGCAGCTGGCCTCTGAAGAAGCTGCAAAGGAGGTTTGCAGCAGTGCTGTAGTCAGCGAGGCCAAAAAATTATTGGATTTGCTTGAGATTCCTGCTCAGGGGAACATCCCTGAGTGTAGAGGGGTGGCAGCATGGTGCAGCCATCCCAGCCCTTTCTGCATTGTCACACTGAGGTACATCCCAGCCCTCTTCCACACGTGTTCAACAACCCTTAGAAAATCAGCATTGTTTAAACATTAAAGAGCCTCTTTAAAAATTCAGCAGCAAAGCTCACCTGGTTTTTTTTTTAGAGCCATATTTCAAGTTCTCTGGAAGTGGATTTCCACTCTCTAGAACTGGGCTTCAGGCCAGCTGGTGTCACTGAGTGGAACTGAGAGAAAGAGGAGGCTCTGCAGCCTCCAGCTCTAGGAACAGAGAAGCCAGTCCACCCCACAGCAGCTCTCAGGGCTAGCTCCACCTCAGCTACCTTTCCATCTCTGTAGAGCAATCTTTAGCCAATCTCTCTTTCATGAAAGCTCAGCAAAAGCTGGATCTGTTCTTTTGGGAGCCCGCAAAAAAGAAAATATTGAGGCTTTCTTCTCTGACAGCACAGATCAGTAGTGCATCATACCACTTGCCAGATCCTTTTTGTGCCAGAAGGTTGCACCCTGGATCTTACTGATACTGTCAGTCCTATTTATTTTCTGGTGCAAAACTGAGGTGAAGTGTGCTGCCCAAGGTCACACAGTGAGAAGGCAGAGATCAGTGGCAGAGAGGAAACTGGAGACCTAATGAGCTCTAAGTCCAGCACATTTACAGCAGATTCTGTTACCTTACCCTCCAGACTGCAGATAAACACTGTGCTAATGGCTCTCTGCTACATTCACCTCTCAAGATAATGCCTAGGTGGCTACCTGCCCAGCCTTCCCTTCTTCTGCAGCTGCACAAGTACCTGGATAGTTGTATCTTGGTTTATCTGGTAGGGAAAGAGATCTCCAAACCTCTCACTCACCAACAGTTAAGAGATGCTCTTCTGCTTTGCCTAAGAAAAATATAAAACCAAACCATCAGGCCAGTGATATTTAAACCCCAAAACTTCCAGCTCAGCAGCAGCTCAGCATGGTCTTTAAATGCATCTTTCTGAGTTTACACATGTGCAATGTGTTGGACACAGTCTATTATGTCCATTTACAGGGTCTGTTTGCATTTTCTCTGGTGGCTGATAAAAGTCCCATTTTCCATCTTATCCATTCAGCAAGACCTTATACCATGCATGAATCATTTTTATCAGAAATACTTTTCCTTCTCCCCATTTCTGTTCAGTCATACCAGGACCCTATTTGACAGATTCAGCACCTCTCCACAACCCTACAAGCAAGCTATTATAAAATTATTATAAAATTCAGCTTTCTGCATGAATGCTAGGCAGGCCCTGCAGAAATCAAATGCATCCTGTTTAAATTACATGTTCTGTGACTTCTCTTTCCTTTTTGCATTTCTCCTTTTGCCTCTTGGTAGCTCTGTGAGGAGACTTTACCCTGTGACTTGCTGAGTTCTGCCTAATTCCACTTGCCTGGGAGTAAAGCATGACACAGGTTTGTTATTCTGGGTCACCAAAATCAACATCCAGGAGCACAGCTCTCCTCATATCTCAGCTTTCAACATCACTCTGAAAAGTAGCAGCTAGTAACAATGCTATTAATAGAGAGTGGAAAGTTTTCTGTGCTTGAAGCCAATGCAAAAGGAACATAATAAATTCAAAGAAAAGAATGGAAATGAGCTAGGGCTGCTTTGGAAAGCACATGAGATTACATGCAAGGATCTCTGGTGTCTGATAGGAACCTGAATGATTTCTTTTCCAAAGTGGTTTTCAGTAAGCTAAGAGCACAGGACTGCTTTTCACACTGACTTTTCAAAAGGTTCATCTCTTCACAGCTCTTTGCCTAGCAGACAGCTCAGGATGCACAGAATACAGCAGCCCTGGGTCTGATCTTGCTGTTCCCACCCTTTGCCACATATTAACATCATCGAGTCCAAGCATAAAAAACACCCAGAGGAGTTGAACATCAAAGAAATAGGCAACTACCTGTGATGGGAACAGCACTGAGCTAAAAAGGAGTAGCAATGCTTGAGCTTTGTCAGGTTGTCTCACCCAGGCCCTCACCCACTGTCAATACATTTACACAAAATCTTTCTTGGGACATTAAAATGCATCTCACTCGACTGGAAGCAGCATCAAGTATATGTTCTCTTTCAGGCCAGGTGACTGACCCCTGCTGGGCTGGGACTGGTCCTGCTGGGCTCTGCCCTTCCAGCATTCAGGGAGGTGAAGTTCAATACTTGTCTTTTGAGAAAATCCCACTATCTGTGGAGTTGGATCTTCCACAAGAATGAAGTTTGGATTTAACACTTCTGTTTCCCCCTAACTCATCCCTTTTCTACTCAGTTTCTCAGGAGGGTTTTTGCAATGGGTACAGTACAACTAAAGACCTCCTACTTCCCAAATTCTTGTTCTCTGGCAAGTGTGGCCAGCAGACATCTCCCTAGGATGTAACCTCCAGCCAAATGCTTTTCAGGACACACTGGTGTCTGCCACCCCAACGCTGTGGGACCTGGAGATGGTTTTCCAGAGACAGGGCAGACCAAACTGGTGAGACTGGATTCTTCTGTGTCCCTCCTACCTGTCTTCTTGTAGCTCTGCCCTCTCTATGTAAGATATGAGATGAGAACAAAGCCATAGAGCTAAACCTGCAGGTCACACCAATGTTAGCTATCATTCCATCAAAACAGAGAGCACTGGGGAAGAAGCTATAACCATAGGTTAATATTTTTTTTGAAGTGTCTCCTTCCTGTGAATATTACTTGTACAAAGAATTATGGTTGCCTTAAAAGAAGTCTGTTAAGTTGTATTCTGAGACATGCATTGAGAAGATTTAATCTACCCTGAGCTATGAAACTAAGTTTAACTAAAGTTTCAGACTGGTTATTTCACCACACAGTCACTGTTCCAGCAGTGCAGTGACATCCTCAAGTACAGTAGATTCCAGTGAGGGTCATGATTTTTCCAAGCCTTTCTTTTAGGCTTTAAAGGATCCACATGCTTTGAATCTCCACAAAGGAGACATGAAGTAATGGTAACGATTCTGTGTGACAGCCAGAATGCACCCCCATTTCCTTGCAGCTTCTCAATGCACCTTGTTACCAGCTGCCAAAATAAAAAGGGAAGAAAAAATGCACTGAGGTGGGGGCTTTATCTGGGAGGTGCTGGAACACGGCGACTGCAATCATAACCCAGAAAGCAAACACCTTGTGAGCAGTGTTTCCAATTTATTTTCCAGATCCTGTGTTCAGTTCAGCTCTCTACCCTGTTGTTCTTTGCTCCCCACATGTAGTCTTTTGTTGTGTGGATTTGCTTCCCAGGTGACACCAAGGGCATTTATTGGAAGAGGTTCACTAGGTCCTCTCCTGCCTTGCAGGGCATGGGTGGTGTTCAGCAAGGTGTCATCACCAGTAGCACTGAGCTGGCTACCCCTGTGCTCCTCCTCCAGCAACCAGGTGAGACAGGGCTTTCCATTTGAAGCATTGCAGCTGGGATAAGCTATACAAAAAAAGAAAAAAAAAAAAAAAAAAAGAAGAAAAAAAAAAAGAGAAGTACCTATCCCAAGACAGCTAGCATGCTACAGACTAAGCTGCTTTGATTACAGTCACTAAATATACTTTGGTTTTTTCAGATGAAATACCACAAGGAATCTGTTTGAGCCCCTTGGGTATGTTCATGCTCCTCTCACTACCCAGAATACAAGCTCTAGAAGGCTGACAGTGAAATCCAGGCCCTTGGAGCCTCAAGAATATTTTTTTCTATAAAGCTGCAAAACCGTAAGCAAGTAGCCTCGTATGATAACTCAGAGGTAGACGCGCAGGGGAGGTTGCTGAAAAACTCTGGGGTGGTCAGAAAGAATCAGAAATCTTGTTTCTCAGTCTGGTTTGCCTGGAAGCTGAAGCACCCACGGTGTGTCCTTCACATCTCCCAGCACAGAAGCAGCAGTGGTAGGTACAGTCAGAGTTCAGACATGAGATTTATGTGGGCTTCTCAGGCAGTTTGTTGGTTGGACTTGGTGGCTGTGGTTGGTTGCTCTTGGGCTGGCTCACAGGAGGGGGCCATGTGGTCTTCTGATGGAGGTGGCTGAGAATGAGAAAGGGATTTTACATCGTTTGGGGGAAGGACACAGAGGACACCCTGAAGGCAACGCTGCTTACTCAGGGAAGAAAAGAGAGGGCCATGGAGCTTGTGTGGCTGGTGGATTTTAGTGGTCATCTGCTTTGTCTGAAAATGCTTTTCACAAGCTTGACATCCTGGTTTGTAAATGCCTACTTTATACCTAACTAAAAAACCTCTGCTGGCAGATCTTCATGTTGAGTTCTGCTGATCAGCTAAGATGGGCAGTAGACATTTAGGTCTCACAGTGGCCTTTCAGTATAAATCTTGGCTCTGTGAAATATAAGCCATTTAAGAGGCTTCTAGGGAAATATGTGGGATACTGAAGGTCCAAACAAAAACATGTCCTGCTCTCCTTGCCTGGGACTTCACAGCATCTTGATAGCACAGCACAGAAGATTCATACATTCAGTGATGCTTTTTCCCTTACTCAGAATACTCTATAAAATTGCAAGACAAGCCATAGAACTGTAAAGTTCCACCTGGCCTGAAGGAAGAAGAACATTTTAGAAAACGAAAGAGGGATCCAGAAGTTCACACTGTGCTTCAACTGAGCAGGGTGGGAAGTCTTGTGCTGTCTAGGAAGGGACATGTTTCTCTGATGCAGCCACCTGGAGGCTTCAAGTAGGTTATCTGGTTAAAAGTTGTCAAGCAAAAATTGTTATTTAAAAAAACCCAAACAGGTATTGTTAGTATGTGCATTGGCAGAATTACAGACCATGGCAGTTTTGACACTTACTCCTTGTAATTTGGGATTCCTTCAGCAGGCAGGCACTGGTCCCTGTCACATGGCAAAGCTGCAAAGGTAATGACACAGCCAGGTGTTAAGTGAGGGGTGAGGAAACATACAAGTAACATGGCTGCATTATGGTGATGCACATTTCAATCAGGCAGGAACTCTCAAACTGCTGACACACTCAGAGGTGCTCCTGAAAGGTTATCATTATTTTCCTTGTGTCTTGTGATCTGAGACAAAGATGATGCTAGACCATGGCCATGTTTAGTTGGTGAGGAGCATCAAAGAGGAAAGACTGGGCAGCATTCTGGGGCTGGTTGCTCACCTGATGGTGACATGGAGATTAGAAACTCTCCTTTTGCATGGAAAGAGACAGGCAGGGTCAAATAACTGCTGCCCAGAAATGTATATGGCTCATGGACTAAGAATTATGAAACCATCAAGGTTGGAAAAGACCTCTAAGATCAAGTCCAGTTGTCAACTCAACATCACCATGGCCACTAAACCCAAAGTTCCATGTCTACATGTTTTATTAACACCTCCTGAGATGGGGACCCCAGCACTGCCCTCAGCAGCATGTCCCAATGCTTGAGCATTCTTTCAGTAAAGAAATTGTTCCCAAGCTCCAACCTAAACCTCCCCTGGCACAACTTGAAGCCATTTCCTTTCATCCTATTGCTTATTACTTGGGAGAAGAGACCAACTCCCCCCCTTGGCTCCAACCTCCTCCCAGGCAGTTGCAGAGAGCCAGAAGGTCTCCCCTCAGCCTCCTCTGCTCCAGGATCAACACCCCCAGCTCCCTCAGCCCCTCCTGCTCAGACTTGTGCTCCAGACCCTTCCCCAGCTCCATTCCCTTCTCTGGACACGCTCCAGCCCCTCAATGTCCTTCTGGTTGTGAAAGGCCTACAGCTCAGAGTCCCAGACTTGGAAAAATGAATTCAGTCTCCCATGGAGCTCAAGGACTTTTCCCTGGTTGTCTCTCATCCACAGACACGTGAGGGGAAGGGGACAATTTGTACTCTAAGGAAAGAGGGAGATTACCATTCCCCTCGGCTCAGCATTGCTCTAGTCATACCCGGATGCCATAATGAAGGGTTGGATCCCTGGTTTAAAAGCTATTGAGGAACTGGCCAGGGTCCAGCAAAGGGAGCCCAAGGGCTCATAACCTGCAAAGAGAGGCTGGGTAGAGCTGGGGGAGCTGAGCTGGTTTAACCTGGCAAGGAGGCTGAGAGGCAATTTCACAGCACCCACTCCTCCTTCAGGGGCAATGGGAAAGATGCTGGAGCCAGGCTCTTCTTGGAAGTGGCAGACAATATTGCTGGGGGCAGCTGCCACAGATCACAGCTGAGGGAGTTTAGGCTTAGATGCTTGGAAAATCTTTTTCACTGAGCAGGAACACATTTCCCAGAGAGGCTGAGGATCTCCATGTGTGGAGGCTTGGAAGCCCAGCTGGCTAATCCCACTGATCTTGTGTGATGGTCCCACCCGGAGCAGAAGGTTTGGTGCCTGATCTTCAGCAGTCCCTTTCAACAAGCATCTCTATGATTTGGTGAAACCAACCTCCTGCCTGTTAGGGTTTGGGCTTTTTTTCCTCTGGATAAATGCCTTTCCTCTAGCCCTGGGCATGAGTCCCACCCTTTGACTCCTCACACAGCGAGCCTGCATTTTATATTCCAAGCTGAGTCACATGGATGGACGGAGGGCAATTACACTCAGCATGAGAGGATCAGGTACATGGATGGGAGGCTTAGCTGGTATGGGAAAACATATGGAAGGTGGTGGAAACTGCAAATAACACTAAGAGACATCCTTGAGTCTTGTTTGGATTCAGGTGTCTCCAGTTCATTTGGTGCTTACCGTCCTGTTTGGAGAGAACTGGCGCTAACAGTTCTTTAGCTTCTGAGAGCAAAAGGTCAACAATATCTGAAGATGGAAGAGATGTGTCTGAGACTGCATCTGTTTTATCCTCTTCTGTTTCACTGTTGACTCTTACAAATATGGAAAGTGCCATCAATACTTCTATATCACAGAATGGTCATTGAAAATCCTGGTCAGCCTCTCCTGAAGGATATTCTATGTAAATTCTGTGTATTCAGGGGGGGTTGCATCTTCATCACTCAGCACCATGAGGGACTCTCTTTTTAACATTCTTACATCATTGTCTTACAGATATCAATGCTTTTTTTTTTTTTTTAGGACATCTCAAAAACATTTTTCTTCCTTACATTAGAAGTGACAATCTTGGAAACTTAAAACCAGTTTCTGGTCACTCATAAAAACAGCCTTTTTAAAAAGGCCTCACCATTATCAATGGGGAAGAGACCTTTCAACAATTTGATCAATTAAAAACACACATAAGGTTGTGATACACTTTTTTTCCCAAGGGATGGGAGGTAGGTTCAGGTTGAAGGGGAGTCCAGAAGCCTGAACTCTATTTCTCCAACCTTTCAGGCTTATGGGAGTCACGCTGGCTCTTTGCTTGCATGCTCTTAGTTTCTCTGACTGCTGATAGAAAAGGACCTTGTCCTACAGCCCAAAACTGGCACAATGCTGAGAAAAGGCAGTGAAGTCAAAACTCTGCTTCTTTGAAACAATGTGCCTGGGGTCTCTCTAACAAGAATAATGTAACCAGAGGAGTATTTCACCTGCTTGCTCCCAAAAAGAAGCCTGAACATAAGCCAACCCCCAAGCTTCCCATCCACCAGCAGCCTCCAGGTCATCTTTGCCCAGTGGTTTCATTTCCAATTTGCTTAGACACTCTGGGTAGGTTCAGTGTGACCTTCCCCTGAGAAAGGTCAGAAAAGGACATTTCATGGTCCTGTTCAGGGTTTCTGGGAGACATCTCCTACCTTTTCTCATCTGCTAAATGACTGGGTGTGCTCAGGACCTTGTGGACGTTCTGCCATGCAACACAAAGAAAGGAAGAAAAAAAAAAAGGTTTCAAACTTGTAGGAAGAAAGTCTCAAACTTGGAGGAATGAATCATCCCTGAGAACAAACCCCCTGGGTTTTTCCTGGTGATCAGATTTAATATGACACTAGTCAGCTTCTGCTTATTCATTGCCCTTGAAGCAAATATCTCAAGGCCTTTTGCAACCCAAGCAGCACTCACAGCTTATGCAAATATACAGAACCCATCTAAATGATGCATTTTTATACCAACACTAAAATATGTGAAACACAACCTAAAAATACTCTTTCAAAAAATCAATTTTGCAGGCTGGTTTTCAGTGAGCCTTGATCTTTGCTGTGAGCAACCCCTGCTTTCTGGAGTCTACCTGCACTTGGGAGCTCTCA
This sequence comes from Calypte anna, assembly GCF_003957555.1. Lineage (NCBI taxonomy): Eukaryota > Metazoa > Chordata > Aves > Apodiformes > Trochilidae > Calypte > Calypte anna. The sequence continues at coordinate 12,541,917 of NC_044260.1, forward strand.
TTACCACCCATGCTTAGTGAATTCTCAAACATGACTGAGGGATGCATTAAAAAAGGAAGATATTTTACACACATTTTACACCTGGGATATTTGATCCCAGGGTCAAGCCAAATCCATTTCCAAAATCCAGCCCCAAATTCCTCAGGCACCAGCAAGTAGTGATGCAGCCCTAGAGGCTTTTGAATTTTTTCCTTCTCCAAAGCAGAGGACAAAGTCCCTGCACTTCCTTCTGCTCCATCACATCCTATTGATTTCAAGAGTGTGTAGGATAGTCTGCAGGTAGCTGTAGCCACCCCACTGAATACCAGTGATCCCATGCTGCTCAGTTTACTAACCACACAAGCTTGTATTCCCCACACAGGTAGTAAAGTGGAAGAACAGTCAGTTAAAAGCCTGAAGCAATTCTGTGTGTGATTTTGCAGTGAATCTCGGGAAAAAGTTGCACTGGGAGAGCAAAACTGCTCTTTGAGTTCAGTGAGAACATCACAGGGCAACTGGTTAGCCAAGGACAACAGAGCCACCAGGCAAAACCTTCCTCATGGTGTTCCCACAACTCCTGGCTATAGGTGAGTACATCTGAGTTCATTCCCCAGTTCTCCCAACCAGCAGACTCTGCCTTTTTAGGATGAGGTTAAAAAAAACCAACAACAAACCAAACCCCTCTCTCTTGCTCGTGGAGCAGGAAGTTATTTGGACTTGCAAAAGCACCCTGCTGCAGGGAAGAGGCTGTGGAGATGCCACCAGCACCAGGGGTGGTTTCAGCACTTCACCTGCACAAACAGGAGCAGTTTCCTGTTGCAGATCTCCAGGCGCTTCCGTGAGACTTCTGATTTTCGTAGCTGGCCGTCAGCCAGGGACAGCTGTCTTTTCAGTTCCAAGATGTCCTCCTGAGACAGGGAGGGAGGAAGAAGAGAAAGGGGATGATGGCCCTCCAGCCTTGGCACTGGGAAACAACAATTTACAACATTTGCTACCAGCAGAAAACCCCAATCCATGTGGAATCAACAGTGGAAACTATACGGATTGTAACATGGACCCAGAGACCATGCTGGCCTTGTGGCTATACACAGTAATTAATATCTGTGTTATCCTCATTTTCTCCTTTATATATAGAAGGGGTGAACCCACAGAAGGTTCACAGAACCCACAGAAGCTTCACAGAAGATCACAGAACCCACAGAAAGTTCACAGAAGGTCACAGAACCCACAGAAAGTTCACAGAAGGTCACAGAACCCACAGAAGAAGGGTCAGGAGGGCTGGAGGTTTGTTCCCCCACTGATCATTTTTTTCCCCAGGCTGAGGGGTTGCACTACCTCTATTTCAGAGACGTGTTTTGTTTTTTTCCCCACCACCTGCATCTTCAGTTCTGCAATTTCAGCTTCCAGTAAGTGGATAACTTCCTCATAGTCCTGCTCAGCACTGTGAGCCTGTCTCTGCACCACCTCTGCCATCTGCAGCTTGCTGTGGAGTGTTTGGTTCTCTGAGAGGAACCCCAGGGCTTTCTGGAAGGAGCAGATTTAGAAGAGAAGAGCAGATTTAGACTGAATGTTATGAAAAAGTTCTTTCCCATGAGGGCAGTGGAAAAATGGCACAGGTTGCCCAGGGAGGTGGTTGAGGCCTCATCCCTGGAGATGTTCAAGGTGAGGCTTGAGGAGGCTCTGAGCACCCTGATGTGGTTGAGGGTGTCCCTGCTGACTGCAGGGGGTTGGACTGGATGAGCTTTAGAGGTCCCTTCCAACCCAACTTATTCTATGATGATTCTATTAGTGGGAAATTCCAGTCAATGCACCCCAGCCATCAAACCCACCCATCTCTCCACTAACCTGGTTCAGCATCTGAAGCTCCTCTTCCATTGACTTCTTGCTGTTCTCCACCTCCTTCAGGAGAGACTAGGAAAAATATTTTCCCTGGATTAGAACCAACAAGTGATAGGACGTTCTCTAGAAGGTGCCCTGGTCTTGTAGCCCCTACCCACTGGAATAATATTTTAAAGAAGCAGTTAAATAGTATCTTACAGCCTGCAGAAATTCACCTGGGTGCTGCCACAGTGCTAATAACCATGCAGCTGGGTCAGGCTGGGAGGAAAGGCAGGGATGCTGTTACTCACCAACTGAAATTATTTGTGATAGACACTTGTATTTTTAAATATACCAGCTCAGGGCTGAAAAGGGACTGCATACTTCCAGCACAAACAAGTTTTACATTTGAGGTTAAGAGTGAGAAAGAGGCAATTAAGTAGAGGGGGTGAGAGTTTTCATTTGTGTTGAGGAATGCACAGAATGCCAACGGGTGACTCCTGAAGAGGGACAAGCCACACCATCCCTCTCCTGCATGACTACAGCCAAGAAATGTGCTCAGAGGAGAGGCCCCACCTTTAGCCTTCGGACTTCTTGCCTCAGATCCACCATTTCCAGCTGCAGCTGCTCCAGCTCCTCGTTGCCATTACAGTTGAGAGAGTCAAAGACCTGCGGGGCAGAGGGACAGACAGCATCATGCACCACTCAGGCTTTGCCAAAATTGTGGGGCTGTATGGCAGTCAGATTGTTTTCCATACCCTGAATAACGATGAATCACAACCACTTTGAAAAGGAGTCAGCAGTTTGATGCAACAGAATAAAATAGGCACATTAAATAATTCAATTGCAGGTTGGGCTTCCTCCCCCCACACACACACTCCAAAGGATTTTTCTCTCTGATCCCTGCCGTAGCTGGAATAGCTGTGCCACATGAAACTTTCATTTTGTAAAAGATAAAATTAGTCAGAATTGATTAATTATGGCTAATTTTCCTTCTGCAACACTGCCAGGCTACTTCTTTCATATCATCCCACATTGTTATTTCCTTATTGAAAATGAGAACTTTGAGGCCTCCTACAGAATTTCCTATAATCAAAATGATTAGTGCACAGTTCTGTCTTCTCTTTTGAACTCTAGAACACCAAGAAAACAATAATTTAGCTCTTTCCATCTCTGAATTTAATGTATTTCCCATAGAATATTCATGGATTCAATAGAGAGGAGCTTTGGACTGACCGAGGAGTGAAAAGCTGATGTATCCAGCAAATTGGTCACTTCATGCTGAGTGAAGAGCATGGAGCTGGAATCCAGACCAGCCTCATCCAGCTCCTCTGGCACCAGATCCCTGAGTGCTTGGAGAACATCTGAAAGAGAGAATCAGTTTTTAAAGGGCTAAAACATGGTGTATTAGGAGAAAATCCCACCCATTTGGGGGACATCTGCTGCCAGCCAAACAGAGCAGGTCTGGAGATGCCAGGCAGTCTTTCTCTAACACTCCTGGGCTCTTCATCAATCCCATCAAACTTAAATAAGATGCTGGCAGTCTTTACCAAACTTTTGTTTCTCATCAAACTGAAAAAAATTAAACTTTTAAAATCCTAAAAGTCCCCTCTAGATATTTTCACAGTGGAGTTTTCATTATTGTGGCTAAAAATTCTGGCATTTCTCATCCTGCTGATTTAAACAAAAACAAAAATCCCAAACCAGCTCTGTGAGTTAGAAGAAATGTTAAATTGACAAGTCTGAAAATCCAGATCCATTTTGTCAAGGGCCATGTGGGACAGACAGGAGCTGGCATAGAGGGGGGCAGGTGACACTGGGTGGAGGGGCACAGTGGAATGAAGGGTCCCAGCCCCTCCTGTCCTCAGCCCATGGGCTGCAGTTGGATCCTGAGGCCTCCCACAAGAACAGCATCTTTACTGCCAGCATATTTCCCAAATACTCCTAAATCATCAGGGTTTGTTTTTATCACCAGAAACTACAAAGCTGGTTGCTCCTGGGAGAGACACGTGGTGATGTGATGTGATGTGATGTCCCATCACTCACTGCACAAAAAACCTCCATCCAAGAGGTGTGGGCTTTGCAAGGCTGTTCTTTCTGGTGGGGATGTTGCTGATGGCTTTGAATTTTTGCAAAAAAAAACCCCCAAGCTTCTGGGGAGCAGAAGCAGCTTCTGGCTGGTGACAGAAAGTAGAGCAGGCTTTTATTTTCTGACCAGCTCTTGCTAGGAAGCTGGAGTCTTACAGCAAATGAGCACTCACACTGTCTCCTTTTATTCTGATTTTACATGTGCTCCTACCAAATTTGACCAGCTTTCATTTATTCTGATTTTACGTGTGCTCCTGCCAAATTTGACCAACTTTCTTTTATTCTGATTTTACCTTTTTATATCTGCAACTCTTTGTAATTGTTTTGAGGCTACCTCGATAGCCAGCCAGGTGTCTTTGCTGCCACTTTTCAGCCTCTCTTCTTTCTCAGCCTCCAGTGAAACCTCCAGGAAATGGTTGAAATAGTTGATTTTAAAGGTCTGTATCAACCAAAATGATTTTATGGTTCTAGGAAGAAGCCCCTCCCTGGCAGAGCTGCCCTCTCACCTCCGTAGGCCACCGTCCCCTGGGAGTCTGTGGTCAGGCTTTGCCGTAACTGTCTCTTCTTCTCCTCACTCACAGCCAGACCAAGATACTGCAGAACCTGGAGCAGAAACAGTGAGCCTTTAGAAAGAAAAATACTGGCAAAGCAAGCCTGTGAGGTAAGGTGCTGGGGACACACACGTGGGGCTGGGTTTTCTCCTGGAAGTGCCTCTCCAGGCAGCATCTCCCGAAGGAGAAGGCTTGGGTTGGGTTTCCAGTCTCTTCCTTCCCTCCCCATGTAGAAAAATGCTTGTTCCTGAAGATGAGGACATATTCACACCCCTCCAAGGATATTTTATAGAGACTGCAAGCAGATTTACAGCTATGAGGAACTGTCAGGAGCTTCAGCAAAAGCTGGTAGGGCTGTAGCAAGGCCCAGCTGCCACCAGATCAGCTCTTTCTCTTCCTGCCCAGGAACTGGATTTGGAACAGAGAACATAAAAGCTATTCAGAGTATTTCCTGTGGCATTTTGCTTCTCCACTGCACCTTTTCCTCTCTCATTACACCTGATGTCTTCTACTGATTTTTACCAGTTCAACCCCAGAGCCTCACACACAATCATATGAGCATTTGCAAACCCCACTCCACTCCTGGTGGCAAGGAGTAGGAGCTTTCAAAAGATAAAGTCAAGTGCAGCAGACCCTGGGAAAGATCCACAGTTAAATACTCCCCTGTCCCAGGCTTCACCTGCAGTCTGTGCATTTCCAGCATCTCCCATGTGGTCCTCTGGGACAGAGCTAGAGATGAGTCCCCTGCTCCCTTTTGTCTCACCAGCAAACCCATGGGACCTGTCTGCTCACATGTGAGCCCTGTTTGAGTCCCACCTCCCACTCCTCTGCCCACCACCCCTACACCAGGCAGTGCTGCTGGCCACCAGGCTCTGGGATACCCTGACCCTCAGTCTGCAGGAATTGCCATCTGGCACAGAACACCCCAAAACCATCTCAGATGCATACTGGGCAGTGTGCATGTCCTGCCTTGCTGCTCATAATGCTGGCTTTTAAAAAGGAAAGCCAACCCCCCCCTTTCTCCTATGAAAGAGGAGCTGCTTTCATAGCCATGACGAGCAGAGGTCGCTGTGAAAATGCAAACCTAAATCCTGCTTTAGAAGGATTAGGAAAAAAAGTTCCTGCCTCGCTGCCCTCCTGGCAGGCCAGAGCAGCAGCTGCCGTGGGGTGGCAGCAGATGATGCTTGTGGTACCCCCCAAGTGCCAGAAGTACCCTTGGGGTGGTGGGAGATAGACCCCAAAACCAGCCTGGGGTCTCCGTGCCCTTCACCAGGATCTGGGTGAGCAAATGAGGAGATCTGCTCCCTTTGATGATGCCTGTGGAACATGTTTTCCATCAAAAGCCAAGAGGAGCAGTGGTGGTGTCTGGATCCTTGGGGAGGTATCTGGTATCTCAGCCTGTCCTCACCCACACCAGTCTGCCCTGAGCTCATCCCAGCAGCACTGGAAAGTTTGGAGGGCAGCAGCCTGAGTCTAATGCTTGACATCCAAGTGTCAGCCCAGATGCCAGGAGGAGACTTCTGGAAGTCCTCAGAGCACTGAGAAACGTCCAAGATAAGCCAAGATGTGTTTAAATGCTCCCTTGGACACACCTGGGGTGTTTCACTACACCCTCTTCTCCTTTTTTTAACTTGAAAGGCTTGACCCAACCTCCAGTAAACTGGACTGAATAGCTGAGACCCTTTTATTTCTTGGTAATAAATACAATTTGGTAGTCAACTCTCACATCTCTGTCTCAAAACCCAGGTTACTTCATGGCAGCACGTGGGGGTTGTGATGAGGACAGCACATATAATGTTCTAGAGAGTTCTGTGTAGAGTCATCATCTAACATAAGAATGTTTGGAGGACTGTGGCTGGCTCTGCACCCACATTGCTTGGGATATTTCTCTTCCCAAGGCAGCCTGGTCAGCATCCTGGGGAGATGAAAGGGAATTAAGCTGGAGCAGACTGGTCAGAGGAGGACAGTGTACATGTAATTAGAACACTGATCAAGCTTTAATCTTTGCAGACAGGCAGGATGCCTCTCTTTCACTAGTTCTATTCAGGTTTGCAGTTTTTAATCCCTCCAAAAAGCAAGAAACCCAGTGACCACCCCCGTGCTGGTACCCAGCCTGGGCCTCATGTACCTGAGGGCAATCCTGGTGAAAAGACCAAAGCTGATTCTGCTTTTCACAGAGAAACAATACAAGGAGAGCAGTCATAGAAGCTTATTGAGTTTGCCAGGTCTGTGGCAGCTGGAGGTACCATGCCAAGGGACTATTTTCTGTGTAATGTCTGAAAGGAAACCTCACTTTTAGGACAGGGACCCATTCCACTTACCAGTTCCAGTTTCCCATCCTTGATTCTGATGTGGGGATCCAGAGCTACTTTTGTTTTGGTGGCTGAAGCTGCTTTGTGATTAGATGCAGAACCAGGTGCTGAAAAGCCATAAATAAATATTAATGGAAGAACACTTGGGTAAAGGAAAGAGATAACTACAAAGTAAAATTCAGAACTCTTGTTGAATGAAATATAATGGGTGTGCAGCAGGTCAAAAGTCAAAGACCAGGATTTAATAAATCCAGTCCTGGAAGGGTCAACTAGCCCACTGTTGAAAGGATGGGATACTGGGGATACTGGGCTATTGGGATACTGAACTTGGGCTTCTGCAGGATTTAAATTGGGAAGTTTCATCCGAGGACATCAAGGACTGAAAAAAAATAAGCACTTGGAAATTTCCAGTCACAAGTTTTTGTGGTGTCTTGGGGTCTGGAGTTATGGTGATCTGGGGGAAAAATATAACCTGCCTTGATCTTCTCTAATTAATTGATGAAGTAAAACAGAAAACCAATGTTTTTTAAAATGAAGCCTTGGCTTTCACAACAATTGTGAAAAGGGGAATTGAGAGATGAAAAGTGATGTGGAAAAACATCACTGTGAGACTTTTTCCCTTCCTAACACTGCAAAAATCCTCAAACACTTTTCCCTCAGCTGGGCAGGCAGGTTTTTGGGTTTGTTTTTTTTTTTTTGGAGCCCTGTGCACTGTGGGGCAGATACGGAGGGAGAAAGAGGCAGAACTGGCAACTGTGCTGCTGAAGAAAAGCTGTCATCAGATCAGAAGTGCTGCCAACATCTGGCTTGTCACCACTGCCACAGCTGGAATAGTATGGAGCAGGAGCCCTCCAGAAAACCTTTCTTCCCCTTACAGCCAACCCTCATCCATAAGAAACCTCTACATTCCCTGGGGAATGGGCTGCAGAGGGTGGCACAGCTCAGGTGCTCCCCTGCCATCCTCCCCTGCTTGTCCTCCAGCCCTCAGCCCAGCTCAGGGAGCAAATCCCTTATGGATTTGCCCAGGGAACCATTTCTTTCTCCTGCCTGGGATATGGCCCCTGCTCCTCCTGAACATCTCCACTCTCCTGGACCAGCAGAACCCAGGCACAAGGAGGAGGCAGAGAGAAGCAGCAGGGATGCTGCACAAGCAAAAATCCCCCTAATCCAGGCATTCATCTGCTCTGCTAATGCCAGCAGCTGAGAAGTACCAAGAGGTAATAAATGGGTTTGCTGGATCGGCCACCAGCACTTTACTCTCCATGTTGAAGGGCAGAGATGTCACCCTGTGGTGCCTGGCTAATCAGGATTAGCTCCGTGGGGCTTTGCTGTCAGCTCTGGACACAGGGATATCAAGGGCACCCATCAGGCACCCACAGAGAGGCAGTCACTGGCCCAGCCTCCAAGCCTGTCTGCTGCTCTTTCAAAGCCACTCGTTGGGTTTTGTGGATGACAACAGTGAGAAAAAGCCTCCTCAGCATTTCACATTAAAAAAAAAAAATAATAATCTGTGTAATGAAATCCCTGGTTGAGTCAGGAAGGGGCTTGGTCACTGCTCTGTGCTGCATGGCCCACACAACCCAGGGCTTGGTTCTCTTCATCACCAGGAGCTCTTTCTCCGAGCAATTTCCCAGTTTGACCAACTGAGGGCAACCTTTATGCCTGTATAATGTCCAAGGTCGCTGTGTACCTTGCAGCAACCACTGACTTGACTTTTTTATACCACCCATCTCCATCCAGAAGGCAAGTGGCCTGCACTGGGACCTGCTGGGTGCAAGTCCAACATCATCTCTGCATGTGGGCAAAGAGCCTGCTGCAAAGGACCCACATGCTGAGAGTAAGAGAGGTTGGTGTCTCTGAATAAAGTGCTCCTCTGAATGCTTTAGTAAAGAATTTCACTACTATGAACAAACAAGGGCATAGTTACTACCTATTGAGTAGCTGCTACCTCTCTGCTAGTGGGCTGAGACTCATTATCAACCCATTAGATTCCACTCCAGCAGTATAAACACTGATTAAAATTCATTTCACCATTCTCAGCTCCACGAAGCCAAGGTTGTGTTTGTCACCCACCCAAAGCAAACTTGCAAGGCTCTTACCTGAGACAGTAAGCTCTGGTGGGCAAATGTCTGGTGACAAAGAAGGCACAGGAAAATGATTTTCATGTCTATTCTAGAAAAAGAAGACAAAACAGCACAGACAATGGCTAAGCAGGACCTGTCGGTGTAAATAAAGAGAAGATAGAGGAGGTTAAGGGAGAGCAACCCATCCAGCCCATAAAGAGCAAGGCACCACAGTGCAGGTGGGCCAAGACAGATTCCAGGGGTTTCACCTGGAGCACTTGGCACAGGCATGGTTCCTGAGTCACCTCCAAACCTCTGGTCACACACAGAAACCCGAGTTTGTCATTACTGTAATTGGGAGCTGCAGATGGCTTTGACCTTGCATCCACAGAGGTTCTCCCTAAGGCTCTGCATCCACCCCACCACTGATGTCCTGATTCTGACCACAGCCAGGCAAGTTATTCACCCAAAACACATAATTATCACAGGAAGGTGAGACCATTGCCCACCCTTTCTAAGTGCCAGGTAACAGCTGAACACACAAGAGGGAAAAACTGAGTCACAGGGTGGATATGGTGAGCACCACGGGGACAGCGGTCCTGTAACTGGGAACTTACAATCCTAGAATGGTTTGGGTTGGAAGGGACCTTAAAAATCACCCAGTTCCAACCACCCTGCACGGGCAGGGACACCTCCCACCAGCCCAAGCCCCATCCTCCAAGCCCCATCCAACCTGGGCTGAGACACTGCCAGGGATGGGGCAGCCACAGCTTCTCTGGGAAACCTGGGCCAGAATCTCACCAGGAGATGGAAAGAGGGACACAAGACATAGTGCTGAGGACACAGGGACAGGTAGCACAGATGCCTGAACATCCTTTCCCTGCTGGAGAAGCTAGAGCTCACTAATTGTTTCATCTTTCAGCAGCAAAGAGGAGAAAGGAGGAATTAAATTCCAGCCAGTGATGTAATTTTCTATCAATGCACAGCATGACCCATGCTCTGTGCTGAAGGCTCTAACTAACTACCCAGATATGTGTGTATGGGCTCATTTCCAGCCTGCTGCACCCATTTATTGCCAAATACATCACAATCTCACAAGCCCAGGTCTCCAGAGGGTCTGGAAAGAAAGAGCTTCTGTGAATGCTGCTTGTATGAAAGGAACATAGAGCCAGCCTTTTCTAAATGAAGTTTATGTGGAAGAGGGCAGAAGATCCACCAGGCCTTGTGTCAGCCCAGGAGAGGAGAGACAAATATGGAGCATCCAGTCGTGGGCCTAAATTATTGTGAAGGTTGAGTGGTTAAACCCCAACTCAGCGTGCCCAGCTTGTCTCTGAAAACACAACACAGAGCAAGGCTCCACGGGAAGAGGGAGCCTGGCTTATCCTTAGGCTGGTGAGGAGCAGAAATGGGCTGCTTAGGAAAGCTGTGGATTGCTCCTCGTCAGAGGTCTTTAAGAACAAAGAGTTGTTCCTGCCTTTGGGTAGGAGACCAGATCAAACTGACTCCTGAGATCCCTTCCAGCCTTATGACTGGTGCTCAATGAGATGCAGGTTGCTCTCTGTGGAAGGGTTTTGTTTTTTAAAAACCTGAGACTTCTGAAGCAGGTCTGCACGCAGGCTGTGGAGGTGAAACTCATCTCATTACCTCCTCAGAACCTTCGCTGTCTCAGACCCAAACCAGAAGAAACACTTTTTCAGCTTTAAAATATGGGAACAGGGCTACACACATCAGCATCCCAGACTTCCCACCAGCCAGGAGGAATACCATGAAAGAAGGGTTTCCCCTTCCTCAAAGAAGGGTTTTCCAAGCAAAGAAAGATCACAGGACCTATGTGCTCTTAGAACTTCAACCAACCTCTGGGGACCTCACATGGACCTTCAGCCTGCAGGAGCTCAGGCCATTTCCCACAGCCTTTGGAGGTGGTGATGGGATGTTAGGAACTGTCAGGCCAGGATGCAACCGTCCCCTCCCAGGAATAAAGGCAACTTCTGTGTTTCCCTCGTGTCTTAAACAAACAACAAACAACAAACATGCAACGTTTTAATAATAAAAGTTAAAAGAAAAAAGCACAACTCTTTTTTTTTTTTTTTTTCCCCCACAGAACTTCCATGCCCCTGGTTCTTCCTCTGAGATAATCTTGTTTCAGCCCATGGAACCTGGATCTCCACCAGGTAGCTTTGCTTGTCTGAACTTTACTTCTGGGAAGTGACAGGGGAGACCAGAATATTGGGAAGATCTGGCTACACTTCAGGGCAACCCATGCACTGAACCATCATTTAAGACTTCATTTGTTTCTTTGTTTCTCCCAGCCAAACACTGGTATGACATGAGAGATTTTTTGCCTAAGACTCAGCACCGTGATGCTGGTAGGAAACACGTTCCATGCTCACCTGAATTTGGCTTTTGCAATTATTTTTCTGGCCTCTTCATGAGTGCTGCCCACCAAAGAATCTTTATTGATAGCTATTAGTTGGTCCCCAGGGCGGAGTCGACCATCCTAAAGAAAGAAGGAGAAAATCAGAGCCTTGGAAAGGAATGTGCCCCTGCACAAAGCCTTCTCCTACAACACAAATCCTCAAACAAGTTATTAATCTATACTTAGAAAAGCTGCTTTAGAGCAGATATGACTTCTGGGAGAGTTCCCCATCACACAGAGGCTGAGGGTCCCCCCACTTACCTTGTAGCAGTCACCATCTGGCAGAAGCTCTTGAACATAAATCATGGGGCCATCAGCCCTGTTGGATCCACCACCGATTGTCAGCCCTAAGCCAGAGGATTTGGCTATGGAAATGATCTGAATTCCTGATTCAAGAGAGTAGCTGCAACAGAGAGAGATGTTGGCAGGTGACTCGAGGTGATCTGGTTTATTTTTCCCTGTTGCTGAACAAATCCTTTTGTTTTTCTTTTATTTCCATGCATGCTTCTTCTAACTTCTCCCAACCTTTTCTGCCTTGGAGTCTTTTCTTTCACCCAACCTTGGGATGAAGAGGTGAGGACTCCTGTTTCTTAACAGACATTGCTCAGTATTATGAAGGTTCCCAGAATCCCAAAACCCTGGGGAATACTCATTTGCATTTAGAAAATAAAGAGGGAAGGAACTAAATGTTTCACCAGAATATATTTGGGACTCTTGGTTTTTATAGGCTAAAACATTCCAGTGATTGATATGGTTGTTCAAATCCACTTAAATCACCAGGCAGCTGTTTGTAGAGATTGGTCAACTATGAAGCAAACACCAAAGTGAAGCTCAGGATACACAACCATGTCCTAACCAAGGTCTGGACTCAAAACCTTGTGAGATACCCCAAGAAATGAGCCCTCAAGCACTTTTATAGCAATCCCCACTACCTTGTTGTTTACTTCTGTGGCAGTGAGGACTCGTCCAGTCAAGGACATGCCACAGATGGAGCAGTGACAAGATTGGGCCCTGCTCTGGAACCAGGCTGAGAGAGTTTGGGGTGTTCAGCCTGGAGAAGAGGAGGCTGCAATGGGGAGACCTTAGAGCACCTTCCAGTGCCTGAAGGGGCTCCAGGAAAGCTGGGGAGGGACTTTGGATAAGGACCTGGAGGGATGGGACAAGGGGGAAAGGCTTCCAACTGGAAGAGAAGATCTTAGGAAGAAATTCTTTGGTGTGAGGGTGCTGAGCCCCTGGCCCAGGTTTCCCAGAGAAGCTGTGGCTGCCCCATCCCTGGCAGTGTCTCAGCCCAGGTTGGATGGGGCTTGGAGCAACCTGGGCTGGTGGGAGGTGTCCCTGCCCGTGGTGGGGTGTTGGATCTTGATGATCTTTAAGCTCCTTTCCAGCCCAAACCAGCCTGGGGCTCTATGAAATGTAGCATTAAACATCTCTGTTCAAATCAAAACATCAGACACAATCTGTGGCCAGACTGGATCCTATCTTAGTCCTGTTGCTCAGTGGAGTAGCAGAACCTCAGGTGACACCACAGTGAGAGGCCACAGCAGCCACATGTCTGAAAAGACCCGTGGCCCAAATGACACCTCTGGAGCTGAGCACCAACACTCAGCTGCAGCCAACAGTCCCTGATTTCAAACAGTTCCTGCTCCTCCCAGGACAAGACCCCTGAAGGGACCTGGGACTGGCACGGAAACCAGAAAAACGTGGCACAGTGTGGCAGCACTGAGTGGGGAGGCCACCAAGGCAGGTTCCATGGCAGCCTGGAGTGGGTTAACAGCAGAGCCAGGGTGTTGAGCTTGCCCACTCCAGCTGCCAAGGAGATGAGCTGGCTTCTCCTCTCTAAGGGTTTCTCACTCCACGCAAGCAGCTTAAACCTCTGGTGCCAAATATTTGTCCTCTGCAAATCCCTAATAAAGAGCTGGTATTTAGCAAGAGGATTTACTGGTTCTGCAGTGAGGTCTGATTCTCCTTACCAGTGACTTGGCTTGTTTACACTGGCAAAGAAAGGGAAGCTGCAAGCCCTGGGGAGGAAAAGTCCCAATTCCATGGCTGTGGAACACCCTTCAAGTTGTCCCTCTTGAGAAGGGCAACCCCCAGCACCCTGGAGATGAGACTACAGAAAAACAAGCTCTGCCTGTCTCAACCTCTGATCCTGTGAAATATGAAAGGGACAAGATGACCACATGAAAACAGATGCTCCAGGAGATGCTCTGGAGACAAAAGGATGTGGTGTCTGCAGGCAACCACTGCTGTCACCAAATCAAAGGGTGCCAGGAGTGTTTGCACCAAGAGGGCAGCTGCATGATGTCAGCAGACCAGAAGCAGGGCAGTAGAAAACATGCTCCTGAAACACCTCCTGCAAGCACCACTGGGCTCATGGAAACACTCCACTTGTGGCATGGTTTGTAGAGGTGGATGTGCAAGGTTCCCTCAGCTTCCCCTGGTCCTCAGGGTGGGGGGGGGACACTGAGTGGGACAAGGGATGAGGAGCAGTCACATTGCAGAGTGCTTCAGATTGTCAGCTCTTGTGCACAGGCTGATTTGGTTGTTCAAATCCACTTAAATCACCAGGCAGCAGTTTATAGAGATTGGTCAGCTATGAAGCAAACATCAAAGTGAAGCTCAGGATACACAACCATGTCCTAACCAAGGTCTGGACCCAAAACCTTGTGAGATACCCCAAGAAACGAGCCCTTAAACACCTTTATAGCAATGACCTTTATAGCACCATGACGAGCCGCCAAGATGCCACCACCACGAGGACTTCCAGAAGATGCTGTGGTCTCCTAGGCACAGAGTGAGATAGGAGACACAGGGAGGCACTGGCACAAACACAGGCACTGCAAACATTCCCTGGATCAGCCCCTAGGACAGCATTAGATCTTTGGTGGCATCTTCATGACTGAGGAGGGGACAGGCTTTTGGGGGCCACCCAGTGTGACCCATACGTACTGTGCATGAGGGGGGTGCTGTGGGTTCCCAAGGCAGGGGACGTGGGAGGTGGCAGGGCTCAGCAGGAGGGGGCTCTGGGAGCGTGAAGAGGAGCCAGAGGATGTGCTTTCCAGGTATCGACCTGCATGGCAAAGTCACAGTCAGTCCAGGGAACACAAACCCTCCAAGTGTCACCCTCCTCCCCTGCTCTGCCACCAGAGCTGGCACCATTTGCCAAGATTTTTGAGAAGAAAACCCAGTGTGGTAGCTAAAGCCATGAATGTATTGCTCCTGGAGAGGAAACCTTCAGCCTTCTCAGCACCATTCCAATGGGGGGCTGTCACCCCAAGGTACCTCTGTCATGGGGAAATGGTTGGCAGCCCTCTGCCAAGCCAGAGGGACACTTTCTTTCTCCATGCCCAGGGGATCTGAGCAACCAGCCCCTGGTTTAGGTTAACCTCGTTGTGTCTCACTAAACATTCCTGGTTTGTGCTGGGATTACCCACCCAGCATGTTGGTCAAGCAGAGTCTGGGGGGCTGAGAAGTGGTGAGGACCCCAACTCAGTTCTTGCTTCATCCTTGCTCTATGCCCAAGCTGAGCTTCTCATCCATCAAACCTCCCCCCAGACACCTACACAAAACAAAACTCCTTCCTAATAACATCAGAATGAAGAAAACTCCCTGGGCAGAGAGAAGGGCCCTTGGTTTCACCCAGAAACTATGCTGAGCTACTCACTGCTGCTGTGCAGGACTGGGGAGCTCCGTGCTGAGCCTGTGTTGCTCTGGGAGCCAAACTTCTCCAGTAGCTCAGCAAACTCTCTCCTGGAAAGTAAAACAAGGCATGGTCAGCTGTGGCACAGAGCTATAAGACATGGCTATAAGACAAGAGGTGCTCTGGTGGCTTACAACCACATTTATAGGGCTGATGGGGAGCAGACAGAGGGTACGGTCACTTCCGTGAGAGATTTCACTTGTGAAATCCCCCTTGTGAGAGATTTAAGGGTGAAAATCAGAAGGGTTTGGCAGTGAATTCAAGGAGGGGGAGGAAAGGCAGCATGCAAACATTGAGCAGGATCCCTCTCTCTCTCTCCTGAGGTAACCCTTCTGCTTCCCACATCACCTCTTTGCAATGCAATCTCATCCACAACACCCCCTGGGAAGCTCCCGTGCTGCCCAAGCCCCTTCATTAATGTTTTGCTTCCAGGTTGAGCCTGACCACCATACAACTACCCCAGTGTGTGGAGTCCTAGATGAGCTGTAACTACCTGTACACAACAGGTGAATTGCTTCATGACCTTCCTTTTCCCAGCTCAATCACATGGAATTTCTAATCTCCACTAAGAACCACCATTAACCGTGTTTACCAGCTCCTGCATAATTTCTGTAACCCTTATTTGAGCTCCTGGGAGCCTCTCCCATCCTTCTGGGGCTGCCAAGCACCAGCATCCCATGCCCACATGTCCTGGCCCACTGTGCAACGTGGTTCCCAGGACTGTGCTGTCCCTCTGCACCCTCCTCCTGTCATAACCCAACTCTTCCGGATCAATCCGACCTTTGGAGAGAGAAAAAGGCCTCAGGGATGTCTAATTTCTCCCAGGTGTTATTAAATAAGCAGGCAGGCCATGGGGAGAGACCCTGTGTCATCTCTGTGGCCACAATAGCCAGGTTGGGTGCTGGCTTTGAAGGGATCCCCATGGGAAGGAGCCTGCCTGACGCTACAGCCACAGGACAAACCTGGTTATGAGTGAGTAGCTCTGACACCTGACAGTCAGACAAGGACAAGACATAAACCTGTAGGAAACCAGCCACAGAGAAGTTTCCTCAGTGGGGAGACTCCTCTTCTGCCCGAGCAGACGTTGTGTCATCTGGGTATTTTACCAGCACAGATATTATACATTATTGGCTAGATTAGAGCAACAATATTAAATGATGAATTAATCATCAGCACCTTAGGTCCCTGCTGGAATTGCTCTCAGTAATTTACATCTTCCCATTAAAAAACAGCTCGTTAACAAGCTTAAAAAAAACCCAGGGCCTGCCTTATCTCTTATTGCTATCAAATATATGCCTGCTCCAATCCATTTAATGGTGATTTGAAATCCAAGTGTCACACAATACTTAGGGGAGTTCTTTGGTGAATCCCAGTATTTTGTTTCCACACTTTTCTTAATCAACTCAACCCACAACCTTAACAAACCCAACTGCGTTCAGAAGCCTTCCCCAAAACTGCTCCAACAAGGAGTTTCATAGTGTTAGACACTGAAATTGATGGAAAAGAACTGAGAAAGCAGAAAAACAACTCCAGCAGCAGGACAACTCTTTGCTGTTCTGTGCTGGGATCTTGGCTAGAGCTGACCTAGGGAGGATTTTTGCCCACTTTCCAGTAAAGCTTTTGTATGAGGTTGGGGAGGACTCCAGGTTGTGGAGTCTCCTTTTCTGGAGACATTCCAAGCCCACCTGGATGTGTTCCTCTGTGACCTGCTGTAGGTGACCCTGCTTTGGCAGGGCTGGTTGGACTGGATGATCTCTCGAGGTCCCTTCCAAGCCCTAACTTCCTAGGATTCAATGATTTCTAGAAGTGATTCCCTTCCATTTCACTGGTAACTGATGCACTGGTGGCCTCATCCCCCCACGGCCTCTTGCAACACAGCTCTAACCTGCTGGAGGGGACCCAGTGGTTATCAAACCATCAGCAGTTGGATTCTTCTTCTGGTCCAGGTGTTTCTGTGGGCACTATTGTTCCATTTTCCTCAGATAATAATAATCCATCAGAGCACAGAACAGGTTATGACCTTGAAACAATGGCTAAAAAACTCTTAGCCAAGGCAAATGCAACCAGTTGGGCAGCTCTGAGGCTCTCCAAACCCCGCTGAGCAACCTCACGCCCATCACCCCCATCCCTGCTGTCAACCTCTGTTCTAAGCAGGGGCATGTGTGACTTGAGCATGCTTTGTTGTTGTTTATTCCATCTACAAAAAGACTATTTATCATTATTTGGTTAGGAGCCTGAGCAACCAGCTCAGAGCCCAGGGCTGCCTCGCAAGGCTGGGTCCAGCCCAGCCGTGTGCTGCAGGGATGAGGTGACTCAAAGCCATGTCATGGGTGACTGTCCCACTCCCCGCTTTATTGGGCAACCCTGCAAGCCCTGGTTCCACCAAGAACATAAACACATGACTAACCTGAAGCACTCTCTTATCCCAGCAGCAAGAAACACACTTTCAGGTGGCAGAGTTAATTTTGTGCTCGGTGCCAGATTTGAAGGAATTTGCAAGCAAGCAGATGATGCCCAAACATTGCTGATTATTTGATGCTGCAGGAATGTCAGCAGGTCTTGCTTTGCGCTTTCAGACACCAAGAGCCTTCAGAAGATGTCTTTAATATTTAAAATTTGACCCTTACTAAAACATTTCAAGCAGGCAGGTGCGGGCAGGACTGAAATGCCCAGCTTTATTAACAGAAATAAAATCACTGCTTTGTATGAGGTGGAAAGTTCACCTTAGCAATCCCTTCTCCAGCTCTTTTTTATTAAGTTACAGATGTTTGAGGTCTGGAGGATCCCCGTAATAGAGCTGAGACCTTCAGCAGCCCATTGTGTGGGGTGGGATAAGGGTTTTGCCAGCAGCAACCAGCTGTGGGCTGACTTTGCTACAGATTAAGCAGGAGGGGGTCAATCTTCCTGCAGAATATTGTTGGTTTATCTCATAATACCTTTTTTTCCCTGCCCTTTTGTTCTCAGGAGAACAAAAAGCTGAATCAAAGGTTATGGGCAAAACCTCTGCTCTGCACCACAGCTGGGGAGGAAGAAGGGGTCTGGGAACACCAAAGAGATTATTATCATCTCACAAAAAAGCCTGCAGGTCAGTGGGAACCCTGAGCCAAAAGCACCCCCAAAAGCCTTATTTTCTGGTGTCCAGCTGGGAGAAGCTGCAGCATTTCCAGCACATGGTGCCCCTGCTGAGCTTTGCTTTTTGCTGAATGCCTGGGAGCAGTGACATGCCCAGATGTCATCCCCACTGGAGATTTCACAGATGACTCTGTGAAAAGGTGTCCCAATGACCCTGGGATACCCGGGGCTTGCAAGAATCAACCCCAGTTGACTTCCAGTTTAACACCAAGAGCTCAAACCACTCCGTGGGCTGAGCTGCTGCTGGCACCTGCAGGGCTGGCAGGAAAATAGGGATTATTTTGCCCTCCCAGCCAGGCTGGGCATGAACTCTACCTGCAGCCTCTCTGCTCCTCCTGGGCTATCGAATTACATCAAGCAGGGATTTGCAGAAAAGCAGACAGCTTTCCTGATGGCTTCTTGTGCAACGTGGGGATGCTGCAATCCCCCGGCTGGCTGTGGAGGTGCAATGCATTTTGCATTTTATCACAGGAGGCCGAGGAGGGAGAGCAGGAACAGGCTTTCTCACCATCAAGAAACCTGAAAGACCAGGCTGCTATCTGTACCCAAGCAGAGAAACAAGGAACTATTGCAACTTCCAGGTGGAAAAAGGGATAAACAATAGTTATGTGTGTGCAATAAAATGAAATGCATTAGCTAAAGGTGAGCAGGGATGAAAATCAGCTCCAACAGTCACCCAAACCCAGCGTGTCCAGCTCGAAATCTGAATTTTTTTTGCTTTCAGCCCTGGCATTAGTGCTGCTCTCTGCAGCATGGCTGATGGGACAGGCTGAAAACATGCAGCTGATACACGCCAGGACTGAGCTGCACTGAGAGCACAGGTAATTTGGGCCTATAATTAACTCCAGGGACAAATAATAGCGTTTATGAGTCAAATTTGCCCCAGGGCAACCACAACAAAATGCTACTCAGCTGAGTCATTGGGAAAATTGGCAGGCAGGCTGAATTGTAGCCCAGACTCAGAGCCAGGACGTTTCCTCCTCCAGCACTCAGGGCTGATGAATCACAGAATGTGAGACTGGTTTGAGCTGGAAGGGACCTTAAAGCTCATCCAGTGCCACCCCCTGCATGGGCAGGGACTCCTCCCACCAGCCCAGGTTGCTCCAAGCCCCATCCAACCTGACCTGGAATGTTTCCAGGGATGGGGCAGCCACAGCTTCTCTGGGAAACCAGGGCCAGGGGCTCAGCACCCTCACACCAAAGAATTCCTTCTTATTGTCCAACACAAATCTCCTCTCTTCCAGCTTTAAACCCTTCCCCCTCATCCCATCCCTCCAGATCCTTGTCTAAAGTCCCTCCCCAGCTTTCCTGGAGCCCCTTCAGGCACTGGAAGATGCTCTAAAGTTTTCCCTTCCCTCCTCTCCTCTTTCTCTTTCCCTGTCCCTATTGTTGGGCAGCATGAGGATGTCCTCAGCTCCTGGCAGTTCCCAGGGCAGCAGCAGCACCCTGGCTGTCACCTCCAGAGCTGCCAGTCCCAGGGAGGTCCCAGAGCCCATTGTAAGCCAGACAGAAAGTTTGGCTGCCTGCTTCCCCCATGCTCAAGACTGAAAATATAGTAAGGCATCAGTATAAAAAAAAAAAAAAAAAAAAACAAAACTAAGGAAAGAAAAAACAAACTAAACCAAAAAAAAACAAATGAGAGAGCAGAAAAATCCTTCTGCCACAGTCCTTAATCCTGGAGATACGTATTGGTGTATTAAACAGTTTGGGAGATGATTACGTAAGTGAAATCTCTGCAAATCTTTAATAAAAATAAAAATAATAAAAAACCCAACAAAATAAACTGATTACTTCCCAACTCTCCTGCCAGCTAACCTTGCACTGATTGAAACCAGATAACCAACAGCAAACAGAGGCCAAATAAATTGCTCTGAGTTTCCTGGCCTTGTCCCCCTGGGTGGGTTGAGGGGCAGCTGCACGGAGGAGCTGGAGCTGCTGACAAAGCCAGAGGGGGAGATATTGGGATATTTGAGGAAACATCTGCTGCAATTTAAGATATTAGGAGGCACATCAAGTGCCTGAACAGCTTGGGACAGATCAGTGTGGGTGGAGGCAGAAACTTTGCTCTGGGGGCTCAGATGGCTGCAGGGACCCAGCCCATCCCTGGACACTGCCACTAGGAGAGGGGACAGCAGGAGCCACAGTGCCACTTCCACCCCCCCAGCACAGAGCTGGGACCAAACCAGAGTCAAACACCTGAGGAAAGCTCTGCTGAACTCCTCACTTCACTCACTGCTTCCTCAGCAGCTGCTCAAAGACTTGCAGTTCTTTAGCCCCAGACTGGTTTGGGTTGGAAGGGACCTTAAAGACCATTTAATTCCAACCCTCCTGCCATGCCCAGGGACACCTCCCACCAGCCCAGGTTGCTCCAAGCCCCATCCAACCTGGGCTGAGACACTGCCAGGGATGGGGCAGCCACAGCTTCTCTGGGAAACCTGGGACAGGGGCTCAGCACCCTCACACCAAACAATTTCTCCCTCAGATCTCATCTCAATCTCCCCTTTTTAGCTGGAAACTCTTCCCCCCTCATCCCATCCCTCCAGGCTCTTGTCCCAAGTCCCTCCCCAGCTTTCCTGGAGCTCCTTCAGGCACTGGAAGGTGCTCTAAGGTCTCCCCATTGTAGCCTTCTCTTCTCCAGGCTGAACACCCCCAACTCTCTCAGCCTGGTTCCATGGCAGAGCTGCTCCAGCCCTCCCATCATCTCCATCATCTCCTCTGGGAGTTGCTATAATTATTTGAGCATATATAATAAGCTATTTCCACTGGAAGAGCAGAACAGAGGCAGGGAAAAGCAGTGTGTCATTACCAGCAAATAATTCTTCTGCCAGAACATAACCCTTCCCCAAAGAGGTTCATCCCTGTCATTACAACACTTGCTCTGTTCTGCTGAGGCCACAGCTGCTGATGGAGAAAGAATTGAAACCATCACCTCTGATATTAAGGGGATGAGGGTGCATTGAGCAAACAACCCTGGGATGTTCAGCCACCCACAGGTTGTGCAAAGCTTGGGTGCCACCAGCTCACAGAGATGGGTCCTGGGGCACCACACGTTTCCAGCTTTGGTTTTGTCCAAGGGGGAGAGGATGCGCCAGCACCCTGTGCACATTGCCCCACATCTCCAAGGGGGTGCAAGCAAAGGGCAGCACTTCATTGTCCCACACAGCTGAAATCCAGCTCAAACAAAACTGAACTATTTTCTTCTCCTTTTAGATTCTCCAAGCCTCCAGAGGTTAAGGTTTTCAAATGATGGCAATGGGAGAGGTTCCAGGGAGAAGCTGCTCGTGCTCCCTGAGAAAGATGAATCACCCAAGGAAGGAAGACCTTAACTCAAAGGGTCTTAACTGGAAAGAGAAGATCCTACTGACCCTAGAGCCATCCCAAGCTCTGTGCAGAATATGATAAGCCATCAGGCAGCTCACACCACCCAGCAGGGCTCAGGGGGCCCCTGGGGAGCTGCCTTGGTCCTCAGTGGGGAGATTCCTGCAGAAATCTGCTCACAGCATCTTGGCTTCCTTCCCCATTACAGCTCCAACACCTTCCCACCAGTGATCAGCTTATCAAAGACCCTTTGCCACCTTCCCCACCGGCCTGGTGAGCCCAAAGGCAGCCCCAGGTGCAGTGCCCATGGGTGCCAGCACCATCCAGGGCAGGGTGCCAGCCCTCACCTGGCATCATCATCCCGGGCTATCAGAAGGCGCATGTGGCTGGTGGCTGATGCTGTTCTCAGGATGTCCACAGCCCTGCAAGACAAGGACCACAACGCATCAAGGCCACCTCCACCCCAAGCTCACAGCAAACTGGGCAGAGACCCCATGGTTTGGTCAAGCAGCATCAGCAGCCAACAGGACCTTTTCTTGGGGCAGATGCCTGGGAAACAGCCCCATTGCCTGCCTTGGAAGCAGGATTGAGGGGGTGGCAGACAACTTGCAGCCTGATTATCCTCCTTGTGCAATAAATTAGAAGTCCCCAGCTGCAAAGCTGCCCCAGAAGATGCCCATGGTGATGAGAAAACACCTCCCAGCCCATCACCTCCCTTGGGAAGGTTCTGTTGCAGGAAGGACCAATTTCTGGTCCCACGTATCCATGTCCCCATAGGATTCAGGGCAAGGTGCTGGCAGAGATGTCCTTGGGGATCTCCTGCATCAAACCCAGGTTTGGTTTTCTAGAGGAACTTCTAGATTGATGCTACCCAAGCTGGCTTTCAGGAGCAGCATGGAAATGCCAGAATGCAGGTGAAGCAATGTCTCAGCATCCCCTCCGTGCTACCTGCAGCCAAAACCACTTCACAGAATTATCCAAAACCAACAAGAATGCAGAATTTCCATTTGGATATGGTACCTCTCGCTTGTAATCCCAATTAGGGAATCTCCATTGACCTCCAGGATCTGGTCTCCTGGCTGCAGGCGCCCTAGAAGAGAAAAGTAATGGATAGAAATTGCAGAAAATGCAGCTTGAAGGGACTGGGAGAGGTTGGGCAGTTCCTTCCTTTGCCCAGAGACAGGATGAAATATGCATAGGCCATTCCAAGATGCTCATCCAACCTGTTTTTCAAGGTTTTTGTCCACAGATGAAGTTTCTGCAACCTCTCCAAACAACCTATGCCAATGTCACAGGACTTCCTCTGCTGTAGGAAGTTAAGAAAGTAAAAAAAACCCAAAAAACAGGCAATAAAGCTTTTACTTAATTCAGTTTGAGGGCAGGTAGAAAACCATGAGTAGAACCTCCACCTGATTGGGATTTATTTTTCTGAATTAGCTGGAAAAAATAATGATGTAACATATTAAAAAAGCCCAAACATATATATAAATTTCTGGCTTTGTTTCTGAAAAGTGAACTTTGGGGAGCCCTGCCTAATTCCTCCTTGTTTGAAGATGTTCAGAATGAAATCAGAGGCCTACAGCAGGGCTAAGTTTGCAAAGGCATCTCCTGTCTTTGTGGAGATACAGGCAGGCACTGGAAAGGACAGGCAGCAAAGCAAAGTTCTTGGTGTGGCAGAGATGGATCTTGTTTTAAAGACACAAAACACTTGTATTTATGCAAGGTTGCTGTTGGGTATTACAGTGATTGCCACAGTTAAAAAGATGCCCCCCACACTGCTGGAAATTCTGGAATAAGCACCTGAAATGGCTTCTGCAGTAATATATAAAATAAATACACTGGGGTTTGACTTTTCTCACCCCATTTAACTCACCATCCGCATAAGCAACACCCCCTGGAAGGATCCTCTTGACATAAACTCCATATTCTTCCCCAGTGAGTTCCTTGATGCCACCAATGACCTTGATACCTGGGAGAAAGAAGGCACCCATCACACAAAGGCAGAAAAAGGCAGTTTCCACAGGCTGCTTTAGGGGGCTGCAGCTCCCAGCCCCACCTGGCACCCCTGTTCAAAGCCATTTCTGGAAACACCTCTTTCCCCATCCCTGGCAGTGTCTCAGGCCAGGTTGGATGGGGCTTGGAGCAACCTGATCTAGTGGGAGGTGCCCCTGCCCATGGCAGGGGGTTGATCTTTAAGGTCCCTTCCAACCCAAACCAGTCTGGGATGCTGTGGTCTCCTGGTCTGCACAAGCAGCAAGAGGCAACAGGATGCAGCCACTGATGCAACCTAAAGTCTGAAGGCATCTGATGGCATCTCAGAAAAGCTCAGAAAGCCACAGGCAGTGAGTAACCACCTTCCCCCTGAGTTCATCACTGATGGAGAAGGACCTGAGTGCTGTGGATGCCTCAGCCTGTGCTCCTGTCTCTGGTGAGACTTCTCCTAGGAACCATTACAAGTTCCAGGAGACTTCAAGACAGGAGAAGCTCCAGGACAAGCATCTGCCCAGCATCTGTCCAGCACCAGGTTCAATAAAACAGTGAGAGCATCTTGCTTGCCTGCCAAGCTCCAGCACCACCTCCACCACAGCCTTTGAAGCTGCCAGCAAGGCCAGAGCTGCATGTCAGGAGCTCATTATCAGTGGTTTGGGACCTGATGGAGCAGCCTGGCAGCAGGAGATGACCTTGAGTGGGGCTTCAAACCCCTCCCCAGCAGCACCTTGGCAAAGGGCTCTGATGCTGCACGAGGACAGCTTGGAGTGTAAGCTGGCTGGCAGGAAAAGGCCCCAGAGACTTATTTGTCCAGGACTCATTAAATCCTGCTTCGAAGATCCAGACTGTGGACAGAAGGATTAAAAAGCCTGACTTTAATTAACAAATCTCTCCCCAGAGCCACCGGTCAGGCATTTTGCTGCTCTGGAGAGGAGGGCACGGTGAGGACAGGAGACAGGGCAGAGAGGGGCACGGCCAGCAGGGATCCAGCTGCATCCCTGGGCCATCAGCTGCTCCTGGAAGGAGCTGGGTAGCACCAAGAGATCTCCTCCAGGGGAGCTGAGCACAGCTCTGCCCCAAAAAACAAGAGCCCTTTCTGAAACGAGCAGGAGGAAATGGGGTGGACTTGAATGGGACCTACAGGAAAGCTGGAGGGGACTTTGGACAAGGGTCTGGAGGGATGGGATGAGGGGGAAGGGTTTCAAACTGAAAGAGAGGAGATTGAGATGAGATCTTAGATAGGAATTCTTTGGTGTGAGGATGCTGAGCCCCTGGCCCAGGTTGCCCAGAGAAGCTGTGGCTGCCCCATCCCTGGCAGTGTTGAATCCCAGGTTGGATGGGGCTTGGAGCAACCTGGGCTGGTGGGAGCACTGGATAAGCTCTAAAGCCCCTTCCAACCCAACCAAGTCTCTGATTCTATGGGGGTCCCACAGAAGGAAGTCAGTTCCCCTGGAGGGGGAGGACACTGTAAGTATGGCTTAAACCAAGGTGATGGCTCAAGAACTCATCCTCCATCTTTCTTCACCCCAGAATGGGAAGTAATCAGAAATGATAAAACCCATCAGCCAAACCATGCAAAAATCTCCAGCTGAGCAGAGGCTCAGCTCTAGCATCCCCCAGCAGCCCAACAGGCCCTGCTTGCCACCAGCTCCTCTGCAGAGGTATCAAACCAATAATGACTCATTTCCCTTTTGTGTCTGCAAACCAGTTGTAATAATGGCTTAATATAGACGAAGCATCTCCAAATCCTCCTTTATCCCCCACCATGTCAGTAGAAAATCCGATCTTGTTATTAAAATAGGTGATTACTCACAGTATTGCTCCCAGACACTCCAACTTTGATGAGAGGGAAAAAAAAAACCAAAAAACCCCTGGACTTTTGACTCCCTTGTTGGCAAAGCAGGGGGGTGCTGCCTGGCTCTGCCCTCCCACCCATTGCCTCGCCCCAGAGAGGCACCAGGAGGGGCTCCTGTGGGCTGGGGAGGAGAAGGAGGAGGAGGGATGCTGGTACCAAACCCAAATCATCAAAGCTCCTGGTGGCAGCATCTCTGGGAGGCTTTCTATTTTATAAACACTTACTTCAATCAAAGTTCTATTTGGGACCCAAGGGTAGGTAAATAACGGCTCTTTAATTATCACAGCATCAAAGTCCTGGTATAATGCTTATTAAGTCATACTTAGGGCTGGATAATCTAGCCTATTTTGGATCCCTCTATTTAATCTTTCCTTTCTGGCAAAAGTTGGAGCTGATGCCTGTGTCCTTGGTATTTCCCTTGGCACAGAAGACACATTTATGGAAAAATTTCCAGGCACACATTCAGACTGCCCGAAATGGCCTTTTCTTCCAGTCCTTCACCACCCCCCAAATTTCCTCAAGACCTCTTTGAGCTTCCCCGGGTGCCTCTAATCCCTCTCCTCTTAATGCCAGTGGCGCAGTTCTCAACTTCTCAGCCTCTAATCTCACTCACTCCCTGCTCCCTCTCCCACGGGTCAAGGGGTGTCCTGGCTAATCTGGTTGTTGAGCCCAACTCCAATCATCTCCTCTGCATCCTGACCCCCGGGGCTGCCCTGCCCTGCTCCCAGCAGTCTGGAGAGGGACTGCCAGCCCTGGGCCTAAGCTACCAATGTTCAATTACATTTCCCTTAATCCTTCTGTTGATCTTGTGGCCCTGGCCAGCTTTTTTTTTTCTCTCTGGAGGAAGGGACAGATTGGAGGTGAATCGCTGGCTGCCCCATCCTAAAGAAGATGAAGGTCAAGATAATGGGATCTCAGTGTGGGGTTGTTTTTTTTTTTGAGAAATGCTTCTTAATCAGCACTTCTCTTTGATGGCTCTTCTTTAATTCAAAGTTCAGGGTTGAGGAGCCGCCAGGTAACCCCTTTGAACTTCTGCTGAGGTTCACATGTGGCTTTCCAACTAAAGCCACAGAGAAACAGACCTGGGGCCAAACGCTGACCTGCCACACCAGCACCAAGTGGGCTGATGCTGGTCTAGAGAAACTCTGCTGGGATTACACCTGCATCTGGACAGAAAAAACTCATCAAAGCACCATTTTCCCCCCCAAAAAACCCACAAATTCTGGGCAGCTACAACTACACAAGGGTCTGACCTCAGCAGAGAAGGAGAATTCCTTGTCTTGGCTTTTTCATAGAACCAGGGAATGGTTTGGGTTGGAAGGGACCTTAAAGCTCATCCAGTTCCAGCCCCCTGCATGGGCAGGGACACCTCCCACCAGCCCAGGTTGCTGAAGGCTCCATCCATCCTGGCCTGAGACACTGCCAGAGAAGGGGCATCAAGCTTCACAAAAGGATGAAGGAAGCTGATGGCTGCATTAGAAACCCCACATCATTACACCTTCCTGCATCCATAAGATGCTGTAGCCACAGACTGGGGGAAAGGAGGAGAACTGAGACCCAGCCCTGTGGCTTGCAGTGGGGCTGCAACCTCTGTGCCCTTCTTCTAGAGGTCAGTGAGAGCCCAGCCAGGCTTTTCTGGGTCTCCTCCTTTAACGAGCTAATCTAACCCAACAGCTCAAATCCCATCAACTCAACCAAATCCACCTCTGGAGATTAAAATACTGTATTCACCCAGCAAAGACATTTCCCTCAGCTCCCGTGAACCTCATGAACAGAAAGAAGAGCAGAGGAAGAGGCAACAAAGCTGTTCCTCCCCAGTTCCCATGGGCTGGAAAGAGTCAAGGATGGATCTATAATTAACCTCAGGCCTCTGGAGACCTGGGCTTGGTTCTCTGCTGAGTTTGACTTCTCAGCAGTGGTCCCAAAATGGTCACACAGAGACCTTCCTAAGGGCCCCAGAGCTGTGTTGGGGGATGGTTTAAATGTTGGGCTGGATGCTCTTATGGGTCTTTTCCCACCTAAATTACTACAGTGGGCTGCACCTGCAATTACAGCTTATGGAGGAGGGTGTCTGGTGGACCCTGAGAAATCCTGATTCAAGAATGCAATTTTTAATAAAGTCCATGAAAGAACACCAGTACTTATGCTCTGGATACACAGAGGTCAGCTGAGATGCTCTGCTGGTTCCTTTTGGGCTGAGTTTCACGAACCTGTGGCTATTTCTCATGTTCCAATGGAGATGAGCATCTCTTTTCCCTTTTCTTCCCTGCTTTGATGTTGAGAGCACAATGAAAGGATGTCTGACTTGCCCCATGCTCACATCCTTACCCCTGGGCCAAACTTTCCAAAAACAACTCAGGCAACCCAGTTCCCAGGAGAGCTGCAATGCCCTGTGTCACCCTGTGTCACCCGTCGGGGTGGCTTCCTGGGGCACCCTGCCTGCAGTGGGACAGGCAACTGGGAAGTGCTCGGGATATTATTTATCATTTATTTATTAAAAATTAATTAATTCAGGCAATTTTGAAAAGCCTTTTCCTGGTGCTGCTCAGAGGAGGGGCTCTGGCCCCAGGCGCAGCACCCAGCATTGCAGCTGCTCCCCCATCCACAGGGAATTAATTGGGATTTTATTTTGACTTCTCAGCTGCAAAAGGTGTTACCAGGTGCTCACAGCATTTGGGTGAGATATCAGACATAGATTTACTTATTTCTGTGCTTGGAGCAACCTGGGCTGGTGGGAATTGTCCCTGCCCATGGCAGGGGGGTGGCACCAGATGGGTTTTAAGTTCCCTCCAACCCAAACCAGTCTGGGATTCCATGATGACACGGGGAGACCCATCACAACACAGGGAGCAGGGGGATGTTGGAGCTGCCCCAGCTCCCCTCAGTGTCCCTCAGAGAGGCTCAGTACTCACCCAGCCCATTTGCACAGTTGTAGAAGTCAAAGCAATGCGCGGTCCGGTCCATCCCATACGGTCCCATGAGAGTCCTGGAAGAGAGCAAAGAAACACCTGGCTTTCAGGGGTTAAAACAAGCAGCTGCCCAACCACCATGCCCACAAGCACACCCTTCCCATCACCCTGGCTGATACCCACCAAAGGATGCAGGCACAGAGGGTGAGGAACACAGCACTGGCAAAAATCACCCTGCTCCAACCCCCCCCACACTCCCTCCCCTTGAAGTTTATACAGATAAATGAGAAAATATGTGCAGGGCTGGACATCATCCTCCCCACCCAGCAAATCTGATGGACCTGTCTGTGCTTCATTACCCCAGATTAACAGGGCTGGACAGCTGTCCAGCTCCCAGGAAATGAGATCAGAGCTCCGACCAATGTTCTGAGAATAAACCCGTTTCACAAACACAGGCAGCCTGGCATGAAGGCAGCCAGGCACCATCCTCTCCCTGGGGTTTGGAAGGCAGGAAAAGAGTCTCCATCCCTCTGCCAGGGGGTCTGGAAAAGGGGGATGCAAGGGCTGCTGAACTGCTTCAGCTCCCTGCTTGCCAGGTTGAAGGATGTTGCAAGCCAGAGGTGTTGGAAGAGCATCAAACAACCCCGAGTAACCCAACCCAACCACCCCAACGTCTCCCCCCTGAACACCCTTTGCCAAGGTGGATGTCCTAAATAAATGACACCAAAACTACCTGGCCACCTAAGACCTGGGACCACTGGGTGCTTCTCCTCTTTGGGTGGCTCATGGTGGGCATGAGGATGGGAAAACCTTGATCTGAGAAACCCAGAGAGGTGGGAGCAGGTGGGACAACAGGGCTCAGGGGCTCCCCGAACACTCCACTTGCCAGGATTGAAGTCCCAAGAGAAAAGCAGTTTATAAATCAGTACTGGATCCCAAACCTGGACACAACTGAAGAAGGGACTACACAACTGGCTCCTCTGAGGCCAATGGGATACAGGAGGGGAATAAACCTCACGGACTTCTTTTTGCAGATATCCAATCTCTCTCTCCAAGTACCAAGCTATCTGCAAAGCCAGCACCACTCATGTCTAAGATTTGAACTGGAAGCTTTTTCTTCTCATTAAAAATAATGCCCCTTGACATTCTTGCAATATTCCACATATTCAGGGCAAACACCTGATGTGTCTGGCTGCCAGAAAATGGAGCTTGAAGATGTCCCAGGAAGGCAGAGCAGCCCTGGGCTGAGACCGGTTCAATTTCCCAGCCAGGATTTTCAGAATATTTTGAGTAAATCACCGCAGAAACTCCACAGCTAGGAAGCAGAAATAGCTGAAAACAGCCTGAAACACAACATAAGGATGGAGATTTTGGAAAGCTTCAAGCCTGCTGGATACAATCACCTTTTACCCCCTACACAACGCGCAGATAGCGGAGCTTTGCTAACCCTGGAGAGCAAAAAACCCTGGAGAGCAAGGGCATAAATTCTGGAGTCCTCAGCTTTTTCTGCTCTGCCCAAGCCACCCCTGCCACCCAACCCTGGCCCTGCACAGCAGATGAGCCTTGGCTCAAGGTGGCCACTGTGTCCCCTCGGAGTCCCCCTGTACCCTTCCCCTGGATGCAGAGAGGTTACCTGCTGATGATTATGGCTCCCTTGTAGAGGATAGAGACGGTGGGCATCTTGGTGGCAGCAGCAGCCCAGCCCTGCCGGGTGCCAGCCACTCTGATTTGGCAGGAATATGTTAAAATGATGACGAAAAAAAAAAGGAAAAAAAAGGAAAAAAAAAAACAACGGGGGGGGGGGGGGGGGAGGTCGGAGGAGGAGGTCACATGGTCTCCTCCTATGCATGTTAATTCCACCCAACATTAACACAGATCGGCTGAAAAACCATCCCCAACTTTAGATTAAAGCTTACGCAAGCCAAAGCCTCCCCGGCCCCTCGCAAGCACCCGTGGGAGTGGGAGGGAGCTCCCCCACCACCCCCCAGGGGTGCTGTCACGCTCCTTCTGACCACAGTGGCATCACTAATTGCCTGCATCCCCCCCTCTGCCTCTGGGAACAACCTCTCCTGGGCTGGCTGTGTGCAGGACGTGGCTGCTTGCCAGCCCTGAAGGCTTCAAATCCGTAGCAAAGCTTTGGAGCACTCAAAGGGTCAGATTTGGGGGTTGATTATTTTGTTGTTGGTGGGGTTTTTTTTTCCCTTTTAGCATCTTTTCCAGCCCACGTTTTTTTCCTCTGGATGCAAAGCAAGTTCAGCTGGGAGATCAAAAGATGGATTTGCTTCTTCCACCCATGTCTCACCCAGACAGGGAAAGAGTTTCATGGGGATGAAACGAGGTTATCCAAGCTTGGCCAAAAAGCAGGGACAGAGCTTGAAGGAGCCACCTCAGGGCTCAGCAGGAGGAGGGCTCTGATCTTGGTGGACATTTCACTTGGTGAGAAATGAAGGGACACAATTTCCACACTCAGCATTAAGCAGATGTGTGTTTGCTTGGAGCTTGTGTGCCCCAAACCCTTCAAACCCAAATCCTTCAGCAGCCCAGCCATGGACCCACCAACCAACTACTGCCAGCATCACCCAAGCAGTGCTGCCACGTGCTGATGTAGCGTTTCACCCATGAAACAATAAAGCACCCATTTGTCTGTGGGATGGTGGAGTTAAAACCAACCCAGAGAGCCCTTAGGAAAGGGAAAGAAGGCTCAGTTTCCAAGTACATCTCCAAACCCTCAGGTCCTCAGCTCCATCCTTGGCCTTGGCAAAAGCATCCAATGCTGATGCTCCTCCTGCCACTTAAAACCTGTCTTCTTAAGAGAAAGTTTCAACAAATTAGATGAAGTTTTTGAGTTTTAAAACTTGGTCTCAGGTTTGGGAAGAATTTCTATATGTATCCCACTGGGAAAGGGGGTGGCCACATGCTCAGACTCTTCAGTAGGCTGGGATCTCACTGAGGGGCTCAGGAAATTCACCTGGAGCCCCAGGCTGGTCACCCCAAGGAACCCCCAATGAGATTTGATGTTTTTAAATAAACAGCTGAAGGAATTAAGCCCAAACTAACATTGCAGGGCTGGGCATTGCAGGAACCTGCATGGCCACCTTTCAGTTGAGTGCTAGAAAAAGGAGTATTTGTGAAACTGATTTTATTTCTTCTATGTAGAATGTGATTTTTCTTGGGAAAAAAAAAGTATTAATTAGATTTAGCCTAGAAATTAGGAATTTTTTTTATGCTGAGGTTGGTGAGACCCTGGTCCAGGTTGCCTAAGGAGGTGGTGGAGCCCCATCCCTGGCAGTGTTGAAGCCCAGGCTGGAGAGGGCTATGAGCAGCCTGATCTAAGGGGGTTGGACCTGGCTGATCCTCAAGTTCCCTTCCAACCCTGACAATTCCATGATTCTATGACACACCAGGGCCTGCTCCAACAGTGCTGATCCCCACTGCACAGCACCTGCTGGAGCTGCTGAGGAGTAAGGAGGCAAAGGGGGCTGTTAGTGGGGCTGGCTGTGCTCCTCCAGCCCATCACACCTTCTCCAAACCATCAAACTTTGAGGATGGTGACAGTGTGTGTGTCTGGGGTGACTGCAATAAACCCAACTGGTAAAATTGTTGTTCCTCATCTTGCAGGTCTGCCCTTGCCTTTCTTACCCTCTCCCATGGGTTTCCTGTTGTGGGCAATGTTGGCACCTCATCATCAACATGGGGGCAGAGAAACATTCAGCAGAAAATGCAAAATGACCTGGGAAGAGATGGCTCCAGGCTTGGCTCTGGTGAAACACACTTTCAGCTGAAAGCATGGGGTTCCATGGCTGCTCCCCCAGCCAAAGAGGTCTTTGCAGCCTGTCTGCTCAGGCAAGGTCATCTCCTGCTCACATTAAAGCCACACAAGTAAAGCAGCTGAGTCTTTGGTCTCCTCAGTTATTCCGGGCTCAACATTGGGGCTAATATCCAGGAACCAATCATAGAATTGTTTTGGTTGGAAAAGACCTTGAAGATCATCCAGTCCAACCATTCACCCAGCACTGCCAAGGCCACCACTGACCCATGGCCCTCAGCACCACAACTCCACAGCTTTGAAACCCCTCCTGGGATGGGGACTTCACCTGACAACCCTTTTTCCAGGAAGAAAACTCTGTGCCAGAGCTCCTTACCCCAGGACACCTCTGGACTTCAAAGGAGGACATTTCAGGACCACCATTGGGATCAGACATCCAGGAGCAGTTTCAGTGGGGGTGTAACACAACCCAGAAGAGTTGTGTTAATCCAGCAGCAAACCCCAAGGAGATCCAACTCACTGCTGCAGTATTATCCATGTTTTGGTCAAAGGACCTTCTGGGAAAGCCACCTTTAGGCTGCCTGTAGATAAAAAGCTCTTCTGCATGTCTTCCTGGGACTCTCTCCTGCCTCCTTTGAGGTTTGGCTCCTCCTCTCTGGGTAACTTGGCTCCAAACCTCTGCCCTCCACAATGGGACCTCTCCTTTTCCCACAGCATCCAGTCCAGGACCAAATCCTAATTCCAGTCAGGATCCTAAGCTTGGCAAAACCATGGCACAAGGATTCCAGGCCTGGGAACGAGTGGGTGACAGAAGTGCCACCAAGCCTGCAGGGAGCTTCTGTGCACAGCTTGGCAGAGGAACAGGGGCAGAGCAGGGCTGCATGTTTGGGAATTAGAGGTGGGAAGAGGTGAGGGGGGGCTTTCAGCTTTGGGAAGCAGCAAGAAAAGGTCTGAGGGGGGGGTTGGAGGGTGCAGCATTATGGTCCCTGCCTGTGTCCCAGGGCCACCCAGGTGGCATCAAGCCCTTGGCTTAATCCCCACCCAACATTTGTTTCATGACAAAGCAAAATTAGCCCAGACTAAGGAAGCATTTCCATCTGATTAGAAAGCAGAAAATGCAATTGTGTTGCTGACAGGATCAGCTCCAAAGTGGCGATAATAAATCAAACCAAATCAAGCAGCTGCTCTGGAGCAACTGCATGTGCTGTCCACAGGCCCAGCCCACCTTGTTTGCATAAATATTACCCTTGGAGCCACCTCAAAGGAGCTCATGAGATCAGGGAGATGTTCACAGACAAGTCTGAACAGAAGAGGGAACAAACAGAATCATTGCTGGTGGGAAAACCCAGCAGGTCCTGCTGTGGGGGGCACCTGGGGACCAACAGCTCCAGCACCCACCAGGGTGGCACTGGTCACACATTGATGTCTCCATACCCCACCAACACTGTGGTGCTCTTTAATCCCCTTCCTCTGGGGCAACAAAGGGGATCCCAAGGGGCCAGAGCAGATGTTCAGGTGAAGCCACTGTTGCCCATCGCGTCCTGCATGGTTGCACACCCATCCCCACCTCCCCAAGGCAAATTAGGAAGAGAAGCTCATTCAGGTGGAAGCAAGGTCATGCCTGGTCTACCAGAGGCGTTTGGGAAAATGATTTATGGCAGAGCCCCATATCCAGCACAGATTGGTGTCCCCCAACACGTGCTCCAACCCAAACCTCCCACAAAGCCACTGGAGATGGATATTAACACAATTAAATACAATCAGAGAGGAAAAGCTTCAGTGAGCTCCTTTCATTTTTGCCCCAGCAGAACCAAGTTGGCACCTCCCACGTGGGGCATCCTTCATCCCTCCTCCCATGAGGTGGGGGACCTGGGGACAGGAGCTGCAGCCCCTGTTTGGGTATCAGCTTCCACAAAGGGTTAACAGGATTAGGAACCTGCCTGTCTAAATCCCCCAGGCTGGGGATTGCACTGTTATAAACTTATTAACAGGGGATGGGTGCTGCTGGGGGCTGCAGATCCTGCCCTGCCATTCCTCTGTCCTTGGGGTCAGGTCCTCTGGGGAGCAGTGAATCAATTCAATTCCCCAAATAGGGAAAAAATGCAAGAAGGGTGGAAGGCAGTTCCCAGAGGGAATCCATAGGGAAAAAAAAGGAGGGGAGGGAAATGGCTGGGTACAGAATGATGGAAAAACAAGTTATTTGGGGGGAAGGATTTCAGAAAGTGCCACCGAGCTGGGAATGAGGCAGAGCTCAAACCCAGGCCCCGGCACGCAAACACAGGAGTAAAAACAACAGTAAAGGAGGCTCGGGCTGCACAGAGCCGGTCGTGCACCCTGATGGTGCTGGGGGTGTGCACGGCGTGGTGCAGCCACCACCCACCAGACCTGCCCCCTCCCTTCGCCGCTGTTTTATTGCCACCGCGTCCGGCAAAACTCCTGCACAAAATCCACCATCGCAAGAACACAGCTGCCTCCAGCAGCTGCTCCGCAGAGGAGCAAAACCCTTCCGGAGAGCCCCATGGGGTTTCACCAGCATCACCACCCGGTGCTGGCAGAGGCTCTGCCCTGCACCCCCATCAATCCTCCTCCCCCTCCAAACCCCGCTGATGCCGGGCGAGATCCCGGCTGGCTGCTGTTGCTGTTTGTTTATTAAATTCCTATTTTCAGACTCTAAAATTAATCTTTTAATCAGCGGCGGAGCGAGGCCGTGCTTATGGGAGGTGTTATCTCCCCACCATCTGCTCGCCGCCCGCCCAGCGCTGCCGGCACAGCGGCCACTGCCGCACGCAGGGGACAAACCCCTGGGGAAGCCCAGGACCCCCCCCCCTGCCCTATGAACTGGGGCTCTCCCCGTCCTCACCGCGTACCTCCCACCAGGCAAAGCTGAAAGATGTTCCAGCCCAACCCCCTGACACCCCGGCACATTTCTGGGGTAGAAAATGCGGTTTTGAGCGTATTTGCCATGCCAGGGGAGGGCCACGGGGCTCAGCGGCCCCTGGGATGCTGGGGGTGCATCCATCTTGACTTCCCCAGCCCTGCTGTGCACACCCTGGCCCCATAACACCAGCACCCATGGGTGGCACCAGCCTGGCAGCACCCCCCAAACCCCACCCCACAGGGTTGAGCCTGCCCTGTACCTACATCCTTCCCACCTTTCTGTGCCCAAAAAGCAGCAGGGAGACATCAGGGGAGCACCCCAAAGGTGCAGGCAGCGGTCACCCTGGGAAGCTGCCCTTGCCAGCCTGCCAGCACCCCCGAGGGGGCTGCCACCCCCCAGCCCTTGCTCCAGTGACCTACTTCAGCAGGAGATGGCTTCTGCTCCAGCAGCTGCCATGGTCCCGGTGGCTGCAGGGTGTCCCAGGCTCTCAGTCCCCAAGGAAGATGCCCGGGCTCAGCCAGCCCAAGAAAACCTCTGCTAACCCTCAGGGTGGCTCCCAGGACCCCCCACTGGCTCTGGGGCCGGCCCACTGACCCCCAGTTAATCGGCTCAAGCTGCATGCTCTGAACCCTGGCCCCGGCTGCACTGCCACCCGCTTGCTCTGCCCTACATAGACATCTGCAGCCACCCAGCACCCACCGTCCCCTCCCGGCCCTGCACTCAAGGCAAGGTCCCCGTCTGCACCCACCCGGCGGCAGCACAGGGGGGGAAGGGGAGGGCACGATCCAGAAAGGAGAACCCAGTGCTGGGGCTGCAGCAGGAGCAACAGCACCCAGGGTGGGGGCTGGGGAGGCTTTCTCCACCTCCTGCAAGCAGAATAAATTCCCTTTCTCTACCCACCCTAACCTATGACCCTGGCCTCACCTCTGCCCTCCCCCCCTCAAGGGGATGCTGCGGGACCCCCATCCCTCCAGTGCTGGGCCACCGAAGTGAAGCGAATTAACCCCCACACAAAGCCGTGGGATCACCAAACACATTGTCCCCGACACCCATTCCCAAATCCAAGGGGCTCCTGGGTCCCCACACCACATCCCCCTACCCAGCAGCCTCCTGTCCCACCTACCAGTAGATGAGTGAAAGTCCATCGAAGCGCTCCAGGTGCTGGCCAGGAGGTTGGAGGTAGGACATCATCTGGGGCCACCAGTCCCCAGGGAGCCCTCAGGGCTGTGGCAGCCACCTCCTGCCGCCTGGGGCCATGGGCTCTGAGTGGCGGTGGCCAGCAGGGCTCTGCAGCAGGTTGCCCAGCATGCTGTCCGGGCACGGCCCCGCGCCTCGGCGGCCACCTCTAATCCTGGCTGGGTGAGCATGTGATCCCCTTCTCCCGGATAAACCCCACCGGTGCTGCCAGCCCCTGACTGAGCACGCAGCCCTTGCTTCTGCTGCTGCCCAGGGTGGCTACCAGGAGGCTCATTCCAGCTGGCAGCTCCAAGCCCACCCTCCTGCCCCCAGGATCAGAGCCACACAGCCAGCGCCTATCCAAGGGCACCCATCCCACCCCTCAGCACAGACACCCAGCAGGGTGACCCCCACACCTGCCCCGTGTTTCTTAATGATGGTTAAAATCAGTAGCCATGGCTACTAATTGGTGTCACCTGCCTCAAAATACTTTTATAGCCAATAATTGCTACAGGTGGGCTGCAGTGTTGCTGATTATTGATAGAATCGGGGAAAATTCTTGCATGGGTTTTCCCCCACACCCCATTTAAGGTCATACCAACCATCCAAACGATCCTTTAGACTGTCTGGAGAGCTCTGCTGCTGGGCAGATGGAGACTGCTTGAAGGAGGAGGGGGCTCATCTGTGTGAATTATCCGGGAGCAGTGAGGTCACCACCAGCCCCACTGTGCTCCTCAGGGTCCAGCTGGGGGGGACAGGCAGGGGACAGGTTGGGCAGGCAGGTCCCTTATTGAGTGTGATGGAAAGGACACAAATGAGCACATCAACCTCCTGGGTGATGAGTTTTATTTCTCCCCATCACTCAGGGTCCCATGGGATCTCAGGATGTGCAAAATGCATCAGTCTGTCCCCATTCTGTATGGCCCAGGAAAGCCACCAGCCCCCCCACTCAGAGCACATCCTGTGCCCTATCACACTTGGGGACTAATTGTGGTAAAGTGGGTGGCAGCCCTGTGTGGTCACTGCTGCCTGAGCCAAGGTGGCCCACGGGCCTCTGGGGACTTGGTGGTGGCTGGTGGCATCTCCAGCCTGGGAACAAGTGCCCACGGGAGATAAGTTGGGACACCTCTATCCTTGGGGTCACCGTGGCTGCTTCAGCCCATGCCACCTACACTGTGACAAAGAGGAGGAGGCAAAGGACAGGCAGGTGTGGGGCCCTGTGACACCCATCAGCCACCCAGGAGGCCATGCTCGTGCTTTGGGTGACAGCCAGCAGGCAGCGTTCATCAGGTGCTAACGAGGGAGAGGGGGTGAAGAGGGGCTCAGCACCTTTGCCCAGTTGACACCAGACCCCTTTTCACTGCTGCCACAACCACCTGCCCAGGACAGCTGCCAACGCTTTGTCCCTACACACCTCCAGGGGTGCATCCCCCCCTCTCCCCTCCCTGGCCATGGGGACACCCACACCCAACCCGGTGACCCACCAGCCGGGAGTGCCGGTGTGGGGACAGCCACCCACTCCCAGGGCTGTCACAACCCAGGGCTGTCACAACCCAAGGCCGGGTGTTGCCGGGCGTGAGCCCAGGACCGGTTCTTGCTGCCGGGAGGGGCCGGGCTGGCTGCAGGGTTTGCCGAAACCGCTGGGAGCGGGTGGACGCGGGGTGCCGGGCTGCCGCGGGTGGGACCGGGCTGCCGCGGGTGGGCCCCTCCCAGTCTCACCCATCGGGATTGTCAGAGGCGG
Organism: Calypte anna; assembly: GCF_003957555.1. NCBI lineage: Eukaryota > Metazoa > Chordata > Aves > Apodiformes > Trochilidae > Calypte > Calypte anna. Next base: position 12,579,608 of record NC_044260.1, read on the forward strand.
TGTCACCCTGCTGCAGGGCAGGACAGCACCCAGGGGACGTGAGGGTGGCGAGGCTGCCCTGATCCTGCCCTGCTACCAGTGGTCCAACTCTTGGTGCCTTGGATCGTCATTTCCCCCTGCTGCTGGGGGGACCCTCCACGGATGTGTCCCCCTGCGAGCCCACAGCCCCGGGGAGGTCACAGCATCCCCTGAGCCAGGCTCATGGTGTGAATCTTGGAGCTGTGCCAGAGGGGGATGTGCTGCCTCACCATTTCCTCCCGAGTTTCCGTGCTGGAGGAAGCTGAGCATTATCTCCCTCGCCCATCAGAGGCAGCTGCCCCCGGGTGAGCTCCAGCTGCATATTTTAGACAGATGCAAAAATTACACGCCGGAAATTCCCAGCTTTTACATCACGGGCCAAAGCTTGCCATGGTGGCTTGGCCTTTTTTTCCCCTTCCGTGGGTCCTGGGGAGCCTGTGCTGGGGCAGACCCTGCCTTGGGACAGGACCACAGCCACAGGTGATGCTCCCTTGAGGGCAGTGGGACCACTGTGGTGGTTTGGGGCTGGAGGGGGGGCATGGATACCTTGAAGCATTGGTGTTCAGGAATGCAGCTCCATGCCATACAAGAGGCAGAAGGGAAACTTGGGTGCCTCCCCCAGGGAGCTGGGACACCCATCCCTCTCCATCCTTTTGTGAAATGGTAGAATAAGGACCAAGAGTAGCTGCCACCACCTCGGATGCAGCAAGCACATCACAGTTTTTAAGTCCTGTTGCCACGAGCCCCATCTTAAGGTGCTCAGCTCCTTTCTGAAAGCCATGTCTGGGGACACAGAATTGGGATGTGGCAAGGTAGGGGTGTCCCCTCGAGGTGCCTCCCACCTCTCCTTGATTCCCTCGGTGCCTGCCACTGCTTGCTGCCTACAGCTTGGCCTGGGTGGCACCAACACCCCAAAGCCACCACATCAGGGTGCTCGGATGCTCTGCTACTGACAGCTCAGCTCCTCTGTTGCATACCACACCAGAAGGATGAGGAAGGGCTGAATTTAATTTCCTCCACGCTGCATTTTCCTGCCAGATGAATCAGAGCACAGCCATCGCTCGGCATTTGTTGTGCTTGGCTTTTGCTTGGTGTTTGCTCAGTATTGAACTCCCTTGATGGCACTTGGGCTCAGACCAAGCAAATACAGCAGAAGATGCCACTTCCCTGCTGGGGCAGGAGCTTTCCAATCTCTTTTAGCTCTGCTTGAGGCGATTGCACTTATTTTATTCTATTTATTTCTTCCTTCCAGCTTCATGAAGCCCTGAGCTTGGTCCTTCAAGTCCCCGAGACCCCTTTAAAACCACAGGGGCTCACAGGCTGCAGGATGGGGCTGGAGCAGCAGGGCTGGCTGCTGCTTTCTGAGAAAAACCAGCCTCAAACGGAGCTGAGGGAGGTTTCGGTGCCCAACACAGGACAAGTTAGGAACGGGCAGAGCTGCATTCCTACGCACGTGGGAGCCAGCAGGAGGAAATGGCAGAGCAGAGGTGTTTCGGTGTCCCAGGAGCTCCCTTCCCACCCCAACGCAGGAGCCAGCAGTTCATCTGCCCTCCCCATCCCTGTCAAAAAGTCCCACCCAGAAAATAAATGAGATTTGGGGCTTTTGGTTTGTGTTCCGCCAAAGGGCTCAGCTTTTGGAAGAGAATTTTCCCAATTTTTTTTTTTTGTCTGCTCCTACACCCCCCCCCCCCATCCAAAGCTAAATTCTGAAATTCTTCAGAGTGAAATGCTGTTGAAAAGCCCCCCCAGGGCTGAGCACCCCCATGCCCAGCTCCTCTGCCTTCACATGTCCCCAGAGCCCCTCAGCACTGCAGGACACACCGGGGCATTTTGGGGTGCAGGGGGATGCTGCTGCCACCGTGCTGCCTTGACCCCCCCTCATTCCTTTGGGTTGGGCTTGTGTGGGACAGGTGGGATGGCCAAGCGCCCTGTGGAGGTAGCAAGACCCCATCTGGGACCCCTGGGCAGTGGATGGGTGGAGGCTGGAGCAGGACAAGCTCTACAGGGTGTGGGATCCATTCCAGGAAAGGGACCAGCCAGGAAAACGCAATCTCGTTGCCTGAAACGTGCTCCTCTCCCACTCCCCTCCCACGACAGCAGCTCAAGAGCTTCTTACACAGGTTAAGTCAACACTGCCACACCGCTGCCTTGGGCCAGGTGCTCACCCCCCTGGAAGGAAAGGCCCCATGAGGGGCACCCCTGGGGTTGGGCATCCCCCCAGGAGATCCCAGCTGCCCCATGGGGACCGAGGAGGTTGGTTTGCAAAATAAACACTGGGGAAAAAAAACACCAAACAACCCAAACCTAACTCCTTCCTGTCTCAGCTCCAAGCTGTGGCTCCACCTAAGAGGGGAAAACCTCAAGGCAGGTTGTGCAGTGCAATGGGAAGGTGTTGGAGCTCACAGGAGAGCTGCCAGCACCCCCAAACTGCAGTCCTCAGGTCCCCAGGAGCACGCTGAGCAATAGGGCTCTGTACAGTGCCTCTGATCCCCAGCCAAGGTAAAGGCAGAATACCTGGGCAGTTTACATAAGACATTTTTTTTCCACTACGATGGAGTTTCACACTGCCCAGCCTTTCAGCCAGCAGCTGTAATTTTGCAGCTCTCAAGGGCATTTGCACACAAAAAATGAGCCACACCAGAGATGCAGGGAGATTAGGAGGCTTAAGGCTGCAGAGCTGGCGCAGGAGATGTAATGCCCAAACCCTCTGGTTTTTGCCTGCAAAGGCATTTCATCCCTAAAGCAGCCCCTCCTCACCATCCTGAAAGGTTTAAGGAGCAAAGGATGTGTAAGGGTTCATGGAGAGAAGCTGGAAGAGGAGCACCCAGTCCTCCGAGCACCCAAGAATGTGCCATCAATGGATGTTTGGGGGAGATACAAAGGCACAAAACCCAGAAAGTGTTTCCAGAGAAAATACAGACATGCAGAACTTCACATAGTAAAATAAAAGCAGGTAGTTTGGGGCTCTCCCTCCTTGCCTCTCCTTGTTTTGGGATGGAGCCAATGGGTGGGGATGTGGGTGCTTCCAGACACGGGGATGCTCGTGGCCCAGAATGAATGGTGACACCAGGAAAATCCTTGACACCCCCCCCCAAAAAAAAATGTTCACCCTATCACCCCCAGCAGTGGATGGGTATGAGTCTCATTGTACAGTTTTAACCTGTGGGGAGTCCAGTTCCAGCAGGACCCAGCTGCCCCTGCCAGGACACTGTAACACCAGACTGGGCACAGCCATGGGCCCCTGCCAGGGTGTGAAATAAACCTCTGCTCAGCCAGAAACGTACCTGGCTGGACGAGGCCATGGCAGCCCAAAGTATTACAGGGTGATAGCCCAGCTACAAAGGGGTCTAAGCTCCATGGGACACCACCACAGGTCCCAGCCCCACCACTGAGTTGGTTTCTGGTGTCTAGTTCGCCACTGAGAAGCAGCTGGCAGAGCATGGTGAGACCACCCCATGGCCATAGAGCCTCCAGCAGCCCCCACTGTGTGCCAGTGTGCTCATCCTCACCAGGAAGCTGCCTCTCACCCCCAAAATTAGCCAGAGGGACAACACACCCTGAGGAAACCATTGCACAAGCACATGTACTCACACACTTGCCTTGTGCTGTCACCACTGTCACCAGTGTCACCCGCAGTCCCCCAGCAGCCCCCCAGCAGCCCAGGCAGGGACTGCTGGGCCCCTTCAAGAAGGTCCCTGTGGCTGGAGGGCTCTGCCCTTTTTATGGGCACTGGGGACAACTCACCCTGGAGCAGAGGTGATGGGAAGCACACAGGGGATCAGGATCAATAGGTCACAGCATGCACTGACTTGCCCCCAGAATGAAAATCAGCAGAGGATTTGGAGCTGGGGGGGAAGCTACAATCAGCCTTTCAATCCCACATGGGCACCAAATCCTGGGATAAAAAGGCTCGAGTTGGTCCTAATTGCTGCCTGCTCCCTGCCTGTGGATAGGGGAGCAAAACCTCTTAGGAGGAGGCATCCTGTTGCCTTCTTGCCACTGAGCTCACTAGAGGGAGGGAGGGGGATCCCCCTTAGCTGGGGGATTCTTCCCCCAGTGCATACAAGGGCAGCACTGGCACCAGTTCCCCAGCAGGGCTGTGGCCCCCAGGGATGGATGCAGTGGGATGAAGTGGTGATGCTCAGCACACTGGTCCCTCCTGAAGACAGAACCCCTCTGGGAGGGACTGGGGCAAAGCGGGGGGTGCAGAGGGGTGGGGAGGAGGCAGACAGCCCCCTGGTTGCCCCTCAGGGCCTGTGCCCATCACCTCTGGCCTGAGGATAGGGAGGATGGGGCTGCAGGTGCTGCTGGCCTGGGCAGAGGAATGCTCAGAGCTTCTGAACCAGCTGCAGAATCAGGCAAATCCTCCTAAAAAAACCCCAAGAAAAGCCTAGTCTGGTCCTGGGTGGGTGGTGGGAAGCATGGCAGCCCCCCAGCACAGCCAGCCCACAGGGGTCAACTGGTACCAAGGACTCTGGTGAATGGCTCTTCTCCAGGGGACTCTCACAAACTGGATCGAGTTAGAATCCCAGACTGGTTTGGGTTGGAAATAACCTTCAAGCTGGCCTCTTTCCAACCCCCTGCCATGGAGAGACACCTCCCACTAGACCAGGTGTCTCCAAGCCCCCAGATTTAAGCTGAAGATCCTAAAACCAAAGCTGTAACCTCAGCTGCCCCCGACTCTTCTGCTTCCCCTACCCCGGAGGGAGGGTGAGGGGGGATATCCCGGTTGTCCCTACACATTTTGAGGCGGGGTCCAGCCCCACCAAACTCCTCCTGGAAGCGGCGGAGCGGCGGGGGAAGATGCTGCGGGGCGGGGCGGGAGGAGGCGGGCAGGAGGCGGTGCAGCTCCATCCCCGCCTCTCGGCCCGGCCCGGTCCGGCCCGGCCCGGTGGCAGCGCAGAGGCTGCGGGGGAAGAGCAGGCGGAGGGCGCGGGGCCGGGTCCGCGATGCACTCGCTTTTTAGAAAACGCACCAAAGGGAAATACAGCCCGACCGTGCAAAAAAAGAGGTGAGTGAACCGACCACCGGGCAGCCCCTGCTCCTCCCAGCTCCAACGAGCTCCAGCATCCCGGAGCTCCCGGCCCACAGCATCCCCCTGCCTTGCGCCGGGGAAAGCCCCGAAGCCTGGGGATCCCCGGGGGTGGGAACCCCCAAAATGTGAGCACCCCCGAGGTGTCACCTCCTGTCTGAGTTGGGGCTCCATCTCCGGTGAAAGCTCTGAGGTGTTTGTCTCCAGACGCCCTGGCAGGGCAGGAGCAGGAGCAGGTACCCCTGGTTCCCAGGTGGGTGGTGGCTTAAGATCTTTTTTGGGGAAAAAGAAAAAATCCTGCTTGTCGTCATCCTTTATCCACTTGTTCCATCAGGAGTGAGTTTTCTGCCCATGGTCTTCTCTTCAGCTTTTTCTGGGGGGGTGGGGATGTGGTTGGGTTTTCCTGGTCCTTAAAAAAATCCAAACCAACCAACAAAAAAAAAAAAAAAAAAAAAATCCCGAAGCAGCATGTTGAATGTCTCGTGAAGGGGGAAAAGATGTAAAAATTCTACCTCCTGGGGAAGTCTTGGCCCCTCTGGGGACCACACGAAGCCTTGCTGCAGGTGGGAGCCTGGAGAGCAGGCAGCCCCCAGCTCCTGCCTGCACAGGGTGGGTGACACAGGGGATGTTTTTCCAATGAGATGGATGTTAGGATGGATTCAGAAGTGTGTCCTGTCTTTCCTAGAGGAGCAGCAGGAGCTCTGAAGCCCAGGGAACGGAGTAGCTGGTGCAGATTCCAGCCCGTGGTTTGTTACTCCCTCTCCAGAGGCACCTGCCCTGGTGGGTGGGCTGGGAGCAGCCACCTTGCTCCCCAAATTCCTCTTTTGGGAAGGAGACTGAGGAGCTGGCACGGGGCCTGAGGTCTCCTTAGGGACCCATTAAGGGACGAGTCAGCCCAGAAAGTGCCCAATTCTTCTGAGCTGGGGGAGCCCCTCGCTGCAGCCTGCCCAGGGGTGCAGTGCTGGGGCTTTTAGGGGAGAATTCCCTGAGAGGGGAGGGGGCTGCCCTCACACAGGGGGAGCTGCCCTGGCACTGGGAAGGCTCAGGTTTTGGGATTTGCTGATCTCCCTCAGCTGGGGACAGGTCCCCCAGCACCCCACCTTGCCCAGCAGGGCCACCCAGGCTGCTGCAGCCAGGGGCACATTCTGCTGCCAGCTCCTGCCCAGGGGAGAGCTGGCAGGAGAAGACAGGGGTGACATGGAGCTCCCTGGGGCTCAGCGGGCATCTCCCTGATGGCCCCATGGCTGCAGGATGGTGTAAATACCCCACTGCCTTTCTGGTCTTGGGGGGATGTTAGTGGAAGGCTTGAAAAAGAGAAATGCCACAGCTGGGCTGAGAACTCTGAGCAGCATCAAGAGGGTGGGAGGCAGGAGATGGACCTGCCCAGCTCCAGGTACCCTCCCTGGGATCCAGGAGCTGTGGCTGGAGCTCTGCCAGCTTCAGGCAACCTGGGCTCATACCATCCAAGGGCAACTGGGGCTGTGGGATCTGGTGTCCCCACCACTGCTCTGCCTGCCAAAACACCTCTGGAGGCTGCAAGGCCAGGCTCACATGGAGTTCTTTCCAGCCACTCTCCATCCCTCTCTCCCTACTCCTGGGCTCTCTGCATGCACCTTGGCCAAGACTCTGCTGGTGAGCCCCAAGATTTGTTAATTCCTGCATTGGAGTTTACAAACATCTGGGAACCCAGGGAACACTCCCACCGTGTGGAAAACAGCCCCACAACCATCGGGATGGGGAAGTTCCCCGGACCGGTTAAACAACTTCTTGTTGGAGAAAAGATTGGGAAGAAGCAAAGAGCTCCTGGAGCTCCGGCCCCTGCTCCGGGCGCTGCCAGCTCCCAGCCGGCTCCCGCCCAGTTTGGCTGCTAGGAAAAAAAAAACCCAAGAAAAAAACAACCCAACCAAAAACACAAGAACAACGCTGCTAAAAATCAACCGACCCGCCCCCACTGTCAACTGAGAGGGAGATTTCGACACCGTTTCCAGCCTGGCTTCATCCTGCACTTGGGCCGGGGTGCAGGGGCTGCACCTCAGCCCAGGGCTCGGTGCCAAAATGCCGCCGGTGGCCGAGCCTGCAAAGCACAAGTGACGGGGCCAGAACCCTGCACCGGTTTGGCAACTGTGTGTATGTTGTGTGTGTGTGTTGTGTGTGTGTGTGGTGTGTGTGTGGTGTGTGTGTGGTGTGTGTGTGTGTGTGGTGTGCGTGTGTTTTGTGTGCGTGTATATGTGTGCTGTGTGTGTGTGTGTTGTGTGTGTATGTATGTGTGTGTTGTGTGTGTGTGTGTATGGGTGTGGTGTATGTGCATGTATGTGTTTGTGTGGTGTGTGTGTGTGTGTGAAGCTGCTGGGACATTTCCTGCAAGCAACGAGGAGCCGGGGCTGCGAACTCAGCTGATTTATTTGGGGGTTGCCCAGGAAGCACAGTCCTGCTGCAGGTTGGAGCCTTGGGAGGAACCGCCCTGAGTCCTGGTGGCTTCTTCAGCTTTGGGACAAGCCCTTCCCAGCATGGGGACATCTCAAACAGCAGCACTGGAGAGGGTAGATGTCCATCACCTTCCATCATCTGCCCACAATCAGGACTTTTTATCCCTCTGGATGAAGGCTGCTCCCCTTCCCCAAGGTGCTCCTTGCTGGATCTCCATGTTTGGGTTTTTTTTTTTCCTGAAGAACAAATGAGCAGGACCAGAGGCCAAACATCTCCTTAGGAATGTCTGCTGCAGCTCTCACCTGGGCTTGTGGTCTCCAAGCTCTGCAGCCAGCTCTAAGCACATCAATAGGGGTGTGGGCATCTCCCTACCTTGCCTGAGGAACGTGGATGATGATGATGATGATGTTCCTGTTGTCTGGTGGACTTTCTTGCTTTGTGCTCTTTTTGCACACCCCATCCCAACAGCATAAAGCCCTGGGATTTAGCTGGGACTGGTCATGGCTGTTGTGAGGACATCATATACATGGCCCTAGAAAGGAAGGCAGAAGCCTTGAATAAGGACACAATATGGGGGAACACCATCACCCTCCTTCCCTGTCACCTCCACCAAACATTTGCCACATTTAGAAATCAGAAGGTTGGTTTCTCTCTTAGAAAGTCCAGGTTAAAAAAAAAACAACAGCTCAGCCTTGAGGAGCCAGTGCTGAAACCGAGAACATCCATCCAGGAGGGCTCCTGGAGAACCCTTAATGGTGTCAGGAGACCCAATCCAGGCTCTGCCTGGAGGGTTGGAACCCATTTCTAGAGGCTGTTTGGTCAGGCTGGAGCAAGCCTGAAGCAGCAGCCAGCAGGTGAGTCAGGAGCTGCTCTGTACTTAGAGCAGAGCAACCCTCACCAGCACCCAACCTCTCTCATTTCCATGCACATTACAATAATATCTCACCATGCAAGATAAATCTAATTGAAAGGAGCTGAACCAAGAGCAGCAACGTGGGCAGTGTGACAGCGAGTGCTCCTGAGCTTTCAACCAGATCTTCATCTCTCCCAAAGCTGAATTATCTGAGTTAGAGCCCAGCCTGGGTATCCTGTGCTCTCTCACAGTTTCACTCCAGTATTGTTACAAGCAGAAAATGATGTGGTGGGTTCTTCAGGGAGCTTTAAGGGCATTTATAGTTGTGCTGTGGTCTTCAGGATGATTCATGCCCTTTAAACCCCTGCTTGAAACTGGTCTGTGGCAGCAGGAATGTTCTGTATGAAATCTGTAAAAATGGAAATCAAATGGAGAGGGAATTGAGAGCAGCAGGAGGTGATCAGTACCCCATGTGCCATCCCCTGCATCCCACCACAGGGATGTGGTCAGCAGGACTGGGATCCATGCTCAGATCCCATCCTTGACCAACTCACTTGAAAGAGAGAGATTTTCTACCACCTGCCAGAAAGCACAAAGCCAGGTGAAAACCTGCTGACATCCTGGAGCTGCCAGCTTTGGGGAAGTTTGCTCCAAAAAGTGCTCTTATCAGTCAAGAAAACCTAATGGGAAGGGAGAAAAAAGTAGGAATAGAGAAGAAAAAAAAAACCAAACCAGTTTTCAGCAGCAAAGTTTCTGCATCACAATAATTATCATCACATCTGCCTTTTGGGACCCTCTCTTAAAAAAAAAAACAACAGAAAACTAAAAACTGGAAAAAACCAACCCACCACCCAAAAAGAAACAACAAAACCAAGGAAAAAACCTTCAAACTCAAAACAACAGAACATCACCTGAGGTCAAAGCTGTGGTACAAGGGTGAAGTGAAGCCTGCCCCAGAGCAGCTGCCTCTTCCCAGCTCCCCCAGCCACAAAAAAACCCCCACAAAAGCCCCCCTCCTGGTCCTCAGGGGAATGATCTCGGGCTCTTGGTGGCAGCACTGAAAAGAAACACCACATCTGCTGAGTGCAGCTTTTCAGGAGTGATAGAATTTTTTCCTTCCAGATCAGAAAATGCTAAAAGTTCAGCAGAAATGGCCAAGCCAGTTTTTCCAGGCTTTTTTGTTTTTTTCTTTCAAACAAAGGCTTATCTATTTAGCAGAAAAGTTTTGGATTTCCCTTCCCTCTGCCCAGAGCCTCACAGGGCCATGCCCTGGGCACCTTTGCTCTTGCCTTTCCCAGCTGAGTGATGGCCAAATCCTGCCCTCCTTCCTTCCCCAGTGCCAACTCCAGTCTGGCCATCTCCTCCTGCCTACTTTTTGTTTTGCTTTTTTTTTTTTTTTCTGGCCCCTGCAGCCGTTTGCATCCCTCAGATCAAGCTGAAGCATGGCTCTTCCCAGCAGCTTCCCAAAAGAGGCTGCAATTTTTCCTGTAAATCCCATCTGCACGCCAGGTGCCCATCAGCTCATCCTTCTCCTGCAGCTTCCTCCTCCTGGAAATGAAGTGCTGACCTCCTCCATCTCCTTGGCATGGAGATTCTGCTTTCCCAGCCTCCTGTTTGACACCCTGATGCCTGTTCTCTCTTATGAGCACTCCCCAGCTATGAGGGAGCCAGATTATTGATTAGGCTGAGCTTCCTGTGTCTGTAATATCCAAGTTGGTTGATTAAATGGCACAGAAGTGTGCAGAAATAGAGAAATAAGAGATATTTTAGTCTCTTTTATAAGATATCTCTTTCTTCTCTATGTCTGCACATTTATTAATCCTGCCTTTGAAGCAGCACTGGGGTTGGGGGGGGGGTAGGAACATTCCCATCTCCTGCCCAGGTTCCCACAGTGCCTGCAGCACAGGCTGGGGCGTGGAGGAGCAGCTCTCCTCACTCATGGATCCACCTCCCGTGGGAGGTTTTTGTGAGGTTTCCCTGGACCAAAAGCTCAGCAGGTGACAGTCACCTCAGCCAGCTCAGCCAGGGACTCTCGCAGAAACCGCAGAGGTGGAGAGATCAAACCTGTGTCAGGTTTGAGCAGCAGAGCCATGCCCAACGTTATACCTGAGCATGTCCTTGCTTGCTCCGAGCCAGCTCTGCATTTTCCTTTCCTCTGGTCACCCAGGTACTGCAGAGCCACCACCACTTTTGGGATTACCATCCCCAACCAGCCTGGCTGTCCCAGCAGCAGCGTGGCCACCGAGGATGCTCCCGGCAATGTTGGTACCTGAAGGAGAGGGTCAGGGTTAGGGTGTTGCATTCACTGTTTCCCAGCACCCAAGATCAGTTCTGCTGATGCAAAGCCAGCAGAAAGGCTGGGCAGAGGCTCCAGCTCAGCTCTGTTAGACCAGATCAGCAACAGCTCAGGAAACCAGGGCTGAAACACAGCCTGGCCACTGATCTCACTGATTTTATTTCACCCACATAATTAAGAAGCTTCAATCAAAAACAGAACTAGAAAACCCCCAGACCTCTTCTGCTTTTAGGAATGGGTTTCCCATCCAGACTTTAGATCCACCAAAACCCTGAAGATTGATCATTGGGACTGCAAAAAAAGACTAAGACTGAGGTAGGAAACGTGGAGATGTGTTGGGAAACCCTGCCAGCCCTCCTGAGCCCTGCTCAGGTCTGGCCATCACAGCAAAGCATCCCAAGCTCCCACCTGGATCAAAGCTCAGGGGGCCTCAAGTTCACCTGGGAGAGGTGAGGAAGCTCCTTTGGTGGTTGGCATGCAGGAGATGGGGCCAGCTCTGGGTAACCATCATCTGAGAACACACAGGTTGCCCAGCTTCAACTCAATTTCTCTCCACTGATTTCACCAGGCATTTTCCCTGGTTTGCAAAGGATGATGTGGTTCAGCAGAAACCCCAAAGTGGATTTTTAAAGAGCTGCTTCTACCACTGCAGCCAGATCCAGCCAGTCCTACCTCATCTCCCAGTGCACCCCTGCACCCTCCAGCTATTATTGATCAGAGAACCAGACTCAGCCTTGCAATTATTGCACAACTCACAAGGACCCTTGGGTTGCTCCTCTGCTCCTCTGCCCATTTGGGTTTTTTCTGGGGATGCAAGAGGACTGTAATTACAGCAACCCCTCACCCCTGCTCTTCAGGAGGTGCCAGGCAGTGACAGACACAAACCACCAGCCTTGTTCAGTACCTGATGAGGCAGCTTCTATAAAAAGCAAAATAAGTAAATAAATCAGTATAAATCCTGCCCATGCCAGAACAACCCAGCAACTTCCCTGGAGCTCTGAGATGCTATGAGGCTGCTGCAGCCCAGGGCAGGGTTTGAGGTAGGGAGGAACAAGCCCAGAGCTGGGTTTTGTTTTGTTTTGTTTTGTTCTGTTGCATTGAGGGTGACAGCACAAGTGGCAGGCAAGGAATGTGGCCTGAAGGTGCCAGGAGGGAGTTTGGCCAAGGTGGGTCTGGCCAAGCTTTGTCCCCAAGTGCCAGACAAGGGCACTCTGGAAAGGCAGCAAGCTGAGATGTCCCAGCTGAAGACTGCATGTGGTCCTTGAGGCCACCACACACTCTTCTTACCAACTGGGAGCTGAACACTGAGTGCCTGTGTCCAGGGAAGCCACCAAAAAGGTCAACAGCCCACGTTCACTCTCAGCTTTGGCCCATCATGCTGTGGAAGGCAGGAGGACATGTCCTGTGCTGTTCTGGAGAAGCTCACAAGGTCAATCCCTGTGGCCCATGATGGATCTGTGCTGCTGGACCTCTCAGAGCTGGGCTGATGAAGCTGCTGGATGAGGCTGTGTCCACCCAGGGACACAGGAACCCTCCACATCACCACCAAGCACGTGCTGGTGTTCCACCAGACAACCCTGCTCTCCCACTGCCAGCCCCACTCAGCCTCATCTCCTGGGATCTAGGAACAGCAATTAACACCCTATAAAGATTAATTCTACCACTAGACTGAGGTCATTAAGGCTCATTATCTCCATGCTACACTTGGGATTGAAGTGAGCCAGACCTTGGCTGAAGACTCCATGGAAAAGTGGCACAACTGGGCACAGCACAAGAGCCCCAGCCTTCAACCATGAACTTCCCCAACCCTGCCACCAGCTTTGCCACCATGAACCCCCTGCTGCAAGATTTTGGGGTGCACACCCCACTTTCTGCTCTGACCTGCAGAGCTGCAGCAGGAGACCTGTGCTCATCACCTGGCACAAGGTTCCTCTGGAGCCAGCCCTGCCACCTCTCCCTGCAGCCCAAATGACAGCAGGAATATGAAATGGTTAAAATAACCCTGGTGATGCAAAAGCTGTGTCAGGGCTCGTTCTGACTCTGCTTGATTTCAGCTGGGCACTGGGAATATTTTGGGCCAAGCCTGCACCCTGCCAGGAAAGGGAGAGGCTTGGACCAGCATCACCCTGGGAACAAAAAACAGCACCAGGCAAAAAAAAAAAAAAAACCAAAACAAAAACAGCGAAATGGACACAATCTGTGCTCTCAAGTCCCTTTATTTGGTTTAATTTGGGAAGAACTCCTTGCAAAACAAGGCCAGCCCTGCCCCTGGCATGGAGGCAGAGCAGGGACTCCAAGACAGGGCTGTGGGAGGGACACAGCCCAGGGTAGAGGCACCAGCCCCTGCCTGCATGGAGGCCAGGTCCTCTTTGCTTCTCAGGCTCCTCCATTTCTCCTTATCTCCCATTTATACTTCTTGCTCGGGACCAAGGGAAGCTCGGGTTGGCCCTAGGAGCAGGAGACACGAGGTCCCTGCCCGCCCTCCTCCTCCTGGCAGCACAAGTGTTTTGGAAAGTGTTAGAAAGGCAGCAGTGAGTCAGACACAGCTGCAGGGCTGTCAGGCTGCAGGGTTGGCCCCCCCCGGGCTATGTCCTTCTTTGGGGGGGGTGTGTGTGACAAATCTCAACCTCTTTTTTTCTCCTGCAGCATCTCCAGCAAAGAGCTGACCGAGCTCATCGAGCGCCTGCAGAAAAATGCTGACCAGGTGGAGAAAAACATCGTGGAGACTGACTCCCGGATGCAGAATGTGAGCAAAATGTGGCCTCAAGACAGCTGGAATCCCCTTTTGTCCCCCCCAGATCTCTCCTGCCACAGCATTCCCATCCCACTGCTGTCTTGTGTCCTCTCCTCAGACATATTCACGTGGAATGGGGGATACAGAATGGAGGGATGGGTGGGTTCTCCTGGGTGGTGTGGAGAAGATGGGAGGGTGGAACAGACAACAGGGGCCCAAAATCCTTCTCTGCCCCAGGCAGGGTGGCATGGTGCATCCTGAGAGGCAGCTGGGAGGGAGAAGGGGTCTGCAACACCCTCCTCTCCTCTAAAGGGTAGGATACACCCCAAAGAGATGCAACCCCCCAGCCACAGCCCTCCCTAGGGGTGAACACACCCAAGGAGACCAAAACACATCCCTGAGGGACAGCATCTTGACCATCTCTGGAGCCCTGGGGGCATGAGCAGCTCAATCAGCCTGGATATGGTTTATTTCCTCCTCCATGACCCTTTTGGGTACTATTTATTGTCCCCCCCTGGTGACATTCTTCCCAGGACCTGCACAAGATCAAGGCCTGCCAGCTGGCACAGTACAAGGAGCTGACAGCTCAGAAACTCACCGAGTCTGACAAGCTGCTCTACGTGCTGGATGGGGACGCAGCCATCGCCCGGCACATGAAGCACCCCCAGGGTGACATGATTGCAGAAGAGTGAGTACTGGAGGGGATGATGGGCTTGCTCCCTGAGCCTGGCAGACAGGGGGATGCTTCTCTAGGGGCCCAGGAAAGCTGAGGAGGGACTTTGGACAAGAGCCTGGAGTGATGGGATGAGGGGGAAGGATTTCAAACTGAAAGAGGAGGGATTGAGATGAGATTTTAGGAAGAAATTGTTTGGTGTGAGGGTGCTGAGCCCCTGGCCCAGGATGCCCAGAGAAGCTGTGGCTGCCCCATCCCTGGCAGTGTTGAAGGTCAGGTTGGGTGGGGCTTGGAGCAACCTTGGCTGGTGGGAGGTGTCCCATGACTGGATGAGCTTTAAGGTCCCTTCCAGCCCAAACCAGTCTGGGATGCTATGATATTTGTGCCCATGTGCAGGGCAGGCCACCCTCTCCCTCAGTACCAGCCTGCCCTGGGCTGGGGGATTTACTCCACGCAGGAACCTTTGCCCTCTCCTTCCCCAGTGGATTGCACAACATGGCTCCTGCCAGCCAGCCTAGCAGCACTGCCCTCACCAAGGTTTCCCAAGGACAGTTTCCCTTCCTTAAAGGGACAGGGAGAGGATCAGCTAGAGCTGGTGATGCCAGCCCATGGCCACACCCCACACCTTCATCCTTCTCTTCCTGCAGCATCCGGCAGCTGAAGGAACGAGTGGCAAACTTGCGTGTGAAGCATGACCAGATCTACAACTTCCCTCTGCAGCACATCGAGCCCCAGGTCAACTGGTCAACAGAGATCGAGGAGAAACAGGTACCAAGGGGACCATCAGTGCCACTGCCTGGCCAGCAGCACCCATGGGGGACAGGCAGGACCTCATGCGTCTCCCCATGGTGAAACGAGCTCCTGAAAACCTTCCTGGCTGGTCAGTCCTGGGAGCAGCAAACAGGAGGGGAAGGAAGTGGGGTGCTGGGTGGCAGGGAAAGGTGCAGAGGTGGTGAGACAAGGAATGGCTGCTTCAACAGCACTAAGAGAGGAAAAGCTCTGGAGGATCAGGAGGTCCTGGAGAAGAACAAGCCTGGCCTTCAGGGGATGGTCTCCTAAGGCTTAGCCTGGCTACTTACCTCCTGGGTGAGCTTGTACAAATCTCTGCCTTTTGCCATCCAAGGATGGAGATCACATCCCCTCTCCAGGCAATGTGCTCCAATGTCCCACTGTCCTCAGAGTAGAAAAGCTTCTCTTTGTACCCAGTCTGGGCTCTCCTCATTTCTCTTTATGCCTGTCATCTCCCCACCACACACCAGCAGCTCTGTGTATTCAATGATTTCCCCATACTTAGGGGAAGGATGCTGTTGGGTCCTCCCCAAAGCCTTCTCCTGCCAAGGCTGAACCAGCCTCAGCCCCTCTTCTTGGTATCTTCAGTCACCACCTGCCTTGGGCTCTGCCCTGTGGCCCTTCATCTTATCCCAGCACTACGTTCCTCCAGCCAGAAAAGGGTTAAAACCCCCAAACTCTCCTTCCCATGGTCACCATCTGGCACAGCCACCTTCACCAACAGGCTCCTGGGGCACCCACATGCTGCCCACACCAGAATCTGTCCAAACTCCATGTCCAAAAAGAGTTTTCCTAGGTCTTACCCACCCCAGCACTGACCTCCCCTTGTCTGCACCACAGGATGCACTAAACAGGAAGGGCTTTGGGACTGACCTGCCCCTGGTCAACAGTCAAGTAGAAGAGCACAACATTTTCCACAATGAAGTCATGGCCATCGGCCCTCATATCGCCAAGGAAAGCAACAAGGTCAGTTCCCCTGCCCCTCTCCCTGCTGCCCTGCAGGGTCATCCCCATCCCAAACCACTGAAGGTGAGGGAATCCCACCATCCAAGCTCCTAGGGCTTGGATTAGGCAGGGTGGTCAGCCAGATCCACACCTAACCCTGGTGCTGAGAGTCGTATACCAGCTCCAGCTTTACAGTGACATAAATCCCAGAAACCTCATGTCCCCCTCCCTCATCCAGCCCCTGCCAGACCCCCCAGTCTCCAGAGCCACCCTCCTAACTCTCACATTGCTTTTCCTTTCTCACCAGGACTTCACAAGCGAATTCCAAGCTAAATACCAGAAGCTGCTGGTAAGAGACCTCTAAAATCCTGGCAGCAGAGCCTTTGGAGAGGTCCCTTCCCAGGGTGGCCCCAACACTCCCCATCCCCAGGGGAGCCACGGAGAGGAGCACTGGGCTGAGTTCTCCCTTTCTGACCCCTCCCAGGCCACTTCCCAGCAACGGCAGCAGGATCTGACCTCCCTGCAGGACTACATGCAGCGTTGCACCAACAAGCTCTACTGGCTGGACCAGCAGGCCAAGGACAGGACCCACTATGACTGGAGTGACCTCAACCTCGACTACCCCAGCCGGCGCCGCCAGTATGAGGTCCGTGTGCTGGTCCAGAACCTGGCCCCGGGCCAGGCAGGTGTTCTGCAGTGAGGGAGGTGGGCATGGAGCTAGGGGAGCAGGCTAGGGGTTGGTGTGGGGCGGGAAAATGTCCCTTTTCCCCCCCGTGCCTCAGTTTCCCCCACTCCGTCATGAAGCGCTTCGAGGCGTGCAATGACAGCAGATGGACAATAAGGTTAATCCTTACCTCTTGCCAAAGGTAATGGAATGAGGAAGCTCGAGGGATTCCTCTTTCTTCTCTCTCTTGGCAGATGTCACATCTTTGATAACATCTGCAAGGGAAGAAAAAGCAAAAGCTGCATCACTTTTTTTGTCACTCAAGAGAGACAGGGAACTACTGGAGAGTGTCCAGTGGAGGGCAACAAGGATAACTGGGGGATTGGAGCACCTCTCTCATGAGGAAAGGCTGAGAGAGCTCGGACTCTTTAGCCTGGTGAAGAGAAGGCTGAGGGGAGACCTTGTTAATGTCTACAAATGTCTAAAGGAAGATGGAGCCAGACTCTTCTCAGTAGTTCCCAGTGACAGGATGAGGGGCAGTGGGCACAAGCTGGAGCATAGGAAGCTCCATTTAAACATAAGAAAATACTTTTTTTTACTATGAGGGTGCCAAGGCAGTGGCACAGGCTGCCCAGGGAGGGTGTGGAGTCCCCTTCTCTGGAGATACTCAAAACCCACCTGCAGCCCTGTGTGCTCTGGGTGATCTCCGTTAGTGGGGGAGTTGGATTGGATCTCTAGAGGTCCCTCTCAGTTGTGGTTTCTGTGATCACTTCTGGTCTTGTGGAGCTGCTCAAACCCTTTCAGAGTAGCTCAGTTCCAAGATGCAGCCAGGTTCCTCTCTCTTTGTGTGGGGATCAATATCTTGCCTCTCTCCACCTAGAATTTCATCCATCGGAAGCTGGAGGAGAAGGAAGAGGCCATCAATAAGCTACATGAGGATGGAGATCAGCTGCTTGCCCAGAATCACCCTGGGAAGAATGCCATTGAGGTGAGCATGAGAGGTGGGCTCCAGCTCCCTCACCTGCCCTGGTACCCAGGGTAGTCACCCAGCCCTTCTCCAGCATGGGACCTGGTGCCAGCACAACTTGTGACTTTGAATTCCTGGGATGCCAAGTAAGAAAATGTCTCCTTGACCTGCAAGTGTGTAAATACCATGGGAGCAGAAGAGATAAACTTCAAGGAGCTCTTCCCACCTTCCTCATTCCTGCAGCATTTACCCTGTGCCTACCTACAAAGGATAACTATGGTGGCAAATGCCACCTTTGGTGGCAAGATGGACATAAGGCCACAGGATTTGACACTTCCTAATACCCATCTCCATGCTCCCAGCTCGAGACTAACTCTCCAGTATCCCCATTCTAGCTTTAACCTCAGCAATTGGGTGGCTTCAGAGGCAGCCAAGGAGTTGGATGCTTAAGAGGGAAATGGGTGCTTTGTGGTGGGCACCCCTAGCACAGAGCATCCTGCCAAGGTGCACCTCCTAACCCCACAGGCTCACATTGAGGCAGTGCATGCTGACTGGAAGGAGTACCTCAACCTGCTCATCTGTGAGGAGAGCCACCTGAAGTTCATGGAGGACTTCCACAAGGTACCAGATCCCCAGTAGCATGCTCTATACCCAGCCCATAGAGTTTGGTGGGGATGCAAGAGACCCCAGCAGACATAGAAGCTCCTGCAGTTTTGGAAGCAGGGCAGAAGGATGAAGTCCTCTGCGCCTACAGGGAGTTTAAGACTTGGAGGAGCACTTTGAGCTACTAACACAAGTCATGATTCTCAAGTGGTCAAAGCATGACTTGCAGAAAGCAGCTGCTCCAATGCTGAGGTTCAAGCCCCACAAGTCTACCGTGTGGGCGTATTTGTGTGCAGGGCAACCAAGGAGCTACCACGCTCCTAAAACAAGGCTGGGGGAGGCCTCAGACTCTCCTCTCAGATTCGGAAAAGGTCCAACTGGGAAATTCCACCTGCAGAAAGCAAAGCTGTCCCCCCAGGGAGCCCTACACAAGGGCTCAGTGCCCCAGCTGAGCCAGGCAGACAGATGTCTGCTGGATAAATGGCATCCAACAGCCAGGGAGGCTCTGCCAGGAGCAGGTCTGACCAGATTCCTTTCCCACAGCCTGGGCGTGTTGATGGGCTGAGTCTGTTGCCAAAGCTGAAGGCTGGTGCCCAGCCCAGGCAGTGCCTTTTGTGGGTATCTGCCAGAATCACTGCCCCAGGGGGTGGTTTGTGTGTGTGGAAGGGCTTGGCTCTGCCTGCTCCCTGGCACTTGAGACACCATGCACATGGTGTTGTCCAAATGAAACACAACTGAGGGTGGGGAGAGGTGGGGTTTAACAGCTCTGCAGGAAATGACCATAGAATAAGCTGCTCTTGGTTGTCTTCCCCCTAGCTCTGCTGTCTTGAGTGTGGGGATGATGATTTCCTTTTCCCATGTACTTCTGAGTGCTCAGCAGCCCATCATAGCCCAGTGGTTGTCTCTTCCCTACAGCCATGAAGACCAAGGTGCTGGGGTGGGTCTGCTTCATGCTCCGGCAGGAACCTCTTTTTACAAGAGATTTTTGCCTTTCTGCAGTTTCAGAAAGACTGTAAGGATGCCCAAGAACTCTTGAAGAAGGTGGATACAGACCTGGACCAAAAATTCAGCCCAGAATTCAAGGACAGATACCAGCTTGAGTCTCTCCTCCGGGAGCTCGATGTGAGTATGGGTACAGGCAGCAGCAGGTGCCAGTGTCCCCACAGCAATGCAGGGACACCCCTGCTGGAGCAGGCATCTAACCCAGCTTCCAGGACCACACTGCTGCTTCCCTTTGCTGTGCCTTCCCTCTGCCTCTTCCTTCCCTCTGGCTAGAGATTGCCTCCCCCATAGCAACGCAATTGCTCACTGGGCTGGTTTTTATTTGTTCTTTCATTGAGCTGGCACTCGTTAAGGGCGGGAGCATAATTAGACCTGCTGCCAAAGGAGGTGGTGGAACTTGCTGTGCTGCTGAGAGTCAGGATGGGAAATCACCCACTTGGGAAGGGCTGTGCTGAGCCCAAACCCTGGCCCAGCCCGAGCCCAAGCATGCTGCAGCAGGCCCAGGCTGTGCGTGTGTCCTGGGACAGCTGACAGCTCTTCCTCAGCTCTTCCTGCCTGCTCCATCCCACACCCAAGTGGGGATACCCACTTGCATGGCTGGAAATTGAGCAGGTAACGGAGAGCTGGCTGATGGGGCTCTGGTTATAGCTCACAGCTGGGAATGGGGCTTCCAGCAGCATGGAGATGGGGACTCTACACCAGGGAATGGCTCTGGAGAGGTCACAGTGCAAACTCTTGCCATTCACAATAGGTGTCCCTCCAACCCTGATGGAGCAGCAGTATTAAACACCAGCCAGGCAGGCTGGCAGCAAAGTCTTGTGGCTTTTTTTTTTTTTTTTTAAATTGGTTGGAAACAGAAGTGCCGAGGTACTAACAGGCTGACTCCTGGTCTTACCTCTGCTGTCAGAGTGGTTCCAAAGAATGTTTATCAATATGGTGATAGGCGCTTTATATATATATATATATATATATATATATATATATATATATATAAATATGAATATAAATATAAATATCAGACAGTATCAGAGCCTCAAAACTCATGGGCACCACCCCAATTCTCAGCCTGGCTGCAAAAAGTAGGCAGGAGAATACAGGGTCACAGGAGCTGCTTTCATTCCTGTAAGCAACAAAGGACCTACAGCCTCTGTTGGTGAAAGGTCCTCCCCAGCTGGCAGAGCCTGGGGGAGCTCATTCTTCAAAACATTTCCCTATGGGTTTTGCTTCTTACCTTGTGCTAGGACCAGGAGAAGGCCTTGGACAAGTATGAGGTGGTGGTGAAGTCCCTGCAGGAGAGGAGCCAGCAGGTCCTACCCCTTCGGTACCGCCGGGAGATGCCACTCCAGCCTGTCCCTGTTGAGGCTCTCTGCGAGTATGAAAACGAGCAGGTAACATCCCCATCAGCAGCAATCTGGAGGTGCTCCTCGGGGGGGGGCTCTGGGCATGAAAGCAGCACCAGGGGATGGAGCAGGTTTTGCCAGTGCCCAAGCAGCAGCATCTCCTGCAGCAGGGCCAAGGACACGGTCATGCTCTCCCATGGGAAAAGCAGGTTTGGCAGCTCAGGAGGAATCTAGGGGAAACCTTGAGGTTCTGACAGCCCAGCTCTGTCACGTTCCCACACTCCCTGTGCTGGGATGGTGAAAATGTCCAGGTAAAAAAAATATCCAGGCAAAAAAAATATTCAGGCATGACTGATCAAAGAAACTCACCCCACTGTCACCAGCACAGCCCTGGTGGGCACATCTGCATCCTCCTGGCCCCACCTGATGGTGGTGTCCATTTATGGAGTGGGGTCTTTGCAGGCCTGAGGAGTTCACCAAAAGGGAGGGGACAGCAAAGCCACCAGACACCCCGGGAGCACAGGAACCTGGAAAAGAAGGAGGGGTTCTGGCTGACTCAGCTGCCTGCCTCTATGAAAAGTACTTGGAAAAACCTTGGAAACACCTTTTCCTCTTTGCTCTGGTGGGACAAGAGGAGACACATGGTGTCCCACCCGGCAGCTCAGGGCAGGGAGGAGCAGGCAGAGGAGTTTTTGGCAAGTGACAGACACTTGGAGAGGCAAGAGGCTTCCGAGGGAAGGGACTGGGATTGATGCTGGGTCTGTGGCTCACCTGGGGCTCAATGGGTGGTTGCTGACCTGCTGCTGTGACCCATTCCTGTCCCCCAGGGCCAGATAAACCGAGGAGCCCACTACACCCTGCAGAACAACAGCGGAGATGTTTGGGAAGTGGCAGACAGCTCAGGAGACAAGATAAGAGCTCCAGGGGTCTGCTTCATGATCCCCCCACCTGAGCCAGAAGCCATAGCTCTTGCAGACCAGTATGTGCTCCCCTGCCTGCCCTGCCAGACCCTCCTGCTGCCCCAGGCTCTTGCTTCCCCCAGCCCCACCAGCAGGGTTGACAGGGGGTTACTTCCCTAGTCCCCACAGCAGAACTGTGCCTGCTTGAAGCCTCAAGCTTCATCTAGGAGGGATTCCTGCACTCTCCCTCTTGCACACAAGGTCCCACCTGGAAAAACAGGGCCAGCTCAGAGCCACCCAGGTGCCCCCCATCTTTTTTGGGACCATCACAGCAGGGGGAGGTCCCCCTCAGCAGGCAGGTGCCTGTCTTTGCTGCCTCTCCTCATCCTCTCATCCCTCACTGCTCTGCCCCTTATGCCAATGTGGGGTGAAGGTGCCTCTCCCCCACTTACTTCACATGAGTCGAGGTCCCACAAGCCCCTCCAGAGCTGCACTGGGATGGCTGATGGGGGTGATGGAGGGGCTGAGGGCATGACTCTGACCCACTGTCCTATTCTGCAGAATTGCCCATCACTATGTGAAGGTGAAGGAGAAGACAGCCAACTGCAAGAACATCCTCCAGCAGCGCTATGAGGGCTTGAAGGAAGACAGCATTGGAGGTGAGGTTCTGGAAGGGTAGCTTGGGGCTGGCTCCTTCCCAAGCACAAAAAAGCTACTGCACCTTCAACTGAAGGTGTGGTGGCCCAGCTTAGGTGTGGGGGGGTGTTACCAAGAGGTTCCCATCTCCTAAAGGTCCTTGGGAGAAATGTTGGGCTGCAAGCAGGGCAGAGGGGGATGAGGGTTGTGCACTCACTGGTGGGATCGAGCCCGGATCCAGCTTCAACCTGCTCACTCCTTGTTATCCAGATGCTGCATCAGTCCGAGGGCGTCAGCTCCTGGCAGGGCTGGAGAAAGTGAGCAGTGACCTGGACAAGCAGGAGAAAGCAATAACAGCAAACCTGCGGCCACCGCTGGAGCAGAGCCGGGCAGTGCAAGACAGCACCGAGCGCTCCAAGGACCTGAAGGTACAGGGCTGTGGGAACAGACTGAGGGTGCCACACAGGAACAGTGCTTCCCAGGGGGTCTTCTCCAAGGTGGTCTGCACCGTGCTGAGGTGCTGGAAGTGCTCCCTGGGCCCAGGAGTGTGTGGGCATGAAGTGATATCTACAGCTTCTTCCAGTGGAAATGGGGAGCAGCCCTTTGAGCAGACTCGAAGAGGTCAAAAACCTCTGCCTTGCCTCTGGCCCAGCTTGGTCACAGGGAGGTTGAATGGGCAAAAGGTGATGGCTGCAGAGGGCAGGCTGTGAGAGAGGAGCCCTCCCTTAAGTTTTGATCCTGCCCATTTTTTTGACCACAGCAGAGCTGTTAACTTTGCCACCACCATCAGCATCTCAGAAATGAGCAGGAAAACACACATGGTCCAGGGCAGACTATCTCCTTGTGGACCTGCTCTACTAGGCTCTGGTGGCATCCTGCTCCTTTCCTCTCCTTCAGATTCCTAATTAAGCCAGGCTCCGTGCTACAAACCTCCTTTGGGTTAGGAGGAAGCTCAGGTCCTGTTACATCATCTGCCGAGGGCTGTGTCAATAAAATCCAAGTGCTACCACAAGTGAAAGCAAATTGCTCCAACTGCCTGCAGCACCTTCACACCTGGGCAAGAATTTATCCATCAGGCTGCAGAGCCCAATAGTCCATATGACTTCAGCATATTTCTGACAGGGTTAGAGCTGGTTAGGAACCACTCCCCAGGCAGAGTTTCCTTGCTAAAGGCTAGCTAGTCTGCCCCAAATGAGATGCAAGTCAACAGAAAATATCCTTTTGTCCCCTACTGGGCTGAAAAGCACCTGGTGTCAGAAGACAAGTCCTCATCCCTAGACAGCCAAGGGGCAGCTTCTTCCTAGCCCTAGTCCTAGTTAATTACAAAATCGTTTTGGTCAGAAAAGACCTTTAAAATCATCAGGTCCAGCCACAAAACCACTGCCAAATCCCCACTAATCCATGTCCCTCAGCATCATATCTACATGGCCTTTAAATTACTCCAGAGATAGGGACTCCACCACTGCCCTGGGCAGCCTGGGCCAGGCCCTGACAACCCTTTCCAGGGAGAAATTGTTCCCAAGCTCCAACCTAAACCTCCCCTGGCACAACTTGAGGCCAAAAGTTCCCCTTGTCCCATCCCTTGTTCCTTGGGAGCAGAGCCCGACCCCCCCTGGCTCCAACCTCCTCCCAGGCAGTTGCAGAGAGCCAGAAGGTCTCCCCTCAGCCTCCTCTGCTCCAGGATCAACACCCCCAGCTCCCTCAGCCCCTCCTGCTCAGACTTGTGCTCCAGACCCTTCCCCAGCTCCATTGCCCTTCTCTGGACACATTCCAACCCCTCAATGTCCTTATTTCTGGTCATGAGGAGCCCAGAACTGAGACCTCACCAGTGCCCTGCACAGGGTGATCATCCCTGCCCTGGTCCTGCTGGCCACTTAACACAAATTGCTGTAAAGGTTAAGTGGCTGATAAGTGATAACATGATACAAGCTGCTACAAAGGCTCTGTTACTATGGCAGAACATCACCAATGAGGTCCGTCGCATTGAACCTGAGAAAATCAGGAAGATCCAGGAGTGTGAGGCCTTCATCGAGTCCATGCAGAACACTGGCAGTGCCACCCTGGTGAAGAACAAGGTGGAGAATACCAACAAGAAGTACGACCGTGTGGTCCAGCTGCTCAGTGCTGCCCAAGAGAAGTAAGTCATGGGTTGAGCCTGGCATGATGTAGGATCCTGCAGGAGACAGGTTCAGGTGTGCTTAAAAACCTCTCCCTCTTTGTTCATACAGAGTTGAGGTGGCCACAAACCTTGAGAGGAGCCTCCAGCAAGGCAGAGACCTGCTGTCTACCTATGAGAACAAACTGGTCACAGATGACACAGTACCAGAGGATCTGCGAGTGGTAGACCGTAAGAAAGAGGAACTTTTGGTGAGTATTTCCAAAAGTTGGGGTAATCACTGCTCAACTCCTGAGCCTGAAGCAGTAGCAGAGGGATGGTCTTCTCCAGCTGCAGAGGAGACCTCACACTCACTGCAGTGATCCCCACCAACTTTAAGAGCAACCTGTTCCTCTTCCCCAAGCAGAAATCAAATGCCAGTTGAATACCTGAGATTTTATGAAAATGGAGAAGTGAAAGATAAAATGGTCTGGGGAAAGCAAGGCAGAGGCCCAACACTTGAAAGAGATGGACCTAGCAAGGCTTTGAAAACAGTTATCACTAGGAAAAGCTACCCACCAAAGCTGGCAATCCTTCCACTCCCCAGGCCAGGAACTGGCTACGCCAGTATTTTCCATCCTTCCCCATTTTGTCCATCAAGTCCCCAGGTTCAGAGTAGCAAGCAAAAGCTCTCACAGCTCCTTGTGGAGTTGTTGCCTTGGCAGGAATGGGGTGTAAGGCTTGCATGAGGAGCACCAAACATGCTTGCTTTTAAAGATGAACTGGTGGAGAAGGGAGGAAAAGCTGTCTTTTCTCCCCATCACATTTGCCAGAAGACTCTGCTTACTATGCAAGCCTCTACCTTGCTTTTCTCCACAACTCATGGACTTCCTGGGCATCCTCTGCAGCTCCAGTGCAGCAGCTGGAGTTGTTAGGGAATAGTGACCAAAGGCTGGCACATGCGTAACCCTGGAGAATCCCTCTTTCCTGCTTTTTCCCCAGGCCATGGGCACCGAGCTCCAGTCCAAGAGGTTCCTGCTCAATGAAGCAGAGCAGAACTTGCAAAGGACCAAGACCTGCTCCAATGCCCTGGCCAGCAAGTTCCAGGAGCACTGTCCAGATATTGAACGTCAGGAAGCTGAGCTCTACAAACTCAACCAACGTTTCAACAACCTCAGCAAGCAAATTGACCACAGGTAAGAGAGAGGAGAGGATGTAGCTAGGACAGGACCAGCCTGGAGAGGTGGAGCATGTTTACAGCTGAGCTAGAACCACACTGAACTTGGAAGAGGCTTAACAGCATCATGGGAATGAGAAGCTGTAAAGGGGTTTCTAGAGGGGTCCAAGGAGGAGGAGTTCCTGGCATGCAGTGGCTGGGTAGATCTGGGCAGTCTTTAGGATGAAGTGCTCTTGTGACAAGAGATGGGGATACGGGCAAGAGAACAACTCTGGCTCAAATCTGTGCCTTCAGGGAGCAGGGGAAGAGGGGATGGGTTATTGGAGAAGATGTGGGGGATGTCACAGTCTGAGCTGATTTCCTCCCCAGAACTCAGACCCTGCAGAAAGCAAGAAGTGCCTACTCCAACTACCGCAGCAGCTACGACAAAGTCACCCAGTTCCTCTGCAACATCCCCAACTATGAGCCCCAGGAGACTGACAACATCCAGCAAGTGGAAATGAAGCTGAAGAACCAAGCGGTAATTCTCTCTGGGCTCCACGGGGAGAGGAGAAGAAACAACACTGAGAGATAAGGAATAGAACTTAGCTCCTGAATTTAAAAAGAGAAAAAACCTAAACAATTAGGAGCTTCAGTTATTTTGATGCTATGAGGTCGAACTGCCTAGCAGGGCAGCTCGAGATGGTTGTGATTTTAATGGCAGTCCTCACAAAGGCTGAAAGATGTGTTTGGCTTTTGTGTCCCCTTTGACATGTCCCCGTGTCCCTTTGTGCATGCCAGGCACTCCTCAGTGACATTGCAAGCAAGGAACAGGAGGTGCAGAAGGTCTCTGCCACAGCTCAGCAGTACCAGCAGGCAGTGAAGGTAAGGACTGCAGCTCTGCTGGGGGAAGATCTTCAACACAGAATCAGAGTGGTTTGGGTGGGAAGGGATCTTTAAGGGGCACCTAAGTCCAACCCCCACGCCATGGGCAGGGACATCTTCAACTCGATCAGGTTGCTCAGAGCAGAGGAATGTTTCCAGGGATGGGGCATCTTCCATCTCTCTGGGTAACCTGGGCCAGGGTCTCACCACACTCAGCATAAAGAATTTTTTCTTTACATCTAGTCTAAATCTTCCATCTTGTAGTTTAAAGCCATCACCTCTTGTCCTGTTGCTAGAGGGGCTGCTAAAAAGCCTGTCCCCCTCCTCCTTATAGGCCCCCTTCAAGTAATGACAGGCCACAATAAGGTCACCTTGGAGCCTTCTTTTTTCCAGGCTTGACAACCTCAACTCTCTCTCAGCCTGTCCTCACAGGAGAGGTCCTCCAGATCTCAGATAATTTTGATGGCCTCCTCTGGACCTGCTGCAACAGGTCCAGAGCTTTCCTGTATTAACTCCAGAGATGGATGAAGTACTGTAGGTGGGGAGAAGAGTAAAGGAATACAATCACCTACATCCTACAAGAAATCACCCAAAGAAAGCCTAATGCCCTTGCTCAGTCAACTGATGAGCTAAAAGCAGATTCTATCTGCTCTGGTGGTGACTTTATGTGGCCTTTAGCATGGCCAGTACCTCCCATTATGGTCAAAGAGCAGCACCTGACTCAGAACCTGCTGGGAGGTCCTGCCAACAGTGCCCCTGGTCTCACCAACCTTGAAAACTTGTCTAAAACACAGGTCAAGAGAAAAACTCATTAAAGCCAATGTTTGGTAGGCACCTGTACATTAAGGGGACTCAGTAATTTCAATTCCCTCTGGGAAACTCTTCCCACAGGACTACGAGTTGGAAGCTGAGAAGCTACGGTCCATCCTTGACCTGGAGAACGGCCGTAACGGGTACACGAGCAAGAAGCCCAGGCTCCAGTCTCCAGCTGCCAAAGTGAAAGAGGAGGTAAAACTAAGGGGTGGCCTATAGCAAGCTAAAGCAGATAACTTATGGGACCAAAGAGCATTTTGTGAACAGTTACACTTATTGTTGGCAACTTTCATCCCAGAGGGGACTGCAGAAGAGGGCAGAGAACCGGGTGAGGAAAGGATTTTTCATCATTCTTAAGCCATCCATTTTGTTGGAAGGAGAAAAGTCAAAAACCTGAAAGCTTTTCCCCGCTTCAGATGTTCAAATGGAAAGAGATTTCACTCCTGAAGACCACATGCCAGCTAGAAATATTTACAGTGAGAGCAGGCCACAAGCTACTCATTGATGCACTACCCTAAACTCATCCTGCCTCTTGAGACAGCCTGAAGTATCCCCTTGGTTCACAGAATCACTGAATATCAGGGGCTGGAAGGGATCTCTGGAGATCACCCAGTCCAACCTCCCTGCCAGAGCAGCGTTACTCAGAGCAGGTTGCACAGGATGATGTCCAGATGGGTACTGAATGTCTCCAGAGATGGAGACTGCACCACCTCTCTGGGCAGCCTGTGCCAGCGCTCTGCCACCCTATAAGTAAAAAAGTCTCTCCTCAACTGCATGTCTTTTGGCATATCTTCAGTAGGACCCATGCAGTATGACCATAAATGTGTGTGTGTGTCCAGCAGAACTGCTCTTCCTTCCCCAAAGCTTGGCAGGTCACTGTTGTACAAGTTTTTTACAAGAGCACCCCTCTGTTACCTTCAGGTCCTGTTGTTTCTGTTCAGCAAGTCCTCACCAAGCCCCCCTGGTCCTAACATCTCTTCTAAATGCATTTTTGTTCCCTAGGAAGCTGTTCTGGCAGCCAAGTTCACCGAAGTGAATGCTGTGAACAAACAGAGGCTGCAGAACCTGGAGTTTGCTCAGAGCCTCCTGCGGCAGGTAAGTGATCACCAGGAGCAAGGGGGTCCAGAAGGGACCAGCATAGAACTGACACTTTGCTAGTACAAGTTGAACTGGAAGCAGACCTAGCTGGTGGGTCATGCCTCCAAAATCATTCATCAGCAGACACTTCAATCAGATAGACAACCCCTCAGTGTTTCCAAGTGCCATGTCCCCCTCACTCTAGGAAGCTCCACATCATTAACTCCTTTTGCCAAGAATTAGTGTCCCTCACGGTTAAAAGCTTTCTTCTGACAGCAAAAGGCACTGCAGAAAGTGTTTGTCAGGCTCCACAAAGGAGCCTGTTGGCAAAAATCCCCTACTCAGGACTTGTCATAGGCAACCTTCATCAACCAAGCTCAACATCTCCCTGCAGAAGGTATTGAGAATAAGAACCCAAAGTATTGTTATTATTTGAGTTTTTTTTTACCAGACTATTTTTTCAATTACAGCAGCCAGAGGTTCAAGTGACACAGGACTTTGTCCAAACCAAAAAATCTTTGAGGCCTGCAGAAGAAGTCTGGAAGCTGAAGAAAGAGCTGGAGGATGAGACTCAACGTCGGCAGCAGCTCGAAGCAGAGATCAATGCCATTCAGAACAACATTGTCCACCTGCAAAACCAGAAGCCTCAAGAAACTGTCATTAAGAAAGAACTGCTGAAGAAAATGCCTGATCCTCAGCTGGAGGAGAGCTTCCACAAACTGCAGCAGAAGCTGGCAGAGGAGCAGCGCAAGAACCAGGTGCTCCAGGATGAGCTGGAGGCTCTTAAAATCAGGCTGCGTGTTTTGGAGCATGAGAAGAGGGAAGGAGGGCAGGAGTACATAGTGAAAGAGGTGCTGCGTATTGAACAGGACAAGGCCCAAGCTGATGAAATCCTGAAGCTCAAAGAGGAATTGGAAGAGCTCAGGAGGCAGGAAGGAACCAGAGAAAATGAAGTTGTCCTGTTACGGCAACAAATTGCTGTGCTGTCCAGCGAGAAGAACAAAGAGCAGGAGAAAATAACGGAGAAGGAGGTGCTGAAGCTGCAGAATGATCCACAGCTGGAGATGGAATTCCTGATGCTCCAAGAGACCAAGCAGAGGGAGAGTGCCCTTCGGCAGAAGCACGAGAAAGAGCTCAGATTCCTCCAGGACAAGCTCAAACGTCTTGAGAAGGAACGGGCGATCGCCGAGGGCAAAATCACCGTCAAGGAGGTGCTGAAGGTAGAGAAAGACATAGCCATTGAGAGAGAGGTGAACGAGCTCCGGCGCCAGTATGAAGATGAGAAGTCCAAAGGTCGTTCAAACGAGCGGGAAAAGGCTGAGCTGCTCAGGAAGATCCAGCTGCTGGAGGAAGAAAACGCCAAGGTTGTTGTCCAGGAGAAGGTGCGTGAGATTGTGCGCCCTGATCCCAAGGCTGAAACTGAAGTTGCCAACCTTCGTTTGGAGCTGGTGGAGCAGGAGAGGAGATACCGAGGTGGTGATGAACAGCTGAAGAGCTGTCAGAATGAGCTGGCTGCTCTAAAGAACAGAGGACCGCTGGTGGAAGTCAAGGAAGTCATTAAGGAGGTCATTAAGTACAAAAATGATCCGGAAACTGAAAAGGAGCTACAGCGACTCCGGGAGGAAATCATAGAGAGAACAGGAGCAATTGAAAGGGCTGACCTGGAGATCTACCAGCTGAAACAAGAGATACAAGCTTTGAAAGATACCAAACCTCAAGTGCATACAAAGGAAGTTGTTCAAGAAATTCTGCAATTTCGGGAAGACCCCAAGACTAAAGAAGAGGTGGAGGCGCTGAGAGCGCAGCTGGCAGATGAACAGATGAAACACATTGATCTGGAGAGGGAGCGGCTACTCCAAGAGGAGAAAGTAAGACAGAAGGAGGAAGAACTTTCCCAGGTGAAGGAGAAAGTGGTCCAACAAGAAGTAGTGAAGTACGAGCAAGATCCTGCCTTGAAAGCTGAAGTAAACTCTTTCTCTCAGAGCATTGAAAGTGAGCTGAAGCAAATCGACTGCCTCCGCGAAGAGCTCCGCAAGCTTCAGAGGAGGAGGTCTGAGCTGGAACGTCAGCTGGAAGAACTGGAGAAAGAGAGACAGGCCCGCAGAGAGGCTGAGCTGGAGGTGCAGAGACTGAAGATCAGGTTGAACGAGCTGGAAGAACAGGAGAGGGAGACAACAGAGCGTGTGACTGTGAAACAGAAAGTGATCCTCCAGCAAGACCCCCAGCAAGAGAAGGAGCACTCCCTCCTCAAGCTGGAGCTGGAAGAAGAGAAGCACCGTCGACAAGTCTTGCAGACTGAACTAGAAGCCCTGAGAAAGAAGCTCCTTTCTTTGGAGAAGATGGAGGTCAAAGAGAAAGTGGTCTTTTCAGAGAGTGTCCAAGTGGACAAAGGAGACACTGAGTACGAGATTCAAAAACTGAAGAGCAATCTGGAGGAAGAAAGTAGACGGAAGAGGGAGCTAGATGCAGATATCAACCACCTCGAAACCAGGCTGTCTGAGGTGGAATTCAACAACTCCAAGTCCTCAAAGGAGTTAGATTTACTGAGGGAGGAAAACCACAAGCTACACCTTGAGAAACAGAGCCTGCTGATGGAAACAAGGAGACTGCAGTCAGAGATTGAACTCACAGCAACAGAAGCCCGGGATTTGAGAAACATGACCCACATGGACAGTGGGATAAATCTGGATTCCAGATTCCAAACTTTGGAAAGAGAGTTAGATGACCTGAAGCAGTTATCCAGAGAAAAAGATGCAGAGATTGAGCAGCTCCAGAATCGCCTCAAGACTGTGGCTATCAAGAGGGAACAAAGAGAGAACCACCTGAGGCGCTCCATCGTGGTCATTGACCCTGACACAGGAAAAGAAATGTCTCCAGAGGAAGCTCACGTGTTTGGCCTCATCGAATGGAGCCTGTTTGTCAAACTGAAGAGTCAGGAATGTGACTGGGAGGAAATCTCAATCAAAGGTCCCAATGGGGAATCATCTGTGATCCTCGACAGGAAGTCTGGTAAGGAATTCTCTATTGAGGAGGCCCTGAAGAGCGGCAGGCTAACCATGGCTCAGTACAACAGTTACCTCAACAAGGAGATGTCGATCCAGGAGTTGGCAGTCTTGGTGTCTGGCAGTAATTACACAGACCTCCCTCACCTTTAGAAACTTTTTTCTCTAAGAGCACCAAGCCAGAGCTGCACCACTCAGTAGACTACTGGATCACTGCAAAGCCTCACCCTCCTTCGCCTCCTCCAAAATGCTACAGCCTCTGCCCCGGCCGTGCTATGAAGCCACCCTGCTTGCTGTCAGACACTGCAGAAAAGCACCACCCAGTAGTGGAAAACACATCTGTCGGGACTACAGTGAAACCTTCTCCCCCCTCTTCATCCCTGTAACTAATCACTCAGCCTTAAAAAAAAAACTAAGACAAAAAGCCTTAGGACAGTGAAGTTCCTAAAGCCCGAAGACTCAGCAGAACCTGCAGTTTCCTCAACTTATACTCACGTAGCCACATAAGAAGCTGCATATGGCAGTGATGAGAGAGACTGAAGGTCAAGACGACTCCGAGGTGACCAGGAGGAGCTGGTTACATCAGCTGCATGTTGGTAAGCCAGACAGTTTCCTCATGGACAACTGACTACCCGATGATGGGATCATCCTCTGAAAAAACCAGCTCTGTAAAAACAAAGGTGTGCTACACCTCTCAGGTCAGTACCACCTCCTCAGTACCCAAACACAATCATTTTGTTCATCTATGTGCCTATGCTGCTGTGGAAGAGAGAAGCAGATGTTAATTTGATGGTGTCAGCCCTAGATCCAGGAGGAGCATTCAGACACCACAGAGATCACCAGGAAGTACCTGGGGAGATGGGAGCAAGGCCAAACACAAGCAGGTGGTGTAAAGCATGCAACTGTAACCAAACCCAGAGTGCCTTCCAAACACAGTTAGCTTACCCCATGCCTACAAGCCATCTGTGCTGGTATTTACTGGATGGAGTTACATCCAGCTACAGGTTTCGTTTACTTGTGTAAGGGAATGGGAAATAGAGGGGAATTCTATTTATAGTACCAAAAATAAAGCAGTGATTCCAATCAAAAATTGGGTTTTGCTCTTTATTCATCACAACAGTCTCGTGTCTTTTGGCTTTACAGAAAGGTGAAATTTCAGAGTCCAAGGTAAAAAAAAAAAAATTAAGACTGGTTATTTAATTTCTTTAATTAATTCCCTCAAGAGGGAAATTGCTGGAGCAGCATTAGAACTGGGACTGATTAGCAGCATGAAATGGGAGTGGACTTCACTAACCATGGGGACTGCAGCTGCAGGAAATCAGGGAATTACACTGGGATGCTGCCAGGGGCTTCCACATCTACAGCACGTTCATTTCCTTTTCCCTAAATTTTGGCTAAGACCCAAAGCCTCTGCCCTCACCAAAAGCAGCTGTGAACATCCACAGCCCATCCATCGTAGATTTGGGGATTAACACCTTTGTTTTACCTTTGGGAATGGAATGATCCCACAGGATCGTTGCTCCAGGGTCTGAACCCCATGTTCTTCCCAGCAGATGTCAACCTGAAGCATCAGCAGGTGCACAATCAACAAGGAGATGCAATTCTGCCACTGCAGTGGCTATAAAGAGAGCTGTAATTTACTTACCCTGCAAGAGACTTAGTTAAAACAGTAAATAACTCATTACTCACCTAAGAAACTAAATGATCAAGAGGTAATCACCTAAGCTGTAAGACAAATTCTTGGAAACAAAGTCATGAAACTAGAGGTAAGGAGATGGAGGGGAAAAAAAAAAAGAATATTTTGGAAACTTTCAAACAAATTTATTCAGTCGTTCTGTACAAGATTAATAGTTTTCATACCATCCCCCATTATCTTCAGCAAGAAAGTCCCAACACACACACAAAAAACAGAATAGTAAACCTCAGCTTACACCCAAAAGGAACTGTCACACTACCTAAGTGCCACAGGAGCCTTGCCTCCCCATGCTGTCACAACAGCACCACAAGTCACAACAGAGACCAGATTCCTGCTTCCCCATCAGCTGCCTGCTCCCTGCCTGGCCCTGCCTTGCTGTGACTCTCCTCCATTCACTCATTCATTATAGTGTGTAAAGGAACAACAACAACAAAAAATCCCACAGAATTTCCACCAATTAAACATTTCCCTGAGGCAAGAAGCTTCGCTAAATTCCTAGGAGGGCTTTCAGCTCCAGCCAGGCATGGGGGGCTTCTCAGCAGAAGCACTCTGGTGAAAGCAAAGCAAGGGCATAGAATTGGTACCTCAAGTCACTCACCGAGAGTCCCTGTCCTGCCAGGTGTTGGAAATGCTCTTACAGCTCCTGGGGGGGAAACTGAAGGTGCAAAGTACCTCTCAGGATGAGACCTTCAATGGGAACCACGCGACATCCACTGCTCAGAGTCCATCGACCACTGCTGTGCTTAGTTCTAATGACATAAGTTCTGTCTTTGGCTCTTTTTGATACAACCTAGGTATTTGCTGTAAACAAATTTCAAATCTGAGCTGCGTTTAAAAAAAAAAAAAACAACAAAAAAACCCCCACAAACCAAAAATAAAGCCAAACTAAAATAAAAATAGAAACAACACATTGATCTTGGGGAAATTATAAATCAGCTCCAACTGAAACAAGCTTATCTCAGATCTTACCAAAAATGGGGAAAAACTAAAGCAGGTATTTGCTGGTATACTCCATGTCAGCATCCCTCTCTGAAGCTCAGGAAGGAAAGCTGCAAGGTTTTTCTTGAAATATCAGGAAAGTCCATGTGGATCAGCGCTACTACTGCATGATTCAGATGTGGTTGTGGGGGCCTGAGGAAAGGCAAACTGGGGGAGGAGAAGAATAATCAACCCTTCACAAAGCTTAGCTGGAACCTCAGCCTGCCCTCAGCAATGCAGAGACTGAAAGGGCATGCTCAGAAGAAGTGTTTAGGGCTAAAGAGTAAAAAAAAAAACAAAGAAAAAGCAAAAGACACCCCCAAGTTCTTGATGGTCCCCATTCCTGCAGTGGTGACAAGCACATGATCCTAGTGCAGAAATAACTCAGGAGAGCAATATTATTCTCTGGAATTCATTTGATTAGTAGTGACCTTGGTTAAATTTTGTTCATTCCCTCTGCCCACCAAGGAGATGACAACTGAGGAACCTAGGAAAGAATGGCTTTAGGGGAGGGCTTGGAACCCACCTGCACAAACTAAGATAAGAACTGGTGCTCTTGCTGGATTTGGTACTGTATTTGCAGTCATCAAGACACCACTGAAGTCCAGACAGTGCAGCTTTTTGTTTTGTTTTGTTTTGTTTTTTTTTTTTGATGTGCAACCATAAAAAGCTCTATTAAATAAACCAGAATACATTTTAAATACAGAATGATTAAAAAAGGGTTGAGGAGCACACAAAATAGGGCTGAAATGTGTGTCACTAGTCCAATTCTTGCTCCACCATAAAAGGCACTGGAATTATGTCTTCCTATACATGTGACATGCTGAGAAGTGTCCCATTCAATCCAATGCATTCGATGGTAATGAAGATAAAACTGAGCAGGAGGAAAAAATAAAATCCAAAACCCAAAAAGATGCAGAATTCTCAAAGTCAATGACTGCATCTAAAAATGTGTCTCTAAAGAGTCTTCCTTCTCCTCCAGAGGGGAACATCAGGTGGTTTGTCAAATTGACCACACAGGAAATGTTAAATCCTCATATTAACTGTAGCACAGGTTTAGAGTACACTTGCAAAGTTAAGTCTTCAGAAAGCACTGGCAGTGCTAGAATAACCCAAGTAAATCCAAAGCAGAAGAAAGAAGCACCTTTCATACCTTCCACTGGGAGACCAAAGAAGTAACTGGACTTGGAGGTACTCGGTAGATAGACAGAGGTGGGTGGGAAAAGCCAGAAAAGCCAAACCACCCGAGTCTCCCTGCAGGTTCTAGCTCCTGCCAGTGCCAGGGAATGCATGAAGAGTGGCAGCAGTGATAAAACAGTGCTACAAAATGCTTCTCTCATTAGGGCATGGCTCAAGGTGACCCTCTGTGCAGGGCCTAGCTCCGAAAGCCTCTGAGCAAACACCCCAATGAGCTCCTTGTTGCAGTTCAGTGTCTCCAGTTGTTGTGAGGAAAATAATAAAAAAAAATAAAAAAACCAAAAAGGCAAAGAAAAGACACAGCTGGTATCCAAAGTTCATGACCTGTTCCTCTTGGGTTTCTCCTCTGTGTGCTCTAGCTCCCCTCCTTGCAGATGTCACAACTTGCGCTGCTGTGCATTGGACCCTTTGCCATGAAGCTGAGAAGCATCTGAAAAAAAAAAAAAAAGAAAACCAAGTGGGAAGGGGGCTTGAAATCAGCCCCACTGAGCTGCCAGCAGCTGGGGCAGCCTGAGCTCTTTGCTCACAGAGAGCTACTTTTCCCTTCCATCCCTAAGGAATCGGGGGCATGTTTGGAGACATCTCCCAACTGGGAGGATACCTGCTTCTGCAATTGAGTAAGGGCCACAGGGAGCACTTGGGGTCTCCTGGGGCCTCCAAGCAGAAGCACCACAGCATGGGTTCAGCTCACTTGTAGAATAACTTCTGCCCTTCTGTAAAAGCCTCCCTACCAGGTCTCCCCACCTAGGAAACTAGAAATACACAATACTGTCTGCCCTGTAAAGGTAGTTTGAAATAACACCATGAGGACACCTTTGCCCTTGTACTGAGGGCTCTGGGTGCCCACTGGTAGCAACAGGAACCAGAGGAATCCAACCCCTGAAGTGGCAGCAAAGAACAGATGTGGAGAGAAAAAAGAAAATGCATTGAAGAGAGGAAAAGGAAGGAAGTTTAAGGAAGCAGAAGTTTTCCAGGAGCTATTAGAACTACCATCAGCCCACGATGAACAAATGGGTGTACTGAGATGTGCAGTTAAGCAGCGGTGGCACTGAGCAGCACAGCAACAGCTTCTTCTCCAGGACAAGGACAGTTCATTCCATGCAAGAGCTCAGCCCCAGCACGCAGCATTTCTGAAGCCAGCAGTCAGAACCATGGCCACAGCACCAGCACATGGGCACCTCCACCACCAAACAGCACCGAGAGCACACAAGCAAGTACTGGAAAATCTTTGCTCAACTTCTTTTTGATGATCTTGACCTCACCATGTCCTTGCATTTGTAGCAACCTCTCAATGCACCAGAGCCCTCGTAGCTTTCAGACAGATCAACGTGGCTGTGGTCATCTGCTTCTACAGCCAAACACAGCTTATTCCACACAACAAATCACTATATTTTAAGATTATGGTGGCCAGTTAAATATCTACTGTGTTCTTCTACAAAACACAACTGGTAATGTTCCCAGAGATGACAGCACTATGCTCTACCTCCAAGTTTTAGGTGAAAACACCAAGTGAGAAAGCAGGTCCCTGCTGAAGCTGTCTCAAGGGTCAGCTCTCCTTGAGTTATTCCTGGTCACCTTTGGTCTCCTCACAGCCTCTAGCTTTATCTCCTGCTGAAGAGCAGCAGTCCATCCAAAAATTCTTTTGTTATGAGCCCAAAAAGCCACAATGAAGTAAACACTCTGAATTCTCTCAAACAACAGAGAACTCTGTGACACAGAACACAGCTCACATCCCATGCTCAGACCAAGATCAGTCACCTCACACTCCAAGTAACTGTGAATTTACAGACAGGAAGGCAGGGTCTGACACACCAGGGACTGCTGCAACTTCTGCTCCACTACGTCAGAGCAGCATAACAACCCATCTCAGACAGACTTAAGAAGCAAAAGACAACAAATTCTTTGACTTTGCAGCAGTGCACAGCACTCTCATCTTTCCTGGGTGGGAAAAAGCATTTCACACCATGACTGCTTGGGGAGCCCACCACAACTCCAGAAGTTGCTCACACATCTGATGGCCTCCATGCCACATTATGAGGCCAGCAGCTGCACACCTAAATCATATGGCCCAGTAAGACCATTGCAACAGGAGCAGGTACTAAGGCACTGAAGTGCTAGGAACACTTGATTAAAAAAGCAGAAAGAACAATTAGCATGGGGATAAGCAGGTCCTAGCCTGAGCTGCTGGCCCTGCATTGCCATTTTCTAAATGCTGCAGGGATCCCTCCTCCCTTCACAGTGCTACCCTATTTCTATACACTCACAGCCCACCAGGCAGGGCTCCACGTACAAGCCAAGAAGATGTTCTTGGGAAATCCTTTATTTTATGCATTGCTTCTGCGGGCACCAAACTGGGGCAGGAACAGGCCTGACTGCAAAACCTTCAAGTTGTCAACTCCAAGTAAAGCAGTCTCCATTTACACTACAAACTTGTCATGAAGGAGCTACAGGCAATTAGCTCAGTGACCAGACACGAGATGTTCTGGTCTGACACACCTTATATAGGTCACCTGTGACCAAACTCCACAGAGCCAGAATATTTCTTCCTGGCAGACTGTTCAACACGTGCAGCTTTAATCCTAGCAGGATAAATTCTTCACCAGGACATAAGGAGCAAAGCTGGGTACCTCCAGGAACCAACACTTGCTAGAAGCACTGAAGGCTCAGCATTCCAGAAGGGTTTGCCCTAACTCAAGAGGAAAAAAGGACACAGAGGGCTATGCCTCGCATTGTACCTGGGGCTTGAGCAACAACCACACTGGTCAGACAACGTGGACAACCACTTTCATCCCTAGAGGAAGGATCTGCCCAGAGAGAGGATGACTCACAAGGCAGAGAAGGTGAAGACAACCATCTGACAAGTTACCTGGCAAACTCTGCGGTAAATGAGTGGACAGGGCAGAATGTGGGAGTGGCGCAGCATGGTGGGGGCTGGAGTGCAAGCCAGCTAGAAGACCTAGAGAGAAAAAAACAAAGAAAGGAGAGGGAAAAAAAAAGAACAAATACACATTGGAGGCAGAAATGTGCAGAGGAGCTGCAGTAGTTAGCCTGTAGTTTGGCTTCCAGCTATTGGGAGTTGTTAGAGGGATGTGCTCAAGGTTCTCCAAATGCAACTGCTGCAGACACAGATGCAGGAACTACAGGATGAAGCAACAGCAAGAGATGGGTTGGTCTGCAATGGGTTAACACAGAAGAGCACTGGCACTTTTGTTACTTGACAGCACAGACACAAGTAACAGAGGGGCTGGTAACCAGGAGGATACTCACTGTGGCTAAGGCCGTGGTGGAAAGTTCCTGGAGCAGGTCCTGTAACTATTGCATCCTTTGATACTCCTGCTTTTGGGGAGGAGTCTGGACTGAAGGAGATGACATGAAGAGGGAAGGAATGAATTGGAGAGATAATACTTAACGGGGTGGAGCTGAGGGCAGCTGGCAGCTTTGGATTGTTGGACTTGTAGGATGGAGCCAGAACACTTAGGGAGGAAGAACTCGTTAGCAGCACTGCTCCACTAGTTCCTTTCTGAAAAGCAACACAAAAGGCCAGTCAGGAGAAGGAAACCCAAGGCACAGCATTGTTCATCCTTAAAGGAGAGCTGTAAAACACAGAGCACTCATTAATTCCTCCTTGCCAGGAGCACCCTTCCAGCCAGGGCCCCAGAGCTGCCAACTCCTGAGGCCACCTGGAGGTGCCCAGGACTGTCAGTCCTGCTGCTGGATACTGTCCTTTTATAAATGTGACTGTACTGGATTCCCATCTGCTGTTCCCTCATTCTGCCTCCATTAGGCAGAGGAAAAGTTTATGGATTGCCTGGGAGTCCCAGGGATGATGCTTCCTACTCACTTTTGGCAACATAACCACTGACAACTCAAGGCACCAAGACTTGGTGTAACCTTGCACATTACAATGTTATTTGGGATCTCTCCCGTGGAGGGATACACCATGGGGAGTGCTCTTCAGCTCTGTCTATCAGTAACAAACAAGATCCAGGGGCTGAGCAGTGAGTGTCTTTCAGGCCCATGTAAATAAACTCATTTAATTGCCCAGCCCTTTCCACATGCCACAAAAGAAGGCAGGTATGAGCAGTCAACACCAAATTAATACAAGAGCATTCAGAACAATTACTTTGTTGCTACAGATGCAAATTAAGGCTCTTATACTATTAAATACAATTGATGAATAACACAAGTCTGTTTAGGTAACCCCAGAGTCCTTCAGGAGATATTATATCCCAACGAACAGCACCTTGCTTAGTTGTTACTTTAAGCTGAAAATGAAAGCTTGAATTCTGGAGTGCAAGCCCATGGCAAAGGCCAGGACTTCCAAGATCCAGACAGACATTCCAGAATTTCAGGATACTCCTTTGAAGTCATCATTTTACAGCAGGTCTGAACAAGTTAGGAGATGATCTTGCCACCAGGCCAGGCATTCTCCTGGCTCTGGGCTGGGCCAGCACAGCCCTGCTTACCGGCACAGAGGTAGAAGATGCAGTGCTGCTAACAACAGCTGGTTTTAGGGAGGAGGTCAGCAATTTGGCCACTCCTTGTGTGCCCCCACTAGAATCTCCATTTGAACCTCCAGGAGGTGCCACCAGAGTCAGCTTCTGGGAAACAGGAGTCTTCTTCACCGAGGAGCTCGAGGACGGGCGGCCAGATGCCTGTCCTGAGGAAGGGGTGTGCACATTGGGCAACAAGTTCCCAGAGGAGCTGCCCTGGTTTGCAGAAGTTCCAGATGAGGAGCTGATGGCAGAAGCCCCATGCTTGGAGAGGGAACCAGAAACAAAAGATGTTTTGTAAGATTGTCCTGAAGAGCTAGAGCCACTTGAGTGTTTGCCTGTGTAGCTGAGAGATGATGAGGATGAGCCTGGGTTCTTGTGGGAGCTGCTGGAGTTTTGGGTGCTGCCTGAAGATACAGAGGAATGGAAGCTCTGAGCTTTGGTTGATGACTTGACCTGCTGGAGAAGGGAACGTTGGGGCAGTGGGGAGGAGGATTTGGGATTCTGCAGTTTGACAAACGGAGCTGGGGAGGTAAAAGTTTTCTGGAGCTGGCTGCCTGAGTGAAAGACCTTCACCTGGGAACCTGGCACTGAGGTGGAGGCCTGAGGACCATGGCTTGGCCGGACCAGGCCGTGGTGTTTCTGTTTAGCCTGGTGTGAATCAGGAAGGATTTTGCTGGGGGAAGCTTGGCAGATCTCTTTGTAATTAGAGTTCTCTGTCTTTTTCTCTTGAGAAGATTGGCCCAGTGCCAGGGCTTGCTCAGCCAGGAAGTTCAGAGGAGACTGGAGGGAAGCAGAGGATGATGCAGGGGAAGGGTTGGACTTTAATAATGTCCTTTTCTCCTCTGAGGATGCGAGAGTTGAGATTTTCTCTTGTGGAGGCTTTGGAGCTCCAGGAAGAGTAAAGTCAGGGCTCCCTCCTGCTCTGCTGTTCAGCACAGCCAGTTCCTTAGAGACTGCTTCCAGGGAGGAGGTGGGATTATGAATTAAGTCCTCATCCAAGGAGTCATCCATGAAGGTAGCAGGAGTGCCAGTGCTGCTGGCTGCTTGGGCTGTCCCATGTGACAAGAGTTCTCTAGTTTGGGCACTGATGCCCAGAGCCCCTCCCTGGGGCTCTGATGACAGAGCTAAGGTGCTGCTTGAGTGCATTGAAGGAACGGAAATGGATGTCTTTTTCTCTGGCTTACAGGAAGATTCCTGAAACAAAACAAAACACAAAAAAATCACAAGAAAAGGCAGAGGCAGAACAGAGGCAAAACAGAGGGAAGGTTCTGAATCTGGGGATAAAATGCAGAATAGGAGTGTTGTGTGCCTTCCAGTCCCCTGACCTGCCTCCCAACCACTGCTGCCATCCATTTTAGCTGCTGTTCCAGTTGCTTTTAAAGCCCAATACTGAGTACAGCTGTTTTACAGTACCACTTCCTTATAGTTAATGTAAAAATAGGAGGCTCAAATGTAGGGTATGATATATGGTATATGACAACCATGAGAACCAGAAAACAAAGAACTCACCTTCATTTTCACCTTAGTAGGAGCAATCACTTTCTTCTTCGCCCTGTTTTGAGGGAGACAAAAGAAACATGGCTCACTGGAAAGCCCACAGGGAAGCATCCAACTAGGGAGCACTCTTGGGCCCTGTTAATGATGATCCAACTGAGTCTTATGCAAAGAACTGAGGGAACAGAGGCAGCATCTCAGGTTGCTGGGATTGGAAACTGTGTGGCATTTGGTTGCTGCTCTAGAAAACCCCAGTTCCCACACAGGGGAATGAATTAGGAAGCAGAGCAGAGTCTTGATGGCAGCAGAGCAGTGGAAGCTCCCAACAGACACATCCTGCAGTGGCTGCAGGAACCCACTGCTGATCCACCATAGCAGTACCCAGAGAGAAACTGATACAGAGACAGTTATATATTTTTCTTTTCTTTTTTTTTTTTTTTTTTTAGGTTCCCAGAAGAAGTCAAGGATTCAAAAGCATCTGCCAGATTCACAGAAAATAGATCATCTTGTTTGGTCAGATGCAGTCTCTGGTACAAGACTGAGCTGCCAGAACAGTATGGCTGAGGGAAGGATGCCTCTACACTCCATTTCATACTCCTCCTCACACTTCACCTTGTTCATCTGGTACCAAGAACAGGACTGTCAAACAGACAGCAGCCTAAGTCTGTATCACCATCTAGCACAGACTGTCAGCAAGATCCATGAGACCCTTTGGCATTAAAGCCCCTGCCCAGCTGAATTCTGATGGCTCTCTTGGTTTGCCATCCACAAACTTCTTCGCACCCATCTTCAGCAGCTTGAGCTCACTGCACCCCTCCTTTAACCAGGCAACAAGAGAGAGGGAATCCAGAACCCAGTAAGGACCAACTGCACGGGTAGCAACCAGCACAGTGCTGGCATCACACTCCATTTTACCTTGATCTGTCTCTCAGGGACTTGCACAGAAGTCTGACTCCAATCTGCTGAACAAGGCCAGGAGGCAAGCTCGGAATGTTATCTTTGAGCTTACTGCAAGGCTAAAGCACCTCAGGAAGGTTGTGGCTGGGAGATGTCATGCACAGACAACTACTCTCCTTAGAGCTCCCCAAATGAAGCAATGCCAAACTATCCAACAGGAGCCAAGCAAGCTCAAGGTGCTCCTGCAAGATCCACCCAGGCCCCAGAATTCACCAGTTCTGGCTCCAAAGGAATGCTGCACAATACTCACAGGACTGAGGTGAGGTGTCCATGTACACGCCTGCTCTCCTTAAACAGTGTCCTAAGAAGGGAAGAGAGCAATGAGAAGTGCTATCC
The DNA here is from genome assembly GCF_003957555.1 of Calypte anna. Taxonomy (NCBI): domain Eukaryota; kingdom Metazoa; phylum Chordata; class Aves; order Apodiformes; family Trochilidae; genus Calypte; species Calypte anna. The sequence goes on from NC_044260.1 coordinate 12,621,668, forward strand.
AGCAAGACCCAGTAGAGCAGCTGGGATCACTGTAGACAGAGCTGCACAGAACAGCAGGGGACTCAGTGAAATTAAAACCACAGAGACCAAACAAATAGTCATCCCTTTTCCAGAAGAATCCTGCTGAACTCCCCCACAATTCCCTCTCTGAGGAGCTATGCTTATAGGAGCTGGAAAGGTCATTAAGGCAGTTGTTGGACAATAACTAAGGAGAAAGCTCTGACAGCTTAAACAGCTGACAGACAACTAAAGAGGCAGTACCATCATTCAAGCTGGGCACTGGTGTCACAGAGCATCCAAGAGCTGACAGATCATCCAAGAACTCTCCGCCAATTTCCAGAAAGAAAAGATTACCTCCCTTAACTCAACATAGTGATGTGGATAAGGAGCCTTCCCATGCTGCATGTCTCTGTTGCCTTTGCAACCCCAGCAAGCTTCAGCCATTTCAGTAACAACTGACAAAGCTCAAGCAACAAATACAGCTTCAGCTGCCTTCTTAGATGTCAGGGTGAGGAGCTTCTAAATACACCTGCAGTCCTGGCACATGGAAGATGCTTCTTGCCTCCTATTAACAGCTAGACAAAGACTATTTTGCAAGGTAGTTGCCTCTCTTAACTCACACACAAAGTTGCTACTCTGTCCATCTTCAAATTCCTCTGAAAGATGAACTTCTGTGACCACAATTACAGTGAATCAAGCTGACTTGTCCACAAAATGGTTTACAGTTCTCCCAGCATTGTCAGTCCCTCCCCTTCTGCTTGGCTGCCAGCCTGCCTTCTGTCTGTAAACCAGAAAGCCATAAAATATCTCAAGTTGGAAGAGACCCATAAGGATCATCAAGTCCAACTCCACCAAGTCCCAGCAGGAGCGAGCATTGCCCTGAAGCCACTGGAAAGCAACTAAGAAAACAACTTTCAGTCACTCATTCTGTATTTAACTCCACTTGAACATCTTCCTACACTGAGTCTGAGGTGAACACATATATGTCATAACAACAGCTTCACCTACAAACTAGGAGAAAAGGTTTTCATTTCCCTTTATTCAAAGAAAGGAGTTTTTAAAACTTGGCAAGCTAAGACCCTCAATATCTTCATTAACTAAGTAGTAATCTGCACCCACTTCTTAATGCTGCCATCCAGCTCCTATACACTACACTGCCAGACTACAACCATCCACATTCCTGTACTTCATGCAACTGCAGTAAGTGGCCACAGAGGGATCTGTAATTTGATACTCGTTTGATACTCTTCCTAAGATGTGGTACCTACCCTTCTTCCTTTATCTGCCACAAAACCCAAAAAGCAAATGCAACAGAGAGAAGATGACAGCACTGCCCAGCTCTTTAAATGCAGAGAGAGAGGGATTCCAGCAATAAGACTCTATAATTGTAATTTCTTTAAAATTATTGAGCAAAACACAGCAGGTCAGAAGCTGATGACAGTCCCAGCAGAATGACCCTTGCAGTTTGTACTCTGCAACTGCCAGCTCGATGGCATGGATGACAGAGGTTGTGAAAGAGCAGGAAACAGCAACGAAGACACCAGATAGGGTAAAGAAAACCACACCAAATTCCTCCTTATTCTGCTCTCTGGTCTCTCTAGTACAAGTCTGAAGCCCCTAGAACTTCCTGCTTTGCCTTACTGTGGGAATACTCCAGGGTCTAGAGAAGATGTCCTAAAGTGTCAGGGAAATGTATTCCTCATAAAACAGATTACAAAGTGACCCTTTGTAACACAGAATCAAGAAACCCTAGGCCATGCAGCCTCACCTCAGTCCCAGTTCTAATCCTGCTGCTTGTCACTGCCAGTGGCATCCATCAGAGCCAAGTGTGGGTCCAAGACTACTCACATGGGCATTTACAACCTGGAGGGCAGCACAGACACGCTCTCAGGAAGTCCAAGGTGATGTGAAAATGGAGGGAGGGAAGGAGGAAAATACAATGGCTGCCACTCACAGGGACCTGGAGAGGCTGGAGAAAGGAGCCAACACAAACCTTCTGAATTCCAACAGACAAATGCAGCTGGGATGGAATAACCTTGGCAGCAGGGTGCTCTGGGTGCCAATGGACTGCACAGACAAGGATCTGGGGTCCTGGTGGACAAGTTGAACATGAGCCACTGCTGAGAGCTCCCTAGGTACTGGCAGGTGCTAGCATGAACACAGCCAGCAGTTCAAGGCTGATTCCCCTCCATTTAGTACTTGTGAGGTAACATCTGGACACAGCATCCAGCTTCAGCGACCCCACAATGCAAGAGAGATGGTGACAAACTGGAGACAGCCCAAAGCCACTGGGATGGCTGTGGAACAGGGACACATGACATCCAGGAGAGGTGGAGGGAACTGGGGTTTGATTAGTCTGGAAAATGAGAAGGCTGAGGAGGGAGCTAATGGCAGTCTTCCACTGCCTGAAGAGTGGGTGGGATAGGAAGCCACGAAGATGGAGCCAGACATTTCTCAAAGGTGCACAGCAAAAAGGTAAAAAGAGGGAATATTCAGTTCAGTGAAACGAGGGGAAATCTGATTAGAAATAAGGAGAAAAGATTCAATGAAGAGTGATTAACTACCAGAATAATGGCCCAAAGATGCTGTGGTCACCTCCATTCTTGGAGATTCCCAAAACTTCACAGAACAAGGCTCTGAGCACTCTGATCTAGCTTGGAATCAAGCCAGTCTTTGAGCAGTGATAGGACTAATAATCTTCCAAGGTCCCTGAGGACAAGGAAGCCCTGGAGTACAACTTGATGCTTGCTCACCTCGCCTGCATCCAGCCTTTTGGCCAAAGGGGCTTCACCTCTCCATCTAGGAAGGTCTTCACATAGTCCTCTAGAGACTGAGCCTTATTCTTGTCAAGGTCATAACCATCCAACTTAATCTTCACCAAGTGGCAGAGCAGCTCCCTGAAGAACAGGAAGATTTCAAATACAGTTACGTAGATTCACTGCTCCCAGAAGGAGGAAATTTTCTTCATCCAGGGTGGGATAAGCACACCAAGCTCTGCAGCACACCTTGCTTATAAAACCAACCCTGCTCTGCCTCCACAAGAAAGAGGAAGGGAAAGGCACTACATCCATGCACCAGGGGAGAAAAGCCTTGTTCCCCCTTCCCACTGTAACCTCCTGGAATGGAGAGGGGGTTAAACCAGTGCCAGAAATACAGGTGGCATCAACACCTGCAGAACTGAGCTTCTCTGCAGACTTGTGTGCTGCAAGCAGAAGTGCAGCTGTGCTTCTTTCTAAACCAAGCAGCAGCCTGATTGGTTACAGAATCAGACCAGGACTGACTCTTGGTTTATCCTCTGTCACTGTTCCCTTTCTCCCTTCACTGTTCTTTGTCAGACCCTGGGTGCCTGGGGCAGCAAAGTCCATGAGCTTCAACCTGAATCACATCTGGTTCAGAGTCTCAGCTGGAGGATTTCAGCAATTCTGCTGAATTTCTTCTTTCCCAAAGATCTGTTCCTCTTTCCTGGCCTCTGCACAGAGGCTTCTCAGTGCTTCTCTCACAGCTGGCCTGTGCCTGAAATCAGCTTCATTTTGCATTGCATACAAGGGGGGGATTTAGTAAATAGTGACTTCCATGAACAGCATAGTCTGCCACAAACCTCCAAGGTGCCTCTTACTACAGATGCTCAGTGCTGCTCTGAAAACAAGATACAAATACCAAAAAGCTTCACTTCCACTGCAGAGAATAAGACAAGTCACAGCTTCACTTAATATCTAAATCATGCAAACCTGATTTCATCATTCCACTGAAATTTCTTTCGTGGTCCTGTGCCACGCTTCCCTCCCTTTTCTTCATCCTCCTCCTCATCAGAACAAACTCGATCTCGTTGGTCTTTGTCCTTTTCCTCTTCTAGCATCCTAAAACAGAGACAGAGGTGATGTGGAAGTCACTGTCCTGAGATTCAAAGACAGGAATAAGTATCTCTGAATAACACTGATCTCAGCAGTCGATGGGAGAAGGGCCTAAACCATTTGCTAAGGGTGCAGGCTGAGCTACCTGCTTGAGGTTAAGAAATCTCTCACTGCTGTCTAACAGAAGCCATGGGACTTCTCCAGCCTGCTGCTCTTAGACTGCCATGTTCCCAAACACACTACACAGCACTAAAACACTTCAGCCACATCCTGGTCCCATCAACGCTGCTTTAACTGGCATTGCCAACTACATCACCACTGGAAGAAGCTCCCCAGCTACAGCACCAAACCTGTATGAATTCAGGAAGCATTTGGATGAGGCTCTCTGGCATATAGTCTGATCCTGGGGGTGCCCTACACAGGGATAGGAGTTGGACTTGATGGTCTTGATGGGTACCTTCCAACTTGACATACTCTATGATTGTCAGTGACAGGACACAGAAAGCACACAGAAAGCACACTTGGGCCAATGAATGCCTGTCAGCAAAGCTTAACTACAGAAAAAAAGCAGGTGGTAAACTTTGCAAGAGCATCCAACAGGTTCCAGGGAGCTGCTGAGAAGAGCTGCAGATGTCTAATAAGCACACAAGGAGCTTACTTGGAAAACTTGGCCTGAGTGTGAGCTTGACATTCCTCCTGGTACTTGGCCATCTGCTCTGGCATGGCCCTTCCAATGGCTTCCTTTAGCTTCTGCAGAGGTTCCCTCAATCGGCCACCCTAGAGAAACAACACAACAGTCTCAGGTCCCACACAACCCAATCTGACAGGTCAAGACTCCACCCCTTCTGAACCCACCCCACCAGATGGGATGCCTACACCCTTCTTGCTGAAGGACACCATCACAGGAGGGAGACAACTACTGACCACCCTCTGGAAAGCAGGGTTGCTGGGTAGGTGTGACAGGGCTGTGCTGCCAGATTTACTCACCTGCTCATAGAGATAAAGTTTCCGGGCTCGTTTGACCAGAGTGTCCTTACTGCAGGGGAAGAAAGCAGCCAGGTGGGCATAAACCCCTGAGCGGACCTGGCTGTTCAGCTCCCGGCTCTGCAGCTCGATGCTGAAGAACAAAACAAACACAGTGGAAGCAGGGACCTGGCAGGGCTGCTCTAAGCAACATGAATGGGACTCTGGGGCCACCAGAGGCAGGGAGATAAGGTCAAAGTACAAGCCAGATCACAGGACAGCTTTTTACATTGGAGAATTGACACACTCAAGGCCTGTGTCCTAACTAAGACTTTTAATCTAGTTTCAGAGTATCTTGAAAAGGAACAAAAAGTTGACAGCAGTCTCGTGGCTGCTGCAGTTCTTCCTGGCAGCTGATGGGCAGGAGCATCAGATAATGAAATGAGAGGTATGCTTCAGGATTATACAGAATCAACTTGATCCCTTGGGCTTGAACTTACTCCCCAGTGAATAGGCCAGAGAGGGAAGCATGTACCAAACCCACCTACAGTTATATACAACTTAAGAGACTTACTTTCCAAGCCACCTCTCAGTGTGAGTAGTGAGTGTACAACTCCCTAACTGGTCCAGCAGCAAAGTCACACAAACCTATCTAAATCCACCTCCTGAAAGTGATTAAAGTTATTAGCTGGACAACAGATGAAGACTGTTTGTGCAGTCAGCACTGGAATGCTGAAAGGTTGTAATCACCCCTTGAAACAAGAGGGAGAGACTCCCAAACATCCCATTGGCAATTCCCCTCAAGTGCCTTGATAAACCTCGATGAAATTAAAGCCTGTGTGTGAGTATTATTACACTGGGATGATCACAGAGCTGCGTGCATTCCTCAGCCTTCTCCAGGCACTTGAAGAAGAATGAAGCCATTATCAACAGCTGCACAAAGCAACACTGGCATTCAATAATCGTGCAACTGGAGAACACAGAGAAGTAATGGAACCTTTCCAGTTTGCCAGTTGAACACAGCAGCCTTATGCCAGTTATAAAATATCCCATCAAGTGTATCACTATGCAGGAAGGAACATGCCTGACACCTCTGACAGGGAGGGATTTGCTGCTCTTGTATCAAGCTACAAGCACAGGACAAGTGACCCTGTTTAAGTACACAGGTATCAAGCACTGTCTTGAGAACAGGAGGCCTGGATACATCCCCTCCAAAGTTCTCCTACCTCAGTTATACACTGTATTTCAACTGGAAGCCATTTCTAGGAGACTTTCCTATTCTCCTAGGCATGGAAGATCTATAAAGGACAGCCCCACAGCTCCTGCTAAACCTGCTCCTGAAATTACCGAAAATGCTCTGCCTAATCTTCTCCTTTCCCACTCTCCTGGTGGCACTTACTCCAATATGATGTTGTTGATATCCTGAGTGAAGAATCTCTGTTTGCCTTCTCCCTCTGCAGCTCTGGCAGCCTGAAACAACACAAGTGATTTGTTACAGCAAATAAGTTATCAGCAGTACACAGGTCCCAAGAGGCACAAGCCATCAACTGTTTTATAAACTACTTCAGAAAGACTGTAAAACAAGGCATGGTTTTATTCCACTAAACTCCACACCAGCTAACTGCTGTAGATGGGTTAAAAGTAGATGGGTTTTTTGTCATGATTGACAAAAAAAAAAAAAAAAAAAAAAAAAAAGAGAGATTGTGTCCTCTTCTTCAGTTCAAGACCAACCCTGTGAACTGTCTGACCATGTCCTGCCCACAGACCTTCCTGTTCTGGATTCTCCTATCCCAAGACTCCTAGAATACCAGATTGATTTGGGTTGGAAAGGACCTTAAAGATCATCTAGCCCCAAGCCCCTGCCATGGGCAGGGACACCTCCCATTAGACCAGGTTGCTCCAAGCCCCATCCAACCAGATGTACTGGAGCCAAATGCAATGGAGCAACTACACTGAAGATTTCTTCATTTAATGGGACAAAGGAGATGGCTTTTAACTTTATATTAGAGTTAGTAGATTGAGTAATATAAGCACAGAGTTTGTCCCTGGAATAGGAAAGATCATCCTAGTTATGTTTATTGAGGGTCAGGGATTCTTATCACCAGGTTTTCTAGTCTAATCTAGCCAAGAAACCAACAGAAAGAGCAGCAGCCAAAAGGAGTATGTTATTTCTAATCCACACCATGGAAACGAAAAAAAAAAATAGTACAGCTTTGACTGCAGCACACACAACACTGCCCAAAAATCACACCCATGGAAAATATGTCCAGAAGGAACATAATTCCAAGAGATAAATGAGATAACAGAAAATTGCCAAGAGCTTTCAGTCTCTTCTGAGCAGGGATGTAAACAAAACTGGGATTCACCACAAGGCACCACATCAAGTTAGGGATTCCTTGCATGGGAAAGGAGACAGGAGAGTAGGGAATGATGCTGAAACTCCAAGGGTGAGGCTGGGAAGTGATTAATTTATGCCCAGAAGGTGTACATTCCTCTCTGTCAGCAGCAGGTCATAGACAACTGCTGATATCAAAGGAAAGGCTCAATGCTAAAGAGAATCCTCAACAAGATAATTCTTTCAGGAAGGAAAAGGTTAAAGTCAAATCAGTTCAAGCAGAAGAGGAAATGCCTGAAGGCTCCTTTTGACCCAGGGGAGCCTCCCACCTGCTGGGATGGAAGAGACCTGGCTCTGGAACAGAACTATGCCACCTCTTCAATTGCCACATTTCACATCCCCAAATCCTAACTGACCTTGTAGCTTCAATTCACTAAATCTTGCATTTCTCCTTGGTTTATTTTCTTAAAATATACAGTCCAGCAACAAGACAAAGCAGCAGGAAAATCTGTGGGCAGTTTGCTATTTCACTATCTTGCTGCAGCACAACAATTAACTTGTTATCACAGAAGCTTCCCTAAGATTGGGAAGGTGAAGCTCAGGAGCAGCTGCTTCAGTGTTTTTCTGCTACCAGAGGAACAGCAAATGGAAACATCCACGAAGAGCCCACTCATTTTTATCAGCTGTGACTATTTTGTTCAACTTATTCCTCTCCTCAGTCTGCTCCCCAGCACTATGCACACTTGACATTTCTCAGCAGAACACAGTTATTGTGAGCACAGGTTTATCTCTAGTATCAGGAGTTATTAAGAAGTGCTCTAAACAAATGCAGCCCAGAGGGCAGAAGATACACCACAGCAGAGGCCCAAGAGCACTGCTGACAACTTAAAATCAAGGTTTAAAAACAAGACCAGCAGCAGCAAAATATCCCAGCACTTGTTTATAGGCTTATGGTGCCAGCCCTCAGCAGAGAAGCCCCTCAGCAATCCAGCAGCACTCTGACAGGCCAGGAGAGGGATCCCTGTCCAGGACCCAAAGCTATTCCATTTTCCAGAACCACATTTTGAAGAAGATGGATGAGTGCCACAAGAGTCCAGCTAGTGCTGTAAAAGACATGGGACCACCCTTCTGAAAATCAATATATTCCACTCCCTGACACTCAAGACTTTGAAGATGGTAAAAGAAAGCAAATGCCCAGTGATGTGGCTCCAACACGAGAGACAACAAACTGTACCCAGGCTTCAGTGAAGGCATCTGCCTGGGCATGACATGGGAAACAGTTCAAACAAATCCTCAAGCCCCATCTAGAGGGCTTCTCATGCCTCTCACACTGCACAACAGCTCAGGCTTTCCAGCTGCATGCACTTAGTTTGCATGGAGCAGACCTCACAGCCCCTGCCCATCCCAGCACATTAAAACTCTTAGGGTGGAATTTGTCCTTCAGTCTCATTTTAGATTAATTCATGATAAACTGACTTTGGAAATTACCCCTTCCACGAGTCCATTCTTTGCCACAAGGTAAACAAACCACACTGACAGGTGGATGCTGAGGGTTACATTCAGCAGATAACAAGACCCAGGGTTTTGACGCTACCTGACATCCAGGTATTCAAGAAAGTGACTTGGGCACCAGAGAAACCAGGTGACACAAAGATCCCAAGTGGCACTGCCAGACTCCTCCACCAGAGTGTGCTTTGTCTCTGGGGGAAGCCACACAAACCCAGCAGAGCTGTTTTTCCCCTCCACCCACCACACAACCAACCCCCAAGGACCTTTCCTACCTGAGCCAGTTCTTTGATGCGTTTCTCCAAAGGGGCTGGCAGCCCTTCTGGGAGGGATGGTGGGTGCTTGAAATCCTGCTCAGTGCCCACCCCAACAGGATCACTCCCATCCTCCACCTCAGGAAAGGGGCTCCCATCTGGGGATTCACTGAGCAGCCTCTCCAGGTCTAGGTCAGTTAAGGAGTCCATGGCTGTGGCTGCCTGCAGCAGGTCAGTATCACTGGTGTGGCCAAAGAGTGACAGCAAAGGGTCAGGCATGGCCTCTGTCTCCCTTGGGGCTGCAGGTTCTGCTGGAGAAGGAGTTGCCACTTTCTGCTCTTCATCTTTTTTCTTCTGAGCATCCTTCTCCTTCTGAAACTTCTTCAGCATCTCCTTAACACTGAGAGTGCCAGAGTATTTCTTCTTCTTCTTCTCCTTACTTGCATTTAATGCTGTAAAGCTGTAAACAAAGAACAGAAGAGAAAATGGAAATGAAATGAGCACGAGATGAAGAGGGAGAGTTCATCCCAGTACAGATTGGCCATAGACACCAATCCCCTTAGCCAATTATACCAGCTAAAACATACTACTGCCTCATAAGGTCTTCAGGACCCACTGCTTGTTCAGCCTGGAGCACAGGCTGTCCCTCCTCACTGCAGACATGATGGACACTCTGAGCTCAGAGTGTCTCCACTGGGCTCTGCTCTTTTTTAGCTACACACATGATTCCACCAAGGGAGCTTGGGAAATGCCCAAACAATTGGTGCAGAGAAACTGTAGGAAGAGCCAGTAAGCATGACAGCAGCATAACACTTTTTGCCTATTAAAAATAAGCAAGTAAATTCCTTTTCCTTCTCTTCAAGTTCTCCAATACCAATGGGAACACCCACTGTTAAGAGTCTAAACAGAGCTCCAAGGAACACTAATGTTTCTGCTCTCTTTGCCCATCTTTCCTCAAACACTCCTGTTAACAGGTCCTACTGCATCCTAACCAATGACATAAGGTGTTGAGCAGCAAGCATTCCCTCCCCTCCTTACCCAGTTTTTGGAAACTTGGACTTTTTGGATTTCTTTTCCTTGTCGTAAGAATCATCCTTTTTCTTCTTCTTCAGTTTTTCACTTCCATCTTTCAACTTCCGCTTCTGGAGGCAGTTAAAACAAAGCAGCAATCAAAGCCTTTCCTACAATGCTACCTGCCCCTCCAGAGCCCCTTTGGGCCTTCTTCCAAGGATCTCAGGACAGCTCCTTCCCCACTGGACACATTCACCCAAACCCCAGCCATCTCTCACCACCCTGCTGACACATTTGATCTGCAACATTCCCCAGCACGCTCAAGATGCTCCCATCACTAGAAGGGACAAGATGCCAAGTGCTCTCTGGCCATTGCCCCTTTCAGCTGCCTCCTCTGGGCACTGTGACACCAGGGATGTCACCAACAGATATCAACCAGGATGGCACTCAAGGGGAGCACTAGCTTCCGAGCAAAGTCATTCTTTTCATACAGCAAATCTGCCAGGTCTAACAGAGGAAATAGATAAAAAAAAGCAGCCTGCTGACCTTGGGACACTTCTTTTTCTTCTCTTTAACATAGTCATCTTCAGATTCAGATGCCTGCCGAAACTGCAGAGTTCCTGAGTTGATGTAAAACCCTCCGTACTTCGTAGTGAGAGAAGCCGGAACGAGCTCATCATACTGCAAAGAACAGAACCACCTCTGGTCCCTGGGAGCTTTGTGACTTTATTCTGCAGCTGAGCAGAACAGGATGGAGCAGGACTTGTGCTGCCCCTGCACAGAGAGGGACTGAGGACACACCTGCTCACCCCAGGAGCTCCCATTCCCCACCCTGGCACATTCCTGCCCTGCCCCAAGCTCGCATTCCCTCAGGGGCAGGCTCAGTCCTGAACTGAGTTCTTCAGCAGCCCTGAACCCCCCTCACATTCACCCTGAACCCCCCTCACATTTGCCCTGAACCCCCCTCACACCTGCCCCATACTCACTGCTTCTGAGTTGTCAATGAAGGAGTCAGACTCATCGTACCCATACCCCATGTCCATCAGGTCCTGAATTCTGTCTTTCCTACGTCTCTTGCCACCCTAAACAATAACAAATGGACAGAACTCGTACCTTCTTTTCCAAGAGCCCCATTGCAGGACACTGACACTGGCTCCAGTATAGAAAACAGAATAAAATCTTTTTTGGTCTCAGCAGCAACAAACCAGTGCTCTCACACCCAACTGTAATCTCTGAATCCACTAAATCCAGTCTTAGGCTTTGTCATATGGGAAGAAACCCAGAGCAGCCAAACAAAACACAAGGCTGCCCTGCCAGACAGGCTGACTTTCTGCCCACAGACTTTACACTGAGTTGTGTTTGCACCTCTTAAATATTTCTGCCAGTGCAGAGAGGACCTGCTCTTCCACAGCTGCTGTACAGTCAGTACAAACCCAGTTCTACATGCAGCAAGCAGACACACAACATATTAGGATGATCCATAGGTCAAGTTCCTATCACAAAACAATACAGCAACTCACTAGCCAGGCATAAAACAGAATATAGTCTTAGTGCCATCTATGGAAGAACAGTGAGGAAAGGGGTCAGACAGACCAAGCTGCCCAGCACCATAGTTAGAGACTTAGCAGATCACACTGTACCCTAGCTGCCAGGGCTAGAAATTACTTTTTGCTTAAGGAAATTAAATTTAATAAATTACAGTAAGTTATTCACCAGTGCAAATGAGAATATAATTCACTTTAATCAGACATCTGATCTAAGAACATATCTGAACTATTTTTGGGAACCACAGGCCTGAGACAGGAAAGGAACACAGAAACCAGCATTTTCCAGCACTACTGAAGGACTGCAGGGAACATCAGAGACAACGACCATCCAGTACTGTTGGGCATCACACATTCTAAAGGATAATGTAATAAAAATGAGGAAAAACATACATATTTTTCTTCAAACTTCCTAGCAAGAGCCTCCACTTTATGCCTTTCCTTCTCGTCATCGTTAAAGGGATCACTGGGATCTTTCTTCTGCAGAAAGAAGAGACAAAACCCATGAGAACCAATCCTGTCACACAGCCACCAGAACCCCTTGCAGCAAACCCCTCATGACTGGAGCATCCAGACAGAAGCTCAAACAAATCACCCTTTAGTACAGCATTTGCTACATCCCCATTCAGCATCTTCATCAACAATGTCCACATTGATGATGGGGATCAAGTGCAGCCCCAGCAAGTGTGCAAGTGACACCAAGTTGGGTGGCATTGCCAATAGGAGCTGGCAATGTGTCCTGGCACCCCAGAAACCACCAGCAGGGTGAAAAAGGGGACTGTCCCACTCTGCTCCACTGTTGAGACCTGCTGGGCCCAGTTTTAGGGTCCCCAGCACAAAAAAAGGACACAGAACTGTTGGGAGAGAGTCCAGAGGATGCCACAGAGATGCTCCAAGGGCTGAAGCAGCTTTGCTCTGGAGCCAGGCTGAGAGAGTTGGGGGTGTTCAGCCTGGACAAGGCTGCTGGGGAGACCTTCTGTGCCTGAAGGAGCTCATGAGAAAGATGGGAACATTTTAGTAGGGCCTAGTAGCAACAGGACAAGGAGTGGTGGTTTTAAACTAAAAGAGGGCTGATTTACATTAGAGATAAGAAGGAAATCTTTTACACTGCAGTTTTGCACCTGCCTCTGATTCTACCAAAAGACAAAGGTCAGCAGGAACCATACCCTGCCTGCTCAACAGTTCTGAAGAGCAACAGGAACAATCAGCAGAATCCAATCAACTTTCCTGTCACAGAAAAACACCCCCAAGACAAAGCTCTGAAGCTGCAGGAATTTGCATGTGTCATACCCTGAGAAACAGCTTCCAACAGGCAAAAAGAACCCTTGGGAACACTTGGAATCCCCATGGCCACCCCACAAGAAGTGAAGCCAGGCACCAAGAGAAAAATATGTCCATCCAGTGGAGCCAGGTGCCCAGAAAGATCCAGTCACGTGTCACAGAAGCATCTTGGCTTCTGATGCTCTTTGGAAAAGAGATGCTCAGAGCTACTGGCATGCCAGGTATCAGGTGAGCCTTTAGGCCAAGCAATTCTAAATTAAATGAGCATTGCTGCCCACAGGCCAAGGGGACACTTACCTTGTCTCCTGAAGAACCCCCTTTTACTTTCCCTCGAGAACTCTTCAGAAGATCTGGGTAGAAAAATTCTGGACAACGTTTGTGGTCTGGCTCAAAGAGAGTGAGTGTGATCCTAACAGCTGTTGCAGCTGGTTCAGGGTCCTGGGGGTGCTCTGCATCATCCTTCCGAGATCTTTTCAAGAGGCTGCTGCTCAGTGGACCCTGGAGAGTGGTGAACGAAACCCTGTGGGGCTCCGTCATGGCTACAGCCACGTTGTAGCAGTCGTCATGGCATGGTTCCCATTGCATCAGCAAAAGGTCTGCCCCAGCCACACACACACAGCTCTCCCTGACAGGCTGAAGATAACTCAGGACGTGGGAAGAAGAACAACTCCTCTGGTTTGGAAATTTTCTTTGGAAATGCCAAACGCCCGTGCTGGTACCGCTTGCTGCAGCCATCCAAGGAAAAGAAAGAGAGAAAAGTCAGTCCCGGAGGCAGAAGTTCCCCCTACGCCGTCCTCCCTGCCCATCCCCCGGGTCTCTCTCCTCAGCCCCCGGGGCTCCGCTACCAGAGGACGAAAGGAACATAACGGGAGGGAAACCCAGCGCCCCGCCAGTGCGCTGCGAAACGGCCCCACAGCCTTGGGCCGAACCGCCGCTCGGGGCTGCACCGCCTGGGGCTGCACCGCCCGGGGCCAGGGCTGCGCTCAGCCCCGCAGCTCCCGCAGCACGGAGGCCCGCACAGCCCCGTCCCGGGGAAAGCGACCCCGGCCCCGGCGGGACAGGGCTGAGGGCAGCCAAGGGGCCGGCTGAGCCACGCCGAGGGGAGCGGGGACCGGGCGGGGCTGAGCGGGGGGGGAGCGGGGCCGGCCGCACCGAGGCAGCAGAGGCCCGCGGGGCTCAGGAACGCGGGTCCCAGTGCCGAGGGGGCGGTGCGCGGGAGGCCGCGGGCCGGGCGGAGGTGGCGGCGGGAAGGGGCGAGGCGCGGGGGGGAGAAGCTGAGTGTGGGGAGGGAGCGGCCGCCCCCACTCACCGGGACCGGGACACCGACACCGACACCTCCCTCGCTGCCGCCGCCGAGCCCCGCTCCGCGTCACGTGCGGGGGGCGCTGCCACGCGCCCCGCAGCCAATCGGAAACGCCGCCGCGGTCACGCCGGGCAGGAACGGCTCCCTAACGGCCCTCCCGGCTCACGTGACAAGGACGGAGCAATCAGCGCTCTCCGTAACGCCCCCTCCCGGCAGCCGGTGCGCGGCCGCGGCAATGGGGGAGGCTGAGAGGGAGTGAGAGGGGAGCGGGGTGAGACTCAGCTGCTCCCGGCACTGAGGGGAGCGAGGGGCAGAGCCGGGAGGACGGAGGGGCAGAGCTGGGGGGAGCGAGGGGCAGAGCCGGGGGAATGAGGGACAGAGTCGGGGGGAGCGAGGGGCAGAGCCGGGGGAATGAGGGGCAGAGCCGGGGGAATGAGGGGCAGAGCCGGGGGGAGCGAGGGGCAGAGTCGGGGGGACTGAGGGGAGGCAGAGGCGGCTGTTCCCGGGGTCTCGGGGCGGCTGCCCTCGTCCCCGGCACTCGCAGAGCTGCGGTTGTTGCAGCCTGGTGAAGATCCCGGAGGGGAACAGTGCTGCCTCCGGTTCATCCTACTCCATCTGCGTCCAGGAGCCTTTAACCGAGTGCTCGTTGAATCTATTTAATTAAATATAACTGAACTGTATGTAACGATGGCTGCGAGATGGGAAGCTATGGCTGAGACTGTCACTCGGGGGCCCCCCAGTGGTTCCACGGAGAAACGGGGAAAGGAGAGACCGGAGAAGAGCCCCGTGGAGAGAGCCCGGAGTTTTGGGTTGATGGCAAGTGGAATAGGTAGCCCCGGTAGCCAAAGAGGCCAGGGGAGGGTGACCAAGAGCGTGAAAGTTCTGAAGAGCAAGACTGAGGAGGGTCAGCTGAGATCACTGCTCTGCAGGCTTGACCGTCATTGGGATTCCCTTCCAACTTGAGATACTTGATGATTCTGCCTTCATTTAAAAATTCTTGATGTGGGAAGGAAAAGTACAAAGTTGAGGGGCTCACATTGTGTAAAAGGCCTTAATGGAAAGCAGGTAAATCTTTCCCTGTGGAGGGCAGAAACTTCCATGACTGGAGTGGTGCTGGCACCCAGTCCTACCAGAGCGATGGAGCCTGCCTGCTTCTGCTGTCAGGCACCAGCCCCTGATGCTCTGATGTTGCTCTGGCTCCACTGAACCACAGAATCATCCAGACCTCTGAGGTCATCAAGTCCAACCCTTAATCAGCTACCACCGTGGTTCCCAGACCATGGCACTGAGTGCCACATCAATCTCTTAAAAATGTCCAGGGACGGAGAATCCACCCCCTCCCTGGGCAGCCCATTCCAATGCCTGATCACCCACTCTGTAAAGAATTTTTTCCTAATATCTGATCTAAACCTCCCCTGACAGAGCTGAAGCCCATGCCCTCTTGTCTTACTGGTAGCTACTTGGGATAAGAGTCCTACACAGAATGTTTAATTCTCCAGCTTTATTACAACACTTATGGCCACTACTGCACTCCAGCCACCCTGCTCTCTGCCACTGCCCTCCTGGAGCTACCTATGTAGAAAAGTCCTCAGCACAGGCTGACATTTGCTTTGAAGGCCTGTCAGGGGTTTTTAAATGGCCTGGATGGCAGCTCTCCTGCCTGCAGGATTGCTGACCACCCTTCTCACCCAGGTATTCAAAAACAGGTATTCAAAAAAGCCGGCAGTAAGCTCTAAGGCACAGACAAGTTTACCATTAAACCTTCTTATGCAGCAAAGTATTCACTGCTGATAGGGGATTACTATCTAATAAAATATTCTATGGTTAATTAATTGCCAAAGACTCTCCAGTAGGTCATGGAGCCTGAAGAGGAGCATGCAGTGCAGGATGGAGGGTGGCTTGTGGCTCGGAAAGCAGCACATGGGGGTGGGTGTCAGGAAGGGAAGTCCCTCACCCTGTCCCTGCCTTTGCCCTTCCCTTGTCCTGCACCCCCCTGGCTGCCTCCTGCTGCTCCCGGGGGCCGTGCCCGCTCCTCAACAGAATTCCAGTGGGCAAGGAACTTGCAAAGGGTGAGCCTCATGCAGGAGGGATGAATAATCCTGGGAACTCTGTTAATGGGAGAACTTCTGTCAGGGTTTAACACTGTCCCGGCAATTAAACCGAATAACAGACACTCTCTATTAATGTCTCTCTCCTCCTTGATAAAGAAAGGAGAGAGAATAAGGGAGAGAGACTTACGGGTTGGAAACTAAACCACACAACTTTAATGAAACAGTAATGATAAATAGGAAAAATTACTAAATATATACAAATATACAGGAAAATGGATACCACATTCCTCCCCCCTTTCCCCCAATAACTCTCACGTCACCACCGAGGCTGCAGGGCAGCACTGGGAAAGTCCAGGCTGGACTCCTGGAGTCGGCAGCAGTTGGGAACTGAAGACAGGAACACACAGATATGGGCTGGGATGGATCAGGACCACAGGTAGAGGAATGGATGGAATCCTTCCAGGATGCCAGGTGAAGGAAGGGAAGCAGGAAAGCAGGAAATCAGGAAATCTGGCTTGACCCTCGTGATCCCTCCAATTTATACTGAATGTGACATATATGGGATGGAATACTCTGTTTGGTCAGTTCTGGCATCTATCTTGTCTGTTCCTCCCCAAAGGAGGGCTCAGGTGGGACCTCTTTATCCTCCTGGACGGTAAAATGTTTTCCTCAGAGCTGAGCAGTGTCCTTGGCTCTGCACACCAGTCTCTAGCAGTAACTATAAACATCGAGTGTTATCAATCCTAGAAGCACACACTGTCTGAGAAACTTGCCGTTAATTTCAGCAAGTGCAACTACTTAAAGAGACTCAGCTAAGAGCAAAAGTACAAGACAGAAAATCACCTTTATCCTGGCCCAAACCAGGACAACTTCCCTTCAGAGAATAGATGGGAGAACAAGTGCTTCAGATACCCTTGATCGCAGTCAGATTGCTCTAGCCCCCTGCACCCCCTCCAGCCAGCCAATCCGCAGGTCCCTCCCAGCTGCCCAGCCAATCCCCTGCTGCCACCTGTCCTCCCCAGCCAATCCCCTGCTGCCACCCATCCTCCCCAGCCAATCCCCACCAGCCTGCCCTGCCCCAGCAGGTTCATAAGGCTGTGTGGGTGACAGGCGGACATTTTCTCGGGCAATGGAAGTGCTGCTGGATCGTGACCGACTGCGCCAGCCGATTCTCCAGAGCCACGCGGAGAGAGCCGGTTGTGACAGCCTGGAGAACAAGCTGAGAAGCAGCACCAAAGCCTGAGTGCCCGGCAAGAGCAAGTGAAATACAGAGGGACGCACCGGGCGGATCTACGGGACCGGCTCGGCGACCCCCGCCAGACCGACCCCCCTCGGGCAGTCCCTCCTCAGGACCCTCCCTTTCTGGGCTGTGGCTGTCCGGGACCCTCGTCCTGACCCTCGCTCCTTCTTGTTGGGACGCGCGGTCCCTCAGGCAGTGCCGCCGTCGCTCTGCCCACATGGCCGCTCTGCTCTGAGGAAATGCCGGCGTCCGCAGCGGTTGCTGTTCGTGCCCGTGCTGCCATACGTGCCCAGAGCTGCCCTTCTGCTGGTGACGAGGAGGGGATGAGGCAGTCACGAGAGACTCAGGTTGGTGGTTGCGATATCGATCCTGTCACACGGCGCCATTTGCAAGGCTTTGGGTTCAGAATAATGCTGGTCATTCTCTTGATGTCTGCTCAGTCCTTGCCACTACCAGTCAGGGAAGGCAAATACACAAAGATACATGAGTGAGTTACACTTTGAACACAGTATGTTTCCTGTGTCCATTAACACAGCTCTCCTAACACTTTGTGTTTCCTTTCCCTATCTCCAAGCCCAAGTGTCATCAAGGCACAGTACTACACTCCCCAGAGCTTGCTCAGAGGCTCCCCACTGAGGTGAACACAGCAAAGCCTGGTGTGAAGCTGTGAAGGAAAATTCAGTGGCCCATGACACAGATTCAAAAGACTGAGATTTTTCTCAAGCTTGATTGAAACCTTGGGATCTTGTCTTCCAATTTTATCACCTGTTTTGCATTCTTGTGCAAATTAAACCAAGTAGCCTTAACTATTTAAAATGGAAAAACAAAATCTGAAGAAATCTGAGTCTATTTCATAAATACTGATAGCCTTTTCTCTGGTTCATTTTGTAAACTTCTTGCAGTAAAGCAGTAATAGTTCAAGATATTTAAGTTAAAAATACTTGTCCCTTGGCCTCCTGACTGTAATTTTTGTATTAACAGAATACATTGCCCCAGCTCTGGACCAGAAAGGTGAGAATGAACGCTGTAGCTTTGTACATCAAATTGTTCCAAGAACTGGTGTAAACGTGCTCAAGAGAGATTCCACTGTGCCTCAGTTCTCCTCATTTTTTCCCTAAGTGGGCACAGTTGTTATCCCTTCAATTGCAAGCTCACAGGAACTTGGTCAGATGTTCTTGGAAGCTTGACAAATCTTGAAGGTTCAAGCCCTGGAGCTTTAACCATCCCCATTTGAAATTACAGGTTTTTAACTACTGGATGATCAAATTAGGTTACAAAAAATGATCTGTTTCTACTTTTACCCAAACTTTACAGTGCTGTTTTACTGTAATAGCTTTCTTCCATGTTTTACACATCATGTTTAACCCCAACTAGGTGCTAAAACTTTTCTCTCCCTTTTTGCTCTTCTTTTCAGCAGCCAAATCACTGTCACGTTCAATCTATAGGTGAAGAGTAGCACTGGGGATATGTTCTGCTGGGTAACTTTCCACTTTGGCATTTGTATTGCTAATGATCATAGTTTTGAGACCTTTTTTCCATTTTACATTAGTTTGCACAGAAATGGTGGTCTCTACTGACATCTCATGGCTACTTTAAGCAGTTGACTTTATTTGGAAAGAAAGTTTCCATACGTAATATTTTTGCATGGTTTGGAGAGGAGGCTGTCATGCTTACTAGATCCTAGCTTCTGTGTTTTATAGCACAGATAATTTCATCTAGAAACTGCTGAATTCCAGTCAGTTACATCTCTGAGCCATCCTAAGTTAAAATGCCAGTTGATGAGAAATATATTGCTAACCTTCCTGGTTTTTAAAACCAAATTATTCACAAAACATTCCAAAAGATTCTGCTCCTTACTGATAGATACTATGGTATCTATGCTTAGATATTAATTAGATATTAATGGTTAGGTTTTGATTTAATGAATCAATATTAGTTTTTGTTTACATTTGGGGCATAGTTAATAGTAAAAGCTATTAACTTATACTACTCATATTTAATACTTGAGGATGCAAATAATAATGCAAAATAAATGCACTTATATCATGTCTTATTTCTGGAATATAACACACTGTGTAAAATTGAACAACTGAACAGGGCAGACTTCAGGATTGGTCCAGAAAACGTAAGAGGATTTCTGCAGGCAGGAAACAGCACGCTATGTTTTTCTGTGACCCTTAATTTCTTTGCTCTCTCTTAATAAAAACACTTTTTCCCACAAAGTCCAGAATCTCTGCCTTTAGTATAACCCAAGTTATTTTAGTGAGATTCAGCAAGACATTGCTGAATTTTGAAACTATGGAGACCAACTCTAACCTCTTATACTTGTTAGATTCAGTCTTCCTTTCCTGAGGACTGTGGCAGCACTTGCCACTCTAGATTTACAAATATACCTCTGCACTACTGAGACAAAGCTTTAATTCTTCTAAATTCTTCAAATTACTAATGTAGAGTATCTCCTGTAAGAACTGTTGCTAGCTGTGGTGCAGGATTGATTTGCTAGACCCCTTTGTTGAATGAAATCTATTTGAGAATCATTCCTTCACCCCTGAACCACAGCCCACAGATGTTCAGCAGTTAATCTGTGGAACTGGCTATTAGAGGGGAAGAAAGAGGTCTGCAGTGTCATACCCAAAGTGAGCACAAAACAGCCTCTGATGGGCTTCTGTGACCAGGAGGTTCTTGGGAACAGGTAGACTTTTTCTCTCATTTATGTTGCTGATGTAACAGCCACCTGTCTACCCACACAGCTAGCCAGAGACCCCCAGCACTCTTCTCTCTCCTGTTCACCAGAAAGTCCTTTTACTCTTCCTTGGCAGTAATAATTGTGTGTCAAGAGCCTCTGTCACCATAAAACTTGGAGGATCTGTTTTATCATTCAAACTGCCCTCTCTAATTTCCAGGGCCCCTTCCTACACACCATTCAGAGCCCATCACTCCTTCCCTGAGCAATTCTGTAGCCCTTACTGGAGCAGTAACTCCCACACCCACTCCTTCTAATGCTGCTTCTCTGACATTTTATTTTAAAAGACCTGATGAATAGGATGCTCACCTATTTGGGAAGAGGATTGTATTTCATAGAATTGGCTGGGTTGGAAGGGACCTCAGAGATCATCAAGTCCAACTCTTGATCCACTCCCGCTGCAGTTCCCAGCCCATGGCACTCAGTGCCACATCCAGTCTCTTTTTAAGTATCTCCAGACACGGAGAATCCACTACTTCCCTGGGCAGCCCATTCCAATGGCTGATCACCCTCTCCCTAAAGAAATTCTTTCTAATCTCCAACCTAAACCTCCCCTGGCACAACTTGAGACCCTGCCCTCTTGTCTTGCTGAGAGTTGCCTGGGAAAAGAGCCCAACCGCCCCTGGCTCCTTTCAGGGAGTTGTCAAGAGTGATGAGGTCTCCCCTGAGCCTCCTCTTCTCCAGGCTGAACACCCCCAGCTCCCTCAGCCTCTCCTCATAGGGTCTGTGCTCGAGTCCCTTCACCAGCCTGGTTGCTCTGCAGTAGGTAAGCCTTCCTCTTTCCCAATCCCAGCTAACCCCATGATTAAGCCTATTGTCTAGGCTTTGCCTCTAGGAACAGTTTCCCCACAGAGTTCAGAAGATAATCCCCCAGTGAGCAAACAGCTCACATAGCAAATCCCCTTGTAATTCCTAACTCCTTTGGAAGTCAGACAACATGACAAATGGGAAAACACTACAGGTTCTTAGGAATCACCATATCCTCCCAAGATGACAAATGCATCCCCAAAACCTTACTTAGCCACTAACAAAATTGGTGGCATAGAACTCTCTCTGTACTTCACAATCTTTCACAGTCCTACTCAATTGCCTCAAGTTGAATAAATTACTTTACTAAACCTCCCCAGTAGCTCAGTTAGCAATTAAATAACTTTAATTAGATTTTCTTTCATTATATTCTTGCTTAGAAATTTCAGCTTGAAACCTATACAAGCACTGCAAGTCAATACAAATATTTTCTAATTTGGTTAAAATGTGATTACCCTCTAAATAGCACTGTTACATGAGAAATAATGCTGTGGTATCAGTTAATGCTTGGAATGAGTTTTGCAATACATAGAATCATAACTTGGCATATCACCAAATTAATTTAGGAACCAATGCCATGACACGGGCACCCAACTTATTGTATCTCTTTTGATGAGTGTAATTTGAGTGTTCCTGTGCTAACAATATTCCCAGTTTTATGTTGCTGCCTGAGCAGCCACTGAATGTCGCTGTTGTTCCACACAGAAGAGTCAGACTCGTGAACAAGTAGCAGGACTTGTTTTTTCCAATCAAGGGAAGAAAATGTGCTACAAACTACGGGACTGAACTTACTAAAGTTAAGGGAGATTTTTCACAAAAAAAAAAAAAAAGAAAAAAAAAAAAGAAAAAAAAAGGCACTGCTGTGAGGACTGAAAATAAAGATATGTGTTGCTCAAATGTAACTGCTAGAGCAACATCGTGTATGCTTAAATTTGGAGCATTTCTTCCTTTCAAACAAAAGGGAAATTTTGGAATGTGGTGCTGCAATTTTAGAAATAAAGAGGAATCTGAATGCTGTTATTCTAGAAGCACAACACTCCAAAGAAAGCTTTGTAAACAACTACATGTTGCCAAGTCACATAAGCTGGGCAGCACTAAGCTCCTCCATCCAGTGTTTGCCACTAAATATATGGAAATATTCCCAGTTCCTCACATGGCTTCTTTTTCCAGGTTTTCAGGAACTGCCACATTGAGTGGGGAGATTATTCCTTTCTCAACACATTTTCATACAAAACCACTGAAGAGGAATGAAACTGCAGTGAAGAAAATTCTGGTGAGGATAGGAAGGCAAAGTCTGAAGCATAAAATAAAAAATAAAACAAAAGTATGGGAAGATGTTGAGGGGAATTAGCAATAAAATACATATATAAACTTAACAGAAAGTGACTTAGCAAGAAGAGATCCTGGGGGATCTACTGTAGTATTCAATGCACTTAAAAGCCATAGTTCATCCATAGGCTTTGATGCAGAGATTGTAAGACATCAGTGCTCACTGTACTTGGCAGATCCCAGTGTTCCAGCCCAACCTGGCTGCCATTGGCATAATAATTCATGGCACAGCTGACAGTCCAGGGGTCTGGGATCGTAAGGCAGAAGCAATGCTGCAGCTGACACTGAGGTGTTGTGTAGATCTCAAGCCAGGTTTCCTCATCTAGCTCCAGTTGAAAGACAATGTGTCTGTGCTCCTGTCAGCCTTGTGTGCCACAGGATGACTCCTATGACTCTGTGTTTTCCCTGGTTTTCCTACCCTGATTTGTGATGATTACCATTATTTCACAGATGCTTTCCCCCATTTCCAGTCTGCAGAAGAGAGACAACCTTAGAAAAGTATTTGTCTTTCATCAAAGGCAGCACTAATTGGATGCCCACTTTGTAAGGTTAAGCCCTGGCATTTCAGAGAATCATAGAATTGGCTGGGTTGGAAGGGACCTCAGAGATCATCAAGTCCAAATCATTCCTCACAGACTCAGAAATACCTGCATCCCTCTGGCTGTATGGAGAAGCTAAGCCTCTGCATGCTCAGCCTCAGTGCTGCCATAGATCCTGTGTCACAGAAAGGAAGAAAATGCCCCAAAAAAGAATTATCCTGCAGTGCACAGCCATGATCTTAATCCTTTGAGTGTCCTAATATCAGGCCAGAATCCCCAAGAACAAGGAGTTTTGTTTCTGAGGTTACAAACCCAATGTTTATTTCATAAGCCCAGATCCCCAAACCTGAGAGGAGTAGAGCTCATACTGCCAGAGGGAAGGAAACCCTTTCCTGAAGCAAAGAGCTGGGCTGTAACACTGCATCCTATTGAGACAGGGATGATTTATAAAGCAGAAAACATACACGGCATGGCAATCAAAACACTTGCCTCAAGATTACTGAGCTGAATGAAGTAGAGAAGGGACACAGAAGTGAATCAAAGTCTAGAATCAAAAGCAGAAGTGTCCATTCTTTTTCAGACTTTGTAAGAAAACAGTATTACCTTTGCTTGAAACTTTTGTTCTCCATTTTGTGTCTTACTCCTGTGATGTTCAGGGATGTGTAATTTCAGATGTCTCAGACTTTATCTCAGGGCAGCACACATTGGTCAGGATGATCCCTGCTGCTGTACTGCCTTAAGTACACTTGACCTGAAGCAGTTTTCTCTCCTACAAATAACAGATGAAAAAAAGCTGATAAAAATGATGGGCTGGATTCTCCTCTCAAGCAGAAGCCTTGGCAGAGGAAGTGAGGCCTTAGGGAGTCACGGCTGCTGCCTGATACTCTGCTACCCTCTGGCTCTTCAGCCTAATTGATGGCATGTTCATTCCCCAGGCAGGGCTAAGGAGGAGCTGTTCTTTGCCTTGCCCAGTGGCTGAGCTAAGAATTAGAATTTAAACCAGTAATATCTGATTTTTACTGGACAAAATAATAAGCAGAAGCTTTGCTGGAGCAGTTTTTATGAAGGCAGCTCTGAACAGATTTAAGTTCTTTGTGTGACTAACATACCTTTGGCTGGTTGGAACCAGAGAAGCAAAGTCTGGCTCTTACTTGACACCAGAAATTGTT
Source organism: Calypte anna (assembly GCF_003957555.1). Lineage (NCBI taxonomy): Eukaryota > Metazoa > Chordata > Aves > Apodiformes > Trochilidae > Calypte > Calypte anna. The sequence continues at coordinate 12,645,594 of NC_044260.1, forward strand.
AAGGTCTGTATAATTGCAAGATATTCTTTTGTTTTGTTTGAGGCCAAATGGAAGCTTGAGCATCTATTTGTAAACCTGGTTATCTAAAGTTTTTTCAACATACTTGCTTGTAGGTCCAGCTTTGTATAATTTAGAGCTTTTGCTTGTTGTTTTAGGTTTAATTTGTTTGCTCTCTTGATGACTCTGTCAATATACATTCTGTGCTCAAAAAGTTGTGTCTACATATATAAAAAAAGACAGGGCCAAAAATGCTCATCCAGAATTTGGAGATGGAAGGCAAATTGCAGGTTTGTCAATAGTGTGGTTTTGGGCATTTTAAACAGTGAATCACTTGATGATAGGTATTGTAAATATAGGTTTTAAGGTGCTATAAAATTGATGGTGCATAGTTAAGCTTTCCTCCAAATCCTGATCTATTTATGCTGCCTCATTCAGTAGTAGATCCAAAGACTGCTGAAGGTAAAAGGAGCCTTTACCAAGTTGTTAATAACAACAGTGTAGTTTTGTTTGTTTGGTTTTTTTTTTATTTTTATGCTACACCAGAGAAATATGGCATGCTGACTAGCGAAGAGTATCCCTCTAGACCCTAGGTGCAAAACTTTTTACTGCATAGATTAGGCAATGAAAATAGTATTCAGCTCCCACCAAAACTCATAGTCTGGAACATGCTGGCTGAGGTCTGAATCCTGAGCAGACCTGGACTGAATGTTATTTTGATCAGCAATTTATTGAGCTTTGCTTTTCCTGAGTAAAATATTTGAGCTGTTTTGCCAAAACAGTGAACCTGAAAATGATTAATGTCACTTCTACCCACTTCAACCCCTACTCTATGAAATCTGAAGAAATTTTTAATCACATTGGCCCTAGTCTCTACAAAATCTTCTCTCATATTCTCAGAAGCATTCAACTGTCCCAATATCTATACATTACACTTAGTCCTAATTGAGAAGCAATGAATTATTAGTGAGAGCTAGATTTCACAACAGGTTTATCAGCTGCATACTCGTATTTTCCAAGGATTGAATGTGTTGCATACATATGGAAGACTCTGATCAGCACTGGTCTAACACTGGCTTCTGGTTTTTATTTTTGTTTTCATGTGGATACCTAAATGGAAGAAAATGTCTTATGTATGGTGAGCACCTTAAAATCTGGTGCTTAAAATCAGGCTCCACAAAGGCAAATCTAAATCTAAAGCTAAAGCTAAAGCTAAGCCTAAAACCAGAGTTTTGTTGTTGTTGACCTGAGTGGAACTGGCATATGTGGGTTTGGAGAGCTTTGAGTGAAAATCCATTTCTCAGTCTTGCAAACACAATTAATTCAGCCCAAACCTCATGACACCATGATCCTCTCCTAGAGTGTTGGTCTACCTGAACTCCACCTGGAGAAAGGAATTTATGAGGAAGAAAACCCAACATCAGTGTTATTCATGCTCATTTGCTTTTGGTCTATTGTAGAACATCTGCATTTTCACCCTTGTCTCCTCATCCTTTTCCCAGGGAAGAAAGTGAAAACAATTCTGCTCTGGGCAAGTCAGGAACTTGTCTGGTGTTCACCTGTGGTTTCCATCCTCTGGAAAACTGTGATTAAGGGTGACAGGGCCCTTAAGGAGACTGGAAGGTGAGATGGCAGCTGGAGAAGAAAATGACAGGCTGCTGGAGTTATCTGTTCTCCTAGAAGAGGTGTCAGCACTTGCAGATGAGGCAATGCCTGGAAGTTGCAGTGCTGCAGGCAGCACTGGGAGGGGAAGATGTGTTCCCAAATGTGCACATCCACTCAGTTAGAGAGTGCATGCTTGTGCTAAATGTCCTTAAATCCCTCTGGTAATGGAGCCATCTGTAACAATAAATAGCAAATAACTTCAGTTTCCTCTGGGACTGAAGCTATCAGGATTCCAAGTCATCCTGCTCTGTGGTGAGGTGTAAGGACCACACAGGGGAAACCCCTGAAACCCATAACTTGACCTGAAATCTCAGAGTGCTTCTCTTTACACAGCTTTGCACCAAAGCAATAATAGCACTTGAAAAATCCCAAGAAACTCAGTCCTCTCACTTATTCCAGGACCTGATAGGTAAGAAATAATTCTGTGTTAGTACTAAAAAATATTCCTCTTCTTTCTTTCTCTCCATGCCATTTCCTGCCCTTATTTCCACAGGCATTCTTACTGAAATTTCCCACTCCTAAGTAAAGAGACAACAGAAAATCCTTCAGTATGCTTCAGTATCCAGAGTTGTTTCATGTAAAAATAACCCAATTTACAATGTTTCAGAATATCACAATCCTTTTTTAGAATTGGAACAGGCTTGATTTTTCCAGTTAGCTGCAATCACTGGTAAAGGTAAGGGAAGTTGCCTTAGATAAAGACCCTCCATCAGGGATAAAGAATTCCTCACTGGTGCCAGAGCAAGTTCTCAAATACTAAAATCAGTGAAATAGACAGAAACAAAACTATTATTTAGTGTCTTATTTAATGGGCAAGAACTGCCTCTGTCCTTTAAAACACAAGGACAGCCACTCATTTCCCTTTCATTGCTCACTGAACAGTTGGTTTATTATAGGCTGTAGTGAGGAGATGTTAGTACATAAAGACAGGCTGGTCAGATGATTAAATACTGATGTATTAAAGAGGTCACGCAAGGTGATTAGTTTAATAGCAACACATTTTCTTATTTACTTTTATTTACCTGTCTTTCATGTGGCTTTCAAAATCCCAATTTTTATTTGTGATATGGTATTTTTAGGATCAAAGCCAAGGAGAAGCATACAGTCTGGTTTTGTGAGTAAACCCCACTGCTTTTTCTTTCTTTGGCCAGGTGCTGGTTTCCAGAGTCAGTGGCTTGGACATCTTAGATCCAGATCTTCCCCTATTTTGCCTCAAAGAGCTTTTAAAAATATTTCATGTTTATTTCCCCTTATGCATAAGCAGTTATGCAGTTGAGTTGCCTAATGTCTATATTAATTTTGTTACATTTTTAATTAGCAGATAGCTAATTAACATAGTATAAGGTTATCTTGTTAAATGTTAATTGGATATGTAAACATTCTTTATGAATTAATATTCAGAGGAAAAATATGTAACAAGCATTTGTTGCCACTGTCATTCTGAATTAATTACATGACAGCCAGATTTATTCCTTCCCAACTTGAGAACCCTCAATAAGTACTCTTTTAAGAATCAATTGATACTTAATTAATATGTCCTGGCTGCCCTATTTAATTTAAATTAATTCTTTCAACAAGTTGCTGAAAGACACAGCATCCCCTCTGTGACACAGAACATTTTCTGCTGAGAGCACACGAGGGTGCTGTGAGAAAAGACTTGGTGCTGCTGGCTCCTGTTTCAGGACTCTGGCAGAGAGCCTCCTCCTTTCTTCTTATCAAACCCCAAAACTACCAACAGAGAAATCTTTATGAAAGTTGCTGTATCTCATTCCAAGGGGCTTCATATTGCTCTGGGCTCTGTGATAGCTCCCTACCTGCATGGTGTTTATTACATGAGATGATGAGGTCAGTAACCTCCTCCCCCCATCAGGTAGGGAGAGGTCCACATTCCCTCACTCCCCTTTCATGTTATCTTCATAACATCCACTGATGAGCTACACGTGGATTGAGCTCATTGTTCCAGGGCATTGATATTCCAAGCTACAGGAGAACAGCATGATTGGCTCCCCAAGGGGCTGAATTCTGGGATGGATGCATGGCAATGACTTTCACGTATAATTTATTATGTGTATGAAATCCTTCACATCAGCAAAATGGTTGCAGAGTTTGCCTTTCCTTTCATCACACAGTGAGGTTGTTAATGAATAAGAAAAGTCTCTTCATGCTGCAGTTTAACACAAGCTATGCCAAAGCAGAGGCAACAGGGATCTGAACAGGTTCCCTCTTCTGTACTTCTGCTGCAAATGATAATGATTTTTATTTTTAGATGATTATAGTTTCAGCAAACCCCATGCACTTTTAAAATAACAATTGTGTATCACCATACTTGTGATACTTATCATTTCATGTACGTGAACTGAAAAGACAGAGGTGAAGCCTCTTGCCCAAGGCCACAATGTGATATAACAGCAGCTCCCAAGAGCTCTGACTCTCAGTTTCTCCTTCTAAACACAAAATCACACTTCCTTTCTCAGGGAACTGCACTAAGTGACCTCTTTCTGGACAGGGCATCTGTCATCATAAGAGAAATAAAAACCCTTGAATTCAGACTGGACCCTGCAAGTAAGGGACTGGTGTGACTCTCTGAGGTCAGTAGGAAAGATCTGGTCTACCCTTGCATGGTATCAGAGTGAAAACTGGTGAGAATTAAAGGCAATTTTCATAGATGCTTAGACCCTGGGCCTGCTTGTAACTTCAGGAAGAATTTTAAATACTCAGCCTTTCTAAAATCACATCTGAAGTCTTGCCCAATGTCAGACAAGCAGAAGTTTTGCAGTGCTATGGCAGCAGTAAATTTGTCCAATTGTCTTGTCTCAGACTTTGCTGCTGTTACTAAATTTTCCTCTAAGGAGGTTTGTCCCTTTTGTTGCAGTGGAAAAAGTTGCTCTTTCAGCAGGAGGCAGCTGAAAGGATCTGAATACATTGTACTGGAATTGTTAACTACCAGTTTTCTACCAGCTCTAAGCAGAACACTTATTTTTAGTTGAAAAGCTGCTGTTGGGTGACACAGTAACTTTTATGGCTAAGTAAGCAGCAAGCTGGCACAAACCAAATGGTGCTTGACTGAACTGAGCATCAATACAAAGAGCAGATGGTCACTCAGCTCCAGCCCTTCATGCCCATTCTTATAATAACAGCTATGGTAATAATACTAAGCAAAAAATATTTAGCAATCCATGAGGTTTTTGTTTTTGAGGGGGGGGAGGTGTGGTGGTGAAATACTGAATATTCACTTCTCCAAGTCATAGTCAGGCAGTTATTACCTGCATCTCCATTTTTACCATAACTATGTTCTTTTTCTCACTGTTGAAAGTCAGAATTGCTACCTCTGTATCCCTGCAGTCAAGACCTTCAGATCAGACAAGAGGGCAGGGTCTCAAGTTGTGCCAGGGGAGGTTTAGGTTAGATATTAGAAAGAATTTCTTTCTGGAGAGGGTGATCAGGCATTGGAATGGGCTGCCCAGGGAAGTAGTGGATTCTCCGTGTCTGGAGATATTAAAAAAGAGACTGGATGTGGCACTGAGTGCCATGGTCTAGCAACCGCAACGGTGGTTCAAGGGTTGGACTCGATGATCTCTGAGGTCCCTTCCAACCCAGCCAATTCTATGATTCTATGATTCCCTGGAATTCCAGGGTGCCTTTTTATTGTACATGACTGCTGCACGGAGTTTTTTGTCTTACAAACCATAAAGTAGGAACACGACCCACTTTAAAACATCTAGGGACCATAACTAAAAACTTTTTAAATAACCACATATGACAGCAGTGTTCTCACTGCTTTTCTCCCAGCTCCACTAAACATGAGCTGATCTGGTGAGCTTCCCTGTGGCCATTTCTCTGGAAGAGCTGAAGAGCCATTCACTTTGGAGCATTTTATGCCACTGTAAATACAAGTGAAGAATTCAAATTACCATCTAGGATCCATGAATTTTAAACTGTAAACCATAAGTCTAAGAAAACCTTTTGGTGTCCAGAAATGCCAAAAATTTGCAGATACCACAATTGGCACACTTTCTTCTTCTTATCATCACTATCATGACTAAATATAGCCAAACTCCTATTTCCTTGTCCCCACTAAACAGCAGCAGGGACATTGGGGACTATTTGTGGCTCAATATGTTAATTTTGGTTGATGCAGAGGTGGCCCAGAATGAGGTGAATGCAGTTCTTGTAATTCTCACTGGTTTAGGCACTTCAAATGTCTGCTTCTACATTTCCTGTGAGGTGACTCTGCTGTCCCTTGTTCTAACAGGACACTGGGAACACATCAGTTACAGAGAAGGGTCTCTGGGTCTCTGTTCCCATGTGCTTGTCAGGCTCCCATCCTTCTTGATGCTGATGTGTGCCAGCACAGTCCAGGAAGGGAAGATCCAGCAGTGTAACAGCATTAACTGCTTGGTTAAGTCCACCCATGTGGAGAGGATCACACTGTTGCAGGATGAAAAGTCTGAGATAAATGGCAACTCTGATGTAGAAGAAATTACAAAAAAAAATAAAGGAAATTATAAAAGAATCTTGTGGGTCTGGAGGAAGAAGGTGGAAGTGAGTAGTATGGAAATTAAACAAGGATTTAGCTCAAAAAAATTAATTTTATATATATTAGTATTTATCTTGTGCATAAAAGCCCTCCTAAGGGTGCTAAATTCTGCCCTAGAGTAAGGCAATGCTTGATTATCAGTATTGGAAAACAATGTAAGACAATGTTGATCATACAAAGCTGATACAAAGCTTAATTTTTAATAATTTTCAGCTCATTCCCAGGAAATTTCATATCTCCAGAAGCAAGTAATATACAAATTCAGCCTTACAAGTATAGCTCCATAATTTGTTTCTACAGGAATTATTTCATTCAAATATTCTGCTTGCCCAAAACTGGAATTTGAGGACCTTGGACTATCTAGTAATTCACATCAAATATTTTTGATGGAGCAAAAGACTACACTGAAACTTCCCAATTTTATTTGGAATTAGGTTTCCTTGATCAACTGAGAATCAGAAGCACCACAAAACAGATTAACACGGATCTTTCAGTCAGAGGCCCTAAAGCATAAGCAGTCTGGGATGAAGTTCCAGAGATTGTGGGCAGGACAAATCCTCACCTGACACAACTGCTGCTTGTGCACACACCTGGTTTACATAATGAGCACTTGGTAGCAATGAAAACCACCTGTGATAAGCATGAAAAAAAATAGCAAGTACTCTTGCAATGTCCCCTGATTCTGGATTATCAGCAGGCCAGCCTGAAAAAGAAGCAGGCTTTGTACTTTTCAAGGAGTGACACCCTGGGAGATTGCTGGAACTGCTCTCAGAGAGCAGTAATTCCCAGAAGTGACAACCCCAAAGATCTTACAAATACTTAAAGTGAAGCATTAAACAGGGTCTTGTCTGGTGAGTGGCATGTCTGTTAAACCTGCTAAAGCAACACAATCAACCACTGTCAGAAATTTCAGATTCATATTTGTGTCAACATTTGTGCTCCCCGGTGTCAGCTGAGATATTCTCTTCTCCTCTTGTCTCCTGAAATGATTAGCAGACCTTGGGAAAATGAAAGCTATTTTTGTGAGCAGCTGGTTCTGATATTGTGAAATGAATCCACTCTGCATTCCTCTGCAATCTGGTGACAGGTGGGATTTTAATCAGGATGGTTGCATTTCTGAGGAAGGGAAAGCAGGGACTCTGGGATGCATTTTTCAAAGGTATTTCAATCCCTGTGGCAGAGATGGATTCAGAGTGCCCATGGACAGCCCTCCTTCTAGTCCAGCACTAGCTCCAGGGGGTAGTGGTTGTGTTTCTTTGCCCAGCCTTGGTGCACAGCATCCTTACCTCCAGAAAAGGATTAATTGGAGTGGAGTAACCCCAGGGGCTGTGCTGGAGGGGTGGGAATGTCTGTGGATGCAGTGCTGGGGGAGCAGATTTAGCAAGGCTTGCTTGGCAGACCCACCACCACCTGCTCAATGAGGCCTTTGCAGCAGAATCCCAGTTTGAGGAGACTCCCAGGATTAAAGGAGGCAGAGGGCTGGCAAGAGATGGGCAAGGGTAGGAGCTAAGAGTGGAGCAGAAGAGATGCCAGCCCCTGTTTGGGGGTGCAGTGAGTGCCTGGGCTCCCTGGCTGGTACTGATGAGGGAAGAGCCATGCTCCTTGTGGCTGCTTTCCTGGCTGAGAACACAGAAGCTAAGTGGAATTAAAAGCTTTTCCTGCCCTTAATATGTGTAAGAAGGAAATTAATTTCTTCAGCAACATAGTCCCATTTTGTGAAACTTCAAAGGAAGATCAAACTCTGTTTTTTTCACCAATAACCTAGTTTGAGCATTATAATATTAATAAATGCATAAGAACTATTTTTAAGTAAGCAAAGGCTGGATGGTAGTCATCCAAATTAATGAAGGGTATGAACTTAAAATTGATTATGTAAACGGCACTAAATCCCTGCACAGATTTAATGATTTAAATTCAAATTTAATTTAGATTTAACTCAAACACCGACTTGAATTAAAGTCACTTTAATTCTGAATGAGAGCGTCCAGAATGGGCTTTAGTAAAGGTTAACAAATCTGCTCTGTACAAAGATTTTTCTCCAACTGCATTCTTTTTTCTTAATGCCACTAAATCAGTAGGTTGAATACACTGGGCTTTGGAATAGAGTCTGTTTGGAAGGAGAGGATGATTCACCAAAACGCCCAAGCAGCCCTCAGAAAAGGAGAAAACTCACACGTTTTAGGCTGATTAAATCCTGCACTGAGATCTTAGTTTTGCACCTTTTGAAAGAAAAGGAATTCCCTCCTGAGGTGTGCAGGACAGTGGGCTGAGCCCTGGAATCTCCCCCTTTTACCAACGTGCTCTCCCCTGAGGATGAACTGAAAAGAAGATAAAGCTCTGAGGTTACCAACTCCCTGCACTGGAGTCCATAAAAAGCACCAAAATTAAACCAAATGAAAACTTGGCTGTCACAAAGGAGACAAAAGGGGCCACGGGTGGGTTCCCCAGGATCCCCTCAGCAGAGGGACAGCAGAGCCCTGGGTCTGACTGCACCAAACCTCTGCCCAGCAGCTGCCCAGCTGGATCCAATTCCAGTTTGTTTCATGCTGCAGGTGTAGCACTGGGGGGTGATCTGTGCCCAGGTGCTGTGGGACCTCAGTGAGGACAGAATGGACCTGGCCTTGCTGGACACCCTGGGGCACAGCTGAGACTCCTCAGTGAGTGTCTGGGAAAATTAAGAGAGGGCAAAACCCTGTCCAGGCAATGAAGAGAAGAGTGGGAGGTGTTGGAGCAGAGGTTTTGCAACCCGTGAGGAGGATGGAGCTGCCATTGCTCTGTGCTGCTCCGGGCAGGGGGACAGCAGGGAGAGGAGTCCTGGACAAGGGAGGAAGATTGAGGTCAGTAAGGTTTTTTGGATGTGTGTGGGTTTTAGGTTTTGCCATTGTTTCTTATAGTTCTTCTAAATTTTTAATTGATAAATTCAGTTTTCCCTCAGTGAAGTCTGTTTGTCCTGTGGTGGTAGCTGGTCAGGGATCTCCTTACTTTGTCTTCACCTTTGAGTTTTTCTCTCTGATTTTGCATCTCATGTGGATGACAGGGAGTCTGGGAGCAGGCTGTGTCCTGGCTAGATCAATTTGAAGAAATGCTGTGAAAACTCCTAGTATTTAAGCATGTGCATACTTCTGTCTTGTAAAAGGCATCGGGCAGTGCTCTGACAGACATCCAGAACCCCTTCCTGAGGCCTCAGGAGGGTTGGTGTGTGCTCTTTGGTTCAGTACTGTGAAACTTGTCACCCACAGCTACTTCCCTACCTCAAAAATAAATTGGCACCCAAAAGTGGAAAGAATCCACCTAAGGTGGGAGTTGACTCCTTCTGGACAGCTGTGGCTAGAACATCTTTGCCTCCACCATGGGGAGGATTTTGCTCGGGTAAAAGCTTAAGTTTGTGATGCCAAAACCCAAGGCTGCCTTAGGTGCCTTTGTAAGCTTCCTCTTTAAGAAAGCACCCAGTGTACTCCAGCTTAATGGTACGTGTTAAGCAAGAACATCTGCTTATGGAGAGAGAGATCTGCTGAAACATTTACTGATGTTTTGCTTCCTCCCCCTGTGTCACCTGAAATCTATCATCTTGCTGTGGTACCCCAGCACGGTCCTGCTTGCAAATCTAGGAAAGCAGGGTAGTGGTGCACAGCTTTTAGAAAATGATTAGTGATCTGTCAGGCTAATGTCTAAACATGGGCACTGACTCAGATGTGTTACCTATAAATCTGTTCATCAGCAGCTGAGGAACATATGTGCCTCCTCTTCCTTAAACATAAAAACATTAATTACCTTCTACTGTACCACAGTAATGGGCAATGTAGTGACAGAGCTTGCCAAAACTTTAATTTTAACCATAAATCTGGAGGGTCTGAAATGGTGAATCAAGCTGTTTTAAAACATGAAGATAAAGCTGAAGTTGGGTGTGCAGGAGCCAGAGCTGATGGGGGTGGGGAGGGAAGGGAGGCTTGGAGAATTAGCATAGACTGGCTGAAACACTTGGGACTAAGATAATAAAACTACAATTTCCCTGAACAAGGAACAGGAGAGAACAAATTGCAATTCACTCACAGCTCCTCTTCTGACTTCCTGCACTAGCAGAAGGATAAAAAGGTTTCTTATCTCCTGATATTGGATCTGGGCTCCCTACTATTTAGTTCTGCTGTCCCTCCTTTCCTCTTCCCTGGTGTAATTGTCTGATCACAGAGGGAATACTGAACAAGGAGCAATCTGTGTCCTTTCCTTGACTGGATTTTCATTTTGAATAGAACAAATCAGGAGGAAAGATGAGACACAGCATGAAGCCTGCACTGTCCTTTGTATCTAGATAAAATCAGTGAGATGGAGCATCCATATTATGAACAGAAACAGGAGAAATATGGATATCTGTGTGCCATTAAATATGAAAGGCACCAGGAAGAGCTTCTCCCATTGCATTAGATGCTCTCCTATCCAAGAGTCTATCAGATGAAGCAGTCCTGATCATTTCAGCCAGATAGAGCAAAAGGCAGCATCTGCCACCACCCTGTGCCACTACTTGTCCCATGCCTGCTCCTCCCAGATCTGACTCAGTCCTGCCTGCTTGGTGCCCATGAAATAGCTGCAAAGATTTGCCCTTTGGAAGTGAGAGATCTCTGTAGCAATTGCCCCCAGGCAAAAGGGCAGGAACCTCTCTTTGAAATGGTGCAGGTTCCCTCTGAGTGCTCTGCATTCACTTGGGGATTTGTCAGCAGTGCTTTAGAGCCATCTGGCCATGCTTACCTTACAAATCCAAAATGCTGCAACAACTTGCACGAGACAAAGGATTAGTTTTGCTATTAGAGTTTAAAGTCTGGTCACTCCATGTCACTTGTATTGTTCTGCTTTCTTTTTCTTTTTTCTTTTTTTTTTTAATTCTCCAGTTCTTCTCTCTGTCCTGGTTCAAGTGTTTAAACCAACATAAACCTATAGATGGTTTATATTCTACTTAATGAGCAAAGCAAGGAAATGGTCTCTTAGGGGTTTATATGTTCTTCACACCTCCTGTAATTAGCAGCTCAACCCTTTCCATACTGCTTCTCCCTGTAACAACCTTTGAGAAACTCAGATTTCAGCTACAGATGCACTGGCTCTGACTCAGCAATGCTTTAATCCTCTGAGGTCCAGCTTCAACAGGCAGTATTTCCAAAGGTTTTAAAAGGACACTACCTTGTACAGATAATCCAGGTCTGGATTGGAGAAGTCCCAGATACAGATATGTCATGGTTTAGAACATACAGAATGTCTATGATTTGTTGTTGTTTTCCCAAGGCAGGAACCACGGCAGGAAAAATGCTTTCTGTTTGCCTCTTGGCTAAGGAAGTTTAGGTTGGATATTAGAAAGAATTTCTTTACGAAGAGGGTGATCAGGCATTGGAATGGGCTGCCCAGGGAAGTAGTGGATTCTCCGTGTCTGGAGATATTTCAAAAGAGCCTGGATGTGGCACTCAGTGCCATGGGCTGGGAACTGCAGCGGGAGTGGATCAAGGGTTGGACTTGCTGATCTCTGAGGTCCCTTCCAACCCAGCCAATTCTATGATTCTAAGTTAGGTGGCTGCCAGAGTTATCAGCCTAGAGAGGAGTGTGTAGCAGCAGAAGACAGCAACCCATTTGACAGAGCATGGGGTGGTGTGAAGGGCAGAGTTTGCAGGTGTTGTGCAGGGCATTTCCCCCTGGCAGCTCAGCACAGGATGTATCTATCCCAGAGCAGAACACAGTGTTCACTGTCCTGCTCTATACTGCAGTATTTCATTTCATGCATCATTAAGAACCTGCATTGATTCCAACTCACCATGGAACCTCACCCTGCACTTACTTAGAGCAAAAGGGAAAAAAAATAAATCTCTCATTACCAAGTCACTAGATAACTTTAAAACGAGTATTTGAACTAATCTTTCTTAGCATCATCTCTCCTGGGGACCAGGATGCTGAGTGTCCCCTGTGGCTTGGAAAACTTCAGTGAGGATCTTGGTTTCAGTCTAACATAGGTTTGCTTACACACTTTGCATTTGTGTTTGCAGGTGGTCTCTGACCAGAATTTCATACCAGAACTTGTCTTTTCCTTGTATTTTAGTGTCCTATTGCTCCAGTTTTGTTTTTTTTTCCTCCTGTATTTTCAGATCCCACAGCATTTGGTGGCAAATCAAACATAATAAAAGGTTGGTTGGGGTCTGATGTAGCCAGATAGGCTGCAACATGTTGGAAGCTTGGAGTATTAATTGGGAATTGAATCAAATTTTGCCACATTGCTGCTGTGCATGAGCTGGAGTGGCTGCCTGTCTGGGAACTAAGCAAACATGATGAAAAATGGTAAGAGGTCACCACCTCTTAGCTTAACAGTATAATTCTGCTGAATTCTGCTCACACCCCAATTCCCAGAGCATTATTAGAGGGGCATGGAGCTCACTGCTGACTTCCCAGTGAGTGCCATACCATCACTTCTGTGAGACATGGTTCTCTGGCTGTGCACAAGAGAAGAGCAGTCCAAAGGATGGTTCATAAGGCAGATAACTGATGCACACAAGGACTGAGTGAGGAATTTGCCTGTCAGGCTGAAATCACTTGTATGAAGAATTTTATATGGTGATCTCAGAGAATGTTATATATAAAATGTAAAAAGACAAGAGAGTTGGAGAGATTTTTTTTTTTAATATGCACAAAATGGAGCAGCAAACTATGTTGTAAAAATCTGATTTTGCATGGCATGTGCACTACAGTGCTCAGACTAGAAAAGTGCTTATATACAGACTTTAAATTTAAGGATGTGAACAGGCTCACTGGAGTTAATGTTAAACCATTATGCAGGAATTTTATTGGTCTGGGGATGGGTGCACTTAGCATCCTTCAGGAAAAATAACCTCATTTGTTTATGGGCTTGGATGGGGTAAGGCAAAGCTCAGCTGTCTGGTGCTTTCTGTGGAGAGAACTACTCTGGTGTCAATGTCTGCAGAACTCTCAACCCAGACCCTCAACCAGTAAAACCAGTCCCTGACATCTGCAGGGGGATGGCAAAGTGTTACAAATCCTGCAAAATCAGAATCGGGCAGGTTTGCCAGACTGCTCTGTTGTAATCACCACAGAATGAACTCGGTTTTAACTGAGGAATTATTTTAATTGTTATTAAATGTAGTGGGAAAAAAGAGTTCGTTTTTACTGCAACTATGGCCTGACCCCCTGTTCTAGTACTTGAGGTGTCTTCATAGGGAGTTTCCCTTAAAACTTTTCTCCCTTTTCAGAGCTTGCTCCACATCTTCAGTTTGGTTTTCCTGGTGTTTATGATCTCCCTTCTCCTCAAAGTCCTGGCTCCTTTTACCCTTTTTGTCTGTCTTGTAAGACCTGTGAGGCTTCTCTTGAATCTGAGCAGGAACCTTCATTGTAGGAATGCTGGGGGTCCCTTCAGCCCTGGAACAGGGGTGTCTGTGGGTTTGAGGTGAGCTCTTGGTGGATTCTGGCTCCAGAACTGATGTCTTACCCACCAACAGAAGCAAACAGTGGGATCTGCTCTCTTCCTGTTGTTGGTTCCCATGCCACAGCTCACCTCTGTGTTGAATCAGGGAATCTGGTGGCTGAATTCCCAGCTGAGGTGGTACTAAGTACTAGGGTGAGTTCAAGCCCTCCTTCCAAACCTGGAAAAGCAGCCACTATTATTTAAATTCTTTGAGGTTCAGCACAGGTCTCCTAACACCTCCTGAACAGCCATGCACTGCTGAGTCAAACTCCAAAGCACCACTCATATTTATTTCCTTCTTTCAAAACCTTATAAACACAAGCAGACCACACCATAGCTTTGAAACATCTTTATTTTCCCTCAACAATAATAGACTCCTAATAGATTTTTCAGATTACAGACTACTTAGGCAATTCTGCAGCCTTTTAGGAAAAAAAGAGTATGTTACCAACCACAGACTTTTGGGGTCTTACTTCCTGGAGTATTTTGTTCCTAAGAAACCTGATCCTTGAGACATGGAATTAGGAATTTTTCTGCTCAGTTGATTTGGTCCTTTATAATATCACAGCATTTGTGCCAGGCTCAACCTTATTGAGTTCCCTCCTTGTAGATGTTGGCAAACTTTGTATCAGGAGGCACAGATGGGAGAGGTTTATTGCAGGGATGAGGACTCAGATGAGGAGCTGCAGTGCTAGGTGAGGTATTTTATTTAGCATTTAGCTTTGCCCTCCATCTCTGTGGCTTATTAACTTGTTCTCAGGAGACCTATTGTGATTTTTCCAGACACATGAAAATTTCAAAGCAGATGTTGCCTTAAAGAAAAACCAAACCCACAAACAAAAAGCAAACCAACCCAAAACTTGAATCTGTTGAATATTACTGGTTTCTGAAAGCAGGAATTTCTGCACTAAGATTGCTCTTTCTTGAGAAAGAGAGGCTCCAATATCTGAGCTGCAATATTTTTTGCATTTAAAAGTAGAAGCAAGGAAAAGGGAGGTCGATTCCATTGGAGGAGAAGGGTGGTTTGGGAACACTTGGTTTAATCCTGGAAAGGGCAGGAGTAGCCAGCTTCAGACTGGGATATATATATATATATTGAGAAACCTTTATGTAGTTCTTTCTCTGAGTCTTACTCAGGCAGATAATGAAATTATCTAAGAAAAACAAGGAAATAGACTTAAGAAAACCCCAATGACAAAAACTTTGCTGATTGATGGTTTGTGAACAGGGAGATTGTCAGCAAATGCCCAACACTAAAGAATTTTAAGGCTTTGTCACTGTAGTATGACTATAACCTCCCCCTTGCTCAGCTCTCTATAACTGTGCTTCTGACTCACTAAAAAGGTAAGAAAAAAACCCCCACAGTTAAAATCTAGCTGCCTGAATCTTTCCCTGGCTGCCAAGGTGCTGAAATATTAAGAACTTTTCTTGCTCAGTCAGGTGAGTCCATGAGCATCAGAATATCAACCCGTGTACTGTTACCCACTGGTCAGGGAGTTACCAACCAGCTTCCCATGAACTAATTTTAGTGGGAATGCCAAATATCTTTGTTCAGAACAACCCCACTGAGGACCAGAGTCTGTGCTCCATGAAGTGATGTTGCTCCAGTGAAATCAATGCAACTTGTAACAGCTGAGGATGTGGCCTGTGCTAATTCTTGCTTAATCTTTGTACAATAAAATGTTTGAGCTCTTGATGAATATCAGGTTTCTCAGTAGGGCCAGGTAATAATGAGATTATAAGAGTTAACCTTCAGTGTTGGAGTCTTCATCAGCAACCTTGTCACAGCTCCTATGAAAAGATGTGTGATCCTTTTGCTGTTGATCTGGAGAAAATGGTTTCCAATAATTACAGAAATATGACTGACTTCATAGGATTAATATATAAAATCAAAGCCTGTATCTATAAATATCTGACAAGGCATTGAGGTGAGAAGCTCTGCATCTGCATAGCAAGCTCTCAGAACACAACACTTTTTATGGTAGGAGCTTCCCAAGACATTTTCCAGGTTTTCCTCCCTTGCCCTGTCATTCTTACCCTCCCTGTTCCTCACAAGGTTCAATTACTGGATGGTTTAGAAGCTTCTGTCACAACTCGAGCAGTTTTTCAAAACAAAGATCAGCTTAAAAAAAAAGAACAGACAGAGGAAACAAACCAAAAAAGCTCCAGGGATCTAGCTAGAGGGAGAAAAGGGAGGGAATGTTGGTTGTCTGCTTCCAAAGCAATTCTGGATATGGATTTCATGGAAAGCTTCTCATCAGCAGGGATTCTGACAGGTCTATTGGGGAGAGTTCATCCACTCCTGTAATAGTAGTTATTTGAACAACTGGAGATCAATACAGCTTCTAGGGGAGATGCTGCTATTTATTGGGCAAAAAGAGAAACACTGGTGAAAGTTTCCCCTCTGTTTCTCCAGTAACCCCCATCAGAGAACTCTGTACATGTTTTCTCTAGCTGGAGTTCACACACAGGGGTTCAAAACTGTGTGGTTAGAGCAAAACCATTCTGAGTGCCAGGTGTGTGCTTTGCCTTAAACTTTTCCAAGTGGTCAGACAGTGAGCATGAAGCTGATGAGTTAAGACCTGAAGAAACTCAGATGTGAAACAAAAATCAGTCCTCAATTTGCATCTGACAGTGACCAGAAGCAGGGGGTTTGGATGTATCCCCCCTCCAGGCTTTCTGTGAAGCTTATCTTGTCTTTTTCTTAGTCTTGTGTGCAGAAGGCAACGAGTCACAGGCCCAGGAAAGAGGCAGAGCTCAAGGTCAGCACTTTATTTCTATGAAGAAAGCAGAAATATCCTGATAGATCATGGGTAGAAGATTTTTCTTGAGGCCTGAGGGTCCATCTCAATCACTGCATGTCAAAACTTGGGGCTTTCACCCCACCTGAAGCAGAGGTTCAATGTACTGGTTCCCACCACCACCACCCATTACAGAAAAGTAATTTCAGTGACTGCTCTTCAGAAAAAAGCAAGACAATTTAGAATAGGCCTTGGATCTGCTTAAGTAATGGTCAGGAAGACAATGAATGCATGATGCATTGTCAAAGCCAGGCAGGAACACTTCTACCCTGTTAGCAATTACACCTTAAATGAGCTAAAAGTTTTTTTGCCTCTCCCACTGTTTACTTTGTCACCATTTTCTGCCCATGCTGCAATATTTTTCTCCTTAAGAGGTGTGTGTGATAAGCTCATGAATAACAAATGAGGTTTTATGTTTGTGGATTGTGAAATAATATTAATGTGGCTATTACTTTTAATCTTTCCTTTTGAACGATGTACTGAGCTGCAGGTAATCCCAGAGGGATATTATTAGGGTCTGAGTAGTGAAAATGGCTACTTCTTTTGTCTTCCCTGCTATTAAAGTGGAATTGAATGTGGCAAAGTGAAGAAAGTAGGACAAACACAGGCTTTCAGATTTAATGTCTTATTTTATAGTCTAAGAGCCTCAGCATCTGTATAATATAATAAGGTGGGGAGAGGGAAGAAGAAAAAACAAAGTCTGAAGAGAAGCTACTTTTTTTCAGAGAAATGATGAAAGTCCCTCCATGCTGAACCTTGATGTCTAGTAATGAAAATTGAAATCAGCTGTTTGCAAGGAACACTTAAGGAATTTTTAGTTTTTATTCACTTAAAGAATTTTCCTTACCATTTAAAAATGAACAAATTTACTCTTTATTCACAGGTTCTGAGTACAAGAACTGAAAGTTAGACAGAATTTTGTGTTTGAATGGTAGAGAAATACAAAGTGCTTGCAATTCTATTGAAAGAAAATTGCATAGACTGTCTCTTGGAATTTCTGATTTCATATGTCTATGACAGGATGATGCTTTAAGAGGATGGATCTCAGAAAACCTTCTCCAGCACTGTAAATATGAGAGGAAAAATATATTTGGGATGGTTTCATGCCTTCAACCTTCAAGGTTTCAGCCTTCCCTCTCCCCATGTGTGGAAATCTTGCTAGCTCTGTAAATCTGCTCTTTGTTTCATCAGATTTCACAGTATCAAACAAATTGTTATCTTTGCTTATCAGCAATATGGCTCTTCACCTCCATCAGTGCATTGCTGTTGTGTCTCTGCTGATAGAGCTGGGGGGACACAGGAGGAAATCTGGGGGTAGGAGGAGCAATACTTGATGCTTTAAAAATTCTCATATCTTGTTCTTGTTAGAATTACCCTTCTAATTAACACCTTTCCAGGATAACCACCCAAACCAACTCTAGCCTGCCTGCTGGGGTGGTTCGTGCTCTGTAGTGATGGGAATCACAGCTGGGGTTTGTACTTGGCCACAAGCAGTGTTCTGGAGGAAGCAGCAGGCTGAGCATCTCCTCCAGGGAGCAAGGCTGCTTCTGGAGAAGGATGAGTACCTGGTGCTGTCCTGTGCACAGCCTGACAGGAGGGTGGGGAGAGCAGGCAGGGGAGTGAAAGTTAGGAGTGAAAACTTGGGTTGATTCCATGTGCTCCGAAGGACTCGTGGCTGCTGTCCCCTCTTTGTGTCACGGCAGCTGCCTGTGAGCAAGAAGATGCTCAACTCTCAGAACAAGTTTCTCCACATGACTGCCTGTTTTCCATGTTCTGGAGGCTGCAGGGAAGCCTTTTGCAGGCTTGATCTCACTTATGGGCCACCAAGCTCTTAATCCCCTGCTCTTAACCCCATCGATAAGAGCAACACAGTGGCCTCCAGAACAAAGCTAAGCAGATCAGCTGCCAGCTCTTCTTGCACAGTGCTGTAATTCAAGACCCACCAACCACATCTGCTCATCTATTGCAAAGATGAGCACTCTCCCATCTCCTTCTTCTGAGGGATATTCTTGCACCAGTCCTGCAGATAGCAAGGCAAGGCAGTTTTGCAAAAAAGTGAAATGAAAAGTCTACAACACTTGAGAAGCTTGAAGTGTGGAGAAATGTAAAGGTTGTGTCTGCTGTAGGGCATCCAGAACTGAACCAAGCTGGGGTAGAAGGCTGGCTGGCAAGGGGCAGTGTCTGCTTTTCAGGAGCAAAGTGACTGTAGGTCTGCAACTCTGTGTGCTCCTGACTCTGAGGACATTAAAAGTGACAGATAAGGGCTGAAGATTAGGTGCCTTTGTCCTTCCTAACTTTACTCTGGGAAACAGTTTAAATTTTACTCAGAATTCTTATTCCTAAAGCTAAGAGAGTCCTGTCCTTGAAAGCTTGTAGACTTAATTATGTGAGGCTTATAGGGATGGTGAATAGATCATCTTTGCTTCTCAAGTTAATCTTGATATATAATGCATGGCAAATATTGTCTTGTTTCTTTTAAAAACTGTCAGTGAGAGGAAATTCCAGAAATAGGAAATGCAATCTTTCAAAGGATTAGGAGAGAGCTCACTAACATGAACCAGATCATTAGCTTTGTATTTTCTGTTCCACTTTCTGATGCCCATATTTCACTCGTGAGGATGAGTTGGATCAACTCCAAAAACTAAGTGGATATTAATTTCTCAGAGGCTGATCTGGAAGTTAAGATGCATTTCAAAACCACTTGCTTTACAGATCCCATCCATTTGCCCTGAAGAAAGGAAAAATAATGCTTTATGTAGCAACACAAAGTACAAGTTAAAATGAATATGTCTGAGCCACTTCAGGAGGGAAACAGCCATCAATCCACCACTGCCATGAAATGTTATATCAGCCACTGCTAGTGAGTATTTAACATGCTTAAAACAGATTCATAAAACAAAAGAATTTTTAAGGAAGCTGAGAGGACTAGGAGACTGGTACATGCTGTGATTTCACAGAACATTTTTAAGAGATCAAAATTAGTTTTTTAAGAGGCCTCCATTACAGGTCCAAAGGAGGGAACCAGGCTGGTGAAGGGACTCGAGCACAGACCCTATGAGGAGAGGCTGAGGGAGCTGGGGTTGTTCAGCCTAAAGAAGAGGAGGCTCAGGGGAGACCTCATCACTCTCTCCAACTCCCTGAAAGGAGGTTGGAGCCAGGGGGGAGTTGGGCTCTTTTCCCAGGCAACTCTCAGCAAGACAAGAGGGCAGGGTCTCAAGTTGTGCCAGGGGAGGTTTAGGTTGGAGATGAGAAAGAATTTCTTTCTGGAGAGGGTGATCAGGCATTGGAATGGGCTGCCCAGGGAAGTGGTGGATTCTCCGTGTCTGGAGATATTTCAAAAGAGCCTGGATGTGGCACTCAGTGCCATGGTCTAGCAACCACAACAGTGGTTCAAGGGTTGGACTTGATGATCTCTGAGGTCCCTTCCAACCCAGCCAATTCTATGATTCTATGATTACAGAAATTACCAGAAATAAAGGTTTGGTTTTGGTTTCAGCATTGTTCTCTGTTATAGATTACTTAGGAACCTATTTTCAAAGTGGCAGTATTGATAATATGTTAAAGCTCTCTTCTTCCTCTAAAGCATGATATTGGTCATTTAAATGGTAATATTTCTAAAATGTTGAACTTATGGAAGATTTAATTACTGAAAGATAATTTCTTGTGATGGAAGACTGCTTTGCAGAAGGTTCAGCAGAGCTGTTTTGCAACTAGCTTTAAAACAAGGAATTTCAGCTGCAAACAAAAAAAGGGAAGAAATTAATATTGTTCTTCATTGTTAGATTCTTTCCTGAATATATCCAAACTCCAGATAAACAGAGCAAAAATAAGGAAAAATAGGACTGTTGTGAGATCAGATCCTAGGCTCAGCCTCAAATAATGTCCTTAATCTTTAGGCTGAGGAGTAAAGGATAAAAAATACTGGTGCTTTGAGTTATGGATACACTGAAAATTTTGCTGAACTCTGATACAAGATTAATGATGATTAAAATATGGAAGTTTTTAAAGCATGATTGCACAGAAATGCATTTGTATTATGCAATACTAGGTAGGGTTGTTGCATTGTTCCTGGCCATGCTTACAGAGAGTTAAGAAGAATCAGAGGGGAAACTGATGCCTCCATTTTCAGAAATGCTGAAACCCTTCTTCTTCTACTCTTTTCTCTGTGCCATGATTATATTTAGAATCTCCAGGCATCTTGCTTGAAGTCACAGGACAAGCTGAGCAGTAGTTTGTCAGCTGGCTTTGTACCTAACAAACCAGATCATTGCAGATCATTTTGGAAGGGATTTTTCCTATAGATAGGTGAAAAAGGATCAAGTGATGCAAACAGAGTACAGATGATTTAATCCTGACACTTGGTTCCTTGATTCACATTGCAGTGAAAGTTTGCCTTGGAGGTAACTAAAACGCTGACTCTGCAAAAGGAGCTGTCAATATCAGGAGGATTTTAATACCACTGGATGTTAGCACTGGCATTTCAGTGTGATAGACCTGTGAGATGAATTAGCATGTGCCAATCTAACAGAGAAATATGCCCCCTGAATAAGAACTACAGGCTGAATGGGAGGGATTTGTTCAGACCTGCTTTAAAGAAGCACCAAAGAGCAAGTTGGATGAAGTCTATGGAGAAATTCTTTGCACAAATGCAGAACTGAGGTTTCCAAACCTGCTGTGTAAGCCTCTTTCCTAAGGTTTCAGTTAATTTAAAACAGAAATTGAAGTACTGATGAAAAACCTTACCTTTGTTCCAGCCTAAAAATGGTCCTTTTCATCCAACAGAACCATCTGCACTGGCTTAAGGCAGTCATTGCTAATGATTCTTTTGCTCCAGTGTTATTCAGGACAAAACATGGAAATTATCTAGATGACAAAATATATGCAGCAGTCTTTGATACCTTCAGAATTGCACTTGAAGCTCAGATGCCTGGTGTTTCAAACAGCCCATTCCATGAAGGATTGGTCCCAGGAAAGCCTTAGTGACTTGAGTGATGAAGGCTCCCACCTAGATATGGTTGAACTTCAGAGGAAGATTTTGTTTTCATATTCAGAACCTTCATTTCTGAGCCCATCCTCTCCGAGTCTTGTACTGGGGTCTTGAGGAAAAGAAGGAAAAGGGCTTTAAGCATCCTTCTGAAGGGACAGCACATTTTGTGCTGCCCTACAGCTGTTTTCTTGTGGTGTCAGAAGCCAGACTCCATTGGAAGAGTCCTGCTCTTGGTGGTCAGAGAATGGTATCAACATCTAGGGCTGAGCTTAAACTCTTTCATTTAGCCAACATAGACAAAAAGAAGAAAGGAACATTAAATTTCCATTAGTTCTCTATCCCTTCCTCCATTTTTAACTGAATTCTCTTCAGCATTTCAGGCAGCATGGTTAAATGGATGTGTTTTTTGGTTTTTTTTTTTGTTTTTTTATGATAGTAGCTGGTCCTGCAAAGGTCACTGTGTTCAGCAGGGGACAATCAAGTTGACAACAGGCAAGAGGACTTCAGCTTCCAAACCAGTAATCTAGAGCAGGGTTGTTGATGCATTTAATCCATTTTTATCAACAGTGGGTGTGCAGATAAACAAGAAAAAGTCATTTGGAACACAGCTTGCAGTTTTGTACAATTTTGTCTTAATACTTTCAACATGATGGGGTTAACCTCTGGATCTACATGTTGCTACAGGAGCATTAAGCATTTATTGGGAGGAAAAAAGGGGAAAACTTTTTAAAAGGCTTGGCAGTCTTTCTCCAGGAACAAGAAATTGTTTTCAGACAGGGTGGCATGACACTTCCAGTCTGCTCCTGTTCTTCTAGTACCACTGGCCAGTCCTGAGGTGAGGGCAGAGCAAAATGAGCCACACAAAGCATTTCAGCATTTCTCCAGAGAGTCTCTATCCCTCTGCTTTATCATCTATGACTCCACACATCTCTGATGGGATTTTCTGATATGTGAGGCATATTACAGCTAGATTTAGACAAAAATTAATTCCAGCAAAGGTGCTGGGCTGTTCTGGCTTACCTGTAGTTTGGGGTTACATCTTACCAGTCACAAAAGTGCCTCCTCTCCAAGGATGCCTGTTGGTGCCTATCTGCATCTTGATTAATCACAGCCCAAAATCCTCCTCTCTCAGCCAGAAAAGGTTGGGAAAGCCTGGTAAGACCATCAAGTGATGGAGCTGCTTGGGAATCAGCTCTTCAGATTCCACCACCCTGCACTGCAATGTCAGGGTGCTGGGTGATTGCCTCTTGCTGTATTTATACACCCAAAGGAGAGGTTGTGCCTTGGCATGAGAGCTCAGGGGCAGCAGCTTCTCAGTTTAATTTGCAGCTGTTTTTCAGCTTTTTCCTAAGATTACAGCAGGGGAGCTCAAACTATTCTGTGAGTACCAACCAAGTCCTCTGCAATACTGGTATAATATTACACCTGATATATATGCAGATGGATCAAGGAATTGGAGGGAAAAAATGAAGATATTTCTCATTATTTTATTCTTATTTCTTTCATTTGGGGAGCTTAAGCAGATGTAAGGTATCAAAATGGTGACGTTTTCTCTGATGTCATCTCAGATAACACAATTAATAGCTTAATTTCTATTGAAATTTCCTGAAGAAATAGCTGAAGAAGAAGAATTTCCTGCAGAATAGCATCCTAGCTGCTGGTGATGCAAATCTGAGGAGTCACACTGAGTCACCTGCCTGGTGGTAGCTTTAAAACAAGGCAAGATTTTCCTTGGGAAGCCAAGGTGGCAATACCAAAACTCTGGCACTAAGGGAAGAGGTTTCTTCCTAGTTGGTAAAGTGCAGTTTCAGAGGTTCAGTATTGATGACAGAACAGAGAATTAAGCTGTGCACTTTAAAGATTTTTTTCCTTAGCCTTTCTGATGCTGAATTTCTCCAGAGGAATTTGATACCAGCCAGCTCTGTGATCAATAAATATGCTATTGATAGAAAATGAGGGAAGGACTTAAAAGACTCATTAAAGGGCAGGAGATTTGTCCCTAAAGCTCATGTACTCAGCAGCTGTTGACTGCTTAACAGTCACAGGCTGAGAAAGTGAAATTCTCCTGGGAGAGAGGTTTGATTTTTGTGTGGCTGGCTAATATGTGGATCTCCTAATATTGATGAATATTCATTTGTAGGGGTTGGTGTGAGAAGCTGCTGCACAAGCAGTCAAATTAGTCCCTTTTGCTTCCATTTTCTTTCATGGAAAATAACTCAGATTTTTCTATTTAAATTCAAATTAAAAAAAAAATAATCCCAAACCAATCAAAGCATCACTCACAAAGCTTGGAGCACTGCAGTTTCATCACCCAAAATGTTGCTACTGTAAATTTGGTTCAGCTACAAAGATTGTAGTGTTTAGTACATTATAAATAAACTTTTTAGGATTCTGCTGCAAGAGTCAATACCACATGCTGGAAAAAAAGCAATTAGAAGAAAAGAAAGCTGGGAGAGGTGAGGATCTCCAAGTATAATATACCTGTTGTAAGCCAGCAGAGCATCCAGAGCCACAGGGGCAAACTGCATTTCCTGCTGAGCTTGAAACATTTTGTCTGCTTTATTAACTTCCAGTAGTGATAGTGGAACTATGGGCTCAGGTGGGAAAAAATATCTACCTCCAGTATCAAGATTCTTAGTGAAATAGAAAGATTCCAAGTGCTGAAAACTATCACAACCCTCATTAAGTTGTTGTTCTGCTTAGGAAGCTTCACTGTTAACAACTTGATATCAATATATATATGTATGTCAAGGATATACACAGCTTGGGTTGTTTAAAGCTGAAGCATTTGGGGTTTTACCATAGATTTCCTTCCTCTTTCTTGTGACTTTCACATTTCCAGATGCTTACTCTCTAGCCAAGGTATTTTGTGTCTCTCTTTTCCATTTGCCCTTTTAGTTCAGCTATTGATTGCTTTTCTTTTAAACTAAGTTCATAGGTATATTTTATGTGTATAGCAATCTTTACTGAAGGCTTTTTATTAAATGCTCTTCCTGTATCAATAGGCTAATAATCTAAGAAGAGTAAAATGACTTTGAGAGGATATAGTTTCATGCAACTTTCAATATCTTTTCAACTAAATATGAACTTTCCCTTTGTTTTCCCATACTGATGTCAGCCTAAAAAAAAAAATCTCTATCTCAGCACCTTGCCCTTGCTTTTAGTGTACAAAAAAGTAACTAAAACTCTTTGTTTTCTGGAATTCTCTGGATTATTGGGAAAAAGTACACTAGCTGCCAAAAAAAGCTCCTCAGACAGCTGCTTCATTGCAAATTACCCAGAACTTCTGATTTAAGTGTGTCTAACTACAGGAGCTGTTGATTAATGTCCTCTTTAGTTACAGTAGGAATAGCAAGTATATTACCATCATCATATCCTAAACACCTCATCCTTCCTTCCCAGTACAGAGCAGACATCCTTATTGGAACCTCTTGCATAATAAACCAATATTATCCAGTGTTTCTGTTTGGGAACAGACCTATTAGTCTGTTTCAGTTTTTTTTTTCCCCCTTATAATTTCCAAAACTGTTCACTTATTAAGGTTCTCAACTGCACGTTTTAGTTTTCTTGTTAATTATCCTATTTTGCTTTCAAAATCATCTTTTTCCTTCCTATCTGTAAGACTTCTTATGGCTCCATTCACTTCCTTCCTCCAGAGGATTTTTTATTTGCTGTGGTGAGCTTATTCTGTTGAGTTGTTACATGGCTTATTTCTCCTCTTACAATAAAACAATCTGAAGTCATTCTAACAAAATTCTTGTCTTTTCTGCCTTATTTGCTGCTTCTTGTTGATTTTGGTGATAATGCTTTTGGCTTTCTAATCCTGCTTTCTTAAGGCACCACTGTATAGTGTACTGGGTCAAACTTCTATTTTCTTGCATATAGAATTATTACCACTCCTCCTTAAATAACAAGGCAAAGACTGGTCCTCAGAGTAGGTATTTTCCCTTTATTCAAGAGCACATCAAAGATAAGCAAAAAAAAAGTCACAAAAACCTGATTCAGTCATTCCTGCTACTGAAATTTTCCTTTCTGGTAAAGCTTCCTCAGCTTTCCTACAGCACAGACCTGGCTGCTGAGTTAAAGCAGGAGAAATTCCAGCTTCCCCAGAGGAGTTTTATAGCTCCCTGTGGGATATGGGAACTCACTCCAGCTGGGCTGAGACACAAATTCCCCCTCCCTCCTCCTTCCCTCCTGGCAGGGGGTTCTCTGGCAGTCTCTGAAATGAGGGCAAGCAGCTGTGAGGTGTCCTCTGCCAAGGTGAAGAGCATCAACCATCTTCTTATCAGCTGTCTGGTGCTATCTGTGAGACTTGGGGTGCAAGGATCCAGACCCCATGGGCTCTGCCCCAAAGTGGCCTGGGGGAAAGGCAAAGCTTTTCCCAGTGAGTGGGTTGGCTTCAAGGTAAGGGATCAGAGCTTGGCTTCATAATAGGCTGCATTTTGTGTATTTTTTTTGCAGCATTCCTATTCACTAAACTACTATAACTAAACTACTATAACTTCTTTGTAGCTAGTCTTCCCCTTTTCCATATTAAAAAAAAAAAAGATATAATTTCTATTTTGGAGCTTAGGCTGTAGGCTTAAATACGATATATATCTGAACTTTTAATTGTATTTTATAAAACTATGGCAAGGAAAATATATTGAATGCTCCTGACACAAGGCACCTTTTATAGAGCTAACATTGTCCCTGTATCTAAGGCTTGACAGCAGCTTGCTTTTGTGCTTGCAAGTCAGCCATAAAAAAAAAACCAAAACAAAAAAAGAGAGAAAAGAGCTACAGCAAATTAACATCTTCTGAATATGTTCTTTCTATTAGAATTTAAAAAGTTTGAAGTGACAGTAAACGAGGTCTTGTTTTAGAAGAGTTTCCCTAACACTACCCAGCAGCTGCCAGTGGCACTTGTGCCTTCTCAGCCATCCCCACACCCAGCTAGTGAGCTGACAACAGTGTTTAAACCATTAAGCAAGATAATATTGCAACTGTTATGCAATGGTAAAACCTCTCCAAAGAAATATTTGGTGTTTTAAGCTAAAAGGTGACATTCGTTCCATATTAATTTATATTTTCTTTATTAGAAATGTATAATTTAATGTAATATTCCAGGCCCTGAGGGTGTACACTCTGTTACCTATAAAACATTCATGCACCTTGAACACTTCTTTGGTGCCAGTTCTTGGCTTTGTACATCTGCTGTACAATACTGAGTATTCTAATAACACCATGCCTTAATTGAGTTTAGGTGTTCGAGTCATTTATTTAAATTTAGGAGTGTGAATAATTTATTTCAATTTACATTTTAATTATTTTACCCACTTTTTTTGGACTAACCTCATTTTCTAACTTCTTAAAAAAAAATAATTGGCATATGTTTACTGCAGCAACATTCACACTTACTAAATTCTCTGAGAAGTTCCAAACTGAGAAATACCCATGAATTATTCATACCTCAGGCATTAGCTGGAATTAAATTAGGATGCCCAGATCTAAAAGAAACTTGACTTTATATTGCCCAACAGTTAGAGCTCCCTAAGAATCTTCCATCTGCCATGGCACATTGGACATACTTCCATTTAAGTATGGCAAAACCTGAGTATTTCTGCAGTTAATGTGTTATTTATTTATGTTTATAAGGTGTTATCTGCAATGAAACTATATATTGGGACATCATGCACAGCATGGAGTTTCTTGTGCTCTTTGCCTAGTAATATTTATGACCAAAAAGATTTTGGGGGTGTTATTCTGCTTTTTGCAGAAGGTGATTTTACTTCCCATGTAAATATACATAATACATATATATACATATATTATTCATAAATGTACAATAATACATATATAACATACATATATACTGGTGTATTGGATGTGCTTTTGCTGGGAGAACTGGGAGGAAAGCCAAGCCCAAAGTACTCCTATCTTCAGCAATAAATGAGGACTTTGCTGGGAACCCATCAACCATTTAGAAAGCATTATTTATTTATTCACTGACAAGAAAACTTTACTGCTCATTCTCTGGAAAAAACCCCTGCTTTCTTTAAAGATGGGCCTGAAAACCTGAGGCATAAAAAAATAGAGCAAACTAAAAAAAAAGTGCTGAATTCATTCAAATGCTGAGAATGGAAAATGGGAACTTGAAAATATTTTTAATCATAAAAATATTTAGCCTGTAGCTACAAGAAACTACATGTGTGGCTTAGTTTTGAGCATCAATTGAGATGCTATTCAAAATAAGGGGTTTTTTGTTGGTTTTTTTTTTTCAGCTGTAGAAAAAAATAAAACTGATCAAAAGTTGGATGTGGTGGAGTCTGCAGTGACTGGTGGTGCAGTGACAACCATCTCAGCTACAGCTATGAACTCTGCAGCTTTCCAGACTCAAAGCCCAATCTGCAGCTTCAACTGAGGAGCTGTGGCAGCACTGCTGAGAGCTGCACCTGCATGGACCTTCCCTGCTGAGCAGGTGGTGGCACCAGAGGTGACAAAAACCACCCTGAAGTTGGCAAGTCCTCCTCTTCGAAAAGGTTTGACCTTATTTTTTGTGGGGTGCAGTGAATTTCCAGGCTGTTTTCTTTGCATCACACTCACAAAATCCAACAGCAGGAACTGCTGAGATCAGCAGATGGTTAAATACCTTGTTGAACCAGAGCCAGAGCCAGTTCCTACACGTGGGGAAATAACTTGGGGGATGCACAAGGCTACAGACTTGTGAGAAGTGAGGTGTCACCCAGCCACATGCAGGTGGTGATGGGGACAGTGCCAGCCTGGACATATGGCTGCTCTGGAAGAGGGAGCCCCTGGCTGGGGTTGGGGGTGGTTTGGGAATGGTGAATCTGTTCCCAGCACTGTGGGGAGGCACTGGGAGGAAGGAGATTTCCACAGGGGACTTTGGCATGCAAAGGGTGGCAGGTCCATCTGTGCTGCCTTGGCACCAGCAAGTGGCAGAGCAGGAGTATCCTGAGAGACACCACACCATGAAATGAGCTGTGAGGGCCACAAGCTGCTGCAAATTCAAGGTATGAGAAAATCTACTCCATGGTCATGTTTAAATGTTTATTCCTCCAGATCCATGCAAAGGCAGTGTGTCACTCAGACCCTTACTGAGATCACAACAGCTTTTGTAGGTTTTGTGGTAATGCTGGTGTGCAGTGTGAAGGCACTGGTGTGCTGTGGTGAACAGGCAGTGTACATAGCTTTCCACATGAGCAACCTGAATGTATCCTAAAAGTAAGAGGGTCAAAATAATAGGACAACAGAACTTCTCTTTTGAGGGTCACAAACAAAAGGTCTTTGAAAGCTAGACAGAAAGTTTTGCAGATCATAAGGAGTAATTTCTAGAAGAAAAAAAAATAGATCTTTGAGCAAAGAGCTTAAAAAAATATATAATCAACAGCAGAAAACCAGCATCAACTGTTGGGAGGGAAAGAAAGAGAGGAAAAGCTACCTTGTTTCACACAACAGATTTATGAATACTTTGTTATACAGTGGCCAAAACTTCTAGATGACAATTTTATTGTCATCTCTGCTAGCTCTTTGTCCCATTGCACTTACTATCCAATGCTGCATATATACAGGAAATAATCAAGTGTTAAAACTTGGCTTGATGGACAAAACTGAAAACATTTTTACCCTTGTGTGCCAGTCAATGGCTTTTCAGGTGCAGATTTATTTGAAAAAGGAAATAATATAAGGATGTCTTCTTATTTGATGGCTCTGCCCTCCATCTTCATGCTGGAGGCACAGTGGATGTGCTGAGAGGAGGATCCTGCTATCCTTTTCCTCTAAGCCTCTGCTCTTAGAAAAGGGTATTAAATGCTCAGCAATAAAGCAGCTTCTGCTTGTTGTTCTGTAACCTTGTAGCCCTCAGCACTGCTCTAAAATCTTACAGGAGCT
This sequence comes from Calypte anna, assembly GCF_003957555.1. Lineage (NCBI taxonomy): Eukaryota > Metazoa > Chordata > Aves > Apodiformes > Trochilidae > Calypte > Calypte anna. The sequence continues at coordinate 12,674,915 of NC_044260.1, forward strand.
GAGTATCAGGAATCAATTATTTGTATCAGAGAGGTAGGAGGATATTAAAGGTACACCAAAGGAAGCAAAAAAAAGAGTTGCTAACCTTGAAGCAGCCAAATGGGCAGAGACCTCTTGGTTCAACTCCTAACCCTCATTCCTTCCCATTGCTGAATTTCATCTTCTTTATGTAATTTTTGCCAGCTCCTCCTCTGGCACTGCTGGCTGGCTTTTTAACTTGATTTGTGGCTTTTCTGCACAGCCTCTACTGGGCAGGGAGCTGGGGCCTGGGATGAGGTGGCTGGGGAAGCAGTACTGCTTTTCCATCTGGGCTCCAGCAGGTTCTTGTGGATGAAACCTATAAATCTATCCATCATCTGGAAAGGGTTTCACAACACTTCTAGAACTAAAGTTCTCCCAACCAGTGCCAATTTTTAATTGGTGTTATTTTTATTCAAAAAATGCTTCAGGATGTAATTTCAAACCCTGTCCCTTCAACAAAATTTCCCTTTTTACTAATCAGCCTATAAAAAAATCCTTCCTAAATGTGTTCAAGACACAGGTATCAGGCTTCACAAGGACCACTGTGACAGTGAAGCTCCACAGTGTGTTGTCTCACCAAGCAGCATCTGCAAGTTCTGATGAGAACTGAGCTGCAGCCAGCTGGACCAAAAACCAAGGGAAGCCTTCAGCATCCAGATCCCAAACTCCTTTGTGAGCAAAATGCTGAATTTCATGTTGACACAAATTTAATGTAGAAGCTTGGGGAAGGTGAAAGGCTGGCATATTTTTTTCTCTGCTTTGTGGTTTCTGTAGACTAGTATCATGTTTTCCAGTTGTTTTCCTTTGCAATGCTGGAGGTTAAAAGTCTGTTTTGAAATATCATGTGCATGACCAATTATAATTTTCCTACCATCCTGACATTTCCAGGCTTCTAGCCATGCTCAGTCCTACCCACCCAACCACAGCTTCAGATATCTTCTCTCAGCTAAGGAACAGCCTCCCTTTCATATAATTTCTGTAGCTCTTGGCATGAGATCAGGATGGGATGAGAGGAAGGAATGGACCTCCTGGACAGGATCAGCATGAAGGAAAACAGCCTTTGGAGCATGAACTTTAGGAGACTGCACCTATCTCTTTTCTGCTGTGTGTTGTAGGACCACCAGGATTCCCTGCCAGCTTCTCCCCAGCCATGGTGCTGCAGTTGTCACCCACCCCTGATGGGACAGAAATCCCAATCACTGCTTAGTTACACATCTTTGTTGCAGCAATTACTAAGCATGCCTACAATGTGAGGTAAACACCTTCAGCACAGAAAGGGGCAGTAAATTAAGGGTGGGAAGAAAAAAAAGTTTATAAAAAATTTAGAAATATCTGTTTGAACATAGCAAGGCAGAAGCATTTCCCACATTCTGTCCCAAGGGAGGATACTGAGGATTTCAATTGTCTACTAGGTGTCTGTACACAGGAAGATCTGTCACAAGCACCACCAAGGTGCCTCTTTTTATGTGCTCAGTTGAACACTGAACTCTGAAGCCAACATCTCCAGATGTCTTCAGTGGCAGTGGCAGGGGCTACACTCAGGTGTCTGTAGTTTATACTCAGGAGAGTGAGGAAATCATTTCATTAGGCAGGTGTGAGGTAAATGTACAGTGTAATCCTGTATAGCACAATCATCATCACGTTTGATTCCCCTGCCCATCACCATCCACATTTAGCTTCAAAGACCTCTTGATGAACCAGTTGCTTAGATTTAATTAAACAACAACATTAGATAAACAAATTCTTCTGTTTCATGTGTTCGTCTTCAGAATCTTCTGGCAGAGCTGCCCTTGCTGCCCCTTGCCTTGTCTTTACTCCAATTACCTCTCCAGTTTAGCTGATTAATTTGTAGCCACTGGCAAACACGCACAGTTGGCAGGACATCATTCTGTTTCAGTGACAAGCACTATAAAAAGATCATTATTTTCATTAGCATAAATAACTGCATGTTGATAGAATTCTAGTTTCTGAAAATAGGTTAAAGTCTTAACTGTCTGTATTCATTACCCAGATATAATTGGAAGTAAAATTATCACATAACTGAACAATAAGCTATCAGTGGATATTGTTTAATGATTTCACTCAGTCTCGTAACAGAGTGGAATGATTTTTTTTTTTGCTTAAAATGAGACAATTTAATAGCCTGTGTAGGCACACACTAATCTTTTTACAAAACCATCCATATTTGATGACATACAGAAGAGGAGTTGGTAGAAAAAAAAGAAACCTATAGCAAATAGAGATATTTATTTTCCTCCATAGCTTCTGTCCTCATAGGGCATATGGATGTTACCTTGCTAGTCACTGGCCCAGGCTGGATGCTTTGCAAGCTTCTCAAGCTGCAGCCTTCGAGTCAATCCTGTTCCTACTATTTTTTTTCCTTATGGAGTTTTGGAGTCAATATTACATAACATTGTCCTTTGAGATTAAAGGCTTAGTTTTGTCTTTTTTTCTCTTTGCTGTACCTTGCTGACTCCACATTCTTGGTGGAAGTTTTATGCTAGCTTGGAAATGAAGCCCCTGAGTCACAGTGCTTCTATAGCATCATCTCTGCTTGCAGAGCATCTGTCCCCAGTGGGACCCTGCTCTGAGATGGTGCCTCATGCTTGCCAAGACAACAGCAACAATAAAACATCAATAATGAAAAACCAGTGTTTGAAAGATAGATGTTTCAAGGGCTTTAACACTTATTTGTAGTTCTGCAGCTCTTCAGATGGAAAAATATATCAATACACAATGTATAACAATACACAAAATCCAGCTGGTTTAATCCACTACCCTAAAGAAAAAGTTGGAAATGAGCTGTCTGCTTTCAGCTCCTATGAAATTGATTTTATTTCAGTCAGAAAACTTTGCTAAGTTTATATCTATGTGTGCCTTCTGTATATATATGTATATACATATATATATATGCTTTTCTGTAAGTATCACTCTATTGGCTGTCCTCCAGTAGCCTTATCTGGCTAATATAATGCAGGGAAAAAAAAAAAAAAGTTGTAGAGATAAACAGCAACGTGTGTGGATGTGATATTGTAAAAATCACTGAGTAGGGAGAAGAGAGTTTAAATGTAATGCAGGTGACCTGGAGTAGCTTTCATTCTTGTGTCCATTTCCCTACACATAATACAGCAGATTAAAACACTTTTTAGTCTTTTGAGCATGGATTTCTGGGCTGAAGGATCACAATGAAGTTTTATAGCCCCTTCTTATGAAGTGTGGCATTTCTGACATTATTTGATGTGCAAGAGCAACTACATTAGTCCAAGGCTACGCTTGAATAGTTATCACTTTAAGCCCATGCCCTGGGAGTATTGTATTCAGTTCCCTCATTATTTTCAGCCCTGCAGGTTATACCAAGAGTTGCTATTAGTACATTACTATCATAAAATGAAGGTAGTCACTTTCTATAAGGGTCAAGTTTGCTCCTAGAAGCTGGCAAACTTCATTTTGCAGCTTGGGTGGACTGCCAGGTCCAGGTTTTCCTGTCACTGTGCTGTCTTGTGTGCAGCCCAGTTCTGCCTTCTCAGGCAACTCTAAAATATTTAACAAAGATCTAACCCTCCAGTATCCATATGAAGCAGCCATCATCCTGTTCACTTCACACAAGCTCCTACATTGCTCATGAAACATATAGTTTCAAACACTGAGGAGTGTTTGGGTCAGAATCATTGCACACTGCTATGGACAGAAGCATTTTGGGGGTATGTGGGAACTGATACTACTGAAGAATAGCAGTTCTTGTGTTTGGTGAAGTCAAGGCACCTTCCAAGTAGTCTTAACCTTTGATTAATAAGATATTTTGATTAATTAGACATTACTGGTCAGATAAAGAACCTGTGACAATGTACTTCAGCCCAGTCTGCCAGTGACTGAACTAATGCTTTAGTATTTAAATGGTATGTTGTTAGGCAGGGTACACAAAAAGATAAGTTGGTGGAGATACCTGAGGGTTTTTCTTTGTTATCTTCTGGTTTTGGTAAATCTTCTCTGGAGTGAAATGAGGCAACCAGGTGCCACTAATTCCCAGGTAGTGGGCATGAGCTTGTGTTAAGCCCACCTGTGCCTGATTAGGGTTGGCCCCCTAATCCTGCTCATGCGCAGTGGGGGCCCACCCTAATCAGGCACAAGTGGGTTTAACACAAGCTCATGCCACTCCCTGGGAATTAGTGGCACCTGGTTGCCTCATTTCACAACACTTCTCATTCAAAGCACATCCAGAGTGATTTCAGAAGCCAAGGCCAGATGATTGATGCTGATCACTCTCTAAGCTGCTGGTGCTGTGGCCAGCTGGGTCAGCAGGTTACTTCCCACCACGGATGTGCTTGTGACTATCTGCAAGGCATGTTGTTCTAGAAATCAGGTCTCAGCCTCACTATCCCATGTGTGATGTAACTGTGATGGCAGACACAATCATTTCACCGTGGGCTATAAAGAACAGGTTTCAGGAAAGTTGCTCTTCAAAAGAATCCCAAACCTGGGCATTAGTTGATTGGTGCTACCAGGATTAAGGAACCAATGGGGCATTGACACTTTAAATATGACTGCAGTTGGAATAATTGATGCTAAAGGAGCTAAACCAGCATGAGGGGCTGTCCCTGCTAACATGTGCAGAGAAGAAGAGAAAGCAAGAACAGTGATGCTGCATAACGACCCCAGAGCAGTAAAATGATGTATGAACACTCTTCTTGTTTTCACGAGGCAGTAGTGGAACACTAACGTGTTTCCATGGCAACCCTGAAAAAGAATTACAGCTTTAAAATTGACTGAATGGTACCCCCATGAAAAAGTAAAGGGCAGACCATATCTTTCTAAAATATAATTTAGTACTAAGTCACCTGAACAGTATTAGCTAAAAGGATTTCAGCACTCGACTTGGGAAGTGACCCATTTGGGATATGGAGTGTTGGGCTTTTCTAATGCTGTGCTTTAAGATCTGAAGGGCCTGGTGGAAACACCACAGCATAAAAGGAGAAAATCCTTTCTGTCTGAAATCTTGTATCAGAAAAACAATAAATTATTGAGGTGAAGGGGAGGGGAAAAGCTGATAGATAACTGGCACTTTTGGAAAGGAACAACACCACACACTGAGTGCTTAGTACAAAAATACACAGGGAAGAGAAATGTGGTGGAAATTAAACAATCCTTGGGGTGAGTAAGGGGATGCTCCTATTTTTAGAGTGGAAACATGTCCATAGACTAGGAGGCCAGCACCTGCCTCCAGCAGAATGCCTTATCCTGCCCTCAGAAAACTACTCAAATCTCATTCTGAAGTGAATTTTTTTAAAAGTTCTTTTGGTAGGAAAAAAATCTCCTGTTATCTTCAGCAAGAGTTGAGAAAAGTGCTCAGCATTTAGTCCTTTATGTGAAATCTGAGGGTTTGGGAGAAGGGAAGGGAGCAGTAAAATTATCTGCATGTGCCAGATGATATTCTTTTGCATCATAATGGTTAAAACAAAAATTAAGTAAAAAAATATGGGATAAAATATGTTATAAACTGACACCAAACAACAGTTCAGGCTTTGGTCAAGCAAGTTTCACTGCATATTACACAAATTGGTATCTTGCCAAGAAATATGGCAAATTCACTACTGGGAACAATGTCATACCATGAAAACATTTCCAGACAGGAGCAGGGTCCTCTTCAGCTTCTCCTGGAGTCAGACTGTGTGAGTTGTGCTGAAATCCTGGTGCCCCTGCTCTCTCTCAATGGTTTATAAAACAAGCAGCTCTCTGTAAAACCACAGTGAAAAGTCTTGTTCAAAAAATAAGTACAATCATTGACCTTGGTTTCTAGAAATGTCCACAAGAAGGAATTACCTCTGAGTTTGGTAAACAAGGGCCTCAATCTATGTATTCTTTTTTTCCTCTAGCAAAAGCTTTATCCTGTTTTCCCAAAACCAGTGCTTTTGAGTCTTAGCAAAATAGGTGTCGTGATCCTTGAGCATGATCAACACTTTCAAAATAGTGTCAAAAATGTCTTTGTGAAAGAAAAATGCACTTGCAGGCACCTTTTCCATCCCTGTCTGTGATCCCCAACACTGGCACCCAGGAGCAGAGGAGCCCAAGGCTCTACACATTCCCTGCTCCCTCTTCTGGGAATGTTCACTTAAAACATCACATTAAGGTTTAGGTTGAAACAAATCACAGGTGTGCTTAATAACCTATAAAGTAGCTTAGTAAAATTGTCATGAAAATTTAAAAGCTTGGGCAAAACCCCCTCCATCTCTGCCATTTCTACTGATGACAAAGATAATGAAAAAAATAATGATGTTTTAACTTACCCATCAAAAAAATTTATTCACCCTGAGAGAGCAGAACTGTGGAAAGATATACTTACCTTGAATTTATATACTGCTCCTCAGATAAAGAAATACAGGATGAGAAGTTGCCTCACTCACATTCTTTCAGTCACCCTTAGTAATTTTTTTAGCCCAGTGGATGCAAAAAAACTTGAGCCTGGTTCTCCTGTCCCTGGGTACAACATCCCCTTTGTGAGCACCACAGCAGCCTCCAGGTGACCAACTGCAGCTCATTAAATACTCCAAGTGTGAGATAAGGAATTAGGACCTGGAGGAAAGAAACATTTCCTTGTGGCAGTGGTCTGTGGAGCCTCCTACCTGAAATTGCTGACAATCTTTCTGCTTACTAAAAGGTGAATGATTGTTCTTTACTTCAATAGCTACGTGGCAGTTGAAAAATACATCATGGTTAATACACTGAAAAGGCAATTCTGATGCACCTGTTTATTGCTGGTTGATATAAAGAGAAATTCCATATCCTGAACTGGAATTGATCATCAATTAGGTTTAAAAATAGAAAAAAAAAAAGCAAAAAACACCAAAAGAGATTGCTTACTCTTGACATCAGATGCTGAGCAACCCTGAGGTAACAAAGGGCAGCAGGGGAACCAGACAGAGTAAGGGTTATCTTACAATTCCACAGGTTTCTATTTAGGAATTGTTCCATATCACAAGAAAGGTCCAAGCTGGTTGACTTGGTTGGACATAGCAGAGCAGAAGTGATGCTTAGAGCAGGATGTAAAACACTGCTGGGCTGCTGAGTCTGAGGAGGAGACTTCTCTTTTAAAAGGCAAAGCAAGACAGAGCACATTCAGCCTTGAATTAGTGAATAAAGTGGTGTAAGAAGAGGAAAAGGAGAGAGGACACCCCTACCTGTGGATGTCTTTGCTTAGGGAGATGGAGGGATGAGGATGGCTTTTGGGGAACAAGACATCTTCCTCTTAGCCATAAATAAGTGGAAATGCAGCAGTTCTTCCATGACCTTGATCTCAGCAGGGTATGACGAGCTATGTTTCAGTGTAAATAAATACATATATGTAGCATTTAACCACATCAGGTCTGAATTCCAGATTTTCAGTCCCCTGAAAGCAGTCTGGTGAACTTACACAGTTTGCCATTGCAAAGAATGAGCAGCAAATTGTTCCTTCCGGTGCTCAGCAAGAGACCTTGATTGAATCTATTCTAAATTAATTTGGAAGCATGTGGGATTTTAAGACAGAACTGATGACAGCACAGTTAATTGGGCTTGAACTCTTAGCCCTGCACCCCGACAGCCCAGCTAAGCAGCTGTCCCAGCAAAGGGAGAGGGGAAATGGGGGAGGTAAGCAAAAAGCTCTGACAAGGATTTAAATGAAATAAAATAACCAAATCCTCTGCTCCATTGACTTCACTGGGGTTAGCTCTGCAGAGAGCTTGAACCAAATGCCAGCAGGAATACAAATACAAGAACAGGCCCCTTACATGTGGCAATTCCACTATTTCTGGCTCTCTGAATGCTCTTGACTCCATGGAAAGCTGTCAGGAGGTGCTCAGCTCTCTGCTGTCCAGGCTTGCACAATGTGTCTGCTGTTACTTCTGCCTGCAGTTCTCTCAGGGACAGAGTTTTGGGGTCTCTGATAGAAATGAGGACTAAATGGGGTTAACTTGAGACATCTTCCTCTCCTGCCCTTATGGTTGCTCACAGCACATGGGCTGAGTGCTGCCCCCCCCCCACAGCACAGGGCTGGGAAAGAGGTCCCCATTTACATGATGTGTGAGACACGGTAGCTTGGAAGCACACACAGCAGGAAAGCATCAGGAATTTTGGGATTTTTATTGTCAAAGAGATAGGTGCCAAAGCTCCCCGCTGCAGGGGGGAGCTCTGGGCAGCCCTCAAGGGGCTGCAGTGCTTTATGTGCACCCCAATCCCAGATAAAGCTCCTGGTAACAACTTGCCCAGCAGAGCCTTTAAACCAGACTATGGATGGCAAAGCAGGAACCCAAGGGCAAGTTTCAGAGCTGGGAAGTGAAAAAGAGTTCAGTTCTTTATACACTGGCTGAGCACATTTAGGAGAGAGCCACTGGGGTTTAGGGTTAGGTTGGTATTTTCCACATACTTATTAGCTGCTCAAGAACTGTTGGGTTTCAGCCAGTACAGGACAGCTAGAAAAAATATTTAAGGTACTGCAAAGACTTTAATGCTTTTGATGTGGGAAAGAGATGACATGTTAGGTAATAAATCTAATTAAATTCCCTGTTTTATAGATATGTGCATGTAAACCCAGCTATATGAAGTGTTCAGGAAGGTGGATGTGGTATTGGTTAAAACTTCCCTGTCTTCTGTTATTGTTAATGAATTAATAGCTAAGTTTCTGCTTAAAATGAAGCAAAACTTTCAAAGAGCATTTAATGGGTTTGATTACCCTATCTGGCAGTATCTGGTATGGTGAACATTCATCTCTTGCATAAGAGGACATTGTTGTAACTCAAATTGACTTTTCTGTTATTAACTCAGCTAAAATACTTGAAATATTTCTAGAGATTTAAACAAAATTAGAGCAATCTTTTAAATGTCTTACTCGTCCTTCACCTGAGGTTCTTGTAGACACTAGAAAAACATTTTTAAGGCAACACTCCCCCCCCCCCCAAAGCCCCAGAATACAGCTGCTTTGTAAAAGCTCTTGATTAAATAGAGATTTCAGAACAGAAATCTAGATACTCTTCAGTCCAGTTATCATCTTACTTCCTCTGCCTTTCCAACTGCAGGTATTTTGTGCACAGTACAACACAGGCCATGCTCAAGCCTTGTTCATACGGATTACACACAGGTGATGTCTCACACTTAGGGTATCTCAAACACCACTAGGGCTGCAAATCAGAGCACTTCAGAAGAAGAGAAATTTTCCACTTTAATATAAGTGATGGAAATTTCATCTCTTCCATTCAGTTTTTTATTAATGAGCATTCTTAGACAGAATCAGGCCCTGCATCCACTCAGTGCACCTCGCTGCCTCCCAGGATAGCAAACACGAGGTGGATGGAAGGGAAAGTGAGAGCCAAAGGTCACAGGTCTAATGTGTCATCCCATAACTCTCCTCATAATTTCCAATAAAAAGACAAAGACCAAAGCCAGCTCTAAGATAAGCTGCAAACCCTCACACCACAGAACAAGTGACATCCCTGCCTTGGTTTCTGGGTGGCACCTGGGCTCAAATGAACTTTTGGCAAATGCAGTGTAATCTCTGTAAGCTGCTCCTTCTTCCACTTTCATCTGCAGTGATAATTAATGAATCTGACAAGCACCAGGCTCTCTCTCTTTGCACTCTCTTTGAATGATTTGCCACAGACAGGGCATAGCACTGCCTGAACACCTCGCCTACCACCGTGAATATTTATACAGATTTGTCACCATCAGCTAGCATGATTTTTCAGCAATCATTAATCTGCTATCTAGTGTTTAATTGCTCTTTGCTGCTGCAGAGAAAAGGAGCAGCTCGTTAGTCAGAACCAGTTCACTGCCAACATCTCTCTAGCTCTGGCCTGGAGTCAGAATGTATCAGACCCCACTCCCCCTCTCCTAACCCTGGAGGGATCCATGGCTTGTGGGTCATTTGGGAACTGCTGGATCCTGGGGATGTCTCTGTGGTGTGTCCCCCCCCCCCAATGGGGGCTGCAGGCTTTGCTGTCAGGGCTGCCCATGTGCTACAGTGGTTCTGGCACCAGGGCAGGATTAAGGCAAGTACAACATTGACTCTTCACCTCCCCAGCACTACCTTGGGTCCATCAGGCAGCATAAAGCTTCAGCCAAGTTTGCCTTTCCTCACCCCCATACCACCCTCCCCTTTTCTTCCTGTGTCCCTTGGCCCACAGCCACCTCAGCTCTGAGCACTGCCTGGATGCCTTGTGATGGATGCATCCCCCTAACACACAGTTTCCCTGAGGACTTGGCTTATGGCACAACAGAAGAAAACATAAGGGTGTAGTTACTGTGTTTGGCTGCCTGCTCTTGGTCCTTATGGTAAGAATGTGAAATATGTGATGGCCAAAAAAAAAATATTAAATTAACATCACCATATATACAGCTACAACTTAACCATAAGATAGGAAAAACCCAGCAGGTTCCCAGGGAGAGATGTGAACACAGCTGTTCTGGTAGAGGAGTGAAGAAACCTAATATCTACCTAACTGAGTTTTCTCTGCTGTGTGGTTCAAATGACACCTTTTGCTCAGAGACCCTGGAGCACAAAGAATCAGGGTAGCTGGGATGTGTAAAATAATATGTTTAGCTTTGGGGTAATAATATGTCTTTCAAATGGGAATGGCCTATTGCTGCAAGCTTCAAAGAAGAGCACTTTTTTAAAGCCCAAATAGGCATTTTATGATGCAAAGGATAAATCTGTCAGTAAAGATAGTTGTAAGCCAAGTAAATACAGCTGTTCCCTTACATGAAGAGCTAGATATTACTATTGTGGGGAAAATTCCTCCCTCTCTTAAAGGGAAGCAAAGAAAAAGGGAAAAACAGAAAGGCAAAAAAGTGGGGAATTTTTTTTTTAATACCTTGCAGTAGTGATTGAACAACCAGATATATTCCTGGGGCTCTGGAACCATTATGTTTAGTGCCAGTGGTGTGTGTGGTTGGTGGTGCAAGCTGCCAGTCCCTGAAAACACAGTCCAGTTGTTCCATCTGAGCATCAGCTGCTCCTTCAGATCCTCTCTTGTGCAAGCTGCTAATTCCTCGAGTCTGTGGGAACCAGAGAAACAAAGTTGTGACATGAGAGTCGTGTGGAGTCTCTCATGTTATGTGTAATAGAAAGAAATAATATGTGGAGAAAAAGAGACACCTTAACAAAGACCAACCACTATTTAGACAGTCCCCATGAAGTCACAGATATTTGTTCCCAATCATGATAATTTAGGCTCTGCAGCCCTTGGGCACGGATGAGCTGTACAGGGGTGCTGCCATTTGTCTCTCCCACACTGGCAGGGCACACAGCCACTTCCCAAACCTCAATCCTGTGTGCCCATTAGTTAGAGTACAGTCTGCCTGTCTCTCTGACTCACTGGAGTCTTTAATTTCTGTAAAAAAGTGAAATCCCTTGTCTAGAGTGCACACCAAAGCACTTCCTCCCTTCCACTCAGGAGGTTGGAGACCCAGAACTGCCAGCAAGATGTGCCTGGTGCCCAGGCTGTTTGCTGAAATCCTGAGATGAGTGGTTGAAGGAGCAGAGCAGAGATTTGTTTTCCTGCATGGTGCTTAATGTTTATCATGTCTGATGTGTTAATGCCCTCCTGCCCTCTTCTCATTGCAAACCCCCCCCCAAGCTGCCTCCTCTGCTGCTCCCAGTGGCAACACCAGCCCTCCAGTTGTTGCCAGGAGCCTTTCACAGAAAAGGCTCCTTTCTGTGGTATAGCACAGAAGGGGGGATTCATGGTGGATTTCAAAGTGTAGCATCATTACATAAACATTTTCTGTAGATTTTCCCTCTCTACATCAAGCTGCTGGGGGAGCACTGCAGCTGGGGGGGTTTCCCCACCATCAGCCCTGCTGCTCACTTGGTGCTTTGGTGGGCTCAGCCCTGATGTCAGCAGAGCCTCTGCTCCCTCTATCACCTGCTGCCCTCCTCCTGTCCTCCCCTGTGAGAAGGGAGGAAGAGGTAACCAGGGCTGGATGGGGCACTTTGTAGAGGAGTTGTCAGGAATAAGGTTTGAGCACATGTTTATTCAGGATTAGCCTGTCTGTAATTGAATGTGTTTCAGTGCTGCAGGGTGTGTTCCTTCAGAACAACTCTGGAATAATTAAATAACGAGAGAGAGAAGACAAAAAAAAGCTGTGGAGATAATTGACTTTTGGATGAGTGCTGGCCCTATAGTTTTTTGCAGGTCTAGAACTTCATAAACTGGTTCAGCAGCTGCCCAGCCTGCAGTAGCATCTTAGGTGAGGACTCTCCAAACGCTCAGTTGTGAGGTGTTCCCCCTGCCACTCTGATGTGCTGACATTTCAAAAGCAAAAGATGAGATAATGACAACTCACTTCCATCAGGAAGCAATTCAGTTCACGTGCTTTGAAATTGTGTCTGCAACAAAGAAATCCCATCACAAAGCTGCTTTAAGCACATTGGGCTACAGAGGAGCTGGAAAAAACTGGCACTCTCACTGATCTACTGCCACTTTTTCAGGCATATTTTCCTAGAGAGAAGCACAGCTAATAAATTATCATAATTCTGAACTTGAGGTATCTTAGAAATATTTACCAGTTGCCATTCTTGCAAGCAAACAAACAGTAGTTAAAACCCTCTGATTTCTTCTTCTTTATTTGCTCAGCAGTATTTCAATCTAACAAGTTCTTAGTGGGTTTTATTTCCTGTCTGTAGCTTCCACCCAAAGATGATAATTTCTAAGGAACTTCAGAAAAAATCAGGATAGCAGTTTTTGAGTTATGTGAAGGAAGAGGAAAAATATGCTTTTCCCATATGTTGTGATTGAAATGTTGCATTTGCATAAGTCAAAACCAGCTGTTGCTATCAAATTTTTAACTTATCTTGATTTATTGCCCTTATTGAAAAAGAAACAACAAAACATGTCTCAGGATGATCTGTTAAATTCATTTTGAGTGAGGATACGAATGGTTAGGCCTGGCATATGTGCAATTCCAGTATTTTCAAGTGGGATTTTCACAAAGCTCTTGAAGAACATTGGAGCTTGTGTGGCATGCACAGACCCTACTTAGCTGAGGATGATAGCATTAAAGGATCCTTCAGCATTAGTTTGCACTTAGAAATAATGTTATTGCTTACAATACTCTTCAGGAGTTTTAAAATCCCATTTGACTGGGAGCTGTGATGATTTCTTTACTTGAGCAGCACCAGTAGCAGCCTAAATGGCTTTGGTGGGGTCACTGGCAGGACAAGATGCTCCTGACCCCAACTGTGACCCATCAAACAACTCGACCCAAATATCTTAAGCTGTTAAAAGCAGATATGTGGAAGAACATGGCAAACAAGACAGGGAATGGAAAGGGATACAGAGGATGCAGGAAGCCTGCATGGCACTGGTTGCTGTACAAACACAGGAACCATTCAGTCATGCCTAGCTACTTCTCAGAATGAATTACAAGACTATTCTGGCTCTACACAGGAAGAAATATATTTTGTTCTCAGCTTTTTGGTTTGGGTCTTGGTTTTTAGCTCCCTCTCCCTTTCTTGTCTTTATTTTCCATCTTAGATGCAATAAGATAAACTTCCTTGGAATGAGTGTTCATTTCCCCTCCTCATGGATTGTCAGAGGAGTCACCCTCCTGCTCCCCCCTCTCTGGCACTGCAGTGAAATAGGAAATAGAACAATACTTTTCAGCAACTAAAATCTGGTCCTGGTGAAGTAAGAGACAAAATTTTCCATGAAGCCTGCTGGGGTGAGCAAATCACACAGAAAGGGCTGAGTCACTTCACTCATCTTTGTAGAGTACTTTGAGTTCCTGGGGAGACTGATTTATTAGTGCAACACAGTCAATTGTTTATCTGTGCACTGAAAAGCTTGTCTGATTTTTTGCAGCTTGCTCTAATGAAAGATATCATCACTCCTCACAAACCCTGTCCTACCTACGTCCTTAAGATCACTGCAGCAAGCCAGGAGTTTGTTAGCAGTAAGAGTCAAAGATTGAAATAGAGATAATGGCATGGTCATCAGCAGAAAGATTATACAGCCACAGAAATTTCAAAAAGGGAAGAAATCCATCATGTGACTTTTAAAGAAAAGATTAGGATGAAATTAATGCTGAAATTAAGGAAACCATACAGAGCTATAGTCACCGAGACGTAGTGCGCTTGTCCTTGCAGAGTGTCAGGCTTTGACACCCCTTTTCACCTTCTTGACTCAAAGACTCTGCAAATACAATTTTGCTGAGGTTTGAGAAGCAATTAGGGTCTGCAGGAGAAAATTTGGCTGTCCTCAGAGTGGTGGTCAGGGTACACAGGGCAAACCTGGTTGTTGCTGGGACTGCAGCTAGTACAGCTTTATCTATTTGGCTTTCTGCTCCCCACCCCTTGCTCTGCAGGTTTTGCTTCTGCTGGCAAAAGTTGTTTTCTCAGTGTCAAAAATTGAGCCAAAGTCTACAGTGTAAAATGATTTTTTTCACCTCTCTCACCTTTCTGTGGCAATTGGCAGGATTTGCAGGTTTCACATTATGTGTCAAGCTGCTTCCAAGAGGCTCCAAACTCCCAGGCTCTTAAAAATCAATGAGCTAGACACAGTGAAAGCTCAGGAATTTCTTGCTTCATCACGTACCATACAGCATATAATGATGTATTAAAAGAAACAAAATAACACATGTATACACAAACCTACACAGAATTCCAGCTTCTCTGCATTTTGGAGGAGTGAAGTTTTGGGGAAACATGACAACACTTCCCTACATTAAGGCCAGTTCTCATCAACACAGAAGTTTCCACTTAGGATCTATAGGTGGGGAGGAGGTGGCAAACAGCCCTAATCTTACAGTTTTCCTCAACATATAGGATCTGTGCCTTGGGTAGAAATAAAGGAATCTGATAGGAATAAGTGTGATACCAGCATTAAAGCTGCTTTGGGCAGCACAGAACACAATGTTGTGCTGGAGAAGAGTCCTGGGGAGGATAATGGGAGCAATGGAACCACTGGGAACAAACTTGAACAGAAGCAAAAGAATATTCCAATCATCTGTGGAGAAGAGCTGAACCTCTGGGTTAGGGCCAAACAAAAAACTCCAAATAATCTTAAATTGACTCCAAACCTGAACTTTATCATGGAAAAAAGTATAGGAACTCTACTCATGCACTTGTTTGACAGCACTGAGCCTCTTGAAAACCCAGATGAAGGCAGCTGGGGTAGAGGAGGGTGCAGGCAGGTGCTCTCCTGCTCCCCTGCTCTGTACCAACTCAGGAAGGACTCAGAGGTTTCCTGTCTTCCTCTTCTCATACACTGGGAAGGGACAGCATAATAAGCATGCAAGTGACTTGAAAAAATTCCAACTTGCAGCCAGGAAAATGGTTATTTATTCTCCTAGAAAAAGAAACCTGAGGTATCTAGTTACACAGTTCAACAAAACTTCTTTTTCTCTGTTGGGGGAGTAATGAATCCCTGTTTATTTACATAAAGTAGCACCTTACAGTAGATTTATGGAAATGGAGACTAATCTGAAAGTGTCATTTTGCAAAGGGCACCAGTAACATTTGTGACACATTCTAGTTTTTGACCATCTGGCAACACTGAGGGCTAAACTAATGTATAAACCTTGAGAGACCCCATTTGTAGCAGAAACTGCTTTAGACTTCAAATTTTAATGGAGTGAGATCTCAGATCAATGCCACCCTAATAATGCAGAATGGATTTGGGCCAGGACACAGTGCTGTATACACTGGCTTTCTCTGAAAGGCCAGAATTACAAATAAAGAGACTAAATCTTTCTCTGCTAAATTGAAAAAGATATGTTAATAATTATTGTGAGGCAAGAGAAAAATTCAGACCTCTCTAGAGACAAAGGAACAGGCAAATACAGCAGGGAGGTCATTAGCTTAAGCTTGGCAATTTCTGTCTAGAGGGGCTCTTTTTCAAACCTGTCAGGAATTTCTAACAATTCAGCTATTCAAAAAGTGTCTGCTCAGATACTGCAAAAGTCAGAGTCATACACAAAGAAAGGACAGAGCAAAGAAGACATGAAATTAAGCAGTGAATCCTAATCTGAGGCCAATGATTAGCATAAAGGGAATAATTCAGGGAGGCAGCCAGGCTAGAGAGTGCTGAGGTGGTGTGGGATGATAAATGCAGCTGAATTGCTGGTGCTGGGGCAACTCCGTGCCCTTGCCTGCCCCAGTTTCTCCTTTGCAGAACAGGAGTAATGACAGTGACCTTGGGAAGTCTTTCCCTTGACTCCTGCACACACCAGAGATGCAAATGTTTGCCAAGGGAACCCAGAGCTGTGGCAGGAGCAGGGAGGTGAGACACTCAGCAGCTGAGGGACTTATCTGCAGGCAGCTCCAGGAGCAGCAAATGGGGCTCTTGGCTCATCAGGAGCAGGTAATGCTTATTAAAGAATTTAAAGCAACAACTAAGAGTGCAACTTAACATTGAATGAGGAATCCCCAGGTCTCCTTGGCAGGTAAATACAGCTCAGAGTGAATTAGGGGTGCTGAGCTGGGACCTATAGAACTGCTTTGGGTGAACAGCATCACTTGGAGTTGTTTTAGCAAGTGAAAACCAAAGTCAGTGTTGAAGATTAAGATTTGAAAGCAAGAGCTGACATACTGAGGTCCTTGGAAATTTTGTCTGTGAGGAAATCTACTGTATAATTAAATTTACAGTTTCCTTAGTGGGACTATCATTTCCTTCCATGAACAAAAAAAGATAAATTTCTTAGATATTCTGTCATGGAGTCTTCTAATGTAACGAGGCTTGACAGACTGAATAAGTAACTCCACAGCTTTTAAGAGTAATCTTTTTGCTAGCAGTGATTCCCTGAGCTGATAACCTTCCTAAAGACAACTAAGGAGTCTACCAATGAGGCGAGAAGCCTGGTTTCTCCAGCCCCAGAGGAATTGCAGTCATGACCTTGTCCAGCCTCTCTGACAGGATTTTGGCAATGACTGCAGGAATTGGAGGCTCAGGAGGAAATGCAAACTTCCTGGTCGAAATGCCAGCTGATAAGCAATTCAGCAGGAGTCCCTGGGCCATGCTGGAGGGAGTGGAGATACCAGGAGTACATTCAGATGAGATGAGAGGAGTGGAATCATCAGAAAGATGTCCCACACCTGAGGCAGCCTGAGAAGGAGATGTCTTTCAGAAAGACCTCTTCTGAATTACAGCTTGGCTCTGACAAAACACATGTATATCATTTTATTATTCCTGGGATGCAAGGTAGTCAATAACTTTTCAGAAGTTAACTTCTTTGCAGGTTAGAAGATACCAAAGGCTTCCTCTGGTATCTCCCATTTGTAACTGGCATTTACAGAGATAGGGGTGCTGCATGCCAGATACCAGAACAATGATTGCCTTTATGTTAGGGAAAAACTCACTGGAAGATTTGTCATATCCTTTTGTTTTGTTTTTTTTTCCCAACCTTATGTCTTTGGGTAAGGAGGTTCAGTAGTCTAATTTTTCCTTTCTAATCACACCTATGAGTCAAAACCAATATACAAATCATAGTTACCACAGAGTGTTCACTTATGGGTTTCCCACTCTGGCCTTTCAACAACAGTTCATGGCTTCAGAGAGAAAACAGAATGCTTTGCATCTTCTCTACATCTCCTCTCCCTAAATTACTTTAAGGTCACACCAAGAAACAAAGCAAAGGGAAAATATAGGCTCCTCCACATCTACAGCAGCTGGTGGGAAGTATTTCTCTGCAAACACAAACTAGAAGTATCTATAATGAAACAGGCTATAAGAAAACCCAATTATGCCAGGTATTAAAGCAAATCAGGTTCAGATTCACACATCCTTTAGCTATGCTTAGAGGAGCTCCCTAGTCTGAGTTGCCCCCGGTGTCAGGGCAGGCAGATGATGGATTCTGGTGCATTTCAATGCATCTTGGGCAGCAAACAGCCCTCAGAGTACTGGAATAGGATGAGGATTTGTCAAGTTTGAATGTCTCCTCTGCTGTAGCTGGAAATCACACCTTTGTCTGCGTTTCACTCCTACTAGACAAGGAGGATGCTCTGCTGATGAGAAACAGTGTTCTGGGCATGCAACCCAGCTCTAGTAGTTAAATATCCCTCTCTGACATTTGCTGTTAGGCTTCAGTGCACAAGGAGTCAGGCAGGAATGGGTCATTTTTTTTTCTGCTGTATTTCTGTCAGTCTGCCTATCCTAAAGCAGAGTTCCCTGCATCACAGATTCTTTTCCCTTCCATGCAAAATCAGCCCTAAACTGACCTCTGATGATGTGACTGTTGGCTACAGGTTGACCTGTGCAACGCTGCAATAGAATCACTCCTGTTTCAGAAACTCCAGTTTCAGAAGAGCTGAGATCCAGCTCCTCAGCCAGCATTTTAGCATCTAGATGCAGTAACAGTAAAAGCAATCTGGCCCTGAAAACATTTGAAAAGCTGGGCCTGTAGTCTCCTGGAGCTGTCTGTATAAAGCAGCCAGATCCTGAGAAAATGGAGCTGAGTGTATGACAAACATTTTCAAACCCAGTTTTCCCCTTTTGACATCTGTTTGGTAGCTTATACGAAATAAACTGTAATTTTTTTTCTGCTAATTGAGTTCATGCAAAAAATTCAGTTGAAATAGAATTTTAACTAAATTAGTTAAATTACCTAGGTGAACTACCTGCCTTAATCCCATGAGAAAATACTTTGTTTCATCTGAACAGCATTTCCTGACAGCCTGCAGTGGTGCCTTCTCTTGGCAGGGGTTCCCCCATAAATCATATACTAGAGAGTGTAAAAAAGTGAACGTTTGGGATGTTACCATGAGATTCCTTGGCAAATCTACATGCAAGGGAGCTACTTCATGTGCCTTGGCAGCTGCTTAGTTATAAAGGATAAAATAAAAGTTCACAGCAAGAGCCCTCAGGAATTTCAGAGGACAAACAAGGTGCTCTGGTCTCTGTGAGGCTACTTGGGGATAGAGAAACAAATTTTCAGCAGATTTTGGTGAGCCAGAAATAAAATACATTCCAAGAAAATCCAAGAAACTTCTGCAACCTCACCCTGCAAAACACCTAAGAATGAGGATTAACTGAAAGCAGCTTCAGAGCTGTGGAATGGGGCACACAGCATAAAAAAAAAGAGAAACCACATAATCCTTTCTGCCTTCTGCACATAGTTTGGGAGCAGAAAACATGGTCATCAAACAGAAAACAAACATTTCTGATAGCTCAATACCTAATTAGATGTTTGAGTCTCATAGTAGTAAACTAAAATACAAGACTAAGTATTACTGATTTTAGAAGGAAATGAAAATATCCTTTATGGGGCTTTTTGGGGGTTTTTTTTTTGGTTTTTTTGTGGACAGTGTACTGAGTGACCCCAATAAGTTGCAGACCAGCCTGCCTTGATGTATCAGGCTACTGTTGTATTAATCCTACCTCCACCCGACTGTGAGAAAACCTTTCCTGCAGTCAT
Source organism: Calypte anna (assembly GCF_003957555.1). Taxonomy (NCBI): domain Eukaryota; kingdom Metazoa; phylum Chordata; class Aves; order Apodiformes; family Trochilidae; genus Calypte; species Calypte anna. The sequence goes on from NC_044260.1 coordinate 12,694,310, forward strand.
CACCTTCCTGTGCCTTGGCCAGAGGCAGAAGGCAGTGTTGTCAGGACCATTCCAATAATCCAAAGACCTCTTTAGGACTCATAAGAGGAACAAAATTCCAGCACATGACCTTCCCATGCAGTGCTCCACACTGCTTCCCTAACTTCATTTGGAGTAAGCACCATCACTTCCATCAAGGAACCTCCTTGTAGTTAGGAATTAATAATCTGCTCTTACTGTACCCCCAAAGTGAGTGTGTGCCCTGGCACACCAGATGTCCATGGCATTCTTGTATGGGGATATATGGGACCAGCAGTTGGCAGTCCGTATGGTGGTGGCACACACCCCATACTGATGGATGCTCAGCAGATGCTCTTCAAGAGCTAAATAATGCAAACAGAGCTGGGGTAATCAATATACAGCCCTCATACTTCAGGCAATGCTCACAGCCAAGACATGCAGTCATTTCCTTTTTATTTTTGGGTTGGGGGACAAGAAGGAAGGGCAGGTAGGTGTGCAAGGTAGTTTTTAAAAAGAGAATAGTCTTAAAAAAATGTCAGCAAACATTTTGACATTTAAAAACAGTAGTTAGAGGTGCTGCTGAAGAGAGGGTTTTACTTCATTACTAAACTGCACCCTCAATTATAAACTTCTTATTTAAATTAACTTATTTCCTGCCTGTCAGAAATCTATATTTGTCTGCCTCTATCTGGGATTATCCTTGAGACATCCATGAAAGTGGGTGCACACACATGCACATGTGTATGCTGTGCTTAGTCTCCTAAGTGCTTTTTCTCTCTGAAAATAGTGAGTATCCCAAGACCAGGAACCTCCACTGGGGTCAATATAATTTTTCAGTTCCTCTGCACTGCTTGGACAGTTACATGAAACAATCAGAATCCACATCTTCCCAGGATGCTGCTAGACTTGTTTTTATTGTTATAGTTAAAGAATAACAACCTCTCTGCTTATATCAATATTTTAGAGTGTCTTCAGTAGTTGAAATTAGGTCAGGTTGCAGCAGAACTGCTGGCAGTTGAAGTGAAATAAATATCAATAAAGTTACCTGATAGAGAGACAGCATAGCCATCAGCAATCATAACATTAGCACAATATGCATCAAAATCTGCTGCTATGTGGGAGCTGCAAAAAATGGAAACAAATCCCCAAACCTACACAGAAGATATAATTTATGATTCATGGGATGAGACAGGGATGCAATTTGCAGAAGAACACTACTGAAAACAAAGCAATCTAAAGGAAAATGCATTAGGTATAAGTCCATTTGAAGGGAAAAAGCATAAGAGCTGCCAACATTGCCCTGTACCTCCTCCATTTTGATACAGCAGGGAAATAAAAGTTAGAACTTAATATCCAGGCTTGTTAGTGTTCTCAATAACAGATTATCCTTGAAAACATAATAAAAAAGAAAATAGTTTTAAATATAAGGCAGGAATAAGCCAAAATTAGGCTATAAACTTGAAATTTAAAAATAAAATAAATCTATGCATTGCTCACTTGTTAGAAATAGGTTTAATGCTTAATGTGAATTAACTCAGCCATGTGCAGAAGCCATAGAAATGCCCATCTGAATTGATTCTGGAACTGGTAGGCCTGCAGCAGACTTGCAAGTGGTAATACATATATTAATAGATGCTTTTACTAATTTCACTAATGACCAATTTTAATGAGAAATTTAGATTTGTAGATGAACAGAACCATTCCCACCCCATCCTTTGTGCACGTGTAAAGAATTCCACAACTCAGGAGCCAGCCACAACCCAGTTACCCATGGAAAACCACAGCAAGAGCCACACAAGGGGTTGCTCCCTGTCCTCATGGAGTTGACACTCATCAAGCACCACCAGAAAACCTCTGATAAACCTTCTGATTCAGGGACCAGAGGAAAGCCAACATTCCAGGGCCTTCTGAAAGGGCAGCCTGGTGCACTGGAAGAGTGTGATCCTGCAGGAAAGTTCTTGAGTCCTACCAAGGCATTGTTGAAAAAAACCCACCAAAACACAACCCCCCCCCCCCCCCCCTGAAAATTCTAGCTGGGATGTTTTGAAGTCCAGCAGAATTTTCTTCAAGTTTGAATAACTGCCTGCCTGGGCATTCAGTAAACCATTCTTGAAAATTTCTAGGGTTTATTACATTCCTATCACTTGTCAGGAATGCTGACAACCATTGAAAAATAGTAGACAGAGAATAATTCAGGTTGGAATGGACCACAGGAGGTCATCAAGTCCAACCTTCCTCTCAAAGCAGGGTCAACAAGGAGTCAGCATCTTCATGCCCTATTCTGTGTGCACTAAGAAAAGGTTCCTCTTATGAATACATGGGAACAGCTACATTCTTGAGCAGGTTCAGTATTTCTCTCTCCAGTGCTACGTTTGTCCTAACAATGCTCCCCCATCCTGAACTTGAGCAACTAAACATGGAGCCCACCTTGAATTGCCCCATGGTGAATTTTTCTCTCCTCCTCCAGGAGCATCGAGCAGCTTGCCCTCTTTTACTTTACTGTATGAAGAGGTAATTTAATCCAGAGTGTTAGACATGAGGTGGAGGAAATCTGCTAATAGTCCATGGTATCTCTGACACAATGAAAGCCATCATTGCCTTTTCCCCACATTTTATCCATACAAAACCTATTTTAGCATTTTTTTTCCTGCTATCTATCAACATTTCTATTTTCTACATTCAAATTAGCATACACAAATTATCTGGACACTAGCATTACACTGCAGATAGCCAAAGCTGTGGCCTTTACATTTTCATTTCTGCTTACATTTGTCATAGCCCCAGCCTTGAATCTGTGAAAAGCTCCAGAGGAGCCAGCTACTCACTGCTCTTTCACATAAATATAGATCATGGTACAAGCTGTCAGCAAGAAACCACGTGGGAAAGTATTTCAGAGAAATGGTGGGGTCTCCTCTCTTCATTCTTCCCACATCCCTCTCAGAGCTCATGTAACCATGAAGCAGAATCCTATAAATCAGCAGAGAATTTGGTCCTGACAGCTGTGCCATCTTGGTTTATGTATTACCTTGAAACACTCAGCTAATTTCAGTTTTATGAAAAAGTAAAAGAAAAAGAAAAAATCTTTACAGGCTTCATACTTTGACCTAATTCCTTACGTATATCTTTTCTTTTGGGCAGATTGGGGTCTTGCTTTGTTCCTTCCCTCTCAAATAACTCAGTGACTAAATTTCCTTTAAGACTCGAGGTGGCAGGGTGTTCTTCCTCCTTACACCTAGCATGATACCAAACTTCACACACAAGGACATGCAATGAGGAGAGGCTCCAATTTGAGAGAATATTTGACTAAGACCAAATTTTGGAAATCTGAATCAAAAGATTAAAAAATAGATCAGAAAATATCACACCAATGTGAGCTGAGACGTTTCCAGCCTTGTTGATGAACAGCCTGAAAATGCTACAAAGACAAGTGGCAGATCTGCACTCCAGTCTAGTCAGAACTGTAATCTGTGAGTGATGGAAACATACAGAAAACCAGCTAGAATGGACAGAAAGAGTGAGATCAGAAGAGATGCTCTTTGCTGGAAGATCTGACAGTACTGGGTGGATGCCAACCCCCCCCCCATTCCTTAAAATAATCTATAACAGGAAGCCAAGCAGGGTGCAGGGAGCCCTGGAGAGGCCCTAGCAGACTTCTGTTCAATGAATCCTGTTACCCAGATGTTCCTTTGTAGTTCTCAAAAACCTTTAAGGCTCCTGGTCAGTAAAGAAGTTTTGAAAAGACTCAAACTTCAGCTCTGCAGTGTCAGCAGAGACTCCTGTCCATGTTAACTAAAGCACAGGGTTAGCAAAAAAAAAGTAGTTCTGTAAAACAGTAAAACAGTGCCATAAAATTCCAGTTTCATAGTCTCTGGGTGAGTTCCAGATCAAGTATTTAATCTCCCCCCCTGAAACCTTCCTCTTCTTAGTGTCCCTTACTGGGGCCAGCAGGGATCACCCATTGCCTAGGACCTATTTGTACACTACACTGGAGACCCAAAGCTTGATTCTTATGAAAGGAGCTTAAACTTTCAAGTGAGAACTACTCTTAAGAAGGGTCAAGAGGAAACAAAGACTGATGGATTAGCTAAGAGGAGTCCTCAGTTCTAGAAAGACCTTAAAATCCAGACTTGCCTTTACAGCTGACTCAGTGGGATATAACACACCAAGGTCTGAGTTCTTGGCTTTGATCATTTAAACTGATCTGAAAAGCAGGATTGGAAATGCTGTGACTTGCTTGATCAGGGGAGGATGGTAGTGTGCTAGTTTGTCTTATAACCAAACCAAAAGAATGGTATACTAAATGCATAAGGGAAAATAGGGGCTATTCAAACATAGTCAGGAAAGAAAAACTAAGAGGGTTGCACAAAATGATGGCAATAAAAGTGGTGCAACATTTGGCAACCTAAAGCATGACTCTTCTCCTTTCCCACACATCTTTTTCTTGAAATAACTGTGCACTGCAAGCCTGTCCAATAGGTACAGGAATAGTCCTCAGGATGTTTTAATAGTCTTTCCTAATCTGAAATTATTTTCCACTTTAGAGATGCCAAGTAGTGTTTACCAACATCCAGTTATCTCACAACTGCAGTACCTTGTGAGGAAATCAATATAACATCTAAATGCATTTTCTTGCTTGTATTACAACTGGTGCAACAAAAAAGTTTTGGAAGAGGTAAAAGCATATCCAGAAATACAGGCAATGTAGATATATTCAGCAGGACTGGAAGAGATTGGACATGCAGAAATAGATTAGGTATCTAAAGCATGAGTTTTATATTGGAACAATTCTTCTCAGCTCCCACTGACTACTCCAAAAGGATCAAGTTTTCTTAAAATTCAAAATTCAATTTCTGTCTTACTGAGAAGTTCTACAAGCCAGCAAAATTTCTAATATATTCTAAGTCTTCCCAATTAGCAGCTTGCAAATCCATCAGTGTGCATGGGTGCTGCTGTTGTAGAGAGAGTGTTAGAGCCTTTTGGTTAAATTCTTCACTTATGAAAACCCAAACTGTTGTGAATTATCAGGTTGTAGCAAACCAGAATTAAATGGAACTAATTTCTAGGCTCCCACTGCACTCAGAGAGAATAAGAGGCCAGGAGGTTAGCAAACAATTTCCATTGTCTTCACAAGAAGCACTGGTCAAGTGGGGTTTGGAGTTAATTTGGTTTCTGCCCACTAAAAGTGTATGTTCCAAACATAAGAGCCATAAAACACCTATAAAAAAACCACCTATAAAAGTGAGAGCACTTGAACACTGAATAACTTTGGAAATGGGGTTGGCTCAGCAGTGAGAGGCAGCACAAGGCACAAACCTTGCTGTCCAGTGGCACAGGAGCTGTTGGGTGTGCAGGCATCCCCAAAACTCCCCCTCACTCTACTATTTCACACCAGCTGAGCAAAGCAACACCCAGAACAGGACACAAAGCATCCCAGAAAGCCAGGGGATCCCTTTCTCTGGGGATCAGAACAGTCCAGCTGTGGCTTTGCATGTGCAGCATAAGCTGTGATGCTAGGAGCTGTGCTCCTATCAAAGGGCACACTAAGAGCCCTTCTTAAAAAGCAGGGCAGGAGCTGCAGCATGGCAAGGATTGTGTAAATGAGGGAAATCACCACCTGAGGGATAGACCAAAGGCAGATATTAAGGCTGTGGTTTATTTAAGAATAAACCCAGATCAATAGCCCAACAAATATTCATTTCACATCACTACTTGTCAGAAGAGAGGTGAAATGATCCTTATATTTTATTTTTTCCCCCTGAAATTTCAAACAGAGACCAGTGAGAGTCACTAATTAATTCCCCTATGAAGGAAACACTGGCAAGGGTAGGTAAGAACTGGTACAGTACAGAAGCAGTAGGTCTGTCTCTCTCTACCCCTAGAACTGGGTTCTGGGAAGTCTGGTACCTCCTCAGTGAAAGACCCATTGAGATGAATGTAACAAATGAACAGTTTGGTATGTTGGGCCCAAAATAAACCAAACTCACTCTGGAAATATAGAAATCATTCCCTTTCCCTGGTTATTTTTCATTTTTAATGTACATGACTTCAGTGAGCTTTTCATTGGTACTGCTCTCTGCCTGGTTATAAGAAATACAAGCAGTATCACAGAGAAAAGTATTCTCATGAGATTTTTCCATCTCAGTTATGCAAAGCCAAAACAACGTTGATTTTTTAATGGTATTTCCAAGTATATTGACATTTTTTAATCTGACATGACAAAGCTGACTGTGGGAAGGAGACTTAGAAGAGAGTGCACACACAGGCTACAACCCAGCAATCCTGCCAGACCTTGGAACAACTTGTAACAACCATCTGCCTCACTGACACAAGGAGTTGTATAATCAAAACATCTCCCTTAAGTGAAAAAAAAACAACCAGGAACATCATATGTTGAATGTAAAAAAATATAAAAAATCAGGGGCATTAGTGCTGGTGATTTCCTGAAGCTTTAGTGAATCTATAGTGATAATTTTAGTTCAGACTGTATTCCAAAATATGGAAAATTATTTGTCTCACAATTTGATTTTAAATGAATATCACCACCAGACCACAATGTTTTGTGGTGGATTGGTCTGTTCTCTTCATCCTTTTCAGAGCAGAGCCCTGGCAGCCTTCCTTACAGCAGTGAAAAAAAATGCCACAGGGCTTTAAATTTTTAAGCTTGTGTTTTGAAAATACTGCTGTATGTATCAGGCTTCCCCTGCTTCAGAAGCCCTTTCCTGGAGAGTCTTCCAACAGGAATATCATTTACATCAGCAAGGCTTTCTGGCAGTTTTTCTTTCTTTCTTTTTTTTTTTTTTTTCTTTCCTTTTTATAACCATGTTGCAGTGAGACATCAGTTTAGTCAGCCAGCTCTGCAATAAAACTGACAACAGGTTTATTCTCCTGCTCCTCATGGGACCCATAGGAATTTTAGATAAGATAGCAGGAGGGAAGGAACAGCAACAACACATGGGTATGATCTGCTTCTGCCCAGCATTGTGATTCTGCTGCTTTCACAGGGATTCTCATGTAGAAATCCAGTGTTTTCCTTCTATCTTATGAGATACTTTATTCATTTGGATTACTCTGCAGGGACAACGTTTCTACAGCAGAGGAATTAGGAGATCCTGGCAACTTTGAAGCTGCCAGGATTTTACCTTTGGGGTCAAACTGTCCATTGTCTTGTTCTTTTCACAGCTATGGAAATCACTGCAAAATACCAAAGCCCTGGAGCTCTTCTGCCAAAGGGAATCCCCACAAAAGCATCCAACTACTTTAAAGAAAGACAAACCAAACCCAACCTTTTCAGTTCATTGTGGAACAGACTTTTAGTTCACAAGGCTCCTTTTCCTTTTTCTTCTTGGAAGGAAATTACTGAATCTTAGGCTGGCTGATGTGCCTAAAGTCACAGAAGTTCAACCTCTGCTCCTGAGCCAAGAAGGAGCAGTGGCACTGGGAGCAAGGACTTGGTTTCACCCTGGGTGTAGAAAGGGTCATGTTTTGATTGCAAAAGATGCTCTTCTCACACCATCAGTTAAATGATTGGAACTCCTGACCATGCAATATTGGGCTGGGCTTTCACTTAACCCTATTTATTTCTCCCACAGATACTGGTGAAAAAAATAGTGAGAAAAAACTGGTGAAAACAACACCCAAAAGATGAATCAACAATCTAGGAAGGTCTCATGGCCAAGCACAGGCATTTGCTTCCAGACTGGCTGAAGCCTGGGGTTTCTACCTCCCTGATTAGCTGGCTCTGGGTCAGCCCACATGCCTGCAATAGACATGCTGATAAATTAGAAATTCCATCTTGATTTAGTGGATTTAGTCCCAATGGTCTAGGACAGAAATAAATCTTTAATAAAGATTAATCTATCTCTACTACATAGTATTTATCATCTCTAAACACTCTTAGGGTAAGCCTGTTTATTGGGGAGGGGTACATGGGCATCTATTTATGTAGAGAAAAACGATATTTTATTAGGAGGAACAATTTTCAGGTTTGAAAAAGTTTTTAACCTCTTATTGATTCCAGCTGCACACAAACATCATGCCCAGATGGTGGCGCCTACAAATCACAGATCACTTCTCCATAATTATCAGGGAATTCATTCCTGGCAGGTTATACATTTTGGGCTTTATAGTTTATTGCAGAGGAAAATAGAAGTCTCACTGTATTGCACCCCCTCAACCACCAAACTCCCCAGCACTGCAACCCCTACCTTCCTTTTCCCAGAAACCACTGACTGTATTATAGTGCTGCATTAAATTAGCTTTTACAGCTGCCTTCTATTTCAGGAGAAATAGTATCAGAATAAGATATAAGAAAACACAATGGGTTTATACTAAAGATTCTGTGTCCCCTGGGAAATGCATAATTCAAGGTATTTGTAAATGTGTTTGTGATGTGCTGAAAAGCTGAAGTGGAACAAAATAAATAAAACCAAGAAACCAGAGCTGAGAATCCCAATCTTTGATGGTTTCAATGTAGTTTTGAGAGGATTGTAAGATTAGGGTCAGCACACTGAAAAGGCTGCTGTGGTCAGTGATAGCCTCCCACCTTAATGAAGCTCTGAGGACTTTGTGCTGGCCAGAGAGACTGCAGTGCTGTTATATAGTAGAGTTTATGTTCATGGTAGGCAGTGGGAAGGAGGAGAATCAAAGCTATAGCAAAAATAACAGTGTAGAAGTAGACAAAATTGATTAATTCTAAGTGAATTACAAATGTTTGAGGGAGTGAAGTCTGCACATAGAGTGAGAATAAAAAGCTTCAGACCTGGTGTCTGAAATCAGCTCAATAAAGCACTCGGATACTTAGCTGGGATTGGCTTTTTCAGGAACAGGGTTCTCTCTGAAGAATATCTTAAATAAATGGCAATACCAGAACTTCCAGCATGCAATAAATTGGTGCAAAAATCCTGTTTCCTAATATGAAAATGTTTTATTTGAATCCTGTTATCACTGCTAATAGAGGTTCAGGTTTAACACACAATTTCCTCTAAATGTGTGTGTTCAGATACCTAAATGTTAATTCTGACCTTTGTCTACTAAGTACATCTAATGTTCCTCAGATATTTCTGTTACCTATAACAAATTACCCATTCCTTCCAATTTTTCCATGTTCATTGTCCTAAATATGCTCAGAAGAGGGGAAAAAAAAAAAAGAACTGAGGAGCAGAGCTATCCAACTGATTTGGGAGCAATTTCATTATGTCTGGATTGTTCCTTGCAAGGCAAAAAAAAAGAAAGCCAAACAACAGACAAATATTAAAATCCCCCCAAACCAAACTACTGAGCTTTGTTTGTCAGGGAGGATTCTTCCAGCACCATTCACTTTTGCTGTTTTCTGGCCCACAAAACTGCCAGATTTTCTAAGTCTTGTTCATAGGGAAAAGGGCTTGGTAGGTTTAGGAAATCACTAAATCCCCTGCAGCTCAAAACTTCTTTTAAAGTTTTGCATGGCCAAGAAATCAAGGCACACCACAGCCACATCTGCCTCTCCTCCTCTGTGCCCGGCTCTCTGTAGGATGTCTGGACCTCTCTCTCACTTTCTAGTGGATTTCTTGCCTTGCTTTGGGTGTGGGACCTGGCTGGGAAGTCCCATGTAAGGCTGATCCCTGCCACAAGAGCCCCAAACCCTCCCAGCTCTGTGGGAGCAGCTCAGCATCCACACCTGCTGCTCCTGGCCATGCTGTGCAGGAAAGGCCACGGCACAGCCCCAGCTGCTCCTCCTGTTTGTAGCACATTATTGCAAACACTTAGCTATGAGTTATAGCTCCTCAGAGACTGCCTGACTGCAGGTAACATGCATAAAGTGAAGCAAATTCACAGGTTCTTGTCCTCAGCTGATATCCAGTCGGAATTCTAAAGAATCTCAATTCTTTCTCAGCACAGCCAGAAGGAGTGGTGGCTGTAAGAGCTTCACTGGGGCTGAGCAGCTGAGAAAGGATTTGTCAGCTTTGCTGGTTGTAGTGCAAATAGGGTTCATGCTACAGAAAAGTTTGGTTTCAAGATTTGGAGAATATTTTTCATCTGCTTAAAATTAAGAGTGTCAGACCGTACGAAGACAATAGCTGATTTTAAGCAGTCAGAAACAACAAGAGAGACAGAAAGCTTCATCAGGAATGACAAAACCAGGAGTATTTCCAGCTATCTGGTGTGACATTTGACTAAATATTACAGAAAACTTCAGCTGAAGAAATGCTGCACTTAAAGATGAACATATTTTTACCCTAACAGTGACAAATGTTGTACATAGACCCTTGTCTGTCTTGCAGAAAAGTCAACACACACGCAGGATGGATTAGGAGTGTCAGTGGTTTGGGATGGGATTCACATTTGCCAGCTTACCACCTAAAGCTGGGCACCTGGAATTACAAACCAGGCTCTCCTACCTCTTTTTTTTTTTTTTTTCCAGGGCCATTTCAAGAGCCACAAGCATCACTGCTGAGGATTTAAAAATAAAAAAGACAAAAGCAATGTAGAGTTTAAAGCCACAGTCCTGTAAATACCTGAGTGTGAATTTCTTTCACTAGCACATGATAAATCCCTTAAGTAAGTTATTTCCTCCTCTCCAATGTTGAGAATAGCTCAGTCCCAGAATGACTTATTCAAGCTCTTCTCTCTTTCCATCTAGGCTTTGGTGATGAATGGGTTTTTTTTAAAAGAAAAGCTATTTCAACAACTAGAAAACTTCCTATTTGGGTTTCAAATTAATTCTGAAAGACATATTTAACCACAATTACTTAAGAGGTGGAATCAGAGGCCTGTTTAAAAGAGTATGATGAACAAATGAGAGCTGTGCCAAAGACTCCTTTTTATCAGCTTAGCAGGGATCCGAATCCCCTGGGCACTGCAGGAGAAAGATGAAAATCAGCAAAAGAAATGGAGAAGTCCTGCTTGGTATTTGTTGGTGTCTCTTGGATGATTTTTTTAAATAAACCCACAACTAAATTATACCGAAGTCTTTAGCTGTCTTAAAATTCATCAGGCTGAGGAGGATGTGAGGAGATCATTAAATCCATTCCAAAGCAGAATTCAGAAGTTATTAGAACTATTACTGGAAATGTTTAAACACTGGGCTCCTGTATCCATCTGACTATTTTCATGAAAACATGCAGGAATATCATTCTGTTTTCCTTTTAGGACTGCTAACCCATAGTAGACTGAATTAAAGTCTGCCAATAGGCTCAGAAATCTCTACTGAAAGAAAACCCCCCCCACACAGAGTCATCTGCAGAAATTAAGTAAACAGTTCTACAGAAAACCAGACCACAGCATTTGTCAGAAGCAGTGAGACATTTTTCAGAGTCTAGCTAAAAGTACTTAAAAATTTCCAAAAATGTGGTTCCAAGTACTTTGTTACCAGTTCAGCTTCTTCAGTCCTGTCACCAGAACTGTTTGTCACTGACAATGGCAATGATATCCAGAGAGCTGAGAGTTCTCTTTAATTAATGCATTCCCAGCAGTGCTGATGGCAATGCACAAGCAAAGAAAACTCAGATTTAAATATAAATATCTGCTTTAATAGAGGGGGTGTCTCTATCCTGTTCTGCCTACGTGGAAATCAGCAATACTGGACTTTACATGCCAGTCAGATATTGCAAGAAATTTTGTGTACTGCCTTGCAGCAAGCAAATACCTGAAATACTGTTACTGGGCACAAAGCTGTGACATAGCTTAAGGTCCCTTGGGCAAAATATTACTGACATTAAACTAGGTGATATGAGCAAGATATTTAATTTTTCAAAGGCACTGACATTCCCCAAAATAGTGAAACATGCTTCAGGATATGCTGTGGTAAATACAGAATCAACCCCAGGGTTAGCAGAATTAAAACATCTCTCCAGCTCCCCAGACAATCTGCAACAGAGCATGCATTTATTTACACCCTGTTAGAGGCTCAAGCAAGAGATTCAGATTTTCTGGAATTTGTGATTTATTTGTAAACTGAAGGCTAATATATTCTTAAGAATAAAGAAAAAAATATCTTTAAACCCCTCAAGGTTTTATTTGATCTACAGTAATCCTGTTCTTACCAATCACTGTGTTCAAAAAACTTCAAACATTCCCAAACAAACAAGCAACTCCCCCCCAGCTGGACCAGCAACCTTACCCTACTTTTTGAAAATCTAACAGGAAAAACAGTTTTAACTGAAATGAGGAATAAGAGAGAGCAGGTAAAGCACCAGGCATTGCCTATCATAGCCTCAGCAAATGGGAGCCCCCAGTTCTGCAGTGATCCCCAAAAAACCTTCAGAGCAGAAGCACAGCAGTTCTCTTATCAGAAGGTTTCTCATCTGTAAGAGCTAAGAGAGACAACAGATGTATTTTTGGCCCAGATGGTTCTTCAGAGAAAATGGAGGAAACCAGAAACCAAGAACAAAAGGACAAAGTAGAAAGAAAAAAACTCCACAAACCAGTAAATCACAGATTGACTCTCAGGAAAGATGTGCATAGCAAGGAGCTAGAATTTTGTCTGATGGTCTGTAAAGAGGTGGTTTTTGGTGTGAGAAATTTGTTAAGAGACATAAAACTGGAACTGGATGAAACAATGTCCTTGAAATGATGACTGGAGGAGAGGCTTATCCATGCTTTTCCTCATCTGTCTCAGTGCCACTGATGGAGGCTGCCACACAGAAAGGATGATTTAGGACTGCAAGAACAACTAAGATTATGATTCTTACATTTGCATGGTAAAAAATGCTAAACCTTCTAAATTTCTCTCACTCAGAAAACTCTTATTATTATTGGTAATTAAGTGTGTGCCAGAAAGAGCACAGTTTTACACCCAGATCCCACTGGAGCTGTGGATGGGCAGTGGAGAGCCTCCTGTCAGAGATAAATCAGCCAAAAATTCCCCACTAAAAGCTTCTGAGAGACGTTAAACACAGAGGTGGATGATGGCATTTATTTAAAATCCCTTTTCTAAGGTGAACTGAGTTTCAGCAGTCCAACAAGCTGTGCTCAGCAATGCTGAGGAGTAACTCCAGCTACCTGCTCAGCTGGAGCCATTGGCCTTCAGACTTGGACTGATGGGTTTGGAGGGCAGCTGGTCCTGCCTGCCAGTGATGCTTGAGGCATGGAAGGGTTGATCAGTGGGAGCCAGGATCAGGTGCCTGCATGCCAGCAATCCCATGTGTGTGGCAACCAAGAGCCACTGGAGGAGCTGTGCTGTGCTGCACAAGTCAGGTACCTCCATGGCCATGGCATCAGTCCCTGCCATCAGGACCTACTGGCAGGAAAAGAGCTGTTTTCAGATAGATGAGGAAATATGAGGGAAATTATTTAAGTTTGCAGCGATGGACTGATTCTTTTATGTGAGAAATGTTGTTCCTAAAGAAGTTGTTCCTAAAGAATTTCCCTCTCTTTTCAGTACAGCTGCTGCTCCTTAATGAGGCGACAGACTATGCTGTCTGTATTAGTCAGCAAGAGATGTAAGAGAGGAGCTTTGTCTGCTGATGCCAAGCCTCAGTGTAATTTCTGCAGACATCCTCATCTGAAAACACCTCAGGTGACAGCTTGGCAGCCACACTGGCATTTCCAGCAGAGTCCCTACACCTCCTCATTGAACTTCAGCACTGCCTAAAGTCACTAAATGAGACAGAAACCCCTCTGCAATAGGAAGGATCCACACTGAGTGAGGATGAGTCTTTTTTTCTCTGTCTCTAGATAAAGCAAGTAAAGTAAGTGTGGCAGGGGAAAAGGAGACAGGGAGAGCTTGGATCTCTGGTCTGTAGCAGGACACAACTTTTTAACAGACTCTTCCTTGGACTGAAGGGATGTTGGAGTCTGAGCTGCTTTTCCAGCCCTGCAGGTGCCCTCACCACTGCTCTGGAGTAGTTCTGGCATCTCTGATGGTAACATTTCCCTTGGCTTGAGCCCTTGCTCTGTCATTCAGGTATCTCTCATCCTCATTGCATCTACTAAACTCAAAGGAGAGAACCCACTCTGTTCTCACTCATTTCTGTGAGCATTGCTTTCTTGGCTCCATCAGTGCACAGCTGCAGCAGGGGGGTTTTGCTTTAGAGACCTGAGAGCCCAAGTCAGGCCTCATTCTAATCTCACTATTCCCCTTCAGAAGCAAATGCATTTTTGGGGACCATTCCAACCTCTTGTCTTTCACTTGCTGCAGATACTTTGAAAGACTAACTCCTGTTAATTAAAAAAGAAATAAACTCAAATCTTATAATCTTGCACTGGCCATTTTCAAAGGGGGAGAGGTTTTGGAAGTTTGTTTATCAGACATATTGCTGAACTGTCACTTGAATTAGAACAGACCTCATTTATTTTACATGCCTTCTGAAGGCTACTTTCCCAGTGAAAAGAAAGGAACATATTGATAAGAGCAGACTCTGTCAGAGAATAGAACTGAGAATCACCCATGCATTGCTGTGAAAACAATTGATCAGCCTCTGCTAGTATAGAGAGTCTCTTATGGATAAAAATATATGTGGAAAAAATTCATCAGAGATGTGCAAATACCTTTGTTTAAATTCAAGCAAAGTAAAGCAAGCTTTGCTCCTATAAACAGGAGCAGTGGATTATGGAAGCATTTCTCTCCAGGCTTGGCAGAGAGGGAATGCATTTCAGGCTAGGGGAACAAGAACATGGAGTTATTCCCTGCCAAGCTGGAATTTCAGAGGTGGTTTATCCTTCCTGCTAGGATAGCAGAGACTGCATCAGAGACTGCTGCACCAGTTGTCACTTTGGCTGTGTCTAACCTGGCCATGGCCCCAGCTGAGCTCTTTATCCCAGCAGCCAGGCAGCACTGCAACACCTCTGCAGAAAGCATGGGGAAGCTGTGCAGAAGTGTCAGCTGCACAACAAGCCCTGCTCAGCCTTAGGAACTCTCACTGGATACCTGAAATGTTGAATTAAGAAAAACAAATAAAAAGGTTAACAGAGAAATCTACAGAAAAGGCACCATCAGTGACAAAAGAACTCTTATGTATGTGGGGGTGTTTGTGTACATACAGGTGTGTGCATGTGTGAAAAAGAGTGACACCAGGATCACTTCAGCTCCTTGCCTCAGTTTCTACTAATTCCTTTCCCACCCTTTGCTGCAGCTGCCCAGTGGGTTCTGTGTTTCCCAAATGCTGACACTTGTACCTGCCATATGATACCTGGCTTGATATTGTCCTAAAACCAAAGAGACTTTGCCTTGAATGGAAAAGGTTGTTAGCCAGACTTTTAAAACCAGAGCTAAAAAAATGCAACATCAGACACGGAAACCCAATGAGTTAATGAAAGGAAAAAGCAGGTTATTCACTTTAACTGAGAGAGCAGAGTCCCTGATGAGGAATCACAAATCAGCAAATTCTGGGTTGAGTTCCTTTCAAATAGGTGCAAGGGCTCATAACCACGGGAAGTCAAAGGCAGTCAATATTTTGATTACACCACTATTTGAACAGTGACAGTCCCACTAAGCTGAGTTACCATTCAGGTCTCCATGGTGGACATTTTTACTCCCCAGTATATCTACCATCCCCTCTTCCTCTAAATATCTGAACACTGTGTAATTCATCAGTTTTGTAGCTATGTAGATACACTCTGGCTTCTCCAGGTCTTGAAGAACAAGGTTCCTTCAGAGAGGAATACAGCTACAGTCACGTTGCTGTGTGGAAGCCACCAAAAAAACGTGGCACAGAGATATTAAAAGGGTTAATGTGCTCCTTGAGGAGGAACAAAGTTTTCAAGGATACCTTTGCTGCTGTTTGTGTACATACCTTAATCATGACATGCCAGATTCAGAGGTGCCTTTTGTCCTTGATGCAGCACTCTGAAAAAAACTCCTATATTCACTTTTAGAAAACAGGAGTTTAAATGATATTTGGGGAAAAATAACAAAAAAACACTATGAGAAGAATGCAAAGCCCCTGCTCCTTGCCAAATCTGCCATGGCTGGCTAAAAGAGAGGTGATTCTTTGTTTTGGTTCAGACAATCCTTTCCAACAGCCATATTTTACACAAAGAGAATTCATTCAAACAGGCAATTAAAACAGCTTTTCTGAACAGAAGTGGCCACACAGAGCATGATGTCAACACATCCCTGCAAGATTTCTCCAAGAGTTCAGCAGAATAATTAGCTTTGGTACCATTGCACAGTCGTTGTTATCTATCAGAGTTTTATCTTGCTTCCTCTCAGTGGTGAGTCTAAGAGAAATTCTGAACGTTTGCCTCATGGGTCTAATCATCTTATTGATGCTCAAAGCATTTAAATGTGATCTGCAGCCCCTTCACTCTTTGACATTCCAGTTCTTAAAGAAAGTTAGATATTTTGGCAGGTGCTTAGCTCAGACTTGTTCTTTAGGCTATGAGGCTTTTGCTTGTCTAATTAGCTGTGGCAAAAAGCTGAGAATGTTGACAATCTGGGGATGTGAGGTAATAAAAAATAGATTATTTACCAGCAGCAAATTAAGCCCTCTAAGAACCAGTGTGATGAGTTGTGCCCCCTGACAATTCCCCATGGCAGACCGATACTACTGTCTCCATCTGTCTGTCTTATACACAGGGTACCTGACAGTGTGTTTCTCATCTATTTTCCCATGCAAAAAAAACGGATCCACCAAAGCCTTCAGAGGCTCAAGAAAGGAACCTTTCTGGTGACAGGAAGCAAAATCTGTGGGCTTCCAAAGCTGATTTTCCCACTGGGGTTTTCCTTTGGGGCAGTGCAAATAATTGGCCAACATCACCAAGCAGTGTTTGCTTCTGGAGATGCTGGGTAGTTGTTGTAGTTCTTGTTTGGGCTGGCAGGCAAAGGCAGGGAGGAAGAGTGAATTATGAATGAGGTCCAGCAGCTCCAGTACTCAGTGAGCTGCCTGCTCTGCTTCCTCACAGCTTTTGTCTGGCTCTGGTGGTGGGGCCAGGGAAAGAAACTCCAGTTTGTATTTGAAGACAGCAAGAAAACCTGTATCAAAAATTTGGAATGGAGGTGATGTGACTTTTTGCCAAGGAGCAAAGAGGCTTGCAGGTGCTAAGGCAGATTATTCCCATTTTTCAAAACCAGTCTGAAGAAGGCTGCTGAAAAGAATGGACCTATAATCATTAGGGTAGTTTTATTTCCCTCAGCCAGGTTACCCCAACTGGCTTGGCCTTCCTCCTTTTTTTAGACTACTCTCCTCTTCAAATTCTTCTCCCAAAATCTATTTTAAGGAATGGAGTTTTGGGATGCTTTTTGATTTGCTCAAACCAAGGATATACAAACCTCTCATCCATATTTCCTTAGATATTGAGAACCTTCACTTCCCTGTGTGTTTTCCCCATTGTCTTGTTAGTAAAAGGCAGTAGAGAAACTTTCAGGTCCTGTAAGACAGTGCAATAGTTTTGTTGACAAAGGAATGGCAGTAAAACTTCTTTGGGTTACAGTAGTCAGTATTGCACTGTTTCTAACTCCAGAAAGTGTTGTAAAGACCATCTTTAAATCTAATACCTGCTCATGAATTTCAGGTGCTGGAAGAAATCCCTAAAGTCCAATTCCTTGTCAATATGCTCTTAATGTAAGAATATTATTATTATTATTCTTAGAGAATTTGTTAATCAATATGGATAAAGTTAATTATGTAAAGTTCATAAAGTTCATTTCCCAGAAATCAAAGAGAGCAGCACACCTTCCTTTTGGAGTGGTCACACAGATGACACCCCAGTAAAGCCTTTATGTATTTGGGTATTTTGCTGAGCAAAGAATCCAAATTTTGAAGCATTTTCAGGTATAGCAACTCCCTCATGTTTTGGCTTGTCTCAATCTACAAGAGCTAAGTACAATGGTGAGATTTATTGAGAAGATCAAAAAGCAATATTAATGTTATAAGAGTTAGGGATGTCTGAATGAGTTGACCAAAGTGACACAGACAAGTTAAAACCCCTTTTCACACATTTAGGCTGAATTCCAAAGAATTTGCTCCAAGATTTGGTCTAAAAGTTATACAGCTCAGTTCTTACAGAGATGGACAAGAAAGCAAATTGCAGTTTTTCCACCCCAGAGGTAAAAGGCTGGAAGTGTCAGGAATCTCAGGAGTGTGATTATTGCCAAGAGGCTGTCAGTTCAATCTCAGAGATCAAACATGATACAGAAACCTCTGTATTTCTGTTTTTTAGCAATGTCTAAGGAGCAGGTATACAGAATTTAGCTTTGCAGACTTCAGAAAAGGATGCAACATTTCTGTGGGCAGTAATAAATAAAATGGCTTAGAACAAGCCTATGAGTGGCCTGTGGGCACAAAGCACCTAAATTAATGCAAGACTTCCTATGGAATTCTCTAAGTTTTGGATTCAGTGCTAATGGGTATCAACTCCACTGCAGCTTTCTTCATAGAGAAGTTATCCACAACTTCTGGCTAGCAGAAGCCACTGTACCTCAGCTAATATTGTCATGATGTGAAAAAAAATCTGTATCTGCTGAACTTTGTACAGAAAGAAACAAATTCAATTTAATAACCTGGCATTTTGCAAGATAGTGGCTGAAATAAATTTCATTGAATCCATTGTCCTGCTATTGATCACAGCTGGTAGCAACCATTAAAAGCACAGAGACCAAGTGAGCACACAAATTCCTGTTTGATTTTCAGCTTTTGCTTCCTGAAAATACTAGAAAAGACTCAAAAACTAACTGTCCAATAATACAATTAATTTGAAAGGAACTTAAGGAGCTGCCTGTGTTTCGTGAAGCTTGTAAAACATGTACTGACAATGAACTTGGCAGCTTTTTAGAAAGCTTCCACATAGTGAAAGAAAAAATAAATTAAAAGGACTCTCTTCCTATGTTTAGGAAGAGAAAGGAAGTGTATTCCATTATATCTCTTTCTCCTTTCAATATCCAACACTGAGTTACACTGCTCTGAAGAAGCCAAACACTGAAACAAATTAACTGTCAAGAGTATTTTATCAATAAATAATTGAATTCAGTTTTTAAGGAGGGCTAAGGATGGTACATTTCCCCCTACATCCGCAGTGCTGCCTTGTTCTCTGCAATTTAACTGCTCCTGCACATCAGACATAACCAAAACTTGAGTGGGGAAGTGAGGAGTGGATGGATAGAACAAATTTGGAATTCAGAAAAAAAAAAAGAGAAGGAAAGAAGCTGTATTTCTCACTTCTCAAAGAGTGCATGTTCATCTGTTCCCAATACCTGCTGAACCTATTGACCAACCTGATCCATATTTGAGAGGCACATGGCTACCAAATCCAGTCTGCTTCATCTGCAACTACAGGGACCTTCCCTGATGTGCAAGGGGAAGCTATAGGATGACACATCATTTACCAGACACAAAAAGTTCCTACATATGTGGAAGGCAGAGAGAGTGGGCAGGAAGGAGAGAGGTCAGCCCTAAGTTCAATAAAAACTTGAGAAGGAGTTTACATCATCCTGGACACTGGGGAATCCAACCAAGATACCAGCCTGGAATGAAGGCTTCATTAGTTGCACTGCTCATGGAGCTGCATGTTTAAAATCTGGGAGGAAATGGTCTGAAACTGAAATGTCAAGGCAAAAAAATAAAAAATAAAATGGTGATTTAATGCAGGGTTTATAATGGTTCATTGCAAAAATTACAGCCATTATGTAGGTATTCATTAATCAGGATACACAAAGCAACCAAACAAACCCACACATTGTTTTAAATTGCAACAGGGGTGGCCAAGGGTATCTATAGGGAAAAATCCTGTCTAGAGGGGGCTGCTTGGGCTGGCAGTGAAGATGCAGAACAGAAGCTGCAGGAAAGCTGAGATGAGTGTCTGGGATGTCACAGGAAGGGCCGAGCTCCTGTTGAGGCAGGGGCTTGGGTGTAGCAAGAGGTGAGTGGCTGTAACTTCAGAATTAAGACTCTAATCTCATTTAGACAAATTAAAACAGTTTTGCCTGTCTCAATGATGCTGCTTGATCATTTCATCAGGTGCATTTCCTATTTGCAGCAAGGAAGGAAGGAACAATAGTTATTTGTCCTGTTGATGTGGTGCTATGTGGCCTACCACTACCTCCTTTTTTTTTTGTTCTATTTTTTTTTTTTGTTTTTTTTTGTTTTTTTGGTTTGTGTTTTTTTTTTTAAGTTTTATATTTACCTAGTACCTATTTAATCTGCTTGATAGCCATCTTTCCACTTGCCATGATCAGTTCTGGACAAACTCTTTCCAGCTATTTTGTGTATTTATATACTGATTGCATGCAGATAACAATTACACCCATGTTCTTATTTTGTAGTGGTGTTTTCCTGTCCAAAAGCAAACAACTCATACACATCCCCTCCTTGGCTCCAATATTTATGTTTAAGGGCCTCCTGTCCCACTGTTCTCTGACTCCAGGTTTTGGGGGGACCTGTGATGGAGCTGTCCTGTTTGCAGTCATCCTCCCTCCCTCCCTTCCTTCCCAGTGCAGTTGGTGTAAAGTGCTTTGGCACACAAACATCACCAGGTGCAGTGCAGCAAGGAGCCCAGCACAGTGTGCCATGAATTAGTATCCTATTGCAGGCAGGAAAGGGATTAAGAAAGAGGCAGAAGAAGAGCTGATAATGACAGTAACTCAATTAATCAGCAGGAGATGAAGCTGCCAACTTAAATCTGGGGAACCTTTTTCACTCTCCCACGTGCTTAGATGCAGGAGAACACCTGAAGTCATCTTTGCACGGGCCCAAACTGCATTTCTGAGAAGCTCTTCTCAGTGGGATGGTGCAAACAAAAAATGCAATGTGCAGCATTCCCCTTCAGCCACTCCTTTTCCTCTTGTCCCTTTTAGGAAACCTTAAGTGGGAGCACAAAGAATTTCTAAGCAACTGAAGTGAAGCACTGGTTAAAGAACGACTGCAAGAAACACCAAGCCACACTGCTCAAAAGGATTTTGAAAGAAAGATCCTTAGTTTGAATGGCAAATGTCTCTAAATCCTTTAAGCTGCTTTGAAAATCTCAGTCTCTGTGATATGGTTTACATCTAAGATAACAGTGCTACCCTGAAAATAGAACACAAACTTACCTAAGAAGGCTAAAAAAATACAGAGTTCCCCTTTACTATGTTTGTAAGTTATTTTTTTTTTTAAAGAGTCAATTTACTGAGAGGGCAAACTGAAAACCTCAGCCTGTGCTTCCAGTATGGGACCCACTCTGGAGCAGCATCAAGCCCCAGATAAGCACCACACCAACCAGGATATTCTCAGGGAGCAAAGCTCATGATGGGGTTTTAAGCTGGGCTCAGATGAGTGGTTGAGATAATTTGAAGCACCTGCAGCCACACAGGGGGCTCTGGGTTTGGAAAGAAACTGTATCATCAAAAGATTCTATCATTACCTAAGACAATTTAAAACAAACTAAGTACTGCAGCAGGGATTCAGATGCTAACAAAAACCTCCCACGACATCACAGGAGCTTTTTTATTTCTGGAGGTGCCTCCTGTGCTGGCTCTGGGAACTACTTTGCTCAGACATCATCTAGAGGAATGCAGCACACACATGGTTATCTCTACTTATAGCTCTTTGCATTTTAGACTCTGTTTATTTATATAAACATCCTGTCAACAAAACCTCATCCTAAAATTGCACGACTCTCAGGCAGGAATAAGTTCATTAATCTTTGCATGGAAGAGGAATAAAAAAGAAAGGTGTTTTACAGAGGGTGATGTTGAAGATGTATTTAAACTAATCTGGAGTGTGCAATAACCTGGGTGTTCAGTATGAAATATGGAAGGTCCTTAGAGAGGATGGAGAATAGTACAAAGAGATTTAAGCTTCACTTGTGTTGAAGGATTTATTAGTTCTTGAAAAGAGAGATTTCAAAGAAACAAGTAATAAATGAGGGAGTAATTACACACTGAGTTTGCAGAGAATAAACTAATTATAAAAATATGGTCTGTTATAGGCCATCCCCCCACCCCAAAGAACTCAACAGTCAAATTACTGAGCCAGAGATGACACACTGTAATTATACTGTTACTGGGCAAGATTTAATACAAAACCTAACAGCATTTTGCAGTAACACCCATTTCTCTTTCTTGTTTGAAAATGAGAGTCATTAGATGCTATCATGAGATTTGAGGTTGCTTGTCAGCATCCCAGTGTGTCAGGATAACTCTATTATCCATGTTTTTGGAATGAAACCCAATGGAAGCATATTCCAATGTTTACTCAGGAAACAAGTGAGTTTCACCACCAGTCAGAGCACAAAGAAGTCACTTATTATCTCAGCCAAATTATTTCATTTTATGAATAAGTACAATAACCTTTATCAGAATGCATCAAGCTGCCCAAGTGTCCCAAATCATCTTGCCTTGCCTTTGAGATTTACTAACTAAAAGTAGAGATAGAACTTAGACTTTTTCCTTCAATCAATCTATTATTAGAGTCCTTTCTTTGAGAATGCTCACTTAAAATTGAAGCAAAAATCTAGCTTAGGTACAAACATAACAAACCCCAGCATTCTGGCTGGCTTAGGACTATGACCCTCTCCTGGTGATGCTTGGAATCTGGAGCCCACTGTCAGCCATTAGGAGAAAGCAGTGCTGGTACATCACAGCTAAGAGTTAAATGGTTCAAAATGGTGAAGGCTTCATTTTATGTTGAACTAGTTTTGCTGTTTTGAGTCTTTTTTAACCTTTCATGATTCTTTGTGAAGCTCTGCACAGTAATTTCATAAGCTCTATAAGACTCAGTGCCTAAGATCATCCTACTTATAATTAAATTCTACTATATTCAATGTTTTCTTCTGGATTTTAGTTTCAGGGGCCCTTCAATTCCTATTGGTGAGTTTTGACTTTCCTGAAAAACACAGAATATAATCAAATAACCAGTAGCTGCTAATGTAAAAAAAAAATAAGGGGCAGAGGGATAAGGTACAGAGAGGCAAAATGCAGTTTTGTCTTTCAGTTGCAAGTGGTTATGCCATAACTGTAGGCACCAGCTTCTTAAATAAAACTGAGATTTTACTTTAAAGCTTTGTTTAGCCAGGAGCCTGCCACCTTTCTCAGTCATTCTCATTTTCCCTGGACCTAGCAAATGTGAACAAAGTGAACAAAGAATAATTCAAAGGCAGCAGGATCCTCATGTTGTCTCAGAGCACAGTTGCTCATCTGCCTTCTTACCTCAGACACTTCAAAAAGGCATCTAAATTCTGAAACCTGGAGAAAATAAAAGCCAGAAAGTTTTTCTTCCTCTATATTTGATACCCTAAAAGTCCAGGTCCACAAAGTTACCTGGGGCCAAATACCACCATTCATTTTATTGGTCTTTAGGTAAGAACCAGCTAACTACTGGCAAGTGCAAGTAGGAATGAGAGATGAGGATATTTTTAAGCAATGCAGTTCTGAACTTCAACTACATCCTGCTAAAGCTAAGAGAGAGTGTGCTTCATGATCTTTCCTCTTTCTCACCAGTGATTAAAAATGGTCAGTTCTATTTCTGTAACATATCTGTGGCAACAACCAAAACTGCTTACAAAGGGAAAAACCCTCACATGGTGAGAAGTTTTAGGTGGTATTTTTAGTTCCTGATATACCATAGCACAGGGGAAATGTCCACATGTGCAAAACTTCTTCATATATTTTTTAAAATGTCCAAGCAATTACAAGACATCCACAACAAACCCCAGAATAGAAAGAGAGGGCAATAGGCAGAACATTTCCACTTTTGAAGTTTTAAGACATTAAGCAATGCCTGAATCTTTTCATGCTTTTTGGCTTTCATCTTGGAGGCCTCAAGCTTTGGAGCTGAGTTTGCATCAATTCATGTGGTTAATGCTTGTTAACATGAGCAGTGGTTGAGCATGTGATTAAATAATAAGTAATAAGTAATTACACAGTGTTACTGTAGTCCAAAGTGCTGGATTTTCCTCCTACAGCCCTGGCATGCAGACAAAATCAGTGACTCCATACATGCTGATGTCTTAATTGTACCCCTATTTGCACCTCCCCAAATTAAACATTTAAGAGACACTTACTAAAGCTAACAGATGAGACAAATTAAATAGAATTTCTGAAGAACATGTTAAAATTTACTATTAGGATTATCATGAGCCATGTTACAATTTCTTCCATTTATTTTTGGTCCAATTTTTTTTCCAGGAGTCTGGTATTTAACTAAATCCTGAAACAAGAATTTTATTCCCAGTAACACAAATTAAATCAGCAGGCTCCTCATCACATTCTCAATGACACCAGGATATGAAGCTCCAACTATTTTCAAAGAAAGAAAATTTCCCAGAAGTTTAAGGCATTTAGACTGGCTTTGCTCACTCAGCTCATCTCCCAGGTGGAAAACATTACCACAGCTGAACAGATCAAACTGAAAAAACCCAAACACCCTTATGCTGTATATCCAGCTTACTAAGTTAAATTTGCACACTAATTCTTCTTGATAAATAATATATATGTAGCCCTGTCCATGCTAGTAGTGCACTAAGAGGCATTGTGTTCAGTCTGTGCCATGGGTCCCTGAGTTGGGGCATCACTGTTAGATGGAATCAGCCAGTAATTACTTTTTTTGAACTTCTAAACTTGCCCTCAGTATTTTTTCACCATCAGGTGAACAGCCTTTTAAAATCAGTATCCAATACCAAAGCTACATGCAGCATTTTGGACCTGATGTCAGGCTTAAATGGCCACTCCTGTAGAAAATCTTTTCCTTTGGTCTGAGTCTTACCCTCAGCATATTTTGCACATGGTTCATGTCCAGTCTGCAGTTTTGCATATGTGAATAGCAACCCAATGTCATCAGCTGAACAAAGCCCAAGCTGAGATTAATTGAAAAGCAAACAAACAACCAGAAAAACCCTGAAGAGAGATTTTCCCCATCTCAGTATATTAGGAGAGAGATTACTACTGACAGCAACTTGAGAGAAGAAGCAATAAAGGACAGTGAAGGGGGAAGTGGTTTGCAGCACTCAATCAGTATGCAGCATCAGGCTCTTCATTTGCAAAAGCTCTGCTGTAGATGACATTCCAGCACTGCTGAGAGCCACTTTGCTTCCAATGGCTGTAGCTACTGCAGATGCAGCCTAATGACTTCTGTAGTTGGGGAAAGACTTGCCCAAATGACAGTGCATGCCAAAACTTTGTTTTCCCATTTGTTGCTCAGTAAACTTGCCCCTATCCTCAGTGCTGGTGAGGCCACAGCTTGAGTCCTGTGTCCAGTTCTGGGCCCCTCAGCTCAGGAAGGAGATTGAGGTGCTGGAGCAGGTCCAAAGGAGGCAACTGGGCTGGTGAAGGGACTCGAGCACAGACCCTATGAGGAGAGGCTGAGGGAGCTGGGGTTGTTCAGCCTAAAGAAGAGGAGGCTCAGGGGAGACCTCATCACTCTCTACAACTCCCTGAAAGGAGGTTGGAGCCAGGGGGGGGTTGGGCTCTTTTCCCAGGCAACTCTCAGCAAGACAAGAGGGCAGGGTCTCAAGTTGTGCCAGGGGAGGTTTAGGTTGGAGATTAGAAAGAATTTCTTTCTGGAGAGGGTGATCAGCCATTGGAATGGGCTGCCCAGGGAAGTAGTGGATTCTCCGTGTCTGGAGATATTTAAAAAGAGACTGGATGTGGCACTCAGTGCCATGGGCTGGGAACTGCAACAGTGGTTCAAGGGTTGGACTCGATGATCTCTGAGGTCCCTTCCAACCCAGCCAATTCTATGATTCTATGAACAGAGCACATGCAAAGGGAAACCAGGGACATGTACATGGATAATCTTAGTAGGCACACAGCATATGTTCACCTTTCTAGCAATAAACTCTATAATTCTGTACAGAAAAGACATAATAACTTAAATGGTGGTGTTAGCTCTATCTCTGAGCAGCTCCCTGTGAATCACCTGTGAGGTACCACAACTCAAACATAAACTCAAACATAACCCCTTTCTTCCTCATTCCTCCAGCCCTGGCAGCAGGAGTGTAACACTGTCTCCCACTGAGCTGCATTAGCTGAGGCTTGGTAGGGAAGGTTTGCTTGAGATCAGAGCTCAACCACTGCTTGTCTACCTGCTCCTGGTCAGAAAAAGAGGTTGCCTGGCTGTGTTTTGAAAATCAACACAGTATCTAGTTAGCCTGTGGTAGCCCAGGGACTATTTGAATTTCCTTTCACAGGAGTAGAGTAGATACTACTGACCTCCAGGAAAAAAACCCAACAGCAACTATATTAACACAGTTTAAAATAACCTTCTGAATTTCCAGTAAGACAATATAAAGGCAGGTTAAAACTCTTCCAACACGTTTACTCAATACAGACTCAATTATAGACCTACTAAAAATGACCAAGTCCTCAGTTCTAAAACAACCAATGAAAGCAGGCAATGAATGCCACCCTCTGCAGATGGTACCAGCACACTGCTAAGGCAATAACAAAAAGACAAAATAAATACCCACACCCTGAGCTCTGTACCTTCCCTGTGCATGGGGAATGCACTGGGGCATGAACTGGATTCTGGTCACTGGATTTCTCTCTCCTTTTCTGCCCCAATGGGTTTCACAAGTGCTTTCTCCTGGTGTTCATCTCAAGCTGCCTCTATCACTCCAACCTTGAAATGTCTGCTTAAAATGCTGCTCTTCTTCTAAGCAAAATAATTTCGATCAGATTCTGTCCTCGCTTTCTCATCTCTCCCTAAAGTGAAGTGTGAAACATTTAAAACAATAAAAATCACTGTACTGGAGAGCTGCACTGTTGATTTTTTGCACACTGCATGCAAGTGTACAGCAGACCTTTAAGAGTTCTAAATTCATTCTGACCTTCTTCATCGGTTATTTACTTTGGGCCTTGAGGAAATGCTGAGCTTAAATGGCCTTTTTCCTTTTCAGAAATCTAATCTTCCAGAAAAATTCCACTGGACAGCAGGTTTTGTAATGGAATTACTATAGTTAATTCCTATCACAGCAGTTCCTTAATGAAAGGCTGGAAGAAAGTCAACAGGTACTGTATTCTGCAAAAGGAGCTGTAAATATGAGTGTCTTCGTTCAGAAAGGTGTGTCATCTCCCCATCAAGATAATTAATGGTCTGGAGTTAGGCAATTAAAGGTTACAATAATACCAATCCATAAAATATCTCATTTTGTTTCCCAATTAAAACTTTTCAGACTAATTAAAACCACGGTTGTGTCACACAGTGTGGTGGTTTCCAACCAGTGCAATCAAATAATGGGTCTCACCCAGAGAAGATAAACACTTGAAAAAAAATTATCCATTTAGTACCATCTTGGGTCAACATTGAAATTCAAAGTTCTGCTTCACATAGGGTAGGAAACCATCTTTTCTTTAAGTTAACCCTGCAGTAGCTTTGGTATCAGCTGAGAGCTTTGTCTTTTTTTCTTTCTCTTTAAGGAAACCTTTATCCATTAAAGTCCTGTAACCAGGAGCCAAGTGCTTGGGTTCCACAGAAGAAATGAGCCCAAAGTAATGTCAATTACAGAAAAAAGAGAGAAAGATTAATTAAAACTTTTCAGAAATCTCTTCAATGTCTTTGTTTGACATGCTTGCTATAAGCAGCAAGTTTCTACCATCTGGAAGCTTTAAGAATATAACACTTTTAGACTGTTTTTAAGGTAATTATGTCAAATACACTAAAGATGATGGGAAGCAACTGGTATTAATTTCAGATTAATATCTGCACTGGCTGGGTTTCTTGTCCTGTTATCTGGGGTTATGTCAGGACTCAGTGTCACAACACAGTTGAGGCTCTCAGAGGAATCAATGGGGCAGAACACAATACTCTCCCCTTGACTCTGAGAGGAAGTAAGAGGAGGGACTCCAAGATCTACACCCTCCAAGACCTCCAGTAGCCTTTTTTGGCATTAGTATAGTAATTTTTAAACTCTTTGTCCACTGCAGAGATCTGCAGAGTTTTGTGGAACATCACTGGAGTACAGCAAAAACACATCAGTAGTTACACACCAAATGAATTCTGTCTCCATTTCTATCCCTGCTCTCACTACTCATTTAGCAGTAAATACTTATGGTAAATAGGCTTGAAGCTTTACCCTAATAAATTTGTGTAATCCTCTCTATTTTTCTACTGAAATTGGTGGGGATTGGTGGTATCACAGATAAATATGCTGCATGGGAACATCTGCCTGGTGAACTGTAGGAAATTTGTTCCCATCTTTGGTGTGCTCCCAGTTTCTGGGGATGTGAGCCAGAAGATCTGGGATCATTCTGGCACTGAGCTGAGTGTCTGGTAGGTGGCTGGGCCAGCTGAGTGTCACTAAGGAGAAGCAGTTTATTCATCTCTACCTGTAAAGCAGAGCATCAGGATACTCAAACAGGAGTGGCCTCAACCTGCTGGGCAAAGCCTCTCCCTCCAAGACCAAAAGCAGCCACAGAGCATTTCTGTGTTTCCATACCTAATGAGCCACCATCCAGAAGACAGAGTCAGGCTTCTTAGAGGGCTGATTGATCCAAAGATTCATAGATAAGAAGGCATGAAGACATCTGGAAAAAAGCCTGATCTCTAGCCTACTGCATTCCCTTCCATGCCTACCCTTTTAATCAATATGTCAGGACTGTGACATGCCACCCTCTATGCTTCTGGTAATAAATTGTCCTGGCCCCCACGAACTAATCAGAGAATCAGACACTGACCAAGTGCCTCAGGTGGAGTCTTTGTTGGAGGGGATAATTAGTTAAAATGGATAGAAGCATAAACTATGATTCATGAATTAAGTCTCTTGGGAAAATCTAGATGCTGCTTCTTGTACATCAATGACATCTTTGGCAAATTTCTTGCTTAAAACATAGACAAGTGAGTCTGACAACTGCACTGGTAACACCAGAACTGGATCAAGCTTAAGGTCTTGAAGTGTAAACAAGGCAGGTTTGTCCCCAGCAGTCCTTATTTACACAAACTCAGGCATACATTGCTGCAGATGCCACTTCAGTTCCTGTTTCAAAGGTCATTTCTGTAGCCTAAAAGCTAGGGTTTAACTATGTGCTTAGAGAAAATCCAGTTCCTTAATGAGAAGCTGCCTTGCCCATATCCCCATCTCCAGTTAATGGTCCCTGGAGCTAATCAATCTCTGAACTGAAAGCTTAGGAAAGGAACTGAGGATCTCAATCATTTCCTTCCTGTGTCATTCTGATTCCTGCTTCAGCTGGGAAAAAGCAAGTGAGGGAGGTTGACTGTTTGTATAACTCACATCATTAAAACCTCTGCAGGGCTCAACACCAGCATGCACACCCCCCATCAATGGGGACAGGGCTGCTTCTTTAAGCCCTTAATTTCAAACCCAGCTGTACACCCTGTGAAAAGAGCCATCAGAGAGAGTTGTGCCCAATTCATTCAAATCCATATCATAAAGATGGACAGGAGGCTCAAGACTCATTGGCAGGAAGATTTTTGCCATCTCCTGATGCTTGTTTGAGCAGGTTGGGAATGGCCTGGTTTGGGAATGCAGAACAGCAAGTTACCAGCAAGCAACACAGCCCTGCAGTGATAGGGTCAGCAACAGATTTTTAAAGCAATGAATTGATAATGAGAGAGAAAGAACAACCTGTTTTGAACAACAGAATCCTCTGGGATCCAAAGCCATAACTTTTCTTATCTCTATCCCAAAATGTTAATTCAAATGTGCAACCAACTAAGTGCCAAAACAACTTGTAAAACTTTTAGTAACCCCACACTGACAGAAAAAAAATATTGCAGAATGGGCTTCGTTCCCTTTGATCTATGATTTATTGATGTACAGTATGAAATATTCATTAAAACAGACTGCTGTTTCCTGTTGATTTGTCATGTTTTTAATTCATATTTTAAGACATTAATAAAACTGACACTATTAATTATTTTCCAAAATACCAAATATATTTGAGATGTAAAACTGGCATGGATTATGTTTGATATTAAAATAGCAAGAGGAATTAGTTCAAGCAAAATATGATCTGCATGTGCTTGTAATGATGATCTATATTCTATATTGCCCCAAACAACTCCCTGGTTCCCATCACTACTTTGAAACAACTCAAAATTACAAATGCAATCTGCACTTAGAAGTCAGCATTAAGCTTATGCTGCTTTGGCATTTCCTACAAATACATATGTTCATGAGCCTTTGCTTTGGATGTACCAAGTATATTGGAGGAGCACAGGAACATATTTTTCTGAAATTATTGTGGATCTTGGGTCTTCAGTGGGGCTTTTTTCTCACCAGCAGTTTGGTTTAACAATCAACAAGGCAGCTCTGTTCTACACTCCATCTGCTGCAATGTAATAATAGGAAGGCTTATTCATTTTTAAGGGCCATGGAGTCTGCCTTGGAAAAGGCAGACTCACAATGACAGCTTTTAAGTTGGAGGAGGGCACGTTGAGAAGTGCCTATGAAAATGAAAGTTCAGACTTGGGTCAGAAACCCACTGCTGAGGTAGCTTCATTTATGCCACCCAGCCATTTGGGCTCAGAGATGAATTGCAATGCTCACCAGCAGAATGACCACGTTTTAGGTCTGTTTTCTTAAACTGCTGTAGCAGACATTGTCTGCTCATAGCCTCACAGCCATGTATTTTATACTAGCAATGTAGAAGCTTAAAATTTCCAACCTTTTTTCTTTTTCTTTTACTTTGTTTTTCTTTTTCTCTTTTTTCCCCCCTTTCTTTTCGGTATTGATTTGTTTCATAGCAAATCAGCATTTCACCTGACCTTTCAAGCTGAAGTATCCATGCTTCAGCAGCTCCCAAAGCCTTTGCCATTATGCAATTACGGAACCGTGCTGCAAGTCTGTTTAGCAACTAACCTCAGCCTGGAAACTCTGCAAATATATTGTAACTCCTTCTCAATGAACTCCCAGCACCTTTAGCTACTGCCCTTCAAAAGCCACCAGTACTCCAAAGAAAGATTAAGAGTTGACTGAGAGTAAGAAAGAAACAGTACAGCAAGAGGCCAGGGTCCTGCAGAGGAGTCAGCAAAGATTCCTGATGTTGCACTTTCCATATTGTGGTTAAAATTTCAGGGCTAAGTCACCCAAAGGACTGCACAAAGCACTTACTGGTCTACAATAAGCATCTCTTTCTCTATTCAGTTAAGGAGAATGCTTTAAATGGCAAAATGATCAGACTACATTGGGATGGAATGGATGCTGGTGAATTATTCTGTCACTTCTCATTTTCTCTTCCCTAGAAATGAACAAAAATGTAACAGAAAAACCCTCAAGATGTGTGTAAAGTTTATCCTTGGAAATGTCATTGCAAAGGGAGTTTTATTCTAGTAAAACTGGCTTTGCAGCTGTATGCACATCATTTGTGCTGGGGTGCAGTGTAAGGATATCTGAAGCCTGTTCTGAATAAGTTATAGGAAACAATTGCAGCAAGAGATAGTGAGCAGAACTTATAAATCAGTTTTAAGTACAAAAAACATGAGTTCTGGTTTTGGTGTATCTTGTGGGTGACCCAGGGCAGCCCAACCACTCTGCAGAGCTGGGACAGGGAGCTGGCTCCAGTCTCCAGACCAGCAGGAAAGGAGGTGATTGAACCACCACAATTAAATTCTTAAATTATTTTTATAGGAGCTCTGGTAGAGGGAATTTTGGACAGTTGTAGAAGTTGCCACAAGCAGCTTCTGCTGTGTTTAGCCCAGCCTGAATGACTTGATGTCTTTTAATATCCTGGGTGGGGATCTGGCCCTGCCCCCAGAGACTCCCCTTGGTGATTCCTGCTGCAAAATGGATCAAGTTGTGCATAACTAAGGCACTTTTAAGCAGTTAATAGAAAATTTTGCTGCAGAAATAGTATGTGGCAAGTAATTTGTATGGAGTTGAGCTATTTAAGAGATGTTTTGTCTTTAGTAAAGATATAACAGGAGGAATGAATTAAACATTCTCTGGAGCAGTCCCATAGGGTCGCAGCAGGCCAGCTGAATTCTAAGATTTTAGCAGCACAGTGATTCAGAGAGTGTTACCTAAACCAGCTAAAGTGTCCCCAAGGACATTTGCACCTCCCAGCTCATCCCAGGCAGAGACCAACCATCCTTTTGGGAGATGATTCCCCACGTGAGCATTACCTTATGCAAAGACCCCCCCACACACATTACTTGCTTTGAAGGAACACTGTGAGAAATGGCCCCTCCCTGCACTTTCCTTGAATGACAGGGAACTGGTAGCACTAATTATAGCAGCCTGTATGTACACATCCAAGAGGAGCTGGGTTGAGCACTGGATGTGGTCAGGAAGGCCCAGCTGACCCTACAGAAGTGATGGGGCTATTTGCTTTGGATAAGCCTCAGTTTCCTTCTCTGTTAAAGAGGGTGATACACAGCACTGGGAATTTGTGGATGATTTAGGAGCTATACATTATTATTAGCCTTCTCATCTGATTTTGAGAACCAGTGATATGAGGTCAAAAGCAAAAGCAAGTTTTCATTAATGAAACATGAATCTTTCCCTAACGTGGTGGGAATGAGCAGCCTGTAGGATGATTTTGTTGTCTGATATTGTTGCCCTTTATGATCTCATATTTTAGGGTTGTTAATGCCATTGGAGGAAAATATGATTAGAGAGCAGAAAGCAGCTTCAAAGCAGCCATTGCTCAGAGCATTCATCACACTTGCTGCATAGTTGGATTTTTTTCCTCCCTACAAATACAATCAATCAGTGCAGGTAAAGAGTTAGTTGCAAATAGAAGCACTTTATGTGAACCATTGTGTAGCCTGGTTTTAGCAGTGTGCTGGGGAGTGGAGTTAGAGTGGGATAAGTTATGTGGTGTGGGCTAAGGCATTAATGAGTATGGGAACCTAAATTATTGAATTTTGCAATGCAAATTATTTTTTGAGCACAAATTCTTCATTTTTGAATGTTAAGGGCTCATAAAAAATGTCAATGCTTTATGAATTAGGCTATAAGCATGCAATTGGTGATTCAAACAGTACCTCAGCCTCATGTAATAAGTTGCAGAATAAAGAGCAGCATTCTGCTTTACACTTCCAAAAGAGTTTGCCAGGAATTTCTGATGGCAAACGCAGGGAGAAGTCACACAGGGGACTCGTGCACTGGTGCTCTCTCTATTCCTAAGTGCAGTGCCCATTAAAACTGGATTTTTATAGCCCAGGTGATCCTGGCAACAGGCAGGACATGTGTACAGGTTAAAAAGTTTTCTGACAGTTCCTGGGTATGTATGCACACACACACACACAGGTGCTACTCACTCAGTCTCTCAGCAGTAGCTACAAGTACAAAAAAACCTTATCTCTTTTCTGAAATCTGAGACTTATGGAATAAATATATAAACCCTGAGTGGAAACAAAATTTGTGCTGAGCAAGAGTATCTGAGAGGTAGGTTTCCATGCATGGGATTTGGCAGTACAAGGTAACACCAATGCCTGCTGAAACTGCAGGGAGAGAAGTCTTGCTGAGGTGGGGGATTCCCAGTTCAAAGAGTTGGACACTTCTGTTTGCAAAGGTAACAAAAATGTGCAACTGTTATGGAGATAAAAATTCGGACTTGCCCAGGATGAGAGGAGTTTTGGAGAGAAAATGCTAAATATAAGAACAGTTCTATGTCAGGGTAGATATTGCTGGTATCTCTGTAGCTGCTCAGAATCTGTGCTGTGTAGAAAAATTCACCAGAAACAAGAGGAATGGATTGAGGAGGGATATTAAATGCTTGTGATATATAATGTACACTCTTAAAACAGCATATATGTATTATACATTATACTTTGGTACATGAAACTCCACGAAAGGAAGGGCACAGTTTGAAAATGCACCCCTGTTTAATTTGTGCCTGTGGCATCAATGATCCTCCTTTTCTCCACCTACAAATCAGTGACATGAAGGCTGAAGATTATTCCATTACAGACCTTGACCTTTGGTATGGTCTGTAATGAGGGAGAAGCCATCAATCCCATGGAGCTCAGGAAGGGATGTGCAGTTCTTCCCTTCAGAGCAGCAGAGCAGCATTCATCACAGCAAAAATGGAGAGGGGCTGATCAGCTGGTGGCAAAATAGAGGAAAGGAAAGAAATCTTTGATTCAGAAGCAGAAACTACAAGGATTTTTGGCTGCCCCTGCTGCTGGCTGTGGTTAGCACTTAAGGCAGTGCATCTTTTCCTCTGCCTATCTTAGCAGTGCAACAGAACTTGCCATGGGCCATATCTCAAAGTCTCTGACCTGGTTTTCAAGGTGAGGGCAACTCATCTCCTGGATTTTTTTTTCTCTCTCATCTTGCAACTGAATGCACACATATATATTGTATGTTTGCATCTGCTTAGCAGGCAGTTGGGAGACCAGTGTGATGGAAGCATTTGAAAGACTGATAGATGTGGCCAGTTTCAAATGTCAGAACACTAGATTGGGATTCACTAACAATATGGATTGCTAATGGTTAATTACTGATCTCTGTGAATTAACATTACACATGAAAGAATCTTATTCTAAATTATCTGTCAGTGTACACCAACCATGAGGATGGTTCAAATAGTGCTGATTCAAGGTGGCCCAGCTTATGAGCTCTTCCTTTTCTTTCATTTATCATTCCTGCTGTTGTGGGCTCCAAAAGAAGCTCCCCTCTGCTTCTGACCATTTATGTCCGAGAGGGAACCAGACTTGTTCTCATTTCACCAGACATTTTGATTGTTCTATGTGGTATATACACATAAAAGCAACATTTCTTGTCTCACCAGACATCTGTCATGCCTGTCCTGGACACTTTTCTTTCCTATGGATGTGTTTTTCTGTGCCTCCATGGGTGGCTGAGATGGAATCCAACCCATAGACCCTCACAGGCTGAGAACTCAAAGGTTTTTGAACTGATACTAACCACAGAGGCAGTGTTATATTCTACCAATATTATCTCAGATTTAGGTCAATACCAGCTTTTGAACTAATGAATTGTGGGGTGAAGGTTGCTGGTTCAATAAAAGACAAAGCAATAAAACCCAGCTCCTAGCCCTTACAGTCATTAACCATGGGCAGTGGGTTGTACTCATGCTGTAGTTGACCAGAACCTGTTTGATTCAGTGCAGCTGTGTGGAGTTACATGGCTGATGGACGTGTGGCATTTTTAAATTGTTCTTGGAGCTTTGGATTTTATCACCTCTTGCCAAGGCATATGAGCATTTTTAGTTCTTACTGTAAAATCATGTAGTAATAGAGAGTATGTTACAGTCCAAGCCTTGTTTATGGGTAAAGAGGAAGCACACTTTATATTTTTTTTTTTTGCATTTTTTTTAAACTGACCACTAGTGAACTGTTTCCAGCTATTGTGTCTCCAGTGCCAAGCCTGAGCCCCAACTCTGTCTGCCCTCCTCCCTGATGAGTCCCAGATCTCCCTCTGTATCTCTGCTGTTGTACCCAGCCTGTATTTCTCTGTACTGCAGACATAAATATCTCAGCCTACCTAGAACACCTGCTTCTGACTGCTGTCTTTACAGAACTGCAGATGTCCTCCAGAGATTAACAAAAATAAAAGAGAGAAACTGCCATCACAGCCAGCTAAAGCAATGGCAGATCAAGAAGAGTTCAGACAAGGCAGACCTGACACCTTTCCATCCTCAGGCCTTGCCCACTCAGGACAAAGTCTGTGGCCTATCACCTGCAGTAGCAACACCACACTCCAGGGCTATGTTGCTACAAATAAAGCACTATTTGCTTTTTTATTCCACGGTCTATACTTATTATTGACCAGGAATAACTGGGGTAAAGCTGGGTAGGATCCATTTTGTCCTGCCCTGCTCTGGCTGGGCAGCTGTAGTCAGGATGAACCATGGAGAGAATTTGAGCCTGACCTTGACAGAATTTACCTAGAAAACGTCTCTGACTAGGAGAGCTTTGAATTTATGTGAATGAATTTATAAACATTAAAGAAAAAGTAAGTAAAAAAATTATCATACCCAGGGTGTTCACATAGAAATTAAATCTGAAAAAACAGACCAAAAACCTGTAGCCCTTTCTTGGAAGACTCATGTGTCAAGGAGTTGTGTAAGAGACCAGTCACTAAGTCACAGGGCAAGAACTCCTCTCCTCCACAACACCAACCATCCCAGCCTCTCAAAACCACAGTCACATACTCTTTCCTAGAAATGAATGATGGTTGCCTTGTGTAATAAAATATTCAGCTTCCCAACAATGCTTTCTAAAGAAGAAGGCTCATGAATTTTTAAAATTATTTTGTAAATCACTCTGAAAGCTGACAAGTAAGGCTAACCCCTCTGCTGCCATACCAGTGCCAAGTTATCCTCATACTCAGCCTGACATGGGGATCTGTGGGAACTGCTCCCCACTGACATGTCAGAACCTTCTTCTCCACCTGATGAAAGCATCACCCCCAGACTGAGTGCAGCAAACCAGCCCACACACAGAGCTGCTCAGGCATTCAAGGACAATTCTGTCATGAGGAGGTGATTTTGGGGGTTATCTGACAGGATGCTCCTGCCTACGGAGCAGAGCTGCAGGAAGCAGGGTAATGAAGCTCATGAGCTACTTGCTGGCAGATCCTCCAAATAAGAAACAGTGGATTTGTTTTGCAGTATCCATGAGGACTTCTCTTTTTGGAAAGAAAGTGACAGGTGACTTAGTTGGTGTCTATAAACATTACCAGAAGTTATAACAGTGTCCAGATAATTTTTTTAATATTTTTTTTTTTTTGTGGAATAAGAGAAGTCCCACCATCTAGAGCAGATTTCCCACTGTAAGACAAATATCTCTGTAAAGCACTACAGACAGGACTGTGCCATGTGGGAGGGAGGGCAACACTTCTTTACACTCCCTTTCTTTCTCTGAACTAAGAGGAAAGCAGCAGCCTGGGGATGGTTATTCAACAGTACAGCAAGACAGGAACATCTGCACATCAGCAAAGCTGAAAACATTCCTGAAAGTGAGTAACATCATAAGGATGAGGGGGGGAAATATTCACACAGCAACTCAGTATACATCAACACTTTAAAAAAAAAAAAAAGTTACTATGGTTGCACCTCTGGAAGGAGAAAAACTCTGCTAAGTTACAGGAGGTGACTGTCTGGAGAGATCATAGAATCATAGAATTGGCTGGGTTGGAAGGGACCTCAGAGATCATCAAGTCCAACCCTTTTACCACCGTTGTGGTTGCTAGACCATGGCACTGAGTGCCACATCCAGTCTCTTTTTAAATATCTCCAGACACGGAGAATCCACTACTTCCCTGGGCAGCCCATTCCAATGTCTGATCACTCTCTGCGTAAAGAAATTCTTTCTAATCTCCAACCTAAACCTCCCCTGGCACAACTTGAGACCCTGCCCTCTTGTCTTGTTGAAAGTCGTCTGGCAAAAGAGATCTTCTTGACTGTACTAAACAAACTGGTCAAATTTTTAATTCATGGTCCTACCCAGGTAACTCAGAAAACTTCCCTCCTCATCACCGGCAGGAAAACAACACAAGTGACAATGTATTTATTGTCAAGCCTCTCCCAGGGCTGCTGCAGGAAGGGCTGAGAGGCTCCCAGTGCCTGCAGCACCTCATGTGCTGAGCACAAACCTTGGTGATGACCCAGATGGAGAAGCTGTTACACAATGTTCTTTAACTGGCAATTTTCTGCTCTGTTCTCTTCTGCATCTGTTATTTATGTATCACAGCTTTTGTGCATGCTGGTGGAGAACAAGGAACTACAGCAGTGGTGTCCCCTCATGTTTAAAACATTTCAAGAGCCAAAACCCCCCCAATCCACATCACACTCTTTCATTACACTCCAAGGACGTTTTGCTGCTTTACAAACCATTTCTGTGAGATGTTAGAGTCCACCTGGCTGCTGCACAATACCTAGTGAGCAAGTGAGGAAGAACAAAGAATAAAACAAACAGCAAGATGCTCAGGCAAAGATGCTGACCCAAGACAGCAGCTTGCAGGGCTCAGAGCTGCAACCACAGCACCTCCTTGCAGCCAAGGGCCGCTGAGCTTGGTGTTGTGCCAGCAAAATCATCAAGAAGTTGGAGCTCTCCTCGTTATTAAATTGTGCAAGCAAACAAATGAAAGGAATCAAAGCAGTAACAGAGGGCAGATAACCCCTGGGCTATCTCGTAAGCACTGGCTGACAGATGTGGATTACTGAAAAAGTAAAGAGCTTGCCACTTGTATGTAATAAAACCACAGGGACTTCAACAATACCCTTTTTGTTTCAAAGAAGAGCAAAGGCATATATTGTCAAAACCATAAAGCCTGCCACAGAGAACTGCTGCACTGCTTCTGAAGCTATATAAAGACATCACAGGCATATGGTTTTGAAAGGAGTGACAGCTATTACATGCTGAAATATTTCAGTGAAGCACTGCATGGAGTAACTAAGGATCATGCAGGGAAGCATCATCTATTTGTTCCTTGACAAGAACACCTGGATGACCTCTCTGAACTGGTCAGTTGGACTTACTGGCTTCGACATTTATCACTTGTGCAGAAGTTGTTTCTTTTTTTTTTTTAAAGCAAGCTCTTGGAAAGCAGTATTTTAGTTTCATAAAGCAGCAGACACAGAGGTAGAAAAAAATGTTGTCTTGTTTGTTTTCCATTCTTGTGCTGACCAGGTGTAATTTGTCATCTGAGGATGCAAGCTGCCATTTGAACTAGAGCTTGTCCAAATTTTGGCACAAATAGGAGTAGAGCTGTACAAGCTCCACCTGTCACCATTTTCACTGCCTACTCAGCTTACAACACTAAGGAAGCATTAAAGGTCTCTGAGGAGTTCCTGCCTTTGCTGCTGTTGGAAGTCTTAAAGCCCTTCCCTATCAAATCCACACTGTACTCCTAGGGCTGAGATGTGCTTTTCTTATTTAACCCCCATTTCAGTTTGTAACTGCTTTTTTTCAGTCTGTGAAAAAATAAATGGGATGGGTATTGAAGAGTAGGTGACTTTTTTGTACAACACATACTCAGTGATTTGATACAGACACTTAACTGATACAACACACAGGAAACCTACTTGATGACCAGCCTGCTCCTCTGTTCCTCCATTTGCATTCCATGGACCTATACAACTTCAATGAAAACCATGAGGACATCAGATTTAACAACCTGACACCCTTTAAACTTCCCATATGCAACAGAGCAGGATTCTCTTTATTCCTTCCAGGTATTTCTGTTCAGCCTTTCACACCAGAACCACCAATCACTGGTGGTACAACTGGGGATGTTCCACAGGGCCAACTCCCAACAACATGATGCATGACATTTCCTTGTAACCTGCAAAAATCCCATTTTAAGGTGTCCACCTCAACATTTCCCTGTTGATAGTATTGGATCTTTTGCTGTGGTGATTTGCAGGACATATTAAACCCCAACAATACAATCTGTTAGCTCCAAAGGTTCCAAAACAAATCAGATAAATCCTAATCCCACAGAGACATGGCAGGTCCTACTGCATCACAAGGAAGATGTGGAAATAGTACTTCTAAAATACTTTTCTCCTGGATCAGTTACCTAAGGCATTTCTTTGGGATAAGAACCTATAAAGGATTGCCACAATCCATGTAGTTTGTCAAGGCTGAGGTGTCTTTCTTGGTGGCCTGTGGTGGATGTTCAAACATCCATCAAATATCCATCTTCCTCCATGGGTATTCCTTCCCTCACCATTAGTATCAGTATCCAACCATTCAAACTTCACACCAGTGCAACTTTTAAACCATATGGGAGTGATCTCTATATTTACATTTTCCAAAACATGACATATTTTTATGTTGTTTGAACCTATTTTTTTCTGAAACCAGAGACAAAGACTTCAGAAAAGGCCAGCTTCATCCTAATGATTGTAGTCACAGATTTCTAGCACAATGTGGTTACTAATATGGGTAAAGATTAAGATCTAGATGTGCTGAGGTTCACATCTTGCTATTAAATGAAGTTCAGAGAACAAGGAAGGAAAAAGATAAGAAAACAGCAAGCTATAAAATAGTTATAACACAAAAGGAAAAAGACTACCACATAATTTATAGAACCTCTGAATAAAATAGGTGAATAGTGAAAGAGGCAATCAGAAAAAGCAGGTAATTTTCTTCATTCTAAAATAAATTTACAGCAAGTATTAATAAAAATTGGCTCTTGGGGAAAAAACACCTAAACTGGAAAATATTGACATTAACTAACTTTAAAATATCCTAAATTATCAAATAAAACAAGTATTACAACCACTTTAGTAGCCAAAGTCTCTTGTTTCCCCAAGTTATCAGATGATAAATCTCAGTCCACACATCACTTTGTTAGAAGGCAAGTCAGAAAAATAACAAAGGAAAACAACCATTAGTGGACAGGACAGTTCCATCAAGCAAGATCTTACAAATAATATATTGTTGTTTGTCATCAAGACACTTTTAATACACCAGAGGCCTTTCCAAAAGCCCCTATAATCAATTCCTGCTAATTTACAAACTTGGAATGACCATGAGAGTGAGAGTAATTTCAGATTTTACACACCCACAGAGGTTATGCCAATTGATTCAGTTCAGCAAAGCACCGTAATGACTTTGAATGCACTTGAAAGATTTTTGCATTTGTTTTCTTTCTAAAGCTGTAAAAAAAAAAAAGAAATTCAAACTCTGCCACATGGGCACAATTTGTAAAGGTTTTACAGGAACTGGATGGATTCTGCTCTGACAAAGACAGCTCTCAGCTTGTTATAACCCATCTGCGAGGCATGCAGGGCCCTGCACTGAAACACTTGGCTCCTCTTTGTACTGTTTGCCATCTGAATAGATTTCAGAACTTCTACAGCAAAAAGAGGTGGAAGGAAAAATGGGTGACACTTAAAAACACTTCAGAAAAACTGGGTTTAGGGAATTCTTTTCATTAATGCTAAAAGTAAGGTTGTGCAACCTTAGATTAACAACCCACATAAAGATGGAAGCATTCAGAACCCTCCAGAACACAAGATTTCCACTCATAAACCATGAATGGCTACATGGGCTGCCTTTCCCTGACTGCTCACTAACTAGTGAAACTAACCAGCTGGTAACTAACTAACTGCTCATGTAACTAGTGAGAAAGAACAGCCCTGCCATTGCTGCAGTAGGGAATAGCTCCATTCACTGGTTCATCAGATGAGGAGGGATTTTTGTTGGGTTTTTTTGCTTGCAACTTTTGGAAAGGTTCAGTGACCTCCTGAGGAGTTATGACCACAGAGCAAAAAGACATCAGCAGCTCCAGACTGCAAGAGAAACCAAGAGCTGAATATACCCTGGGAGTGCTGATGGTTTTCTTAGCATTATATATAAATCTTGCCTGATTCTGGCTAAGCAGACAAGGCACGAGCAAAGAAACTCCATCTGGTCTTGGTGACAAAGGACTTTGGCCATCAGTATGTGTTAGAGAAGAAAGAAAAGGCAGACAGACATCAAAAGGCTTCAGTGTGAGACTTTTGCTCTTTTATCATAGGAGGGAATCTCCTGGGTGCTGAGTGCTACTTCAGGAGACCTCTCTGAATGCTTCTTCTCTGAGTTATAGAAAAATCTTAGCAGATCCCTGCAGCCATGGACTGTTTCCACACTTGATGCTTCAAACAGCAGAAGCCTGCACAGGATGCTCGTGCCATCAAACAGGATTTCCTTCTGTGCACTCATCCTCCTGTGGTAGATTAAGGGATGTCACAAGCTTTACACAGGGAACAGCTGATGAAGTGAGAACCAGAAATTGCTGCTTGCCTCCAGACCAAGGCAATCAGTGATATGGAAGACACTGTACCACAAAAGAGATGGCATTGGTAAGGCAGAACACTTGACTGATTTTATGATTTATATTCTCCTCCTTATCTGTGACAATCTCCATTCTCTGAAGATGAAGCAGGAAACATACAGCTGCTGCATATATATTTATTTTCATCGTGTTCTAGCTTTCAGAGTAGTGCCAAGGTCCATGAAGATAATAACCTAAGGCAGCAAGAAGAAGAAGAGGCAGCAGCACTCAGCCTGCAAGGTGTTCTCCTGGCAGACCTGCCAGAAAGCAAACTGAATCCTTTTGTTGAGCAGCAAGTGCCTCATTGCTACCAAGTAACCATGGATCACATCAAGTACAGGTTCCTCATGACACTTGCAGAATACAATATGCCATTCATTTATTTGCTTTTTGGCCTTATTGATATGACATCCATCTTTACATCTTATCCCTTGCTTTGCTAAGAACAGGTGCTGAAAAGCAAAATTGCCTACTTGAGAATAAAGCATCATAGAATCATCAAAGAATCATCATGGTTGGAAAGGACCTTCAAGATTATCAAGTCCAACCATCACTCCTACACCACCTTAACCACCACCTCATCTCCTGAAGCCCCATGTCCACCTGGTTTTGAATAACCCCAAGGACAGAGACTCCACCACCTCCCTGAGCAACGTGTTCCAATGCTTCACCACTCATTCAGGGAAGGAATTTTTCCTGACAGCCAAGCTGAACCTCTCCTGGTGCAACTTGAGCACATTTTCTCCTCTCCTAGTAGGAACTCCAACAAAAGCCAGGAACTGATTTAGGAAGCCTAACTTCTTTCTGTTGGAGAAGAGACAACACTTTCTTTTTGAGGACATCACCTGAGCATCCATGCATGTCAGGACCTGTAATGTAGAGGCAACTGGGCTCCCAGAAATGAAGTCACCAGGATGGCTAACACTGGCCCCTGAGTTTGACACATAGAGTGTTAAAATAACTGCAGCCTATGGTTAAATACATAAAATACATGAACTGAGTATTACATATATACATACATCCATTACAAACCCCAGTCTAGTGAATAACATGTTGTAAAGGACACCCTCAAGAAAAATCTAGGGCTGTTTCCAGCACAAAATTCCTCACAGCACAACAAACAGGACCATATTCATAACCAAAACTGCCAGAGGATGTACAAACTTGCTTCCAGCCCAAGCAAACCACTCATTTTTTCCAAAACTCCTATAAGTAAGTCCACTAGTACAAAATCTGCCTTTAAGGGTCTCAGTAAAGAATCTCAAGTCTAAAAATACACATTGAGAATCCTGGAACTTTTCTGAATTCTTTCCCCAAGACAGATGTGATGCTCACAAGGCTGTTTTAAACCTTCCTCTCTCAGAATCTTTTAGAAGTGCTGTGATAAATGAATAACTTCAGAGATTTCTGGAAGATCATGATATACTTACTACGTTCCAAGCTAGTTTTAGTTGCAAAGATATTGCAGTGGCTGGAAAGTGGTAAATGTTTTTTTATTAACCATAGACAAAAATCAAATTTGTGCCTCAATCTCCATCAATCTTAGTAAGACCCTGATAGAGTGATTCTGTTTTATTGGCTACACCAATGATCACTGGAGTCAGTTCCTTTGTCCTCAGTTGGTTAAAAAAGTTATCCATGCCCTACTCTCAGTATTTCAAAGCTTATCTTCTGATTTCTGCCACCATATGGATTCCTGAGAGAATCCCATTCATGTTTTATTTCTTATTCTAACAAGTATTCCTCTGCATACAACACAAAGGAATAAATTGTTAGTTTCACTAGGGCAGCATCATTCCTCTTGCTTTTTCCTAAGCTGAGTATGCACCATTTTCCTGCTTTCTGATTCTCTCTTTTGCAGCTCAGCTCTAGGGGCTGGGACTTGAAATGAAACAATACCATGGAAGAGAGGAGAAGTGCTGTCCTCAGCCTCCTCAAATCCAACATAAGCCACTGAAGGTGATCCATGCAAACCTACTTTATATTAAAGGAGCAGGTCCTGGTACATCATGTTACTGAAATTCATTGGAAGAGCAGCAGCTTAAGGCAAAGGAAATGGTAACTTCGGAGTTTCTAGGACTCAAGTCCTTTATTTGAAGGTCATTTGTTTTTTATAAAATGAAGAT
Organism: Calypte anna; assembly: GCF_003957555.1. NCBI lineage: Eukaryota > Metazoa > Chordata > Aves > Apodiformes > Trochilidae > Calypte > Calypte anna. The sequence goes on from NC_044260.1 coordinate 12,737,959, forward strand.
ATTGTTATTTAGAAAATGAAGATGCTTCTGTTCACCATGACCTACTCAGACTGGATGGAGATCCCCTCCTTCACAGGGTATTTCAGAACAGGAGAATAAATCATGATGTGCTAATTCTCCCTGGGGGCTCCCAAAGATACAGCTTCACAGAAATACTTAAAGTAATGTAGTAGCTGAATTTAGAGTAAAAAAAAAAAAAATAAAGGAGTTATACTCACCACTTCCTACAGTCACAAACTGGTCTTTGTATTTTTTATTATTTGAGGAATAATTTTTCAAAACCATTATGATATGTGACTGTAACTGATCTGCAAGCACCAGTTCTGAATATCTAAACTGGTGTCACATCTGAGCTGTGCAGTTTTACAAAGCTTGTGCATTCAGGTTGGGGAGTGCTGGATGTAACTTTTAGACACTTGAGTAGAAATAATGCCTGTAGGATGCTGTCTGCACACAGGAAAAAGGGGGGTAATTAATAATGCTAGTGTGATGCTCTCTGAACACAAGATATTTATATTAAAAAAGAAAAAAGCCTAAATATATAGTAAAAGCAAACAAACAATCAATTTAAGGAGCTGTCCTCTCCTCCTTTTGAAGATGACATTTAGTGATATTTCTTGCATTGAGAATGAAGCCTGAGGAAAATTCAGAATATCATCCAGACCATCTAATTTATTTTTTTTTTTATTATAAAAGTTAAACAAATGAAAATATCCTTTTCTCCATATAGCCTCAGTGTAAAATATACTGCTTTTACCCACAGGTTAAAATAATTGCCCTAAAAACACCCGGAAGTGTTGGATTTACTTCCAGCAGAGATTCTGATGGCCATTTCTTAATACCTGCTCATTTCATTATCTCTCTCCACACCAACTCAGCATGCTTTCAATGTCCAAAACTAATGCTCTTTAACAATTTATTATGGAAGAATATATGTGTATATTCAATTACTCTGCAGAAAAGTGTGGGTTTCCTTTGGGAACTTCTTTACTGCTGTGAAAACCAACTCATTGCCTCTCTTTCAGACAGCACCTGGATGGCTGCAATAGAGCAAGGCAGTCAGAGCAGAAATGTTACTCAATGAGAATATCTCTGCCCAGCCACAGACTAAGGAAACACAGATTTATTTTTCCTTCTTAAGCAGCCTTGTATCCCACGAGCACCACTGGTTCTAAAAACTTCAGGGAGGAAGATTTGACTTAGGTCAAAGGCATTAAAGGTTTGTCACTGTTCTTACACCACAGTAAAAACCAGATTAATGTTGCTTACCAGGCATCCCAGGCACTGTTACACCAACAGCAGTGGTGGGGTAGGATATTGCTTGTGTGTAGTAAGTTTACAACTTAATTTATAAGATGTTTGTACCACATCTGCCCCTGCTTTGGTGCTGTCACTGTTGAAACAGAGGCAGTGAGTAGCAGCAGACATTTCAGGATGATGGAGTTTAATAAGAGTTGGTGTAGGAAAGAAAAGAATGACAAAAACTTGAGTTGGTGTGACTGTGGATAAGGCATTATTTGTCCTCAAAGACCTTTTGCATTTTCTTAACACCTGCTCCATGCTTCCCAAGCTCAGCAGGGAGTCCTGCTGCATCCTCCAGACCCTGAGGAAGGGCTTCTGCAGCTTTGAGGTTTTTATGATGTGCTATGTTCACAGCATCAGAGAGTTCTTCTGCTCTGTTCAGAGCAAAGAAATTAAAGAGGGGTAACAGAGAAAATTCCTGGTCCTGCATTGCTATTTCTAATTGCTTTAGAGATAGATCCTACAAACAACCACATCCTTCTTTGTAGTAATTTATGGGCCAATTCTTTACCAGCACTTAAATCACTACTAACTACTTCTCACCATTTTTTTGCCTTGAGATGTGTAATTATTACAGGATAAATGGTACTAGTGAGGGATTCATGGAGAAAGAGTAATTAGCAGTTCCATCTATCTCAATGAAAGAAAATATTATTATTAATTAATATCCATACAAAGCAGCAGAAGGACTTTTTAAAAATCTACAATAGAGATATCTACAGGGGCCACATTTGCTCCAAGTCTCTCTTTGACAGGTACCCATTTATTATTTTAACAAGCTGAGATTGTCTGCATCTTCAATCACAGGAGGTCAATCCTTCATTCCTGTCAAATCTTTGATAACTAAAGTGTCTGTATTAATAACTAAAAACTGAAAAGAACAAGCTCAGAGAGCTACACTATCACATGGCTTCAAATTGCCAAATGGCAGCTGCTTCATTTTGCATGAAGGAAAAAGTTTACACTGGGGGTGATTATTTTAGGTGCATTTTGGCACAATTTGGCTACCCTCATGTCCAGGCTGCCCTCTTTTCTACCACAGCATTTACTTCTGCAGAGGAAGCTATAGGTAAGGGAGAGGTATTTTAAAATGCCTCAAAAACACTCAAATATTTGACATGTGTAAAAGAATCAGACATCAGATACCTTAAAAATAAGAAAAGGACACCAAAAGCTACAGGTTCTCCTGGAGGAATAAGTGAATGGTTTCTCCAAATTTTAGTTTATTAAATTATGTCCCAGGACAGCAAATACATAGATTTTTTTATATCCTTAGTGAGACATTTTCTTACTTTTAAGAAATGCCATATAAATTTCCTATCCCCTGACTGGCCCTGGAGCTCAGTTTCCTCCTTTGCTTTGCAAACTGGCAGGGACAAGGATGCCTCCTTCTGCCAGGCATTACATGGGAACAGGCAATTTTCACTGATATTGTAAAGAAATTGCTTCTATTGCAACCATGGATTTCTTTTAAATGGTATTTAATATGGGAAGTATTGTACAAACCCATAGCCAGAGAGTCCTAAACCTGCAAGTAGCAATCAGAGGTAGAGGGAAGGTTTACTTTAGGAATGCCTCAGTATCTTGTTAGTAGAGGAGAAGAAAGATGAGTCTGGGTTCAAAGCAAGTGGTCAGCTTTGTGAAGTCACCCCCATTTCTTTAGTTTACAGATTTGCTTTGGAAATCTCCTAAAAGAAAGCCTTCCAGACAGTGTTTGAGAAAATGTCCAATGTTTTGGATATACATGAGTTTTAAATGTCCAAAGTTTTGGATATACATGAGTTTTAGTGAAAAAGTGAATTGTTCTTCATAGAGTTTATATTTATAAGTGCAGCCCAGCAAAGAACAGAGTCTGTCCCATCACAGAAGGAAGAAAGTAACAGAAAGAAAACGCTCTTAAGCTGCTCAGAAGCTTTTTGTCCTTCTCATGTCTCTCACATTACCTCCTCTTCTCATTTCCATATTTTTGTTTTCTCCTTCACTTCACTCAATGGCAGCAATTAATGCAGAATAGTGATGCAGCTGCTTTCATCCATTTACAGATCATTTCTCTGAGTACCACACACAAGCACTCAGCTTTCCAAACTACAAATCAAGGCTGGGTACATTAATTATTCAGGGATTTCTGAGGTGCACAGGTGAGATGGACTTTCCTTACCTGCCTCTGTTAGAAGTAGCTAAATCTACATATTCTTACAAGGACTGCTCAGTGCACAGAACTAACACAGGTGAAACCCTGTCAGAAATAATTCAGTTTGCCTGAACAAGGAGTTTCAGGGGGTGACATTACTTTTAAGTCAGCAGATGAATAATAATCCAGTTGCTTTGGGGGGAATACAATATAAGAGAATCCTGTGACTTTTTCAGCCAATTTACTGTTTCTGGGAGTATCAACCCAAAATTTAGACACATTATCATAAAAAAAAAAATTAGATGTGTTATCCATAAAAAAAAGACTGTCTTCTCTTTCAAGTAAATTGGTAGCACAGTATTAACAAAAGAAAGATATCACCAAGCAAAATGGGAATGGCAGCAATGCAGCAGTGCTCAAATTTTATGTGAGCCAGATTATGACTTGGTCCATAAAAATGAGTGGGAAATCTGCAGCTGACAAGAGCCTGGTGCATAATTACTGCTCCTCTCTCAACAACTGGCTCCAGGTTGGAAGACTTCATTTAAACAGAAAGACAGGGATGAAAATGCTGACTTGTGGAAAATGTGCAACTCAAGCAGACTGAACACTGCTAAATAAGATAAAAGAAATGGGAGACTGTGGGAGAGGCTTTCTAGAAAAAGAACATTTCACCACAGAATCATTTTGGCCAGAAGGGACTGCTGGATATCTCCAGCCCAACCTCCTGCTCAAAGCAAGCAAGTACAAGTAGAGCAGGTTGTTCAGTCCAGCTTGGGATATCTCCAAGGGTGGAGAGGCCATAGTCACCCTGGAATCCTTGTTGATCACCTATATAGGGAAAAAGCCCTTATGTATATCTGGGTAGCATTTCCAAATCCACCTTGTGTTTGTTGCCTCTTGACTTTCTGCTCTGCACCTCTGGGAGGAGTCTGGAACCATCTTCTCCACATCCATCCAGTAAAACCACAGTAAAACCCTCTCTGTCCCTCCTCTTCTCTGGGCTGAACATCTCTTTCAGCCTTTCCTCAAACCTGGCCACCTCAAATAACTCTCCACTGGGCTTGTTCCATTTTGTCACTGTCTTTTTTGTACCCAGAGCAGCACATGGCTCCAAATGTCCTCTCACTGGTGCCAGGGAGAGGGGAAGGATCACTTCCCCCAACCTGCTGGCTGCGTGCCTGCTAGCACAGCCTGGGATGCTCTTGGCCTTCTCTACTGCAGGAGCAGCACACTGCTGCCATGTGTCCTGCTTGTCCCTTAGCTCCTCTGACAATATTGTAGCTTAATTAAAAAGAACTGCTGTTGTCAAAAAGAAAATCAAGTTCACAAGCATTCCAGCTCAAATACCTGGCTCACTGCTCCCTACATCCAAGACTGGCTCTTCCTTCCCTGTGCCCAAGACCTCTATAGTGTGGCAAGGTTTTGTAAAATGTTTGGCTGAGAAACAAACTGGATTCTCCCTTCCCCCCAAAACCTCTTTTTAAGACAGAAAGGACAGAAATAATGCAGTTGCCATTAGGCTGAACAGAACATTATTTTAAGTCCCAAATAAAATCTCTCTTCAGTGCCCATCTCAGTGTAAGCAAATGCCTAAGTCCAGTCTGACTCAGCAAAGCCTTTAAGAAGGTATCCAAGTGTCATTGCCTTCAGAATCAAAGTTAAGTGTGTTAAAGCTTTGCTGAATTTTGGCCCCCACACTGTAAGAAAAGGATAATTTGGCTCATTATATTTGGTGAATGGCACAATGCCCCTGAACATTGAAGTTCATATCTATTTGCATATATATGTACAGCATTAGATTTGGCTCTTAAATAACTCTAGAGATCAAAGTACACAGAGATCATTAGAGACTATCAGATTGCAATTACACTGCAAAATAAATGACAGGCAGTCTACATCTCACTATGTCCAGCTGCACTTTTGCTTGGGTTCTTCTACTGCCCTTGAACATGCACCCCTTTAATTTGGTGTACAAAATCCTGTTAGATGAGGGCTTACAGAACAACTGCTCCACTCTCAGCAGTGAAATAAAGCTCACCTTTAACAAGAATATTAAAGACTAAAAGAAAATGCAATTATTTTTCTAAAGGGTTATGCCCAAATATTTCCAAAAGTCTTATTAGGGTTTTTAAATAACTTTCTGTAGAGGACAAACAGAGGCTGGGGGGTGGTCTCTAACAGAGCATATCCTCACATTTATGGGCAGATTCAGAGCCTTTCTGCAGTCCTCTACTTCCATGAGTGCTAATTTCTTTTGAAACTCTGTGTTACTGCTTGAAGAATCCTGTCACAGATACAGCACTCACCAGGTGTACATTCCCACTCTCACTTGCAGAAAGTATTTCTGATTAGAAGCACAAGAAATTCAGGTCAGAGTTTCCTCAAGAAATGCTCTGTGCCAGCTTGACTGTGCACAGAAACACTGACAGACTCTGACACTTTTTCTCTATCACTGTCAAATGGATATTTGTGATTTTAGTGACAAATTACCAGTATTGGCATCTATACCTGACTGCACTTGGGATGGAAACTTAAGAACAGGCTGAAGAACTAAGATATTCAGCTCCTTTCAGCTCCTATCTGTCTTCATGTGGTGAAGCCCAGATTTAACTATGTAATCCTCTACACATAAATACAGGTATTGGACATTTGCCCAAACCAGATCATCTCTGGATTAACATTATTCCACCTAACAAAACCTGGAGCAGTGTCACTGCTGATGCTACTAGATGTCTCCAGTATCTAATCTGTTACTTCTTAACACTTCAGCCCTATTCCACCCAAGAAAATTTCTAGATTTCGCCCAAGAAAGTTTAGCACCACTTCAGTTGCCTTCCCGACATTCACAAAGTTACCTCTTGGAAGTATTTCCAAATATCTCCTAGAACTAAAACCAAACACATGAAGAAACAGAACAAATGTCACCACAGACTGCTGCTGCCCTGATACCAATCCAAGACTTTCATTGCTTAGATTTTTTTTTTCCTCTATTTTCTCCTTAAGATGCAAATTCAAACTTCTTTGAGAACAGGAATTTTTTTTCCTTGCCAAATGAGGTGCTGGTGTTTGATTAGGGCTTTAAGCTGCTATAATAATAGAAATAAATGGAACTAGAAGTATGAAGTTCAATATTTTACAGCAATGGTAGTTTTTGCAATAAACATTTAACTCAATCTGTGTCCAGGGAGAACCTCAGTGAGCCTCTGGTGTCTAAAGAAAAGCTCACATCATTTGTGAGCCCTTGCTGTAGCTGTCCTGAGTTTTTCAAACTTGCACAATGTGAATTCTTTCTAAGAATGAATATCAAAACTGCAAGTAAGGGATTTGTTATTAATAAACCTCCAAAAGTTCAGAACATATGCTCTAACAGGCCATGCACCACAGAGCTTGAAAAGCTACTCGAAGCTGAAACTAAATTTGTATTTTGTAAAGCAGATTTTAGAGGAACACAAACTTTCTTGCCCAAGAAGAATTTGGTTGTGTCATTCCACAGAAAGAATATCATAATTTATATTAATGCTCATGACTGAGACAGAAATAGTAGTAGTAGAAAAATGAGGGAAGTGAATCTTGGAAGCCAAAATTGGATTTCAATTTCCAGTAAAAGGTCCAGATATTAGGAGGAATATTCATGTGTTTTAGTCTGTTATTCAGAATTTTCTGTCTATTCCTAAAAAGGATTTTTCTTCATTTAAGAGAAAAAATAATAAAAAGCCTTTGGATTGAGCTGCATAATCAGTGAACCAGTCAATCCTAAACTGCTCAAGCATACCTGACATCTGCTTGAAGAACTTGATTGCAAATAGGAGGAGGAGAGAGCTCCCATTCCAGAGCACACAGAGCTGGGTTGGGAGAAGCAGCATCTGAAAGTGTTATTCCCATTTAGTAATTATGCCTTGATTGTTGTTTATGTTTGCTCTACTGTAACTTGCTTGCCTTAGGGTGGCACTACTGCTAGAGAAAACACAAAAGTAATTTAGTTTAAAAGGGGAAATGAAAGTTTTAAAGTAGTTTAACTCTTGTGTAAAACTGTAATGAATGGTGATGACTGCATTGAGTCAATAGAGCACTAATTTCAATAGTAACTCACTCCTGGTCCTCCTCACAACAAACAACCTCCCTCCCTCCTTCCTGGAAGATAATATAAATACTCTTTACACCCCAATCAATGGAAACTGGAAAAAAATTCTATTCCCCTGGGGTTTCATAATGACCAAATTTCCCCAAAGGTTTTATTTACTCCTATTTAAATGGCATTGGTTCTGTAATGAGGTGTAATCCCCGACACATTGCTCGTGTTCTCTTCCTCTCTCTTTGATTTACCACCCAATTTCTCCACTTCTGTGACCTCAGAAGTGTTAGGATATGATGCAAAGTCTGTTGCAGACAATAAATTGATACCAATGATGACACTAAAAAGGTGAAGATTATCAAGACCCTGCAGAGGACAGGCAGGGACACCAAAGGATCAGGGCAGAGGTGTGAGGATGGAGTGAGATGGGTTTTTCCTTCCATCCCTAGAGAAATGCAGTCAGTGGCTGAGTGGAAACTTCCTCAAGGTCTCCCTGCTGCCCCAGTCTATTTTCACTGCTACCTTGTAGAAGAAGAGCAGAGGAAAAGGCCTGTGTGGGATAGAGGAGTGCTGGGAATTCCCTGGCACTCACTGACCCTGAAGAAGAAGAAAGAGCTGTAAATAACCTGAGGAATTTGCCATCTGGATGATGTTATGTCCTGGTACTAGATGTGGGAACAGGTAGATAAGGTTTGATGTTAGTAGAAAGAGCACTTTGGGGTGCAAATTGTAGATCAATCAATAGATATCAGGATGCTATAGAAGTGTAACAAGCCACACAATAAACAGTTCTGGTTCTGCACAGCAACCAGGTTTGTGCCTTCATGTCTTCATCTGTCACAAAGGGAATAGATGAGGTGTGGGCTGCTGCCACTCCTGACTCTGGTTTGGTCTTTGGGCATTTGGTCTCTTCCCAATGTGCTGCAGTGCTCAGCATTTGGCCCCAGAGAATATCGTGGGATTGATCCATCAAAAGACTTGTCTTAAAATCCTCCTCCACTTACTTCCCACCTTTTTATTCTCAGTTTCATTTGCTCTCTTTTCCCTTCTGCAAACCCTAGAGTAAATGTTTTTTGAGTAATTAATGTGTCAAACACCAGACCTGAATTTTCATGGGCAATTAGTGGGCTGAATAAAGCCAGGAAAACGCATTTCAGTTTTAATAGTGAATTGTGGCTCATTTGCTGTTTTGCAGAAATATATTCTGAAATACAGGGCTTCACGGGCTGTAAACTTTTTGTTTTGTACATTAAAGCTCCCTCTTTTCTGTTTTTCACTGTATCTAAGATGCTTCTTGTAGCCTATTACAATTTGCATGTTGTCCTTCTGCCTCATTGATAATTGATCAGCTTAACATCTGCTTTCTGCCAGGGCCAGGAGCAATATGTTTGGTTCTACAGGAACATGTAATTCCTGAGGCCCCTGCAGAATTCAGCTTCCCAAAAGAGAGTTGCCTTGTGCTCCCTGCACAAAATACAGCAGAAAACATCCCAAATGCCTCTGTGCCCAGTGCTTCAGCATAGGTCCCTCCCCAAGGAGGCAGAGGGAAGGCTTCAGGAGGGGGTAACCATTTGCCAGCTCACTCACACAATTATAATATATAATTATAATGCAAGAGCACTGTAAGTATTAGGTAAGAACCCTGCAATCCTAAAGTCCTGCAGAAAGCACAAGACATTCAGTGTAAGGAGAGAAGGTTGATGCCAGAGAGACTGCCTGGAGAGAAGACAGTGTGCAGTTTTCCCTAAGAGATGTGTATTTCCATGAAAATTTAGAAGTGTGGAAACTTGATCCCTCTGATATTTACAGAACTATTAGAAAGACTTTTCTGCTCTTCAGTGTTTCTGGGGATTTAGCTGTCTGACTCCAAAAAATACCTGAATCAGTTCAGCTGAGAGGCAAGCAGCCAAGGTGATGAGGAAGACAAGGAGAAGGTTCAGTCTCAAGGACACAGCACATGAGCCTGACTGGCACAGCCCATCATGGGTTGGATCTACCATAACTGTACACCACAAATTTGGAAATAATCTCTTCCTCGTTGTTGGTGTTGACAAGGAATAATTATGTGAGTTCCCTTATGTTACCTTCTATCTAAAATTACCACCCTGACTCTTCAGTGTACCAAGTGCATCTTTAGGAGATGCCTAAGGAGCATCAGAGAAATATAAAAGATTGAAGAAGGCAGAAAGGCAGAGGCATGCCAGGATCTGAAGAGCAGCCTAATCTTCCAGCCCAAAATAACTGCTTTTCTTGGGTACTGATAAAAGGCTTAAGCTTATAATAGAAAACATAAAACTAGGGTTTCAGTGTGCTGTCCTGTCTTCCTAAATATGGTGTACCTTTAAAGGAATATATTTTTTATCATTAAAAAGATTGCCACAGTAACTGGAATTTACCCAGTTCAGCGGGTCCAAAGAATTCCTGTTAGCACCAAAGTACAAATTATCACTGCAATGCATAAATGAATGCAACAACCTAGCTGTGCCACTGAACTCAAAGTTCATCCAGTGATAAGCAAAGATTGTCACACAAACTTGAACGAGAGGGATAACTCTGCAGATCATCTTCTGGTCATCTATAATAAAGAATGGAGATAAAAAGCACTGCTTCTGACTGAGAGAAGTACAATATGTGCCTAAATTTTAGAGTTAATTTGTTGACAACAGATACAAAATGGGACTGTGGATGACACAATATCTGAACACAATTAGCAGCCTCAGTTTGAGACAAAACGCAGCCCCTGGATTGCTTTGGAAAGTACCAAGAAACCATCTTAAAGTCAGCTGGAGGCACCTCTACTTTGACTCTCCTGGCTTCACATCACTACCCCTGGGTCCTCGTGTGCAGGACAGGTCCCTGCTCCCCTGAATGATGTTACTATCAGGTCCCTGGTGCTGCTGTGTGTTATCCACAGCTGGATAACCAGGTTACTTTGCCACATCTCACCTGCTCCATGTGTGGCAGCCAAGGTGTTTCTGTAGATATTTACATAAAAAAATTTAAAAGTTCATTCTGGAAAGAAGAAAAAGTCTTTCTCCACACTTGGGGGACGTGATTTAGAATCCACTCCTTCCTCTCTAAGCTCTAGACTGTTGTAAGCACCTCTAATAAGCAGAAGGTAAAACAAAATCTATCAAGGAAGCTCAAGCAGAGCTGCAGCCGTCAACCCCCAGCCCAGCCCCAGAGGCAGCTCCCTGCTACAAAGCCAAGAAACAGACAAAGAAAAATGAGTTGTCAAGGAGATGATCCTACTGAAGAGACTCCTCCTGGAGCTGGACATCTGGGTGCTTCACATGCCAACTTGAAATCATCAGTCAGCTGCTGGGGAGGTGGGGGCAAAACAAGAGTAAATCTTAGAGTGCCAGCGCTGGGACAAGTGGGCATCTGCAGGAGCAGCCGTGGGCTGCAGCTGGGGGCTGCTGGCTCTCTGCTGAAAAGACAGGGCCAGAGCACCAGCCTCACAGTTAACTTGCTCTAGACAGATTTCTAGCTGCTTTTTGCAGATCTAAATTTCATTTTAAAGCTTTAACTCATGAGTGTTTAGCATGGGAGCAGGTTGGTCTCTTGGGCTCTTCTCTCTTTTTTTTATTGCATTCCTGAGTTGGAGCTCATTAGTATGAACATGAAAACACTGATGAAACGATCATTTCTTCAGACAAATACAGAATCATAGCCTGAAATAAGTATGCCCCCTAAAGAAGAGCTCCAGGTCAGTTATGCAACCCTATGCCCTCCCATTTTCCAAACTATTGTGTATTTTCAATGCAGTGCTTTTGAATGGACAGGTATTTTTTTGACAATTAGGATTGCCAGCTGTATGTACAAACTTTCTGCAGAGAAGCTTGCAGTGAAATTGTCTTATATGGCCACCTTTTAAAACTAAAATATAAATTTTCAGCAAGGGGATAAATGTGATACTGTATGCAAGAAACATCTGATCATCACGTGGATATCAGCAACGCACATGAATCTTTTGTACAATACTGGGCTCCCAGCTTTAAACTCTCACATCAAACCCCTGAAGGGACCAGAAAAAAAAGCAAAAGAATGAACTTAAAATATGAAGGAAAATGAAAGAGCACCATACTAGTTTATAAGGGTCTGCAACTCCATGCGAGAGTTTAAATATCCTGATAACTGGCTGTGGGGATAAATAAATAAATACAAATATACATAAATAGCAGGGGAAAACCAGAATGGTCAGCACTGCAGCTTCACTAGAAGATTGAAGTTCTTCCTACAGTGGCAAGGGTAAGGATGTGATTCATCTTCACTTTCAGTAATAAGCCTGAATTTGCTGTCTTTTCAAGCCTTGTTTATCATATGCACCATGTTCAGAGCTTGTGTTTTTCCTTACTTTACTGATGGTGCCATTATATCCCTATTCATGAGAGAAGCACTTTATTCCCCTAGTATTAAAACTGTCTTCTGTGACAGGGAAGAGGTTGTGAAGTAAGGCATAATTTACAGTTTCTGAATACTGGAATAACTTCAGTTATAAATCTGTATCATTCATGAGTTTTCTACCTAAAGACAGGGAGAGTTACAACAAGCAGACAGCAAAGGCCCCGTTAACCTCCTCACTCACATGAGGGAAGACTGACAAGTACACAGCAGGGAGAGGGGCTCATAAACTTTGCATTGAAGATGAATTAATGTGAGGGGCTCAGAATGACTGTAGTTTTCTACCTCATTTCATGTTCCACTCAAAACCAGCAGCATAAGTTTCCCAGTATAATTTGCTGGTCAAGTTTCAGTTCAAGATTTGAACTGCTGAATATTTCTATTTGGAAGAAAGGGTGTCTACACAGAGTGGTGTTTGAGTTAAATACACTCTAAATAAACAACAATACAACTAGGAATATACAAATAGAATTCTAATTATTGCAAGAATAAAACTGAAGCTTTTAAGGTGGACTTTCAAGTCAGGAAATTACCATTACCTTCATTAGGAATAAGTATTACAGCTTCTGAAAGATAATGGGTTAACCAACATTTCCCATGAAATCTATGGCAAGCCTCCTTGGCTCTAATTCAAGACCATTGGATCTTCCATCCCTACTGCTCAAAGTACAAAGATTTTGAAATCTATTGTATTTTTCTGCCAAAGAAGACTCAGTTACCATGGGCAGGACAGGACAAAGAAATCACCAGTTTCTGTTCTCAAGGTTATCAGGTCTCTTTTCCAGGAATTTTGTTGCACAGGTTTTCATAACCTTTAACTCTGAGCTACCAGAACTGGAGCCCTCATAGTTATCAGCACTTCATCCTACTGAAAAAAATCCCCTGCAAGTTACAATAACATATCAGAAAAAGACACCAAACTGCAGCCCACTGAAAAACATTTCCTGTGCCTGTATGGAAACTGAAAAATACCAAGACTCAGATAAAAAAAGTTCAAAGACATAAATCAAACTTAACCCTCACTTGCACTTTCTATTAAGGCTTAAACTTAAACTATTAACTTGGGTTTTGGTGTAAGAATGAGCTTGCAATGGCACTAGTATCCAAGCAACAGTAATTGCTTCTCTGAGATTAAACCACTACATGACATTAAAGCTCTGCTTTCTGAACTTCCCTACAAAGGTGCAAAATTTTTGCAGGCAGAAGTTAATTATGTAGAAGGGCATTTTCAATTTAAGTTGTACAGATCTTTGAGCTGTATTGGAGCAGGAAACAATGAGGTCAAGAGTTCAGACTACCTGCATTTTAAATTTAAAGGAGGGTTATTGTAGCTTTCAAGTTTTAATTGATGCATCCAGCCTCTCAAAATAATTTCTAATAAATCAAAATAAACGACCTCTAAATAACTATCCAATAATATTATTGGGCTCTGCAGATTTTACCATACCTGTACTTAGTAGAATTTCACTTTTAAAGTGATGAAACTACCATGAATAAGAACTAGAGGGCATTGTGTATCTTATAACCAAACTAGAAAGTTCAAGCTATTCTTTATGAACATTCAAATCTATTTTAAGACAAATAACATGGTCCTTACTGTTTGCAGATATGAAATGTCTCCTTTGAGGCTCATTATCTGCACCTGAAAGTAACACCACTTGACAAATGATAAACATATTTTCCTTTTATACATTTATTTTCTTTCATTTTTAAAATATAAATAAAGAATCAAGGGTAGAAGTAGCTTCTGATTTGACAGAGTCATGCAGATCCTGTGAGTTTTCATATCAGAAAAATTGAAAGCCATATCTGGATTCTGGGATAGTTTTCTGAAGGTAGCTGGAAAAAACCAAGTGGTGTTGTGCAGTTCCCAATAACCTTTGGTTTGATAGAACTGGATGGACCAGAGCAAATGGCATCTGGAGCAACAGCTGAGAGTAAAGTGAGAAGAAAATGAAGGTGAAGAAAGCACTTCTGACCAACACTGAAGGTGAACTACAATCCTGGAACAGCTAAAAGGTTGGGAATCTTGGACCTACATTTCCATGGTTCTGCTCCTTGTGATCCGACAAGTCTATTAAATATTTCTATGCTCCTGTTCTTCATCTGAAAAATAAGAATGTCACTGCTCTTTTCTCTCAGAGGACAGGTTGAAGGTACAGAATGTACAGAATGAAATGTACAGAAATCCCAAACCCCACTGTTACTGGGAGGCTGATGAAACCTAAAGACAACCAGGTTGGGCAGACAGACAAGACAAACCTTTAAAGAGCTTGAGGAACAGACAAGCCTCAGAAATAAAGCAGTGTCTGATGATTTCAACACTGAACTACTGACAGACACCACTTTGGCACCTGCAGACCAATGATGCTCTACATGCCCCATGCAGCACCATGAAACAGGCTCAGGGGGGTTATGCTGACTGTGTTTGTTTCACATGGATTACAGTCAATCCACCTGGAGCCCATACCTCTGCAACAACTTGAGGTCATACTGTTCCCTGCCAAGGGAACCATGAGTTCCACCCCATATGGTAGATGGTTTTAGCTCCCCAGCCCCATTCATAGCTGCAGAACTCAGGAGCAGCTCCTATAGACACACTGAGCTATGCTGGGGGACTGTTGCTTAAATCCTTTCCTGACAGCAGAAGGCAGAGAAGCATTTTTGTCACTTGCACAGCAGTTGCCATTGAGGAGTCAATGTTTGCCAACACATCAACCCAGTAGGCTGCAATTGTTCCATATGCTTAGAATATGGCATTCCCCTGGTAACCATCAAATATCCAAATGCTAACAGTGACTGTTCTCCAAATATTGTTGCTCTAACACCTTTTCACAGAGTCAAGAAGGAAACGGACTCTTCAGCAAAATTCTCTTTTCTTTACAGGGTCAATGCTACAACACCTCATCTCATCCTTTGCCCTTGTAGCAGCTCAGTTTCACATCCACTTTTAACAAGACAAGAAAAGCTTTGGTTCTGAAGTGCAACCTTACAGCCAAGCAATGGTCTTAATTAGAGATGAGGCAAACTGGTTCAAATTAAATAAGAACCAGCCTAGACTTCAGACCAAACTTTGAACAGAACTTCTTTATTAGCAAAGCAAATTAATTTCTGCCCTACCTCTCTCTTTCTCACTTTGACATCTCCAATCTCATGTTTTTGAGCCCTTTCTTGTCTGACACCCTGTGAACACAACACCCATCTACATTGTTCAGTAATGTGTTAAAAATACAGTATATGGGGACAAATGGTTAGAGGCTTCCTGGTTCAGTAGATAGCAGCCACTGTCTGCATCATGGACATTTATATTTCTTTGGAGTTATTTTTACTCCATACATGCTTGATATTTATCTAAATGTCCAATTCTGTGTTGACTCATGCTCTTGGTACCTTATTGCAAAGGATTCTTTTAAGTGATAATAATGTGGAAAAAAATTCCCAGTATTAAGGTGCTTGGTTGCTTCTTTTTTAGTATTACATCACCTACTGAAAAACCTCCTGACTTTGATTCTCACGTCCCTGAAGCTTGAGGTCTGCAACAGAAAGGAGAGATTTGACTAAAGGAACCAGTATGTACCCTGTACGCCAGG
Source organism: Calypte anna (assembly GCF_003957555.1). Classification (NCBI taxonomy): domain Eukaryota; kingdom Metazoa; phylum Chordata; class Aves; order Apodiformes; family Trochilidae; genus Calypte; species Calypte anna. The sequence continues at coordinate 12,753,461 of NC_044260.1, forward strand.
CCTTTTGAGGATAGGATGGCTGAATGGAACAATAATATGTTAATAAACAGAGAGAGTCCAAAGGAAGGAAACATATTTGAAATGGGTTTCCCTGGTTCTGGCCATGTGAAATAATATTTAATAGTTTGAGAGAGGGGGCAGAGAAAGCTGGAAGTGTGTATCAGGGAGCAGCACACTGGATGCCAAAACCTGGCACAGAGATTCCACTCTCTGCCCTCTGTCTGACCTTCAGAGCTTCTCTGCCTCCTTACCCCTGGCAGAAACAGCTCCACTGGTTTCTAAGCCACTTTAAGAGCTGTACAGGAAAGCTGCTATTATGTAATTCCCATTCATTGAAATATAAGCAAAATCAAAATAACCATCAATGTCAGATTATAGTTTTATAGCATGACAACACAAATAATGTTTGCTCTCTCTCTAACACAAGCCCATAAATCCTCAGTGGATTAACCTTTCAGAAACCCTTGCCAACTGTTCCTGCCACTACAGCACAATTCAAAATCTCAAGCTGCCAGAGAGCTCTGTTGCTGTTTTCAGAACACAGCAATCAATCATGGTAAGGAAGGGAAGATGAGAGAGCAGATTAAACAGAGACAGAAATGTTAATTCCAGAAGCAAGCACCTAACTCTGGGGTTTATTACAGAGAATCAAATATAACTCAGAAAATTATGAGAAGCTCCCTCAATTCCCCTTGCTTGTGTGGAGGATAACTTTGTCTTCATCAGATACTGCACAATCTGTGATTTGAAGATGTGCAACCAATCCAAAAATTAAATGCAAGAGATGGTAGTGTCCTCTCCACAAGCTTCAGCTCCTGAAAAGATCAGGAGTATAAATTCCTCTGATCCATTTTTGTTGGTGCTAAATCAGAACTCTCCACCTGTGCCTGTTTCATCTTGCTAGCAAGTATTGTAGGAGTCCAGAACAAGGTCAGTGTGAGTTTCCATTCCTGCCCAGGAGCTGCCAGAGTCCCCTAGCCTGGGCTTCTCAGTCATGCCAGCTGGAAACTCCTGAAGGACTTTTCCCTAAGATTAATCTGCTTATATTTTTTTTTCATAAATTTGCTACTTTTCCTTTACAGTACATGATTTTATAGAGCCCAAATCTCTGTGTACGTGTAAACAAGTGCCTTATATTATCTATGTTATACATAAAGCACACACAATAGATGCACACATAAAGTTTGGATTTCTATTTTTTTATAGAGAGAAAAATCTGCAGATGCATATAACTGTGCACACATACAGCTGTTAACAGGACTCACAAAACACCAACACAGTTTAATTACTCTTTGGCAGAGATATTCCTTTAACTGAAGGCATTTTCTTTCTGAGATGTAAATATACTCCTTTCATGTTTAAAACATATATGGGCTCTTCCCAGTTCCATCAGATTTTTATTTTCCTTTTCCCCCTAGGGGGAGAACACATGAATGCTACTGTCATAAAAATTAATGGAAAAGAAAAAGAAAACAAACGAAACCTAAATCCAGCCTGGTCAGACTAATGATCTGGGGGATGTTAAATGAAACCAGAGAAGTAAACATGAAAAGGTGACAAGCATTAAGATGATATTCCAGCTCCCAAAGCCGTGGCATAAAGCTTTCACCAGGGATTTGCAGCAGATCCACTCCCAAAGCAGGGAGAGGGATGATACCAGAGCTGAGGCTACAGCAATACAGCCAGAGATGCAGTGATATCAGCATTTCTTACACCTTCCAATATCCAGCTTCCATTCCTTGGCCATATATTTACTCACTTCTTGAAGGGATCACACAGTTAAGGCTCATAAAATCTCACCAAGGACTTTGGAATTAGGAACAAACTTTGTATAAAAATAACTACAAGGCCTTATAGTGTAGTCATGGAGAAGAAGAGAGCAGAACACTGAAAGCACCTTTGGAATTTCTAGATGTGCTCAGATCATTTGTTCTGATTCTAAATGATCACCCTATTCTAACCTTTGTAGGAAAAAAACCCAACAAAACAACAAGACAATTATGATTTTTGGATTAGGGACATGAAAAACTGCATCATACATAATAAACTTTCCTCCTAGAGGCATCCAAACATGATATTCCCCTTCTGCTCCATTTCATAGCAAGGCAATTTCATAGACTTCAGGATAGGTCTCCCTTCAGCAAACCATTCACACACATCCTTAATCCCAGTGAACTCATCCCTGCTGGGATTCCCAGCTGTTGAACCATGCTGCCTGGAGCCAAAGGCTCTGCGTGAACCTGGAGGGCTCAGGAGATCTGTTCAAGTGTTTAAACAGAAGCAAAGTGCCCCCAGGCCCCTTGGCAGGACTGGCCCACTGAACACAGAACCAGCCTCATGCATATAGAAGGTTTAAATCTTGCAACCAAATAGCAAGAAGTAATCATGCATTCTGTACTACAGGTGGAGGCTGTAGCAACCCTCAGAATGAACAGGCTGTAATGATTAACTGCTTCACTCAAAGCTGATTTCAACCACAGAAAACGTTTCTATACACACTACAGTTCCTTACACAGCATTTTCTTTCCTTAAAGACCAAGCTAGGGCTCTTAGCAACTTCCCCTCCAGTGTGAGATCTAATGGATGCTACTCATTGCTGTTATCCCATGTCACTTCAGAACAGACAAGAAATAAAACCAGCTTGCTGTAACCAACAAACAGCCAGATAACCCTGAAGGTTATATATTACATGTGTATATGCTTTAAATTCTCCTAATGTCAAAGAAAGAGCAGAGATATTACGTAGCAATCTCCACGTACTTCCTATTTGAATGTCCTAACAGCAACCCTTACAGCTGTGGATGAAATATTTCCCACAAATTGTAGTTTCTCTGCATTGGAAATGCATCCTTAGCATCTGCCTGTCTTTTCCTCTTGCACTGGGAGGGGGTGAATGCTGTGGATGAGCCCTGGGCACTGCTCTGCCTTGCTGGCAGGATGCAAATGGCAGGTTCAGATTCCTTTAACTGATGCCCCTCTCATACAGAGAAAGCTGTGGTGGATGGAACTCGATGCATTAGTAGTCAAAATGAGGAACCTTTTCATTCCAGTATGTGGCACTTATTGTGCTGCCAGGCACCTTTGTACTGATTTACAGCTCTGATGTGAGTGGAGGAGTTTTGTTTCTCTCTGAGTTGGACCAAGGGTGTAAGTGTGAGCTTACAAACACATTGATCCAAAGCACACACACTCACAAAAGGCACAGGAGAAGGAAAAAATACCAATTCAAGTTACATTCCTTGCTAGGATATTGCTTTTAAGGCTTAAAAGAAAAAAAAACCCAAAACCCTCACAGTCTTATCATAGCCCAAAGAAAAAAACAGCAACATGCTGCAACACACAGAGTTGGAGCTGGGGTGCAAACCATTTGATTCCATTTTAAATGCTGAAAACATCATTGTAATTTTCTCTGATAGAAGATAAAATAAGGTAGGTTTTAGTCTCTGATGTTTATGCAGCACAAGGGGATTTGCCAGCTCAAAAAACGAAAAGGAAAAATGTATTTCTTAGTTGGAAAACAAAAAAGGGGAGCTAAACTTCCTCACTGCCAAATGGCTACTCTAGGACTGCAGGAGTTTGGATTGAAGGGTCTGGAGATCCACCTGCAGAAACACATCTCAGGAAGCTTGAGAAGAGGGAAATTAATTAAGAGAAACAACCTTGCATTTGAAAGTGCTAAATCAGCTGAAGCTCATTTAAAGGACCAAACCTCCTTGCAGGCTGGGGGAACAGGGTTGGGGATTTCTCTGGAGAGTACTGAGCTGGCAGTGGGAATGGTGCATTCAGATGGTGCTTACTGACCACTGTAATCACAAATTTCAAATACTCTTTAGAAGGTATCACTGGTTTAAGTGGCAGGCAAGACATCCTCAGGGACAGATTCTCTATCACCTCATTTCTTATGTAGTTTTTTTCTACTTTTAAACGCTAAGATGATTTTCACATTTAAATTTTAATTGGACACACTAGATTACTTTAAAAGCAGTCTCCTGTGAAGACAAAAATATGCTTTATTTTATTTAAAGATAAAACTGTTCTTAGCACACCTTAATATCTTTATTTCCCAGCTCAGCAGTTGCAGGATTACTGCATCTGATATCTTCCTTCCAAAGAAAGAACCACTCTGATTTCCATCATCCTATTGTGCAGTCTCTGGGATCGATTCTTTACTCACCTTATCTTACACTATCACCTATCCTTATGCAATCTTAATTTTTAGTAAGTATGAATATGGTTTAGACCCTCATGGGTTTATATTGGTACACTGGCATGAATATGGTTTAGACCCTCATGGATTTACACTGGTGCACTTGATTGAGCTCTCTGAAACAAGGCACTCCAGCAATACTGCAGAGCCAGAGTAGCTCCACTTACACAGATGTCAATGTCTACTCCCAGCTCTGCAATTATCTCCCTCTTGTGTCATTATTTAAAAGAATTGCAGTTTATCCTACCTACATCTTGCAGGCTATTGTTTATGTCACTTCTTTCCCACCCCCAGGGAGGAAAAGTGCAGAGGGAGGAGGATGGTTTATACATGGAATGACTGCAGCAAGAAGGCAACACAAACAGTTTATGCCAAAGCCTTGCTCTGCCATTAGGCACATTTTCAAAGTCTGCTGCTAAACTTGAGCTCATCTGATAACACAAACCTCCCCCTCCACCCCCATTCTGTCTCTCCAGGTATGACTTCTTTTTCCCTCTAATTTGGTGAAGATTGCCAACAATTTATTTTCGCTGCCTGCTCTGTTTCATCTGAACATTACCCATGGTAATCTGAGACTGATGCCCAATTTAGGAAGTCAAATAAAAAAAGTATAATAGGCAAATAAATAAATAAGGGTAGCCATCTTCTTGGAGAAATGAGCATAAATTAAAATAAAGAACAAAATTACTAAATACATGAACAAATATATTTTGTGGAAAAGTCAACAAAGCTTTTGCCATGACTCTCAAAACCACTGCTACTCAAAGCTTTTTGCTAGGAGTTCTTTGAAGAAAACAAGGAGCAGAGAGGTAAGGAAGTTGCAGCTGATACAGTCTATTTGTATTTCCAAAAAGGCACCTGACAAGGTCCCTCATCAAAGGCTTTTAAAGAAACTGTGCAGTCCTGGAACACAAGGGAATGCTCTCTCCTGGATCAAGAGGTACTTGAAAGAGAGGGGACAAAAGCAGGGCAGCAGCAGGATGTCACTGGGGGATTCCCCCTGATAGCCAAACTAAGCATGTCCAAACTCAGCTAGCAAAGGGCACCAGCAGTGAGCTGACAAAGTTTGCTCTGAGTACCAAGTTTTTCAAGGTAAAATAATGTTTTCAGTAAAGTTGAAAGTCAGAAGAGATGCAGGATGCCTCGTGATACACTGAAAGGCAAATCATTTCAACACTCATAAAGGCAACACAGTGCATATAGGAAAAACTGCTAATGTATGTTTTGCATACAAAGAAATAAGTTCTGAGCTGCTTTCACCAAGAAGGAGAGCTTTAAGTTGTGAGAAACTGGTTTCATGAAAACAACCCAGTTCTCAGTTGCCTACCCAAATGAACAGAGTTAAAAGAGAAAATTAACAGGGAATGCATCAAATATTTTCTAAAGCACAGCTTCCACACAGAGAACTGTTACACAGACTGAGATTCAGGTGAGCCTGCAATAGGTGGATAGAGGGATCCTATAGAGGTCTATAAAATCATAAGTAGTGCAGAGAAAGTGCTAACAAAGGACACCAACAGCTGCTCTGTCTCTCTCCTACTGCAATTCCTACAGGGGCAACAACAGCAAAAAGATGAAGCAAGTTCCTAGGCAAGAGAAGGTACTTCACAGAATATGCAAATGTTCAGATGGGGAGTTTTTACATGGGCTCAAAAATCAGCTAAAGAAAGTGATGGAAGAAAAAGCCACAACAAATTATAACCAGAGAAGAAACCATTGAGCCAGAAGTAACTGAGAAAATGTTCCAGAAGTGTTTGCCTTGTTTCTCAACTCTTCCTCAGGGTTTAAGCTGTGGTTGCTCTAAACTGCTCAACTTCCAACCTGCCCTCCTGTGAGCAATTCTCTAAAGCTTCAGTGGTGACTGAGAACTTACACATAGAGAAGAACATAAAGATTTCTGGCACCATTTCCAGTTGTAGCAGGAAGGAATCCTACCAAGAGGGATGAGAGTGAGACGTGTTTCCTCCTTTCCTGCTCTTCCTGTGCATCTGTTCAGTGATGGTTGCAGCACTCAGGGCTGGAATGGAGCAGCAAGTTCTCTGCTCACTTAGCCCACTGAAATCAGTGGATTTCTGTGTTTGTAAGAGCAGGGTAATTGGGGGGTCAGTGCTACAGAAATGATTCAGGTAATGTGCTAGTTTTAGTAGCAGTGTGATGTACAAAACCTCCACAACACGGCTCCTTTGCTTTTGGAATTTTGCTGTTCTCTAACGTTGAGATCAGAACATAAAATGAACACTTAGCAGTTTAATTCACCATAAAGAAAGAACTTTATTGTCATGAAATGGTCTTACTCGAAATGTTGTTTCTTCTTCATTTAGCAAAAATAACAATACCCCAAGGGGAATGTACTGTTGTGAGAATATAAGCTTCAGACTTAAATAAATAATCCAAACAAAAAATAGTTCTTTAGACTGATAGCTCAGCTCCACAATATAAAGATGTTATTGTTAATACTGATTTTAAGACAGAATCTGGATGATAATTTAGTGGCTCTTTAAGAGATTACATAAAGCCAGATAATTGACATCCCCAGAGGGGATCTGATTGGTCTTTACCCAGTTCTTTCATTTTTCTTTCTGTGCAGTAGTGCTTGTTTTCACTCTGGAGGATGTCTGATCAAGGTAAAACAGCAATACAGAATCTACAAGACCAGACCCATACTTGTCTCAACTGTGATTTCTTGTCATAGATTTCCCAACACAGGAGTTGAGCAAATAATAATATAAAGCATTATCCTAAGGTTCATTTTAGAGTCAAGTCTCTCTCTTATATGAGGACACAACAGAATTAACATAAATTGTGCATTTACTCTAAATCAGTGTGATCTCAGTGTCAGTATGCTCCCACCTGGAGCTCTCTGATCAATTGCAATAAAAAATATTTTAGCAGGGTTTTTCTGCAGTGTACCTAAAAAACTAGCAATGATGTAATTTAAAACTATATATTTCACTTTTTGCCTCTTGAATTATCAGCTGCCTGAAAATTTAGTGCTGTGCTAGTGGGTTTTTATACCAGAGCACTGCATCTTTGCTATTAACCAACAAACAAGTTATGCTCCATATTGAAGTATATCGTTTCCAAAGACAAAGCAAGATGCTGTCTGCTTCCATTATGAATGAATTAAGAATAATGGCAAATACTGAGCTCCATGTGCTTAGAGAAAGTCATTGTTCTCCTCTTATAACTGAGCCTTTTATTTTATAACAAACAAGGACAGTCATTGGTATTCCAGCACTGCACAGTTTCCTACCTTCTTAAGTGCCACAGCATTCTTCTTAATTTATGTGAAGCCTTCTGATAATCCTTGAAGGCCAAAATTAATTGCTGTCTGTTTTCCCAAACTCTTTCAGGGTCCAGATTCAGAGCATCGTGATAAAGACTTCTTGCCCTTCTTCTTGACTGAAATATATCTACATTAGTCTGGAGGTTGGCACTCAAGTAAATAATTTATATGCAAGGCTGTGTGCTGATTGTAGCATCATTTTGAGGCTTTTTTTCCTCTGCAAGATAATTATTTCAGTGTTTAAAAAGATTTTAAAACAGACTTTCATGTAGAATTCCTAGCCACTCTCCCAGTTTTCTTTCAGGATAGGATATTTTGTCAGCTCTTGCATGGATAAGGATGTGGAGTTTTAAGCACAGGATGAACATAACTAAACTCATTCTGTCCCAGATAAATTCTAGATCTAGTAAACTTCTGTGGGGTAGATTTTATCTTTTTGGTCTTCCTAGTCTTGCTATAAAGTAAAACAGTTTTTTAAGATCAAGAAGGTGAAGATGTCATGCCCAAGAAGCACAAACCACCTTAGAGTCCAATTTCTCCAGTTAAAAGAAATCCTCAAAGAACAAATCAGCTCAACAAAAATAGTTTTTAAGAATTTTTTTCCCCATCTTCCAGTCCCTAAACTACAAATAATCCCACAAACATCACAAGCATTTGGTGCAGAAGTCTAGGGGGGATCTGTCAAACCAAGTTGAGTTCCAAGACCTAGAGACATTTCAAACAATAGAAAGGGGCCTTGTGCTACACTTTTGCCACAACCAGAGCTTGCAGAATGCAGGGGTTTATGGCATGATAACATAGACCCTGAGCTTATATATTTGGATCAGGGAAGAAAAAAATAAAGAAATCCCTTAATATAAGCAGCAAAGGTAAGAAATACTTTGTTGCCCCCCACACTTGTCAGTACAGTAAGTATTCTGAACACAAAAACATTTGGGGTCATAGGAATTATAATTTATAAAAGAAAACAGAAAAACTGTTCTGATTTCTGGCTCTACCACTTCCCATTTCTTGGCAGTTGTACTGAGCTTGTTATTACATGGACATGGCCTTTTTAATTGGCTTCAGGATTCATCAGTTTTAACAGCTGCACACTATGTAGCCCTTAAAACATCTCAAGTTATCTTCACTCCATTCCAATGAAATAATTCCCATTAAGCTTTACATTTGCACCAAGACTGAGACTTCATTAGTTTGTTTTACCAGGATTAAAATTTCCTGGTTTTCAGCAAGTAAAGTTCTCATTCATCTGTCATGACCACACTTCATTTTTACTTGTTTTTCCATTACTTTTTTTCTAGCTGGCCATGCCAGTCACATTTGTTGTCCTTCACTAGACTAAAATCAGTTTGTGATCAAGAGAAAATATGCTCCCAAGGAAAGTTTAGGATGCAACGTTAATGGAGTGTTCCGAAAGCCTCCAAGTGTCCTGTGTAGTATCCATCAAGCAAACCCCAAAGGTTTTGTGCAGTTTTACTTCCAACATTATAAACAGCTCCCTTGTGTCACACCATCCTGCTTTACAGTTCTAAAACTCGTGCTGATTGTGGGGACATTTTTCATCAGCTTCACATTGTCTTTACCAAGTTCTTCAGTCATTATTCTTCCCTTCTGTGTTAAGCAACATGAATATTCATCTTGCTGCTCAGAGAAGGGCTTGATATCTTGGAAGAACCAGTCCTTTCCAGCTGACAGGGACACTTATTAGAACTTCAAACTGGAAACATCATCAGTTTGATCTTTGCCAATTTCATTCTTTTGGTTTTGTCAGAGTCAGGCTGGACGTGCATCTCTCCATTGTACAACCCCTTAGCTGCCTGTACTGCTTCTACCATTTTCTTTTTTTTTTGGTGTTTTTCCCCACAGTCTCTGTTCTGTCACTAAGGTAACAATATTATGTTCCTTGTCATTCGTTTGATTAACATCAGGTCCTGTTTTCACCTTAATATTTTCTCTATTTGGAGTTTTCCTTGATACCAACTCTTGTTACACATAGCAGCCACCTTCTGCAAACTTTCTTTTTCTCTGTTTACTTTCTTTTTCTGTGTTAGTACTGCAGGGGTACAGTGGAAAACTGATCCATGGCTTGGTTCCAAGATGCTCTCATATTACAGGACAAACAATGACACTAACTGTACAGACAGCTGAAATCTGCTCCCTATATGTAGGGGTTTCTTTCTTGAGAGGCACAGTGTATTGCTTTGGTCTGATTTATCTGACTATTTTCTGAGATTTTATAAAGTTAGAATTTTCAGAAGCAATCAGGTTGGCTTAACTCCATAAAACATCCCCATCACATTCAACAGTAGCTATATTAAGTGTAAGATCAGAATTACCTGGTCAAGAAAACACCCCCTGAAGTGATAGAGGAGTGAATTTCCCCAATACTCAAAATGATTACAACTGAATTCTTAAGATGTCAATATGATGATCTTTCCATGTTGCATGAAGAAAAAACCAACAACCCAGCATTACCACCCCATGTCTTAATCCTGTTTCCTATAGCCAGGTCTCTTGATTCATTAACCAACACTTTATTAATGGAGGTCCTACTTTTTGTTCTGAGTCTTGCAAACTTTTTTCCTTCTAAAAATGTTTAATATATGCATTACACAGCTTATTTTAAACAACAATAAAGAGAAATTATATGTCATACAGACCTATGCTAAAATGCATGTCAAATCTAGGTGTACTTGATCATATGTAATATATGCTATAATTCAGAGAAGGTACTGAATACCTTGCCAGTGTGTTGTCCAAAAAACCTCAAACCACCCCATAATCCAATTCTGTATGTTTGATTTCAGAAAGATACACATATCAAATTGAAAAATAGATATTAAGCATGCTTATTCCTTCCCTAAACCTTTAAAATATTAGACACCAAAAAGCCCTTCATCACAAGTTGAAGAATTGATTAATTTAGAGTTGTCTGATTTATGACTGAATTATTTAAATTAGCTTATTAATTGCTTTCAAATTAAACATAAGCGAAGGATTTTTATTAGGTCAAGAAGTGGAAAAAAGCAGACTTGTGGAATTTAGAGGGTTAAATTACATTTATCCTTGCAAAGACTCTGGCTGATTCCCAGTGCTAGTCAGTATTCAATAGCAAGTGAACAGTTTTCAGAAAGACAGAGCTCCTTCTAAATGACAAAGTTCTGATTTTGCCTCACGTATCCATGGAAATCTGCCTTTAGGAAAGCTGAAATTTCTGACTTTCCCTTCCTCCTGCAATCCTCTCTGGGAATGGGTCACAGTCCACTTGAGTGGACTGGCAAAAACTGAGACTGAAAAATAGATTGGAAATCTTCATTTTAACTTTTGCATTCAGGAAAAAAATTGAAACAAGCCATGAAGTTTCTTTAGGAAGTCCACAAACCTTACCAGGTACTTCAGATTTACCTCTGCTACAAGAAATTAAGTTCAGTAAGCATCCTAACAAGTTATTTTTTCCTTATAACTAGCTACAAATGGTTAGAGCTGGTGTTGCCTTACACAAGCTGACCTTGGTTTTCAGCAGTCTTGCAAAGTAATGAAGATTATCAACCCTCTGAGAATTCTTTTGCTACAATCATAAGGATTTCCTACTTAGGATTTAAAAACTGTTAGAGAAGCCAGTAGCTAAACAATTTGATTTTTCAAGGGCCCTAAAAATAAAGGGCCTTTCATACTGAGGTTAAGAAAGAGAAGTCAATGCAGTAAAATATCAAATGGACAAGAAATGAATTTCCAGACACCTTCTGCATTCAGAGAGTATTTACAGTAAAGCAGTAAACAAACTCAAAAATAGATTTCTAATGGATGACTAGCAGTGTCTGGTACAGGGAGGAGAACAGGCAACAAGCAGCAGCAGGAGAAAAGGAATCTTGCAGTTTCAGACATCTTAAAGGCTTTAAAGGTCTGAACTGCAACACTTTTCAGATCCAAGTTGAGGTATCCAGGACTTTGTCTCCTGTACCAACTGCACATTTCCCTGTAAATTCTGGATACAGATCCCATGGGACAAATTTACCTTCTAGGTGAGTCAGGAGAAAATATTTATTAATCATCAAGTTTTAGATGTAGTGCTTTTACAGGTTCAAAAGCAATGAATATATGCAGGTCAGCAAGAGAGTCCTGAAACAATGTATAGCTTTTTTCTTTTTTTTTTTTTTTTTGCACAAAAAGCATTGCATAAATTTTGCCCTGGTATTTCATGTCATTCTACTTATTGATCACATACCCAGTCTCATGAGCAAGCACAAAATTTTAATCAACATACTGGACTCAATCCTGCCACCACAGACTTCAGTGGAAATTGGATCAATCCCATTATCTACCATATGACTCCACAGGGCTTCCACAGGGAGAACCTCATTTTTAGCTCCTGCCTGCAGAGCCCCCAGGGCTACATTTAAAGCAGCGAGCACTGTGAATACCAACAAGCCTAAAATAGCATTAAATGTGTTTAAATAGGCCAAGATAATTTGGACAGCTACAAAAGCATAATCTGCACTGAAAGCCCACCAATATTTCCCACACATTTGTTACAGGAAATAAGATATAAAGCCCAGATGTGTTAAAAATACATCACATATTCTGAGAGCAAATGCTATCCGGGAGGATGTCAACAGCAGGAAAAAAACCCTACTCACTTTCTCAGGATGAAATTCAGAGCCCATTTGTCCCAGTGGTATGGGCAGCACAAGCTAAAGAATGCTTGGTTCAGCAAGATTCTACCTGTCTGCTTTCATCAGGACCCCCTGACTGGTGTGGCTAAAAAGAGCCCTGAAGGTTCTGCTGTACATTGTTAGGATGAGGTGAGATCCTTAGCTGGTGGTAACTGGCATAAAACCTTCTCTCTGGCTCAGCTTTCCAGGGAATTTTGGAACCTGATGTTGGGATGGGCTTGACACAGCAAAACTGGGGTTGGTTTCCATTGAAAAGATTCTGCTCTGATGTCAGCCAAGTGAAATAATGGCCCCAATTCCAATACTGGCCCCTGTTCTAGGTGAGGGAGTCAGTTCAGTTCCCTTTTACAGTAAGGTGACACAAACAATATGATTTATGCTGAAAAAACCAGCATGTGCCTACAGGGAGCTAAGCCCCAGCAGCACTGTCTCCCAAACCCTTCAAGTGTTTGGGAAGAAATGTGGTACTGGGAAAAATACTTGGAGCTGGGAGCAGGGAAAACATGGGGTTTAATCCCCAGTCTGTTCAGTAACTATGGGAACATACAAAGAAACAATTTCCACTCAATAAATTCAGAAAAAACCTGGCCAGATAACTGTTCTCAGTGGCTTTCTAAGTTGAGAGAGTGCCACAAGAATAATTTAGAAGCCTAAGATTCATTGCCACATTCAGATCCCTTTGAAAATTAAGTGCTTTTAATAGATTTATTTCTTCTGTAAGGCTAAGTAAGGAAAAAATTTGGAATTTTAAAATTTGGGACCATGTAAAAGATTCCTAGAATTGAAATCTGGTCTATAGGAAGATTTGGATCAGTTTGACTGCATTATTCTGGGAAGAAATAGGGAACAACTGTCTTGGCAGCTCCCAGCTCCCTCCAGAGCATCACCTGGCTCACCCACCCCTCCTACCATTCCTCCATGGCTTAAAATGAATTCTGTGGCAATTTCCCCAACATCCACACCCTGATGACACCAGGCAGGTCTCAGAAGGTGGATGTGGTGCTGTGCTGCACATAGGAACCCTCCCAGCCTCAAGTTCAGTATCCCAAACCCCACATGATGAGAAGGAAGCCATGCACAGCAGCTACTGCTCATTATTCCAGATAATGGGTAGAATTAACAGAAAGATTTTTGTAATACTCTTCAGGAACTTCATTGTACCAATCCTGAGAAATTAGTGGTAGAAACTTGCATTAAATCAGTCTGGTCATTAGCCTGGCTTTCTTTATGGCAACTCATTAGGAGGTGTTTCCTGCAAGCTAGAAGCCAAAAGGACATCTACAGACACAAGTTAAAATGCATTTCACCCACCAGCTCCTCTGCAGACCCTGCCTGTATCTCACAGTGTGTGACAGTCACAAGGTTTGAACACAGGGTGACAGAATGGGAACTGCCACAGCTATGGACCCAGCCATAACAAGGATTTGCTCTGCTTCAATTAATTCACTTGGTGCTTTAGAACAAGATAACATGGTCCTGGGTTTGCTGCTATTGCTGATTTGTGCCTCAGTTATCACAGGGGTGATGAAAACACCTGAAATAAGAGTTATTCAGTAAGGATGCCCTCCCCCCAAATGCACATGAGTGCAAAATAATTCTCAATACTGCAGAGAGAGGAACAGATACCCAAGTAAATCCCTGCCCCTGCTGGAAGCCCCAGTGATTTGCCAGAGATCTGACCTGCACTGATTGTTTGAGCCACCCTGAGCATCTGGGTACTAAAGATGAGGATCCTTGTTACCTGTGGGGCAAACTGTCCTAACAAACCAGCCCAGGGCCATGGAATATCTGCAGTATTTTGCAAATATCAGATCAGGCAATAATATCTAAAAGAATCAGGTTTGCTAAAGTTTGTGTCCATACACGTGTGTGTTCATAAGCAGTTTTTCCCTCAGGTATGTATTTGCACAGTATTCTAGGAAAAAGAAAAGGGAGTTAAAAAAAAGAACAGGAAACTAATTTGTAACACACATACAGTATGAATTTTAGGTTTTTTTCTTCTGCCTTCTATAAGAAGCACACAAAGCAATTTAAGCAGTTACACTGGCCCTTAGTAACCAGCCTACAACACAACTAAACCTACAGATTTTCTTCTAAAGCTTCTATTTTTATTATTTATTATACAGAGTGAAACTTCACTTACCCCAATGTCTCATCTGAAAACCACCACACTTGTTTGAAATGAGGTCACGTCCCTGGACATACATTAAGTGATGTGAAAAGCCCCTATTTATTCTAATGCCCATTTATCCATGTTAATGCCATTTGTATAAAGGAGATTTCACCACACGTCAGACTTTTCTTTCTTTTGAGAAAAGCTCCAAGTTAATTAAACCAAGCTCAACACTATTTATGAATTTTTTTTGTAGCTCAATGTGGTTTAGAAAAGGTGATGTTAATATTGACATTAATTAATGTCAATCTTAATGTACTATTACATTAATAGGTTGGCATATCACTCAGCCTAAGGCAATGTGCTGTGCTGCTCAAGTTATTTAGAACAAAAAGTATCTTGAAAAGCTTTGCCCCCCACCAAAAAAAAAAAAAAAAAAATTAAAAAAAATCAATTTATACCAAATGTTGTTGCAGAATCAGATTCATCACCCTAGGGGTTAAGAAAAAAATGAAAGGCCAATTTAATGACAGGATTTAGTTCATTATTTATCTTCTAGCATGTAAATTATAGATTGTCATGAATTTTTCATCCTTTTGGTGCCCACTACCTAATTCATGTGAAAAACATAAGTCTGTGTTACAAAGAGTGAGCTCCCTGGCTCTGTGTATGAGAAGCTTCTCCTCTGCCTTTTGACAGACCATAATCTGTCAAAATGAAAAATTAATGGAGGCTCCCTTAATTCATCATCTTCTGCCTCTCCTCCATTAATGGATTTTTTTTTATTTTTTTATTTTAACTTCTATAACTCTGCTCACACTGAATAGAGCTGGTGGGTGGGGGGGATGAAGATAAACAGGTCAGATGACTGCTTTGGATTATGCAGTGCATAATGCAGCTGATAGATGGATGACACACATTATTTATTAAATGCATTGAGAAATCCTGGGGTTTCCAGCATAGTCTGTAAGCTTGCTGAGATAAGACTCATACCACATGTCTTACCACACTCAGCTTGGCCACAGAGAAAATTACTTTATCCAGTGATTATAAAGAAGTTGCATGAGTTAAGGGTGTTGTACTACATATAACTCAAGCCAGCCATGTATCAAACAGCAGAAAGAGTAATTAGGATACAAGTCTGGTTATAAAAGCTATGTGGAAAAATAAATCCTTCCCTCAAATTTACCTTTGCTGAAATATTTTATGTGGCTGATAAAAGGTGTGTAAAAAATTAAATCCTTCCCTCAAATTTATCTCTGCTGAAATTTTCTGTGGCTGAACCTGCTACCTCCTACCCAGGGTCTTAGAGCACAAACCAAACATTGAGCCAGTGCAGAATATGTCCATATAGATACCCTTACTAATTTTCCTCATCACCAAAACCTAAACACTGAAAGCTGAACCAAAGGTTTTCTTCATTTCACATCTTATCTACTTTGTATGTCTGATGCTTTCCTACGGTTGTGACAAGGTAAAGCCCAGAAAAACCCTGGCTCATCACAAAGAGGGGATTCTGACAGTCCCATGATGTGATTGTTAAGGACAGAGGAGCTTTATGGAAATGGATCAGCCTCCAAGTCAAATGAATATTTGCTAGAAATAGCAGAGAGCATTATAACAATAGCAGAGCATTTCCTTTTATAAAGTGCATGCAGTGCACATCTATACATGCTTTGAAAGAATCATTTTCTGCTATGGAAATCTCTAGTCAAACATCCATTTTTAATACTACAGTAATATTGAGGGCTAACTCCAGAGCTATTTCACATACAAAGAAACACAGCTTGACTCTGTGTCAAGCTGAGTGCTGCTTAGAATTGACTTCTGAACCAGTAAACCACAAATACCAAAAGGAATTAACAGCCTATTACATCTCCATTTTAACCTGCAGCCAAACCTGTCCTTCCCAGAGCAGTATAAATACTGCAGACAAATTCATTTATCACAATTGCTAGAACATGACTGTGACACTGAAGCTTGGCCAGTGCCTCCCTGATGTTAATGGGAAAATATCCATGGAGCAAACTTTGAGCAGCATTTTGCTGTTTGCTCAAACAACAGAGACTGCTTCATTTAGGTAGAGCCAGCTTGAAACCAAAATAAAATCATAAAACCCTGACAAATATTGAAAAACTTTTGGTCCTAATTCCTAATGAAAACAGCAGCAACTTGTAATTCCCAAACAGCTTTGCAAGTGAATTGTTTGACTTCACATTAAAAAATGGCTGCAAAGTGAGACATCCTCACAAGAGAGGCCAAAGGAGCTCATAGAAGAAACCTCTAGGACCAGAACTTAAGATCTGGAAGATGTTCTGTAGCCTCTGTGCAATGAGCTGATAACTGTTAACTGAATGCAATTCATGTTACAGAATCCACCATTTAAAAAAAATACACTTCTACTTTTCTTTCTGAGGCTCAAAAAGCATCTTACAGCCTTGAAGGCTGGAATACTCTAATAAGAGAGCTCTCACCATGGGGTAAGGAGATGAAATCTTTGCTCTCTGTGCTGTAACTTGGCCTGGAAACCAAACACCTTTCTCCAAAATAGCTTACCTGCTATTCATCTAAACTGGTGATTAGTTCTTAATGAAGCATCACCATACAGATAAGGTTACACCCATGGCACACAGCTGTCTGGCTTTAAAATCTTGATGATGGAGAATAATACAAGGGATAGCAACAGAATCATATTCATACCTGCCATGGGTCATAAAAGGAGCCCCCACCACCTTCTGTCTTGATTAAGTATTAAATCCTTCAGACACCTAAAAACTATTATGCTGATATGGCTGTTAAGGTCAAGGTTTAAAGTATAATGTGGATCTTGGAAGAAATCCTAGTGATTGATGTAACATATCAGGCACTTACCTTGAAATAGGTATTATTCAGCTGCCTCCACCAGAAGATTAAAAGTGGGGGGGAAAAGAAGTTGCAGAACTGGTTAAATGACAGGTGGTTGTTCTCAGTGGTCAATGTTGCAATGAAATTACTGTAAAAAATAGCTACTGATATTGAAACTTGCCTGCAACATCTTCTGCTCTCCCTAATACATGGCCTCCAGGCAGCAGTTCTCTCCTCACATCACTAACACTGTTACACCACCTGCTTTCAAATATCAGCAAGTTTCAAAACCGTGTCAGAAAGATGCTTTCTGTGCACTCTGCATGTGAAGTTTCTAAAATTTCTCTGACAATGAAAAAGGTGGGGGTTTTTTTTGTTTTTTTTTTTTTTTATTGGTTTTGGCATTTGTTTGGTGCCCAAGCCACTTTCACTACTGCCTCTTTTTGTCTGAAATTTTCTCTCATTATTTTTAATGATTTCCTAGGGCTTGTGGTGACCAAGCTTTTAAACAGCATTAAGAGAATATCAACATTTAAAAGTGGACAGAAGTTTGCAGAAGACAAAGAACTTACAGACATATGGGATGAACCACACTTCACTGCAACCTTAGCTCACTCTCAGCAATATTACTAGAAATATATATTGATTTATATCAAAGCTCCAATGCCTACCCTCTACTCATGACATATATGTTATATAAGCACCATCATCAAGCCCATTATAGAACACTGGTGTAAAATAGATGATTTGCCCAAATCCTAGGGAGTTCAAGTTCAGAACATGATCACCTCCATGGCAGGGCAGAGAGGAACATGTCAGGAGAAGCTGTGCTATCTCCACGTTGGATGCAGCTCTGGTGTAACCCTGGTCCCAGGATGCTAACAGAACCTTTCAGAAGTCTCCTCTCAAGTTCACTCCCACAGAAGCTGGGAGGACAACACAAACATCTCTTCTTTGTTGCTATCCTTATGCCCAGACACAAAGAAAAAAATCCAATGAAAAGAAAGTACATCTAGAAAAAAAATCTGCCTATTGATGTGGCTGGAAAAAATTCAGCTTCAGTTGCACACAGCAAAAAGTGAGGCAACAAAGGAACTGAAAATCAGTCCCCAGACAATGTGTTTTTCAGTAGAAACTTCACCTTTTTCAGATATTGCACAAACTTTTAAAGAATGAGCTAGAAATTAAAAGGGAGAGGGCTGAGGAGAAGGAACAACTTAGGAGACCTGACTCAGGGTTGTGTCAGTTCAGGTTTTTGCTGCTATAACATCATCCTGTTGCCAGACAAATTGTTTCATGTTCATAATTAGGGTCCTTTACGACCCTTTTGTCACAGAGTGACATAAATGAAGCAACTTGAGGTTTGTTTAATCCAGGTTATGTTTGTTCAGACCGTTCTGTGTCCTCACAAGGGTTATTTCTGATTTCAAATCACAGGAGGGAGAGCAGGAGCAGTCAGGATCAGTAGATAACCATGTTGTGTCCACAAGGACGTGTTTATGACTGAAATTACCTTCATTAAAATACAAACTCATGGAACTAAAATACGAGGCATCTGATTTTAGAAGAAATTACTTTCATGAAATTATGGTCTTTTCTTTGCACAGCAATATTCACAGGAAATTAATGAGGTTGTCAGATTAATTCTATGAAGATTTATGTGCTGATTAGGTGACATGTCTTAAAACAAAATAAAATAACAAAGAACCTCTTCCATTAAAAGAAGCAGCATACTTAATTTGAATTCAATCTTTTATCAGATTACTTCTGTTTAGTGGCAAACAGTTCCTTTGTTTAAAAACCCTTCACAAAGGCAAAGCCTCAGGAAAACATTTTGTAAAAGTATTCTGAAAGTCAAAGTCATTTTGACAAAAATCAAACCAGAAATAATTTCTCCCTGAAGGAATCTTGCTTTATTTTAATGATGTCTGGATTGTTTCCATTTAAATAGTGCAATGGGAATTAAAAAATAAAAATTGATTCAAACTGTCCGTTTTAACAATGATCTTTTGGTAAGCTGGGGGTGTCATTTGTCATATAGATTTTGTTCAAGTGGAGAAAACAAATATTAAAGGAAAACTATTTGACTAAAACCATCTTCCTTTCATTAAGGAGCTTTATGCTCTAATGTCTGAAAGTGAAAGTCTGCTTTAATGGCTGCTGGGAGCTGGGGAGCTCTGTCAGACCCTTACAGAGGCATTCTTTCTGAGTAATAGAGGCTATTTATGGGGCTTTTCATGACCTTTCTTCTTGGTACTGCCAACAGAGGAATACTTTTGCATCCACATATCTGCTTGCTCACGGATTATTGTCTCTATTGTTTTTTTCATTTTGATGAAAAATGTTGCATGTAATTAAAACAAGATAACAGCCCAGGACTGTGTGTTCTATCACACATCTAACCAGTCCCCACAGTCATTACCCTCACTAACGTACATTACACTGTGGAGACAGATATATTGAAATAACCCTCCTCATTTGGTGGAGTGGATAATGCTTGATCATCTGGTGCATTACCAAGACTGTCCCACATTCTGAAAGATACTTCTTCAATAAGAAAAGTCCTTTTTTTTTTCTTTTAATAAGACAGACCAACTTTTGAAAGTAAAAAAAAATGCCTTTAACTGCTTATCCAAATCCCACAGACTTTCCAAGTTAAATTGAAAACCTATTTACTATTTACTTAAATCAATTTCATTTTGCATTGTGAGAACCAGACTTAACTTATTTTGATTCATAACTCAGTACCAGAAAATCCCTCTGCATAAGCTCCTGATTCTGAAACAGCTCCCATCTCAACTTCAAACAGATCCCTTGTGGGTGGAACAGAAGAATAGCAAAAAGTTTCTTCATTTCAGGGATTTCTGGCAGCACTCAGTCTCTAGAAAGCCACATACCCATACCCATAGCATAGTGCTAGTAGGCTACCTGTAAAACTAGCAGCACTCAGCTCACCTTTTGAACAGCATTCTCTTTGTGGCTTCATTTTAAAAAGCTCAGTGTGCAGTGATTCAGTGGTTTGCAAAGTCATTGCTTTTCATTTTCAAATTTAACAAGAAACTGGCTATAGTGTGTTCCACTCCAAATACATCAGCCTCACAATTCAAACAGAAAACTACATACATTTCTATTCTGTCAGAATTACTGCTAATTAATAACCCTTCATCTAATGACAATAAATTTGGGCCCAAGTACTGAATGTCTCCATTGGCCCCAGACCCCTAAGGCAATGCAATCCCACACTACAGAACTCTGGTTCTCTATGTGTGTGCAATAAGCACTTTTATTTGGAGATAAACTTTTGCATAATAGCACAAGCAAAGATTAAAAACCAAGTTTCTGCAGCAAATGCAACCAGTAAAAATTCTATTAAAGCAAAACCTGGTTAGCTAAGCTATGGTATAACTGAGCAGCTCTGGGAACAATTGCCATGTCCTGCTGCCCAAGTTTCCCCTATGCTTCCAATTTGATACAAATGTTGAAGGCTGTATGAGATTCTGAAAAATAAATAATTCAGAAGGTTTTTAAGGTTGCAAAATCCAGCATGCAAAATTTCAGAGGTAGCAGATAGCTGGTTCCTTTTCAAACCTGAGTGAGGTTGTTTGTGTAGTTGTTTTCCACAAAAAGAAAACAGTTTTTAACATGATGAAACAACTTATGACAAAATTCCATCAAATGAGAAAGACTCCTCAAGCTGGAGTCTCAGAGTCCTGGGTACATAGCACAGATTTCTACCTCTGCTTGGGATGAGATGTCTGGCACCACTAAGCAGAATCTTATCATCAGAAGGGACCAAGTGCTTAAAGCAGGGAGGGTTTCACTGTCTGACTCTCTGGTTCAGTGCTTAACACCATAACTGTCCCTGCATTTGCTTCTTCCAGCTCCCTGGCTAAGTCCTGCCCAGTCCCCGCAGTCTGGTGATGCAGCATGCTCAACACAGACCATTTCTGGATTGAATCCAGAGAGCTTTTATTTTATTGCCAAGTAAACATTAGAATAACTAGATGTGGTTAGAATAACCAGAACCATGGTCAGGCTTAACCCCACTGCAAACACTTGCCCATAGCCTCTGTCCACAGCAGAGCTCTCCACAAGTCCTTGCCAACAGATTTCATCCTAAAGCTGCCATTGCCAACAGCTTGCAGAGTGATGGGCAGATGGGGCAAAGGGGTAACAGAGAAATATAAACAGGTTGGATATCTCTGAAGCAACTTTATTTTTAATATGTATATTAAAATAGAAGATGCTGATTTATAAAGTATGGCTCAGGCCTTTCAGTGTAAGACAGAACCCTTAGAAATCACAGACACAGACCTGGCATGCCCCACAGTAGCTCATAGAATCATAGAATTGGCTGGGTTGGAAGGGACCTCAGGTCATCAAGTCCAACCCTTAAACATCTCACCCCCTGGGAAATGCTGAATAAAGCACAGTGCCCACCCCAACCAGATTATCTGGGAATAAAGAACAAACAGTTCTGGCCTAGACAGACAGAAAGCACAGATGAATTATGATTTCCTTTGGCTGTTCTTGCAAACTAAAGAGGTTTTTAGCTGGCCATGACCTTGCACAGTCCCTCAAAGGCCAACAGTGGAAGCTACCTGGAGAACTCAGCTCCTCTGCTTCAACACACACCTGCTGAGCACGCTCAGCTCAGAGATTTTCAGAAATTGCCTTGGATTTTCAAGGACCTGGATGGAGAAGACAGATCTCTGATGTTCGAGCACATTTCCTTGCTAGTTCTTATACAGATCTTTCTAATGAAATAAGTTTTGTTTATCATGACAAAAAGCTATTTCCCCCCTTTCCTCGGATTTCTGTACTCTTGGATGCAGCTGACCTGTTTTTCCTGGAATTTCCCAAAGACATTTCATCTCAAGCAAATTTTTCCATTACAAATTTTAGCTTAAATAATTAAAACATAACAAGTGAAAATGCCAAATACCAATGTTACCCAGTCCATCTGTAACAGACACTTACCTAACATTTTATAAAACCCTTTGCAACAGAAAAAGTTTGCACTTTCTCTGCTGACAAGGGGGCTACAAAACTGTGTTACAGAGGCATCACTAATAAAAAGGAAACAAGGACCAGAAAAGATGAGTTATACTTCCAAACATTGTAATATAGTTGCTGCACAAAATCTGTGTGTAAAATGCCTGAGAAAGGTGGAAGGGTGCCTATTTTTCAGAGAGCAGACTGCAAAATTCAGAGGAATTCTTGCTTGTGCAAACAGAAAATAATGAAAAACAAGTTTCAGTGGAAAGACTTAAACTTAAAGATTTTTTATTTGAGCAATTATTCTCCTAAATGTGGATGTGACTTGATTTCTAAGTGAGCAATCAGATGTACAAGATGCATCAGAATGGTGCCTATAGAGATAGCTATTAATACATCAGTGAGAGTTACTAGAGATTGCCTCAGTTTATTAATTAATGACTCTAAGCCACTGACATATTATATTAAGACATATAGGAATAACTTCTTTGTAGGCAATGTATAAATGGATTCTTTCTACTATCTGTAACAAACATTTGGTGGATAAATGAAGTCAAAAAACCCCAAACCAAATAAAAAAAAATGAACAAAAAAGAAGCTGTAAAGAAAGACAGAATAGGGGTCAGGGTTTAAAACCCAGAGCTCTCCCCAGAATTACAGGATCTCTTTAAAGATAGGTTAGATAAATATCTTTCATGAAAAGCTTAAATGTCTTGCTGATCCTGCCTTAGGATAGGGGAAGAATTAGTGAATCCCCTTGAGGTTGCCTTTCATCAGAACTGTCTATAATGCTATGCTTGTTAAATGTTCAGGATTATCTTGGCAATAAGGCTGTCTCCTGTTAGAACAAGACCTTCAAGAGACGAATTAATGACAGTGACTAATTGGATAATAGAGCAAAGACTGGGTCATAGTCTGCATCGAGGTCAAGCTCCAGTCCTGTTTGCACTAAGCAAGTTGGCAGAACACTGCATTACAGCTACCTCTTGGCTATCCATATTGACAAGTTGTGGCCAGCATGGTGTTTGGCAACTTGCTCCTTCAAAGGTCATCTCCTAACATGATAAATGCCAGCAGTGAGGACAGGCCCTGACTGCTGTCTGGGGCACAGAACACTGTTCTGAGATAAGCCCCATGAATTCCTGCACTTGTGGGTTAGAAATATCAGCTGTTTGATGTGCTGTGACAGGATGGGTGGTGACCTTTCCCCTTGCTTGCTCTTATCATCATCTGCTCATTGATGCAGCAGCTGACTGCAGGCTGAAAGGGAAGCAGCATTTACACCCCAGCCTGCTCTCAGAACAAGCCTTGCAAGAAGTGCCCATGCTGGATGTCTCACTGCTCAGTCCCTAACACGCCAGAGGATGCCTTTGATCAGCTACAGAAGAGTTTATTTTTGTTGTCAAGATCTGGAACACGTGTGTGCCTTTAGTGGGGTCTTTGGTCTCAGTGGTCTCATACAGCAGGATGTACCCCCAGGGGCTGCAGAGGGTTTGTGGGGGCCATGACCCTCTCTGGGGGCATTTCACCAAGAGTGACATTAGCAGCCAAATGGCTTCAGGGGAACCTCTCTCATGCTGTACTCATCCTTTCAAAGTTTTAGTGAGAAACTCCATTTCCCCCCTTCCAGTCCCAACGCACCCTGCTTCAGCAGAGCTTAGCCTTGAGCATCCTTGAACAGTTCAAATATGACTCTGCTGTCAATATATTTTCCAGTTATGGCACTTAACTCATCACCACAAGGTCCTTTTCCAGAGTCAGGCAGACTTTTTGCAAAGATACTCATTAACATTTGACAGCTTTAGCTTCCCAACAGATGTTCTGGATGGACGTCAGGAGGTGATCAAAGTGTTTTTCTGTCCCAGTGTAGGCTCTGCTAACCTTAGGTAAGAACCCAAACAAAACAATATTTTCTGCTGTGCCATTGCTTCCTTTTTCAAAAAAAAACCCAACAAAAACCAGAACCACAGCAAGGCTTTTTATTTCTTACAGTCACCTGATTGCATTTAGCCATTTACTGCTTTAGTGAGCTAATTTTCAATCAACTTAAAAACCAAATTCAGGGTCCATAATTAAAAAGAAACAGAGCTAATCCTTTGTGACAATCAGAATACAAAATTATGCCTCTAAGTTATTCGGACAATCATTTTGGAAAAAAAAAATCATCTCTCTCCCAGACCTGATTACATCAATGCTCTAAAGAAACATTTCTTCCTTAGGTCTCTGATTTCCCTGGTGGCCGTGATATAAACCCTGAACTTCTCAAATGTCACTTAATTTATATGATTTTTCTGTTTACTCTTTTAAAATGACAAGTTGTTCTCTAGTATTTATGTCTGTTTGAAAATTAGATATCATGGGCAATTCAGTGCTGCAGCTGCATTTCTGTTAGATTAAGCTTAGTAAGCACTTCTAGCAATGAGAAAAAATAAAAATGTGCCCACTCTTACCTTTTTGGTCTTTTTTGTTACAATGCCCAACAATTAAAAAAACCAAAAAAACCCAACAACTTGCTCATTTAACTTTTTACATGTCAATTCTTAACAGCATAAGACATTTACATTGATTATTACTTTGCCTTTGGAGAGCAGCTGAATGGACCTGCTTAATTCTCCATTGCTGCCATGGGTTAATTAATTTCACTCTGCATTTGCTCCCCTGTGAACACCCCCCCTGTGGCATCACCTTGTGGCTTGCAAACATTATAATCTTTTCAGAAGACCTTCTGACAGTAATGAAATTAAATTGACCTGTGCTGCATCTGGTTGCTGAATTAAGATGGCAATACTTGTAGGCATCCCTTTTGACTGAAGAAGCAGAGCCCTGCTCACCAGATCATGCTGAATTTTGAACAGGTTCTGTTTCACATAACAATTTTCCAGTCTTTCCAAAAGGCTTTCCCCATTAATACAGGGAAGGAAAAACAAATTTATCGGACTGAAACAGCACACAGGAGTTACCTCCATGTTCAGAACCTGTGTTGATAGTTATGTTATTCCAGTGAAAAGATTTTAGTATTGAAATTAAACCTATTTGGCAAAATATCTTTAAATTACTTATTAGAGAGTACATTCTAGTCAAGTCTGAGATGATTCATAATTCAATTGGAAAGAGAATTTACTACAATAAAATGTAAAAAGATCTGCTATTCTTTCCTAAGGAGACAAGCTTTGTGCTACTGCACTCTCTGTATGCCTCCAAGAAGTAGAGATGAACAACATATTTTAACTACATTTGTAGGATGATGGAGATCTCAGAGATGGGCATTCCTAAAAACTTGGAAAAGAAAGAACTAACCTGCAACTCTCTTTGCAGTGAAAGGATGGCTCTGAGCTCCAGCACAGTACGAGATGCTGGAGGGGCCAAGAAGGGCACCAGAGAAACTGGGCTCTTCATGGAACTCTATTTCTGGTTCAGAACTGGACTTCAAGGTACATTATCCAAACAAGACAAGAAGAGACAGTCCAAATGCTGTCATTATACCTAATTTAAACCTAGAAATGATGATGAAAAGCACAAGTGGATTCTGTAGTGTTCTAGGTATTCAATAACCTCCAAGGACAAGAAGATCTGTAAAACCACGGGGTGGAAGAAAACAGTTTTTGATAAGATGCACCTTCTAGAAATGAATAAGAACCAAACTGCCACAAATACTGCATGAAAACATTAGTTGGAATATTTGGATCATGAAGATCATGCATGTGCTGTCAAATCTTGGGTGAAAAGAAAATGGGTTCTTCCCCATCTGTCCCTGCAATTTGAGAAACAAGCAAACAAAATTCCCTCCAGTCCTAACCTCTTAATTCTATTTGATTACTTTCTATATTAATATGGAGATTTGCTTGTTTGAACCCATTGATCTGTTGATTCAGTTTTAATTGCAACCTTGATTTGATCACTGTGTTGCTAAATTCTTAATTACCTCAAAGATACTAAAGATACTACCTAAGGTTTTCTCAACTATTTGCTGGTTTAATTTCATAGCTTCTTGGTTATCCTAAGTTTTTAATCCTTCAGTTGGGCACTAGACTGCAACACAGATCATATATCTGCCAGTGATACCTTCAAAAGAGTACTCAAGTAATTCTCATAAATTAATGATCAATTAATTCATAATTCTCAAAAGCCACCTTTTTTTTTTTTTTTTAATTTTTATTTTATTTTAAATAGGGGACCCAAGTGATTTGCCTGAACTTCAGCATCTTTGAGAGTGCATTTACAAATTCCACTTCCACTTTGGGATTCAGGGGTAATCCCAGTTTTAGGCAAGATTTCTGAATTCCTTGAGCAGGAATCCCAAGATTGTTATTCTCTAAACAAGAAGAAATAAATAGAATTTCATTTGTTATAGTTTATATTCATACTGAATTCTTACTTTCTTCTCAATTAACATAAAACTAAAATTTCTGCTGAAAGAAAAAGGAGAGGAAGTTTGATAGGGCTGGTATGGTGAAAAAGGACCTTCAAGGTCATTTTTTTGGTATATATGTATATGAAGAGTCAAATCCCCCAAAAGGCTTAACAGGAATCATAATTAAATTTCATTGTCTGAAACCCCAGGGCAGAAAGAAATTGAACCAAGGGTAAGAAAAGAAAGGTCAGAGATAAAGCTTTGTAGAAAATGTCACAGGCTCCTCAGGAATGGCTTGCCTACCTACTTGGCAGTTTTGTGAAAAGGCATAAATGCTCATTTTTCACCTGTTGAACACAAGAGGAAGGAGGAAAAGAAGAGTGAAGAATAAAGCCATGGGA
Organism: Calypte anna; assembly: GCF_003957555.1. NCBI lineage: Eukaryota > Metazoa > Chordata > Aves > Apodiformes > Trochilidae > Calypte > Calypte anna. The sequence continues at coordinate 12,780,334 of NC_044260.1, forward strand.
ATAAAGAGCCTCTGAGAAATCAAGATGACATCCAGCTTGCCTTTTCACTCAGGGTATCTAAAAACCTCCAGTTAGTACAAAGCTGAAATCTCAGCAGCTTGAGACCAAACCAGCCTTTAAGGAACACTAAGTTATTTTGGGAAGAACCAAGGAATAAACTCTCAAAAATTTTAGGGCAAGAGCTGCAAGCACAGTTTCTTATTCTTGCAGCTGCAGGAGGTGTAGGAGACAAACACCTCCCCAAACCCACTTGCCTTCTGTGGAGAGTTCAATGCCATGGTTTGCTGGGAAAGCAGAAACAAGGACTAGCTGAAACAGGGTGCTAACATGTGTGTCTTTGGGGGGTGAGAAATGGTGCAAAGTAGTATTTACTTATTTGTTTCATTAAAATGAACTCTGTGGCTTTGCCTTGGTCAAATAAATTGGTCTTCAGGATTAGGGTCATTCCTCCATCACAAGACATGAGGATGAGAGCTGAGGGAGCCACACTTATGACACAGGTTTAACACAACATTTCCAAGCTTTCCTCCCTCAGTCCTGCTTTTGTCTGTTCCAAGATATTCAGTGTTGCAGCAGAGAGAACTGAGCTCCATTTCAGCTCAGCAGCATCTCTATTGCTTCATGTTGTAACCCTGCAATGGGATGTCTGATAAACAGAGCTCATCCTACCAGGAATTCAATGTTCCAACCCACCTGGAGCAGGACTCAGCCTGGCTTTCTCTGCTTTGGAGATGTTTGGGCTTAGCAACAAGCCTACAAGAATGTCTGCACATTTTCTGTGACAGATCTGTCTCTTTTTCTGTTTGTATCCTGCCTGGCACAATGGGGTCTCCAGGCACTGCATTACCAATAATAACTTCAAAGTACTTTTTTCAAGTTGAAGAGTGGAGCTTGAAAACAACTCCTAGACATAACATCCTTTAAAGACAGCAGTCAGAGAACTACAAAATATTGACAACTGCAGTAAGTAAATAAGTCTCTGGGGATTTGATAGCCCAATAAATATCCATTATTGCTTGTTGCCAGGCTATGTGCCTGCAAATGAAAATGAGGATGGAACAGTCCTTAATGGCTGATAGCAAAAAAAATCGAGTCTTGTCTAAATCAAACTTTATTGGCCTGGAAGAATTATTTTTGGCCTCCTGTAATCAAAGCTGAAAATTCACCTGTCAGGCACAGTATGGTAAAACTCATTAGAATTTCACCATGTGCTGTTATGAAATTGCTCCATATGGCAGTGCATGATTGTTTATTTACTAGATTCAAATATAGGCAGCTTTCAGAAATATATAATTTTTTTTTCCAATTTCTTTAAGGCAATAATCTATATGCTCAAGTTACACCCTTCTGCAATGGAAATGTTCCACTTGCACAAAGAATTCTGCATTGTGCAGCAGTAAAGCTATTGATCAGGCAATTGGCAATCCTCAAGTGTGAGCACTCATTAAGGCAAAGGTATATGAATCATTTTTTAATGACATCTCTTTGCTTTCAGCAGCTTAGCATGTGTCCTGGTTTCAATGGATGCACTGTAATTTAGGCAAGCTGTCTCCAGACTTCAGCCATTCCTCTTACCATATGTTTTCTTCAAAAATTACCCCACACTGGGGCCTGCTGGCTGCACTCATGGAGTGAGCTGCACTCTCTCTGCTGTATCAGCACCTTCACATTGCTTGAAAAAGCAAGAGTCTGCTTATTATAAAGAGAAATTCCCAATTAGCAAGTTTAGTTCATGTGTGTTAACTGGGATTAAACACATCCCAGTTCTGGGCAGCTCATTATTAAAACTACAGCCAGCTGTTGGCCAGAAATGGGAGATCTGGTAAACAAACGTGTCCCTATTCCCTTGCAAAAAATACCAGGTTATTTCTCCTTCCCACAGCTTCCCAAATATTAAGTAGGAATAGTGCAGTAAACTTCTCTGCTATCACATCTGCACTTTTCAGAGCAGAGCAAATGTCAGGGAAGGTGATGAGTTGGTTAAAAAAAACCAAGGAAAATCAGAACTAAGTGGCCAGAAGAGCTTGGGGCCCTATGCACAATCTGGGAAAGAGGCTGCTGCCAACTTTCCTTGCTAAGAACACTGGAAGGAAAAAATTGTATTGAAAGAGGAAAGACTTCATCTTATTAGTTCAATATATTCTGATAGCCTCAAGTCAAGAACCTCTGATATGCATCTCTCAGCTTTATTATCCAACTCTGTTATTACAGGTGTTCCAGTTACTGGGGTCTTCCAGAGTCAGCCCAGATCATACAGAAGCAAATGTGCATTTTTCTTAAACATTAAATACTAAGTGTTTTAAATAGTGGACACAAGACCAAAGAGTTAGACAAAGGTGAAAGATCCAAGTTATATTTCCTGTTAAACTCTTCACTGTCTCACCTAAAACATATCCAGTCAAAAATACAGCCCACATTTTCAATTTACTCCAAGACAGTTATGTCAGTGGAAGCTAACTACTGCAGTAGCATTTAAATAACTCTGGATTGCAAAATATCTTCAGGAGTTTCAAACTATGTCAGTTGTAGAATTAGAAAGTATTTTTCCCAGTGCTTTTTTTTAAGCATGTATTTCTGGGATAATGATGGTCACCAGTAGCATTTGCTTTTGTACTATTTTATTTGCAGGAAAACAGGGATACAGCTCTCAGAGGGCACCAGCAGTCTCTTGAGTTCAACTTTTGTTCAAGCATCAACCAGAAAAATGATAAAATCCAGAATCTCTTTCTAACTGCTAATACAACCAAAGCAGAAACCAAAGAGCCTCACTCTACTCTACTCTACTCTACTCTACTCTACTCTACTCTACTCTACTCTACTCTACTCTACTCTACTCTATTCCTCGGTGTAAAAACAACAAGGAGGATGGTAAACTGCAAGGCTGTAAATACAAGAACACAAGCAGCAGACCAAGGAACCAACTAAGGGCTTAAAGAAACCCCCTGAATTATCAACAGCAACAAGCACCACTTCTACTTTGATGTCTATGGTCACTTGTTTGTTCACAAGCCTGTTAGGTCTGAAATATTTTAATGACTTTCATACTTGAGTAAAATCTAACAAAAGAAAAGGAGTGATGCAACTGAAAAAAAAAAAAACCCCAAACAAAGAAGTTTCTGCCCACATAAAATTCTTCATTCAAATAGTGGTTTAAACAAAGTCACAAGAGGACAAATCCAGAAGTTCCAGCCAAAACCAAAGAGAAGCTCCTTCACTATTCAACCACAGAAGAAAATTAGGACTGTATTCCTGGGTCCCGTTCTTAGAACCCAGTTCCTATTCTTTGAGGTTTCTTTTGTCCCTCCACTTGAGCTGAGAGCAGCATTTAGTATGTCAAAGAAACAAGAGGAAACCAGGTGGACCTCTGGATTGGAATCTTATGACACAGATAAACACGGGATATTTTAGACATCATATGAGAAGGGGGAAAATTCAGCTGTCCCCAGGTAACTAATTTTAGTCTGAAAAAAAAAAACCTGTTTGAACCAGTGGACAATTTAAAACACACGTGGGTATGACATGGATGCAGAATCTGTCTTGAGTGATGACAGTTCCAATTCCTAGTGGTAATTGAACAAAAAAAGCACAGGCAACCAACATTTTTTCCCTAACCCAACAAAAACCCAATCCAAGCTGGTGCTAACTGAAACAGAGGATACATCTGAAAGCTACATCCATGTCTAGCATGTATCTCTCTGTGTTATCAAGCAAAACCACTTCACAAAGCCGGAAGATTGAGGGTAATTAAGGACCATGAGGAAATGCCACTCATGAAATCATTGTACTTGCAGGCTTATAAAAGGAGAAAAACAGTTGTATGAAATATGGGCCAAAAATTGAGCACTGGAGGGTTGGAGGAGAGGTAATCCCAGTGTAGGCAGTCAGATACTTTCACACTGTCATTAGGAAATTCTGTTTAGTAGACAAAGAGTTTAGTGGCTCAAGGGATGCTGCTATAAAGGTTTCCAGCATTGTTTGTGCATAATCTACATATAACATTCAACTAGGGAATGAGATATGATGTAGAAAATTACCTTTGCAGTCTTTGAAGCCAATAATTTAGCTCTGCAACCTTAATTTATAAGGGAAAAGGGATGGTAGTTGGAACATGAATTTGGATCACAGTCAGCTTTAGGAATGAAAGTAATTAATGCTTCTGTGAATCTCCCCTGATAGTTATTTTTGGATTCAAAATCTTTAAAGAAAAGTTTTAATTTAGGGGCAGAAGCTCATTATATTCTCAAAAGAATCCTGCTGTACTAAATCATTCTGCTTCCAGTTCATAGCCCTGCATTCCCTCTATACATACAGCTCCTTCACTGATAAATCCACAAATTATTTCCCATCCCAACTTTTGATTTGCTGCCCAAAATGGAAGCTGCTTGCCCCCATATTCTAGATTCTTACTATTACCATGGAGTGGTGGTGACCAAAGTCTTTTCATATTTTTTTTTGTACATTAAACCAATATTTGCTGTCAGCTTCAACACCCCTCATTTCAAATTTTCTTACAACTTTTCCCATGCAACTAATTCAGAAAGAACCTGCCCTTAAGAACACTCCTTTACTTGCCAAACCATTAACTGTTGTCTTCCACCCTGGTACCTCCAAAACACTGTGGAAGTTTTTAAAAATTACAGAGGTTACAACAATGTCTTCTTTCCAGCCATGAATTTCACCTCTCTGCTTTCTCCAGCTTCCCCCTTCTTGGCTCTGTAACTTTATCTGACATTTTTTAACCATGGGTTGCCTGCTGTTTCAGACTGTAAAGCACTCAGCCCATATTGGTGTTATTAAGATACCCTGATAATAAAGGACAATATGATTGTATTCCTGGAGAAGGAATAGAGAAGGATTTCAGTGCTTTTCAAGGCGTGGGTTTATTTTTTTAACCTGTTCTTCAACATCATCTCTGCCTAAGTTTCACATGATACCAGCCAGATAGAAATTAATCCTACACTTAATCCTACTCCATATTCCTGAATCCTTCAGCTCTGGTAGTTCTGCAGGATTCTTCATTTTCACTTGGAAGTAACAGGAAAAGTTCCTGGTTGGCTACAAGAAGCACTAAACTAGTTCCTCCATCCAACAACTAACTGGAGCAGTGAGTTTATTAAAGGTTTCATCTATTTATTCCACCTTACACCAAAATCACCTTTCATCTTTAGTTATTTACATTCTCCAAAGCAAGCACTTCTGACAGACAGTTGCAAACAAAACCCAAAGGTTTTGGAGCTGAAAAGCAAGCAGATGTGCTCTGCCACTTCTATTGGCACCAGGCTGTATTTTCAGATTCTCAGCCCAAGCTTCAAGTGCAGTTCAAGGTTCACCCAGGAATAACTTCATTCTGAAAGCTTCCAAAAGGCCAGCACAAACACACAAACACTGGGGCTTTAGTAATGGTTTTTAGGCCACAGGGACTGTTTATGTGAGCAAAGATAAGGACTGAGCAATCCTTCACAGGTTTGTGCACTGGTAATACACGAGTGGAATAACAAATGATCCTAATTTCTTTGCTGTTTTAATACAAGTAACGAAAGGAAAATCATATACTGAGTCTTTCTTCATCTGCCATAGCATATTGGAAATAGTAGCCAATGTTTGCTAAGAAGCATGGCCACCCCATTCCCATTGGTTTCCCCTGATGAATGTATGACTTCAAAAATCTCTTATCTTTTAGATATGGGTTTCCATAAATGGCTCTCTTGGAGAAGAGCCACTAAACATTTCATTCTGGCCTTTTTTTTTTCTTTTTTTTTTAATGTAAGATTTTCCTTCTCTGTTTTAATAGGCTGTAAAATAGCTTTTACACACCATGAAATAAAATGTCTCCACTGGGGATCCATAATTTATTATAACAAAAGCATTTCAAGCACTTGTTGGAACTATGAGGAAAGTTAGAAGGTGGTATATTAATGAGTGTAACATTTGAAAGGACTATAGAATTATCACTATATGTTACTGAGCTATAGTTAACCCATGAATTAAAAACATATAAAAGTGCTAATAGTTGAATTTCTAAAGAAATGATTGACACCTGTGGTGAAATTATCACTTTGCTGGAATTAACCTCTGATCTGCTGGGAAACATAAAAAAAAATAAATCAAAAACTTGGAAGCATATGAATCTCATAGCTGATCCTAGATGACTTCCTGAGGTTACTTCCCACCCAAATTATCCTTTTATTTTAATAACTTCTACTCATTTTTGCCAGGTACCTGTAATATCTATACTAAGCATGTAGCAAGAGCAGATCACTTCCTTCTTGCTTGGATAACATTACAAATCTCCAGTTAATTAAAAATTGCCAAATCTTGCCAGATATAAACAGCCTTCTAGAACTGACATGTGCACCCTTCTCTAGGTTTGAGGAGATGCACTTGGTCTGATTTACAGAAGCATTAAGAAGCTCTGAAGGAAAAGAAATTTCATCTGGAACTATAAATTCCTAATGCTTCTGTAAATCAGACCACGTAGGAAGATACTCAAGCCAAACATATTCACAGTGACCAGAAGTTGACAGACATGAAAAGTGCCAATTTGTAAATTTGAGGAAGTCCCTTGCAGGAGAGAGCAAAATCACAGACAGAGTTTTTTAATAAGTTAAGATTCTGCTGGGAATAGAACCATCACATAGAGAGCACTACCACCAGCCCTTAAGTATCCTACAGGGAACAGGATTCATTTTGACATAAATCTCAGAATAAAAAAGAATAATTGAGGCTAGCTACAAGAGAAGCTAGAATTTTTCCTAAAAAGTCTAAAGCAAATCTATGGCTACCATTGGGAAAGCAGAATGCCCATTAATTAGTGTTGCCAAAGAGCTGTCAACAGGAGTGGAAAGAAAATTCATTTTCTTGAGTTAAAATACAGAGCTCAAGATTCAAAGGACTTTTTCTGTAGTAGTGGAAAACTGGGATTAGCATCAGTGACTTAATCTAAGCCTGTTTTTTTTTAGTCAGGTATTCCTGGCATCCTCAGACTACAGCAAGGTCTTTCACATCTTTTACTCTTGGTGCTACTACAGGAGAGTTCCCATGGTTTCCATGAGGAGAGCTTGTGCCATGTCATTGAAATGAGGATGGGTATCTTAGCTGGTTCTTTCAGCTTATTGAGCTCACAAACTCTTGAGAGTGGAAGTTTGTGCTTTCAGATCTAATTTTAAATAAAAAAGCCAACCACTGATGACCCTGATAATATGGAGAGAATGTGGAAAACCTGACTGTACTTAACAACTTGAGTCTATACCTCAAGAAGATGTTCGTGTTGGGTACTGGGGATTCCCTCCACTGCTGGCAGAAGAAAATGAGGACAGGAAATGACAGCTGAAATCTTTACACAGTCAGCTGGGACTGAAATCTTTTTTGGCATTACATCAGGGTAGCATAAAGAGGGTGAGGAAAAATCATCCCTTCTACTACACACAGGCCACTGCCTATGTAATACCTGCAGTCTTCAGGGCGCCTAAGGAACTGCCCACTGCCAAGCACAACAAACTGACAGCACCATGAAATAACAGCAAGGATCCTTCATCCTTGCCAGGATGAAGTAATGAGTAATTTCATAGCAAAATCTTAATTTCAATATTCTAAATTTAATTAAATAGCAATGTGTTGTAATCTAACTCTGATAGTGTTGACATGACAATTTTACAGTGTTGACATGATAATTTTAAAAACTTGCTTGACAGTTCATGTTAAACCACCCTCTATTACCTTACATTGATAATTGGCACATACAAAGAAAATGAAATGTCTGACAAATTCATTAAACATGCCCAATACATGAGGAAAAACAACACAATGGTTCTCTAAATCGCTTTGTAAGCAGCTAAAGGGCTGTTTCCATTTCAAAGTCATAAAAATATTTATAAATAAGTCATGACTTCCTATCATATTTTTAATGAAATGGAAGGTAGCAGCTTACTGTGAGACAGTTCAAGTCTTTCTTCCATCAGCTGACACTGGCAGCAATTTCAATTAAGTCAATAATGTTACAATATTTGCCTTTAGACTGTCTCTCTTCTCTTTTTACCTCACTCCAGGAAACAGAAAATGGAGAAAAAATCTTGTTTCTGCAGATAGTCCCTTGATAATCTATTACAACTGAGTCTTGTCAGAAAGCCTGATTTAGAAATGTTCAAGGGATCTATTTTCACTGTCCTGGTCCTTTCTTCCCCCCAGTCTAAGAACCCAGATCAGACAGACTCATCCCACGAACTGCAGAACCCTTTACTCTAATGTACTTTGGCATTTAAATTCCCAGTGGCTGCTCTATCTATGCAGTTTAAGCTGCTTGAAAAAGCAAGAACATCATTTAATTACAGTAAGTTGCTAAATATCTGAGCAAAGCAATTTCTTGAGGATATGCCAAGTAGCTTGGCCTATCCCTCAAGTCAGGCCAGGCTCTGGAAAATGTAAGAAGAAACTAATAAGGAGTAATACCTCTTTTGTCAGATTTACTCTTGCTTGGTTTTCCACTAAAAAGGAGGCTGAAGAATACTTACAGAATTATTGTTGTTGCTAACTACAGAGTCATAAAGATTCATTTCTCCAAAGCCAGCTAACATGGGGAGAAAGTAAGGAGATGGCTCAGCATCAGAACTGCAAATTTCATATAAACATGGGTTGATGACAGAGATATCTGTGACCAGATTATCCCCTGATATTAACTGCTCTTCCTTGAGAACAAACACCACTTTTCTACACTGTCACAAACCGTGGCTTATTTGATGCACCACATATTAGGGAAGCTCTCTGCCATGGTAATTCTGGACACAAAAGTGGACAAGGTTTAAGACAACATTGTCACCTGTCTGATGTTCTTGGTTGCATTGCACTTATTTATTGTAATAAGAAACAGGAGTTTAATTTCATATATCCAAAGTAGCAAAAAAACCATTTATCTTTCTGTATAAATGAAACGACAGAACCTGATCTCTGTTCAACTCTTATGTGACTGAATTTTCCAGTTTCTCTTATTATCAGATGATAAAAAGAATTAAATAAATTATCTTACCTACAAAGGGACATTTTATGAGGCTCACTTGCTTCTTTTGATTGAAGTTGGATACTTGATGTAGCAAACAATTCCACAGTGGATCAGAGATGATGATCTGCTGTCATTTCCACTGTCCAAATCTCAGAAGCTTCATATTGTGGACTGAATTGTTAGATCTTCAGAGTAATTGACTTGAAAATGGCATTCCCTCCACTGAAAGCACAAAAGAAAAAAAAAAATTACATTTCCTAATATTGTTAATTATTTTCCAAAATTGTTTAATTGATGTAATGAAAAGGAGAAGGATGTTAAACTATTTCAAAGACACATCACAAGGTGAAAGTTGGACTGAAACTTTTTGAGCTTATTTGAATAGAATTTTGAAAATACAGGTGAAGTGAAAACTCTTGTTTTATACATACAACAAAACCATTTCTGTCATGATTTACAATTGTCTTTCCCTCAAATCATCAAAATCCCTCAAAACCATCAGATCTTCTCATTGATAACAGGGATGTGAAATACAGAAAACACCTTTCAGAACATTGGCCAAACATCCACAGATTGCCAAAAAGTCTTCACTAGGTTTATGAGACAATAATCACAAGTTTTCACTATTGTCTTCAAAGCAGGATGTCTTCAGGGGTCTGAAAGTCCTGAGGCTCCCACCGATGACAAGAAGCATTCCCATGCATCCCTCTCAGAGCATCCCTTTCTTCCCAGCTCTAGAAGAGTTTTCTATGAAGAAGGCAGCACAAGTGGCAGCTCCACTGAAGGCCAGTTAGAGCAGTATGAATTTCCATTTTAAGGTGTTCTAGGACCTTGTAAAACCACAGAATATATTATTTCCATATTTCAGCTTTGACCTTACTGTGTAGCTTTGTGCTATGAATAATCCCATTTCATTATTGCAAGGTTGCATTTCTGAAGGCTGGTTATAAATTATATCTATAAAGAATTTCTCAAGTGACTGTTTGCAGGTTGCTTGTTATTCTTTAGGAAGTCCTGGCCTTAGACCACCTCAATACAGGTCTCTCAACTTTGCTACTAAATCACAAATCCAAACATCCAAACTACTGGCTACTTGAGTTTGCATCCATCTAATGAATTATCTATTTAAATTTCTTATTTGTTTAATGACAACAGAAATTACTCTGATCAAATGGGTTATTAAGCTGTTGTTCTGGACATCACATTTTACTCCAACCTTTCTTTTCTCAGAGTGCCTTCTCTGACCGTCAAACTCAAAGAAACAATGAAGGTACATCAGAACCTGGGATCTAAATCTTTGTCATCCCATAAAAAACCCCAACTCCTTTGTGACTTGTCCAGATCCCATGGAAATCAATGTAAAGACTCCCATTGATCTGACAGAGTCTGTGTGCCAGGCCTTCAGCCTCTGCAAAGCAAAATGGAAGAGGATGCCTGATTAGAGACTTAATTAATACCCGTATGATGCTTTCTAAAAAAGAGGAGAAATTACTGCTTATGGATTCCACAATTTTTCTCACCAGCCTATTCATTCTCTGCTTATTAAAAATGTCTTGACTGTACTATATATTTAGCCTTATAGAAATCAAGAAGATTTCCAGCAAAAGAGCTTATTAATTCAAGAAGGAAAAGAAGAAGATTTACCTCCTTACTCCACCTCCTAGGTGCTAACAGCTTACTGCAACCACCAAAACCCACTGATATTCTTATATTCTTATTTACAAAAGACTGCTTTTTTTTATTTTATTTTTTCTTCCTGACCCTGGTAATAATATGCTGCATCTTTTTTTCCTTGTTGTAGCCTGAAACAAAATAGCTAATCCTCAAGTGGAAAAATAATTAGTAACATGGGAGGTCAAATGCATTTGGAGATACTGAGGAGAAGGGAGTTAGAACTGTCAGGTTTACTCACTCACCCAGAGGAACTACAAAGCAGCAAAGAAATAAAATCTTAGAGCTTTCATCAACCTATTCCCTGTGGCTGACCTTTTCCTCCCAAATATCTCTTTTCCCAGGGGCTCCCATTAGAAACACAAATAGTTTGCCTCTCTGCTTAGTGACAAATGTCATGTTTCTTTCTTCCTTTCTTTTTTTTTTTTTTTTTTAAATACTAATAAATTATTTTTTTAAATAGAACACTAGAAAGACGATGCAACCTGTTGAGTCAAACAGACTTCACAGGAGCACTTGCACTGCATGGATTTTAAATTCAGCTCCTATATGTTGGTCTGAAGAGAGTTGCCATTTTTTGGACACCCCACTCAGACAGTTACAAGGCCTGACAACAATCCCAGGAACAGATCTTTGTATATCCATGTAGGAAAGCTATGGATTAGCACAGAGCACCCTGATAGTCTTCCTCATACTCTACTGGGACCAAATAATAGAAAAATTATGGATATAAATGTATTCCTTGCATTGCAGTTACAAAGGATAAGGGAAATGAGCATCCAGTGCCTCAGCAAGCCATTGAGTCTTTCAGTACTCATTTCTTGTACCCTTTGCTCATGATTTTTTTTGTATCCTGTCCAAAAGCAAGGATCTGGAGTCCAGCCACCTTGAGGTCATGTACAGCAACACACAAACAGGAGGAACTAGAGCTCTATGCCCTACCTGAGCCTTAAGAAGAAATTTCTTGTTAGGAAGAAATTCTTCACAGTGAGGGTGATGATGCCCAGAGAAGCAGTGGCTGCTGTCTCACTGGAAGTGTTCAAAGCCAGGTTGGATGGGGCTTGGAGCACCCTGGTCTAGTGGGAGGTGTCCCTGCCCATGTAGGGAGGTTGGAACTAAACAATTTTTAAGGTTCCTTCCAAGCCAAATCCTTCTGTGATTCTATGAAAAGAGTGGGGTGATTTAACTTGCCAAAATTTCACCTACTTCAGTCGAAGAAATGAAAAGTACATGAAAAATCATGTTAGCCACAGCCTTCCACTGAGAGAAGCTGTCCTGCAGTTTGCATAGAAAAGCAGTAAGTGGAGAAACAGCTACGTGGATGTGGAAAGGCTTCATCTTCCCTGGCTAACTTCTGAAGAGTACAGAAATCTAAAGCAACAGGCTCCAGCAAAGAGAACTCTACAGGAAGGATGGAAAGGAAACTTAGTGAGTGATTACAGATAACTTCCTACCACGACAATGTTGGTAAAGTAATTACAGCAAGATTCAGGTCTTGGCAGATAGCAGAACACTTTTAATGGGAAAGTCATGAGGGGACTTCTAGACACCATGATAAGCATCAATTCTTTTTTTTTCACTAGAAGTGGCAAGTGTAAATGACATTCCCTAATTACTTATTGTTATACTTAAGAAGATTAGAGGGAGCAGAGAGCATGGAAATCATCAAGGCAAACCAGTAAATTATTGGAGTGCAAACTCCACGCTGGGCATGGAGGAGAAACAAGGGAAACACATTTAAGAACAAACTTAGTCAGAAGCTATTAAAGCAGCCAATCACAGTTAAATTGTGTAGAGGAGGAAATATGCCCTAGAGGGAGTGCAAACCAGAAAAGATTGACTTCTTCAGATTCACAGCTGTGCTAGAGCAATCAAAGACTCCAACGCAAGCTTTCCCCCCAGAGACAAGTCAACCTCAGGCCATAAGACCTCAACCTCTGATATGCACAAGGAAAATTTAATGAGAGATTTGCTACAGGAACTGCTGTCTTGAAGTGACAAATTGCAAGCTTCACTGACCTCTCGTGAAGGGAAAATTTCAAACTTTCATCAGCAAATTCGAGCAACAGAAAGAGGCATGTGGGGGGAAAGGAAAACTGACTCTAAGCAGAAACATTCCCAGTCACTGCTAAAAGAGGTTTAATTTCCCATTCTTGCTAGCCGAAAGTGAAATGGCTACTGTGGGACACAAACTGTAACACAAAAGCCTCAAAATACAACTGTGGTGAAATCCTTGGCTGCATTATTGATTTATTCATCTCAAGGAGAAGAGATGCTCTGCTGACTCAATCATTGCTAAACTCAGCCAGAACCAGGAGGCACCAAGTATTCACAGTGACAAGAAACTCAATTCAATAAACTTTTCCAAGCTCTGGAGCTTCCAAAAAGCCTTACTTTGGATTTTGACCACAAAACAAAGCACTGAACAGAAAGCTTATCTTCAACAGCTTCTATCTTTGTAATTGCCAGAATGTTAATTGTAGGAGATTGCATTGCTGCAAACAAGTCAGTTAATATTTCCAAGTGCCTAAGATTTTACCCCAGATTTCTGACACCATATCTCATGCAGTTAATAGGTTTCATGCTGATTATTAAACTGAACAATACAGAATATCATGCTGTTGGCAAGAAACCATTATCATTAGTAAGATTATATATTTGCCTCTTAAAAGGAAGAAACAGTTCTGGGCAATTGATCTATGCCTTCAGAAGACTAATAATGTGCACAGTGAAGTGATTTCTCCCATTAGCTATGTCCTAGCTCCTATTCTTGGAGTAAAACAAACTATTTGCCAACTAAAAATCTGTACAGGTGGAGAAAATACTAACTTCTAAAAGTTCTTTTGTTAGATGAGAACATGATACCTGAAACACTATCCCTTACAGCCATCATCTTTGATATCTGTAAAACAAGAAAGCAAGAAGCAGTCAAAACCAATGATTTGGGGTGTTCTGCTTGAGGCAGAGTTTTCCTAAACAAGTTGAATACGTGTGCCAAGAATCAAGCCTCTCTGGAACAACAGCTTGGGTACCTGAAGGCAGAGACACCTGAAGTCACTGGTGTAGGCATCATTCCCAACACTAACACAATCTCCCTCCCAAAAAAGCCTACGCTGGCAAACTGAGAATAAATCACTCCTCACAGAAAGTCCTAACTGACAGGACTTGGCTCTAGTGCCTGGAATTCTTCACTGTAATGTTGTATCATGTCACTTTTTGTTGCCCTTTCTGCATGCCAATGTGTACAAGATCAGTGCTGCTGCTGAAGATGAGATGGACTCCAGCCCAAGCTTGCATTCTTAAGAAATATAATAAAAAAAGCATTGGTATTATGAAATCTAATTAAGAGCAAGAATTTTTTTTTTTGCAGGAAAAGGAGAAGCAACACAACTCAGGAAATCATGTGCCAAGGGAAAGAAAACACCTAGAAAAAGAAGTCTTGAAGAGGAATGAAAAGTATTGTTGTAACAACAAACAAAACTTCAAGAAAGGAAAAGCAGCAGAATGATTTAAAAGATCTCACCCCAAAATCCAGAAGCAGAAACTTAGAGGAATAGCAGAATATTCAAGGGTTCTCATGCTGCTCCCAAACTGAGACAGCAGGGTTAACAATCAATACTCTTTAAACACATTAAAGCTTCATTTTCTAGATTAAACAAAGCCAGTGGTGGCTTCTATGCTTGTAAGTGGAATTCTGACAGCAGAGCAGATACATCTTCATCAGCACTTTGTGTCTGCCTGCCCCCTCACTTCAGTTCTTACTGTCATTTTGCAATATATTAATGATCCAAACCATCAAGTGATTCCAGTGAGGCTTCAAGAGGTTCTCTGAAGTAGGAGGCACTCCTTATAATGATAGATTGGAGGAATATTGGCCTTTTTCCTGGAAGCCAAACATCAGAAAATTGGCTTAAAAATGGCAGAAAAGGAGGGACTTTATTAGCAAGTGTTTTATTAGCAAGTGTCTCATTTTATATTCACTTTTGCAAGCCTACCTGTGTAGTAAAGGGAGGTGATGCTCCTGTAGGCATAAAGCATCAGCTATTGAGGAAAGTGTAAGAAAAGATTATCAAGCAAGAGATGTACAGATATAGTGATCTTAAAAGTCAACTATTAGAGTTTTTCCTCATGGCAGAAAAACAAATGCCAAAGCTGGGCCATGGTATCTTGGAGCCAAACATGTGGAGCTAGAAAAAACACACTTTAATACACTTGACTCACAGGGCTGCCTGTGTATCCCTGGCATATCCCTTGAACACAAGAAACTGCAAAAAGTGTTAAGGTTGCAATGGTATCTGCCTCAAATCCAGGGGTGAGCTGACAGAAAGGTTGTCATTCACCTCTCTGATGAGGTTCCTAAAGTTCAGATGGATTAGTAACTTGCCTGGGTTTGGCACACCTTGGCTGGTCTGAAACTTGTAATGTTAATTTTAAATAGCTTAATAAGCAGGTTAATCAAAAGAAAAAGTGTTTTTCTCCCCACTTCATCCACTCTTCCTCCATTTTGTTTCTTTGGACTGGCTGCAGAACTGACTGAACCTTATTCTTTTCACCTGCCCTGAAAAGCACTCTAATTAGCTGTCTGCTGCTCTTATTAGTAAATCCAGCACAGTGGCCATTATTATATTTCCAGGTGTTCTACAGATTTTCTGACACTAAATTAGACTGATGAAAACCACCAATGCACAAACAATCTGCAAAGTTTAATGCTTCCATTTGTTAGGCTACCTGACCAAGAAAAACACCATTAATATGGATAAGTCCTTCAATTTCCCCCACTAATATCTGGTCTTAATTCACAGGTGCCTTTTTAATCTCTCCTGAATTCTGGAACCTAATGAATACATGTAATAAGAATAGCAATTCAGGATTTAATCCTGATTTTAGTCTGTTTTAAATGAGACCTAAGTCATTAAGAGATTACAGGATAGTGAATGATAGTTAATCAATGTGTTTAATTTGCCCCCATTATTTACTTGATACACTTTCTCAAACAGTGGCTGTAAATCCTTTTTTCCCCTAAGCTTGGCCATCAGAAGCAATGCTGCAACATTGAGAAAATATATGAGATTTGACATTTCAGACTGCCCAGGACCTATTTGGTACCCCACCAGTTTCATCTTTAACTTTTAATTTCAATAAATACAGCCCGAACTCCTTAAAAATCTGTCTGGTAGGGTTGGGAATAGAATCAAGAATGTGGTACAGAAACATCTCAGCCAAAGTCAGACAAATTCTTTGGAAAACTGTAACCAGTAATCATGCTTATGCTGCTTTCCCCCAGATTTTTGGGTGTTGCTTTCCAGTAGTGGGTATTTTAGTTTTGGATAGTTTCGAACTGCTATTCACATTTATGTCAGTTTTTCAAAATGGAAAAACTTGTGTTTTCTTAGCAATCTAATTTCATGCTGTTATTATTACAATATCTGCATTCATATTTATTATGTCTGCAGAGCTAGGAAATCACTGCTTGCTCACCCTTCCTTTTAAGACATTTTACTAGTTAATAACTAGAGCTTAGCCTTGTTCCAGAGGTCTGTGCCTCAATAGTTACAATCCTTTCTGACTCAAAGAGTAGCTGCAATGAAAACAATGCCCTCTCATTCCTCCCAGCACTTAAAAAGGTTTATAGATCTCCAGCCTCCTACAACTCAGCAGAAAACTGCTTGCACTTGACAGTCTTCAGAAATCAGCATTGTTTCCATCCTCACTAAAACTGTCAGCCCCACAAGGTCAGGAAATGAGGAGAGCTGATGTCACCTGAATCATTCCTACCTCTGCTTAGACCTCTCACCATGCTCCTGTCTTGCAGAGAAAGTTGCTTTACCCAAGAGTAAAAGTCTTGGAAGTTTTCTAAAACTGTCATAAAATAGTTTCAGGAAATTGGAGAACTACAAAGAACTCCAACTCTTCAAAATCATAAACTCATGAATACTTTCTTCCCACAGTTGTCAAACTGTGATGGTGTTTTGCAGGGGGCTCATGAATACCAGCATCTCTGCAGTAGCCTCTAGCAGGTATTTTTATTTTTTAGATACAATTCTACAAGGATGGCAATAATGAATCCTTTCAGACTTTCTAGACTCCATCTACTAGTCATGCCAATTAAAATTCACCATGGAAGTCTGCAAAAGAGCTCAGAAGAAACAGTTTGCTCTCTGCATACCGTGGTATGTGCTCTTAAAAATATGTCCATAAGATAAGGGCAAAATTAATTCCTCCACATGCCTTTGAGACAGGAACATTGTTTCTCTTCTATTTTAAAAATCATCAAAGCTGTGCATAACAGAACACAAGCAAAAGGCTTTTAGTGAACTGAGGTACTTTCTCTAAAGCCTGTAGTTCCTTGAGATGACCTCGTGGGCATAAACAACACTTCCAAGGTAATGAGGCAATTGTAATTAAAGTTACTTGGACACTGAGTACCCCTGCACACCAGAAGCTGCATGAAATTCGGTGATAAGTCATATCCATCAGACACATGTGTAGGAAGTGTGTGGATATTGCACTTGTCCTGATCCTGCCAGTGGCATCATTATTCACCTGAAATCCTAACCTTATTCTCCCTCAGGCTGCACATCCCCAGGTCACGTTGCTAACGTGGGGATTTTGTTTTCCATTTCACAAGCAGACACGGGGTGGCTGTTGGGCTCATTTTCTGGCTATGTGTGCACCTTCCAGGTAATATGGGAAGAGTAAATATAAAAAGAAAGCCACAGGCTGGTCCAGCTGGTGTAAATCAGTGTGGCTCCACTAACCTTGGCACCACCTAAATGGGCTCTTGCAGACAGAGGCAAACTCCTCGTGCCTGAGCTGCAAGTCACCTGGCTGCCAGCCAGCCCTAAATAGGGAGCTCTTTGCCTGGATGAATGTGGTGCCAAACCTGGGCTTATCCAGATGAGCTTTTTCTCAGCAAGACCTATGGAGTTGGATTTAGCATCATGCTAAGCATCCTCCCACACACAACTTGTACCAAACATCTGGTCTGCTCTGGCATCCCTGCAATCTACAGAACTTTCCTATTAACTTTTCTTTTGCCAAATCCAATCCATTTTGCATCAAATCGTTTCTTCCTTCCAGTCAAAGGGAATGCCTGAACTGATTTCAACTGATTTCTTTGGTCAGCCACACTGCTTCCCTCCCTGCTCTAAGCAGGCTGCTTTACAATACAGCTTCACCCTTTTGCTAATGATAACGTTAAAAAAAATCAATGGCTCAATTAACAATCAGGAATGGAGCTTCCAGGCAACAAGCACCATAATCAATAACTTATGTTCAGTGAAATTAAAGGCACTTGTTAAGTCAAGTGTTAAAAGCTGCACACATTTAATATGGGAATATCAGTCAAGAAGAGTTTGGCAGTTTAACTTGAGAAAATCAGTAAGTACAAAGTTCCCATACTGTGTTCCACACCAATGAGTAACTAATGAAGCTGAAATATTCA
The DNA here is from genome assembly GCF_003957555.1 of Calypte anna. Lineage (NCBI taxonomy): Eukaryota > Metazoa > Chordata > Aves > Apodiformes > Trochilidae > Calypte > Calypte anna. The sequence continues at coordinate 12,798,441 of NC_044260.1, forward strand.
CACAGATTCATTTCTGTAATAAATTCTCAAATCCCCCAATCCACAGCACTAGTGCTGAGTTGACAGAAACTTTCATTTCTGTTGTGAGTTACACTTCTATGATAAAATTTTCCACCAGTATAAAGGAATGTGCTAAGGTTTCTTCTGAGAAATTTCTCCAAAAAAACCATCCTCAAGTTAAACAAAACACATTCATCTTACAGGCCAGGTGAAAGCAAGCATTCATACAGCATAGGATAAGTGAGATGAAAAGGTTGAAATCCTTTGGAGGAGTTATGACCATGCTTTATCAAAATAAAGAAATCTGCACAGATGCTGACTTCTAATAATATATTAATATATAGATCTTATCATGCTACTATATTTCAACCACGTGTTTTAAGGTGGTGATTAAAAGGAAGGGTTTTTTTTGAAGGCATAAAGGACAGTGGGAAGCTCATCTCTCAGTGGAAGCCTGGGTAAATCAGGTGTCTCATTCTCATTTATGCAATCTAAAATCTCCCACTTAACTTTCCTACATCTGCTCTCAGTAGAGCTTTTCTTTGAGAAGAGAACATTTAGAGCAATGTCAAAACTGACTCCTACATCAAGCTTGTGACAGAATTCATCTCATGGTCAATAGCCTTGTTTTTAGAGCTCCACTGATAACAGAGATGATTTAGCAGCATCCTCCTACACCAGAAACAGCCCAGCTGAAGGCAGCTCTTCCAGTTTTACAGAACTGCTTTTACTTGAGGTAGGGAATAGTCACAGGATAAATTCTAGTTGTTCAAAACTTTAAAAAATAAATATAATAAATAAAAAGAAAACTTTGCCTCCTTTTGCATATCAAGGGCTCTCTCTTAGGCAGTCTGGTATATATATAGGGTACCCTTTCCAAAAGCACAGAAGTCTTGTGATGCCTGAATCCCTTAAGCAGTAAGAGAGAATCTATATGTGTGTGTGGGATGGCTGATGGCATGGCAGGATGATTTTCTTCATTTAATGAGCTGCCCCTTTCTTCAGTGTATTGTGATCATATTCTGAGCATTGCTGACTGCACTTTGATGGGTACCTAATCAAGGAAAATCAATCATCTGAAATTGCACAGACAGTATTTCATCTCCATCAAGAAGCATCTTCCTACAGAGCTTGATTAATCTCTTCACTATTGTTTAACTCGAAAGTTCTATTGTAAAACAGATCAGATTTTGGTTTAAAATTATAATTACAGTTGTGCAGTGTTCACTTTAAGGAAGCAACTAAGGCTCCATTAAGTATTTGGTTTTCCAGGGCAATTTTCCCATGCAGAATTAACTAATGCACCTTGGCTACACACGGGAGGATTAGCAGCTGATAAATCTGAGTGTGAATAACCCTGTTTGCTGATAGAAAGCAGGTAGTAAAAGACCTGGAAAATAGCATAGCTAGGGCAGTACTAAAGACTGGGAGAGCAGCAAAACCCCTGCCAACAGCAGGGAACAAAATCTCAGCTCATGGTTTTTGTAATCCAGTATAAATCCATGCTGCTGCCCAGTGGCCTCATCACAGCTTCCCTTCCTTTTAATTGTACCCAAGGTGTACTGGATGTCACAGGAAAATATCCAGACAAAGGAATCCTCTCCAAAAATCATGATCCCTGCACTGACCTATCTGAGAGAGGTATTTTCTGTTCTTCTGCTCCAAATTAACTCAAAGAAATGCTGCCTGCTGGGAAGATTTGCTGGGGTGTGGGCTATCATCCACAGGACCACTTCTGACTGCAGCATCTCCAGGAGAGATCATTTCACACTCAGATAATTTCAAGCTCCTCCTAATTCTACTTTTAAAAGAATTCTGACAATTATTACTCCTTAACTTACAAGGTTTCAGAAAACCATGGTTCCCTTCTCTTCCTACCCACTACCCATATAGCTCTAGGGAGAAGAAATGTTATTCAGATGTTTAATGTATGCATATTCTTTTTTCTCCCAGGATAACTGAGGGAAAGCCAGCAGACAAAAGCTGAGCAGTATCAAAACCTGTGCTCTTTGCTACTGCCTGCCTTTCAAAGAGTGAACAGGAGCTGTAACTTCAGTTTTCAAAATTACAGCTGCTTTTTGGGCTTGTCAACACAAGATGGCATATACTTTACACACATCTGACAAGCATGATGGATACTAGAAAGGAAGATTTTTGGTATTACTATTAGTTTCATGCTGCCTTCTTACAAAACAGTCTGCCTGGGACTGTATTATTTGTGCTCTGTTAGAAACAACTGGATTAACAAAATGCATTTGAAACCCAGGGAAGGCCCAAACTCCAACAGATCCCTTTTGGCAGGGTCTAATCTTATCCCTTAGCAGGACAGTCCCAGGGTGTCAGCAGAACAACCTCCTTCAGGTACCTTTAGAATGAATAAACACTTTTCCTGGCAACCCCCTAATGTCAGAGAAACAAATCAGGATGTCAGGGCAGGAAATTGGGACCCAAGTGTAGGAGCCATAAATCTGTCCCATCCTGATTGAATGAGTTGTGCCCTGAAGGACTGCAGAGTGCTCAATGGCTTTCCCTTGTCACCCAGCAGATGCAACCTGAGGAGCCAGGGGGGGGACAGAGTTATGGAGAGAGGGTAGAGGTGAGCCCTGTAAAGAGCCCAGTGGAGAAAGAAGATGAAATTCTGAATCTGGACTAGACTAGCTGAGGAGATAAATCAAGTTACTAGACAGGCTGGTATATCATTCAACTTGATATACTTCAGGTGGTTTGGTTTTTTTCTTTTTGGTTTTTTTTGTTTGGTGTTTTTGAACACAAGGATGCAAACGTATAACAGAAAGACAAAGAAGGAAAGGAGAATGAATTCACTGACAGAGTTAAGCAGAAGTGGCTGAATAGTGAGGTCTCTAGGAAGATGATGTGGCAATGAAGCTGTGAGTTAAAACAACAGCTACATTTTTTACTACAGAAGGGGTATTGTTTATTTTAAGTAACTTTTTTTGGTAAACTGACAGTTCACAGAATGACAAAACTGCTTAATACTAAAAGCTTCTAGAACATCTCCTGAAATATTTAGTGAGGAGTACATGTAGAATGCAGATATCTGTTCTGGCGTGGGTAGTCAGAGCTAATAATTTATTTATTTAGAGAGAAGAGTGGGAAAGCAATTTGGATCTGTGGGAGAAAATGAGTCCTAAGCTTGAAAACCCTTGAATCACTTTCACAAACTAAAGCTTAAGCATCTATGTCACATAAAGCAAAGACAGACTTGTGCAGCCCTGACATTCCTAAAGCTGTTGCCAGTTGCCTGCTTGAATGCTCCCAGTGTCTTCCATGGCAAAATCAGGCATTTTATTTTAAACTTTCTCTTATGTGGCTCAACCTAATCCAGTTTGACAATCTGTTATGGTGGCATAGCTAATAGGGATTGTAGCAAACAGCAGGGGTTGTATCATCTTAAACAAGTGCATCTGTTCCCAAACTGAGGGATGGTATTTGCATGTGATGTTATTAGGTTGAAAAGCTGGTCTTACATTCTCTGTGTGGACTCCAGGTTTTGTGGTTGATACTTTATGCAGGATGCTGGGCTAGTTGGATTCTTCTTCCCCCAAAACATGGAAGAAGAATCCAGGAGGTGTTGTTCTTCTTACAAGTTTAAGGATGTCACCCCTTTCTCTGAAATCCTGTATAAGATTCCCTGTGCCCACTGGAATGTGTACACAGTCTTCACAGGTTTGCACAGCAGGGTAAAAATATATGCACTGTTAATTCAGAATACAGCTGAGACAGAAAGATCCTTGAACAACTTCTCTCCCTGTAGAGTACAGGTTGGTTTGTTCTGGTCACAGGAAGCACCAAGGGCTCAGTGTGCTCCAGGTGAGCACTGGAGAGAAGCACCCACATGGCCCTGTTGGGGTTGGTTAAGATGTTCCTAAAGAGAAATACCTCTGGAAGCACAAAGGGTCAACTTGTTTTCATTGCAGGTAGCAGGAATTTTGCCACTGACTTAACTGAGAAAAAAGATGTGGATTTGAGTAAAAAGGATATAATTTTGTTAGGTATTCAAACTGCTGTGCAATAATTTGCATATATTTAATGGAGAGTGAAACTGGCTGGGAAAATAACTCTGAAAGATTAGAAAAGTTAAATCAGATTTATTGATTCTCCAAAATGAGACAATTCATGGGAGCAGCTGAATCCTCACCAGTCCCACTGAATTTCACACCAGTTTTTTTCCTACCGGCTCATTCTCTTACTGCACAGCTCCTGTCCTAAGCCTGGCTGCTCTGGAGAATGAATCAGAACTGGGCACCCTTAGGGCTCTAAAGAGATGAATTGCTTCATTTCCAGAGAGCCAGGTGCTCCTGAAGTCACTTGTCTCAAAGATAGTGCTGATCCCATAGTCAGGCAGCTAGCCAAAAACTAGAAAGGGCATCTGACAGCTCTGGAACAAAGCTATGTCTTAAAGATCTGAAGCTGGAGCTCCTCAGGATTTCCAGCCTCACAGATTGTTTGCCAGAGGAAGAAATTCCTTGGGCTTCCTGAGTTCTGCTGCAGAACAGAAAAAGCTCAGGAACTTGGGAGCTTCTTCTCTGAGAAGTGATCAAAATGTCGTTTGCATGACAGTTTAATGCCAAGTTCAAGATGGTTCTACTTGGAGTTGAATAAATACAATACTCCACAATCACATGACACTTTGCAAACATTCTCTAATTACAATATTCTTGCTTGTCTCTGCTAATCAACACCAGTTCTTCCTTCTCCACTGAACATTGCTGAGTTCCAGCTGATGCCACCAGCCACAGATCTGCTGCTCCTGCCTGTTTTAGTAGCTGCATGAACAGGATGCACACTAATGCTTTGCTGTCAGCAGCTTAGGAAGACCTATTTGGCTTACAAATTCTTCTCCCAGGTTAAGAAAAATTCTGTCTTGGATCATTCAGCATTGGCAGGATCAATTTACTCAACACAAGGCAATCAGTGGGCATTACAGCATTTCTGCAATTAACCTAACACTTCATTGTCTGCTCTAAGTGAATCTCATCTCCTCCACACACATCTACTGGGGTCAAATAAAAATCCAGAAAGCAAAAGCTATGTTTGGAAAGGACAACATGCAGAAACATCTCTGTAAACAGTTTGTGCCTGGCTCAGGGAGCCCAAATCTTGTGAAGTGCCTGGTAAAGCTTAAACACTGAGCTGGGATGAAAGTGCAGTGGAGCTGAGTATTAAAGCATTTCAAATAAAAAGAGGATGTTCCCTACTTTGCCTGTTTTTCTCTTTTCACCCTCATCTCCACTCTCCTTCTCCAACCAAAGACATGGAAGCTTATTTCAGACGTGCATTTCTAGTTATTTTATTAACAAAAAGGCACTGAATGCTGTGAATTGTTGTTTACTTTCATGCATTTTTAACATGACATATATGCAATTTTCTTGTTTTGAACAATGGAACAGAATAAAAGATCTGAAAGGATGAGTGTACATGTAAGAGCAGACAGAAAGATCCCTCAAAGCCAAAGGACTCTCCCACTGAGTAAAGAGATGTTTGAAAAGAAGGTCTTACACCAAGATATTTTTATGTCAATTTGCTAGCACGAAGAGTTCTTAACACAAAGAATTGGACTCCTAAGAATAAATCCTACAGAAAGGGTGCTGGCAATTGATGTAACTTTGTCTGAAAGTCTCCTCCAGCTCTGCAGCCAGTACAAGACCTGGACTGAGATGAGATGAGATCTGAATGCACTGAGCTTCTTAGCCAGGTAGAGAGATTGCAGTGAAGGGACACACACACACACACAGATATCAAGCACTGAAAAAAAAAAAAAAAAAAAAGCCTCTTTGGCTTTTTATGCCCAGCTTGAAATCCCAGCACATTTTGATTTGCCTTTTTTACGAGTACTGCAGTATTGCTCAGGAGCTTTGGGTGACATCTGGGGTGTAGAGAAGGGTCAACCCCAAGCTTTAACCTTTCCCTTTCCAAAGAGACTTTAGGTTGCAGTGCCTTCCTTACAGAGGTCTGTACTGTCAGCAGCACAACCCAGTGTAACCTCATCATCTCCTCTGTGCACAGAGTTGGCAGAACAAGGGTACAAAGAATAAAAAGAGAGACAAAAGGAGAACTTGAAATACTACTAAAATGATTAATACTTAGTAGAATACTTTAGAATTTTCTTTATGTGTAACTATACAAATGGAAAACCAGCTGAGCTATTCAACAACTTCTAGAAAACCACATTGCTTCAATATTGGTCCTGCTTATTCTTTTTAAAAACCATCACACGAGTTCTACAAAGTCTTTTTTCCTCTCCTCTTCTCCTCTCCTCTCCTTTTTCTTCTCCTACTCCTTCCTAATAGCTCAGCATAAATCCCTTCCCTTCAATCAGTTCCAGGACTGAACACACCAATACAGCAGTTTGTCTTGTATGCATTTAAAAAAAAAAAAAAAAAGATGGATTTAAGGATTCTGCCATGACTTCCAGAAGCCTCATTCACAGAAAGCACTCAGCAAATCCAAAATACTTTTCTTTTCTGCCTTGACTAACCTCAAGTAGCTGCTACTTGAATCTGATATCAATATATGATGAAGAGAGCAACTGGAAGGCTTAAGTGCACTCACCCCCAACCTTCATGCAACCACAAAGCTAAATGAAATAAAAACCTACTTCAGTGTGGAAGTTACAACCTAAGCCTGCAAAACTGTGAACGTTACTTTAATCTTTTTCCATCATGATCTAATTCTGAAAACAGAGGCTCTGATTCCTGCCTTAGTTACACTGCTTACTACAAGCAGTAACACTGCTTGTTTTAAATGAAGACCTGAAGTGCATCCTATGGTTCTGCTCTGAATGATGCCATGTTTTGTTTGTAAGATGTGCTGGTCATTTCCCTATGGCATAAAACAGGAGCAAAGTGCCAACATTTCTTACACTGCAGCTTTAAAAGACACTAGGCCCCTCAAAACAGTATTTCTATAAGTGGTAAACATTTATCCATCACTGCCTGGGGCTCTGTCTAATCTAAGCAGTCTTGCAAGGAAGCAGGACAAATGATTGAGGGTTGGTGTCCATGAAAACACAGCTCTTGCCTGTAATTTGGTAATTTTTTAGAGGTCCTGCAAGATGACAGAGATTCTCTTGATCATCAGCCAATGCTACATTCCTGGTTTGGAGGAACTGAAGTCAGGGGGGGTGTGCTCTGAATGTAATAAGCACACTGGAACATATTCCCTTTCAAATCATGTCCCAAAGAGGTTCAGCTGGGAACATAAAGTTGGTGATTTGTTCACTTCTGGTCTGAATTCACCTTTGCTCCCTTTGCATCTTATGCCCTATGTCACCTACTCTAGGCAGTGTCTTTCAAACCTGAGGTTGAAATTAATGGTTAAGAATTTGCCTCATCTTCTAAGACTCATCCCAGCTGAGAAATGGGGACAAACATCAGAGGATTAAAATTTTTAAGCCTTTAGATGTTGTAGCCACCTCTGCTCCATTTGACCCTAATCATATGCTATAGAAGAGTTATTTTCACATGGGCTTTTTCCCAGTCACAAACTTCTAAATATGTATTTTCTCTTTCTCTGAGAAAAGCATAAGAGGTTGTGTGTGTCTGTGGGGTGGGAGGCAGTAACCATCTGTGTGCCTGATTCCCAGAGAATTTTATTTTCTTTCAAAGATTCTAAAGCAGAGCTTTTGAGCATTAAAATAACTTTTTCATTAACTTTTGAGATGTGAAGGGAAAATTTCAATCACTTTACCTTCCTCTTCCTAAAATACCTCCAGATGATTTCTTCCCCATAAGAGTTACATCAAAACTTTCCCCAAACCTCTCCAGAGTACTTCACTCAGAAAACCATCTATCAGATCCAGAAGTAATTCTGTTTATTAGTTCAATCTCCTTCATTAGATTCCCTTTATCATGTGTTTTCTCACACAAACAGTGATAAAAAAATCTGCTAAAATCCACTGACAGCTGCAGCTGTGATAGACTTTTCCTTAATCGGATTAGCTGCCCCCTCCCTGGTCACACCACTTTCTGCAAGCAGTTCCCCTCCAATCTGCTGATTTTGATCTGCACTGGCACCAGGCAGCATTCAAAGAAAGTCTGGCCTCAGAATAACAGAATTTGGGAGCTGGTGTGGAGGGAATCTCCTCCACACACACAGACACAAGCTGCTGTCTCTCAGATTGCAACAACTGCATCATTTAGGAATTGGGCATCCCCACAAACAGCCACCTGAACCTCTTCTCTGCTCAGTCTTTTCTTTCACCTCTTGCATTGGGATACTTAAATTTGCTGGGATGCTAAAACTCCTCCTGCAGAAAATGGCCCTACCAAAGTTTTTCCATGTTGGTTCTAGCTGGAAATCTAGGAGTTTTACAATATAATGAGACCCAAATCTCTTGCTTCATACACAGCTTTAGGTAAGAAAATGCATATAGTGATAAAATATAACTCAGTAGAAGTCTATTGCCTATTATAAAATAATGACCAGCTTTAGACTCAAGTCTGAGAAGTCAGAAAAGAAAAACTATGAAATTTCTGTTACGTGATCTTGGAAAAAACAAAGAATCTTCCTTGTGAGTCTCATTTTAGCTCAGGATTGGAACAGAATCACAGAAAAAGCACCAAATCTCTACTGGAGTTATTGTAATGACAAAAAGGAGAAAACCTGTTACTTATTCCTCAGAGAGGCATGGGAAAAAAAATGAGAGAATCCCAGAACTGAAAATATAACATTACAAAAAATAGGCACCAAAATGAAATGTGGCTCTGATATTGGAAGACTTAAAAACACTTTTTTTTTTTTTTTTTTAATTCCATAAAACACGTTTCTCTTTGAGAAATTAGATTCTCTGAATAATCCAAACAACTCTTTCACTGGAGCAATGATTATTATCCTATTTAAATGAAAGACCTGTGCTTCTGTAGCAATTACCATACTATATCCCTAATTAATTATTACTCAAAATATCTGTTCGAATTCTTGCCAGCCATTTCGAAATGGGCACAAATTATTCCCTTTGATCAGACTTGCTTTGCTAAAGGCACATTAAAAATAGAGAGAGAGTCTAGAAAAGCCTTACAAAAATGTCCATAAAGCCAGAATTATGTTAACTACTGCAGCAGCCCTTACTCTGCAGATTCAGAATTCAACTGCATATGAACACAATTGCTCTCTTTGGGCAAGAGGTCACTCCACACCCCCAACATTAAACTCTACACAGTTTAAAAGAAAACTATTTGAATATATGATGAAAGAAAATAAGGGCAAAAAACCCCACAAGACTTGTGAGTTGCAAATCACATCCCAGTTAAATGGACAACACCAACTGCCCAGATTCTGCAAGGCTGAATCCAACCTCTGGATGTTCAGCACACTGCCAGGTGGTTAATGAAGGGAAAAACCTGCCATGAACATGATGCTCAGCTCCCAGTGCTATGGAAAACTCCACGGCTCTTCAATTCCCATGAACAGAATCCTTGGTTTTTTTAATGATTGCTGGGAAAGACCCAAGACAGTGAGAAGATTTAAATTTGTGATGCTCTTGGACTAAGATTACTCCTGGTTTTCAAATCTCTGCTTTCTTTCACTAAACCTTCCCTGGAATTGCAATTTCTGGGTCAGAATTTTCCTTTCTAAGAAGCAGCATTAGGATACTCTCTGCATAGGTGTTCAGAAGAGTTTTGAAACCATTTTTTAAGGGTAGTAAAAACCTTGTAATAGGTTATCCTATCCTATAATATCCTGCTGCATAAGAACATGAACCTATGACCAGCATGACACCCTAGTTATGCAATTATTGTGCAGATTTTAAGATAGTCACAGGCCATTTATTAAATACTTTCTGGTAATCTCATAAGTGAGCACAAGTAGATAAAATTTAAAGATGATGTATTTATATCAGATCTGGGACAAACTCAGTTCAGAACTTAGGAGAAAAGACTGAATGAGGCCTTCTGGCCTCTGAATAATACAGCTCATGAAAATCCAGGAAAATAGGCTTTTAGCCATGTGTCAACCTCTTCACAAAAAAAAAAAAACCCACTTGTTTTATTCTTTAGATCCTTTACAACCCAAAGAAAATGTGATTTATAGAACATTCCAGTGAGATTCACTGGAAAAAAGAAAATCCTTTCCTGTAGCTTATAAGGCCAACTATTGAATTCAGCAGAAAAACTTTGCCTTCTATCTAGTTCAACAAAACAAAGCTTGGACACCTCTGAGGCTGTGCTGTTTAATTATGCAGATATTTCAGGCATTATAAGTAGCTCTGTGCTGGCATTGCACAGCACAGCTGCAATGGACAGATCCCTGCTTTAAACCCAGAAAGGAGATGTTAACACACACACACAAATAGATTCACAACCAACTTCTGAAGCAAATGTTTGAGAGTTTGTACTGTTAAAATAAATACTAATTTCAGAAGGAGGATTTCCCTCTAACAACAGATACATGGCAATGCAGGAGTAATGAGATTTTTTTTCAATGTAGTGATGCTGACAAATCAATCTAGAAGCAGGTAAGACTGCTCTAAACCCCAAACCTAACACAAATTAAGGAGATTCTTCCTCTGCTCCCCAGTATGGGATCACCATGTGATTCTGATGGGAGGTTTCTGCATTTCAAGCAAAGCATAAAACGTGATTCCCATATGCTGCGTTTGCCCCAGGGAATTTGTTACATTCCCTGATGTTAAATTAGGCCATTGTGTACACACTTTAGAAACAGAGTTAGGCCATAAAAACTCCTACATGTTATTACTTGAGCATTCATTCCTCAGATTGTCTCCTTGCTGATATTAAAGCCTGAATGTTGTTCATCAGAGAGTGACGGATAATAAAGAAGTGATTGACAAACTTATTACTTGGCTTTAAAAATAAGTTCCCTCAATTCAAAAGGTTCTTCTCAAGTCTATGGAGATGTAGCTTGTGCTGGGGAGCAGAAGTCTGTAATTGGAAAAAATATACACTGAGGAAAAAAAAAGGCTTGGCTTGTATTTAAACTGTGTAAATAACCTGGTTCTTAGTTGAAAGGATCTAGCATGGCTTCAAGAGGACAACTAGGGACTGACTGGGGGGGAGGCAAAGCTCCTGGTTCTTTTCCTTACTTCACTTGAGGACATGTTTAGCTTGCTGGTGGTGTTGGGGTGACAGCTGGACATGACCTCAGAGGTCCTTTCCAACCTTAATGATTCTATGACTCCATCAAACCAGTGGCATCACCCAGTGGCACTCTCTTCAGAGCTGGTGTTATGGTAAAGTCAAACATGTACAATAGCACCATGGGATGTCCCTTCCTTGCCATCCAGACAATCCCCTGGGGCCCAGAACTCCATGTGCCATAATAATAAGCCTGACAGTCACTGTCAGGGCCATAATTACACATTCATTTAACCCCCCTTTGAAAACAAACTCTTGACAAAAGCAAGGATGCCACTTTTCCTTCCCGGTCCTCTGCTTGTTCCCAGCCCCTTCTTTTCTGCCAGAAGATGGGAAGCTGGATGAGCTCCCTTGTCCTATCCAGGATGATGCTGAGGGAATGCTGGTGATGGCAGGAAAGCATGAGGACACGTTGGGAATGGTCTTTGACCCCAGCAGCACAGGTTCATGCCAGATTAACCTGACTCTAAACATGTCTCTGGGGCACTTCCCACTACAGCCAAGATGATCTTGCAGCTAGCAGCCAATGAAAGGCTTGTTTACAACCTGCACATCTCTCCTGGTCATCCTTTCACCTCTTTGGGTGAGAATCAGAAAACTATTTTCTATTTCCAGGATGTTGACTCTGCTGCCTGCTTAGTACTCTGAGCCAACTTACTGCAAGGTCAGACAAGCAACAGCACCAGGAAGCAGCAGGAGCAGAGAAGCAACTGCATGAGCTGGAATGTCACCCCCTGTTTATTTGTGGAGCAGTCCCATAGCTCCAGCTGCAGAGGTGTAAATAATCCTTTAGTACCAAGGGCCTAATTGAAGTCTGCCTTTTGATTCATTGAGCTCTAAATTAAGGTCAGACTTGCTCATTTTTTACTTCCAATGAACTTTTTGCCCTAGGTACCAAGCACCAAACACAGAGATTTCAAGCATAGAGACTGAACTTGAGCAGCTCCTTCCCTTAAGCACCAGTCTGTGCTGCAACAAGGTCAGTGAGGTCCCAAAGAGAGGACAGAGAGTCTGAGGCATGGAAGTGAAGCATTTACAGAGGTGTTTCCAAAGGAACAGGCAGAAAGTCTTCAGGGCTCCTGACCTTGGAATATTTCACTGAATGTTTCCTCTTATCATTGTAGACTCCTGAAAGCCAAGCCAGATGAAAACAGGAGTTTATTACCAGGAGTTGTGCTATGGGATAATGCCAGCTGGTTTCATGATCTTGGCTCTATAATTTCATTCAAAATAACTGAAAAAATCATCTACCTCAAGTCTCTTGCCCAGCTCCCATTTTCTGTTAATCCTGGGCTGAGCCAAATCTCCTGAGAGCCTGATGCTTCTAACCTTCAATTTCTGTCCGTATGGGTTGCCAGCAGCTTGAAATCTTCAATCATGAACTTACACACCGTTACCTGAAGCAGCTGGGGCTTTTCTAGTTGACCTTTTAAACTATCGAAGCTCATTTTTTAGACAGGGTCATCCTTCCTCTTTTCCCTTCCCTCATTGCTTTTTCTCCCTCACACAATTACTCCTATGTGAGCTGAAAAGCACATTAAATACATTTCTTGGGGTTGCCCTCTTAACTTACAAGTCTTTAAATAAACAATAACTGTTTTCTTATTTAATGATGGCCTTTTTGTATCTATTCATCTAAATCTCCAACTGTATTTTATTTTCATTTTGTATTTCAATTCACATCTTGCTAATTGACTGCTTAGCAAGACCTGAATCCATTTTCCTTCCTATTTGCTCAGGATTCTGAAGGAGGATTGCCAGTAGCTTTTGAATGGTGTCTTGCCACATCCATATGCACAAAGGACCTTATAATTCCTAGAGTCCATGAATATAAAAGCTGTTTCTCTGGCAATGTAATGCTGTTTAGTACCTCAAAGTCAGTGGTACATCTTAGGAGCACACTTCAGCATACTGCTGCTTCATTTGAAGAAGAGTGGGGTTAGTGAAAAGGTGCACTACAGGTTATGGTGTGAACAGGATTTCTGATAATGTGCCCCTGAAAAGATGGGAAGAAAAATCAGTAAAGATGAGTACCTTCCTTCAGCATAGGTTAAATAAAATCTACTTAATATGAAAGATTTAGAGCCTGTTTCCAGTCTTATTCCAAGAGGGACAACAGTAGGCAGTGTTTTCTTGCCCTTGCTCAACCTCTGACTTGTGCTTAGAGGGCTACCCAGAGTAAGAAAAAAATCTGCTATCTTGTAATTCAGGTAGAAAATCAAGATAGCTCCAGATAGTTCAATGACATTCAAAAAAAAGTGGGAAAAATATGCATATTGATCTGTTTTGGCAGCTTTAAGATTTATTTACTCTTGATGTTGCAGTGACCTCTAGTTTGTCTTGGTCAATAGATACCTCTAGGGTTTATACCATTCACCTCCACAAGAGTAAATATCCTCTTTGTAATATAGCAGCTATCCCATGGGACAAACATTAATATTGTTGATAGCTTCAGTCACTCACCTCTTTCTTCTCTCTCGATTTTAAAAGGAACTCATGGAGGAATCTAAGTTGAGAATGGTTCCCAAGTCACAGAAAGTAGCTGCACTTAATAAATATATTTGCAGAAAACCAGAGCTAGAAGAAGCAAATCCAATTAAAAGCTAATCAGGACTTATTTGTTATTTGATGTATTCATAAAACTAGGCTGTTGAACCATAGCTGAAGGAAACCAGCCTTGCCAAGGTTCAGTGTGGAACCAACCTCTGCTCTGCAGGGCTGCAGGAACAGGGCAAGAAAAGGGTTCAGACTGCACAACAGGCATTGCAGGTTGAGGAGAAAGGTTACAGCTGCTCCTTCAGCAAAGCAGATCCAGAGGTTATAACTTCTCTCCCCAGCAACAGCCCAAATGTTGCTCTGTGCAGCTACTCCATGGCTCAAACCCTTCCCTTCTCGAAAGGGCATAGCAGAGCTGGGAGATTTTACTTTTACAGCAAATTCCAGGGTCCTCATAATTCAGGGAAGGAAAGAGTAATTTTTTTGGTTTGTTTTTGTTGTTGATGTTTTGGGTTTTTTTTCCTAAGGAAACTGCCAGAACAGATTTTATTCTATGGATCCATATCTTTGATACCAGATTTAGGTTACTTTTTTATTTACCTCACGGAGGTGTAATACAGATCAAATTCACAAGTTCTTGAGAGGATTTTCTGGTGGTTAGATCCCAAGTAATAAGAGAAAGCTGTCATTACAATAACAAGCAAACAATCAAGCACTCTCAAAAATCCTTAGGAACAAATCTAAAAGAAAAATACTGAGTTGTTTTTTTTTTTCTAGAGGCATGACCAGCACAACATGCTTAATTCAGGCTTCATCTGTGCTGCTGAATTATAAACCTCTGAGAAACCAAGGCTGTCATTACACCTGGGTGACACTGCAACTTTCCATGGCCAGAATTTCCACATGAGATTTGGTGGCACACTGTAAAGCTTTGAGCTTCCTCCATCAGCTTGAAAGTTCGTGATCTTCTTTTGCCAACATTAAATGAATAATTATTGGTAAGTAATGGAAAAAGCAATAAATTTTATTTTTTAGTGGCAGAATCAGTAGGAGAGCTCACTCTGTACTGAAGCAGAGGATAAGGAGAAGTGGCCAGGAGTGTTATCTGCAATGTTTTGTTCCAGTGAGTGATAGCTCTTGGTTTAGAGGAAAGGGCATTTCATATCTTTTTTGCTTTCAATCACATCTTTTCATTAGTGATGACTGAACCTCAAAACCACCTGGAGATGGTGCAGATGAGCACTTATAAGCTTGGATGGTTATCTGGAGCTTATCTGAACAACTTTTATCAGCAAAATTGCAATGGGAATTTCACAAGAACAGGGTTTTTTTTTGGGGGGTGTTTCCTTGCCCTGATTAGGTGCTGCAGGAGCTTGTCTGCTGCTGCATTCAAGACCTATCCTGCTGTCTTGCTCCAGACAGAATGTGAACCAAAACAGATTATTTAATCTGGTTTCCCAAGTGTTTTTTTGGATGCAAAATTAACACTGTGGCAAGGTGAAAATAAATACAGCTATTCTTAATCTCTAGGCAAAAATCATAAAAAAAGCCCAAAACCCATATTCAACTGGGTTTTGGTTTTTTTTTATCCCTCTCCGCTATTTATACCACAAAGTTGAGAAACTGCAGATTCAGATCAGGTCCAGGAAACAGATGCTAAGATTTAGCATGACTGGATGGAGAAACAGAAGCAAATGAAAGCCTGGTTATTTGGGTCAGTTAAAATTGGACAAAGCAAGTCACTGGAAAACAGAGTCTAGAGAGAGGACAATTTCAAACTAGCTGGAGGGCAAATAAATGACCTAATGCAAGCGGCTGTTCCCAGCATGTTGAATCCCTCTGCAGAGGAAAGAGCTTTTCCCAGCATGGACATGGACAGCTGAAAAATCAGATGCCCAGTTAACACTGGTTCCCTTTTCTGTGGCATCTTTATCAGAGGTGCTGCCAGCTGGCTCTGCTCTGGGAGAGGAAGGGGCTGGGGGATTGGAGGTGCCCCCCAGGGAGCAGCCTCCTGCCACTGCCACCCCCTCTTCCAGAACCTGGCAGAACCCAAGGGGCAGCTTTGACCCATTTAATGCCAGTTCTGAAGTCAGCACAAACTGGATCATGCCTCTGCCAAACAACAGCAATAAAATTATTTTCTGAAATATATTCAGCCAATTATATTATATAAAGATTTTGCCACAGGCAGAGTTTTTGCTCAACAGTTGTTTTTGTCACAGTAAAGAAAATAGCAGAGTACATTAGAGGCAGAACAAGCATCCCTCAATAGATGAGTTGGATAGCAGAAAACAAAAAAGTTCCAAGAGTCATCAGCTCCTATACTCATTTTATAAAAATTCTTTTCTCTTTACACATGTAAAAGAACATTTCTCTTTACATGCAGTTCAAAATATCCCACGTGGCATGTCAGATTTATTTACCCACTGCATTTCTTATGTTTTCTCCATCCTCTTGTATCCCATCACAGCAATTGCTGGATGCCACAGCAGCCTATCAGGTTTTATGCAGAATTTCACAGTGAATTCAATAGTTACTAATGCCTAAAAAGAGGTGCCACAACATGGCCCTCCCTTTTATAATAAAAGCACATATCCAGGGGTTGGATTTAGTCCTTAAAGAGGAGATTTCTTAATTTTCTGTTTCATTTACAAGGGTGAGAGAGGACCTACACTAAAATCTCAATTCCAAGTACCCAGCAAACCTTCACATCCCAGTCTGAATTCAGACCCAGCTGAGAACACCTGCTGACTTTTAAACTCCTCAGAAGCAATTTGCTGCTTTCAGTCACATACCCCACCAGCAGAATTTGTCCATATAGTGGAGCAACAGTTTGCCTGGCAGTGCTCAGAAGCTCACTTAAAATTCACAGTCCCAGCCAGCATCAGTCTCTTTAGTATCTTGGGGGAAAAAGGTTACTCTAGTGGGAAAGGTTGTATTACCCCCCTGTGTAAAAGCAGAAGCTGACAATTTGTTGCTCCTCAGTCAGCTGCTCTTTATATCTACAGTCACCTAAAAACTGCACACTCATAATTAAGCTCCATTGACATTACCCATCCAATAGAAGATGCTGCAAACAATATAATCCCAGTTTATAGAAGTATTAAAGCCATTAAGAGAACAAACATTTTCACAATTTGTTAATCACATCCACCAGGATTTGCAGCAGAGTTTTGCAAAGCAATGCAATAAATATTCAGGAGCTGGGAGCTGCCAAATTACCAGTTTGCAAATGCTCTATGCTTTAGCAAAGTCTTTCAGAATGGGATGAAGGTGGCAGTGTCTTTTCTTCCTTGACTGCAGAGTGAATACAAACAAGGAGCTCAGTTGGGGATGAATCATCCTTAATGCTTCCAAACAGGAATTTGCCAATTTATATCCAATATTTATTCTTTTTCCCAGAGCAAGAAGATAGTTTTAATTATACAATTATTTTTCATTCTTATTGCACAAATTTCTCACTTGAGAGAAAGAATGTCAACTATTTTTGTGATACTCCCTAAGTTTTGCCTCATTTCATATTAGTCAAGAACCCTTGATGGTTCTCCTTGATGGGGAAAGTGTATCTTTGATTTTACACACAGCAGTGTTTCCATAACATAAAAAAGCTTAGTGCTAGATGAATTTAAATAATCTCAACACAATTACAGCACTCAACTTCCTTCAGAGTTATCTGAACACCCAGGATGTTCCTTTTTGTATGGAATTCTAGTCTGAGGGTCAGTGCATTCTAGTCTTGCACTGTGATTTTACTGATGTGGACTTTCTCCAAGGACAGGCAAAAATTAAGGAAATATATCTGATGCCTTCTGCAGTTTTGAGATGGCCAGTCAGAGCCACACATTTCCAGAAGATTCTATTAAGTAAAAAAAAAAAAGTAAAGGCAAAAATCAGGAGTGGTAAAGCAGGCCTGCTTTAAAAGATATTACAACTACCTAGAGTTCTAGCAGCTCCCACTGCCCTACAGTTCTGAGTGACTTCCTATTCAACTTGTGTGCAATGACACCAAGGGAAAGAGAGCTCTTTATGGAACAAACCTAATAAACCAGTCAAGTTTAAACAGATGAGAAATCCCAACTTACTGAGGAGAGAAATACGATCAGAACACTCTGCAGAGCAACATTTTCCAACCTCCCTGTCAGGAAGGCACCAAACCCTTTGGGTGTGAGGACCATCCCTGTCTGCCACAGGCACCATGAGAATATCCAGGAATCTGGGCAGGTGGGTCAGGTGTGGCTTCTGCCTTGGGGTCTATTTTCCCCTTTGGTGACAAAACAGAAACTAAGGTAACACTACATTATTTTCTCCACTTCTGTTTTGTATGTGTGGGCAAAAATTAGGGACTGCTTACTAATTTTTATTATTTTCAGATTTGGAAAAAAAAAAAAAAAAGCAGCTGCTTTGCTGTCTCAGAATAGTTCATCTTTTTGGCAGGCAAATTGCATGATCTGAATGATACCTTTGGTTAATGAACTTTCAAAGTAAAGAAAGGGCTGGTGTGCTGGGCATCAGGGAGGGCAAGCAGTGAGCATTCTGAGCAGCTGCTTGTAGGAGGAAAGAAAGAAGGGCCAGGGTTCAGAAAAGGTGCAAAACAGATTACAGGAGAGAGGTGACACTGGCATCTGAGGATGCAGCAGGCACCAAGAAGGGCCAGTTGTGAAAGAGTGAGTTAGAGAATTATTCTAGGAAGGAGAAATAATCATGGTGGATATGCAAAGATAGAAAACTGAAAAGCACAGGACTGAACAAGGATGTAGACAGCATGAAGATGGGATCTGCTTCTAATCTGGACTCTTCTTCCCCTGCTGCTTATATTCAACAAGTGAATTTACTGACATTTTCACATGCATCTGGATCAGAGGCAAGGATTGACTATGTCAAACCTATTCCCCCATTCTTAAAGTGCTTTTTAGATTGTCCAACATGACTTTCTAGTGTCAAAAGCCACAAGGTACACACTCCTGGCATTCCCACCTCTAGATAAAAGGTGTGGCTGCCATCCATCATGCCTTGTTAACCCAACTGCATTGCTACCTGCTGCTTCCCCTGCTGAAATCAATGCCTCAACTCCCACAGAGTTTGATGAGAGCAAGATCAGCTCTGCTATCTGTCACCTCAGTAATTGCTACATGCATGAAAAATTAACAATCTAATTTGAAGGAGTGGCTCCTGGGCTGAAACTTGATTGGGTTAAAAGCAACACTTCCAGCTAGAACTGTGGTTTATCTGTTGCTAAATCCATTGCTTCTGATTACAGCTAAAATGAGATCTCTCTCTCCCATCTGCAATATATCAGCTACAAAGTCCCTGATCCAATGATGTACTCCTAGAATTGAAAGTTCAGACTGATGTTTTGCTTGAGATAATACAAAGCTTTCTATTCCCATCAGTAGAAATTCATGCCCTGTCAACACAGAATTGACTGTTAATGTACTCAAATAATTTAGTTGGGAGTAAAGACAACTAATGCAATTATCCCTCCATTGGTTTAGATATTAATGTCTCTAGAGCATGCTAAGTGCCCAAAAAGCCAATTGTACCTTCTTAGAAATAAACCTTTAATCCTCTGCACCTTTCTACAAGGCAGAATTTCCACCTGGGGGCTTACAAAGATGGGAAAAGCCTAATATTTATCCAAATTACTAGAGAAAAGCTAGGTTTATTTAGACCATTTTCTTTTTTCTACTGAATCTCACAAATGCATTCAGAGGTAACAAAATCTTTGTGTTACTGATCTTTTCTAAGACATTTCACAGATTTACAACCATGCTGCTCACAAATCTTACTGGTCGCTGTTTAATATTCCAAACCCAAAATCAATACAATCACAACCTAAAAGTATTTCAGTCTTCGAGTGTTTTCATGTCACTATATTAAAACAAAATCTTGGAATCCAATCAGAGGATGGAGGGGAAAAGAAGATAAATGAAGTTCCTTTTTTATGATGCTACAACATAAGCTTAATCATATCTTACATGCCTGTATGCAACCTGCACATGCACTTACACAGCATTAGTAGCTGTGCACAGACACTTCACACACTTCACTCTGCTTTTTAATTTTCTGCAGGCAAAATAAGGTAGAAACAGGCTACGTGCAGGTGGTTTGACTGAATCAGCTGCTAAAACTCACAGCCAGTTCCCAAAGTGTCTACTTAACACTGCCTCCGACAAGCCCTGCTGTCCCACAGTGCCACACCATCTGTTCTTGCTTGGTGTGCAGCTTTGCCTCCTCCTCTTTCACATGTTTAGGTTGTACCCCAAAGCCCATATTTCCTGGCCCTCTTCCCAAGGTAGCTTCTTGTTACTGTGGCAGCATGCAAGGCCAGGATGAAGGGATGCCACCCTGGTACCCAAAATCTGATTTCTGCAATGACTGCATTTCTTCAGGCAAATCCCCTCTCTCAGCTGCTCTGGTAGATTTTAGAATTACTATTTTAAGTTGTATAACATTAAACTGTCACTTAAAAAAAAAACCCCAAAACCAACCAAAAAGCTACAAAAAAAAAAAAAAAAAAAGTGTTGAAATTGATGAGCAGTCATCATCGAGCTGATCACCATGCAGATTTTAAAATGTCAGTATGAAATAAACCCTTCCAATTTTGTGTGCTCAATTCCCAGAGCTGGAGGTGAGGGGAAATGACTCTCAGGATCTGATCAGCTCTTCA
The DNA here is from genome assembly GCF_003957555.1 of Calypte anna. Lineage (NCBI taxonomy): Eukaryota > Metazoa > Chordata > Aves > Apodiformes > Trochilidae > Calypte > Calypte anna. Next base: position 12,818,721 of record NC_044260.1, read on the forward strand.
ATTCAAGGAGCTGAAGAGGCAAGGATTTCATCTGCTTTACACAATCTATACCATAAGCTACTGTGAGGGTTGACTACAGCCATGTAGGCTCAGCTTCTCCCTATGTAATGAAGGATGTTATTGCTTTGTTTGCCAAAAGAGAGACACATACAGTCTTTAGGCTCTGTCTTTATGAGATTTGGACACATTGACTGCTTTCAACCAGTTCTGATGGAGATCTGAACGTTTTGTGAATGCAAAACCTGAGTAGACAATGTTAGCCCAGCAGTGAGGTCAGGTGCAGAGTATGTCTTCATAAGACCCCAGAAAAATCTGCATATAAAGCTTCAGAAAGAGTTCACTCAAATCCCAATGCATGCCCAAAGCAGAATTCCATGGGAAACAGGAACACAGAGTGGCTAAAGGTTGGGGAGCACTGGAAAAGAAGTGGCTCTAAGAATTTTCCAGAGTACCTGATCTAATAAAAGGACAGCTCCATAGGACACAAAAGGATGGAAATTCAAATTGCATCATTTTTTTCCAGTGTGATTTTATTTTGTATGCAGTACTCTGTGTCCTCTTGAAAAGGTTCTCATTTGACCATAGATAGGAAGAAAATACAACCTCTGGATTAACCTTGAGTTCTTCTCTCCCTTATATTTTTCCTCACTCTTTTCTCACTATTGGTCCAGCAGCACCAATATTGCCTTAAGAACTAAGTGCCACCTAACAACTCAAAACTCAAGAGCATCAGAAACTTTATATAGAACATACACTGAGGAAATGCAGACCTTTCAGTAAGGGGAAATAATACAGCAAAACAGATGAGGGCCATTCAGTATATGCAGAAAGGCACTGCAATAACTATGTAATGATTCCCATTTTTGTGTCATTTCAGATACTAAATTAAGACAAGTATAATTCTGAAATAGTCAAGTGAATGCTTGTGAAAAGGTTTTATTACATGAAAATAAAATATAAAGAGAAAACCAGATGCTTAGAAGACATCTGAACATCCTAAAATTTTGTAAGTAAATCTGTTGGTGAATGAAACTTTACTGGGTTTTGGGAGTGGTAATTTGCAGGAGATCACTTACTGACCATATTCAGCTTCTGTGAAATCAATGGCAAACATCCATTGCAGTCAATGAAAACAGACAGGGATTAATCCTGAAAATGTCTGTGTTTATTTTTATGTGGTTTATTTGTTGGCTGATTAAAAATAAAAATGCTAATTCTACTTTTGATCTTGAGTAAAATCTAAATGTGAGAGGTTTATAATCTCTGCAGGTCTCATGTGTTATTTATAACCTCTGGAGAAGTTCAAGTAGCATTAAAAAGTTGGAACAACTTTCACAAACTCAGTTTCCATACTGTCAAATCACAACCTGCCCAATACCCCTTCAAAACCTTCCTGTCTAAATTTTTCTTGTTAGAGGAGCTAAAATTTAGTGACAAGTCCACTGAGTGACTGATTTGGGAAAACTGAAATAAAAGCAGTAGGAGGCTAAGAGAGCATCATGACCCAAAGCTAAAGAAAACCCAACACTAACCAAAGTCTAAATTATGAAGTCTTAAGAACTAAAAGAGGTGCTCCACTTGAGTTGTTGCCAGGCAGGAAAGCCAAATGGACAGAAAGGGAAATGTTAAGACTGAGGCTAATGCAGCAGAGGAAATCAGATCTGCAACTTACCCTTAGTATAAATGTAAAGGAAAGCAGAGAAAAATGAGGCAGGTACAGCAGAAAACTGACAGTACCTCACAGCATGATCTCCTGGCTTGAAACCCAAGCAGCATCCATTCTCTGAGTGCTGCCTTAGCATCATCCATGCTATGGCTGACGTTATCTTGCTCAGCTATTAAGAGAATCATCAGAGTTTGATGACATCTCCAAGTAACTCTCTGCATGCTTGACTTGAGCAATGTGGTAGTTAAGTTACTCCTCTGTACTGCTCTTTGTGGTATTTTAGGCCAAAAGGTCATTCTTCTGAGCTGTTTAGTTCAACCCACCAAGACAGTGGCTCTGCCTGAGATTTTTACTCCATTAAGGGCAGGAGCTCTCTCTGCTCAAGGAGGCCTGTGTTTGCTTTGTTTCCAAGTACTGTTAAAAGTCAGATCTATGAAGAATGAGGTATTGAAAGCAGATTTTAAATCTAATTGAGCATAAAAGGTTTGCCAATTTTCAAGACTGAGCTGAATCATAAGAAATTCAACACCCATTAAATATTATTTCTCTCGACAGGCTGCAGGAGAGAGTTTTAATGATTTTACTTCTTAGCCTGAGCCAGCAGATATCCAGATCAGTATAATTGCTATTTCTAATTTAACAGATTTTAAATTATTTCAAGTATTAAAGTATCTTTCACATTGCTAAGCAGAGGGCACAAGGCATATGGAAGTTAAAGAACAAGATCCCCTTTGTGATTATGAGTCCTGATTCTCTGCTACTTTGTTCCTGGTTCTGGGATACTGGAGGGGGAGAAAAAAGTTTAAAAATCATTTTCCCAGTGTGTCAGGCTTATATAGAGAAAACAAAACAAAATGGAGAAAAGGAAATATGAGTGGAGCTCTGAGTATTGTCTCTCATCAATTCATGGAAAAAACCTGATAGAAGCCCCTTGAAAATCAGAGCATTTTGATTCTACACAAATACTTCATCTCAGAGCCTGCTTCTGACTTGCAAGGTGCCTGCCAACATCTTCCCTTCACCTGCCAGGCCACAGGATGCTCTTGCTGCACATCTCAGTTCCTGTCAGCTTCCCTGAAACCACTTACTAAATGTTGGTCACCTAAAGAAAAGAATCTAAACATTTTCAGATTTGTCACTGCTACACAATGGTTGGCAGAAGGGGAGCTGATAAGTATTGTGCAAGCTCCTGTCCATGGGTAACTAAGGCTTTCAAAATTCCTTGTTCCATGGCTGCCAGTTTTCTGAAATGCTGAGAACAGTCCTCAGGATGCACTGAATCTTTGTCAATAATCTGAGTCTGTGGTAACCCAGTGACTTGACAAGTCTTTTAAAAACTGCTATAGTCAAACAGCAAGGCAGGATACACAGGATTTATTTGATAAGCTGAAAGTCCTTAATGACCCCAAACACTTCAGGCAACACTAGGGATAAAGTCATTTTGATGAACCTGCAAACCACAAATAAATTAAGGGAGAATTTTTGTGCCCAAATATTTTTAAAGACAAATATTTTCATTGTGTCTTTTTTTTTTTTTTTCTACAATTCCCTTGACATGGAAATATAAGAAATCACTGTGTTAACTGATCTGAATCAAACTTTTTTTCCTTTGGCTCTCTACTTCCTTTTTTATGGCTTTAATGGGAAAATGGCAGCCTTCACTCATTTTCCTTTCCCATTCCTTACAACATGGCAGGTTTTTGTGGGATAACTTAAATCTACAAAGGGAAAACCAAAAATTATGCTTTCACACATAACAATGCAAATACTATACTGGTACTGAGGAGAATTTTAGCCATATGCTACATGTAGAAGTGAGAGAGAAGTAAGTGACTGTCCTGGTTTGAGAGGACCAGGATACAGAAACCCTGCCTGGGACACCACCAGTAACTTCCCATGGTGCCCAGTATAAAATGCTCCCAAGAGAGCCCTCTGGGGCTTCTCTGGCTGATGTGCCAACTGGGTTAAGACCTTCCTGCTCCTCCTTTTTTCCTCACTGGAGAAAGACAGCATTTACCAAGACAGGTTGTCTTCTACTTACTCAAGTTTTTCAGCCTTCAAGTCTCTCTCTCCCTTATTGCCTCCTTCCATCTGGGAGGAAGGTGGGAATAACAGAGAGCATCTGTCACTGCCCAGCCACTGTCCAAACCCTGACAGCAACAAACCCTTTTCAGGGTGCTGGGGCCAGTCTGCTATTCCAACAATATTCTGTAATTAATGTTGAGTGAGCAATAAAGAAAGACCCAAGAGAAAGGCAAATCTGCTTGTTTTCTTTTCATTATGGATGACTCTGCAAGAGGAAACCAGGAATATTCTGACAGTGCAGCTAAGATCTGGAAAGTGTACATCTGTTTTGATCATTTGAATCCCAGCATTCATAAAAAGGAGCATTTTATTATGCTCAGTGCCATTTGTCAATACATCTTTTCCTATTTGTCCCTGCTGAGATTATGGCTGCTACCAAGTTAACAGCTGGCACCAGCACAGACAGCCCAGGGCCAATTTATGGAACTCAGCTGGTAAAATACTGACCACTTCTGACACAAAAGAATGTCACCCAACTCACTGCCCTTCTGTTGCCTCCTTCCCTCCTTTTGGCAAAAGCTCCTGCAGCCTGTGCAGTTTGCCAGAGCTCTGAACTCCAGCAACCCAGCAATGCTGCCACCCCTCCCAGCAGCTCAGAGGCTTTTTGCCACTCACCCCCTTACTTTTCCTCCTGGCAGATGGTCTGCTGCATCCCAGCTGAATTTTGTGCCCTTCCTACACCACACTAACACTGAAAGTGTCCACTTAAAATGCATGCGTAGGTAGAGAAGTCAGTTTGATTGCTGGGGGATCCTGGGAATGAATAAGCTTTCTAGTCTAACTTTTTTTTTGTCCCTTAATGATTGCATATTAAATTCTAGACTTTTCCTGATAAAGGCACCTGGTTTACAACTGAAAAGGAAAAAGCTTAAGAACACATTTTTTTCTTAGCCTAGAAAATTTACAACTAGTTTTTATTTTTGATTTACAGCTCTCTTTTCCCTCCATCCTCTCCATGACTGGAATTTCATTATATGCAACTGAGCCTCTGTATTACAGGTGAAAAAGTTCTTCTCCCTCTCTCTATGGCCAAAGTGGCAGATCAGATCTAGGGACATCTCAGGCTCCAGTATCATTGCCTGTTACAATCATCACCACTGGGTGGGGAATGCACCTGAGCTGACACTGGGAGAACAACTGGGTAGCTGGGGCTTTACAAGTCTGTGCTGTTGGCATTTTATGGTGGCATAGATCTGATAAATCCACAGGTGTGTCTGTTCTGGTCCTTTCACCCTTTCCATGTAACAATTGCAACAAGCACTCATCTGCTATGTTCCACCTTCCCTGGTGTTGTTCTGTATGCCAGCATCTTCTATTTTTATGTATCAAGCACACCAATTCTTGTCTCAAAGCAAAGGAGATAGAGAAAATGACCCTGGCTGGCACTGTCCATAATGTTTTCTGTGCCCTGCATTCCAGCTGGAGCTGTGTGTATAAACTGATCTCAGGATTAGTCAAAGTCTACAATTGCTGAGATTATCTCAGAACTCTTTGATTAGGTGAAATCTTCATCCAAATGGAATAAACTAGAATTGTTCTAATTGAGACTATGCCTGGCATGGTGCTATTCCATGTCTTTTGGGGATGGAGTGTTACATGTTCTTAAAATATCCCTGCCAAGATAAAAAAAGGATGAAATTAAGTTCAAAATCAGTTTTAGTTTAAAACTACCTGTTGTCTACTACAGCCAATAGTATCACCTTGAAAAAAGGAACAGACTTAACCAGCCGATACCTGAGAATAAGGAATCTCCAGCTGTTACTGACTCTAAATTCAAACAGCAAAGTGTTAAAAACATATATACCAACATGTGCTGCTTGTTGAGCATGTCCATAATGTACTTGACACACAGGAAACTGGAATTAAACATCTTAGGCCATTTTCTCCAGTGCCTTCTACTTGGTGCATTCTAAATCTCTGAGTAGACAGAGCACAAATAGAAATAACTCCCCACATCACAAAAATGTTTTCTGCTTGCACTTCATCTCAGCAGCTAAGGAAACTTTGTGTAAAGCAATGGCAAACTGCATTGTTTTCATTAGTCATCTTACTCATGGGGGAGGAAAAGGCTCTTACAAGCCTGGTGGGACCTGAGTGCCCTGCTAGGTCCTGAAGGATTGCATTTCTGTAAAGGATTTTCTGTAGAATCCTGCTTGTGAGAGCTTTGCATTGCAGCTTTTGGGAAGGTTTCACAAGCTTGGCTGTTCAATAAGTAATCCTTTGGAGCCTCAAGAATGTTCAGAAAAGCTTTACAAGTTGCAAGTGGTATGCAGGGAAGCCATTCTGAATAGATTGCAGAAGGAGCAGCTCTTCCTGGGCGGACAAGAAAGTGACATTTTACTGGGAAACAGTGTGAATTATAGAGATAAGATGTAAATTGCCCTAAAACACTACTTTTTATTGTGATTAAATCTATTTAATGGTTCAAAGTGGTACGATGTGCAAGTCAAGCCTTCTGTAAAAAAGAACACAGATTGTATTTCTAAATATAATCTACCCCTAATATTTTGCAGAACTGCATTGCAGGCAGTGGACACATTGTTTGCAGGGATTGTTTCACCTCTGTCATTACCTAAACTCCATATCACCAAGAAAGAAGGATTTACTTTCCTCAAATGAGGTGCATAACAAACTAAGAGATCTCACTATCCTCACAGACAAGAAAATCAGAAGTTAAGGTTAGGATTGTTTGTCCCACTAATCTTAAAGAAAAATAAGCAGTACCAGTCTAGTAGTCATCAACCCAGACTCAGTTTCAAACCCCATCCCACAAGCATCCAACTAAACCCATAGTTTAAGTCTCCAATTAAATTCACCTAATGCTTATTTTAACACAGATACTGGTGCTGAAGAAGAATGGATTAAACTTCTGAGAAGTTGAGCCTGTTTAAGCCTTAAAATAGAACTATAAAGCTGAGCAATACAGTCAGAAAGCAAACGTGTATCCAAATTTCAGATTGACAGCCTTGCTTTCTAGGCTTCACAGAAAGGTGACTCCATCAGTGATAGTTAGCCTAGGTTAATTCCAGTTACACTTGAACTGTAAGAAAAAGCAAATTGTTAGTTAAAAGATGAAACTGGATATAGTTAATCAGCAATCCATTCTGAATGCCTTCTAAAGATGAGAGACAAAATAATATGTTAAACTCTACAGAAACAAAAGATACCTTTATTAGTGTTTGCTCCAGTAGTCACTGCTTGACACTCCTGTTGCATAAGAATGACTGCACAAAGCTGCTAATACAGCAAGACCAGACTCTGCCCCTGGAAACAAATTCTAATCACGAGCCCCAGAGTCTGGATGTTGCCTATTTTACACCTTTCACTGTTTATTACTGTAGGGTTGATAGAGTAAACATGTCTGGCATTTTCAGCCCAATATTTCAAAAACTACTAAAGAACCATTTCAAAACTCTCCTCGCCATTACTGCTCATCTTTCCCTTGCATTTGGCTTCTGAACTGCCAGCATATGGTTTGGCAATGCAAATTTTTAGTGGCCTGCAGCTGCACCACGGGTAGCTACAGAAACAAACAGGTAGAGTGCTGCTCACAGCAGCGTTTCTGAAACTGCGGCAAAAACGGAGCAAGGGAAGAATCCAGGCTGAGAACCCAAACAGCGTGTTCCCTCATTATGTTTATTATTCACATGAGCAGTCCCACAGTCCACAAGGAAAAAAATCATCTGTGGGGGTGATCAGGTGTCTTTGGAAAGCAAAATTCTTCCTGTCCCAGGTGGGATCAGCTGGCACTGAGCAGAGGGCCACCAAATGCAGCTCTCCCCGTTTTCTGCTCCAAGTGCTAAACAACCCACTTCACTTCTGCCTTCTCCAGCAAACACTTAGCAGAAAAGTACATGTGAAGCATGACACTGTACATGCAAATTTGCTGTTGGGGAGAGAGAACAAACCATTTGTGACAGATGGTAGTCATGCTGCTTAATGCAATACTGGAAGACACTTAGTTACACACACTTAAGATACAGTGACGGAAACAGCATATGGACCTAAATAGAATAGAAGAGGCATTAAGCTTAAAACTGCAAAGCTTTTCCTTTGAAATGGTCTTGTTTTACCAGAGACATTTACTGAAGGCAAAAACATTGTTTGCACTGAGCACTAAAAAAGGATTTTCTAATTTAGTGGGAAAAAAAAAAAAAAAAAAGAACTCTGACACAAGCTTTCAAGAGGAAAGCATACAGCCAGCCTTCAGATTTTTCATGCTGCTCTACACTCCTTATACATCTCCTCAGCTATTTTTTAAATGTATGTACATCTTAAGGTCTAAGATCTTACATGAATAATAGCTGAAATGATACATAATTAAACATTTTGCACATCAACGTGTGATATTGATGGTTTAAATATTTCATGACTAATATATTCAGCTAGGTTTTAAGCCAAGCTACTGAGTTATTTCTGGCTCACCTCGACTGCCCTACATCTGAGAATATTGATATATCTCTCACCACAACTTGAAAAGAAGATTTCAGATCTACTTCCTGGCAGACTGGTTAACTAGTTACTGGCATGCTAAAATAAGGACCATTCAGCCAATAAAGGATAAGGGAAAGAAATCTCCTTCTACAAACATGTACTCCAGAGCATCCTCTCCCATGTTTGGTTTTCAAAAATACAGATTCTGGGGATGGAGCTCTCATTTTCAGGACTAACAGTCTAAAGTACTAATCCCCAGAGACCCTGGAACCATATCCCATATGTCATAGCAAGGTAATTTATTTGTAATTCTTCTGTAATTGTAAAACTTCTGTGATGTAATTGAATCCATTTTCTGCACTCTGGTAAGTAACGCCAAGTTCAAGGCCTCCAGGTTGAATAAATCAGTGGTTCCCTCTGCATGGCTGTGCTGGCTGATACTGTTACCAAACAGAGATTTGCTTTTTAGGCTCAGTGTGAGAGATTTTTATTTCTGGGGATGAGAATCTGCCCCTGCTGCTGACTCCTGTCTGGAGGTCATGACATTTGGGACATGATAAAGGATGTACACTTGAAGAGTAGGGGAAAAAAACCAGTGAGAGCAAACTTTAGGTTGCTCAATTTTCTTAGTTCTACTCAATGAAACTTTTGTGAGCATTTCCTTCTGGCTTTTTTTTCTCTTACACTGCAATTTCTGCTATCATTAAACTTGCAGTGTATTTTGAGGCATTGCTCTGAAATGCCTTTTGAACTAGCATGTTTATTGTACCTGGGTGTATTCAAAGGACTTCTTTGTAGTTCACAGACAGAAATCTTTCCTGTTTTCTTTTTACTTATAAAAAGTATCACCCCCCAAAACACATGTGAGAGCTTCTGTTATCCTTTAAAGCATGGTAAGAGGTATAGACACAGCTGTTACCTCTGCTTCAGTCCAGAAGATGCTGAAGGCTGAACCACATCATCACTGGCACCTCTACAACCTTCTTCAGCAGCATCAGGCAGACCATTGTGGAGCTGAAGTTTTACCCTCAGAGGACTAATGAAGAATACTAAGATCATAGCTCTGCAAATGTTCAAACTGGTTTGAAGGAGGCAGGTACCTAATTCCTTTTGACAATAAGGTTGAGGAACCCAGTCCCTTGGGCACAAGTTTTACTTAACTACTTTACTTAGCTTAACTAGCCTGAAACACTCATGGGTACAGTCCAATAAAAAGGAAAACTGCATGACACAGGCATTCTTAGCACTAGTTAGGGAGATATGGATATTCCCAAGGGATTAACTGGCCTGTGATCTGTTGTGAAAGTTGGTATCACACACACTGCATCCTGTGCTGAGTATTCTGTCAATTGCTGACCATAAATATCTGTTGTAATAAAGGAGATACAGTCAGTAATATGGCTGGGATAGTAATAGAAGGGCACATTCACTGAAAAAAAAATCAATTTTAATTAGGAAGACAATTATATTTTCTCCCAAAGGTTGCCAAGGTCTCATGATTTATCTTTAATGTGATGGAGAAGTAATCTTTTGACATTCTATATCTACTCAGTTGCACTGAACTGTGAAAATATTTCAGGTCCAAGGGAAGACCATAGGGTCCCTCAAGGTCTTATAACCCAAGGCACATCATTAGCCTGTCCCCTGCAACATGAGCTTATGAACATATCCTTTGATTTCTCTAAGCAAAGGTTTGTTCAGCTTTTTCTTAAACTATGTGGCAGTGATTGGGCCTCCCCTGCTGCCTTAATTCCTACTTAGATCTGAGCTTTGTGCAACTGGAAAAGGCCAGGTTTGCTACCATCTCCCCTTAAAATAGGGACAAATTAGGAAACTTCTCAAATGGAAATCAGCTGCTTAGGCACTGAAAGTTACTTTGGGACTTCTGTTAAGAAAACGTTCTAGGAGCATATAGGAGTATAGAGCAGCCTGTGGACCTTGAGCAAAGCCAGCCTGAGAGCAGCAGGGGAGAGAAGAGCTGGACAGAGGGAGGTAAAGAATGAGAAGGAGGAGGAGGAGACCACAGAGAAAGAAATAGGTAAGAGAGGAAAAGTTTCTGTCATTTTCAGTGGTGAGAGAGAGGAGCTGAGTGTTGTGGGAGATGAGGGAGACTCTGAGCTGACTGTGGAAAAAATAAAAAAACCCCAATACATACAGCATAAGATGCTATCCAGCTTTCACAAAGTCAATGGAAAGACTGCTCTAGTTTCTCTAGTGGAATTGCCTCAAGCCATCAGTAAATAAAACCCAGCCTGGCTCTCCTTCAGTACTTGAGGATAGGAAGAATCTGTTGCACACTGAATGACCCAGCCTGATCCTTGCTAATCAAAGTCATCAGATATCAGTGAGAGGGGTTCCCTGGAATGAAACAGAAGCTGGTTTTAACCACATGGGTGCTTTTCACACTGTGCTGGCACAGCCCAATTGAGTAGTGAAAGGGAAGGCAGCAAGACAGCTCTGAGAGTAACTAAGTAATAGTGCTTTCTAGAGCAAGTTGTAAGATTTAAAGGCTTTCGATCCAAACATTCTCTTTCAAGAACTTTTAACAGATATTTTCAGCAAGTTCTAGTAAAAAGAAGAAAATAAAAATTCCCAGAAGCCCTCTTAGGGAAGACACCAGCTTGTAAAACGAGCTTCAGCACATCAGCTAACAAGCTTGTTGAGAGAGTTTTTGTCCTTCCTCCCTCCAGCTCTTCTGCTCATTTTGTTTGCTGGACCAAATTGCAATACCCCTGGAACAAAAACTGTGGCACTGCACTTGAAAATAAGCCATATGTGTGTTTGGGTTTAACAACCCTGCTAATGAGAATATTGACTCTAAAGGCTTCATCCTAACGATTCCTGAAACTTCACTGGAGCTGCTGGGAGGTGGATGTTCTGCCTGCTATGCAGACAAAGGATGGGAATGAATTTTGCCAAGTATATAGGAGCTGAGCACTCTTCTGTATCAGCTGGTATAGCAGTAATTGAATTCCTAAGCATGGGAGAGGGCTGTGCTGAACAGAACTTGGTACGGGACAAGCTTTTAGGACAATTAGGAGGCAGGATCTCTGCAACAAATCTTAACTCTTGCCCCATATCTATATGTGATCTTGGGAAGATAATTTAAAGCTAAGACACACTGCTTCCACTCATACCTTCATTTATTATTCCAATTATCCAAACACTTTCCAAGGTTATAAAGCCCTCTCTTTCTCAGAAATTGCTTTGGTAAAAGGCTTGTCCTCAAAATCTAACTTCTCCACAGGGTGGTGAAGATCAACCCACTTCTGTAGCTAAATAAATAATAAACTTAAGTTTATTTAAATGGCAGGAAGTATCAGGCAGCTTTCTATTCTTTTGAAAATCCCTCCTTTAAGCAAGAGACCTTCCAATGCAGAACTAGTTTTCTATTAACATGTTTTCAGTCACTCTGTGATTATCCTATGATGTACAATGATTTATGAACACAGATAGGATTAACTCTGACCTTGTGAATACCACCAACTTTCCTGTTCCTTTTCTCCTCACATGAATAATTTACTGGACCCCTTAAACAAATTAAAGAAATAAGTAAGAGTGACTGGAAACACTGCTGGACTATTTAAGTAAGCTGCCAAGAATTACACTGGATAATTTATTCTTGTGAGAAACATAATGATCACCCAACAAGTTTGGTTAGGAAGGTGGTTTATCAGGCCACCTTGATATACCAGGGCAAAAAAAATACACAGAACACCTCCTGATGATGGATTGCAAGATATATTAATACAGAAAAGATTGAGATTTACTTTCAATAGTAGATTAAGGTGCTTCAATGCAGCCAAGACTACTTCTTTTAAAGCAACAGGGACTTAGTTTCTTCTAGATAAGGACTTAATTTTTATTGAAAACCTACCACCTTCAAACTGCTCAAAAGTTGAAGCACTATAAAACTGTCAAATAACACCATTATTAAAAGCTTTATTTGACAAATCTTTCACTGCTGGGATAACTTGTGTGTTTGCCTTCTCTCTCACATGAAATAAAATCATTCACTTATGCAAACTGCTGACAGGAATGGAAACAAATGGGGTTCTCAGCACAGGGTGAAACACACTATCCCCTCTCTGCAGCTTAATGGAAAAAACATAGTCCCTCATAAATCATAAGGCACTCAGCCTGGAGAGTTGCTCTACTGCTTGTTGCAGGAGACTTTGGGAAATGGTGGGATGGGCTCCTAGGAGGATCTGTATGGTGTTCTGGAGTAGCTGGTCATTTTTCAGGAGCTACCTACAGGTAGAAAACATCTACGTGAAAGATTCCAAGGGGAAGAAGTGTGTCTGAACAATATCTGTCAACTACATCTAGGATTTATTTTCATCTCCTTATCATAAAAAAGTGCTAGAGCTCTGCTAGGTAGGCTGGTAGCTCCCCTTTTATGTGAGATCAGTGACCTTTTGCCAGCACTTGCTACTGATTCATAGATTTTTTAAAGCAAATAAGGACCTTTACAATTCTCTAGGCTGACCTCCAACGTAAAATGAGCTTGTGTGAGCTTTCTCTTCCAAGCATCACCTTAGAACAGTCTGGGAGGAGCAGCTGATGAATAAACACCTAACAGTCTATGTCCTATTTAGAAAGGATAAACTTGCAAGTGGGTCACACAAGCATTTGGGAAGATTTATCAGCCTCAAATAACTTTGAAATTCTCCCAGACTTCAGGAATCTTTGCATCAGGAAATGCCTGGGGAGGATTCTTGTTGCTTCCCTTTTTCAATAAAGCCTTTAAATAAATAAAGGACAACTTAAGATTCATTGCCAACCCTCCAGGAAAACTGCAGGATGTGCCTTATCAGGTAAGCTGGCAAATTTCTTTCTTTTAAGACCTCCAAAATCCAAGACACCTTCAAGTACACACTTAACCATTGCTAAGAGACTTGCCTCTTACAGTGACTGATTTTGTTCTGCTTCTGAGTGGCATCTTCAGACAGCTCTCAGGGGATGTGAAAAAGCCTGGTGATTTCTAAGAACATCTGGCTACATTTCCTGTGGTGCTTCCATCTACAAGCTGAGGCAAAAAGGGACCCCCCTGGGCTCTGGCAAACTACCAACCTCAATGGGAAAGGCCAGAGTGAGAGCAGAGAAAATAAGGCAGGTTTCTCAGATTAGGGGATATTTTGAATGGAAGTCAACAGAGAATTTGGAGCTAACAAGGTTCTAAGAAAATAACTAAAATAAGTTTTCTGAGTTGCCACATAACCTGTGACAAAATTATTGGGGGGATCTGAGCTAAAACACACTTGGAAAAGAGGCTTAAAGTCCAGCTGAGCAGTTGCAAGAGCAGGAAAACTCTAACACACCTTCTGTAATGAATTCTGTCAATCAGAGCAGAAAGTCCTGCTTGGAGTTAATGTTCCCTGAATATTTTCCACATGTATTTGAAGCTGAAATCTGGAGCACTCCCTTGGAGATCTGGGAAACATTCTGCCTCCCCAAATCATTGCTGGGCACAAGTAGTACAGCAGTGACAATAATGTAATCACCTTTTCAGGAGTCTCAGATAAACCAGTGATACCTCACAAGCCTTTGCCATGTTCTACTGCTGAATCACTCACACAGTCATTTTTATAACTTAACACCTTGAGGTTTACAACTCATAATTGTTTGCTTTCTTACCAAATAACTTTCCCCTAAACCCCACCCTGCTTTCCCAGTTAGGAATTTCTTCTCTTTCCCTGCCCAAGCTGTACAGGCTCTAACACCCAGCTAATGTGTTCCAAGCTGTTCCTACATGAGCCCAGATCTGTTTGGTTCTCTTGTTAGTGGTGACACTGGGAGCTCCACTGGAGAAAAGCACTTAGGGTTGGCTCTACTTAGAGCACAACATCTCCTACATTTCCTCACATTTTCCTGAGCTGATCCAGTGCTCTCAGCTCTAATGGGGCAGCTCTGGGACAGCTCCTGTCACTGCCAGGACCACTGGGACTGCCAAGATGTTAACAAGGATGAGAGTTTTGAGGCCATGCACAGGATTTTACTGGCTAGATCAAGCTTTACTTCAGATTTTCAGCCCTTGTGGCTCTCCTCTTTGAGCTAGGATGTCAGCTGCTCATTTCCAGTGCTGTGCATGAGGATTTCAACCTAAGAACACTCCTGCCTTGGTGCTTGGACCACTAAGCCCCAGATTCTACCAAAGAACAAAGAAAATGAATATGATGGAGATACTCAGCAGGCCAGCAATAGCTTTGAAGAGAGGGATTTAACCCAGACATTAATCAGTGGATAATTGCTTACGTAGCATGCCTTTCTTCACTGTTAATCATTTAACATGATGATTTACCAAGGCACCGAGAAAATGTGTCTGGATGGAAGGAGAGAAAGCACAGAAATATAGCCTCTGGTATTCCCTGCCAGAGAATGAATCCAGCCATGCAGGAGTGTCAGTTTGATAATGAAAGATCAAATGTATAGTGAGCCCACGAGGGTACATTACATATTTCTATGAATAATGCTGTTCCTCTCTCTGCTCATTAGACTGGATCAGCTTCTTGCAAACACAGACACAAAAAAAATATGGTGAGTCCACTTCATCCACAGAACTGGTTATTCACTGAAGATAGCACTTCTGATGAGCAATTGCTTATCTAGACTTGTGCTAGTGAAAAAAGTGAAATCAAGGTGAAAAGAAGACTTCAGTATTCCAAGAAAGTTCCCTCTTTTATTAATATCAAAACTCTAATTATGCCCTTCCTAGCAATTACTCTGTTGCTAGTTTGGCTGAAAAGTTGAGGTTAGCATAAATTTACCAGATCTGATTAAAGAAATTTCCCTTTTAAATGAGATATTTGAAATCTGTTGACACTATTTTAACCCATAACACAAGTTTTCTAGTGGTTTACTTTTAGGCACCTGGTGATTAATTGTAAGATATCCATAAAATAAAACCAAGAAACTCAGGCTTACTAGCAGTAGGTTTAATTTTTCTTATAGGTATTTGGTTCTCCAAGTTACGAAATTAAAAAAAAAAACAAAACAAAAAACAAAACAAATGTTTCAAAACTGTTTGAAAAACCTTTATCTAGGAAAACACAGTGTACAAAATATACTGCTGAATTTGCTGGCTACTTAACAGTGGGATAGAGTGCTTACTGTCTTCTGGGAGGAAAGGCATCTGAACTATCAGTTAGCATCCTGAAATGCTGGGGAAAGACTTAAAAGATATAGCACTTAAAGAAGAAAAACATCTTCAAGATGTATCATTAGGTTTAAGATAAAATTCTAAATCTGAATGTTTGCCTCTCAGTTGACATTAGAATAATATTGAAAGTAACAATGCTCAATAACACTTTTTCTGTCACAAGCACCATGAGACCTCTTTCTCAACAGCAGAACAGGAGCAACAACATTTTACTGAGCAAAAAAGAATTCACTCCATTTTTATTTGCATAGAATATGATTATAGTGGCCACAAACTCTGTGCTCTCACAATCCACACTGTATTCCACACTTCTATTTCGTTTAGGAATTGAACACGAGATTGGATTATCTGGTTTGGTACAAACCAAAAAACCCTACACAACCCCCCAAAACATCTACTATCCAAGGCCCTCTTCACATTGAGGCTCAAGCACAACCATTTCAGCTATCTGAAAATATTTTTCTCCTTTTTAAAAACTGTACTGAAACAGCAGATTGCAGGAAAGTCACTATCTCTGAGTTCCTTCATTTGCAAATTTGCATTTTACATATTTATGGATTAACAGCCACAAAATCCTAAAGTAAATGTGGAAGAATTGTTTATAATGAGCTAAGTTGTTGTAACATCCTTCTGTAGGTAGGCACAAAACTGTAGGAATTAATGGATCCCAAAACTGTGAGTGTGAGGCAGTAGGTGTTTCATACAATTTCAATTATCCATGTTCCAGTTGCAGCTCAGTGGAGTGGTACAAATTGGGTGTGGGTTATTTTCTTCAAAGCCAATTAGCTTTGCATTCCTAACAGTGGAATTATTCTAAGTACCCTGCACCGTGTTTACTGAATCCAGTGTGACTCAATAATCCAACATATTCAAGCTGGGACTGATAGACCTGCTGCAGAAAAGCTCTTAAAGCTGCTTTATCTCCTCAAAAGCAAGTCCATGCTGCCATGGAGTAGAAGGTACCTATCTCCCATTTGCAATATCAAAACAATTCAGTATCAGAAACATCAGACTGAAGAGATTAACAAGTACCCCCCAAAAAACCCAACTCAAATCATGGCAATTCAGTGGACAAAGCTGGGCTGACAGGATTCCTGATAGATCTACCAAGAAATTCTCCAAGAAGCCTCTTGCTCTGAAACCTGTCAACAACTTAGTCTTCATGTAAACGTGTGGGGCTGTTTTCTGTGGACCAAGTTTTTTTAGGTCCTCCTCTTCCCCATGCACACAACTGACCACAAAGAAGACACTAAATGCAAACACCTTATGTTGGAGTCCAAAAGTTGCCTGAACATAGGTGTTAAATACCACCTTGTGCCCTACCTCTGGTCACTGCAAGCTGCACATGAGCAGCTCTTCAAACTGCACAAAAAAGTGGACACAGCTCCACAGGTTGTGTTTGGAGGCCGGAGGGCTCTCCCAGTGATATAAAGAAACCAACTGCATAAGGCAGCAGCAGCTCACAGGCTTTCCTGAGTTTGGGTGAGACTGATTTTCTGCTACGTAAAAGGAAATAGAATTATGACCTGTGAAAAACTTGGCACTAATCCTCACTTCTGCTCTCACTGGTAAAACTGAAGCCCAGTTGAGGCAAAGTCATTCAAACTGGGTTTATTTCTAATAGAATCATAGAATTGGCTGGGTTGGAAGGGATCTCAGAGATCATCAAGTCCAACCCTTGAACCACTCCCGCTGCAGTTCCCAGCCCATGGCACTCAGTGCCACATCCAGGCTCTTTGGAAATATCTCCAGACACGGAGAATCCACTACTTCCCTGGGCAGCCCATTCCAATGTCTGATCACTCTCTCCGTAAAAAATTCTCTCATCTCCAACCTAAACCTCCCCTGGCACAACTTGAGACCCTGCCCTCTTGTCTTGTTGAAAGTCATCTGGGAAAAGAGCCCAATCCCCCCCTGGCTCCAACCTCCTTTCAGGGAGTTGTAGAGAGTGATGAGGTCTCCCCTGAGCCTCCTCTTCTCCAGGCTGAACACCCTCAGCCTCTCTAATAAGAAGAAAGTGTGACCTAGGAGCTGGTGAATTTAGGTTTAGGTAAGATATTACAGCACTGGAAGTCACCCCACACACACCTCCTGAGGATGCTTGAACTACAAGTGCATTTGCTAGCTAACTCTGGAAAAGACATGACACAGTGAATAAAAGCATCTGGCCAAGACATGGCCCCTGGTGGCCTCTTCCTCTGTGAGGCTTTCGTCTCCGAGATAAGAAGGAAATGGAGAGGGAGAGAAAAATGGATCTAAAACTGCTGACAATTCAGAGATGATATTTCTAACTTATGAAATACTAAAGCTCCTTTCTGCTAATACACTCTTCAGTGGTTAGCTTTAGATCCACCTGGGACAATGGAAAAAAAGGAATTAACAGAGCTGCTTTTTATTCCATTCACACAATCTGTTTCCATTTTAAAAGTCATTTTAGAAATTTCTCACACTCTTTTTATTTAATCAATTGTGATGTGGAATATTAATTTCTAAATTGCATGAATGGTAAGTATTTAAATACCCCTGTGGTCCTAAACCCCCTACATCAGCCCTGTGCATTTATCTTTGTTAGCAAGTGACACAGTGCTTAAAGAGGAGAGTTAAAGAGTAGAAAGATCACAGCTGCTGTCATATTAATATTTGGAGAGAAGATTTAATAAATACCATATCTCACTCTATGTTAGTATCTGCATTAGTGCTATCAGGTTTTAAGGGAATTCAGGAGATGGTTTCTTATCCATCAGGTTGTCAGAAGCAGACAAAAGGAAAATCAAATGTTCATTTACTCACATCTGGTGTTCCACAGGGATCCACATTTAGACCCCTACTGTGTTTATCTGTATAAATGGTTTCTATCTATCATCTAAATCAGAAGAGTTTATGTGTAGAGCAAACAACATCAGATAAATATCCCTATCCACTAACTCAGTATAAAAGTACAAACCACACACAGACAGCACACTGCAATTTCTGCCACTTCCTGAGGTTCAAAAAACTCTCCTTCCCTCTTTCTTCCACTTTTATTTTTGCTTGAGGTTCATATCTTGATTTGCAACCTATTATTACTTTCCCCTTTTTCTCATGCCTTTTACTGTTACACCTTCTGTTTCTCTTGTATCATATCAAGAAGCTGGAAAATCAGTTTTAAAAGTGTTAAAACCAGGTAATGCTGAAGATAGCATGAAAGCAAAGCAGATGTACCTCTGGAAACAAAATATTCAAACTAAGAAATATATTGCATCTTGCTCCAGGGAACCTGCTGGGGAGGACAGAGGTCTGGTGGTAGAAGCAGTGGATTTCTGCAGAGCTTCTTGCTGATAGTGCCATGATTATTCTCCTCTCTTTATCTGCTCTTTTTCCCATGGCAGCCTCCTTCCCCATGGATCAGTCAGTGTCATTTTGGCAAAGTGGTTCTGTATCCTTGCAGGAATCAGAAGAGAGACTTGATGGTGAGCACTATTTCTCTTGTACTGACAAATAGGTTTCTCTGCTGCTTTCATGAAGAAGAACTGGAGTTCATGGAATGGGAGGATTTCCATGGACTTTGGTGTGTCATGAGTCATACAGAAAGTTCCTCCAGATGCTGCAGTCTGAGGGCCAGAGCAGCAGCTGCTCATTTTAAGCCCTATTTTAAGATTTGATGGATGACTTAGCTCTGTTTTCCCAGTTTTCCAAGGACTCAATGTAAAAACAAAGCTAACTACAAAATACTTCATGGTATCCTCTGCTTTTTCCTTAGTTGGTTGTGTAGTTGTTGGGGAAAAAATGGGCATTCAGTACAGCAGATAAATCACTTTGTCACCTTAATCTTTTATTGATCTCAATAAAAATTGCACCTTGTTTCCTAACAAAAATTCACCAAGAAGGACATCACATACAGGGATGTGGATAATACAGGAGGTGCTCATCATTTAACATTCTTATTTATGGGCCAAGCTATGGATTTTTGTGGCAAAATCTTCAACTCTTTTTGTGAGGTGATGCATCATACTTTTAAAGGTGTGCTTGACTAAAAGGTGGGCTTTTTACCCACTCCACTAAGAAGCCATGTGCTGTAGTGAGGTATTTATAGAGAGAGATTATAAAAACACTTTCTGTAGCAGTAAAAAGGTAAGGGAGTACAGTAGTCTCCCCCAGTTAGTCTGTTCTGTCACTTCAGTGTAGTATATCACAGTCATTTCATTTGGTTTCAGATGGTCATGTTGGGAAATCTCAGGGGAAAAAAAAAAAAAAAAAAAAAAAGAGGAGAGGTAATTGCTAAGGGAACACTACACTTCTTCATGAGAATCAGTTTGAAACCACACTGCCATGGAACACACAAGAAATGTAAAACCTTTACTGCCTCCCACACTGGCACTTTTTTCCTGCTCATTTCTGAGAATATAAAAGCCATGCTCAAGTGACAATCTGAACCAATTTCAGATGCACACTGGCAAAGCAGGATGCTTTGCCTCTACCTTGGCACTCTGGAAAAGATGGAAAGGGAGCCAGTAACTCCTTTGCACAATCACACATGAAATTACTGAATACAGATCCTACAAGCAGCACAAATAAGCACCTGGCATTTTCCTACATGTCACACAGATGAATTGCAAAATAGTCAAATTATTCTTCACCACAACTTCTGAAGGATCTGCAGACTCTTCCTTTCTTCAGTCTACCATATTCTTTACTATAAACCTCATTAAATGGGATAGTGCACCATAACTCTGTTTGCAGCACCTGTACAAAATCAGTATTATGCTTGTAATAATTGCTACAAAAAGATACTCCATTTCCACCAGACAATAATGTTAAATGAGGGCAAGAATCCTTTCCATTTCATTTTAAATAACTTATAGGAATGCCCCCAAAACCAGATCCAAGACCTTGTTTGCACAGTTCACAATTTATCCTGGTTATCTTCCCGCCAGGAAAGGCAAAGCACAGGGAATAAGGCTCTGCAATCCCTCTTTGCAATGGGAAAAAAAATAAAAGCAGCCTGCAGTCACCTCTTGGGCCTATGCTTTCTATCAGATACCAGTCAGAGTCTGTACCAAGTGTGGTCTCATTCTCTTACTGAAGGAAATCATGTGGACAGAGAAGCACAACCCTAACTTCAAACATTAATTTCTCACAAAACTATAATTAGAGCCATCTCTCCCATGAGCCAATCCATTCTGCACAGCAGTGTAGTTACACCTTTGATTTTCTCTAGTAATTTATGGTACATCCTGGTCTGGGAGGGTTTCAAGTCCAATATTCCAAGAAGACCACAATACCAGGCTTTCTTAGCATATAATTTACGTATAGATCTACTCCTTATATACCTTTTTTTTTCATTTTAGTGTTAGTCACTAAACATTTTTATGATACACTGGAACTGTCACAAGGTTAACCTTAAGTTGAAGCAAAGACTATTTCTTTTTCATCATTTCTCTTGAAATTCTCCAACTATTAATCTAGATTTAGAGATGAATATAGAGATTTCTCAAGCTTTTCAAGTTCTGCTGTTCAGCCTCCTCTGCCTCTTTGTAGTCTGGGCACATCCTTTTTTAGACCTTGCAGAGAAAGAAAGTTCCACTAGTGCCCACAATAAAAAGAAGGCACTTATTCCCTGCTCATTCCTATAAGAAGTGAAGCTGAAGAAACACTTTCTCTGTTCTTTATTTGTTTTTCAGGGTCAGAAATTCAAGGCACATTGCACAGGCTTCTTATATCATGGCTAGAGGTCAAATCTCATAATACATGACTTGTCAGTATCTTTTAGCACAATTGATAGTAGTGTGCTGCTGACTCTTGCATTCCAGACCTAGAAGAAAAAGTCCAGAGCAACTGAGGTTATGTGATAGATTTTAGAAAATATCACCAAGTCTCAGGAAGAAAGATGGTGTTGGAGGCTAAGGAAAAGGGCTGCACAGCAGCCTTACAAAATGTCAGAGGTTTGATTGATGTTCAGAAGTGGCTGCTAACAGCAGTGACTCCTGCCAGCCACAGAAACCTCTACCTAGTTCAGGAGGAGCAATTACAGGCAGATGTCCCCATCCCAGATTCAAACAAAAAAGACAGAAAAGTCCTGTATTTTGTAAATGTATGAAATGGAAATGTGAAAATCTGACCCATTTGGAGTAAATGGAGAAATTCTATTGACTTCTAAAGACACATAACAGTACAAAATGCTATTTATCGGGGGGAGGAAGATGTGTATATGTTAAAAGCTTAGAATTAGTCTGATTTTTAATAAATAAAAGGAACTGATATGATCTCTTACTACAGAAAATCAGCTTCCTGTAGCCTACAATGGATCTATGAACACTATATACAATTGGGATATAGACAATTGATCCTCAATTACCACTACATACAGAAGGGTCTCCAGCATATCTTCTGAAAAAGAAGGTAAATGTAATCAGCAGATGAGGCTCCAATTAGAAGCAATTACTGGGGAGGGAATCCAAGCTTCAGTGCCAGGAAGAATGATAGCCATTATTTCTTATTTTTAACTCAGTTTCAATTAGCTAATACAATATTTTTAGGATTCTGAAGGCTTATTAAGGACGTATGAATACCCCATACCAGGTGTTCTTCCATTAACTGCTCCATCTATTTCCCTAGTAATAAGTGATGTAAATAAATCACACAGACACACTACAACAGGATTCTTCCCTCCCTGTTTGGGTTTTGGTTTTTTTCCAGTTATGTTTGAGTTAGAGGAGTAGGGAGGATGATATAATCATCAGAACAGGTTGAACCTACATACACATGTTTTTTCTACAGAAAAAACCCTAGTGTTTTAGAAAATCATGAGAGAAGTATTTGGTAAACTAAACATAAATACAGAGGATCAGATTCTTCTCCCCTTTGCCCCAAGGAAATCCTGGATTACCTGCATTTATATCAGGACAGATTAAGAGGAAAGGAGATGAGATGAGCCAGCCCACACTGAGCATTCAGAAGGGAACGTTCTATTCAATGCAACTAGCACTGAACATATAATCTTGTGGGTATAAAAGACTACTATGTGGGTATAAAGACTACTGTGATATTCAATTACAGATTTGTTAGCATTTATTTTGTCCACTTCCCTGCAAACTCATGGAGAGAAGTGCTATAAAACTTTCCTTTTATTGTAACTCCTATTTAATGCTTTTCAATAATGCTTTTTTTAGCCATTATTCTTCAAGGACTTCAACTTCCCTTCCAGGTTCTGTAATCAAATCTTATCACAGATCTATCATGTTCTCCCAGCTTAGGTAGCTGAAAGTAAGGAGATATTACCTGACACCCTGAAACTTTTATATTTAATACATGTTTTAGAAATTCAGAGACAGAGAATGGAGACCAATTTTCCATTATGTATACAGTTGATAAAAGCAAAGGATGTTAAGGAGAAGGAGAGATATGCAGAATCCTTTGTAATATCAGAGATAGATTTCAATTTTTGTCAGCTAATTTGAATGCAGTATGCAATAGTCTAAAGTGGAAATGGGAGTGCTCAGAATTTTTTCATGTGTGTTTCAGTGTGCTTTTTAACTTCCTGGAGAGAATGACTGCTAAAGAATGAAGTACTCAAAGCCAGATGACGACAAGGCTGGGAATGGCAAGACATAACACAAGAGGAAGTGCCATGGGCTCTAGCAGCAGATGTTTGCACTTTCCACAGGAAGAGAGGTGTAAACCAGAGTATTTATTGAAAAACTCACTGCATGAAATAGGCCTACTAAACGTTCTGAAAAGCAATTTGGGAAAGATCTAAAACTGGTTCTACTGATATCTCCCCCAAGACAGACTGAAAAGTTTAAGAGACTTTTAACAACACGAAAAGTAGTATCAAGGTGAAATCCTAACAGCAACTCCGAGCCCTGTTAATCAGTCAATAAACTCACACTATATGGCAGAGATCCCTTCCAAAGGTTGCCACTCTGGTTCTGTGAAAAACATCTGTGTTCTCACCAGATTAGGATGAGAATCCACCAGCATCACTTTTGCTCAAATGATGGGCACAAACCATGTGTAGATTGAGCCTCATGGGGTTCTTTATGCTGTGACAAAACTTTTATGATAAATAAATGGCTTTATTATGACCTTCAACACAAGAAACTTATATATTTCAAGACAAAGTTCTTATGCTTAGGCAATTAACAGGAAATACATATAATGCCTTTTTATAAGAACACAATTAAAGAGTAATCACACTTTTGTCATGGCTGACAATTAGCAGTCTTCCTCCCCCAGGGATATAATACAGCTCTGTCATTATCATTATCAAAATCTGAAGCCTACTGAGGGAGTATTAGATCTCTGCAGAAAAACAGGCTGAGAGAAATCCTGGCTCCACTGAAAACAATGGCAAAACTCCCTTTTTCCCAGCTCTAATTAGCTATGGTTAAATTACAGTGAACATACAGTGTACTTGGCCTGAGATGATGAAAGAAGAAAAGCAGATCTTAATATTCAATGATCCTTCTCAAGCAGTGACTCTGATAGGAAGATGTTCAAAATGCTTTTTTAAGGCAGCAATCATCAGTCTTCTGTTTGCTCCAGAAAGACTGTTGGCATCAATCCCAGATAAAAATGACAGAATCACAGTAATGAGAAAAAGGCAGTTACACAATCAGGCAGCACAATATCACATGCTTGTGTACTGTTGTATTGGTGTGTGTATTTTCTAGTTCTAGTATTATTAATTTTTATAAATCATTGTCAATGCAACAGGAGTTCTTATTGTTCTTTTGCTGCATTACGTATTACTCTATTCTCAACTAAATTATACAATTTTTCCTTATTCAGTTCATTCAGAAACAGCTAATGGAAGCTGAAGTATATTCTCACTCACCACATACTGAAATATACCCATGGTAACCTTGTCAGTCCTTCCTGAGGAAAGGTAACCAGCAAAGAGTTGCTTTTCAGCCATCACACAGCAACCAGTGGTTATGTGGGAAGAGCACACTAAATAAGAGTATAGCTTGGCATTACATGATGTTCAGCATGGCTAGAAGTGTTACAAGAACCATCCTGTATCAGCCTCATCACTTCCTGGCATACAGGACACTGACATGTACATTTTGATGTGCTCCATGCAGCATTTCAGCCTTTGCCCCCAGTTGCTCATGGCAGTGACTGTCAGGGGGTCAGTTCAGTATTTTCCTGTTAATTCAACACAGGCTACTGTTTCTGAAACAAACTCTCCCTTCTTTCATCTGGAAAAGCAGCACCTATCTACAGCATGAACACTCCAGTTCTGCTGTGGAAGTCTGGATAGGGAGCTGGTAGCAGGGGCTGAAGGTGCCTCCACGAGGAAATGTCTGGTGCTGCCCCATGATGGAGATGGCCACTTCCAGCCAGCTTCTCCATTCTGTGATGCTGGTGTCAGGACATTTCATGTTTTGGTGTTCTCTTCCCTCTCTGGAAAAGCTCTCCACTGAATCATCAGGTTACCTGCATCCTTCACAGCCCAGAGACCTCAAGAGCAGAGCAAGCCTCTTCTTCTCTTTTTGCCAGATAAAAGAAGTGGGATCAGGCTGAGCTGAAGGAGGTAGTTCAGCTCACTTCAGATTTCCCCCTTCCTCTTTTTGGATCTATGATGTGTGAGAAGCATTAGCTCACCCCTTGAACACTGAAATAGAGTGGGGCCTTGTATCAATTTCATAAATACCTGGGTGATGCCACTATTTCAGCATGCACACTTTCAGCAAAAAAACTAAGACATAGAATCAAATTAACATAATATTGCTACATTGTCCATCTCCAGAAAAGGCAGAGTTGTTGAGAAAAAAGAGGAAAAGCCTATATTACATCTACACTGCTGTTGACATGAAGACAGTAGTGGGTAGGGAAGAAGCAGAATGAAAAGTAGTGCTTGCTATCCTGATAAAGAAGGGCATCAAAAGTGGGGAGATGTCTGATATTTTTCCTTTCTGCCGTATCTCTCCTCCTCCTCAGTTTGAAAAGGTTTTAGCAGATTTACACTGTTATAGTTAACAGTTGACTTTGAACTTAGTCAAAACCCCAGAACTCTAGAGAGTACTCCTCTACAACAGACTTCTGTCAGTCCTTGTAGCCTGCAAGAAGAATCTGCTAGTCCCATCCATCATTTTTTAATAGATACATGCTGAGTCAACTTGATTGTTCATCTCTCTGTCTTTAACTCCATCAGCTGGTTAGTGTAGCCCACTGTTTTATCCAGCTGCAAGTCTAATGTGTTCTGGCACAGGAAGAGAAATAGATTGGGCTCAGCAGGACCTTCTGAAGGCTGCTGTCTGGACTCTCCATCTCAGAGAGGAATGAGCTGGTCACAAGGGTCAGACTGCACACGCAGCACCAGATAAAATTGGAGGAATGCCACTTTGTGGCAGTGCATAGGCCCAGTCCTCAAATGATCTGTTCAGTGCTGTCCAAGCAGATTTGGATGGTTGCCAAGAGAAGCAAATTTTTGGAGAGAAGCCGAAAGACAAGGGGCGATTGACCTCGTGCTTTTCTCTTCTTTCCTGGGAATTGCAGAGCTACAACATGCCCCAGTTGCTTACAAATGTTGGGATTGTTTTCTCTACCTGTGCATTGTGTAAAAAGACTAATGTGCTTTGACCTGCAATTTGCAAGGGGGTTACAACTGCCATGGGAGAAGCAAAACTTAGTGCATAGGTTCAGAACTGCTCAGGTGGAAGAAATGGAAACAGCTGAATTTTATTGCTCTCGGCAAGAGAAGTGGTGCTCTTAAATCTTTACTTGTACACAGACCCAAGGCTAACGGTTTCAGAAGAATCTTGGACTGATTTATGCACAGTACTGCACAAAAAGCTCAGAGCTAGGCAGCCTGGCCTCTCCTTAGAAAAGGGACTGTGCTTGCATGGCACCAGGAGGCCTGAGGGTTTCCTGTGATCAGGTTCTTTTCCTTAGTCCTGCCACAAATGGACATGGAGAGAAGAGATGCCCAAATGCCCTGATTTGAAAACAGGAATTTGGGTGGGATACATCACCCAGCAGTGGACAACTGGGCAGCTGGAGCTGCTGATAAACAAAAGAAGTGCAAAGCAGAGCAGTATTCACCTGAGTTAACACCAACCCAGCACAGACACAATGCTGCTGCCCAAGCTCTTACATTAATTTAATTCTGCTCTCAGCTGCATAAATACATGTATGGACCTTCACTGTCATTTGTCCCATTGTGGTGCCCTCAAATGACTCAGCTGGGAAGCTACCCTTGACGATGGCATCTTCAGCTGAGGAAGAGCTCAGAGCATTCAGTAGCAAGGATGTCTGTACCTTGCAGACAGAGTTAGCAGCTATCACAAAGCTTTCTCAAACCGTTCGATTTTCTTGCCCTTTTATAACATGTAAATTAAACAAATTATGAACCAGTAGGCAATAAACCTGTGTTTTTGATACCAAGCAATCACTGAACCTTTGCATGTGAGTATGAAGAAGTAAATAATCCCATTCTTTCTCACAGCACTGAGGAGGATTTCTCTTTATATTGTTTTTATGACAGCTATCTATCTTAGTCTGGTCTTATTGATATATATTTTTAATGCTTTTAATTTGGAGCCTGTTATTTGCTCAGATGTTATCTTCAGCATATTAAGTACAGTCAGCTTTCAACAAGTCATTCACTGAGCATTTGAGCTGGGGCAGAATTTCTCATTTAAATACCTATGTACAATGGCAGAAAAAAATAAGCAAAGGCTTCCAAGCACCTAGTAACAAAACAACTCTGTAACCTTACAGTAAAGCTCTGCTTACAGTCCTCCCAAAATGCAAGTCATTTGCCAGATCCCAAATGATATTTGGTTGATGGATTGCTGGTGATTTCTACATCAGAGCACCTCGGAGCCCTAGTGCTAAACCCCTGACAGCTTTAGCATAAAAGATTTACATTTATGTTATGAGGGCCACACAAGAATAATAATTTTAAAATACATTGCCTTGGCTGCTGGTGCACCATGGGAAATCTAACAGCAGCAGGCAGGATGCCTGGGCTGTAATTACAAAATGGCAGCACGGGAGAGGCTGTGCAGACAAGGAACCAGAGACTCCAGCCATCTGCATGCCTTGGCGAATTGAAATTACAGTAATATATGAAGACATTACCTGAAAAGCCCAGCACCATTTAAATGATTTACTATTACGCCCCAGCAAGCTTTAATTTAAGGATAAAGTCATTCAGCAAGCTAATCTGATATAGGAGGCATTATTTCACACAGTTAAGTTAATTTACACTAGCTGATTGTTGTTGTTGCAGTTGGCATTATTATCTGCACAAACAGCCGATCGGCCCTGACAGAAGCAATATACTGGTTAATACAGCGTCTTAATTCAGCAGGCTAGCTATCTGTGATAAAGGTTTGTTTATAAGCAATAATGGGGAGGAAAGTCATTTTGAGGCTAAGCTGATAACACTGATGAGAACTTTTTTTTTTTTTTTTCAGTAGGAAAACAAGCAGGAACTCTCCACTCATTTGTCCGCCTGTCTAATAAACGAAACATCCCGACAGATTTCTCTTGCCTTGGTTTTACTTTGCCACCCTAAGTCCAAAGCAGATCTTTGGCACTGCTTGCTGCATACATTTCCTTTGACAAACAGCCACCACCATCACAGCACTCTGAGTGCTCCTCTTCCCCAGTGAACTCCAGACTTCAGGAAGACCTCCAGAGCTTAACTCTCTCTTAGACAAAAATCAGCTATACCAGGTATCTCTCACAGTTTTTTGAAACAAAAATTATAATGTGATTCCTATAAAAAGTATATAAAAATACACAATGAGATGTTGTCTCCTAAACAAGCCTGTGCAAGATAAGAGCACTACTATAAAAATGATGAGGTGGCACTTAAGCCAAGAATCATTCAAAATATTTATGTAATTTAGAAAAAAAATCTACAAGAACTTACTATAGAAGACATGTTCTGTTGTTAAGCTGCTTTTTTATTATTTTTTTTTAAGAAGATGAAAAGTGCTATAGAGGCTTGAACGAGAGTCATAGCTATGATGAAGCAGTTAAATTAAACAAGAACACAAAATATCAGGAGGCTTTGGGAGCAGCACTCCTCAGCCCTGCACTCTGGCTTCCACCAGCTCCAAGACCCCACAGGTGACAGCAACTCACCAGTGCAGCCCTAAGGGTACCAAGCCATCCCCTCTCAGCCTACCATAGGGCAGAAATCTTCCAGTTCTCCAGAATTCAAGACGAATCCCTGAGTGCTGAACACATTAGTTTTACACAGACATAATTCATCAGTCAGACATTCCCCCAGGTTAGGGTCACAGGTGAACCAGTGTTAAAGAAATACTCAAGGTTTCCCAAGCAGAAGACCTAACAAATTACTTCAATTACTTCAAGTGGACTTTGAGATGGTTTCTGCAAACACAACCCAAAGATTCCAGTCCAGCAAAAAAAGCCAACAAAGCATGGAGACAGTCCAGAGCAGGATGGGTGTACAAGCTAAGCTCTATCAATTAAAAGAAGGGTTCAACACTGGTGCTCCTGGAACATTCCCGAAGGGTTTTAATACCATGAACCACCAGCATTTCTGAAGATTCAGAGAATTATCAATAAGACCTTATACTGCTGTCATACCTGCTGCCATTCAGGAAAGATATTTAAGGCAAAACCTAGTGAAATAGTTGAAAGAGGCAGGGTTTGTGGACAATTTTACTTATTAGATCAGCAAGGGAAGAAGGGAAAGTCAGGCGCATAAGCAAAACACATAAGCTAGTCCAGAAAAAGGTATTGCCTCTCCTGACTTCATCATTAAACAATAAAACACATTTAAAATTGGATTCCAGTCTCAAATGTTCTTTAAGGCTTCTACTACTGTATGATCAAGTAATGAATTCTAATTGGAAATAGGCACTGACATCCCAAATTTGTGGCACACGAGAGCTGTGATTCTGTTTTCCCATTATTTTGTGAAACAAACATCTTCAAACTAAACAAATATTTCTGGCTTTTAAAAACAGAAATAGATTTTTGTTGTTGTTATTCAATAGTCAATATACATAAGAGATATCCAATATAGGATATAAATGGTTGTGCCCCTGCATCTCCAATAAATTTCAATTATTTAACACGTTTCTCAGCACACAGATATAAATATTTGGATTAAATCACAGACACACTGCACAGGTCCTCTTCATGCTCAGCTTTGTTGTCTTTCTGTATTCTTAAACACATGCATCAAAGCTTCACGACTTCCCTTACATTTAATATGCAGCTCTGAAACTGCAGTTATACATCATTTTCATTTGTTGAGGAGTGATATATAATCTGGGCTGAAATTAAATAATGTCATCCTAGGTTTAGTATTTATTGATACAAATTTAACCTGCTCATATTTCAACCTCCAATTTTCCCCTGAATAATCTGTATTTAATTATGCATTCCACCTCTCTATTGACCTTTGAAAATATCCCTCATGACTACCAATCAAAAATGTTGTAAATTAGAAATTCTTTTGAATCCTTTTGCAGTATTTATCATTCCACTCCCCAAATTATTCAGCACTTCAAGTTTGTTCTCAGAACCTGCCTTAATACTAAAAACCCCAAACCTCTAAGCTCTCCAGTTCCCCCAAACTGTCAACTAATCTTTAATGTATTACTATGCATTTAGCAAAGATAATTGAACACATGAAGCACTCCAGAGTTATTTTGTAACTGCTAAAAATGAGCAGCATTTTAGTCACACCAATCTATGTAATGTCAAATAAGTTTATTGTAAGATGTAAGAAACTGTAACTGTTCTTGCCTGTGTTATATTATAAATCAGTAGAAATGTGTAGTTTATGATCAAGGCATCAACTCAAAAAGACACAGAGAACAAATGAATTTAGCATCCCTTCCTTAATTAATTTACTCACTCGAAGCAGATGTGCAAGCAACTAAGCTGCCACTCAAGCTGCAAGGGAACTTCTCTTCCAGCTACCTGCCTTTTATTTTATTACACAAATTCAGAACCAAATCACAAAATAATCATGTAAAACATTTTTCAGTGTTTCTGTAGAACAGACCAACCAGATTGCTAACTGGTTTCTATGGTCTTACCATGAAATTAACTTTACCCTCCCAAAGCCTGGAGTATTTTGATTCTGCTTAGAGACATAGAAGTAACTGGTTTGAGGGAACAAAATCTATTTCTTCTAACCTCTGATGAGAATATAATGCATAACCCTATGAACCAGTGCATGGATTCTGGAACTGCTAACAGACTGACACTTTTGTACATCTCTGAGGTTAAAAGAGATATAAAAGCAATATAAAAGAGATATAAATATATATTTGTATATTTTTATGTATATATATATAAATCTATAAATATGTATTTTTACATATTTTATATTTCAATATGTATATATTTATATATACACATAAAATATATACACATATATACATATACATAAAAGATATAGATTTATATATATTTATGGATATATATTTATAAATATATGAATATGTATATATTCTTATGTATATATAAAATATATAAATAAATACATACATAAATATTCAATATGTAAAGATACATATTTATTTATGTATTTATAGATATACATAAAAATACATATTTATTTTGTATATTTCTATTATCCATAAATATATATAAATATATATTTATTTATATTTATATATTTATATATAAATATATAAAAGAGATATAAAAGCAATTTCTGCAACTGGTACTCTGCATATGTGGCTAATGGTTGCTATTCTCTACAGCCCCAGGAGAGACAAGGTCACGTAACAGACAAGTGACTAAGGCAGAGACATTAATTCCAGAACACACAAGACTTCTAACTCCAACTCTTTTATATATATATATATTATATACTCATTTATATGCCAGTAGGCATAAAGTATCTTCCAACGCATTGCAATAAATCTAAGACCTACAACAATTGAGAGCTTCAGAACTACAATGGAATAAATCCCTTTATGGAACAGCATCCTTTACCTGACAATGGAACCAAACTCTCTACCTTGCCTTCAGCATCTTGGTGTTGGTATCTTCCAATGCACTTACAACCTGCCAGTTACTCTGCTGAGGTCCTCAGAAGCAGAGGCTGCCAATGGTGGGTGAACACTTCTAATGCATTTAGCATCAGCAAAGCAGTTAATTAATTTTGCCACTATATGAATATGCTGTCCCCTTGGCTAATAATAAATGCTGGGGATGGGGGAAAAGAGCACAGTAGAAGTTGTGTAGGTAAAAAATTTTAATAGGTTTATTTTTGAGACAGTTTGACTTGATAGATTAAGTTTCTATGCGTGTCTCCAAAGACCACAGTAATAACCAGTGTCATGACTTTCAAATCCTTTGAACTGCAAGAGGGGAATCAAACATGGTTGTCTTTTTATCCCAGCTTTTACTCTTTAGAATTCTAAAAGCTTGCTTTGCTCATCTGTCAAAGGGATGGCATTAAGGGGATCACTGTTGACAAGTGATAGTACAAATTATGCAACACAAATGACATTTCACTACCTCTCCTCTGATCTGCAATTCCCACTCTCAGTCATTTCCTCTTCTATGAAAATATTAAACCTCAGATACAACTGCAGGAAAAGGGAGAGTGTGGGTGTCTCTTGATATCTTGCTACTGAACTAAAATATGTTCTGAAGCCCACACCTATAATTATGTTTGTGAAAATGGGTTCAATTTAATGTCCTCGAGTTCCAGTGGGGATCTTCAAATATAAGCACCTAGATGCCATCATAGGATCAGAGCTCAGGGGTCTTTTCTAAGTAAATGTTAAGAGTTGTGAAAGCTTTTTCATCAGTCTGTACTTCATCAAAGAGTTTTATCTTTCTGCAAGAAGAATTTGAAAAAAGTTCTCTTCCAGTTTGCACCTTTGCAAACCTCTACCTCAGGTCCATACAACACCAATTCTTGATGAATTCCATCCTATTTCTCTAAGGTTTAGGTGGAGAGAAATTTGGTGACTTCATTATGTAGAGATCTAAAGAGGACTGAGATATAAGGTTGAAGCATTCAAGCTGACAACAACAGCAAAATGCCAGGAGTGTGTCTGTACTGGTGGTGAGAAGAGGAGCAATTCCAAGAGCTGGGACACAGGCAGCATCCAGCATGACAGAAGACAACCTGCCCACAGCAGCTGCAGTGTACTAGCTGTGAAAAAACCCTCTTTATAAGTTTTAGTGTTGCTCTCTTACCATTACAGTGAGACACTTCAGTCAGGCATTGTCAATCAGACAAACAGAAGGCTGGAAGTAAACTACTTTTTGGACTGCCTCAGAGCAGAAAGACTGGAGGTGTTTTATTCAGAGTAGACTAAATGATTCCCTTCCCATCAACATATGTTGATGTTCCTGTAAACTGAAGGAATGCAGATGGCAGGATGATTTTGAGAGTCACCTGAAGAGATTACATGGACAGCATTAATGCTGCTCTTACTAAGGAATTGTCTGTATATTTTGCAGCCACAAGTTTGGTTTATACTCAGAGTCAACATTATAAAATAGGTCAATTTTCAAAAAGTTCTGGTGCTGGAACAAAAAAGTTGTTGACTGAAAACACTGAGTGAACGTTTTCAGAAGTGTACAACTGCCTCATTTCAGCACCTTACCTCAAGCCACTGTCAAAGCACAGAAATATTTAAATGAACAAATGGGTTATAACATACAGAAGAGAAAGAGAAATGGGATTAGAAACAGAAGTTTTGCCACAAGGTTGTAGTTTGAATGCAAAATTAAAAAAAATTAAAAAATTAAAATAAAAAAAAAGGAACAAAGAAAATTGTGCTATCTATTTTTGCCCAGAGCCTGAAAAAGCTCTTGTGCTCTTGTGTCCAAAATCGCCCCTCTAAGTTACACTTGGTATTCCCATTATATAGCAAATTAACTGCTTTTTATTAGCTATCTTATTATTGTTGATGTGCACAAGAAGAGAAGCAGTTTACAAAGGAACAGAATTGGACTGCAAAGAGTAGAAACCATAGGAATTCTTATTAACAGGTTATTTACTGGCTGAGTATAAATCTGCATAGGGGTTGAAGAAGTCATAAATCACTTTCAGTTATGCCTCAAAAGACAGAATGATGAAGGGACTTGGGAGCCTGTCCTGCACATCGTGCTGCTATGAGGGAAGGGAATGGTTAAATTTGTCCAACCCCCTGAGGCACCTCTTTTTATTTGGGAATTACTGCATGGTACAACTTGGAGGAAAAAAGAATACAGACCTGGCCTTATTCCTACAGAATAAGTCACTGGAGCTCTTTGTAAAGCAAGATTATACTGGGTTTAAGGAGAAAAATCCTATATTCTAATGTAATTTAGGACATCAAACTCCCTAAGCAAGCTTTCCCAACTTTGATCAATTTTCAAAGCTGATTTTAGTTCCACTGAGGAAATTATCCAAGAATCAGTCATATTATGAGAATAAAAATAAACTAGAGGGAAAGATAGATGTGTTAGGAGCATTAGAACATAAAGTTTGCATTTTAACTCACAATTTAGCTGAATGCTACTCCTTTGAAAACTTGATAATAGTTCCTAAGAACAACTCACCTGTTTGTGGAAACCACAGCTACCATAAGGAAAACAAAAGGTGCTTCTATTTATTGTGCAATAAATAGCCTAATCAATTCTTAAACATGTTTAATTTTATATTTGCTTGTAAAAGTTCTCAACAAAAATAGTTGAATAAAAGTTGAATAGTTGAAAAAAGTTAAAATTTATTTGAAACCATGAGTCTAATTTATGCATTGATCCAAGTAAAGCCTGGAAACTAACATACTGCTGCAAAAGAGGACTCAGACCTCTGAAAATTAGGTTATTATATAAAAAGACATTCTTTACAATCAACCAAAAATTACTTCATTGTGATTGGAGTGTTCTATGGCTATATCAAAAAGGGCACTCACCACAATATATTTAATTCCTGCTATTTATACTATGATCTATATGAGGCCACTTCTTTTAAATGTTTGCACCTCTAATTGAGAAGAAATATTTCTCATGAAGATATATTAAAATAAATCTTGGGTTTCTACTATCACTGAATCTTATTATTATTCATGGGAGTTCTACTGTTAGTGTCACACATAATGTAATCTCTAGCTATATTAATTAATGTAATTTTTAAGTGGTCTCCCCTTATTACTCCTCTCTTCTCTCCTTGTTCTGTCCCTGGTGTCATTTTGTCACCATGTTCAGCATGGATAAAATTGCCCTGTGGAACAGAGTGTTTGACAAAACCAACCTTATATCTTCTGGACTGCCTCTTAGCTGGGCCAGCTAGCCCATCAGGGAATTAGTCCTATCCACAGCTGTCATTAAGGATTCTGAATCCAAGTCTACAGTATGTAAACCTCCAAAAGTCAATAAACCTCTGAAGGGACCTTAAGCTGTGATATGAGTATTTAATCCTTTGTTTCTTTTGGACTCTTTACACAAAGTACTCAGGAGCTGAATTCTGATAAAATGAAAAGGTAAACTCTAATTAGATCAGTGCTGTTCAGGTTTTTACATTAAGGTTGCCTTGGCATTTTCAATATAAAAATCAGTCTTTGAGGGCTCATAACTCAGACATGAAAAGGTTTCTACAGACTTAGCTTGGCTGGCAAGGTCTCTGGCACATTATAAAATCCATTTTCAGCCAGGCTTCATATAGAAAGCTCATGAAAGCAAAGGGTACACATTCAGACAGCATTTGCACGAGTATGCCTGATCTACAAACTTCAGAACCTGTTGCATGATTTCATCTAAGTTACAAAAAAAGTCCAAAGTTAATCATTTTCCTGTGTGTTCTATGGCACAGAAGGTTCACAACAAAACACAGAGGTTTGTCTGCAACTCCCCCACCAACAGAAACCTCTCAGACACTTCTATTCTGCATTTTACTGGCTAATTAACATATTGGCTAAGTTTATTGCCCTAAAAAACAAAGGTAATTTTTCAAAGAATTTGGATTTGTCCATGAATTTTTAATAATTTTCCCCTAATGAGATATGAAAGAAAACAAAAATTAAATTAATCAAGACTTTTAACATTTCACTTAGAGTCACACTTCTGGTCTAGGTATCTGAGAGCTCTTTAACATATGGCATGTGTGAGAAAATTAGATTCCTTTCTCTTTGAATGCTTACTTTCTATAGACTAAAATGTGAAACTACTCAATAATACACACAACACATCCATAACAAAGGTAAATTACTTCCTTGCAGTGCTTTTCATCTCAGCTTAATTGCAATGTCCCCAAAATCTGCTGAAGTTCACTAAAATTAATTCCTCCCTAAATCTATTTCACTTTAGGAGTAACTTTCCTAGGACTTTATAAGTACTATTCAAACCCAACAGTTTTACCCACAGAAAGAAGCAGAAAATGAGAGATCTAGATCCTTTTTTCTTTTCCATGCAGCTCTAGAGCTCTGAAAGTCCCTTTTTTAGTGTACAGCTTTAAATAACACTGTACCCTGTGACAGTTGTTTTATAATTCCTTCTCTTGGGTAATTTGCTTTTCTTATCTTGTTTTGAACATGCAGAGAAAATTTGAAGAAATATTGATCATTACTGCTAAGACTTGTTATTTGAGGACAAGTAAAAAACAAAACTGGCTTGGTGTAAAACTTTCAATGCAAATATTTCTAAGGAAAAATATAAAGAAAATTAGAGAATTGTAACAGTCTGGGCAAAAGAAGAGAAAAGAAGAATAATTTTACTGCTGTTTTACATAACGTGCAATAAAAGTGAAGCATCAGCCTGGAACAGTTACCCTAAAGATGTTAGGCCATTAAATTCTTTGTTTCATCTTGACTCTCCTGCTGTCCTTTGGCTGTCCAGCTATGTAAAAGAAAAAACTTCAAAGAGTGTCAAGTGTTCAACAACTGATTTTGTTCCCAGAGGTGCTGAACTGGCAGAAGGGGAAATATGTGGAGCAAATATCATTAACCAGACAGGGAGGATGGAATACCAGAGCATTTTAAAGCCAGAATAAAACCAGTAATTAATTGGATGGGAAGATGAAGGTGAGCACAAGCCAGGCTTTGTTAGACAGGCAAAGGAACATCAGGGATAAAAAATCTACAGCTTCCCACTTGTCTGATTTATGAAGATAAAATTCTATAGCTATACATTAATCAAAATAACACCTTCTGCCTCTGGTGGGGAATGAGAAGTCACATCCCTTCTCTCAGACCTGTTCTCCTGCGGCTCCCCCCACAGAAAGCACTCCCTGTGCCTTCAACACCCAAAAAAACCCAACCAAAATCAAGACTAGATTTAAACATCCATGAAAATACTGAGGAAAAATGAGGAAACATCAGGGTGGCCCTTTTGGCCAAGAGCACTGTCACACAGAAAAGTCCAGAAGCTTTAGGTAGAAGCAGTGACTTGCCCAGCATTAGTGCTGGACTTTCTGTAAGCAAAAAAATAAGCTGGGGGAAGCACTTTATTACTCCACACTTCACACTTCAGTGGGATCTTTTGCAAAACACTATTTACATAGCATCAGAGTGCATTAGATCTCTTGTATCTTATTTATTATCCATGTCCACATATTGTGATAATTGGGTCGTATAATATTCCATGCAGACTAATGTGAAAATAATTTCTGCTGAATAGAAATTACTTATTTTTTATCCTGCAAGGGTTTGTTTTGTCAAAACTTGTGTAGTATTTAGGAAACTCATCACTGTTCAATTGTGGAGCATAAGAAGTGTAAAATCATCATAACAGAAGTGAGAAGAATGAAACAAACAATGGATCTGATCTAATTTGTCTGATTATTAATGGGGTTTCATCTCATTTACAAGCACTAACCTTGTGTGATGCAAATGTGGAACACAAATGTACCTTTTATCTCTCAGCCACTAATAGGTTGTGCTATATATCATACTATTTTTGCTCTATTTAAGCAAGGGGACATATAGCAAATGGCAGCAAAAAGCCTCTAAGAATAATAATATTTATAATATACCATACACTTAGAAGGATTGAGAAAAATTGCTGAAGTTATTTAATATGATCTTGCAATTTGCTTCAGATCTCCTCAAAAAAAAAAAAAAAAAAAAAAAAAAAAAAAAGGTTGTTAGAAGGGAAACCACTCCAGAAATGCTGCAATTTACTTAAGGCTTTAGTTTCTTTACCCAAGATTTCAGAGCTATAAGCAAGAGCAGAAAATGGTCCTGTACTGTATCAGGGTAGTTACAGGAGCCATGCAGACCTCAGTGTCACTCTTCAGAGAAAACACATCACAGCTTCTAAAGAGTTAAGGAAACGGATTTCAGAGCTGAGCATAGTGAAGCAATGCCTCACTCTGTACTTCTGCTACAACAGAGCATTCAGAGCAGAATCTGAACCTATTTCCTCTCTAATTTACAGACAAAGATACACAGATGGGTTGGACTCTAGAAGTGTATAGGAACAAAATGCCCTTCACTGAGTTATTCAAGTTCTATGCACAGCAAGGAGTCAAGGAGAGGAGTGTTGGTTCCTCCCTTTGCCCCAGATTTTATTACATCAGACTTCAGGTGTCTTGCATTTCTTAGGAAGTTTTCTGAAGTAAAATTCCACTCTTGCTCTGTTGATGAATTTTGTTCCTCTGCTAGTTGAATTACCCTAAAAACAGAGCAGTGTAAATACTGGAATGACTCCAACAAGCTCCGTTTGGGTGGCTTCCATGACAAACTGGAATATCAGCAGAAGAGAAAACACATCTCCACAAAACAATTAGGTAAAAATCAGAAGGTGGTAAAATGGAAAATTAGTGTACTTAGACTTTAGGACTGAGGCTCTTCTCCCTCCCATTAATCCAGTGATGGATTATACCACTCTGTCCTTGATACATTTGTTTTAATTAAAGAAAACTGAAGGATGGACCATACTAATTCAATATTTCAGCTCAGTACCACCACACAGCTTTTTGCAAGTATATATCCTACCTGTCTCTTCCCTTATTCCCTAATGAGGTGATATATCAGTGAAAATGGTGAAGAGCTCTAAACCTTTAGTTTCTAAACTGGGGCTTTTTCTCATAGCTTTCCTTCTAAAAATGAAAGGACTCCCCTCACCCTAGTTAATAACAACAAAATCATCATCTCTGTTTTCAGCTCCTGTCTTACACTGTCCACAGAAGCTCAGCAATGGCAAGACAAGACTAAGATTGCCTTGTCACTTCTTTCTGCTCCTTATCTGTTTGATTTTTTATTTCTCTTTGATGTTTCTGGAGCTCCTAGCACAACAGGGCACTGGCCTGTGACAGTAACTGAGACACAAATAAGTAAGAAATGTTTAGGAATGCCTTCTGTTTGAGGATAACTGAATAGCCTGCAAGGTCCCCAAAAACCACACAGCACTTCTTAAGATCATGCAATATATCTTCATATGAACTGGTGCAATAATTCTTACTACAGTCTTCTAGGTTATTCTAAGACTTCTAAGACATTCTTAGATGCTGTAGCCATTGAGTTTCATTTTGCCTGTCCTGCACAAAAAACCAAAATAAGAACAGACTGATAGAAGAGTAATAGGTAAGTTATCAGAGACTGAGGAAAACATTTCCTTATGAAACAGAGTTTACATTTGAAATAACCAGCAGCATTGGGAAAGTCATAAAAATATATTTACTTACTTGTTACTCTTATAAGTGAGTAAAGTAAAATATACTTATCATTACAAGAGATAAAAGAAAACAAAACCCAGAGAAGCAAAATACTGATTTAATGAACTATCTTTTGTTCACAGTTGTCTGAGTTGGTTGCAATGTTCTCTTCAAAATAATTCAAATAAATTAAACCCAAGGGAAAAAAAAACACCCTCAAACACACACCACAAAACAAACAAAAAATAAACAAACTTAAAGAAAGGAAACTGATTTAATTTTGACTAGTTGTAGATCACAGTAGTGCTCAGAAAGACCCTCTTTATAATGGTGCAAATTTACAAACAATAACCCTTCAAACCTGGGTATTTATTTTCTAGCTACCTGCTGGGATATCCTGGCTCTCTCTTTGTTCTTCAGTTGCATTTTGAAGTTCAGATCAAGGTTCTGGTTTTTTTTTTACTTCAAGGTCTTCACTAGAATGTCTGTACAACACACTGCTGCTCAGGCACATTTATTTGTGCTTATTATCTTATGTTATTATTATTTTGCCAGAAAGACTGCCATTTATGCATTGGAAGATATAGTAGATCAAAATCCCCTGAACACACTGGTGTTTGCTTGGGGCTTATTACTCCCTGACACTTTTGCTATCAATAGAATTTGCTTGTTTACTATTGCTATCTCTCTTTGCATCATTTATACAGATGAGAAACAGTGTGAAGTCACAGTGCTGACTCATGGGAGGTCTCATTTGTTGTCTTCCCCCAAATGAACAGCAAATAGTTTTACTACTGTTTGCTATTTTAAGGCAGAGTTCCGCTCACACCTGTGTTCTCCCTTGCACTTAAAATGGAATTGAGTTTAAAAAAGGTGAAGCTATGCTGGCTCCAAACTCAGCAAATGGGAAAAAGGTTTCCAGATAAAAAGATAAATGGGCCAAAAGATAAAAAGATAAATTCTGAGCCAATGACAGGGAGAAGCATTTGGCTGCTGGAACCAAGAAGCAGAGCGATTATATACGCCAGCAAAAAAGGAGGGGAAAAAAAAAAAGGGAAAAAAGAAAAAGGTCAGCTTGGGAATCAGCTTGTGGCAACTTCTCTTCTACATCTGTGTCCTCCTCAGCAGATAAAGAAGTGATCAGGTAAAGCAAGAAAGTAAATTTATTGAAAGTCCAGGAAGAGCTCTGGGGCAGTGGGTGTGAGTTACTGCTAACATTTCAAGGTCTTTTTAAAGGCTTTGGTTCCTCTTACAGGAAGCAGTTTAATGCACTGGAAAGTTAATAAAGCTCATTTCCTATAGATTTCTATTTTGTGATGGGATTTTATTTAAATTAAACTCTGTGTAAACTGAAGAACTTTGCTGGAATCTTGCTAGGGAGGAAGGGAACAAGAAGGGGAACTAATTCTCAATTCTAGTAGCTATTTTCAAAAGCTATTTTTAAGCTGTTAATTCTTCACCAGACTTGGCTGAAATAGGCTGAGGCACCCACAGTAGATGCTATTCCTAATAGAAATCATTATTTGATAAGACAATAAGACAATTCCTTACAGACAAGGTTCTTTGGAATGAAAAGATGTAAGCAGGAATGCCACAAACACTGTGAAATCAAAACTGTTGTTCTGGTCTAGAGACAACCCCGTCTCAAAAAAAATGTTTTCATGTTCATTAGATTCACTCACCTCATCTGAGTAACCACTCACCCAGAGCTATTTTTAAAACCTAAAGATGAAAACCCAAAAACTTGAGGCAGGGCTATTGGCATTTTCTTCTGGTGCATCCAATTGGACACAGCAGTCAATGAATTTTAAAATGGAACTTACTGTCTTTTGTAGATCAGACTTGTAGGGATTATGTACAAGTATATACCTGGTCATCCTTAATCTAGGTAGTTGCATAATCTTGACTATTGTCTTCAAATTATAAACAACCCAGAATATGTGGATTTCATGGTGGATGAGAAAGGACAAGTAAGAAATCTCACTCAACTTCAGTATAAATAAACAATTAACAGTTCCAGCAGTAAGGACATTCCCTTGGCCAGGCCTCTATGATGACAACTTCTTCTGCCATGTGTGCTAAGAGTATTAAAAGACCATTCTTATTTGTGGTGATTGTGCTCAAGTATAAAACACACCATTAGCACTATCACTACACTGCATTTTCTGCATTAAAAAATTCCTTCTCTTATGCAGCTTTTCTTTTCTCAGCCTTTATATTTTTTATATCAAGGATTAACTGAGCCTGTTACAGTTTTATGGAGCAACTAAATATTGGAAAAAGAATCACATATGCCTACAACATTCTCTTCTGCACCTTTGCTTAATCAGTACTTAAAACCTGCCCACAGTTCTCCTCTGTCACAGTGCTGGGCTGTTTGCAAAGTAGTTCAGCAACCTCAACTACTAGGATATCATTTGCAAAACCCTGAGAAGCAGATGATAAGAGTTCTCAAGACATTTCCAAAGCATACTGAGCAGTCTTAGGAGACTGAGTATCTCCTGCACAACAAAAGCACTGTAAATATTATAAAAGGCTAAATGGTGTTTGGGATACACCAAATGCAAACTTTAAGCCTTCAGGCCACAAGGTCCCTGGTGCTCCTTGCAGTTACTTTCCAACTTTGTTACTGTTTAAGAGAGCATTAGCATTAACATACACCCAGATGTTCTCCTCTAAGCTTTGTTTAAAGTCAGTATAGTCACACTGTGTGACAAGAATTACCCTGATATTTCAGCACTTGAAACCAAAAATGGAAACTCACTTTAAAAAAAAAAAATCTTCAAACTATAGCAGGGAATTTAAACGGGTTTCTCCCTAGCAGCAACCTCTCCTTGGCTAGAAGTTGACATATCTCTGGTTACTGGTGAAAAATAAACTGATAAGTTCTATCCAAAGAGGAAAATGTACTGTGGTCAAGATTTTTTTTTTTAATTTTTATTTTTACTTGCAGATAAAGGAGACAGCAAGAGATATGGCACACATTAGCAGGCTACAAAGCTTTCAGGCAGCATAAGTCACCAGAGCAAGGAGAAAAGACTCTGCTTCAGAAGTTCTTCCAGCAAGGCTGACCACTGCAAGCTGACTGCAGTGCTTTCTGCAGCATCTCATGACTGACCTGAAATCATTACTGAAAGCCATGCCACTACTATTGACTTAGCAATAACTCCACGTCTCAGCACTGGTACTCTGGCAGCCTGGATTGACAAATAGGAGCTAAAACTGGCTCTGGGCTTTTCTCTCTATTGGGCTTTGTTAATTGCATGTCTGCA
The DNA here is from genome assembly GCF_003957555.1 of Calypte anna. Taxonomy (NCBI): domain Eukaryota; kingdom Metazoa; phylum Chordata; class Aves; order Apodiformes; family Trochilidae; genus Calypte; species Calypte anna. The sequence goes on from NC_044260.1 coordinate 12,860,867, forward strand.
TTCTTTATCACATTTGCTTCTAAACACTCAGGAGCACAGAGGATGCTGACAGGGCAAGTAAGTTCTGTCCTAAGTTCACTCCCAAGCTTCTAAAAACAAGCATTCTACAGCTACTCTATCTACAGGGGGAGAAAACCAAAGCACAGCAACTCCTGGCAATGATCTGAAGGATGGGAGAATGAGAGACAACAAATCCCTCCAGGGATTCAGTGAGAAATGGAGTTAACCAGCACTTGAAGAGCTCAGCACTGGTGTTCCTCACCGCTGGAAGCAGAGCTGTTGGCTCTCAAGATATTTCAGAGTCACAAGGGGGTTAATCTCACCTAAACTTAGGTGCTTACAAAGCAGATGTTGACATCTCAGTTATAGTTGTGAAACAAGTGGAAGGCAACTGACTCTTCTGCAAGAGCAAGGATCATGGTGTCCAAAAAAGGGACAGCTAAACCAGGCCAGAGGGACCACATCCTGGAAGCAAAGATTTTTCTCCATTTTCTATGAAGAACTCTGGATGAGAAGATGCTTTGAGAGGTATAAGGACTTTGCAAACAATATAAAAATGGAAATTCAGGGTGTTAAGCCTGCGTATGTCAAAAACTAAACTGGTCTGTTTTCCATACACTGCAGGATATGGAACAGCAAAATCCCAATGTTAACTTTGTAATTCTGCAACTTCTACATGACATACAAACCCACCAGCCCAGAACATGTCCATCACAGCAGAGAAGAGTCTCCTGGCTTCACACTCTTATCTCCAAGACAAAAAGAAGAAAACCTCCATTCCCTATTTTACTCCTTTTTCATAATCCTGTTCATGCATAGCTATAGCAGCTACCCATGTGTAAAAGAATATTAGAAAACTGCTCTTATAGATCAGAAAGCCTGACTGCCAAGAACAGGGCAAGTCTGTGACAACTTTGAGCTGAATGCATGCTTCTGTTTCTCAGCATTGATATAAAATCTCGGGGTTTCACAAAAATACAGCTTCTCTCTTTGGCAAAAATTCACTGCCTGAATCTCCACTGCTTCACCCTTTGTGCAGCTGTTCCTACCTGTGCTTATAACAACATCAGCTTCTCAGCTTTACAGGAACACCTGAGCTGGCAAAGGCAGCACTCAGTTCTATCTCAACATATATTGCCTCTTCTAAATTGGATCAAATTCCTTTCTGCTGCTGAAAAGCACATCACTTCCTAACTATTCTGACACCTGAAGGGACTGCTAAGACTGCTAAGATAAAAATTCTAAGCTATGACAATAGCTCAGAATTCAAGAGCATTCCTGAGTAGGTGTAAAACTTGTTGCTGTTTGATCTTCTCACCTAGATAAGAAAATAAGGGGAAGATTGGTGTTTCTAGCAGCATAGCAGGCCCCAGCTCCAGAGTGGAATACAGTACATTCAGGGTTAGCTCAGATGCTGCCTATGAAATTGCAAAAAGTTCTGCTTTTCCTTCTCTCAAAAATTGGAGTGCACAGCTTTGTGGTGGTGAAGACTTGTTACTATTTTGGTGGAATATTCAGCCTTTTGAAAAAGGGTTACATATAACAGTGTTTGTATGAATTTTGCAGGTAGATATAGGAAAAGTAGTCTACAAGAAAACGGGTGCTTTCCTTCAAGCAAAACCCTATAGTGTGGGAACCTTCAAGATCAAATGTTGCCCTTGTACACTTGATTCTCTGTCCCTGGATATTTTTTAAAAGAGACTGGATGTGGCACTCAGTGCCATGATGTAGTAACAACAGTGGTAGTGGATTAAGAGTTGGATTTGATGATCTCAGAGGTCCTTTTACATGAAGCAATTCCTCTCGTCCCTACTGATCTGCTTTGAAATCATAGACACTGCCACCAGCAAGAGCAGAAGTTGCTGAGACCTCTGCATGGTGGTTCCCAGGCTCTGTGTATTTGTCTTGCTGTAGTAGTAATGTTCATTAAAAAGTCTCTCCCTCTTTTTGAGGGGAAAAAATATTTAGTTACTCTGGATGATGATAGTCTTCATAAAGAGCAATGCTCTATTGATTCTTTCCTCCCTGTGTACACAAACTCATTTATAATGTTACGACCTGAACTGTAGAGCACAAATTTAAAATGACCTGTACATATTACTTGGTAACATTTGGATTGCAAGTTAAATACTCCCTGATTAAACATGAATGCTTTTCCCTGGGAGTACGAGATATCTTATCAGAAAATCCTTCTTATCAAATTCACCATCCCGGAGGCAGACACATTCTCTGGCAGTGCTGGGAGTTTATAATGATAAAATTAACAATTTTGTATTTCCCAATGAAGTCCACAGCAGTACACTGCATCCTACCATTAATCATTAGAGCCAGTTCTCATAACAGAACCACTTGCTGGCCCTCAGGCACCTGCATCACTCCCCAAGCAATTCCAGTCCCCGGCAATAACTTATCGCAGGAGCCAGGGATCAAGATTAAAAACCTGGTGAATAATGGGAGACTGTGTGCACCTCTATTCCTCTGGTAGATACAAGCAAGCTAATAACCTCCTTAAAGGGGAAGCAAATCATTCCATATTTTTCACTTTAAAGACAAGCCAGAAAAGCCCTGTATCTATGGCGTGGTAAAATTTATTGAATTTTTCAAGTTACTTCTTTGTGCCATGTGGAGGGCATCAGCATGCACAAAATAATCAGGGTAGGGGGGGCTCCTCTGTATGGCACTTTTTCAAAGTACCCCTATTCTGAATTCTGCTTGAGATGAAAACTTCAGCAATATAAAATTTTAATTTAACTCAGAAAATCAGAAACATTACCCAGTTTGCCAAAGCAAGCAATATCATCAGAATAAAGATTTTCAGGTGGTAAAAAAAAATTGTCTTGAATTGACATTTGTGCCAAAGAGATGATAAAGGAGCCCTTGCAAATCCATTTCAGCCCTGGCTTCTCCCCTCTCTCCTTTTAAGTCACAGCTCATGGTACTAAACTACTGAGTGTTCTGCTGCTGCTCTCTGGGAAAGAGCCTGCTGCAATCTGTGTAGCTCAGAGCTCGCTAAACATACAAGAAAAACAGGTCAGGAAATAAAAAAGGGAATATGCTACAGAAAGCTTTATGGGAACCCAACTCCAGTGTATCTACTGGGGAGAAAGAGAACCTGCATACATGGGGACATATATATGGAGGAAGGTACAGTTCTATATGGAAAAAGGTTTTTGTTCAACATCAAATATTATTCCACTTTGCAGTCCCTATGCAGCTGCTCTTGTTTTCACCTACAGAGCAAATGCAACTTCTAAAGCAGTATTTTACTTTTCAGATTCAATTTTGAATAATATTTGCAGCTTTTTGCCACACCTGCATATGATGCTTTAGTCAACAGCAATTTCACCCAGCATGGTGAGTTAACCAGTAAAATGAATAATATTGTATTTTGGAGAAAAATGGATTGAAGAAACTGTAATGGGCCATAGCTGGGCTGATTTCATAATGAATGCTACATGAACTCAGACAAAAATCCATGTCACTGTGAATCTAATTTGCCATTTAGAGCACATGAAATGTTAAGAATCAAGCTGACTGCAAAATAATCTTGAAAAACTGGAACATACCACCAAAATCTCTACCAAAAGAATTTGTCAAGTGAGGGTAGTCACTGAGCCGAGTTATAAAATTGAAGTGTTCAACTGTGTGTTGGTTTTAGCTGGGACAGAGTTAATTTTCTTCCTAGTAGCTGGTATAAGGCTATGTTTGGAATTTGTGCTGTTGTTTTCAATTAGCAGGTCTTAAAAATACTGTCTCTGATTTCCTGCCTGCTAAAAATAGAAGTTCATCATGATTATAAAACCTTCCTGCTCTTCAAAAGCTTTCCAAACACACACTCAAATGAGATAAGCCATTACTACTTACTGATGTATCTGGTGAACCCACATAAAATTCACATTATGCTTAATGATTTAGAAATAAATAATGATGTAATTGATATGCTTCTGAACTGATGCTTTTCTGAATACCATATGGAATGCTGGAGTGTCAAATGGCTCAGGCTTAGTGCTATTATCATTACTTCCTGAGGTAAGGTAATTAGAAAGAGGGACAATGTCAAACTCAGAAGTGTGATCAGTTAAAAATGTAAACAAAAAAAAGGTGATTTAAATATTGAATGTCCTAGCATTCTGATTATAATCCATCTGTAGATAGTTATTTCCCCCCCAGATCCCATAAAATGTCATTATTCACTTTTTCACATTCAGTTTGTGCCCAGTGTGGGGAAACCCTGAAACTGAGTTGAATAATTCTGCTGAGTGATTCCTGATTAACTCTGACAATAATAAATTTTCCACAAAATATTTAGTCCTTCCATCTTTGCAGTTTATGTTTGATAGAATTAAAAAGCATAGTGTTACACACCAGGTTCCAGCAAAATATCTCTACTACACATCTTGGGATCCTGGGATTCTTGTTAACATTACAAAAATCTATTGGAGAGGAGAAAATAGAGAATAATTCAAGTCATAAAATTACAGGGATGTTAAAATGTTACACCCATGAATACAAGTCAGATGCTTTACCACTGGTGTCACCTGAAGCCTTTAGAGATACGATGCTGTTAGCAGCTTCTCCCCATATTCCTGAAGGAGGGAAGATCAATGAGGATGCCTCAAAAGTTGTGTACTATTGATGTGCTACTGGTGGAACAGCAGAGCAGCAGTATTTTGGTCATGTCACAAGAAGGCAGGTGACAATCTGATAAAAATGTTTCTGTGGTATTATGTTCCTGAGAACACAGACTGCAGGATGAACAGAACAGCATGACAAAAAATTAGCAAGTTTATGGCTTAGACTGGTAGCAAAGGCCAAAAAGAATTGGCTTTCTGACCATGCACCTGGGCTCACAGAGGTTTGTAAACCAGATCTTTACATCTTGCCAAATCATTCATACAACATAGATTCTATTTTCCACTTTTGAGTTGGTCCTTACCATCCAGAGTGTAACTAGGGTGTCAGAAAATCCTTCACCTTTCATTTCCATGTGTATCTATTTCTCACTACTGCAGCTGATCACTACCTATTCATCAGCCTAAAATACTGTCCTTTTGCTGTCTTAAATTATAAATAATCAATAGAATTTGTCTCGTCTACCTGTCAGTTTCTCATTCACAAGCATTAAAGACTAATACATATAGAGCTTTTGTGGAGAAAAAGTCCAGTCTGCCTTGGTTAATGGATAAAAAAGATACTTTCAGAAACAGTGATGTTAAGAAACTCTAACTCATGGAAAGATACAGACTGGAAAAAAGATAAGTTTTGATTTAGGAAAACAACTGAGAACATGCCAAGGTCAGACTTTTTTCTAAAAGTGTAGAGCAAGATGTTTAACTTTAGGTAAATGCTCAGGCCTTTGGAGGTGTTTTTAGAAAGAGGCTCTAAATCAGCATTGCAGGTGGAGATAAAAAAAAAGCAGCGATGGACACAAGAGATCAGTTCTATGAGCAGACAGTCAAGACTTCAACATTGCTGAAATAAAAAGGTAAATAGGAAGAGGCAGACTGACCATCTGATATGTTCTGAAGTATTAGGTTTGAAGTAGTTGTACAACAGACCACAGAAGATCTGACATTAATTATTCTTCTAGCATCACAGATTCTTTTTCCCTTTCTTCCCCCTTTAGAATTGTTAGACTAAGTTTCCTTAACTGGGTTATTATTCTTCAAATTGGTCTAAACATGCCAAAGAGTCTTCAGTATTCTTGTAACATTGCTCTTACAGCTTTAAATACAACAAAAATAAAATGTTGAAGTAAAATAAACTGAAATAAAGTAATACTTCACTAAGAAGAAAGAGTTGGAATCATTCTACTAGGTCTGACATATGTTAAAACCCAAAAACTTAAAATGAAAACAAAGGTTTAATCCTATAAGTGCTTATGCACATGAATAATTAGGATTTGAAAGCAAGATTATTTATGCACAAGTTTCAGGATGCAAAAATCAAGTTTTCATCTCTGAGTGAAATTTACAGCTTTCTCTTGTCTATTTAAGCTTCATAATATTCATGCTGATTGCAGTGAGCATTTTGCAGGAAATGATGAGCAGTACATCATCGTGCTATTCCAATCCTTCCTGGTTTGGGTACAGAATACACACTTGTGATATTATCTGCAGCTTATAAAGCCTCACCTTGTGTTTCATACCATCAAACTCAAGACATTTATCATTTACCTGCAAAAAAAAAAAGTAATTTCTCCTAGCCATTACTTTACAGTTTCTCATCCACTAATACATTCCTTGAGATTGTGCTTAGATTAAAAACACATCTAAAGGAAATAGGCTGAGACATTTCAATAGATCCATGTTAGAGTCTTTACAAAATGCATACAAAAGATCAAGCTTTTAAACACACACAAGCATCAGTTTGTGAAGGCCCTCAAATGGGAGTGATTCTTGAAGAAAAAAGACATCACAGACCACTACTCTTAATCCTCCAATCAAAATATTTCTATTCTACCAAAACCAGATAAAAATTGTCATTCAGCTCTTTCCCTCTTTAACATCCCTTAGTTTTACACACACTTTTCAACATGGCTGTGGAGAGAAGACAGGTTTTGGATTTTTTTAGTATTCTATCAGTCTGTGAAGACTCCAACATTTTGCTGAGTTCAGGTGATTCTCTCCATTACCCTGCTTAAGCTCAATATCTATTTCTGTGTTGCCTATTTTAATCTTAGTTGCAAGTGAAACTGACGTTGCTGAAGCTTTTTCTAAGCATTTCCAATGTATAAACTAAATTGCAGGAGCCTGTAAATGGGGTTTTGTCTGCTCAGCAGATGGATAGGGATTGATTAAACTTCACTGACTTGTCTGTGGATATTAATTCTTAAAGACACTGATCTGCAAGATCAGAAACCTGGTGACAGATTACCTGGATAGAATATTTCAGTACAGAACTCTTGAAATTAGTGGAAGTTGTCTGTGTGAAACCAATGGGCTGGGCTCTCCCCCTCTGTTTATGTAGCTCACCAATTTTATGCTCTTTAATATTCTACTATTTGAAAATGTGCCCTCTACAAATCTGATTTCACCAGATTCTAAAGCTCAGCAATCTCCAAAAAGGCATCTTTGTTTGGTAAAGAATTCTTAAGATTTTGGAAAAATGATGACAAAGAATACTTGTGGCACAACATTCTATATTTTCTCAATTATGAAATAATGCATTTTGGGTTTTTTAATTGCCATACACATACTGAGCTATGGAAAACAATTCAAAGCATCTTTCTCTGCCATCTGGTTCTGGGCATTCAGTAAACTCCCATTTCTTTTTGCCTTAAACTGTGTAATGCTATCTGTCACTAATATTTTTCTCAAGAGTTACTGATAAATTCTCCTAGTCTAGAACATACTAATAACTTCTGCATATTTTAGAAACTTACAGCTGTACTATAGTGATATTAAAGGCACTCATTTAGGCCGTTTTTAGAGAAGATTGTCAGATATCACCAAAACATTTCCAAAAAGGACCTTCTGAGGTCATTAAATCAAATCTCCATCTGACCCAGTGGATAAATCTTACCTAGCAAGGCTGTGATAATTTTCTTCAAACAGAGTAAACCCTATATTAGCAAATTCAAAAATCCAAACCACCCATTTGCAAGTCTCTTGTCTTTTATCTGAAAATGGTAAAAATCTACCCCTGTTTTATCACCTCTGGCTTTTGAGAGACGTTTAATCCTCTCTGCTTCAGTTCTTCAGAAGAGAACTGCAGTGGACAGGCAGATAGATGGAAAAAGGTTATAAAGGGACTACCTTGCACAGAAAGGTCAATAAAGGTCAACAAGCAGGAGTTAGCCTGATGCAGTTGCACAAGATGTGTCTTCACATACATCACAGATCATCCCCTGTAATTCTTGGATTGTGATGCAACCCAAATTACACCAGTTTTTGATTTATACTTCAACCACTACAGATGCATTTGGAGAAAAAATTGAATCCTGTCAAGGCAGGTTAAGTCACCTCTTAAGTAAATGAATTACCTGAAGTACTGGAATAAAGGTTCCTCCTCTATAATGATTCGATTTTAGTTGTAACAGCACTTCACATCTTGTGTTTCAGAACTACTTTTTCATATTATTATTGTGCTGGTCCATTAGCATACCTTGCTGTATCCATAAGGAATTAGCTTCATTCCAGTAATGAAAAATACACCTCCTCTTGCCATTATTTCACCTGCAGTTGCCTCTTTCTGTAGTGTTCAGACTCTGAAAGCAGCAGGATGCCCTGCACACCCCTCTGCTGAGTGCAATTCCTTCCCAAGCCAAATGAAGCCCTCTCACAACAGCCTGCTCCTGCTGCACCACACTGCCTGCTTTCTCTGCTGCCCAACATTGAATTTCTGTCTCCACCTCACAGCACAGCAGCCTGCTGCTCCAGAAATCAAACTCCTCACAGGGAAAAATATGTGGTCAGAAGCACAAAGAAGGGCACTGACTGCAAGTCCATCCCCAAGCTCTCAGACAGAACCAGAGGTTCCTGCAAGGAGCTCCCACTGCCAAGGGGACAGAGGAGCTGATGTGAGATGTGGGATAAGGCAGAATAGTCCTGAAGAACAATGGTCCCTGGAGACTATATAAATATTGAAGCAAAACAACCTCAGACTTTGACATCTTGCATGACCACACAACATTCTGTTGCAATTATGACCTTTCTATTATGCTCAATGACATTTCAAGCCTAATTCTTTCATTAAAAAGCCATTTCTGGAGTATTGGGCCCATGTTTCCAAGAATGTGTAGAATAAAACAATTCCTGACTTAAAATTAGCAGTTAGTTTTCTAACCACATGCATCTAAGCACACAGACACATTAGATGCTGATCCTCAATACTTAGGTTCAAAAAACATTCAATTCAGAGTAAAATCTCACAAAAATGTTTGTACAGCACCTGACCAGCAAATGATACAAGTTAAAGATCCACAAGAGCAGCAGCTCAGGAGCAACTATGCAAGAATGTGGTTTTATGCCTCTAATATTGTATGTTCATCTTTTTGGACAACTGATTATTTTGTTTGGCAGCATGGGACACTTTTTGTCTTTAACAAAATAACCTCCCTAAATGCAGAGCAATGAATGTTAAATACAGCTGGCCTGGACAATTCACATATGCTTCTGCTTTTCCTTTAGCTTGCAAAGTTTCTGCCACTCTCCACGTCAAACACTACATTCCAGCTTTACATTTCATTTTTACCAATGCCAGAACTAAAATATCCTTTTAAAGTGTTACAGAATGAGGTGTCAAGAGAATCCCTTTTCTCTTTGCATCACTTTTGCCTGCAGACCCAACCTTACCTAAATTCCTAACTAGCTCAAATTGCCTAATGCATCTTGCCATGTGTCATCTTTATTTGTTCTTGATTCAATCATGATATAAACCTCCTACCAACGAAATGTCAAAAGGCAAATGTTACAGATAACTGTAATGTTTTCTATAGAAACTGTATAAAACTTCCCTATGTCAGTAAGTGAAAGCAATTAACAAAAATGTTTTCTAAAGGAGAAAGAAAAAAAAAATCTATGTTGTTGTTTGAGTTTACAGAAGGGGACACAAGGAGCAATCCTGAGCCTGGGTCCAGATGAAAATTAGATATAACACAGAACATTAATGCATTTATTTACATTATTCTTAGGGATGTGTTGAACTCCCCTGGATTTCCACAGCATCTGAAATTTCACAGTTTTAGGATTTATTTTTTTTTATTCCTCCCTAATGCCACTGCTGCCCATTCTCTGCTCCCCTCCCTTCTGGAGGATAAAGCTTAATGGCAAATCTGTGTCCCTTTAAACCAGGAGAGGGAGGGAGGGAGAACTCTTTATGTCTTGCTCCCTCTCATACTATCAAACCTAATTTCCTTCTCAATTTGCTGAGCCTCTATCTCCTGTAATTGCAATTGGAGCGTCAAAACTGTTGGCATCTTAAAATAATGGAATACTCCCCAGTATCAATCTCATTTCACGTTGCTGACAGAAAGCATGATTTCCCTTTTTCTGTCCCATTTGCAGTAACAAACTACATGATTTCCATTTTCACTAATAATTCCGACACACACAGTTGGCTGACCAACATGTCAGATCTATTCCTTTATTCTTACATTCATATAAATGTTCTTTTGAATCAGAAAAAAGTACTTGAGACCTCCAACACTTTCACCTTACTTTTAAAGCAAAAGATCAGAAAGGACTTTTATGTCTTTTACCTGGATAAATATGTATAATTGCTGCAAGCTTTAGGAATCATGTTATATTGGATAAAATCCAAATATGACAAGCTGAGAATCAATTGTTCCATTTTGCTCATAAAATGGGATATTTCTGCCTCTTGCAGCTGACAAATTCTGCCATGACTCCAAACATCTCAAATTTCTATTCTACACACTTAAAATGAAAATATCTTTCCAATCTTTTCACATGACTTCTATTTTGTATATATTTTCCTATTGCCCACATGCCAAAATATGTTGGCCTTTCCCATCTAAGCTTCACTGTTTCAGAAGGGAAGGCTTCACGTTTCAAATGAGTACAAGATGTTAGGTCATATCACTCAGTGCAACAGTTGGAAAGAATATTATTTAATATGAGTTGGGACTGTCTAACAAGAAAACCCCAGAGAAAGGCTACAAGCTAGAAATTTAAAGCCACATTTTATAAATTTAAAGCCTCAGTGGACCCTCTGTTCCTTGGATTCCCTTTCCAGCTCCATGACTATTTTGAGGTTAACCTCTGGGCTTGATGAAGTTTATCCATGTCCTGCATATCACACAACTACAAAGGGAAAGGTTTGCATCTGCTTTCTTCTATCTCCATGATGTAGGCTGCTTCTACCAGAGAACACCCTCACTTAGCAGAAACTCTGATATTCTTTTAAAATTTTGCCTTCAGGACAAGATGTATTATATGTATCCCAATACTGTTATCCTACCAATTTCACCATTTTTGACCCCTTCCCAAAACAGAAAATCTCCTTGTTTATTTAGCTATGATTTCACTTTGTACATAAGGGACACCTCAGTGTGCAATGAACCTTCCTGCACTACAAGCACTAGCACCTTGTTATGCTCCTATACTCATCAACTCCTTGAAGTTGTAACCTGAAGAGTTGGGTGACCAAATAATGAAATTTTTAAAATATGAGTGGAATTTGAGATTTCTTTTCAGAGAGCTTTTGTACAAAATAATTACAGACACCATTAATATTACATTTTACTATTTTCAGTTGTATAAAGAAAGTCAGATATCGTATTTGATTACAATTTCTGGTTTGACTGAGTAAATTTTGGGTTTAATATCTGAATACATCCTAAAACAAATAACCACAAAAAGAAATAACCACAAAAAGAAAGCTTGAATGACCTACAAGTTCCTTTGTTAGCAATAAGAATGTCTACTCCTGAAAGGAATCCATTTCTACTACATGTTATTCCTCTTAGTTACAAAAACTCTCAAAAAATTATCTTCAAACTGACTTTTGCAAGATCTCCAACTATTTCCCACTCCTCACTGAGCTAAAAAAAAAAAGTTTGTGTTATTAAACCCACCTAATCAGGTTGTTACTATGTTTTAGGTGACCCTGCTTGCTCTTCTCACAAATGTCATGGCTACTGGAGCATGTTACTTACAAAGAGCTGAGAAAAAGTCAGAGCCTCCTGCACATTTTAAATACTTTATACACCAGAGATGGACCTTCCAAGTGGAAAATGCTCACCAGGATTAAAAGAAGGTGTTTGCAACCCTACATTAGAAATACATTAAGCACAAAGTACCCTACTTCTTCCTATTTTAACGACTGCACAAACCTAACATGGATAGTTTAGGCACCAGTTTTGCTCCTTCCCTCAGCACAGAACACAGCTAAACAGCCCCCAAGCAATATTTTTCATTACTTCCAATAAACTAAGTTAGCCCTCTCCAAATGCCAAGTTTCATAGAATTTCATGAGACTTGCATATATCCACAGTTTTGTGATTCCCAGTTGGCCAGCAAATCCCCACTGTGTACGACTCCCTACACCTCTGCCCAACCCAACTGGAACACTGATTTCCTTCCCCCTTATTATATGAGGTCAAGCAACTCACAACAGCAGCTCTAGGGGAAAAAATGCACAATATTTGCGTATATTGAGCTGTCCCTGAAGAGCCACAGCACTAGTTCAAGGTTTTCCTCAGAAGAGAAGATTTTTCCAGCTTCTCAACCTGCTGCAGACCCCTGACTGCACTGGTAGCCTTTAGCTGGACTTGGTCCAGTGTGTCAGTGCCTGTACCCTAATTCCCCCAAGCCTCCAGATGTGCTCCCTGAGGGCCCAGCAGAGAGAAAGGATTGCTTCTCCTCACCTGCTGGCTGTGCTCTTGCTGACACAACCTCGTGTAGCATTGGCATTACTGATGTCATCCATGAGTTGGTTTCAGGTCTGGTAAAATGCAACGTGCTAAAGTATTTCAAACTACTCATTCAGTGCTAAAAGGATTTGGACACAAGCTGAGTTTGGGGCTTGCTCCAGCTCAAGTTTAACAACATGAATTTTGAGGAGGGCCCTGCAGACCTGGGATGCTTTAGTGTTCCCCAGGTCAGAGACCTTTGCATTAAAAAATACAACTGCAGCACACCTTGGATTTGGCTTTTCCTCTCAGTGCATGTGCTAAGCAGCAAGATGAAATTATAGCAGACACAGAAACAAACACTGAAGACCTGCAGGTCTTCTCATCTCCAGGTCTTTTCTCTACCAGAGTTAGGGAGCTCAGCAATGTTCTATTTCTCCATGCTCAACTCTCCATCTGTAGAACTAATACACCAGTTCTTCCTTCTGTCCTAGCTTTTGTCTCACGTATTTCAGTTATGAAATTCACTATCCTGAAATTATTTCTATTCTGTGACTTTCCAAGGCATGCCAAAATACAAGAATTAAAACAATGATTACCCAAGGCAAAAAGTTCTATGAAGTTTTAGCTAGATACTACATTGTGTTGGCTACTCCTCTGATTAGGCAGCATGATTCTGGTGTTTTCAGCAAAACTTTGCTGAAAGAAAAATGTACATTTTCCCCCTGTATATCCAGTGTCATATGTACAGTTTTGATGGAATACTCTTTCACAGAGAGCAGAGATCCATCTCCAGTTCAACACAGCAAACTTTTCTGTATGCAAAATGAAACTATGTTTAACCTTAAGGTTCCTCTTGTACAGAAAATTTTTACTCTTTCCTTACAAGAACAAGACACAACTGGGACAGCAAATCTCACTGCAGATCAACTCCTTTCCTGTTCTGGTACAGCTAGGTATTTGGGATTAATTTTTTGTTCTAATTATTTCTATGTATTTCACATATATATTGCATATTTGCAAGTGTATTTTCTGCAGACACACCATGTTTGGTTTAATCTTGTAAAGAGCCTTGAAAAATCTGTCTTAAATATTTGCCTTTATAATTAGAGACAGGGAGAACTCCACCAAAAGTGCATGAAAATCAAATAACTAAAACCAACATTCACCAATACCATTAGATAAGAACTTGTGTGATATTTCACCTCAGTCATCCTGAGTCAGAGCCTTGTAAACACATCAAGACATAAAACTGCCTTACCTGCTGTGTCAGTCCTTCTTTTGGGCCACAGTTCAGAGCTTTTGGAGTTTGCCAGCTCCTGTGTAAACTTCTGGGTGATTTAGACAGTTCACCTGATCTCTCTGTTTCTCACCTATGAAAGAAGCATGAAAAGACTTCCTCAGCAAAAGGAGAGCACTAATAAAGTTCAGTAAGACAATACAGGATCACCAGATGCCAAACACCAGCAAATGAATGTGTTGATTCTATTAATTTAGGGGAAATGGTAGCAGAAGAATTTATCTAAGTCTACAGAGTTGGCTTTCAAAGTAGCTGTAGTAGTAAATTCAATAATTATTTTATCAGTTATGATACAGATCAAGATCTCCATCTCTTAACATGAAAACAATAATTTACTCTTTTGGGTTTTTTTCCTACCTCAAAAATTTTGCCCATACTACACAGGAAAATTACTTTAAAAATATAGTATTTTGTGTTGTATTTTACAACACAATTATTCTTAGGACCATCAGAGATTCATCACTAAATCAACTTGCAGCTTCTACCTTGTTCAAAGCAATAGCTTTAAGGGGAGAAAGCAATCCTGCAGAATTAGGGAAAGATGTTCTAGTGAGCTTCTGGAGTAAATGCTTAACACCCAGCAGCATGCCAAGTGCATCTGCTGCTGCAATCAAGTCTCCTAACTTGATTGCCTGAGAATGACACCCTGTGCTAGCAAGACAATTTTACTATGTCTACATAAAATAAAATTTATTTTAATTATACATGCAAACATGGAAGTATGAAAAATGATCTCTAAGCCTAACTTTATGACTGAGTGGCAATGAACACAAAAATCTTTCAAAGGGCTGTGGTCAAAAAGGATTATTCACCTGCTTACCAGGTGCTGGGCTGAAGAAGTCACTGGATTTGGAGCCAGCAAACCTAAGGGGAGAATTATGCCTTTAGAGGCTCTTTGTCTTGAATCTCATGGAGTGAATTGTGGGGACACATTTTGTACTGTAACAGAGAGTGAAATGTTCTCTTCTGCATTCCCTTCTTTCTTGCATGACAGCACCATCTGTTTATAAATACATCACTGGAATGACAGTGCTCTGATGATGTACTAATATCATACATCATCAAAGTGCCATCAGTGATGATCTAATGATGTATTAGAAAGCTGTTTATCAAAACCCTGTTGCTTTGATGATGTATAGGTGCAATACATCACTGGAATGTCTTGCACTGGTGGCACTGTACTGATATAGACCTTGTGGGGAAAAATGGGTCCTGTTAGGACTTGACAAGGGAATGGGATGTAGACAGACAGAAAAGGACAGGGAAGGAATAAACAGTCCAACATGTAAATGAATTATATTAAAAGGAAGCTTCAAATGTGAGAAGCAAAGAACATAGGTGTCAGAAAACTGAGTTTCTAACAAAACTTGGTTCATCAGCTGTAGAGACAGAAATCTGATCACATTATAAGTGGAACGGAATGAAAAAATAACATTTTCAGTGTGTGCCTAGGAAACAGACATATATGTAAAACATTAAGAAGCTGTCAAATTATGAAAGTTATCATCTTATTGACCCTGGGTTTTATGGTTCCTGAGAAGGTTACCAAACTTCTAAGACTCCAAGGAACATAAGGGACACAACTGTCAGAAATCATCTTTCTAATATATCAAATCAGAAACCACCCTATTGATTTTTTATTATTATTAAAGAAAAAAACCCAAGATTTGCAAGAGATGTAATTTTTTGTTCATGAACTGTCTTGCAAAAGAGCCTTTCCTGACTGTCACTCAAAAATTCCTTGTTCTTTCCTCAGCAAATTATTCCCTCTTCATCGACTTCTTAGTTACAAAGTGCAAGTAAATTACACAACTCTCTCTGCAATTTATTTGCATATCATTTCCCATTTAGCACGTGCATACTTGAAGTTCTTTGTGTAACAGCAAAGTACATAGATCATACAGTCAGGAACAGAAAGAAGTCCTATGTTTTATATACCCAGCACATATTTTATGGATGAGTACACAATGCTAACTCACTCACAGGTCATTCTGTAGCAGGATTTATTGTTTCAGGCTCAAGTCTCCCACAGTGACTGCTTTTAGACACTTGAGAGCCTGGTTTTCACAAGCAAAGTCTGTTCTCTTCCAAAACTTTGGACATCAAAACCAGTACACTGAGGAGGAAAACTTAGGCCTTGCTGCTTAGAGAAAATGAACACAAAGAGATCTTAAACTGTGGAAAGATGAAATGCAAGTTCAGACTCTCACAGGCAGAAATTCAGTCTGCAAAATCCTTACTACAAGATTTTCTCTAATTCCAAAAGCTACACATATTACTGACAAAATAACCCTTAGAGTTCAAGAAAGCAGGGAGAGGCAATATCTTCTATTAATCCAGTTAATTTAATGGAAAAAGAAGAAAAACTTTGAACTTGAGCATCTTTCTTTTGGGTTTGAAGTTCATCATGTAATTGCTGTTTCAAACGTAGGTTTTACAGGCTGTAGGATTGTAGTAACCCAGCTGCAACACACCAAGTAATTCAGAGAGCCCTGTGGTACTGGGGTTGATGGCAAAAAGAGGCTTTGGCTTTTATACCCATCAAAAATTTTCCAAAGACATCACTACTTGTTTCTGCTCCACTTGAAGATGCCAGCTGCAGACTTCAGGGGCAAGCTGAAAGCAGCAATTGCAGAAGAGCTTTGCCAGCTTTCTTTTTTTCCTTTCAGAAAAATCCAGAGGCATACAACTCCACATACAACCAAATCAATGATTTACCACCTCATTTCATTTTTAATTTAATGGTTCTGTTCGTTCATAAAGTAGAAATATTACAAGGTGAAACATGGACTGAAATTTAAACACCTCATTAGAGTTACATATTATTTTCTCTACTAAATATATTTCTTTGTCAATGAAACATGGTGGTTTATGTGAGATCTCTACCAGGCTGGTGCTTTACAGTTATTTGTTTGGGTTTGATTTTACTGTGCAGTTCCCTCATCTACATGTATATAGCTTGGTTTATGTGTAGTACACTCAATGATATTATAATGACTTGGAAGGGATTTGTATTGATTTTACTCTACAAAAAAAGTCAAAATTAAATTAATCAGAACAAAAAGAGACCAAAAGCAATCTTTAGAGTTTTCTCCTCCATAGAAAAACTTATCGGAAAGAGATATATTCCAGAAAAAAGCCTTCAGTTTTCACATTTTGGGTTTGCTTGGAAATATCTGATTGCTGAAAATATTTGATCAATACTTGTCACTTTTGATTTGTCATTTCTCAATAGTTGCAGATAGAATTCATTATAACACGGAACTGAAAACTACCAAGATAATTAAGTGGGTACAGCTAATCCATAAATGCACTATAAACAAAATGAAACCTTGGAATTCTAATCCTTTGAAGATAGAAATTACATTATTAAAGCAAATCTGAACCTAATGAAAGCAGAAAACAGGTTGACTTCTATCAAATTACTCTTTTGATGTCCAAACTACTTTTATTTCCAAGTTCCTTAGCAACGTCCCATTTAACCCAAATGCCTGGCTGAATTTGAAAGATCATGCCAACCTGGAGTTTTACATACTGGAAACACTCATGATGAAATGTGTCATTAAGCCTCCATTAAATAGTAAACAAGCTTTCTAATAACTCTGCTAAGTAATCATCTGTTTTACAGAGCTCTGTGCACTGAGATGAGAGTGGTGGGGCAGATGCATGCACAGCAGACAGAGCAGAAAGTCAGAAAGAATTAGATCACTGCATCTCAGTAAAATGTCTTCTTCCAGGAAAAGAAAATGAGAGAAATTAACACCAAACCTTCAGGTGTTGCCCTTCTGTTTAATAAAGCAAAGTTCAGGAATTCACTGGGGCTTCAATGTAGTTCTGCCAAATTACCCCCGTCACCTCTGGAGGTGATTTTTGTCCTCAGCTAATGGGATCCATTGCTGTGCACTTTAGTGCTCTTTTAAACTCCATTTGCAAAGTCTGCAGAGGAGCAAAGCTACCACCATGTCAGCACATGCACCAGGAGAAGGCAATGCAAGCAAGGTAAGGCCACATGCTTTTGCTACCAAGAGACAATGGAGTAAATTTTAAATAGAATTATATTGGTCAATGCCCCATCCTTCCCTAAATTAAAATGAAATAAAAATAAAATCCATTTTAAAAAGTAAATAAATATGCGACAGAAACAGAAGCAGAACAGGATTAATATTGCTATGGTGCAAGTCCAAAATGAAGGTAAATAAATCCATTTAAATAACTACTTGTAAATTCACAAGGTTTTTACCTTATACACCAGAAAACAAACCAGAAAACCTGCTTCCATTCATGCCCTCTATTCTTGGCCGAGGTAACATTAAAATTTATTTTTGGTTTGAATCCACGAAACAAAGTCCAACTGTAGAAGGGTCAGGTGCAAGCAGACTTTTATTTGACAATTGACACAGGTAAAATGACAGAGCCAGGCAAAAGAGGGAGAGAGGAAAAGAAAATATAAAAGAGAGAAAAGTGGAGAAAAAGGGTAAAAAAGTGGGAAGACTGAGAGGGAGACAGAGAGTCACCAGCAGGGGTGCAGCTGTCCAGCTGCTTCTTCAAGATGGTGCTGATGCTGGACAGGGTCCAACGTGAGATGGCAGTGGGACAAGAGACAACCAAACAGCCACAGCATGGACAGCCATAAATACCCCTGAGTTCCTTTTGTTCCAGAAGGGACAGATGTCAGTCAGCTGCCACAGAAACCAGGGTCATTGGCATAAGGGCCACTGCAGACAGGCTGCCTGGATGGAGGGGAGCAGAAGGGTGTAGTTTCCCACCCTCTCATCAGTCCTTATCTCCTTCCAAGCACCACTCTCTGCTCCTTTCCAGCCACCTCAGCCAGGTCCTTAGCAAGTACAATTATGGTAAAAAAATTAAAAATATTAAAACATTAAAAATTAAATTATTAATTAATATTAATTAATACTAATCCATCCAGGCAGGATAAAAGCCACCTTGCATTGAAGGTTGGCTCTCAGAAAAAGGGGACTGCTCAGAAAAGGGGAGCAGTCTCCACCCAGTAGTTCTTATCTCTTCTCAAGGTGTCACACGGCCTCCCCCCAGCTCATTTTTGGCCACCCTGGCCCAGGCAATTCACTTTAAAATTGCTCTTCTGAGACAATTGCAAAGCAGTGAGGTCAGACTCTCACACCCTCCTCCTCTGAATTCCCATCATCTCATTCCTGTGATCCCATGATCTCCCAGTATTCTCCCAGTCTTTCTCAAGGGCCAGTGGCATCTCACAGCAGACAGAGGGCTGGCTCCTCTATACATCAAGTTTAGAAATCAGAGGCAGCCTCAGGGACAGAACCCACACTTGGTCACTCTTCTTGCCCTGTCCTCCAACTCAATGCTTGTCCTGTCCTTGTATTCAAGCAAGTGCTTGACCCCACGTCATCAGCAAAAAAAGACAGTTAATATATTTAAATGTTAATATATTTAAAGTGTCACTTTTTCTATAAAGTTACGTATAACTGAACAAGAAAATAAGGGATAATTCTCATAGAATCATAGAATCCTAGAATTGGCTGGGTTGGAAGGGACCTCAGAGATCATCGAGTCCAACCCTTTTACCACTGTTGTGGTTGCTAGCCCATGGCACTCAGTGCCACATCCAGGCTCTTTTGAAATATCTCCAGACACGGAGAATCCACTACTTCCCTGGGCAGCCCATTCCAATGCCTGATCACCCTCTCCAGAAAGAAATTCTTTCTAATCTCCAACCTAAACCTCCCCTGGCACAACTTGAGACCCTGCCCTCTTGTCTTGCTGAGAGTTGCCTGGGAAAAGAGCCCAACCCCCCCCCGGCTCCAACCTCCTTTCAGGGAGTTGTAGAGAGTGATGAGGTCTCCCCTGAGCCGCCTCTTCTCCAGGCTGAACACCCCCAGCTCCCTCAGCCTCTCCTCATAGGGTCTATTCTGAATATTACATGGACTGTATTTCCCCAAATCAATTTTGCTTTCTTTTTGTTTGCTGGAGGTTTGTCAAGCTTTCCAACAGTTTTCTCTATGCCACCAGGAAACTGATATTTCAGTAGCTGAAACCCAAAATATGTTTAGCAATTGTGCAAGAGCAAGGTCCTCTTTAATTTGTTTTGCTAGGAGCATTGAGTCTACTGAAAAATAATGTCAAGACTACATTTGCAACTCTAATAAAAGCAATAATAATGTGGACGAGATCCTCCTGTTTCACTTTTCATAAGCTGGAATCTGTGCTAGCCTATGAGAATAAGATTACATTCTATTTTGAGACTTTTTCATAAAAGCAATACAATTAACTGCTAAATCAATAAATGAAACATGATCAACTTCTTTTTAATACAAAACCCCAATGTAAAGCAATAGTACTGCAGTGCACTATGTAACACTTTTTGGCAGATAAAAATCAACATAAATCTAAAGCTTCCAAGTGCCCTACAAATTAATCCATATATTTATGTAGAATGAGTAATTTTCACTGAAGATATACTTAACAGAAACCACTACAGCTCTCTGACATAACAGCATATTGCACCTGTAAATCAATGTGCCTTCTATACTGTATAATTTAACATCAAACAATGAAATTTTTATGCAAACTCATATTTTACTGTTAATATGATCCATGACAAACAAACATTGATCTATCCTGAACAACTCCAAGTAATAACATGGAAAGCTCTAAACACATGGTTGAAGTCTGCTTTACAGAAAAACCAACACAGCAGATCCATGAATCTTATTAAAGATTTTGGCATAATATTGCAGTCTAACTCATTATTTTGTCCTTTACCTTACCAATATACTGAATTTCTTTGCTAATTGTCTGGCAAGGCTGCTGGAATGGTAACAGCTAGAAAATGCCACCACACACAGCAAAACCAAACCAAAATCACGTTCATGTCTCACAGATAAAAAAAAATTAAGCCTTGAACAGTCTCAAAACTCTGATGCATGAATACACTGAGCAGCAGGACACTAAAATAGAGTCACAGGAGTCACAGAAGTGTGACACAAAACCTCAGCTCTCAAAGGTTAACATCCCATTCATTAGCAGGTGCCTAAACCAAATAGCTCTGTGTCCTCCTCTCAGCTGATATGATCAGGCAGCTCTTACACCCAAACCTAAGGGGAGAGGATTATAAATCCATGTAAAGGTGGATAAGAGAAAAAGAAATGTGGAAAGCTACCCTTGAAATGACCCAAGAATTATCAACAGCAATAGAAGATTTACTAATCCTACAAGCTTGGGAGTGTTCCTAATGCTTTGTAAACAGGTTCTTAGATTTCATCCTTTCATTCTTGATTTATGGTTTCGAAGTTGCTAAGCTAAGTAATGAAGCAGTGCAATAATAATAAAGAAGTTATTCTTGCCAGAGCAAACATCTAAGCCTAATTATTGATATTAGTTTTTAGTGACATCAAAATGAAATTCTGATTTCTAGCAGCAATCTAGCATGTGAGCCTGAGTGGGGGAGACAATTTATCATGGAAGAAGGAAAAATGGTACATGCTGTCACATCATGTATCATAGAAATACCAAAATTGCTTTGGAAACTGTGCACTTTTTATAGAGTAGGCACATAAAATTCACATAATATGTCAGAGAATAAGTTACTGCTGTCCTGAGGCTGTAATAAGATCTACACCCTTATTAGTGAAGAGATTTGACAGATTTTTGTTTATAATGAATACTTGCAGCCAATGAGTTTGAGTCAAAGTCACCCTATTTTGACCCATCTACTTGCTCTTAGGTTCTGTCCCCCTTAGACACAGGGAGAGGGAAAAGTAATATAATTTCCAGTGGTTATTAGATTCCATTAGAGTCACTTGTGATATGACAGGGAAATTGGCTGTATCCAGGTATCTTATTCAAAACTGTTAGGAGGAAATAGCTTCTTAGCCTTGGATTTTTTTACTTCCATTATACAGACCTATTCTTAACATTTATCTGTTTTGTTTATGATTTGTTGTTGAAGAGACAGAGCAGACAGGAATTTACCATTCTTTTGATAGGACTGCAAACAGAAAACTCTAGGTTTTAACCCAAAATGGTTAAAATTATTTCCTATGAATAGCCTAAACACTGCAGCCCTTTGCCACCCTGATCTGTGTGTGACATGCTCCTCATTGAGTGACAGCATCTCTGATGGGTTAGGTTGGAGAAAAATGAGCTTGTTTAGGAGAGCAGAAGAGAGTACAATTAGATTTTGCAGTCCAGCAATATAGTCCCTGGTAAAAGAAAGCAAAGTGGAGAAAAATGGTTGTACATGTAGCACCCTAGGGTGCAAAGGTACATTTATCACTGCATTTTATATGACACACTGGATGAATGTTGATGAAGACTGTCAGCATCCATGTCAGTGAAAGCAATTCCACAAGTAAAGAGTTCATACTAAAAGACTCTCTACCAGGAGGAAATTCACATGACTACTTTATAAAATAAACCTACAAAATGGAGCAAAGCAGATAACTGTTGATTAAAGAGCATTTTTTCTCTTTGTTCTAAATGTGGACTCACATTTACTGAAGACACCACAGCTATGCTGGGCATACAGCAATCAGACCCAAATCTTGGAAAATAAGAGAAGCATCAAAAACCCCAGTGCATTAAAAAAAATGTGCACTACCTACAATCAAGTGTAATTTCAGAAGCGTGTAGTGGGAAGAGTATGACTGCAATATATATAAAGACCTTTTTGTGTAGATTACACTTGTTTGCAGTAGTCCACTGCTATTCAACAGTGCATCCACTCTCAAGAGTCCAAATCCATGTATGGCACCTCCAACTGAAACAGGAAACCACCTCTGCAAATCACAGTTCTTAAAATCATTGCTAATTCCTACAAGTAACCCTTCATCATCTATTAAAACAACAGCAAAACAAGACTGAGCAATTAAAAATAAATTTAAAAACCTTATGCAGAATTGGGTTTGCCTGATGTACTCTGAGATTTTCAGCAGAAAAAAAAAAAAAAAAAAGCCAAGCTGTGTAAAAGTCAAGTTTCTGAAGGTAACTGTAGAGTAAAAATGGACCCATCCAGCCCCAACCATTCCTCAAGTGATGCTCCAGGACACACTCATCTTTAGCAGGAACTGCAGGGCAACATTTTCTGGTTTGCCCCCACAGCCCCACAGGACCTCACCTATACAGAGCTCTTTGCAGCACTCCCATCACTCCTCACAATACTGTGAATTCTAAGACTTTACTTCCCCTTCACCACAACCTTCACCTGCAATCTTCTCCCCTCTCAGCCAGGGACAGGGTTGTGTCTTGCAGCTGGCAGGGCCTCCACAATGTGACAGAGAACACAACCATTCAGAAGCCGTTTCTTCCAAAAGTTCTGCTCTCCCTTGTTTTCAGACCTTGGAGTTTTTCCTCAAACCTGCAACTTGAAGGAGTAACTGCTGAGGAAGTCTACTCTGCATTAATGAGGAAGGATTAAGTTGTTTTTGACCATGCAATCATTACAACTTCCATTAGGTAAAGTTATCACCTGTGCCCACACAAGGACAAAACCACTGATTTAATTTTTCAGCAAACTTTTGTTATTAAATTCTGCAAACTTCTCCCATTTTCATGAGCTCCAGGAAAGCCAAACTTTTGAGAACTAATGCTTCACTGAAATTTCATTTTAAGGATTCTAATTTTTATCAATGTCACATTTGCATGTATCTATATCCCTTATTAAATACACAGCATTCAATTTTCAACGTATTTAAGGAAATTTAATGAGTTTAATAAACTTAAAGAGATGTTATGTCTGTTCACTCAATAAAGATTGTTTATTCCAGGAAATAAACCATTTTGAAAAGAGGAGTATGACTTTTAGAGTTATGACTATCTCATTCAATTAGTTTCTGTAATTACTGTCATTTTACACAGAATATGCAGTACTACAGGAGAAAATACATTTTCTGGAATTACAGGGAAGGTGTAGAACTGTTAATGAGCCATAAACTTCAGGCTCCTGCTCTGTAACTTCATGGCACTGGGATGTAAATTGGCAAAATAAGTCGACAGTTCCTGTTGGACAAATAATGTTGTATTTTAACACCTTCTGTGAGAATTGTTATCCTCTAACACATCTCATACAATTTATTTTTCCACTGTATTTTAGAACATCATCCTCCTTTTAAAAAACATGCTGCAACAGACTCAAGAGAGATCTGAACAAATTCTAGTTCTCTCTGCACAGGTACAGGCTTCCTGAGCTACAGGCAGGGAATTTATTACTTTCACATAAGAAAAAAATTAAGCAATGTTATATTTTCACAACTTGTGGACTTAGACTTCATTTGCATTAGCAAATAATAGAGATCTGGAGAAGCTAGGAAGGAAGGAAGCAGTCAGAACTGAGGCCCAGACACCCAGGTGTCAGGGTGTAAGACTCAAAAGTAGCTTTATTCTCATGTCTCACGTTTTCCACTCATGATGTAGACCACACCCTGAGGAAGCAGTGCCAGCTTCTGAAGATGGATACTCTGCCATCCTTGCTAACCAATTAATCAAAAGTGTGATAATAAAGAAAAAAATCACTTGTCACTGTTGAAAAGTGTACAAGCTTACTCATAGTGTGTGTATCAATACATTTATGCGAGATCTGTGCTTAACTGAACCCAACTTCTTCTCCTGACTCTAAAAAAGATTTTGTTGGTCTGGGAAAGTACTGAATTTGTCAGGATAAGGCAAAGGTCCCATCAATGTAAAACAATTAACATGGCTATACTTTTTATGGCTCCTCAGGGTTTCAACTTTGTTTAAGTTGAATGATTAACAGTGTAAGATTTAATTTTTACACTTTGGAAATTTATTTAAAAAAGGGAAGGTTGGAACATTTTACCTTGATCATGGTTTAACTGGGTTATTCCATTAAAATTGATATCTTGCTCCAAATGTTACACAGTTTCAAAATTATATAAATTTAATGCACCCATTACTGCATTGAAGGTAACAGTTAAGTCATTCAGTGCTTTAATCTGGGGGGGACAAAAAACCAAGCTGCAGCTTCAAATACTGTGTCTAAAGCAAAATTGACCTGTTTATTTCTAGTTTTATCCAAAACCATGATGCCAGTCAAGAAGGCATTTATTTATAAGGTCAGGGTCAAAATTCCCCCCTTGTAATTTATCCTTCCATTAATCTATAATTCAATAAATCAATTAAACTTTAATTCAGTAAACAGTGTAGCTGAAAATGCACCAGTATTGCTTTTCAGTGCATAGCTGTTTTGTCTCCAAAACACCACAATTTGCATTAAACAGAAAAAAAAATGTTGAGTCCCCATATCTGACATGTCACAAATCTTCATATGTAATCATTTTTTTATTTGCTGAAGATAGGTTTTCAGTCATTTGCTTTGGTATTAGACAAAGTGTAGATGGGGCAGTGAATTAATAGAAATGAATGGATCACATTCTGCATGCTTGAAGGACTCTGCTCCTAAAAAAAAAATCACTTTCAGCTACTAAAGTTTATTTTTTTCCACAAGACCACATCCCCTCCAATCTCTACCACTTTATGTTTTACCTTCTCATATCGTATACAAGTTTAACACTAAATCTTTACTGCACATTCATACAGAATAATAAATATACCATGTTAAATACCAGTGCCTGAAAGGAAAGCTCTTGTCAGCTAAAGCTGCATCTATGTACAAATAAACCCAACAAAGGAAATTTGCAGCATCTGGGAACCTAGAATAAAAAATAAAAAAACATCCTAACCCCACAGAATCACAAGTGAGAGTCAAAATGGGTCCTACTTGAGCCACGGGTGGCTTTTGCCTGGGTACAGTTTCAGAAGAGAGACCTGGACTGGCTCAGGTTTTTGTGCCTACCCAGGGAGTTGCAGGCAGCAGCATGCCAATACCCAGAATTATCAGCACATCAAAGGCATTATATTTATCAAACTCTGCCACAGCACATTTACTACCTGCATGATGGATGTTGTTGTAGCAAGCTAGGAACACTTTGATGTACATGGCCTTCTTTGATTAATGAGGGCTCTTGCTGAGAAGCTGCATATGGAGTAAATTACTCTTTTCAAAAATGGCTGATTTGCACTATTGTACTAATTATGTCACAAGCTCGGAGTCGGTTCCAGATCCAGTCACCCAAAATAAAGAAATAAGAATTCACACATACAGGTCACACTTTTGTCACATTCATGCATCAGCTCAAAATCCTAATTAACTTAGAGTTTCTTTCCTTCTGCAAAGAGTGCTGATAAGTATTCCTTCCCTCCACTGAAAGTTTCTAAAATCCAGTATAAAACAACTAATTTTTTTCTCTCAAATTAACACTTTTTTTTTGGTAAATTCTATTGTATTTTTAAGAACAATTTAAATGCTCTGAAAGCATTATTTTAGTTCTTAAAAAAGGCAGTGGGAATCACAATGCACAAAGCAAACCTCTTAAAAGCATTTTCTAGATTAATTCTACCAGGTAGCAAAACACTACACAAGTTACTCCATTAGCCTCAAATCTCTAAGCATGTGGTGCCTTAAGCAATTTATTCACTTAGTTGTAGCAACAATAAAAAGTATTTCTTTTAGAGCATTGAAGCAGTGTTACTGCCTTAAATTTTTGAACAGTAAATAGTTTATCATGTTAATTAAGTACATTTAGAGATTCCAGTTTCTTATTATAGACAGAAGAACCATTACTTTGCCTATGATCACTCAGAGGATACAGCTCAAACTCTGATTTTTATCACTGAACACATGAACAAGATGAAAGAGAGCACAAGAAGAACCTTCCTGCCTGGGGGGTGACACTCCACTGAGGAGGAAATGATTTCTTAAGTGCACTTTCTGCTAAGAAGTTCAGATTTAACCCAACGTTGGTTTCATAATTCAACACTTTTCCTCAATGCTATAGTTGCATGACAGCATGCTAATTCCAAGAAAAAAACAAAAAGAGAAGCCCACATTAACCCCATGGTTTAGGTGATGAAATATCACAAGATACTCTGCCCCATCACAGATGAAGCTAAAGTTTGAAAGCTACAGATCCTATATCAACAACTTCAATGCTTACAGGTTTTTTTCCCCAACAGTCTTTCAATGGAAAAAAGTTCTCCAGGTATATAAAATAGTACTATGCTTCCTGAAAATGTAAACAGAATTCCTGCTCTGTCAATAAAACATCCAAAGTTAGGTGTTTCCAAATTGTTTAGAAGGTACCAAGTTTCAAAGCTCCCCTGTAGATATTTTTCTGGCCACTGAACAAGCTGGAAAAGGCTTTTTTTCA
Source organism: Calypte anna (assembly GCF_003957555.1). NCBI lineage: Eukaryota > Metazoa > Chordata > Aves > Apodiformes > Trochilidae > Calypte > Calypte anna. The sequence continues at coordinate 12,887,703 of NC_044260.1, forward strand.
AACCTGTATTGGATTTGATAGTAATATCCACAAGGGGAAATTAGAGGGGAAGGAGCTGAGGAAGAAGGACATTCAGATCTCTGACAGCTCTCCCTGGACATGCTGCTGAAAGGTTAGGAGCTCATTCTGGGAAATTGGCACTCACAGTGAAATATGGTGCTGTCACTGGACAGTGCACAAGGAGTTCCATGAACTTGGTCAGAATTCCTGTAAAATGTCACATTCCAGCACCAAAATTATTCTAGACCTGTTTACAAACATATGAAGCAGGTGGAAACATACAATTGTCACACAGAACAGAACAGTCAGCCCAGAATTCCTGCCTGAACAGCAAACAGTATAAACCACTTTGGTACTACTGGTAAAGAAGAAAAAGAGTATAAATAATAACTACAAACTAAGCAAGACTGTTCTGGGCTGTCTTTTTGGTGCAGCTTCACCACCTGCTTCTTCTAGAAGCCCTGAATCTGTTTACATTTAAAAACCTTCTTTTTTAATTGGATTTAAAACGTCAGCAATTAACTAATGCACAGGACACTTTATGTTATCTACCCAATGTGAAACCAAAATACTAAGTCTGTGTAAGCTGAAGTCTTTTGAGCTTCTTTGGAACACCCTGGGGCTTGTTCAGTTTCTCCTCCAAGTGCAAGTACAAGCTCCCAGGACAGATGAGATTACTCAGGCTCCTACTTACATGAGAGCTCTGCACAGAGCCTGACTGTCAAGAGTTCCCCCAGGCAGAAAACAACCAGACTGGGTAAAAATAGCCACATCAGTATGTCTTTTAGGGCTCTTTTAGAAAAGCGTTTGGAACACTTAGAAATTGGGTTTAAATCCTGAAACTGAACCAGAAGTAACACAGGCAGTATCAATATCTGATATTGCTAGACTTTTATTTCTTGTCCATCATATGAAGAATTTCTGTATCAGGTTGTTCAAGCTAAAAATAAGATTAACAGATCATATTTAAATCTTGCTTAAATTTCAAAAGGAGATGAGAATGGTTCTTATTCACCATACAGATCTTTATCTTCTATTTTCTCTGCCTGCCAGTCTTAGAGCCTATGAGAGATTCAGACCACTGTACATGACAATTTTTCCCCAAGAATTTTCCAGACAAAATGGTTTTTGTTTGACATTTTGCCAAAGTTGAGGTTCAGCTGGTTCTAATTCCTAAAACTGTCTGCCCAGGAAAACTTTCCTATTACTTTATATACTAAAACTACATGGTGCCAATCCTACCATTATTTCCCAAGAATTTCTACCATTAGTTTCCTGCATTAGGTAATAAATAGTAAATTAGGTTCAGAGCAAAACTGGAAATAGAGGGATGTTTTCAGACTATCATATTCTCTGTAGAGAAATGTCTCATTGTCAACCTTATTCTCATGTTACAAACATTTTAAAATAATGTAATTAAACCATGAAGAGTGCAAGTTCTGATAGAAGAATGCTGTGAGATGTGCTGAGCCCACAAAACCCAAGGAAATATAAAAGGGGATCCACAAAAGGATCCAATTGTAAACTGCTGGATCTACTCAGTCCCTCCAAAGTCATCTTTTTTTTTTTTGTTTAAGGGCATTTTAAAAAAAATCTTTGATGAATTGTGACTGTAAATGGAGAACAACATATATTGAATTTAAAAAGCAAAAAAAAAAAAAAAAAAAAAGCAAGATGGGTAACTGCAAGCTGCTAAACCTAACAATGGGACAAGTTCTGAAGTGAGAAAAAATCAGTGCCAACAGTTTGGAGGATGGTCCCTATATACACCAAAACAGGAAAACTGGAAATACTGAGAAGGAAAAATAGACACCTGAAAGTGCTTACACAATTAGGGATCAGTTAACTACAGTTTTAGGTCAGTGATGAGGAAGAGTTTTTACAGAGTGAGTTGCAACAATCTAAAACTGCTTTACAATTAACAACCAACCAAAAAACAGGAACAGCTGTGGATCCATAATGCACCCACCTGGTTTTACCAGCTCAGCTGACAACTGCTTTACTCTGACCATGAAGAATGAATAAGCAAAAGGTTGAAACCCTGGCTCTTCAACATTTTTTTCAAATATTCCCATTTTCCACCACATTTTTGCTCTGAGAGAGTCTCATCTCCCTCACAGTTTGATTTGCTATGATGAGAGGTACAAGGGGGTTCCTGCATCAGCTCCCAGGACTTATCCTAACAAAGACCTGGGCTTTGGTCCAGTACAGCAAGGAAGTTAATAAGGCCATTTCCAGATTACAAACTACTTCCACTTGCATTGAAAACCTCAAGCAAAGCTGTCATGAGACTTTTGTAGGGGAAACCTTAAGGCCTTTGGTTAAGCCTTGCTGTCAGAAAACTCCTAGAAAATAATTCCAGTCACCAGACTCCCTTACTGAAGGTCAAGCACAACATTTGCAGCAGGAGTTGTGAACACAATAGGGAAACCAGGGGGAAAAAATAAAGACCCATCTGAGAGGAAGTCATCAGCTGCTTTGTTAGCAATTTGCCCACAGCTGGGGAAGAGAGGGAGCAAAATGGCTGGCAGGGATTCGGAGGGGGCAAGTAGAGCCACAAGCTGCCTGTCAGAAGGTCAATCTATGAAACCTTTCACCTTCAGAGCAGCAGTTAGGCAAAACATTTGAAAATGCTTTAAAGGCTGAAGGGAGAGCCAGCCTGTAGCAATGCTGTGGGACAAAGAAGGCTTAACCATCACCTTCCTGCTCCCTGTACCCTGCAATGGGCAGAGCATCTCCTGGTGAAGGGAAATCTCCCCATGGGGCAGGATCAGGGGAACCCTGACAGCTCCTGACAGGCACCCACTGGACACCTCCAGAGTCACCATCTAACAGCCTCATACAGCAGAAAAGGTGGAACCCCTGTGCTGCTAGTTAACTCTGCCTCTAATCTAATGCAGGACATTAAATGGTCTAGTCCAAAGCAGAGGACTCCCAGCCCCTGGCTTTTAGCTCTGTCCCCCATGTCTCCATAAACACTGAAGAGCCAAGGGAGGTTATCAGCTCCTTTTTGCAGGGAGAGTTGGGAAGCAGCATACTCCTGGTCTTAGAGGTTGAGGTGACTGTCACAGGGGCAAGCAGCCCAAACATACACTGACCTGCAGAAAGACCTCCTGCTACCCAAGAGAGGCAATTTTTCAAGCTGCTTTGTGCTTTTTTTTCTCAGACCGCAGATGGGGCTGAATGAACATCAAATGATGACACTGTATGTGACTGTGTGCTTTTTCCCAACTAAAACCTCTGTCGCCTACTTTAGGAGGTCTCACGTGTCTCTTAGCTGTCACTTCTGATAAGTGTACAACTGTTCTGAGGACACTGTACGACTGTATCTCCCTCAATCAGATCTGGCTTTGCTGTTTTTCTTCCCCGACTTCTTTGCACGACTTAGCGTAGGTACCAAGAGAGTTCCCTTACAGAATTTATTATAGTGATCTTAATTAAATTAATATTCCTGAGTGCAAGGCTACTGGGATCTGAGGCTGGTATGAGGTTCATCGACTTTCACTTAGAGGGTAAAGTTTCCAGTTTTCAGTCTCACGAGGCAATATGAAAAATTTATGACAGAAGCAGGAGAACTCTTGCTAGAGGCAATGACATCCCTGTGCAATTAAAACACTTTCAAGAGTTTTTTTTTTTTTTTCCTTTCTCCTTCCACTCATCTTAGAAAACAGTATACAGAGCAACTTCATTCTGCACTGTGCATTTTTAACATAAAGATTTGTAAGCAGCTGACAAATTATAACCTGATCATAAAAAATTTCTTACAGTTTGAAATGTAACATATTGTACAAGGTTATACCAGACGGTGAGGAGCTTTTCTCTTTCTCTCTCTCCCTCCCCCACACCCCTCCCAAGAACTCCAGTTCTAAAGCTTTCAAGCTGCAGAAGAAGAAACTCCCTCCACAAACAGACACAGAGCCTCTGTCTCACACTCACAGGAGACCAGAAGAGTTTTACTGAATCCCTTCAGAAGACATGGGAAAGGGCAAGGCTGAATCTGAGGGCTTCCAAATTCTATTTATGCTCTGTAATTCTGATGGCAGGTGCCTGCTGGCACAATCCTGAGAGCCAGGCTGCAGTATTTAGCCACTCCACATAGCATCACCCTCCTGTAGTTTGGGCACAAGCAACACCCCTATTAGGGAACCAAACATTCAAAGCAGCAGAGAGACCCTGAATCTGTCTTGACTGCCCCATGCTCTTGGGCAAGCCCCCCAAGCTGTGCTTGCTTTAGGATGGGGTGCCTTTGAACTCAACTTCTTCATTCTTTCTAATTTTGCCCAGCTGTGCAAGCTTTGGGGCAGCCAGGCTCTTTGTAAACTAATGTACAACTATTGCTGTGGCTGCAAACTGTGGGGAATAGAGAAACACAAAGTACTTAATAACCAACATAATGCAATGGTCCCTTCTTACCTCACCAGAGGACACAATTTTTTTGCAAAGTGCATTGCAGAGCAGACTGCAGTAACCAGAGCTAGCTGTGTAACTTGGAGACAATCAAAACTATTTTTTCAATGACAGTTCATAATCCCCATTAACAGCACGTGCCCTGAGAGATTTTAACTTGAATATCCCATGTTTAATTCTGAACATGCTTCTCCTTGTTATCTGAATAGTTAACAATGCTGCAATGCAGTAGTTTTAAAAAGAGATTTATTTTTCCCAAAATAAGTAAACAAGGAAAAAAAAAGCTGTAATTTCTTGAAGTTATTTCAGAATGTAGACATGAGTGATATAAGGAATTTAAATATTAGAGATACCACCCCAGCTGATCTGAGAAGCAGAGCTATATCCTGCTAAATGCTGTCTTGCTCTGATCATAATGGCAATAATATAAATAGGCCTTGAATTGGAGTTGCAGAATGTTGCACATGATGAAAAATTGTGAGTCTAAATTCACTTTCATCTTAAGAAAAATCTATTGATTCATCCTTGGAATTTAAAACAAATAAACAAAAAACTCCAACAAACCCCACAACTTCCTTCTATCCTTGTACTCCCTTTTTTTTGTCTCTGCTCTGCCACAACTTCCCCTGTCCCCCTCCTCCTCACTGTAAATTCAGACTTTTGGCAATATTCCAAAGTCAGGATATTACACAAAGCCATCACCAAAACTGGAAAGAAAAAAGAACCCACAGGTCCACCCTCAGTCAACAGACCCATGAACCTGTCCTAGGACACAAGGAAGCTCCTCTGATCCCAGAAAAGAACTGAACAACAAGGAGATTGTTTTGCAAAGCATCAAGAGTGACAAGATGTTATCTGTACTTCAACCTGGGGCTGAGGGCTCAGACCCCTCTGCTCCTTACCAGCTCAGCAAAGCCACTCTGGGGGCAGCATTAACAACCTCCCTAACTCACGTTTAAGTGCCCTTCACTGTTGTAACTCCTCAAGTTACACAGCAAAACATCTCTGGCATACACTAGATTAACAGCACTGCAAAGGCAAGATGTTGTTTATCACATTAAGCAGAAATGTTTCTCTGTTCCCTGTTGCTGCTACAACTGACTGGCATCCACCTGCTATCTCTTCCCATACGTTTTGATCATTTGCTCTTACAGCAGTGAAGGCCTTTTATAATTTTCATTACCACACAGACCCTTTCCTCATACCAGTCTGTAGTCTTAAGATTCAGCTATTATGTAAATAAATAAAAAAAAGCACAAAAATCACCAGAATTATCTTACCTTGGAGTCACTTTCTCAGGGTTCATAGCACACATATGAGAAGCTCAGCACAAGTGCCAGCAACTACCAGTTCCTCTGCTAGAAACTCCTCAACTGAGCCTTTCTGCCTGATTTTCCACAGCTGCATTAATTAATAACCTATTTCAGGTGTGTAAGACGTTAAGTAGGAGTCCAAAAAAGGGCAGTGGCTAATAAGCAAGACACAAAAGGCAAAATATTTTCAGCTGTGTAAGCAGAGCTAACGTTTAACTTCTAAAAAGTGTAACTTCTAAAAAGTGTAACTTCTAAAACGTGTAACTGCTCATCACTAGAGAGGTCTTGTGAAATAAACATTGAGTGGTTCCCCAGGACAGAGCCTAAGAGCACATAGAGGCTTTTAAGAGGTACTTTTAAGGAAAAAAAATACTTTTTTACTTAAGAAATACTTTTAAGAGGTATTTCTGAGGCTGTGCTTTAGGCAGGAAGAGGGTGGCCTCAAACAGGCATCCCATCTTCTGGGAACAGACTCTTGGATTCAATTTTAACAGCTTAACCAGAATGAATTATTGCTCAATCACCAAATCTGTGAAAAAGAAGCAAACAAGCAAGGTGCTACCACTGGGCCACAAGCTCTGTGTCTAACTGATCTCAATTCCTCACCCCATGTATTGTGATCACATCAGTTAGACCTTTAGTTTAAATGTGTACACAAAAAGTAATGTTTAAGATATTGATCTGGCCATTCACTGCATGTGGTATAAGTATATTATGTTGCTGTTTGTGTGCTAACTCTTCTCAAAACAACCCTGTAAAGGTAAAAACTCTTAAATGCATAAAGAAAGGATGGGGGAGAGGCTGCATTCTGGTTGTTAGTGTCACAAGTAAGCTGAAATGTCAGCTCACTGGACAAGAAATACAAGACTGCAATATTTCCATTTTTAAATGTACCCAAATATTAAACTTAACATCTAAAGTAACCTTGAAACAGTTCTAACCATGCTGTCTAGAGACTTCTATGATGAAAGCACACGAAGATAAACAAGGCATCAGCTCAAAGCTGAATTTGGAAGGAAAGGATAACACTGGATGAAGTCATCAAGGGATAGATGCAGATGACAATATAAAGTACAAGAAAACCAAGAATACTTCCTATCTCCCAAACATCCCTGCTAACACTTCATGTTTCTGTAGAGTGGGAACTGTTTTGCTTATCACAAATTCAGGAAGAACTTGTGGAATTCTTCTTTTTCCCATAAAGTAGAATTCATATAAACAAACTCTAAATGCTTCAACATCTTCTCCTGTCTTGTAAAAAAAAAAAAAACAACTTTTTTTTTTTTTAAGAATGCCCTCCCCCCAACCTCCTCTCCTCACTACCCTCACCTGGAAGCCATCCCCACAGCCTGAGGCAATCAGCCTTCCCTGGATGGCAAATTAAGAAACTCCATTCAATAGGCTCTGAATTAACTGCAGCTGAACACACACACACAAACCAGGAATGTCCTGAAATGTTTCAGCTGGTGTTCAAGTGAATTCATATTTGTGTCCTAAATGAGGAAAAGCTGAGGTTGGGGCACCTTATTAGTCAAAAAGTCTGGATTCCCATATTTCTGTCATATATGTCATGGAAAATCTGGTGAAGTATGCAGCTTCACTGTGCTTTATGTATGTGTGTAAATGATGAATACAGTATTGCTTTACATCTGCAGGGATTTAGGAGGCTTTCAAGCTCACAAGCACCTCGGATAACACTGCAGTCAGGAACTACACCAAATAAATAAAGGATAAATTGGACAAAACCTGAGACAGGCACCTTTACTTTTCCTGACATTCTTTTCCCAGCCACTGGACATATTAACTTCAACAGTTGCTGCAGCCTAGTTAATAAAGGCAGGAATTTGGGGCACCAAGGGCAATTGATACTGCATTATAAATTTTGCCAATTTAGCCTCAGAGAAGAAATCTATATTCCCCATCTACACAGTGTTTTGCTAACACAGCATAAGACAAATAGTAACCACAAGCTGTAATAAGTGAAGTGAGGGATGAAGGAATTCATGAAGTTCAGGATAGTTTCCCAAAGGTCAGAAGCTCTCATCACCAAAACAACACTGAGGGAGAGCTGAGACTTCACTATGAGAGCAAATACAAGCCTGAATGGAAAAATCTTGTGTGAGAGAGTGTATAGTAATTGGTGTCATGGAAAAAAACCTCTCTTCTTAAGGCAGAAGAAATAGACAGGATGATGGAGGTCATAAAAGGCATCTTGCACTGCAAGTGACCTTGAAAACCTCCTTTTCTCTCAGCCTGATTAAAGGAAAAATACTTAGTTAGATCCTCTCTTTGTCCTCCACATAAATAAGCACAAGAAATAAACAAAACCAAACCACAAAAACAAAGAAAAAAATAGGAGGAGGAGGAGAAGGATAAAATCAATACAAGCTGTCTTCAGTTCAACCAGAACGTTGCAGTGACAAGGTTTATGGAACCTCCAGGAGGGAAGAGCACAATTGCTCCCACAACAGCAGAAATTGCTAAATCTCAGTGTACTGTTACTTTCTTAGGTGTCAGATAACAAAAAGAAAATGCAGATGATGTTCTTGTCATCCAAGGACAGTACTTCTATTAAAGTGTAGAAATTACTAACGTGGAATAAACTCGTCTGATCTAATATAGTGGCTGTGACAGCAATCACTGCTCTGTGCTATACAAGAAGATATAAAAACTGCCACACACATTGGAACAAGAATAAATACATGTAATAGGAAGCCTCTCTTCCCATTTCCCAGAGGAAAAAAAAATATGCTCTGAAAGAAGAGTTTACATGTCATGAGCCCTTTTAGGTTAAAGTATATGGATTTAAAATGATACAAAATCATAATTCTGTGCATTTTCTTGAAAAAAAGTTCAGCCAGCTTAATGAGAGCTGGTGAATTCCTGTCGTTGGTGGTATCCTGTAGCAGTGAGTTCCAGGGAACATCCATATTGTATGAAAATACAGTCCAGTTTCTGCTTTCTCCCCTCACATTGATACATACACATTCTCATGGAAACAGCTGCCTGATCCTGCCCAACAAAAATGAGATGGATACCAAGATATAGAAATAAGAGGTAAGGAAAATAAGCTGATGGTCCTGCTTTCCTATGCAGGTGCTGTTCAGCAGTTTTTCCCAGCAGTGAAGCTGCTGTATTTTGCAGTGTTTTCCCAATTCACCAGACAATCAGGAACAGAGCAACGTGAATGCTCTGTTCTGCCACGATGTGCTGAGCCAGTAGGTTTATCCTTGGTGACTCTGAAGCTTGCTGACATCTGACATGAATTCCTGGCATACTGACTTCTTAAAAATCGATGGGGACAGACCTCAGAGTAACAGAAATAGCTGTGAAGTTTAACACTGTTCAGGCTTGATTGGCTGGCAAACATGGAAGGTCAGAAAGAAGAGCACTGGATCCTCATCAGGAGGAACAGAAGTAGATTATTAGAGAAAAACAATCTCTCTCGTTTCATAGAAACTCTTTCTGTGAAAGAGCCAAGAGCAGGAGGGGCATAATGTGCAACAGACCTCTTCTTTATTAATGCAACCTGAAGCTAAGGATGAAAAATGTATATTGGCACAGAGAAAGGCTCAGTGGAGTGTTATAAAGCCTTGACCTCCATTTTTGATAATTTTTGAGCACTTCCTAAAACTTTTGTTGAAGGAAACACTTCAACCATAAGCAGATTGTTGTTTGTTTGTTTCTACTCTTTGGAGTGGAAGGGAAGGGAAAGGAGCTGTTACGTTCCAGGACAGAAGCACCTAGAAATGTGCTTTACTTAAAATAACAATATAGCCTTGATGCAAACAAATAAATGAGTTTCACTTCAGTCTACACCAAATTACACAATAAAAACTGCAATTCTTGCTACAGAATCAATTAAGTATAATTTGTCATTCATCCTGGTTGTTTAGACATAACTCCCATAGAAGCAAACATTAACTCAATGGAAATTTAAAGGGAGGTCAGCAAAACCTCCTTGAAAAGCTTTGAGAAAATATATTAAAAATTATATTTTAATTTTTTTTTATAAGTAGAAATGGGAATAAATTATAACAACATAATAAAATGTAAAATGTTTAAGTATTTGTTAAAAAAAAGACAGAACAACCAATGCTCAGGGGAGGCAGGATGCTGGCAGTACCTCCAGAGATGCTATGTGATGCACAGGTTCACCAGGGACAGTGAATGTGTCTCTAACAGGACATCAGGAACATCCAAGGCAGTGCTTGAGGCCTGGGACAAGATAGTTTAAAGACACACAGTCTTCCACTGGGCTTTAAGTCCTTAAAGCACATTCCAGTCCTTTTAATCTCACCATTCAGTGTTTAATTCATTTCTCCCTTCAGACCAATAGTGACTGCAGCAACTCATTTTTGCAACTTTCTAAACAGATTTAAAGAAACCTAGACCAGAAAGGTTTAAAATAAATTAGTTCAGACAAAATAACTTCTTTAGTAGTTAGTCCTGAACAAGGAGACAAAAATAAATGTTTTCCACATACTTCTTTTCAAAATTCCATTGTTCTATTGTATTGAAATCTAACTTGTTTAATTTGGGTACTTTATAATCATTCCACTATTACCTAAATCAAATATAAGTGCATCTTTATAATCCAGGCCCTTTCTGCAGAACATGTCATATAATGAACTGCCACACAGCAGCTTGGGGCACAATAAGATCCTTTACTTTCTTTTCAGAGAGCCAAAGCTCAATATTAGAACATTTTTTATTCTTATTATTGCAGATAGCATTCTGAGAAACTTGGAGTAGCTGTTTCATCAATCAATTTAAGTCTTTTACCCAGAAAATTGTTACTGAGGTGGCTGGTGCCCAACTCTTAACCTCAGCATCCATCCCTGAGTTGTTCCAGGGCAGTCAGCTCAGACCCCACCAAGCAGGCTGGGTCAGAGAGCAGGATCAGAGCCTGAGACTCATCTGCTACTCACTCTTTTCTAAAGGCTACCTCTAATGTTGGTCTCTCTGTTCTTCTGTTCCCCATCTCTCAAACAGGGATAATACGAGTGACGAGGTCTGGAGAGTTCAGTTACTGTGGAAAATGTGAGAATAGAAACATCTTTGACACCAAGGACAACCTCTGATCTCAGAAATCCAGGGACCTGCTGTCCACAAGCAATGGATATTGCATAAAGAGAAACCACTCTCTGAAGGGGAGAAAGGATTGTCCTTTGCTGGCCCCTTTGATTTTATCACCTGTCACAGGATCAAGTGGTCCTTTCAAAATTTGTGACAGGTGAAATATGGCCCTACAACAGCAGATGAGAAAAAGAACCCTAATTTTTTCCCCCCTCAAGGTAAGCAGGATACAAGGAGAAAAAATACCACGTTTGTAAAATGTTTCTTCTCAAAATTAATTCTGAGGACAGAGCTACTACAGGTAAAAAGTATTTGTCTCTGCTGATTTGTTAGGTTTGTGACATTGACTCATTCTCTTTGAAGCTGGCTTTAGGTATTAAAAAAACCAAATGTCAGCCTGCTCTCTTTTCAGGACTCTAATTCTGCTACTGACTCAAAAAAGAAAATATCCTGATTATGTAGTTACCATTAGTTTCTATTAAGAGACCTGACTGGAAGGAACAAAGACTGAGAATTAAAGCAATGATAATATTAGGGTTTGCTTTATGTTTTTTCACTTATAAGCACTAGGATTTTCATGAGGCTGTTCAAGGGTATGTAAGAGCAATCTTTCTTTTTGTCTGCCTAGTGCAGTATTTATCTATGCAGAACTGTAATGCGATTTATGTGAAAATGTTATTAAAGGCAGGGTTGTACAGTCAGCCTTCTTCAGGATTTTTGAAAAGCAGTGACATTCCTTTATGGAATGCTTTTTAAGACTATTCATTTTTATTATTCTGTTGCAAAGGAAACTTGATTGCAGATCAGAAGTCTGCAGTGCCAGGCACAGAACAAAAGACAGTCACCACCTCACAACCAAAAACCCAAGTTCCATTCCCTGCGGACTTGAGCTATTTGTCCTGAGTCATATCATAAAAATTGAGAACTGGGTATTTTGAACTGCAATAACAGAAAATGATAAAAACAAACCCCAAACAAATAAACAAATAAACACGTGTGACTACAAAAAAGCAGCAGAGGAAGCCCAGACGTAGATGAACACTTTGCTTTGAGAATATGAAGGTACAAGGCAGAACTTTTGGATTAACCAAATCCTAGAACCTGGGACCCCAAAGGTGCTGATTTTTTCCACCTCATTATAGAATGCTCATGACCACACCTCTCCTCTGAAACCCAAGGACAAGAGGTTTGTTGACATAATGGAAATAAGTGAAACTTTCTCCTTCTCAACAGCTGCATAAACCACAACTCTTGTCTTCTAAAAAGTGATCTTTCATTTTCTCTGTACTCATAGAAATGCATTTGGTGGAAGAATAAAGGCTGCCACAGAAATGGCACTACTAGCATTCCAGAAGTGTATGATTTACTTTGGGTTTGGGTTTGGTTTTTTTTTTAATTGTCTTTGTGGTCAATATTCCAGAAGATGCAGGAAAAAAGGTTAAGGAAGTATCCAGGGAGCAGGTGTCCACCAGTGCAATGCAGGACTACCTCACTATATTAACATTTTGAAAATTTCAAGGCAGATCACAAGACTCACATGAGAAAGATGCTTCTTTTTCCACTTTAAAATTGAATGATTCACCTGATAACTCTCCAAGCCTTTTACACATTGAAATTCAGTTCTCTTAATGAGGAGCAGTAATTGTAGATTCAAAGACTGCCCAAACCAGTCAGCAGGAGATAATATGTAATATGTAACCACAGGAAAAGCAAACTGGAAAAAGAAAAACCACTGGCTTTCATAAATCATTTTTTGACAGGAAGGTTATTTATCATGGGAAATAAGCTTAATCAATACTAGAGTGAAACAACCTTAATAAAAAGAGAATCAAGCTCTGTTCTGTTGAAGCATTATAATTAATGTGGGTAGGGGGAGTGAGAAGAGGCAGAAAGATTTGTTACAGAGAATTGTTATTATCCTGACAAATGGATTCTGGATTGTTTCTAAAAGTTCATTTTCATCTAGCAGCTTTGAGAAAGTACCAAGAATCACATTTTGTTTTCAAAGAAGCAATGTGAACTTTTGTTGGAGGTTCCCAATTAAGGCAGAATTATTCTGTGATCATATATTTTATCTGATCCCAAGTGAATGACATAAACCAATCATAACTGTATTAAACATCTTCTTCCTTTGGAGAAGAGGGACTCAAGGTTTTTGCAATTTATGGTTATATACAAATTAAGTGTTAGCTTTTCCAAAAGTCATCATTTCTGTTCTGGGTTGTTAAGTTTACAAATCCAAGAAGAAAGGAAAAGCACCCAAGAGAAACTTTGGAAGCTTGATGAAAAGAAATGTTTTCATCTACATTAATACACAAATTGCTGGATATTTATACTTATTGTTTGCTTCAGTCACTTTTCATTTATCTTTCAAACATTTTTATAGGGAGATGATAACTCCATCAGATTTTGAAAACACTTATCAATTTTTTTAAAAGCAGTACAAAAATTGATCTGCAAAAGTAAAAACCTACATATACCTGCCATGGGAATATGTATTCCAGTCCATGGAATATGCTTCCCAATCAGTAGAATCAATCCAAATCACACACCACGTTCTCAGTCCACTTGGCCAAAACAACATAAAATATTAAAGAATGAAATCCTCAATGTTCAATAAAATTTTTAAGACAAAAATCCTATCTGAAACAAAATTACCAAATGAAAGAAATACCAGAAATCTCCCCTAAAGAAATCTCACAAAGGACTTAATGGTAATTTTTGGTGAAGGATGTACCCTTATGGTAACCTCAAAAACACATTCATAGGGAGAATATATCTATAAGTAAGATTTATCAAAATAGCAATGGAAAAATGAAAAAAAAAATGATGGAGTGACTTAAATTCTGTATTTCATTTAAGAATTCTATTATTTGGTATCTTATCTATTACAAATTTTTCAGCAGCTCAAAAAATCTGGAAAGCCAATTGGTTTTAGAAGGCAGTTGTTGAACAGAATTTTTGAGGCTTTAATATGAAATTCTTAGCTTTTCATTTTATCTCAGTATCAAAAAAAGTTTTCAGGTAACCTTTTACACAAGCTGCACCATATAGTAATCTTAGATTTTTTTCTACTTGATTCCTCTGGTATTAAACTGGTGATGTCCCTGTGACTTCAGAAAAGCAGGAGCAGGACCCTTATTCTTCAGGAACCAGTTATTTTCCCACTCCCAGTTTATATCAACATGGTGTCTTGAAACTGGTAGAGTAACATATACTGCTTTCCTCCCACTTTTTGTCTAAATATTAGGTTTTCAAATATTTTACCCTAGTCCAAAGTCATCTTCAGGTTTTACTGGAAATAATTTCAGTAAACTAAGGTATAAAAACAACCCCAGAATTCAGCCTGTTCTTCTCCATCCACATTGTCACACAACTGTCTCTGCTTTCTTGAAATTAAATGCTCAGTATTTATTCTTTCATAATATTTTTTACTGCACATCTATGATGTAAAGTTGGGCTACTGTTAATTTAATTACATGGTAGGATGGAGAACAGAACATGTTACTGATAGTCAGGAGCAGCACCTACTGGTACCCTCATATTCCCTCTGGAGTGTGTACCACTTTAATCATGCATCCTGCAGCACTGTAAATGTGCTTTCTATTCTTTTACAACATTGTATTTAGGTATTTTTAGTTTATCTCTTCTGGAGATGTGGGGACTGTGCTATCTACTGTAGTCACAGAAATAGAACCCAATTCTATGTTTGTGTGTACCTTTTTGCAAAAGACAAATCTTTTTTCTGCTGGGAAAGGCCTGGGAATAGTGGTTGACCATTCCTTTTCCTGGCTTGCTTGCAATAAAACATTTATTCATAGTACATGTTCAGTGCTGCAGGTGGCATTCTTACTGTTCAAAGAACCCAACTCAGCACATAATGCAGGCAGCACTTCATCTTCCTGAAAATGAATCTTGAAAACTTCTTGAATTATATATCCCCTCCCGCCTTTCGGTGGATCCATAATTTTCTTCAGAAGATGAATTGCAGGCAGCAGCACTGATGAGAATTAAACTAGCAAGGTTCATGTTAAGAACATAGTCAGTAAATCAAAACCTGAAAGGAATGCCAGAGATTCAAAATCATAGACTGACAATGTCCTGAGATACGAGGTGTGATGGAGTCTAGTAATAAAGTCATGAGGTTAAACATCATCCTGTCACAGACACCCACCTCCTCTCAACCTCCACTCCTAGGAACAGTGAAACCATCTTTAGTGCAGATGTGGAACAGAAGGCCTCAGACAACCAGTTCTAAAAAGGAGCTTATATAAATCAAAAACCAGAGCAGTCTTCCAATGATAAAAAGCAACACCAGTATCCACCAACATCTTTGTGAAGTTGCCCCCCATGATATTACCCAGTGTGACAATCAGAAAGCTGTGCTCACCAACAATGGAGAAAAAACTATTTAACTTAAGAAATATTTTTCTTAAAAAAGAAATGTGTAAAAACATAATAAAATCTCGTACTCCAAAGACATCATATTTGGCTTTAGAAGCAATATTGATTCTGAAATAATTCACTAATAATTCACAGTACATATATCAATTTATTGCATGA
Source organism: Calypte anna (assembly GCF_003957555.1). Taxonomy (NCBI): domain Eukaryota; kingdom Metazoa; phylum Chordata; class Aves; order Apodiformes; family Trochilidae; genus Calypte; species Calypte anna. The sequence goes on from NC_044260.1 coordinate 12,903,065, forward strand.
ACATTTTCCTAATGCCTTCTGTTTTCCTGATGAATAATTCTGCAAAGGTAACTTGGATGCCAGTCCCACCAGCTGTCTAAGTGAAGCAGATATTCTGCTACACTGTCTGCTTCTTACCACATCTGCAGGATAGTAAAGACCTCCTAGAGATGTCAAAAAGAAGATTCTCATTCTGTAAGTGTTATATTTCTGCCTTCCATTACATGCACATTCCTCTCCTTGTATCAAACATTTTTAATTGCTTCTGTGTTGACAAATAATTTGCTGAGAAGAAACACATGGAGGGGTAAATGTTTAGTACAATATAGAGGAATGTAGCTGTGTGATTATGTGAAATAGAATGGGAGCCTTGCAGCTACATCTCTGTACATGAGTGGACTCTTCCTGCCTGTACAGTGCTTGAGGCTCCCCAGTGTGTCAGACTCCAGGGCTCCATTCTCTCCTCAGTACATACAGATTTCTCTATATGGGATTTATCAGCAGAAACCTACATGTGGCAAGATTAGAGTGTATTCTTAGTTTGTAAAGGTAACCCTGTTAAATTATAAAATATTCAACACTGGAAAACTCACACCTATCTGCAGGAAATAATTTTCCTTTTTAAATGAGATCTTGGGATCTGCATATGAATTTAGTCCTTGTGGCAACAGACTGCCTGCTCTAAACACCACGTTTCTCATTTACCTCCAGAACTGATACAGGACAAATGGAAGCCTGGTCAATGTGCTCCACAGGGTTCACCAAAATCTCTCAACCTTGGCCAGGATAAGAGGGTAATTCAACCTTCATGTCAATAAAACTTTCCCATGTTTACTGAAGTTTCTCAGTGCAGTGGTGAATTCTGTGGCATGTCAAATAGAGGCTAAATCAAATCCAGCAATTTTCCACTGCTCTGATACATGCTTTCAAAACAGGAAGAATTTAACAAACCAGAGTTTCAGCTGATATAAATCAGCAGCATTCCACTGAAGCTAATGCAGCTGCATTGATTCACAGCCACTGAAGCTTGGACTCTGGTCTCACAAATACGATAGAAAGTTCCATTTGCTAATGCAAATACATATTGATGGTTTATCACATAAATTCATTCAGCAAAATGCATGATTCAGTACTGCTTTTTTAGTAATAAATCGCTGTAACAGGTAGGAATAAGTTTTGAGCTTTTAAATAACCCAGTAGTATATGTACTCCAGTCACACAGCAATCCTGTAAGTACACTGTTGCCTTTTAATATACCTTTTTTTCTCAGTGCCCCTTGCCTGATGCAAGACCAGAAACTGCACAGCCATTCCCATGACTGAAGACAGCAAATTTAAAATACCCTTAATTAGAAGCTGAAAAAACTAAGCGTGTTGCACAATGGTTGAGACACAAGACTTATGGTTGTTTACTGTAACACTAAGACAGTCCCATTAACAAGAATGATGGGAAACTGCATCCTAGCATTATTCTTAGCAAAAGGCTTGACAAATATGTTTTGTAAATGAAGGAGCTACAACAGAGAAAACATATAATACACTTTTCCCCCTTTTTTCCCAGTGAAATGGTTGCATGTTTAATGCTTTATACATTATTCAAGGCTCCATTTTCCAGGGTTCATCAATACCCTAGTCCACAGCAGCTAGAAGTTTGTAACAACTGACAAATGTAGACAAAACACGCTGCTTAACCCAAGAACAGTGGGTCAGAGAACAAACAGGAAAATTTATTGTCTTCACTATATTGCTGTTGGAATGGAGAAGTAAATGAATACCATACATTATAGCTTATCACTTACAGTATGAGTGTATCATGAACAGCCCAGCATGTCCTACTTAAATAATACTGATGGATAACATGCAGGCAGCTTTTGTTCACCACCGAGGTTTTGTCTTGTCTACATGTTGTTTATACTTATTTGGGGTGAGAGGAAGAGACAAAGGAATAGCAAGAGTCAGTGCAGAAGCTCACACAATCCCCTTCCTCCACATGTCTGTAATGAATCTAGGTCGTGCCTACTGTGGAAGTTATTACAAGGAAATAAAAAAAGTCTTCTTGGGATAAAAAGTGGATTCTACAATATATTCTTAGCCTTGACATTACATTATTTCCCAGCTGTACTTGTAAGCAGCACTGCAGAGGACAAAGGAGAAAAAAGGGAAAAAAAAAAGATGGTGAGGGAGGAATAACAACCTGCTTTTTATTGCCTCTGCCTGCTGGAGAGCTGTATGGAGATTAGCAATAATTTTTATATTCAGTACAGTACTTCTGAAGGTGACTCAAGAACTTGTGTGAACTAGAATTCTAGGAGACCAGAAGCAAAGCCCCAGACCTCTGGTCCTGGTTCTGGATTGCCCTCAGCATGCTGCATAACCAGGCCATTACATGGCTCAGGTCTCCAGTGGGAAAAGATCAGATTGCTTGAGGATCTCTTCCCACACTCTCATTTCACTGTTCCAGACTTTATGCCAGTGCTGTGCAAATGGCAAACGAGTAGGAAAAGGCATTGCATCCTTAAAAATATCATTCAGAGACATTTTACATTTGCCCTGCCAGTGTACCATGAAAGCCACAAAGAATCAAGCCCCACGTAAAGGAAACAATTGAACTACAATTCCATTGTGGAATTGTATTCCATTGCTATTAAACTTTGCTGTTGAATGGGAAAAGAGATAACAAAAGACACACACCCCAAAAAAGCAATTTTTCCCTAAATAACTGAAGGCAACTGTGAATAAAAGGTTAGTTTTATAATTTTTGGTAATTTAATTCATTTGCTAATGTTAAGCATAGCAATTAATTTGTTCTGATACCTTAACAAGCAGGTTTTTACCAATAGTAAGAAGATATTCCCACTCTAACATGAATTAAAGAGAGCTGGTCTACTCACAAAACTGTATTATTTTAATTAAGATTTTGCAGCCACCACTTATTAACTTAAATCTGACCTATATTTCAGTAAGGGAATCTAAACTAGCAAGCCTGGGTTGTTTAAATGGGAGCTACTTATACAAATCAGAGGGATTTTAATGAAGCAGCTCGATATTCCATCTGTATTTACTCCAGCACAATTTTGTGATGTACAACAAGCCTCCTGGAAAATGTATTTCCAAAAGGAACCCAACTTCAAGAAGGGCATGAGACGTGTTCAAAATGGGGTTCAGGTGTCCAGTTCCCAGTGGTCCAATTCTCATATTGGTCGTTATGCCCTAGCCAGCAATATATTGCTTAGTGGTGATTTGTACAAGTAGATAATTTCATTAATTTAATAAATACTGCTGAATATTACTGGTAGATAGAGGCTTTGGTATGCAGAACTGTGGGTCTCAAAACAAAACTCATGCTCTGGGCAGCAAGACCCCAGGAGAAGGTTGTAACAAGTATCCTGAACCTGTTTGGCCACACTCCAGCTTCACAGGTTTGTGGTATTTGTGATGAGAAAACACTGGTTGGCTTCTAGAAACCTCAGCTCTGTTTGAGCAGGGCTGTTCCCAGCTGATCAAGCAGCCTGTACCAGTGCCTGGGCTTGGTTTGCTCTGAGAGGCAGAGAGAAAGGGAAATTTGGAATCTCTTGATGGCACTCTAAGACCTTACAGTCTGATAAGAGCTCCATACATTCACTGTCACCAGGTATCAAATGATGCTGATGCTTCCCTTGGGATGCCAGGGTGCCTCAGTGCACTTTATTTATGTGCAAGTAGTATCTAAGTCAGGGGTAAGAAACACAGAATAGCAGCTTAAAAATAAAGTAGAATCAATGTGATTGAAAGAAGTGGCATGCTTGCTAGTGACCCAGGTGCATTCCCTTCTGTCCTTTATGACATTCTGACACTACCTCTGGCATCTGCAATTCATTTGCCTCCTACTCCAAACCATTTAGTGAAAAATAACCTTGAACTTGGCTTGTCACTGTGCCCCAGGCAAATTATTAGGTCTTCCTTAGATTCCTTCACTCTATGGTATTTAAGAATTTTCTTTTCTATTCTGGGTTTATTCAGAGCTTCAAAGTACAAAACAACAACAATAATAAAACCAAAAACCAAACAAAATCAAACCTGATGGTAATGAAATAGTTTTAGAAATATGTTCTGTGTGGAACAAAGCCAGAGTAGGGGATAGAAAATTTCTAGTTACTTTAAAAAAATAAATATAAGGGTACCATTTTCCTATTTACCATAATTTCTGCTCATTAACATCATCACCAATTGGACTATATATTATACAGTGTTAAAAACATACTGAATTTAGAAATTCCAAGTCTCAAAAATATCTGCAGAATGAAAACCCCAGCAGACTGAGAGCACAATGAAGTTCTGTTTCCTTGCTGATTTTTTTTTTTAAAGAAAGTTACCTGATAAGGGTTGGAACTCTGTTCCACATGGCATCTGTGACAGACACACTGAAGTCTGCAATAGAAAATAACAGAACCCTTGCAAAAACAACTCAGTGACACACATTATATATTTTAGGCTACACATTCCAAACCCAGTTTGGAAGAATCTCAAGAAAGCTGAAAACTTTGACTCTTTCTTCGTGGAATACTCCAGCCAGCTACCAACCCAGATCCATCATCACTTGCTGCCCCACAACCCTGCCAATTCTATCTGAACATAGGTGCCAGTTATTGTTGCAAAAACCACAAAATCTTCTCCTAGATGTCCTTATATGATCCAGAAGTCCACCAAGAGATGTTTTGCTTTGCTTCTTCTACCTCTACAACAAAATTCAACTCTCCAATGTTCTCACAACCCCTCAAAAAACTCCTAAGGACCTACAGCCTTTTACCAAATTTATCTGTTAAGTAATTCTCAAAAAAATTCTGAAAAAAAAAAAAAGAACAAAAAGAAAAAAAAAGGGAAAAGAAAGAAAAGGGCAAGAGAAAATCACAAGATCAAGTCCCTGTAGAAGAAGTTAAAATTCTGCACTTGTTTTTTTTTGATGGCTGCTGGTTTTATTGTTAAAGGCTTTGCTGAGAGTCTCATTTTGATGTTAACATATGAAAATACGTTGACTGGCACAGAAAAACAAACTCATAAATTTCAACTTTAAGTATCTGTTTTAATATAGTATCATACTTTATCATATTCCAACAGCAAATGTCTTTTTATTATTGTAACACGTCCTTGCAATAAAGAGGAATGCTGGTGACTGGCTTCCACTTTGGGAACTATGAAATCATTGTTTCTTGCTATCTGTGGGCAAGAAATAGTTTTCAAACTGTGCTAAAGTTACAAAAATGTACTGAGAAAAAAATCATATCTCAAGAAATATCTTAGTACTTTTCATAAATTCTCAATAAGCAGAAAACTGCAAGATACTTTCTAAGCATGAACAGACCTAGGAAAGAAAATGTATTACCTTAAATGAGGTATTGTTTCCCTGTATGACAAAAGATGGGTTGTTTAACAGCATAAAACAAGTAGATTTCAGCCTAGTATGGTATGATACTTGAAATAGAAAATTGAATATTTTAGAGAAGTAGCCTACCATATCTGTCTAAATCCTTTATCCCTAACTGAAGCAGAACTCACGCTGGCATCAGAGAAATCTTTGCTTGTGTACAGGGGTACTGCTGAATTAATTCAAAGCTTCAGAGCATTTCAGTTGCTGGAGAACAGAAAGGAGAATGGAGGCATTTATCCTAAAATGGATAAATAGGAAACAGTTGTGAAAAGTGCAGTCTGCATGGAAGAAAGGAAACACCAAGCCACAGACATTCCCTCGGATCCTCTTACCAAGCAATGCAGCCAGGAGCCAAGCTTAGAGCACACAAGAGGAGCTTTGCCAGCAGCCAAGTGCAGCACCCTATGTTCTTTCTTCAATTTTCTCTTTTCTCTTGTTTATAACACAGAAAAAAACCCCTCTACCTTTCATCAAGTAAATAACCACAAGAATAAGCTCTTAAGAGAAATTCTGTAGGGTCATTAGGTCATAACATCTTTACCAAAAACCAGCAAACTCAGTGTCATAGGGCAGCACCTGCTGTCCCCACACTTGGAGCTCTGCATCCAAGCCCCAACACCAGCACCCTCCCAGACACTGCTTCAGCTCTGGCACATCCCTCAGCCTGCTGCTTTGCTGCTGAGATCTGTCTTCTGACCCAAAATCAGCCTTTAAGCAAAGAAATAATCTAGGGACACCTGGGAAACAAGATTTTCCAGGTGAGGGTGAGGTGGAGCTCTGCACCCAGGCTCTCCCATATGACCTTCATCCTAGACATTTTTTTTTAAGGTAAGCAATACACCACCAGCCTGCAGTCAATTAATTAGTATTCCTACTTCTAGACTTTAAAAGCAGATATTTCAGATTATTTTTGCATTCTTCTTAAAATTCATTTATGATTAGCTAGCAAGATCCATTATGGAATGGATTCTTTGGACTAACAGTTGATATATATGTCTAATTACAGACCCAGAATCTTTTATGGACAATATTGCCATCATTTTAGAGGACTCCTTCACCTTAAATTTTGCATGCTTAGACACTGGTACAAAAATCTTAATTACATTCAAGGATCCACTATTAAACTTAATGGTTTATTGGCATATTGAAAGTTGATTGTAGAAAGCACTGTCCTATTCTAAACAACAATTAAGGTTTTCAGTCCTGGTCCCAGTGGATCTGGGTCAATCCTGCTGTAAAAAATTTTTGACATTAATTGGTGATCCTCCAGGTTAATTTATTGGCAGTGACTGGGGGGGAATTTAATTCACTTGTGCTGTAGCTGCTCTGCGGGCAGACAAAAAGCTACAATCTGGAGGCTTGTGAATCTAACATGTTCCAGAAGTATTAAATTTAATGAAACTTGAACAGATCCCTGAATCCAGATATAAAGTGATGTGATTGTAGAAATCAATTAGTTCCTTTCTAAATGAACTAGTTCTCTTCAGTTGTATTTACTACTTCAGCAATCATTATTTTAGGATTTTAAATACAAGACCTTGTGTGCTGCTGCATGACATAGAATTTCTGATCCAAAATCCATGGAAATCATCATTGGCATTCAACCAACATTATCAGATATGGAGATTTGCCCATATACTCCAGAGGTTAGATTACTTTTCTGATGCCTCCTTTTACAGGAGTTCCTTAAGTGTCCAGTAACATCAGAACTGTGGATCCTTGAACAAGATAGTTAAATTAAATCAGGAATGAACTTTCTATGCACATTTCTTATGGCCATGTATGGTGACACATTAAGCAGTAATAAATGTGTGTCTATACATGTGTTGGTGCACACAAAAAAATATTTAGCAAATACAGCTTTATTGTACAAGAGCTCCTTGTTCCAGAGGAATTAGAACTGACAATGAAATGACATTTGAGTGGCAGTCTTTGACACTGGGAACACCAGGCAAAATGCTGAGCCAGTTTTAATTTGTGTTTATTGATTTCAGTCTTTTCAGAACCTAATCCTGTAATTTCAAAGGAATATATAATTTCCCAATGCACAGTTTTAGCATATTTGTAATTGTTTCATTTCTTTTTGCAATCTCAGCCACAGATATTTTTATAAGAGCAGATGAAATCAAGAGAGAACACTGAGGAGCTTCCATAGTGCTCACTTATTACCTGCTCTGCACAAGCAGCTTATGTTGGACAAACAAGATCCACAGAAACATCCCAAAGCATGAGCCTGAAAAAACCCAGGCACTTCCAGCCTATGATCTTTTTCATCTACCCACTCCCATCACACCCATCTACCCACTCCAATGTCTCAAAATACAGTAAATAACTGTAATACATCCACACAACATTTTTATGCATCTTATTTTCTTCCTGACTGACTTTTCTTACTGCCTCACTACGGAGTATACCTCTAGTCTGTGGTAGCAATATGTGTTATTCATGATCAGGAAATAAAAAAGACATTGTTATTCTTCTATTTGCATTCAACATAAACATCAATATTACTTCTCAGAGCCATCATGAATTTTTTTTAGCACTGGCCTGCAATAAAAAACTAATTATAGTACACCATGCAAAGAGAAAAACCTTGCATGGCCCTTGTCCATAAAACCTCACAGTCTAAACACGTGAATGTAATGAAGCATAAGCAACTATTGATCAAAAGTCATTCTGAACTATAGCTTCAGAGGGAATACATAATAATGAACATATTGGAAGTACTACCAGAAATATATATATCCACCATACATTAACATAAAAGATGAAGTGACGTGGCTCATCTCCTAGAGAGTTATTCTGTTTATTTGTTTGTAAAATGAAATAAATAAATAATAATAATCAAACAAAACACAAAAAACCCCAAAACATCTCTCCCTGATTCCTGAAGCATTCTTCCTTAAGTATGCATACTTCCTTAAAAGTATGCTTTTTCATACTTCCTTTTTCATATCCCAAAGACATCAGAATTCCTGCTTCCCAGTTTCTCTCAGTTGTATCTGTGACTCCCACCAGTCTCAGAAGTTACCTGAACTTGCAGGTAACCCTGAGGACTTCATCTTTTCCTGAATGTTAGCCAGAGAATGTTAGTCCCTGCCATTAATTTTCCCAGTATTCCCAGTGCTCCCCAGTCAGCATGAACAGGTTTTCCTCGTGTTGTGGAACAGAAGCCTTGAAGGCAATCTTACCATGATCATAAACAGCAAGATGTCACCCAAAGGTGTGACATACAGTTGATAAGGAGCTGAGAACACTTTTCCCAGGTACTGATAAAGGTGGTCACAGATGCTGATAGCCAACAGCAAGGACCCTTGAAATTCACTGCCAAAGAAGTCTGGGCTTCTCTCTCCTTTCTAGAAACATCTTTGTCAGTTAGAAATTAATACCCTGGGGACATCCTTCTAATAAAAGATGCTGGATAGAGGAATAAGCTCCAGGCTCCCAAACTACAGACCTTCCTTCCAGTAACCACTAGGGAAAAACAAGCTACTCAACAAATAGCAAGGAGACTTCTTCCAATGAACACATTTGCAGCACACATGCTCTGCACTGCTGGCTTTGCAGAGCTCTGCATGCTTTTCACCGAAGCTGCTAAAGGATGAGGTTTTCCACACTTCCCATTTCTTCTCAAGTGTAAAGTGTCAGATGTGCCAGATGTCCAACACAAATTGGTGGAAAGTCATCTATGACACATCCTTCATCTGAGTCAGGTAATTATCTTCTCCCCACTTAGTGGTATTCTACATCCATATTTCAGTATGAACAGCTCAGGATTGAGCTCACTGCAAGCTGGACAGAAGAAAACTGGAGAAAGAGCAATTGAAGCACAAGATGGATGTGTGCAGCATTTTGCTTAAGGACTCTGAATACATCTTGTAAGCACACAAATAGTCTACAAACCAGTCAGAATCCTTGTGTTGGATGAACATGTATTCCAGGATGCCACTTAACACTCTGCAGAATATGAGCTAAGAATTGAATCTACTTAGGTCACTTCTTCACACTCTTCACCCATGTGTAAATGCAGTTCTGTTCAACAGTGAGAGGTGATCCACACATTGGAACTGTGGGCAGGTTCCATGTCTGGCCCTTTGCTTTTACTTCCATTAATAAGGAAATCCTCCAGGCAAACCTCTTCTACTCACAAGCAAAGCAAAATTCCCTGTTCTTCCTGGCTAGAACATGTTATTATCCATATGTGAGGGCTGAATGCACAGTAACCTGCCTACTTGGAAAAAATGTTTAAATTTCTCAAGTCTGTCAGTGAGAGACAAAGACCTTCCCCCCCTGAACTGAGATTGTTAACAGGAATTAAGATTAGATAAAACCCTTTTCATTGTTATGCTCTTCTTACAAAGGAGGGAGATGAGTAAATAAGTAAAACAACAAAAAAACTGCATTTGATTTGTAAAAAGAGAAATTTGCAGGTTGAACAGTTGCTGAAATGACAAACTGAGCTTTGGAAACTTTACTTGCATTAAAATTACCTTAAGAAATAGAACTGAGGGGGAGGCAAAAACCTAAAATATGAACAAAATACAGACCACATCCTCCCTGATCTGGCACATTCCACTGGCAAACAGGCAAAGGGAATTCTTAGTGCAGCTTTTAGTATGGTTAGAGTCTGTGTTTGTCTTTATTCCCTCCAGTATTTTGTTTTTAACAGGCAGATGAATGGGATGACTTTACTTGATGCATTGGCATTACTGGAGCACTCACTTCTTTAACAGCAATCATAAATGGTTTCAAGATATGAAACAAGTGTTCCAGCATGGTCCATTGAGCAGAATGGAGAACAAAGCCTTCTCTTGTCTCCCAGCACATGATCTATTTAAGGATTGCTGCTGTATGTTCTGATCAAAACTGCTTTTAGTCATTTAATACTTGGGATTCCATCTTATGTTCTCTGAAAAAGCTGCATATACAGTAGTAGTTTGATTTTCTGGGTTCAGACACTGAACTGCTCTTTTATACAACAAATCTTCCTAGCTCCTTTTATTTTCTTTCATTATCTTCTGTTTATAGAAATGTATTAAAGTACAACACAAGAATTAGAAAGTGTTAATTATTATGGCACCATCTTGGAGCATTTTTTTTACAAGAAACATATAGAGCTGAGAGAAGAATGAACTTTTGCTTATCAGAACACTTCAAGATTTTGTTCTTATTTAATCAGAGCCATGGCCATGATGCTTGAGTCAGAATCCACAAGTCCTATGTGCAATACAGTGTATAATCTGCAGTGTTATTCTTTTGAAACACATAATGGTCCAGTTTAAGTCGCAGCCGTTTTGCAGGCTAAATGACTTTTAGAAAAAACTTCTTCATCCCAAGCAAAGCAGACCTTTCAGTTCTGAATGATGGTTTCTGTGCTCAGATTATGCACTACACCTGCAATTGTGCAGTTTGATAAAGGTAGTTGATATCCTCAGGATTTCTCTAACCTTTAATTTTAGCACACTCCAGGATAGTAACACTGTAATCAATTAAAGCACCCTTATGGCACATGAGGAGCCTTAAATCCCCTATTGACAGCTCATCAGGGAAGTCAGCACTTTTTTGTAATCTTCCATTTAAATGATTTCTTGTATAATTCAATCTTGAAGACTACAGTTTGCTCCCTGTCTCGTAATCCTGAAATTGAGTTTATAGAGTTTCAAATATTTTTATGCATGTTTTATATGTCTTCAGCTTTCTTGGTACAGGGTTTTTTTGGCTTTGTTTACTTCACAAGATACACAGACTCATTTCTAGACAAGAAAAATATTTGCCAAAGATAAAGTACTATTATTTTTTAATTCTGCTCTTAGCAGTTGTACTATGTTCTCCATGTTCAGAGAAATGATGGAAATCAAAATTCACTTCTTTAAAAGAGTTTAACTTCAAGGGATGCAACCTACAGCAGTAATTCATCCACAGATATACTGCATGAATTCAGCCACCAATCCATTTCAGTCACCAAACTAAATATACAAGTTTTCTAAGAAGTCAAATAATACCTGTGGAAACTACTTACGTATTTTCCTTTCTATTAATCCCACATCCCTTCCTCTTGATCAATAAGAAGATACAGCAAATGTCAAATTAATTAATTAAAACCCCCACCAAACTCTCAGCAAAATTTCAGTTCTCAAAACCACTAGCAAGGTACATTAATGTAGAGACACAAGATAAACCAGGTGCCTCGAATTGCCAAAGAGTGGGTGTGAGTCCACCTGTGCCTGGTTAGGGCAGGCCCCCTATTACCAGGGGGCCAATAAAGGTGGGACACACACCCACAGAGAGAAGCTCACTCTTGGCGAGGCGATGGAGAGGCCAGCAGCTTGTCGAGCCTCAGGAGCAAGAAAGGCTCTTCCTGCAACACATTAACATAAAAAAAAAGAGCTGTGAAAATGCTTTCCAACTGCTGAACAGCATTGTACAGAACAGAGAGTTTCCCCTATGAGGAAATCTCATATTAGCAATACTTGGAAGTAATAAATGCTGTTTTATTAGATATTTATTACAATGCATGGTATAGAGAAAGAAAAAAAGGTGAAGCCTTTTATTAGCTAAGACTCACTTTCTATGCAACTGTAGTGCTGTGACATTTGCAACAAAGCAGAGGAACACAATAAATGTGATATACTGAGAGAACTTTCTGACATACTACTTCTATCCTTGAACTCTAAGCAAGGACTCCTGCCTAACTCTGTGCCATTACAGTCACTCTTTAATATTAAAATAAAGTAATTTCAGGTGGATTTAGATCATTGTGTGACAATTAATTGGTATTCTTTGGAAATAGCTATACTTATTTCAAAGTGGGGCGTGTGAACTATCAGCCAGGAGCATTCACTGATCCTTATGTAAAGGTCACTTAGTTTTTGCTCTAAATGCAAACATTTGTGCTTAAATTTCATTTTCACCATTGAAAATAACACAGATGAGGGCATTCAACTAAGAAAGGAAGAAACTATTACAAAGACAGGAACTGTGCTTTTACTTTGGGCAGGAAAAATAATAAAATAAAATTTAAAAATCAAGCAAATGTTGAATACTTCTCTCTTCTAAACAAAAACCAAACAAAAAGCAAACCCAGTAAGATTTTGACCTCAGAGCACCCAAAAACTATGAAAGAAAAAAAATGGATGTGTGAAATAAAACCAACTCGGTCTGAAAACTAAGGAACTCCAAACTTCAGTGAGCTGAACTAGTTGCAATTTTTCTGAATTAGAAGATTACTTCCAGATGACACATTACCAAAACTTGTCTAAGTATTTACATCATGTGTGGGCATACACATCTGCAATTAGACCTCACAGGAACAGAGCAATTTAACAAGACCTGAGCTTTGTCACATGGAGGGGATATTGAAGGAGAATGACCTCCTAACTTCTTGTTTCAACACTGGTTTTTTTCCCCACATAATTCTGCAAAGGGAAGTGTTTGTTGTAATAAAATATTTGAACATTTCCTCAGAATACATGAGAGATCATCTGCTGTTTGCAGAAAAGCTGAAAGTGTTTCCTGTCTTTGGTAAGCACGTTGTGCCACAGCTAAAATAACACCTGGGATAGGTGACAAAATATGGAGTAAAATTGCCATTTGAAACAAGTTCAACTCTTCTGAGATGGTGAAAGTCTCAGAGTGAAGACATGAACAAGAGTTTTTCTATATAAGGAAGGAAAGTGAAATCATATTTATTTACTTAAAGAAATCTTACACTATGAAGACTGTATCACTTAGCACCATTCTTCAGAACCACAGATTTTACAGAAAAATATTAAAAAGGACAGATTTTCTAATTATGGTGGAATATATTATCAGATTATCAGGTTCAAGAACACTTAAAAACCAGTTTATTGATTACAGCTTGTTTCTATTTTCAGACTGGGGCTCCTATTGTTACATTCTATGTACTTAATACCACTGAAGGTGCTTAAAGCCAGGGTCACAAGGTCTGACACTCTATCCATGACTTTTTCTTTTCACTTTGTTTTCTAGATTTTTCTCTAGCACAGTTTCCTGTGGTGTCACCTTGCCTTAAAGCAATGATTTTACATAAAGATGAGGTCACCAGAGTGAAGCACAAGGATAGCACAAGGCCAATAACCTTCCAAGGATTTGTATTCATTTTAAACTTTAAACATAACTTCCAATTAAAATCTTCCTCAGACTCTAAAACCAAGTCTAGCAAAATTCTGGTACTGTAGCTTAATGTCTGACTTCAGCCATAATCCAAGATTGCTAAAAAGTTCTGTGGTTTTGGAGATACATAACAGAGAAAAGAAAAAGAAACCTGGAGATTACACAGTATCAATAAGGTGAACTAACTTTATTGCCTCTGATAGAAAACCCTCCCAGGGTTTTACAGCAGCTTAATAACTGTGACCAATGCAATCTTCATGGTGCAGCACAAAACATATGACAGCACCAGAAGATTTCCCAGAGCACAATTCCTCCATGAATTATCAGGAAAATAATTAAGCAGTAAAACTTTGTTGGCCTTGATGAACAGTCCCACAGGGATAATCTGATGACCAGCAAATAGCAAGAAGCATGTCCTGATTCTCTTCCAGTTTATACTGGTATACGTGTAGTCCTTTTACCTGCTTCTGATGTACAAAAAATTAAAAGGTAGCTGTCAGATATTTACAGATTGTGGCTCAGTGAATGCATCCAATAAATCCACTGCTCTCCATAATTCTGACTGGTGAGGAAATATAAACAAAATTTAATTCTGAGCAATCTCATTCACAGCACATTGCCTCCCTACAGTTCCTACTCAATGACTCTGTTGTTATTATTATAGGTAATACAGTTACTTTAGAAAGATCAATTGGTCCCACTGATCCTATACAATCAGGATGTAAAGCTTGCAGATCCAGAAGTACCACATTAGAATTGCTGCAGTAAAGACAGGATGCCAACATTAGTCCACAAACTTTAAGTCTCTAAAATCTTCCAAAAATGTTCCAAATGTTCTTGATACTTAGATATCAGCTCTGGGTGTTATTTTAGGCATTTGTTCAACTCTTAATCTTTAATGAGGTCTTCTATCTGTCTTAATCACCACATAATATTCTCTACTTCAAGCTTATTTAACTTCAAGTTATTTAGCTATCTCTGTGTCAAATCTCTCAATTTAAACACACAAAATATTACTAAATACTTTAATATTGGGAATATTTTTTTCATTATCAACATTATTTACAATTATTTACACAGCATATCTGACACAAACAAGGTGTTATCTGTGAAGCATACATTTTACCATGTGAAAATCCATTAAAGCAATTTTTCAGGGAACAGCTTAAATATACTGCTCCCCAGGTAAACTTCTTTGCTATAACATAAATATGAATTTGTAAATGTTTCTAAGCAATCATTTATTACCTTGCAAGGCTGGCTTGGTACATGGTTGTGCATTACTTCTAGCTGAAACACATTTAATTCCAAACCTACAAGATGACATTCTCAATAAACTTTGTCCTTAACTCTTTGCAGGCAAGTTCTCCATATTCCTGCAACACTGACTGAAAAGTGAGGCATAAAAGTAACTTAAAAAAAAAAAATAATATCTGGGCATAGATATTAACAAGATACTAACTAAAGGAAACATGGAATTTTGGGGGGGGTCTGAAAAACTGAGTAATCTGGAAGATGTTCATCTGTTATATAAGAAAGTTTTATGAACCAGCCTCAAGCTAGTGAGAATTCTACAAAGTTCCCAGCAATGAGAAGCATCCAACCCTGCTAATCTCAGCAAGCTGTTAGAACAGCATTGCCCATTCTACTGATTTCAGTTAAAAATCTCAGAAAGCTTTTGCTGGTATTATGGAAAACAAGTGATGAGGGAAGGGAAATAAGGAAGTGCATGTTAAGAAGCAGGAAAGCAAACAGATTATATTTTCAAATGGTGTGGGATTTAACTCCTGACTTCTGAAGCTCAGCAGTCAGGACAGTTTTGCTGGGGGAGGGATAAGGAATATAGCAATTGCCTATAAGCACTGACAGTGCTGGCTTGTAGGTAAGATGCAGACAACCTGTCTGTGTGTACAGCCACCTCATCCCAGCTCTGTCTCCTCCACGACTTTACTGCCAACCACTCTGCAGTCCTCAGTGGTAGTTGAGCCCTGCTGTGTACAGGTCCAGTTTATCTCACCGTCTTTTGTTTAGTAAAGAAGGGAGCAGCGTTCACGTAGTGGTCTGTTCCAGATTAGTGTAATAAATAAGAACAAAAGTTTTCTTCTGGTTCACAGGAAGCTGAAGGGATAGAGTATATTTGGCAAGTTGCTCTGCAGAAATCATTACATGAATGAATACCCCAGTTCTTTGAAAACTGCAATCACCTTCGATGATGGAAGCAGTAAATAACAAAGAATTCCCAGGCTTCTAATTAACATGAGAAATGTTTGCATTTCTTCAGATATGCTATTGCAATGTGACTAGCAAAATCAGGAGTGGAAAACTGAGTAGCTGAATATTCTGACATTTTAATAGGAATTTATTACAAGAAGTACTGCTGCATCATCCAGAGAATTCATCACAGACTGAAAATGTAAAAAGTGCCCAAGTTCTAAGTGTACTCCAGGATTCAGTTCATTTCTCCTTTTCACTCCACAAATAAAATTAATACTTGAATTTGTATTAAAATCTTAAAATGCTATCATGTATTCAGATAGTATTTACTTTACAGTCTTTCTTTTGTTATTTTCTGAAACACATGCACACTCACATCCTGTTAAAATAAATGGTATTGGGAAGTTCAGCCACTGAAGTCAGTGCCAGCAGATTGCAGGGGTCAAGATTTTACCCAGAGAGCTTGTTAAGTGAATTTCAGAGCCTTAAAAAACTTAGGTATCAAACTTAGCTAGTTATAACTTGTTCACAGAGGAAGAGCTATCTTCCTATTTCAAAAAAAAGACTTAGTAACTGGAACATTGATTTTCCTTGTCAGAAAGCTAAGGTGTTCTGCATTTCTCAGTTTCCCAAGCTTGCCTTGCTGCATTTCCACACTTTATTGCTATGCAATGTTCCTCTAAAAGGAAATGTTGAGATTGCTTAAAGGCTTGGAAATTAGTATATTTTCTTCCCTCTTTAGTTGTAAATAAATACATAGCAGGGTGGCAGCTGTTAAAGAAGGTGCAAGGTACATAAATCAAAGAGACAGAGCCTCGAGGGGAAAAGGCCTCAAATGATAAGTAATTACCAGTTCTACAGAGCTTGATTACTGCAGAAGTAATGTCTGAATAAAACAAGACCAGGACTAAGGCAGAGACCTCAGCAGGTAGAAAAAGAAGGAGCTGGGGAAATAGGGGTGTTATGGGCAAGGCAAATTCAGCTTCAATGCCTGAGCTGAGTTGCAGCAGGAGCTCCAGACAGGAGCTGTTCCCTGCAGTGCCCTGGGAACACCTTGCTGCCAGGGTCTCACTGTGGCAATCTGCAGAATGGGTGTTTCATAGCCTGCAAAGCTCTGGGAAGTTTATTTTTTCAAATGCAACATTTTTACACACTGTCAAAAACTTAATATTTGAGTTTGAAAGGAATGAACCTGAAGCAGCTTCAGTTTGCACTTCACTTGGCTATTCCGGTAGTGAATCAGTGAAGGAAAATTGTGACACTATGAACATTTTTGGTCCGGAAGGGCTGTGAATAACCCACATGTGCCCTAGGACAGCAAAGAGTTTTTAGCTAAAATGATGGATGGAACTGCTGAGCTTAAAAAAACCCAGATAGTAGAATTCAATGACATTACTCTAGAAATGTTGGCTACTAAACAAGCAACAGGATTTTCAAAAGCAATTAATACTAAAATTTGATTAACCAAAGCTGCTCTGTGAACAGTCTTTTTAATACTGTTGTACAAACTGCTTATTCAGTTTCTTTAGCCCAATCTTTAAGGACTATGCTCTTTATCAAAATTCCAGGGAGAAAATGAGAGAGCTGATAAAGCTACATAAGAGCTCAAATAAGGATTCATAGTTAGCCCAAATTAATGATAATTAAAATAATCATACAGTCAGTGGGTCATGAACTGTATGTCAGAGTTTAGAAAAAAATGGTGCACTGGTTTTCATGCAGTTGATACCATAGGTGTCAAAGCACAATAGAATCACATCTTTTGAGCTTGAAAAAGTGGTACAAAACCTCCCAGGCCTGCAGATAAATTTGAACTATGTTTAACCAAACAAGTGATTAAAGCTGAGGATCATATTTCAAACAGAGATATAGGGAAAAAAGATATGCTAAAGCAGTTATAAAAGGGCTCAGGAGCTGCCAAGAACAAAAAGAATAGATTGCTACAATGAGAGGCATGTCCAAGGGTCTGATACCCAAAATGTATAAACCTCAATTTTCTCTCATGAAAGACAAGATGATTATGCAGAAAGAGAAATAAATATTTAATGAGCCTACCTACCTCTACATTCTGAAATTTTCAACACATTTATTCATAGGGCTCCCTAGTCTTAGAAAATCCAGTGTCAAGGTTATCAGGGAAGGCTACGAACAGCCTGGTGCAAATATTCTGATCTCTGACTGGCACCGGAATAAATCCATTTGCTGGAATATCTTGGTTGCATCTCACTGCTACTAAATCCATGTCAAATACTAATACAGGGACATTACAGCCATCCTAGCAGCCCTTTTTGCTTTAAGTTGTAAATGCAGATTTTTTTACCAGTGTCTTTATAGAAATTTGACTATCCAACATCAAATATTCCATTACAAGGGGGCAAGCTAATAAGAACCTATAACACAGCACAGCAAGGGCAATGATCGGGTGAAGGGAGAGAATGATGAAAGATATATAAATAAATTTGCTTTTTCAGTCTGAAAGGTTACAGCACGTACATGCATATGATCTGTAATTCTCCCATTTGCAGCACTGACTGCAACATTTACTGATCTGTGTTACTACTTCACTCGTTTTAGCAAAGAGGAGCTAAATTCATACCTATTACAGATAAAGCACAATCTGTGTGACAAAGATCCAGAGACCTGCCATACATTTTGATATCTTTTTGTTAATTCTGGACTGGCAAAGTTTTTACTTCAAAGGCATGGGTTCCCACAAAGATACTTCCTGTGATGCTTTGCCAGGAGTCTCAGCAGTCTGGAAAGCTTTATAACCAGGTAAGGATTGTCTGACAGATGCCTACAGGAAAATGCACACAGGTATAGGAGAGCTAAAGCAAAGTAGCCTCTCAGTATCCCCAAATTCTGATGAGGTTTAAATACTAAAATGTCCTTGTAGGTTAAAAAGACAGATAGACAAAATATCTCCCTAGACTTAGCCAATATATTTGAAATTTTTTAAAAACAAAATCAGACATTTTTTAAAGTTCAACCATGCTCTGTCAGTACTCTTCCATGGGAGAAAAAAAAAATAAATACCCAGCATCAATATAATGCAGCTTGGCAGTAATTTGGAGCTTCACAATACAGAAGTCCCCAAATAAACTGTCTTGTAGAATAAGCTTGCAGCTCCTGCTTCCATGATGCTCCCTATCCTGGAATTTGCAACAGGAGCAAATTACCAGTTATGAAATTGGTAATGCTATCTCCACTTCAGTGCAATACTTAGAGAAAATTGCCTCCAGCCTCTTTATATATTTTTATCCCAAATGTCAACAGACTGACTTGCAAACAAGTACATGGTGGGACTAAGCTTCTTCTGTAATGAACAAAACAGTGGCAATGGCTCTGTAAAAAAACTGAAAAAACAACAAAAAAGGGAGCACTTAATTTTCCAGAGGTGCAAAAGCCTAAATTCTTCCAGAGTTACATCCAAAGGTAATTTGCTCAAGATGAACACTCTGAAGTTCAGTAGTAATTCCCATTATATTTTTAATTGAAAGGAAACCCAAGCAAGCACAAGCTGTGAGTGCAAAGTGAAATAAATCTATTAATTTACAGCACAACTAAACTGAGTAGCCATATTATCCTGAAGGCAGCCTCCCAACTCAGAAGGGTTGGAAGTAAATAAATCATATATGACTGTGATAAATGATCAGTGTGGGATGTGTCAGAGTACATGCCTGATCAGCCAGCATGCTGAAATGCACTGAACTACCATGGGAGGTTTGGGGGCCTGCAAATATGAAATAGACTCTTGTTAGTGTCAGAACTGGGCAAATGATTTGCCATGAATTAATCCAGAAGCAGAGCTTAGCTCACTTCACATTTCCAAATTATGAAACAGCAGGTAGTGGGTTTTTCTCTAATCTTGGTTGTGGCACCCCACTTTCTTTCCCCAGAACTGTAAATTCCAGTAATTTCTCCAGTGGTTACCTATTAACAATATGTCATGAATGGTTTAACTCAAGACACCTCATTTATTTTATCCTCAAAGTTCCACTGCTTCATTCCAGTACTAACCAACATTCTTACTGGGAACACTTGTAATCCAAATTAAAATATCACTAAGATTGCTTGGATGTCATAAAGAACTATTTCCTAAGGGAATGGATCCCATTCCTTTTACATTCTCAACCTCAGTAATGTTTGTGTCACAGTTTGGACTTTGTATAACCAAAGTTATACCAAGGTTATACACACATTGTATAACCTTGACAGGTGCAGAGACATATGACTCTCAATTCTATGCTTGAAGGCATGTGCAGAAGAACAGCTTTTCTTTTTTATTATTAAAAAGAGATTAACAAGAAAAAATGTCAGACCAGAAAAAAACACATCATCAATACAAAGGCTGGAAAAAACCCAAACCAGCTGACACCTCAGAAAATCCACGAAAATATCAATAATGAAAGTAGATTATAAACTGCATTTACTGCTAGATCACAGAGCAGGTGAACAAAATGGCAGCTCTACCACTCATTGTCTGGGGCAGAGCTCACCATCCTGAGGCTTCTGTGCAGCTGTACAGCACATCCCCTCCTGTGCCAGCTATGGATTCTGATCTACACCTGCAGCTTAGGTGTGCTGTAATGCCAAGTGGGCACTGCCATGCCTCAGAGCACTGGGGACAGGAGACATAAGAGTGAATAAGATGGGTCAGAGTTTTGGGTGGGATTAGACTTCCCAGTCATCAATATAAGACTTAGAAAATTATCAGATACAGTGGTCAGAGATTAATGCCACAGGATTCATAGCAATATTCCCAAGGCTGCACAGTCCTTTGGAGCCCACTGGTACACTGTGTTCTGCATCACTATTTTTCAGCACTTTACTCTCTGCTGTCTTTCCTAGCTGAGGACCTCAAAAGAAGGTACTAAGTCCTTCCTCTTTTAAATGTTGTGATGCTGGGAAGGTATTGGCATCTGCTTTGTGGCTGCCTCTGGCATCCTTGCCAAGTGCAAGAGACAAGTAAATCACAAAGACTTTATTGATGTGACTCCATAAAATTCTCATGGGGGTGCAACTCCCCGTGACTCTGGGACAACCTATTGCTGTTTAGTGCTTGAATGTTCTCTTACTTCAAGATAACAGTTGAATGATGGGTTTATTTCAATTTTTGATGGTTTGAAAACATATGAAACATCTGCTAAAATTCCAGCTTCAATCAACCTTTTTTAGGGTGCCAGAAAAGAACCACAAACATATCTACACAGTTTATCAAGCTTACTATTGTCATGTGATTGTAAATTTCTCCCTTCACTTTGACATTCTTGGCAAAATGAGAAAGCTAGGGTCATAAAATTATAAAATTAATTAAAAACTTAATTATGTGGAATCTTCTTTGCATTGTATAATTAGATAAAGCAGTAAGTTATCATTCCCTTTAAAAGAAAAGAGAAACAAACAAAAAAAGCAAGACTAAGGAAGGGACCTACCTATCAAACGATGGGAAAAGATAAAGGATTTAATTTATATTTTAGATATGTGGGCACACAGAGCAGTATATCTTGTAGAATCAGCTAATGGGAACACAACACCAGTTCAACAAGACACAGCATAAAACAAAGGTATGGATCCATTTGTCTTAGATTCCATCACAGTACTGGGTTTTGTTTATATTCCACATCTCCCTGAAGTTCCAAGTCATTTGTTTAGACCTGGAGTACTGAAGCCTAGGAAATGTATCAGAGAAAACAACATGCCAAACCTTTCCATCTAAGTAAATATGAAACAAGGATTTTTAATCCTTTTGGGAAAAGAGCAGGCAGTAAAACCCATCAGAATATTTTTTTTTCTAGTATTTCATACCTGGGCAAAAAATTGAAAATGCTACAAGAAATAGTTTACTATCTCTTGTGACCAAACTGAAAGTCTCATTACTCTTGATGCTGGCTAAAACTATCAGTCTCAGATGCTAGAGATAACATGAGAACCTCAGTTTTCATTATTAAAAAATAAAATGTTTCTCCATTGTCACACCAAATCCAGAGCCATGATAACATGGCTAAAAAGTAATGAGAAAAATCATTACTTAAAATAAAATTGTGACTTTGATGAAGAATATTAATATTGAACAGATATTAAATATTGCTTAAGAACAGTGAACTGAATCCTGAATTGCAGTACCCAATATTCAACAAATAACAACAGAACAGTTAAAATTATATAGAGATCATAAAATGCCACAGCCTGGGTGGAGGCAGGAGCAGAACTATCATCAGGGTTTTAGGTTCCTGCAGTAGCAGGGGATTTGGCTGGCAAAATTTCCTGATCATCATGAATTGCCCTCCTTTTCTGCAGACCAGAAAAACCTGCAACCAGTATGTCTGCTCTGAGCTAGGTAAAATTTCTGTGCATCCCCCATTCAGGGATTACTCTAAGCTTTAGCTCATCAGCCCACAGCAAATGGTTATCTTAATAGCACGAGGCATAGTAGCACATCACATTATCTGTTTGATCCCCATTTGTCTTTCCATGCAGTGTGTGGTGTTTCAAGAGGTAAAATAATTTGTCAGTCATTTATTTACATGTATGCTGCAAAGCTCAAAAGCTTAATATACATGTGGTGCAGACAAATGGAATTTTAGTCTTTTTTCAACCCCCTTGGTGATATGCTAAGTTCCCAAGGATTCATATCACCCTCAATTTTCTCCTTCTAAAAGCATGAATTCTGTGTTACATCTTCCTGTCTCTACAAAAATGGTGAGATGAAAGTACCATCGTACTTTGCCAAGATGATGGCAAGGTGAAATTCTGTTTGTAAGTCATGTTTTCCTGTTGCATCAAATGGGCAATGAAAAGAATAAGAAACAAGTGATGAAATTAAAATTAGAGTGATCAGTTTGCTAGCAAATCAGCAAATGTCCAATTGCAATTTTGAACAGCTTTCAGTACACACACAGACAGATCCCAGTGACTGAAAGTAAGGACTGAATTTGTAACACCAGCCACCCCCTAACAATTCACCCAGCTCTGAACCTTTGTGGGTTCACAGGCTGCTAATATTCAGCTAAGAGGCTTTAGAAATGTAGATTAATGTTTCATGCTCTAGGGAACAAGCTCATCACCAACTGTGTTGTGAAACTCTCTTTTCCCCTCTGGGGACCAGATTTACAGGATCAGTTCAGTGCATTCTGCTTTCTTTGCTCTTCCTAAGCCCTTGGTACAGTCGACTCAGAATCAGGGTTATTGGGGTAGGTGGACAAGGGGTCTTTTTACATTGCCAATTACCCACCAGTATGATGGAAAAGAAATACATTAGCAGAACTCCAGCCTTGCTACTCTTACTCCATTTAATTTCCTCCAATAAAAAGTAGCACCTATTTTCTCTACGTGCACCCTGACAAGAGGCAAATGACCATGAAACAGACCATGTTGCAATCACACGCCCCAGTGCTCCCCCAAACAACCAACAAACCCAAAAAGGAAAAACATATTTCAGGATTCCTACCAGCACCTTCTCTTTGCCATACAGGGATGAAAAACAGAAAGAGAATTAAGTTCCAAAGCTACATTCATTATTATGGTCACATCTTACAGGTTATATGGCTACTGCAGCCAGTTCTGTTGTAACTTAAACTGAACATGCAGCCATGTGATGAGAGATTTTGAACAGAGGGATGAATTTGACTGTTTGGAGAAAAAAAAAAAAAAAAAGGTTCAAAAGATTCAGCTGGGGTACAATGAACTGTTATTTATTTCCATTTGAGTTTAACAAAGGTTGTCCTACACAACAATGAAACAATTTTACACATTTTAAATGTATTAGCTTTGAAGTGAAACAGTAAATAAACTATTTATTTTGATTTTTTCATTCAGTATCTTAAAATGGATTAACAAGGGTGTGTAGAGAGTGTTCCACCACAGAGAATAATTTTTTGATGACAGGCTA
This sequence comes from Calypte anna, assembly GCF_003957555.1. Taxonomy (NCBI): domain Eukaryota; kingdom Metazoa; phylum Chordata; class Aves; order Apodiformes; family Trochilidae; genus Calypte; species Calypte anna. The sequence continues at coordinate 12,926,685 of NC_044260.1, forward strand.
ATGGGATTGCAAAGGGTTATTTTGCTGGTGAGGAGATTTTCAGAAGCTTTCTCTCTAATGAAGGTTTTGTTCCTCACTTACAAAGTGTTTTTTTGCCTTCACTTCTCACCCTTTTTTTCTTCTTCTTTTAAACAAGTCAGAGAAAGGTGAATTGCCTTGGAGAACCATGTTGTCATTGGACTAAATTAAACCTTACAAGATCAAAGCTTTCAAAATCATGCTGAGATCAAACTGGTATATTTGGAAGACTTAGAGGAATGGAAAAACACTGATCTTTATGGTTTGTCTGCAAGCATGTTGCTCTTCAGCTGCTGAAAAGATGCAGAAGCAGTATACTGTGTGAAGAAAAACAAGCATCCATGAGAGCAGAGCAGATTTTAGACAAACCAATCTTTCCTGAGATGAGGAGAAAATCACCCCTGTTCTGAGAGTCCACAGGTCTTGTCCTGGCCATGTACACTGTTCTTTTAATTCTCTAATGGCTCAGGGGCTGTGCTATAAATTTTATCCTGTGTGACCTTCTAAATCTCTTCCCCTCACTAGAGATTGTTAAGAATTAAAGAATGCTAAAAAAAAAATATAAAAAAAAAATCCACCGCAGTGGAGAAAACTGTTATTAAACCAATATACCTGTTATCTTCAGGTACTCAAAAACTCTAGTGACTAAAGATGGTCTTTAATGGTCCATGGGACCCAAAATTATTTTTCTGAGGTTTGACAACTGTCTACCTATCAACTCTCTTAGTAGTGGTAGGTCTCCCAAACAGTTAAGATTACTGCTGATCTTCCCAGAGAAACAGAAAGGCCAGGTGTACTTTTGGTCAATTTTTAATTTAGGGACTTAATTTAGGTCAAGCCATGCTATTTTTAAATGAGTGTTTATCTTTTAATGCATGAGTGTTTATCTTTTAATGCTCAGTGACTCGATATGGCACTCAGTGCCATGGTCTAGTGACTGTGGCGGTAGTTGATCAAGGGTTGGACTCGATGATCTCTGAGGTCCCTTCCAACCCAGCCTATTCTATGATTCTATGAAAGATTTAGTTGCACAAGAGCAAAAGCTGCCTTTCTGCAAAGGTGAAACAACAAAGCTTCCTTTTTAACAATTCATTTTTATTATTATTATCATTCCTGGAAACCCACATCTCAAAACCAAAGAGGAATATGTTCTTGGGCAGGCACAGGGGGTGGAGAAACCTTCCCTGCCTCTCACTTTTAGCACTTGCAAATAACACCTCTGGGGTTAAACAGCTGCTTGACCTGATGAACTCAGCTTTGTGCATCTGTCACAGACCTCAGCTACTGCTGACCCCTGAGCACACATCCTCCAGACCTTCTCACTGCCCATGCACTGACCAAGCTTCTGAGAGCCACTGCCAGGCACCACAGCCAACAAGAGTCCTGTCCAGTGGCCTCTCTCACACTAGGGATATACATGACTCCAGAAACCTCAGGATGATGTTCCCAAGTGTCACCCCTGCCACCACCAGGTTAAATATTTATAGGACTGTGATGGTTAAATCTTCCTTATAAAGCTCTCAGGAAAGTACTAAGGATGCCAACTGCCTTATTCTTTTTCAACTTGCAAACTTGTAGAAGACACAAACAAACAGAAAGCTCAACAAGGAAGCAGAAACCCCCAACACCCCAGCATTTATTCCTACTTTGAATGGGGTGCAGTAGCAGTTAATCTGTGATGACACTAATCACAATGCTTTACAGCCTCAGATATTTTCATATAAATTTGTGAGAAAACTGGAAGGAAAACTGCTGCAAATGTAAAAGCATTAGACAGAGATAAGGGCAAAAGATTTAGATTTCCAAATGGCAAAGAGCCAAATGAATCAGACTTCAACACTGCACAGACACACAAACAGCACTGAGCCAAATTTGAATCTGTTTTGTCTTCACCAGATCCATAATTTCCCTGAAAATATTTTGGAGTTAGTTTTTCAGTGTGAATTTTTAAATATAATTTTCTCTGGGATTTCTTTTAAAGAAATTATGATGGCAAACATTCCTGGACTAAGTTAATTCTTTGCAATATATAGGGAAATGTACTGCAAATTGCAATGCATTCATTTAAGTCCTCAGCTTTTTGTAATCTTGTACTTACAGTGAACTGAAACCATTTACAAATAATTATTTAGACTTTAAGATAAGAAAGATTAATCTGACAATTTGCACCAGGGGAAAAAGAAAATTATCTTCCTCAAATTATTTCAGCAATATCCTCAGTGGATGTAAATCACCATGAAATTCAATTCAATGTATGAAAAAATCACATTTTACAACACTGTAGCATATGTTATAAAAGAAGTTCAAAGATGTAGCAATGCTAATAAAGAACTGAAAGTATATTCAGTATTTTAAAGACCAATTTACTTATTATGTTCAGGATAGGTCAGCAGTTACAAAATTATGATTTCATAAAACTGTAATATTGACAGGATTTGATCACAACTCACCAAATCTGTTTAATTTCTAGAATGTCTTCATGTCACTTTAAGAACAGTATCTTAATGCATCACCTTCCATAGGCAACATGGAAATCCACATTATTTGTAGCAGAATACTGGGGGAGCAGAGGAAGGAATAACTACATCAGCTCAGTACTTCTGGAACTTCAGCATCTATGTTCTCTGCATCCAAAAGCATCAAGATTGTATTATATGTTATTACAATGAATCCACAAATGAGTCCAATAGAATGATAAATCTGAGTATGAGAAATTATTTGGCATGCAAAATACAGTAGCTGGAGTGTACAAAATGAGAGAAAGGCAGGCTCAGTCTGGGATTTGCTCATAGTCTACCTAAACCATGGTGCAGGGAGCAAGAAAAAAAGGAAGAAGCAAAACCAAAGTAGAAGGAGCTGAGAAAATTCTTCTGTATATATTTTCACACAGAAGCACCACTGTTCATAGCAAAGTAAAGATCCTGCACTTCCAATGTTGATTTATGAAACTTGACAAGTAGAATTGACCACTCCCTTCACTCAGATTTTCAAGCAATGGATGTTTTCCTGGAAAATCTACATCTCATTCAGTATTTCCATCAAATTCCTTGAGTATCCAAAAGATCACTGGGTACCACTTTTTAAAAAATGGCCTAATTTCTTGCCACAAAATGTGTCAGAGTATTCTGTAGCAGCACCACCTCCTAATACAAGTACCTAACCTTTCTAGACAAAAATCCAAATCCAAATCACAACAAAAATTACTCTGTATTTTGCTCAAACCAAGTTTCCAAAGTCCATGGGAAGCTTTTGCTAACATTAAGAATTGTATTACTTGGAACATTTGCACAAGACTTCAGCAACCTCTGTGGGAAAAATCCAACTAAGCCTTTGAACACATGCAGAGTACATTTTATGTGAACATGAACATTGCCTCCAATGTCATCAAATCTTCAGCAGCCTCAAAATTAAATATGGGTTTAAACCATTTTCTGGATTAGGCCCTCTCTCCTTTCGTTATTAAAATGGGACAGTGGCTATAAGCCAGCAAAAACTCTAGTGATAAAGTGGAAGACATAAAGTTGGTGAGAGATGTGATAAAATTCACTTCTATACATGAGGAAATGACTTCCATAACTCATTCCAGGCTTTACTTCTTGTAAATAGCATACACTGTAAAAAAGCATACTCTTTATCATGTCTAGATGCACGCTACTGAGAATGCTTACTAATTTTAATTCAACAGAGCAGGAAGCATTCTGAAGGTTTTGTTTCATTATCTTTACTGGATTTTTCTCCCTTGGATTAAAAAAGGGAATACAGGGAGAAAAAAAAAAGTTTCAGAAGCAAGACAAATCTACTGAAGAGGCAAAATTCACACTGCAATTTTTCTTCTGTTCAGCTGGCTGGCTGATCTACCTTTCTTTCAACTTGCCTTTGCTGGAGGCAAGAACAGTGACAGTATGTTATAGGACTAGCTAAGGTGCAGAGTAGCTGGATTCCCCAGCCTTCTATAAAAAGCCCAACAGGATGAATTTTGTTAAGGTCTTAAACTATCAATTACCTTTACATAGCTCTTGCAACACTGACTGCTGAAATATACAACCTGGAGAGAGTTCTGCTGGCCAAATGCACATTCTCCATTTTACTGTAGCATGTAGCTGTCAGAGGAGTATCTATCCAAATCTTCAAAACACATGGCTGGGAACAGATTTTTATGGGATGCACAAAATCCCAAGGCCAGGATGACTTTGCTTTAGTTGGGGGTCATTAATTATTTGCCATCTCCTTGTATTAGGCACTGCTAATACAGAGAAAAAACAGGCTCCCACCTTAAGGGATTAAGTCTTCAGTGACAATAAAGGCACAAAAGGCAACTTGAATGACTTTATTTTGCTATAAAAGATCTTAGGGACCTTATACATGTTGAAAAGTTGGGTGCTCTGAAAATGCAGCTCAAAAAAATTAATAAATGAAAAAAAAAAGATAAATACTTGTATTTCCAGAGGTAATCCCCCAATGAATACATCTTGCAATGTTGTATAATAGAAATACACAAGGCACAGTACCTGGAAACACAACTGTAATATCATTTAATCTTGGTAATTTGTTAGGCATGTAAAATTTATACTCCCTCTGTAGATAAGAGAGGTAAGAAAATGAGATAGTACATAACACATTCTGGTTTTAGCTTGGTTCTTGCAATCAAACACAAGTAACCCTGAGCAATTAAATCTTCAACATCAATTTACTACTGCTGAGTAGGAATTTTGTCAACATATTACAAGGCTATCCCATGAAGATTTGAAGGGATGGAGGGGTTGGGTGTGCATCCAGCTTCACAAAGAAAATATGAAGATAGGGTGAGATGCAGAAGTTCTCAAGTGTCCTTGGGGGAGCTTATAATGTCACAAAGCCTGAAGATTGTCCCCAAAAGAACCCACCACATGGAGGGAAAATATCAGAAACATACTGGCTTAAGTGCTGCTGGCTAGATGTGCCTGCACCATAAAGTACAATACCAGGGAGCAATAACCATGATGTTATAGACACCTGCTAAACCAGAAGCCAGAGAACACCTCAAAATTATTTGGATTCAAGACAGTTTAAAATTATTTGAATCCTCTGCTATTCTGCATTCAAATTCTCAGAGTGCACTCTAGGTGGATCCTCCAGAGGAAGCAGCACCAGGGAGAGACAGAAATTACAACCTGGAACTGTGGGCCCAGTGTTTGCTACCTGTTACACAGCCACATTTTACATTCTCTGCCAAGGCTATTTGATCAAATTTACAACACTACTAGATTTACAATAAATCCAGTATAGATTTGTTACCAATTCAATATTAATACAGGATTAAAGATGAGAAGTATCTTGATTTTTTTTCTTTTTAAAAACTGGAGTATACATACAGTTAGGATTAACAGGAAAAAAAACATGGGCCATGAAATTTCTAAGTATTTGTCCAAAGTCTCTTGAATTTATGAGGAATACTACTATATAGTATGAATTACCACACTTTTTTTAACATCAAAATTTGCTATAAATTATTTAAAGAGAGATCTTTACATCAAATCCCAACTCCCTTCTTTCCCATAGGCACTATTATTAAACTAAAAGAGAAAAATGATAAGAAAGAATATTAATCTTCAGAAGTGAATCATCTACATGAGAAGTTTATATTTTCAGGCTATTACCCAATGGAATATCCTGACTTGAATTCAAGTTAAAAAAAAAAGTTTTACTGATTTTTATTCTTAAATTTAATTAGGATTTTTTTAAACTATTTTATCCTGATTTCAGACATTTAAGTTGGCAAAATATTGGTAAATCTGATGAGTTCAATATATGTTTGCCTTATACTGCCTGAGAAGACAAGGAAATAGCTGTTCCAGGAAAAGGAGTATTTAGTTCCACACCTACAATACTCAACGTAATTTTCCATGTATTTATAAAATAACTTACTTATCATTTTTTAAGACAGTACATTAGTGAGCTTAAAGGGGGACTTCAGTCTCCTGAAGTAATTTTTCATTTCAAATGCTTGAACAATGGATTCTCCTGTAGCTTTGCTTACCATGGTCTGCATTTAAAAAAAAAAAAATGAAGCAACAGCAAAGTAAAAGTAGAAAAAAGTGAATGGTCACTTTTGATGAAGAAACTCTAGGAAAATTTTTGCTAACTAGAAATGCTAACCCCAGTGAGATTTAAACTCCTCTTGTAAAGGTTTTCCTAGCAGTATTTCTGAGATATGCTAGGGATGTGTGAAAGCCTGTAGAAAAATAAAAAAAAGGTAAAATAAGTACAAGCAGCATTGGGGAGACCAAGGATTGGAAGTAGCTCAAGGATTCATAAGCAAAAATACCAACATGGAAAGGTACAAACTCCTGAAGGTAGAAAACCAGGGAGAGAGGTTGGATAATTGGCTGGAGTTGTCAGTGTTACCATTTTGCTGGACTTGGTGGGAGACAGCAACCACTCAGCCACATTGAAGATTCATCCCAGATTCAGCCCCTTCTCTTAACTGATGCCTCCCACAACAGCTTGTAGGTCTGAGGTGCCTTCTCATAGCCAGTGACCAAGCCATATTTAAGCAAAGTCCTGGATGATTTCTGAATTTGCTACCCCATATGTAGTTATAAGGATTATACAACATTTGGAGCAGAGTGTCTTTAAGTCTGGTGACAAAAAAAAATAAAATTACCCCAGCTAAGGAGTGTTACCAGCTGCTGGTTTCAGTTAGTGCTTGTTAAGAAATAGTCAAGTAGAAATTTACTACCAAGACAGATGGCAAAGCTGTTCTTTGGTAGCCAAATTTTATCTTGAAAATAGATGGACCTAATCCATGCTTCCTGCCAGAGAAAAGCCCTTTGCCAAATAGCTCAAGTCATAGCCTGGTTGAATGGCTGTACCTATATCTCTGCAGTAATGTGAAGATTATGGATAATGGGAAATTTATGAGAGTGGGGAGATAAATAGGGGGTTCTTTGGTGTATTGTATTATTAACAGTAATGGGGAAGCAATTTCTGTGCCAATCTCTAGCCCAGCACAGCCTTTTAAGCAATGATAGTGCAGAGACAAACCTAACCATTTCTCTACTCCAGGCCAAAACACAGCTGGAAGTGAGACACACAACAGCTCTTGCTGCTACCTATCCTACACCTAGCCAACAACAAATGAGGGAGGAGAAGTTTCTTCCTGGATGCACAGCAAATCACCAAAAGTACACAGTGAAAATAAAATCCAGACATAACGGCCCATTTTCTGTTCATAAAAACTTCAGGTATAATTACTTGGATGATAAAAATCCCATTGTTTTTAATAGATGTCTCTGAATATGCAAATGTCCTCTAATCACCTTCAAAACATGCATGCATATATGTATGTATAAGAAAAGACACATCATTAATTCCAGTGTGAGAACCAAAACACTGTTCATTTTATGTTGATTTTTTTCTGTTTAGTTGGCTATCAGATAGTGATAGCATCATCATTCAGATAGAATTGCCCCATGACCATATTAATAAACAACATTTCTTTGTATCACCCATGGAAGTTGAGTCATTGTACACGAGAAGATTGTTGGCTGAACCTTGTGCCGTGTTTGGAAGAACTAGGAAGTTGATGTTATATGCTGCACAAATATGTTTTTAAACCATCTTTTCAATCTTATCCTTGTTATTTTATTGAACTTTGTGTCAGTTCTGGAAAAGGTATGATTTTTTGTAAATGGAAACATTCCTTATGTCAGATGACAAACCTCTTCACAGTCTCAGAACTGATTTCATAACAAACTTCATAATTCCTCCTATTTTTGTCATATATGTTTATTCAGACTACAAAAAATAATTATAAAGATTACTGCTCCTGCTACAAATGACTGAGGCTTTAGATAATCAGATAATTTAGATTTAGATAATTTTAGATAATTTTACACAATTAAATTATCACATTCATCATAAGTTAGTTATATGAAGCTGCATTAATAAAGCAGTCTCCAGAACACACAACTACTGGTGTAACCTGTGTTAAATGTTATCTTCCTCCTTCTATCCCATGCAATAGTTTACCTGTTCTTTTCTCAGTCTACCATGCTGGGACTCACCTTCTTCTCTAGAACAAGGTAATAACTTTCAGAACTTATCTTCCTATCCAGACTTGGCTTTCTATCAACATCAAGAACCGTCAGAATCAAGAACTCTCAATGTCTCTTAAAGTTACAACTTGACTTTCTTTTTATCAGTTACAGAAAGGGACTGGCCTAAGTAATTAGATAAAAGACTGCAAGGCAATGATAAGGCACAATGACTTTTCTACTGAAATTACAGGGCCAGTAAATAAGGGAAACATTTCCTAGTTGTTTAACATTTCTAAAGAAAACTTGTTAAATCCAAGTGCCTTCTGCAAACAGGAAGGCAGAACCAGTGCCAGATATTAACTGTATTTGCAGAGGACCACATAAAAAATAGCTCTCAAAGAAGTAGTGAAGGTGGCTAAACGTTGACCATGAGAGCCAGCCACAAGGCACACACAGAATGCTATCCTACCCACATCACAACTGTAACCTACTTAGAAAACACACCTCACCATTATCCAGGGAGAAGGCAAAATCCTATGGCAAAGATGTAGTGAAATGAGGCAATTGGGTGTGGCTAATTACGAGGTGGGAGGCGTGAGCTTGTGCCAAGCCCACCTGTGCCCAACCAAGGCCTACCCCAGCTGTGCATGAGCAGGACTGGGCAACCAATAAAAAGTGAGCTTCAGAATGCATGCTCAGCTCACGCCTCCCACCTCGTAATTAGCCACACCTGATTGCCTCATTCCACTACACAAAGACTTCTGAGGGTATGTCCATATCTTCTCATAATACGGGACTGCACCAGAGCCTTTCCTTGTGGGATTGCAGCTCTTGCCACTCCTTTTGTGTTCCTTAATTCTTGAGTCAGATAGTACCAATCCATTTGGAAGTTCAGATGATATCTGAGACAAGTCCCAGGACACCACTTCTCAATAACCCAAGGCTATCAGAGCCCCATTAACATACTGACAAGAAACTTGGAGCAGCAGAGTGGAAGTCTGGCTCCCCACAAATCACTGGAGTGCACCTGGCTGATTTGGCTGGCTACATGAATTTTTAATCTCTCATCACATCTTTCTGCAAACCTCACAAATCTCCACACTGAAACAAAGGGCACCATGCTCTGTGTCATGCACAGCAGTCTCTTCCTAGATGCTCCAAGCAATAGCAAAGTCCATCTGTAGGACACAGAGCAGCCAAACCTCCAAGTTTTGAGACACATCCAAATGAAAGTGTGTATAGTGCAATTTGCCTTTCACTGAGAGCATCATTTGGTTCCTCAGTTTTGCTGTGCCTTACCTGTTCTAGAATTTGTTTGGGTAGGCTACACACTCATCTCTCAAGAGAAGCCAATGAAGCAGATAGTCTGCAAATCAGCTCAAGGCTAAACAAACCTCTGCACAGTGACAAAACCCCTCAGGTCTGAAGGCCAGAATCAGCAGATGCTTAGGCACAGAAGAGTGTGCATTGCCTTTGGCAGGTTTCACACGATTGTTTTCTCATTCCATTCTCTTGTCCATCTGTAATAAGTCTTCTGACTGCTACCGTATCTTTTTAGCTACACAAAGTAGCAATCTATGCTTTCCCTGTGGTTTTTCCATGTGACTGACAACATGTTGACATGCTAAGAACTTATTGTTTTCATCTCCCTCTAGTTCCACCCATTTCTTGTTGCCTAAATGACCATTTGTTGGGAGACTTCCTAAAAATACTCCTCAGCTTTCATGTGAGTAGGGTTCCCACCCGCCCTACTTCTGAATAATAAATGCTTTTACTGACATTATTGAATTACAGTATGTGGGAGACCTTTAGTTTTTTAATAAATTTTGGTATAGATTTTTATATAATTTAGTCCAATAAAATTTTAACATTCTTCTTACAAGAACAGAATTAAAACTCTGGCTAAAGATGCCTCTGGATTGCACAGCAGTTTTCTAATGTGCAGATACAAACTGTCCATGGAAGGTGTCATGTTAAAGAGTTTTCTATTATTTTGTCAATGCCTTTATCCCCCCTGGAATTCTCCCATAGCCAACTAGTCTTGCTTTTCAAGCAGCAACAAAAATGGGAAGTTTGTAAAGCTGGACATGTGGGAAGCTCTGTCATTTTTGCAATCTACATTTAAATTCAAAATAAGAATTCATTGTGAGCTGTGTTTTTGTGTGGGTTTTTTCCCCCAGATACTGTACTCTAAGACACAACACTAAATTAAACTGATTCATTATTCCTATTAAAACAAACAATAACCTCAAATTGCTTAGCAAACCAAACAATTGCAAGCAGTAAATTTAAACAGTAAAACAGGGAGCACATTGGGTAAATGTTGTTTTCATGAACAAGGGAAGCTTTCGGCAAAGTGCTTAACTTGAATACAACAAAAGGCAATTTAATTTAGTAATACAGCTGGATGAAAAATGGAGACCTCAGGTTTAATAAGAAGGGGAAAAAAGACAAGCATATATCATCCAAAAGGATAATTATGAGAAACTATTTTGTGTGATCCAGCTAAATCAAAGCTTTTAATGCTTTCTTACTCATGTCAAAGGAAGGAGATTTAGTGCTTTAAAAATGGGGATTTTGCAGACTCCACTGCCAAGAAAAAATGATTTGTCCCTTGATAAATTACTATTGGGTTTTCTACTTGAAAAAAAAATACACTTACATTGAAATAAATGCCAAGGAATGGCTAGAGAATTTATATTATTCACTTGCATCTGTCACAGGATTGGTTGAAAAGCGACAGTGCTATTAAAAATGTCTTCTTGCTTCTGGACATAATGGCACAAAGGGGCCATGCAAGTCTTTTGTGAATGGAAAGGATATGTATACAAAATAATAGTAGGCAAATCTTTATTCCCCTCCACTATCCTGACACCCTCAGCTCTAAAGACTCGTGTGTGTGTGCATATGCAGCCCACGTGAGTGTGTATAGGTGTGTGTGTGTGTGTTTAGACACTGCCAGCTCCAGTGAAAACTCTCCTCCTATCAGAGGGAAATCACCCATTCATTTTCTTAAATTTCCTTCTCCTCTGTTCACAGAAACAGATAAGCACTGGACCAAGCACTTAGAAACTACCAGACTATCAAGAGCAGAAAGGAAAGTCTATCATTAAAAGACAGAGTAGAAAAAAATCCATTTTAAAAAGGCATTCATTATCTATAGAAACCATTGCTACATATTAGCCAAAGTTCCAGGGATTTTATGCAGTAATTTCAAAACCATCTGGCTTGAAGAGTCTTAAAAGTGCCTGTGTTTAAAAGCATATTGAGCAATGCCACCAGTCCTGACCTCCAGATGTTTAAGCATATTTTACCTAGTTGTGTGTGATTATGCCAGGTACTAGAAAAATTATTTTAAATTTTTCTTCTATCAAACACACAAGATTATTTCAGTAAAAAGCTGCTGATTGCTCCAGGGACTTGTTTCACTTTTAAATGCAGGAAATAATATTTTGTTTTATTTTTATTTTCACCTTAGAAAATGCAAGTTAGTTTTGCAGTTCAGTAAATGCAGCATTTGTTAACAGCTAGTGAGTTACTAATAATATCCAAGTTCCTCTTTTTAAAAAAGAAAAAATTATTGAGGTTCATACAAAGCATGAATCATTGCCATTCTGATGTCTCAATCCTTTTTTCATATGGATTATGCTAACAACAACAACAAAAAAGAAAATTGAATAATTTTAATCTATATCTTCCTTGTGACAAGGGCTTCTCATAGAATTCATAACTGTACTGTCCCTAGACATTTCTCTAAAGTCAATAATTCCATGGCCCTTCTAAAAGTGGCATTTTGAAAATACAGTTCAGAAGCTACTGGAGGCATTAATTTATTTTAAAATAACATCTTTATGTTATCCTTTGGCATGTAGACTTAAGTGGATTGTGTATCTATGAAAAATGAATGTAGTTGAAAGTTCAGTTCCCAAAATAAGTTGTTGGAAAACAATTTTTTTCCTTGAAAATTCAGTTCTAATCACTAATTAGCATGCAAATACTAATATTGCATGGAGAAACAAAAGAATAAATAGGGATTATAGTGGAATAATCCTACCAGAGATTTTTTCTAATAATTGTTTTTATGAAGAATTAAAGATCAAGGCATCTCACTGTTTCTCTCTTTTGCAGGTGTTCACTCACAGTAGCTATCCCTTAGAAATACTTCCAAAGAAACAGCCCTCACTACTAGCAAGTCCTTTTAAATTAGCAGTTACAGTTTTGAAGAAGGGTAGAAGGCACAGTATACATCCTAATGTGATTCAGTTGGAAGATGATGAGGAAAAAATTATTTTATTATTTTATTATTTTTTTATTATTTTGTTGTCAGAGAAATTAGCCTCCAGAAATTCTCTAAGGTGAGGTAAAGTTGCTACCCATATAATAAGTGAAGATAAGAGAATATGGTGATATGGTGTTAGTAGAAATTATGAGACAGAGTCTGTGGTGGAGGTGTGATGGCACCAATGATGAGAGGACTCCCCTGCATGGGATCCCTGCCTGACTGGGCACCTTTGAGTACACGTTCAGAGCTCACAGCACCTCTGGGACAGCTTTTGATCCACACATCACTGAACCAAATCAGCTGATGATTGCACTCCTGATTTAGTGATCTCTGCTGGAGTGTATGGGGCTCCAGGACATTTTCCATTCAAAGATGTTGAATCTTCAAATCTCTTCCTCTTTGATCTGAAACAGCTGACAGTCAGGACAAAGGATAAATCCACAAAACCAAAATGGTTTTCTAAAGTGATCTTTGTCAAAGGAGCTAAGAACAGAGGACACGATCAGAGTCTCTCTCTTACACTCTGAGATCAATTCTGCAGCCCAAAGACTCTGCCAACATAAATCAGTGCAATTTCATTCAGATGAAGCTGACAAAATGTGATACTACCTGTGGAACTGCTCCTAACTCTGAGAGCTCCACAGTTTTGTGAGACTTTAATGTCTGCAAAGGCCCACAGTGAAAAATAGCCAATAAACAAAGTGCACATCCTCATAAATCTTCCTTTAAAAATGCTAATAATCTATCCTGATACACAATGTAAAACAAAAAATTATCAATTAAAGCTGGCTAGAGACATAATTTTTCCAAGAAAGGGTAAGCTCAACGAGACATAAAAGATACAAAATGCATTCACAGGGCTACAATTTACCTTATTTTAGAAAAATATAGCCCTGTAAATTTTTCTGGCCTGTTTATACAACATGCAAAAAAGGCATTCTGTGCATGAAGTAGCCATTGTGAATTTCCTCATTTCTATAGCCATTAGCTGAAAGTATACAGCCAATTCTCAGCCTTGTATTTCAGGTCATAAATCTGCTCCCTCTGTTCCTTGGGCAAATTAAAAGCTATATATCTTTTGTCAAAGTCTTTCTGACACAGAGCTCCTACCTTCACAGCCTAAGGCTAGCTGTGTGTCTGGGAAAATTATATACAATAGGCAGTGACAGCCATGGAGTCTAGCATTTAAGCACTAGTCAACATATTTTTATACATGCAAAAATCCTTCTACCTTAGAACTTGAGCCCAATTTATATATATTTAAAAGGATTGCAGGAGGATGAAATGTGAAAATGCTTCCAAAAAGATAGGAAGGTGGTCCAAATTTGATATCCTAGCAATCTTTAAAACTATGCTGCATTAAGCACATGCCTAAACCTCTGCATTACACTAATACAGGCTGTGCTCTCAGAACCATAGCTGTTTTCTCATCCTTTCATAGCTGCCATGCTCCAGTTTCTGACAAATGTGTGGGGACTGCTTTTGATTTCAGCAGAATGTGCTAGCACTATATGTGTTTTAATTAAATGCATACAAAATTACGTTGTTTGGGAATGCCAGCTTTGTCATGTATCACAGCAATGGCTTGTCTAGTTACATGGGAGTTTTACAGCCTTGAAATGAGGCATTGCAAAATGGCAATATTTAGGATGCCCCACGTGAATTGCTGAATCGTGGAAAATTGCCTCCTGCACATCTTTTAAAAGCTGCAAGTAGCTTGCAAAGAAGTAATTTTAACTAGAAGACATAAAGAAATAATTATTAAAAATTGAGGGCTTGATCTAACTGTGCAACAGCTATGCCACTCTGCCCAAGGCTGGAGCTTTTCACAGGATGTGTCTCTCATTCTCCTTACACTGCAAGTAACCCTTGTTTTATACTTTTATCTGAAACACCTCCTTACACCTCTTCAGTTTCCAGCTGCCATTTTCATGATGTCATATCTCTTACATTATCATCAGTAGTGTTCATCTTTTTTCTTTTTTTAGTGATATTGTTGTCATATAATTTACTTGTTCAGTTTCTCTGCCTGGCAATGCTGGAAGGCCTCTTGTCTTTACATTTAATGCACAGCCAGGACTTGGATATAATCTGTAGATTTGATCTGCAGTTTCCATGTATTGTCCATTAGGAAATAAGTACAAAGTAGCTCTACTATTCCAAAATACCTCTTCCTATTTTTGAACACATGGCTTATATTCCTTAGGGGAATGGTTTACTTTTACTTTTGTCCTGTCTCAGCAGCTTTAGGATGATTTTATGGGTCATCCAATTTTTCCTTCTTAATGCTGATGAACGTAGTCAAATTTGAAAGCAGTTATCTCATTCAAAGCAGCACTGCAGGAAGGAAAGTCATAGCTCATTCAAGAGTAAAAGTTATTTACAGAAAAAACAACATTAGAACTGTTAGTGGAGAGCCTTGTAGTGGGACAGAGTCACAGAAGAGAAAGGCAACCTCAGGCCTGGTAGTTAAGCACACGTCCAGGCCTTTCCAGTCTAAAACTACTTACAGTCTTTTAGTGTGCATTTCACAACAATTCAATTTCAAATTCCCAAGTCTGATTTCATTAGAAAGGCAGCACAACCTGGGAAAGCACCCAGGCATCTAAAACTGCTACTGTGGAGCTGATGTTTATGGAGCTCTCAGAACATATAAACTATAAGCATCACTGGCACTTCCAAACTTGATGCAGCTTCCCTAATGAATTAAATAGCACACTTTTAATAATGTAAGTCTGGAATAAATGAGGCTTCAGTGGGCCCTATCCACAGCTGACACAGCTGCAACAGAGTCATTATCACAATTGCAGGGACATTGTGGCTCCTGCCAAAGCTCAAACCAGAACACTTCTTAACCAAACAGATACATCCAGCAAGGATGTGCAAGTCTGCAACCTCAAAAAAGTCCATATTCTGCAAAGGCTTCATACTGAAATCTTTCATTTGTCACTGAACATTTCTGCATGAACTGATGGACAACTTCATTCTCTTTACCAAAAAAAAGCAACATTAAATGGGTGCATTTTGTGCTACACTGGTAGAAATTTCTGTATTTCTTGTGGAGGCAGAATTTTATAATAAATAAATCTCTGTTTGCATTGCTTGGTGGCCTCACGTTGCTCATCAGCCTTCATTACCTGTTAGTGTATTGGCTTTGTGACTTTGTTTATCTGACCTGTACTTTGCATTTTCAGTAAATGTTTTGATCTTTGTAAAAGCATCTAAGTACTAAAGCATTGCTCTGTGTGAGATGGACTATTAGACTGCAGTCCCAAGTGAACTGAAATTGTTCTCTGTTTAAGCAGCTTGAAATGAAAACCACCACAACACTGGCATATCTACCTGCATTGTTATTTTAAACTAAATACACACAGAATAGAAGAAATTATATAGTACCTAGATGACACATTTCACAGTTAGAAATAGATTTTTAAACTATTTTCAAGTAACAAATTGACCATCTTACTCTTGCCTTCCATGTGTGCACACTCTTTAAAAGCATAACCAGAAGGGGGAGTACAAAATGTGATTTATTACAATACAATACTTAAAGGATTTGCAACAGATTTTTTTTTAATCACTCGATGGAGAGATATTTTCTTCCAATATTTTCTTTTACAGTTCTGTTTAAGGTTACAAAAATGAAGATAGGAAGATGCACAGAAGGCATTTATGCATTCTGACTGAATTTAAAAAAAATTACGTGTGGTTCTAAGTAGCTCCCCAATTTCTAAACTTTTCTTTTTTTTCTAAAAGGTTCCCTTACACATTCACACACAGAGAGTGCATGTCTGCCATGTAGGTTAACTAATTTCAACATCACCAGAATAGAAAGGCTGTCAGATACAGTAGTATAAAACAACTGGGCAGCAGCTATCTTTGTGGAGCTATTTTGGCTTCAGATTACTGAGAAAAGGGTAAGTAAAATTTAGTAGTAAAGTATACTGAATAGTTTTCAAAGGGACCTGGGCACATCTCTCAAACTGACAGGTGAAGTGGCTGTGGATTCTTGCAGTTACACAATCTCTCAATTACTGTGGCTTGGTGTTCCAAAACTCTCCTGGAACTCAGACATTGCAGATACAAACAAAATGTGGTGACACTCATCTGACCTTACAGCAGCCTGAAATACAGAAATCTCCAACCAAAACCAAAGCTAAAATGGAAGCATTATTTTCAACCACTTCTCTGAAGTGGATCTCCAGTTACTTTTAAGATCTCTATGTAAATGGGAAATTTTTCCTCTGTCAAGACTGGAAAGTTTTCTTGCATAAGTTATGGATTGTGTATTGCTATTAAGACACTGGTGTCTCCTCATTTTTCTATCAAAAAGCAAGAATTTTTTCCATAAACCTTACAACCATACTCCTCACCACCTCCCTGGAATGCTCATGAAATGGAAAGCTCATTTTTCAGAAAATGAGTATTAAAGCAAGAAGCATAAAGACTAAACATTTAGGGCTTGTTACTTGAGGGCAAGGTTTCAACAGTGCCACATTTCATTAAAACTGTGGCTTTTCCTTGAATTTACAGACATCTGTCAAAAAGAAGATTCAAGTATTTAGGTATGGAAAAAAGCACTGGTATCGCTTGGGAATTACAGTCATTTTATAGCTCACATCAAGATCTGTGTAAACATTTAATTTTATGAATTTAGAACTCACAAAATGTAATCTCTCCCATGATGCACTGCCATGAATCATTCCCATGACACAGAAGCTTTGGGCTTCCATGGACTTTGGAGCATGACAAAATTTACAGTCTGACCAGGGCTCTGCTCCATAGAGCAGAGTATCAGCATGAAGCAAATACCACAAGATCATAAAAAATCTGTTTTGACATTATGCTAAAAACTGTAGATTTTGGAAATTCATTCAGAATGAGATATTCCAAATTGGTTGGTATTTGTCATTAGAGATTTCCAGAGGGTGAGATGATTTCAGCCAGTGCAGCTACTGACAACATGGCCTCTGCAGTATTTTACAGGCAAGCAGCACCAACAGGATTCATCTCACAGAAGCTGAAGCACACAGGAGTGCAGAGACCAATGTGGATTCAGCAAAATGATTTTCATATTTTCCCCAAAACTTTGTTACAACTCTTACAGCATTTGTTTTCCTATGGAAATACACCAATTTATTTTAGAACAGTGCACATACAATTAAACATAGCTTTAGATTTCAAAAAAACAATTCTATTTAAGTGAAGTAATCAGAAACATTAAGTCCTCAGAAAGTTCTGCATTTCCAGACCTGTTCATAAACATTACACACTGCACACTTATAACCACACTGGAATGTGGTTCTCCAAAAGACAAAATTAAACTAAAAGAAACAGCTGCTTTTGCAACACCACAGGAATTTTCTCTCTTCTGACATCAAGCATTTTGATGAATCCCTGATATGCTGCAACACCATTTATAATTTTGTTAGTATTTAGTAACTATCAACATACCTCAACCAATGAGTTTTTTTATTTATTTATCCAAGCTCATTGCTTGGATAAAGATGTGCTTGCTACTGACAGTCAGAATTTATTGTACAGTTGAATTTAAATATGTGTTAAAATATCAGTCTTTGCTTCTTTGTGATTTAAAGATTGACTTAGGTTGAAATACAGAATAATTTCATTTAATCTTTGAGGACAAAAGAGATTCAGGTTCCATAGCATTAGTAATAACAATGTAGTATTTCCACATGAACTCATAGGCACTATCCATTACATTACTAATTTATACTTAATATTGTAACACACACTGGATTATAAAATTATTATTATTTCCTCTGTAATATCTGCATAGAAATGCTCCAGAATGAAAGCAACTGCACCTGAATCAACTTTTGTTACAAAAAGGAAGGAAAGAAAAGAAGGAAAATAGAGAACTGGGGTACCTGGGGTACCTCTTCTTATTTCCAGAATAAGGAGCTATTCAAAAGCACAAAGGACAGTAAGATTTCCTCTCTGTTGCAGAAGTCCAGAAAAGAACACCAGAGAAGGCAATTAGTTTAGGGAGCAATTATTTTCCCTGAATGTCTTTACAGAAGGGAACTGTGAGACAAGAGTTGGTAAAAATCAGACTTTGATAAAGGTCAGTGACATATAACCTAGTTTGGAAATTACTTGTCAAATCTATGAATGGTTTAAAACACATTGAGGCAACTTTGCAAATGTGGTGACAGGATTGTTTTAAGGAACCTGCTCATTTATTATTCAGAGAGAACTCTGATTTTAGCACAGGCCTTACTGACATTAAATTGAGTGTGAGAGAAGAAAGGAAGAAGCAGTGTGCATTGCCTGAGCTGAAGGGATTACTGATTCACACGTGGTCTGTAATCTGGATGCCACTGGAGTTTTGGGGCAGCCAGCACTCCAGGCTCCTTTTTTCTCCAGTCTCAACACCAACACTGACTGAAGTCTGACTCTGTGTGCGCCAGGGAAGCTTTCAGAAGGGATTCTGCAGCACACTGGACAACCCACTATCAGGCACCCTTATTTTGTCCTGAACTGAATGACAATTTTCTTCCCTGGAAATTCTCTTTTCCTAGATTTTCATGCAAAGATATGTGCTGTTTGGGGTGAGGTTTGACATGGTTGATCCACCTGCTGTTCAGAAGCTACACAGGCTGCCTTCTCCCCCTCTCCCCCCCCCCAAGTTCTGCGTTGTATGATTTTATCTGTGCCAGTGAGGGAGGCTGATTGAACATCAGGAGGGAGAGAGAACATTCTATAAAACTGCAGGCAGAAAAGATTTGCCAATTATTTTTCTTCTTGTGACTTTTAGGATGCACAGATTCCTTTTGGCAGTACCCCTTGTTTTGTGCCCATAAAATAAGTTTAATGGCTGAATTTTCTTTAAGATAATCAGAGGCTGTATAATTTATGCATCTGAATAGTATTGTAGCCAGATGTAATTTTGCTTGAAGTTTCAGCATTACAGTTAGTAATGACTCTGCTGGCTGTGTTTTGTAGAGTTTGCAATTTATTTAACAGTTGACTGAGCACTGACCCCATATAATATCACCATAATCAAAGTCTGGTAAAAATTAAAAATTTAAAACGACAAAGAAATCTGTGCCTTCTGGGAAACACACAGATTTTAAGTGGACAGAATATAGAAACAGACTCTGAAAATGACAGGTAACTAAAGCTGTCTTTAAAGTTTATAGCACAGACAAACCAGCCGATCAAAGGCTTACCTGAACTGAGGGCTGAAAGACTCTCAGTAATAGCTGAGGCTCGAGGCATTTGTTTTTGCTGCCCTTCACCTCGAGTCCCTTTCCCCAGTTTACAAGGTCCCACATCAGGCCCAGAAGTCTCTCTTTGGGTCATTATTTTGGCCCTGCTTATAATAAGGCTTATTCCACCTTTTTAGACCACCCACTGGGTGATGTTTAATAAATTGTATTCTTCATTGACATTTCCATCTCAAGCATTATAGATGATTAATGGCAATAAAGAAATACAGTGTCATCAGCAGAAAACAATGATTTATGGTGATAAAGAAAACAGCATCATCAGTTATTTGAAGAAGTTAAAACAGCAAGGAGCAGATCCAGAATTTGCTGCAGGTCAGTTTATCTCTGCTACATTCATGTATATCCTTGGTTTGCCCCACTGAAATAACAGTGAGATCGGGACTTTCAGAACCCTGTGTCCCCCACAGTTACAAAAGCTATTCCATATCCTGAAATGCAACAACAGGGTTACTAAATATACAGAGAAGTTGGTTTTCTCTCAAACTCCTCTACACTGTTAGTGAATTCTAGCTGTATTCTTAAGCCAGTTTATTAGATCAGAGGACATTATTGCATGCAATTTGCAGCAGGCTGCACTACAATTTATGTGCCATGTGGGATACAAAGAGCCATGAAAGATTTCCTCTCAAAGCATTCAAAAAGCTGAAATGATTTCTCAGCTGGTTGTGATTTACACTTGTAATCCAGTTGGAGGAAGAGTGATTCTAATAGTTTCAAAATGGCACACAATTTTAGACAGCATCCCAAGACAGCAACTCAGCATTTGAATAAATGCAAAAATCTGTGAAAAAGTTCTGCATCATGGCACACAGCCACAGTCCAGTGCATGCAGTTTGGAATGTGCATTCAAGACTAAAACCTTTAAGATCTACACAACTTCCCAAAGCTTCTCAAATCAGTGATTTTTTTTGTTTGCTTTTTGTTTGGTTGGTTTGGGGTTTGTTTTTTTTTTTTGTTTGGTTTGGTTTTTTGGGAGGGTGTTGGTTTTTGGTTTTGGTTTTATGGGTTTGTTTTTTGTTTGTTTTTGAAAGAATAAAAGCCTAATGACAGTAAAAAAGTCCAACAGAACTGGGTATCTGACTTGGGATACTCTGAAACAGTGGTGGGCTACGCAGCTGGCTTATAGCCTGGCCACAAAGGAAATCTAAGAGTAGCAGTTTAATTTTAAAAAAACCTCCACACATCTTTGACTGTAATCACAAGAAAATCATTAATTTTAAAAAAATGTAATTATAAAAAAAGACATGAAGAATGAAAAAACCATGTCTTTCACAAAGACCTATTATTTAGAGGTATGAAGGCCTCTTCTCTCTCAGTCATCTTCCTTCTCAGTAAAGAGCTGCAAAGTTATTCAGGAATTTACAGAATATTTTAGGCTTTCAAATTATTCTTCTGGATTTACAGAGGAAGAACCTCTAGAGGAGTTGAACCTTTTTTGATTTTTGGTCCAACAGCTCACTCTGAGCAGATGAAATAAGGGATAAAAGCTATGCGAATATAATGTCATGAATCCATCAAAAACTGACAGTAACAATAGCTGGGTAAAGCAGGTCAGGAACAGAGAATGGCCCTTGAACAGAGAGCAAGGTGTTAGCAGAACCTCTGCCTTTCAACACACAAGGAATTCAAAGTTATTTTGAACCCTCTAGCACTTTCTGTAGCTCACTACATAGAAAAATGAAATTCTTCCTTTCTGACCACTGTGTCACAGAAAACATTTGCTAAGCATCACCAGCTAAGTTTTGGACTTTCATGCTCAGAAAGGTCAGGTTCAGCCCAGGTACACAAGTTTAAATCACACCTAGATTTTAACAGGCTTGTTACAAGCTCACCCATTCATCTTTGATGCTATCCACACTCTTGGAATTCTTTTCTTCAGCAAATGGCTTCTCCAGTGTAGTGAAATGAGGCAAGGAGGTGCAGCTAATTACCAGGTAGTGGGCATGAGCTTGTGTTAAGCCCACCTGTGCCTGATTAGGGCAGGCCCCAACTACGCATGAGCAGGATTAGGGGGGCATTAAAAGGTGAGGCTTAAAGCACAGGCTCAGCTCATGCTCGAACTCACAACCTCCTTTTATTGCCTCATTTCACTACACTCCACTCTCCCTTACACCTTTTTAGGCCCAAATGCCCACTACAGAAGTGCTAACTCTCTAGGACAGAATTACACAGTTCCTCTCAGCTCTTATTCACAGATCAGTAACAGGCTGTTCCTTCCCCTCTGTGGCCTCAGAGGTAGTCCTAAGAAACCAGAGAGCAACTCTTGTCTCTGCCTTAACACCCTTTAAAGATGCCATGCCAGAGCTATCTACATTCCCAGGCTATTCCTTTTTTCTCTTCACTGCAGTTATGG
The DNA here is from genome assembly GCF_003957555.1 of Calypte anna. Lineage (NCBI taxonomy): Eukaryota > Metazoa > Chordata > Aves > Apodiformes > Trochilidae > Calypte > Calypte anna. The sequence continues at coordinate 12,948,612 of NC_044260.1, forward strand.
AATCAGGTATGCCAGTAGTCAAAGTAGAGTACTTATCTGCTTCATAGCATTGTTCCTAATTATTTGCTGTTCCTTCTCATTAATTTTCAAACTTGACTGTCTTGATTTTTACACTTCTAAAAGAGTCATTTAGAGAAATAATGGAAAAGAATTGTTCCAGTGTCAATTCATGCTCTCTTCTTCCATAAATTTCTCTCCAACTTAAAACACTTCAATTTACAGCTACAATATTTTTGACCTTTATGCTTTTTCTAAACCTCTTTTCAACCTCAGCAGCAGACTGGCAAGTGTGAGATTTCCTCCTGCATATTCTGGATATCCAGTACAGCAGATACTTCAGGGGGAAAGATGAATCTGAAACAAGTTCTCCCCTTTTGCAGAGTGAAAGCATCGTGATTACATCGTCAGCATTAACATTGCACATTTAAAGCTACAGACTAAAAATGCAGTGCATGGCACTTAGACAAAAGCACACAAAATGGAGGACAAGAAATAGGATCCTTCTTTCCTCTCTGTTCAAGTACTAGACCATAGTTAAGAGCCTCTCCTAAAAGAAGGAGGAGGAGTACATGGAAATCAATCACCACCACACAGGCAAGCAGCAGACACATCAACTCCCTACATGCAAATGCAGCAGTTTTTAATCAAACAAAAATGTCTTGTGGTGGTTTAAGATATGTGGTTTTGCATTTCATACACACATACAGAGCATGTGATTTGGTCTACTGACACAAATTTCAAAACTGTTTAAGTGAAGAAGAAGCCAAAGACTTCGTAAGAGGAAGAAAAAGTGCTCCCTGAACAGACTAGGGGAGTTTAAGACCTTACTTTAGAGGAATGGTAGTAAGAAGTATCAACTATTTTCTACACATTTGTATTTAAATACCAGAAATTACTTGCTTTGACCCCATTCATTCTGTTTAAAACTATAATATCAACAAAACCTAAATCAAACAAAAACCTATCAACAAAATTCTAAATGAATAATGGAAAATATATGCATGTAGACAGTCATGAGTTCACTCCAAGAGTACATGACTGCACAGCACATACAGACTTGGGGAATAGCAACACATCAGGTTGCTCCTGCATGCAACAACGTGAACCAAGTTTCCAGACCACAAATTGATTTGTAGAAGTCACTTTGCACATTGTGCTTTGAACAACATATTGAGCTCCGTTCTCTGCCCCACTGTTGCATGGATTGTGTTGATCCAGTGTTTTAACTATTTTTCCTAAGCTCCAAAAATACTGCCTTCACAGGAAAAGTGGAAAGGAAAAAGACTAGAGGCTGAATTTACTTATAGTTTTATTCCACTGGGAAAAGCAGAATTGTTTTTCTCTGCCTATTTCACTTGCTGGCTGTTTTCTATTTCAATTCTGATAGCAGTTTTTTGTAATAGTAATTCAAAGTTCTTGTTCCTCAGACTATGTACAGATTTGTTTAGGCTTAGATAAATGCCCAAAACATACTCCAAACCATTCCACTTGTATTGAGTCTGTGAAAAGGCACTACATGTATCTCTTCAGAATTTAGGTCTTTTTATTTTAGTCTCAGATGAAAGCACACAAAACTAAACAAGAAGAAAGGGAGGAAAGTGATCTGAACTTACACAGAGATAAAGAATGGCTCATTTAAAGTTTGCTGGTGTTCTGGGTGAATGACCACCTTAACTTCTGCCTTATTCTAACAATTCCTCCAACACTGTTTTTCAACCCTGGGAAACCAAAATTCTGGCCTCTGCCAAGTAAAATTATATTAGGGGTGTGCAGAAACTGTGAGAAGCTGGTGGTTTTGCACTGGAAGTTAATGGGAACATACTAACAGTAAAACAACAGGCAATCCCAGCAGCGTTGGGTGTTTTGTTGACTTTGAAAACTAGGTCATTAAAAACTGATGTGGTATGAAGGACTTAAATATGCAAATAATAGAGGAAGAAATTAAAGGCAACAAAAAGCAAGGGCAAGGACAGGTACTGGAAAGGAACAAGGAAAAGCAGATGCAGTCGTACGAATTCACACAAAAAGAGAAAGAGACAGAAGGGTTTTAGTATAGAAAAATCTCTGTTTATTTTCATTTGAAGCTAACAGGGAAAAAAAGAAGTCCTAAAGGCATTGGGATAGTTGAATTATCATAGCTGGTCTGGTTGACATTTTCTTTTGAACACCAGATTAAATAACACAACTTAGCTAGCAGCATCTTTGCTCTAAGTGCTACAGGGCTAAAGACAAGATAAGCAGCAGCATTTAAAGGCTTTTCCCCTATGCAAATAAGTGCTAGTAAATACTATCAACATATGCATATTTTGAGCAAGATGAAAATAGAAAATCTGTTGACTTCTCGAGTCTATTTTTCAGTTTCATAGTCCTGATGCCAACACCTGACATATATCAGCCTGAGGTTTACATATGAGATGACAATTCCAAAGTTATCTTAAAAGGGAGAAATAGAAAAGTGTAAATATATTTAACTAAGCATGTGTCATTGCTTATCACTTCTGAGAGAGCACTGTTGGAATTTCTCAGTCAGGTTCCCTTAACTTGAAACATGAGCAGATTGACATGAGTTTTATGATACTAGAACTAACTAGCCTCTCAAAGGCAAGAAATTAAAAAAAAAAACATGTTAAGATTATGTTACAGGCCTCAAAGTTAGGAAATAAAACTGTAAACTACAGTATTCAAAAAGACTCCGAAGTCCACATATCTTAGAATCTTCACATGGAAGTACGAATACTCAAAATGTAGATGTGCACTTCAACCTTTAGAAGTAATTTTTAATATTACTTAAATCTTCATAATTTTAATTTTTGAAGTTTAGAGTAGTATAAAAGTGCAATATTTTCTCATTTGGAAAAAAAATAATCTAAAGAAATAAGGGAAAAAATAAAAAGAGAAGACAGGCTGAGAGAAGATGTGATTTTGGGCATGTCAAGGCATTACAGCAGAGCTCAAGTTGCACTTTGATGTGCATCTGTGCTGTACATTTACAGACTGAGCCCAGAACTAGAACCACTATCCTGAGTACCACACGTCCCCAGTACAGGCCTGGACATTAGCAAAGCCCTGCAGAAATTGGTGGATATACTTTTTGGAAAAGAGGTCCATAAACAGCCAGTTCCAGGGAAAAGGACCTAAATTTTATTACCATTTTTGAGTCCAGACAAGTTTTATACTCTAATATAACTGCTGTAATGTCTGATATCTCTGAGTTAAAGGACAGAATTGTAATAAAGTTAGAAGCGTACAAAATTGCAGAAAGGACAATTTAAACTGAAGCTCTCACCATTAACATCCAAGTTTTGAGCATTCAAAAGTGAGCTATGAAACACCAGAAAAAAATACATTTAACTCGAGGCCTGTGGTAAATGTCAACCAGGGGAAACGTGACTAAGATTATTAGAGAGAGTCAAAGAATATAATCCACAACAGATCGCTTCAGCCCTAGCTAATTACTAAAAGCACCATTTCATTCCACTGCTGTAACTGTATCTAATTCAGTTTGCTTTGCAGTTCATCCATTATGTCTTTTTTATGCATTCCTGTACTGGTTGTTGCAGCACACCCCCTGCTATAAAGGTGCTCCTCAACCCCTGCAGTTCCCACTAAGCAAGTTTAAAAACTGTAATTGAGGTTTGCTCCATTTCAAGCTGACTACTGATCAGCAGAAACAAAAAGAAATAAAACAAAAAAAAAGAGAGGATGGTGCAAGGATGAGGGTAAACTTGTATTTAAAAGTCAGGACCACAGCTCAGACATTTTCAATAGTAAGACCTAAGTAACTGGAGTTGGTTAATAATGAAACCATTGTCAGATATAAATTTGAAATTCAAAAGAACAAAGGTATTTAACCTATGATCAGACCATTTAAAAGATATATTTCATTATAAAGAAGTACTAAAATTTATTCCCATAGGATTCTGTTGCTGTTGAAATTTTAGATGGATTCAAGAATTGAGTATACTCATATATTCAGAGGGAAAAAAAAATCCCACCCAGGGCTAGCATCTAAAAGAATAAAAAAATTTCAAAGTTACAGATGATTGGGGAAGTATCAAAAAGCTCTTTTATTATGCTTGTTTTTTACTTGTTCTCTGCCATGGACACCTTTTATTGACCAGTGCTGGTTTGCTGAACCTTTGGTATGGCTTAATATTATCAGTCAGGCAACCTGCTGATCACACAGGCATCCCCTGATTTGTTTGGTAACTGTTCTGAGCCCCATAGTGAGAACTTTTTGTGCAATTTGTACCTCGTCACAGAGTGAGCATAAGGTAGTTGGAGCTATATACATCTTACAAACCTGTTCATCAACTAAAAATACTTCAAACACTTCTTAAGCAGCAGCAAAACACTTGTGAGCAGAAACAAATATTTAAAACCATACAGTATGAAATGTCCATTCATGAAAATCCATACTACATATCAAAGAATATTTACTAACCATGTTTGACTCTGTAGTAGTTAATAACAATGAAAAACAATTTTTAAGTGACCATAACAAACTTCTTTTACACAGTGCACGCCATTCTTGTCACTTTTATGGCTTGAAAATACATCAACATAGCAGATATTAAAACTGACATAATCCCATATTTTAAATAGTTGTCATCTGCTCATATTTTTGTTTATTAGGGTTCTCAAAAGACATTAACATCTAACAGTTATAATTTTTAAATGAGTTTTGTGTAAGAACTAGAAGGAAAACTGAAATACCAGTTTTCAGCAATTTCCTGTACAATTAATAAAAAATCTCTGTATCTTTATGTAGGAACAAATTTCTTGTATCTTCAAATTTATAATGATTGAGAGAGGCATGTGAATCTGTCAGGATGTTCAATATTCAGACAGACAGGATCTGTGACTGAAAAAGGTCCCATTTTCTTCCATTTGTACAGTCCAGCCATCTGTAGCACAGAGGAACAAGACAATCAAGTGGCTTAAGCCCACCCTTACAACAAAAAGCAAAGCCCAGGCTGTACTGGAGTCACCCTGAGCATGCCTAAAGGGAGTGGGCACTGACAACACCTTCAGACAGCTGCCTAATATGGAAAACACCTGTAGCTGTATGTTCATATTTTTGGCTCACTCCAGCTTAAATGTTGGCAGTAAACTATTAAAAATCAAGTTTGCTAAATGCACTGATAGAACTGTACACTAGGTACAGGTTTTTTAGGTTGAATAATAAAGCAACTTCTAAAAACTCCAGTGCAGAAAAATAGGGACAGGAAGAAGAGCATTCAGTCTAAGAGAAAAGAGTACACTGACCCAAGGCAGTGCTGGACCCCTGCACTGCCTACACCTTGAAGTATGGCTTTGTGCAGAACAAAGTGATTTAGATAAGACAGCTTGTTACCCAACAACATTCTCATCACATCAGGTGCAAACACCTCCACAATTCTTAATGAACCCTGAACAGAACCTTCCTTCCTTCCCAAGTCAGCTCTGGTCTCTGGTTTTGACTTCAAAAGAACTGCCAAAGAACTCTGCCCAGGGGATGACTCAAATCTGCTCACAGAGTGTGGACTGAGAGGTCGTGATTGCTCCTGACTCTGCTCTCAGAAGATCTGCACATTGCCTGTTGCCCATTGATGGCAATCTCAGGAATCTGATGGCAAACACATGAGATGAATCTGAGTAAGCTTTAGCTTGTACAACAAGAGCTCTGACAGATCCTTCAAGCTGATTACAAGCCATAGGTATTTAGGCAGATGATGAGCCTGGTATTGGGTTTTCCCTGCTTTTTAACCTGTGTCAGCTAAAGGAGAGCAAGCTGAAGTATGCCTGCTCACTCTTCAATTACTCCTCTGCCCAGGAGAGCACAGGCACATCACTGCCTTTATACAGCAGCAAATACACCAGGTCTTGTGTCCCATAACCTCTTAATCCAAAGAAGAGATAAAAAAACCTGAAAGACTAACTAACAGCTTCACACAGAGCAATACAGCAGGGTATTGGGTGTAATCATCTCCCTGAGAGACTTTCATTCTGCAGTCTCATTTCCTACTTTTATCTCCCAAACTTTCACACCAGAGAAGAAAAGGAACCAAGAAACAAAGTAAAGCATTTTTCATCCTTTTCTAGACATGTCTGCCAGGAAGTGAAAAGCAAGCAATCCTGTGTCTGGAAACCAAACTCCAGCACCACCTGGAAGCCAGTTCCATTCCCTGCCTCAGCAAAACCATGTCCTACAGTTGCACTCACTTGGGTGCCATCAGCATCCCAAGATTAGGTCTCAACCAGGCTACTTGTATGTCCCAAAGTCAGCTTAAAAATCCACAATGTCCACAGATTGCTGCATGAAGATTATTAATTTCCAAATGACCTTCCCAGACAAAGTCTGGAAAAAAGCTCTATGGTTCAGGTTGTAACCCTCCACACTTAATTCCAAACTACAAAGAACAAATTAACTTCTCTTAATTAAGTCTCTTACTACATTATACAAGAATAACAGAGACTTAATCATGTGTTGATGTTCATTTTCCCGTTTATCTTCCTAAGGTTTTCCATGTAGGAAGCAAGTTTGCTAGTAACTCGTGGAGTTATTGATTGCTATATATTAAATCAAACAAGACAAATTGTCCTCCAGGTTTTCCCTTCAACAGAGAGGCAAAGCTCTGTTTTCTAAGGTTAAATCAGCTCAGATGATGAAATAAAGACTTTTTCTTAAGGCAAGATACAGAAAACACAGACAGCCGAGGGCTGTGTTACAGAAACAAAAAATGTTCAGGTGTTTTCATCAGATAGCTCTTTTGTCTATTATCTCAGATACCACACATTAGAAAAAGTAACAACTTTATTAGAGTAATTTCTACTAAAATATCAAAAGGCTTATCCATCATCACTTAACATTAAAAAAAAAAAAAAATCCATGTCAGCATTTGAAGAAACTTGCCAATGCATTGAAACACAAATGACAAAAAAGAATCAGTCAAGGTAGCTCCTGCATATTGGCAAAGGAAGTAAAAAGCTTGGTAAAGAGAGATTAAAATAATCTGTGAGGAGTGTTACAAAGTGCACTATCATCAGCAGTGCTTGGTGGCTGAGGATTCATTTCAGAAATTGAAGTGACAGTGAAACATTTGCCAATGTGAGGTGTGAAATGCTTTCAATCCTGGAGCAAAAAGTTATCCTAATCCTACATACAGTTCATAAGGCTACTAAGAGGACTAATCATGACTATTTACAGAATACATTATTTTCATCTCAACCCTTAAGAACAGAAATGTCTCACTATCTTACTTTCAAATTTTTTCTGCTTCTGATTACATGTACCAAATATTTAAATTGTCTTTTTTTTGCACGATGCCACAGTTGCAGTTTATTGGTCTTCCCTAACACTGAATATTTGTGCCTATATTATTCCTGTGATGTCAAAAACTGATTTGCAGATTAATTCACTGAACTAAAAGCCTTGAGAATTTTTAGTTGAAGGAGAATCCTTTCACTTACACCTTTCAATCCAAATAAGAACAGTGGCTTTGTCTTCATGTTTTTGTGTATTTTAATATCCTGCTCCATGTAGTTATTTTCACTTTTGAAACAAATGCAATATTTCCTTTCAAAATGGAAAGCCTTAATATTTGCTTTTCACAGCATCCCACTCCTCCTTCAAAACTACTGCAAACCTGCAAAATAATTTCAGTGAGAAGATTGCTGTATTTTGGGGTGAAGAATTAGTGACTGTTGTTATTTTTCATTCAGTCACAATTCTAGTCACTAGTGGCTTTCTGCTTCACACAGATTTGCAGGTGCTAAGTCACTTAACAACCAGAGGCACATCAGGGCCAAACAGCTCCCATCTAAACTCCCAAGGAACACTGCCTTTCTCATGTTGAAAACTAACCAAATTTTACAAATCCTTACTTAGGTAACATGGATATTTTCCCCCAAGTTTTTCTCCTGTCCCTTAACCACAACACAGCTGTAGCTTTGCTTCAGCATTGCAGTGCTATAAGGAAACTCAGTTGGAAAGCATTAAGCTTCTGAAAATGACTGCATTTACAGTCAGTCAGAATTAGAAACCTAGTGAATACAGGTTGCCCTGGAGCCTGCTGTACCTGTATTTGGCACAGTTTTCGACTGATGTCACCTCCTATTAATATCAGTGATACTTAACCCTGAAAGCATGCCGGAGTTTGAAATGGAGCTGACACAACCAGGTTTTAATGGTCTCCAGCAACAATGTTTACTGCTGCGAGGTAAAAGGTGAATTAAATATGTTGTCCTTCCGTATACCATTTGAGGAGATCTAGGTAAAAAGCCTTTTGACACATGGCCCTTCACAAAGAAATTGAATAAAAGTGTAATCTGCTAGAGATACCTTACCACACTACTTGCAAAGGATATTTTTTTTCTTTTCTGATTCACGTGCTTGAGACAATGATCTCTCACCTCAGAGAATTTTTATCAGAGCTGTAAAAGTGGGAAAACCAGTGGCATTTACTTGGCATTTACAAGTGCATCTCTTGTTCATGAGCCCAAATGCAACTATAAGGTTTGTGACAAAAAACAGACTAATGGCTCCCAATGACCCCTCCTTCCTCTCCCCATGCCTAAAAATGCTGCCCCTGCAGCCAGTGACAGGTACACAACCACTCCCATGAATCAGCTATCAGGGCTGGGGAAAGCCAGAGTGCAAAGCAGATTGCCAGGCACTAAATGAAATAAATCACAAGGGAAAGAAGAGAGGAGAAGGCAGAGTAAAGCAGGGCAATGTCCAGATGCTCAGCAGCGCAGGGGGGTTCAGGGGCTGTCAGCCTTTGATGCTAACTAAGGCTACTGGAGGGCCTCACGTGGCATTTGCAGGCTCTGGCACACAAACACAAGTGGGCTGGCCATACCATAAGGACCAGATGCAAGAAATGAAACATAAAGCAGCTCTGAAATAACATTTCCCTAAACAGAAAATGCTATTCACCAAAGGGTGCTTTCTTCCACCCTCTCCAGATATCAGAGAGATAATAGAGGAATGAAGGAGGTGGGAAAATAGGGAATTTTTTTTTAAAATCAAATTCATACCAAAGAAACTGCACAGTCACAAATAATTCAACATCTCACTGTGACTTTCTCCCCATTAACTTTTACATAACAAGCTTGAAGCTACTTAAGCTGGTGAGCTGGGAAACACATTTAAATGCAAAATGAAGAGAGCTTGTTCAACATGCAGCTTCCCTGATATCACCCCATCTCTAGGCATTCCTATATTTATCTGCAAAATAATTTGTATACCAGTCATCTCTTTCCTCTTCAGGAGAGTTTCCTAATTACAGATACATGCCAGGAGACAATATTTGAATTTACTGTAATTTATAAATTACCTTGAAGCAGGTTGGTCCCTGGTGAATTTAAAACATTATCTAAAATTTCATGTTTTACCCACAGCTGCCAAGTGAGTAATTTCTCTGCCTTGAAATATATATAATGCAAAGTGCTAACCCTGAAGAGAAGGGAAAATATTAATCAAAATATCCTCAAGAAGGAAGAAATCTGATGATGCTCTTTTCCATCCCACAAAATTATGATAAATTACTAATCCAAACCTATCCAATATCAAGCACATGGGGCAGGAACACTGATTTAACCATTCTGGAACCTGAATAACACTGTGCATGGCATTGTACAATGTACAGAGAAAAACAGCTTCTCTGTGCAAATGCTTGGTCTGCTCACAGACAATGCCAGCCAAGGGTGAGTGAAGAGGAACTTTATTATCTCAGATTTGCAGCGGCACCCGGAGCACAGAGTGTGTGAGCTGACTGCACTCTTGAAGCCTTTGCAGCATTCTTTCAAATACAAACTTACTGAGTACACAAGAAGATGGCTATTATCCACAGTCAGGTAAGAAAAAAATAAATAAAGGGGAAGATAGAGTAACTCGAGGATTGTAAACTCAGTCAACACAGAAGCTATTGGGTAGACCTTGGAACAACTGAAAAGAGCAAGACTTTGTTCTTGGCACTGTTAGATGGATAAAACAGCTCCTTATAAATCTTGGCACCCATCACTACTGTTGATACCTTTCATTCCTGCTGACTCACCATTTCTAAGTTAAAGGAACTGTCCTGGCAGGCTTCAGCCTGTAGTCTACCCTGGGATCTCTGTGACTTAACTGGAAGTATCCGAGATGCTCCTCCTCACTGTGGTGGATTCTATTTTGGCAGTCAGAAATGCCCCAAGCAGTTGTTTGCCCCATTTTCTGATGCCTGGCTAAAATAAAACCAAGAACTACTATTCTACAATTTCATATACCAGATGTATCACTGTAGCATGGCTCTTGCATGAGCAATTATAACTGCAGTAAAATGAAGGAGTGCAGTGATGCATTGCGTAGGCAATCACTTCAACTATTCCTTTCTGACTTGAACAGATTTGAAAAAGGGGCTTATTTCTCCCCTTATTATCAGTCTTTTAAGCCAACTTACAAGACATCCCAAAAGCTATTGTAGTAACAAATGCTGCTGTCCTCAGCACAGCCATGGAAAATTAGGAGGTTTATTTTTCCCTCCAGCCTAAAGGTAAAATCAGGAAACTGATGAAGAAAAGAAATTAATGCAACGTTTCCCATAGGCAGCAGGGGAAGATTTAAAAAATATGTGGCCTGTTTGCTCCTTGGTTATCTTTCAGTATCTAAATTTTTTTTAAAATTTGTATTTTGATTAAATAAAAATTCCTAGTGCATAGTCTTAACACTGCTGATTTTAGCTGTGAATGCTGCTGCTTCAATACATTAGGCCCATAAATGCAAATTGAAGCAATCAGAGAAACATGGGAGCTGAGTGAAAATAGAGCTGAAAGGTTTTTAATCCAAACAAACTCAGTCACTTGATTAAAGTTCTTGAGTAATTTGCCCTTTGTGATGTTTTGGGGAAATCTACTGGTATACAGGATATAAATCTCTTTTCTTTTGGGTACCATCTATTTCTGTACTTGCAATACAGTGGAAATATACCCAGGCTCCCTGTAGCCTTACTGGCTGTACTCAAGCTAACTTCATTTAGTGAGCAATACAGTCAGATTAGCACAGTGCTTTGCCCAGACAGTTTTTGCTTCCCTCACAGCAGCCTACTACTAAGTGTGCTGCAAAACAAGTTCCACTGCCACTCTGGCACAGTTTCCTCAAGAATCATAGGAGCTGGCACTTCAGCTTCAACCTGAGGCAGAAGCAAAACTCACCCTGTGTGTGTCAGTGTATGAATAACACAAAATCTACTGCTTAAAATGAAGCCCAGACAATTCAAGGTGAAGGACCAATAGCTGTATGTCTTCAGTAACTGCTCTTCTAGCTGCTGTCCTGAGAATCTTGGATAGGACTGGATTCCTACAAACTAAAACCAATTGTTGGTCAGTGTGTCTTGCCACTCCAAGACATTCAACTCGTAAAAGAAAATGCAATAAATTCTTCCAAGTCACCATGCAGGAAAGGTGTCATTAGCTCTAAGTGCATCTTTCAGACATATGTGTTTACACATGTGTTTATCTATAAACACATCACACAATGCAACCTGACCTGAAATCACCAAGTCTGGAGATAAGGATGCCAACAGACTCTTTCCTTAAAGCTGAAATTTCTTGCCTCAACACACACCAAGAAACACCACTAGCTTATTTTATTTTAGGGTAGGTTTTACAGGACCACAAATTATTGATTTAGGCTAAGTCAGTAATAATTTAAAATCGACAGAGCTTGAATTTACTGGGGAAAATACATTAAAAGAAATTGCAAATAAAGCCACTAAGTTTCCACAAAACCTCTGTCTTTTTCTTAAATCTTTGTTTCAATGTGGTGACTTCCAGCAGAGATCTTCTGTCAAAAGCAAATTAGTGGCAGCCACTTGCTAAAATTAAACTTCTTTCTGTAACAAACCTAGAGAATATACACCAATATACACCATGACTTAAAGGACTAGTTTCACAGGTTTCTAAACTAGTAATGTTCATCTGCTGGTTGCTTCTACTGCTTTACTAAAATGTCAGCACCCTAAAAGATGCAAGGATTGTCAAGATATTTCCATTTGTAAATTATTACTAATAATATTGTTTTAATTTTTTTATCTGAGACATTAACAGCAATGAAAAGAAGCCACTCAGCTTCTTGGAGACTGACCCTACATTGTTGCAGGTTTTTGCAGCCATAAATCATGTTATGAATCTTTTGCTGGTGCAGTTTCTTGTTGCTACAAATCTTTCTGGAGAAGTAAATAGCAAAGACAGGTTACTATTACAGAGAGATCTGAATTACCTGCAACCTAAAAAATGCATTTTAATACAGCCAAATGCAACACAATACCTCTGGGAACAGAGTAAATCTACTAAATCTACAAACAAATCTGCAAAGTAAATGTACGGGCTGAAAAAGCTTGTCTTGGAAAGCAGCAACACAAGAAGATTGAAAGGTCATCATAGAGAAAGTTTTGTAGTTTTTGTAACAAATAGTTTCTTTGCTGAATAACACACTTAAGAATGTGTAGTTATGGATTGGAAATGTTCAAAGATTCAAAAATTCAAATTTTCAGTAGGCCTAATGACACTTTTCTGTAGTTTAATCACAAAATGCATCAATCCCTCTATCTGTTAAATAGTGTTCTCCTGTTTAGTAAATTCAGGGAAAAGTTGTGTAACAGACAGCAAAAATAAGAATATAGACACTTCTTTTGACCCAGACTTCAGGCTCATCTATTTCAGTAAAATGGCTGTTAGAGCCCTCAGCATTTTAGGAGAAGCAGCAAAATCTGCATTAGGCAGATAGCAGATAATCCTCCCTCAGAGTGTCTCTCTTCTAAATTCGTAGTAAAACTGAAGAAAAAAACCCTGAAATGTGGAGTCATAAAATGTCAGGGTTAAATAAAACTCTTTTCAAGAAGCTCATAGGTTGAAAATAAATCAAAATTATTCACCAGATAAAAATATTATTACTAAAAACATTTAAGGTTCTTGTTTGGTGGAGGGTGAAGGAAAAAGGAAAATACATTTCCTCTCTACCTGGTCCATGAAATCTACTGCTGATTTCTTGGTTGTACTGAGAGTAATGTAGAGAAGATTGCAAGTATATCTCTCCTTTAGTGCTAATATTTCTTTGTTTTCTGTGTTGCTAAATCAAGTCTAAACGTACCACAGTTGGTTGAATCCTTTAAATCATACTCTAAGCTATAATAACTGTTGCATGTTAAAAGCAGAAGCAGAACTGGACAACCTGTTCATGAGCAGAAAGAACTTTTTCCTCTCAAACAGATGCAAACTCCAGCAAGAGAGTTAACTGTAACCTAATCATGTCAGTTGTATGTGCAAAACCAATTTTAGGTATGATTGGAAAATGTGCAGAGGGAATAAAAACAAGTTATTTCTGGCACCCCCTGAGATTTAAAAAACAGATTCTGTGATGTTAAGGAAAGTATCAGGGTTACATTTGCTAAATCAAATAATATGGGACTAATAAGGACATCTGGAAACAGATGGTATCAAAAAGCATTTGATTTGTGTTCCCTTCACGACCACAATCCATGGCGAAAACATGCACTGGTCTCTGCAGGGTTGGTGCCAAGTGCTGGACTTAGGGGAATGCTGAGGGGAGGCAGTTTTTGATAAACCTGACAAAGACATCTAAGCAGAAATAATAACATTGATTTGAGGACATCATACTGTTTAATGACAAGAGTTTTGCCTTGATTAGTGCGTAATGAATTACATTTAACCAAGTCATCAACAGTGAATGTAGCACATTGGGCTATTTTAAGTCTAGAGGGTGCTAGATACAGCATCAAGATGAAGTTTCCTTTGCTGAGTCAGGGGACTATCCATCATTTCACCAAGTACAAACACACACTCCTACACAATGTATACAAATCAGTGAGTCACAAATTGCATCAGCAAAAGGAGGAACCATTCGAACACTTTCAGTGTTTGCTGTGCTCAGACCTTGCAACACTTTATTCTTGATAAAAAATGAGAAGTGCTGCGCTGCTCTTTAGGTGTGTCTTTAAGATCATCCTCTACAAAAGAAGAAACATGTGCCCAGCATTAGGGATCCTGGCATTTTTCTAGAGTCTTCATGGATTCAGTGTAGTTTCTTTAGATTTTTACTATCTGTTCTCCTCCTGTTCCTGAACCATATGTACTGTTTAGGGCACAGTCTGTAGCATGAGGCAGAATAATGCATGTTTGAATGGCAAGAGCCAGAGTTCTATTTCTGCCCTGTGAAAATAGCAATTTAATTCCTGAACTATCTTCCAGCTTTACAACTCATATTAGAACATATCTGCCATGTTTTCTGTATCTTTATCTTTCCCATCCTTTTCTATTTTTCCTCTTCTCACTTCTGATTTTTTTTTCCCCTCGCAAAGGTTTTTGAGAGACATATTCACCTCCTAGGATTAGAGCTAAAATAAGCTTTATGTGTTCAGTTTGGTATACGGGTTTACCATGGCCAAAAATTTTAAAAATTCAATGAATTCTTTTCAATCCAGAGTTGCTTTGATGGAATCTCAACAATTTCAAGTTATTGCAGGGCTAACCACTGTACTATTAAACAGAGATGCAAATGACATAAGGTTTAGCTCATAGACCTGTTAATTATAACCTAAAATACCAAATATGTAACAACTAAATTCCTCCCTCATTACAGTCTAAGATGCTACCAACGATGCTGTGGACTCTCTTCCTGAGGACCTTTACACAGTGAATAAAATTACCATTAAAATAATATTAGCAGAAGGCAACTGAGCTGAGGTTCATGCAATGGGATCTAAGAAGAAATGGTTAAACTTTGAAAGCAACTAAATCTAAGACCTATATTGAATTTTGTAATCTGAAGTTTATCCCTTTTCCTCACAAGATAAAAAATAGGAAACTACTAATAGCCTGAAATCTCACAAGTTTCATTGCCCTGAAGTACCAGTCTATTCCTTGACAGCACCTCTAATAGTATTCATATGATTCTATCTTTTTCTGCACAGAAAGAATCAGATCTCCAGGTATGAGATCAGACTTGTTTTCTAAGAGCACTACACTCCCACAAATCAGTTAATCCTGTCAGTGGTAACACTTCAGAGCACATGAAAAACTGCTCTGCATGTTATTTTTGCATGCTCTCTCCTTGCATCAAAACTAGGTCTGTGAAAAGGGAAAAAACAAAACAAAGCAACAACTCACAAACAAATCCACAGGCAAAAAGAGAAGTTGTGTTCTGCAAGACAATAATAGTTCAAGTACTACTCAATGATTCATTACCTTAAGTTTTGACTTCACATTGTTTGTTAAAGAGACTGCAGTGTACCATTGAGTTTCATTTCAAAAATTTAACAGCTGCTTGAAATGATTAAAAAAGAAAAAAAGGGAAAAAAGGCAAGCCAAACAAAACCCAGTAACCATTCCTTCCCTGATAGGAGAGAAGATAAGTCTTTTATAAGATTACTTTTCCCCATATGCCCAGTCTTGTCAGATTCATAATCCTCTCTTTGTTAGGTACAGGATAACATCTGCTTACACTGCCAAATTCCAAGCCAGCACCATGAGGCTGGAGCTCCTCTCCTGCAGGCTTCAAAGACTGATTAATGGCAAGAACAGGTGCAGCTCCTACAGGTTTCACTTGATGACTTCCCACTCTCTTGTAACTCCCCTTCCACCATCTCCCCAGATATTTGTATTAAAATGCTGTGATATCAGCACATATGAAGAAACCGACTTTTAGATCAAATATATTTCCTGTTCTCAGCTTGACTCAATTATTTCAGTTTCGTCTTCATGTGCTGGCATTCTGCTTGCAAGTGTGCACTTTGATGACATAATGGGCTCTGCAGAACTGAGTGAAAACGGCAAGCAAAGTGGAATACTATCCCTATCCCTTCATGTCTCAAGGATCCTGGCCATTCCTCGTGACCTTCACTGTATCCTGGTCCTGATAGCTGAATAAAGTACAGAAGACAACAATTCCCAATCAGGAATGAAATGTGCAGCCTTCATTAGCAAGACATATTGATGAAATAATTTAAGGGATTTAACAATTTTTATGTCAGGTGAAATATACCTCTATACACCAAATTCACCTTTGTAAAGAAGAAACAGGCTGAATCAAATCTCAGTGTCAGTGGACATAGAATTTTTAAAGTAAAATGTAATGAAAAATATGAGCCTCAAGCTAAACAGAGAAATCTCATCCAAAAAAAGGGGGGGATGTTGGGAGTTAATACAATGGGAGTGAGGTAGAGATCTTCTGATTGTTGTTTTAAATATAAGAGAAGACTAAAATATGCAAAAATATCATAAATTGCAACTAAACATGAAAAAAATGGAGAACAAATAATTTCACTACTTTCCTAAGGAAACACAACCAAACAAAAAAAAGAGACTTTTTGTTAAAGTGTTGCAAGAGGCAGTCTTGAGCAGTCTCTCATTTATGATTTGAAATGAAATGCTGCATTCCAGAGACTTGAATCCACAGCAATTTCCCCCCCCCAAACTGAGCAGTCTGCAAAAACCCAGATTTTTTATCTAATTAAGAGGACTAATGATAAAGAAAATAAGGTGCCAGACATTAACTTCAAGAGGATATTCATCTCCACAGAACTGCAGTTCAGAGTCCTGGAGTTCTGGTTACCTCAGTAGCTCCTGCAATAAGTTTAGGAGTGGTGTAATTCTTTGCAGGATTGTGACCCAATATTAAAATGTATTCAGGAAGGAGACAGTTCCTTCCTGTGTTTTTATACCAGAGCCTCTGCCTTTACTGAAGCTTTTTTGAGACACAAAAATTCCAAACTCAGCTTCCCTAGACTGCTGTTGTTTTTTTTCCTTCTTTCACCTTTGCCTTTCACATCATATGCCCTGTTCAATCTACAACAAACATGAAAGACATTGTTTGCCAAGATAAAGGAAAACAAAAATACACCCTGTTCAGCAGTGGGTACCATTTCTGCCTGTATTGCCATTGATCCAATCATACTTTTTCAAATCCATCCCTCCAGATTTATTCTTGACAAAATGATAACCAGTTAGAAGAGTTATCACCCTGTCTCCTTGTGGAAATGCATTGCCACCCGAGCCACAATTCACACAGCAAATATCAAGGCCAGCAGTGGAATATCTCTGAAACTAAGAGACACGAGCACCTCACCTAATGATGAAACAAAATCCACAACAAAATTCCACTGCGTGTTTCCTGCTGAGACTGGTTTTCTGCTAATGATGTTGTTCCAAAGGCAATTGGACTCCACGTTGTTCACACCTGCATGATGAAACAAATCATACAAAAACTACTCTTTCCTATTGCTGTTATTCATCCACAACTTGCATTATGGGTCAACATGTTCTAGCATTCAGCAGTGTATTGAACAAATGTGTTGAACATTTGTTTCAAATGGAAATAGCTAAACCAAAATCAAAGGAAAGTGTTGTGTCTTCGATGTAGTTCCATACATTTGTTATGCTGCAAGAGCTAAGGCTGCTCAGCTGATGTCAATGGATTGGTTAAATCCTCTTTTAGACTTTGTGGAAGGAACAATTAAATCCCTCTAGATGTGGCAACAAACATTTTAGAGATGCCACATTTTTTGAGCTACTTAGTTGTCTGGTCTATTCCTATTTTGTTTCTGAGAGAAGGCCTAGAGAAATAGCTGAGAACAAAGATCCAAAGATAAGGCAAAGTGAGATCTTCCAAGCTAGATGGTTAAGCACTGTGTCCTACTGTGGTATCTGAGCAAGAAAACTTCCTGATTGGCCTTTTCTTCTATAACAAAAAGAACAACAGCTTGTGCTGTCTGTGGAAGAAACATCACCATATCTGACTACAATGCCCAATTTTCAGATCACTTTAGACAGAGACTAAATCTACCTAACTTGTAGCTACATCATGACTGACATAAGACTGCTGTAGAATATGACTAAAATATTTTCCAGATCATTTCTGTTATGGCACACATGAACATTTCCCTGGGCTGAAAGGACTAGAAACCTGGGAACCTGTAATCTCTTTGGAGGCAGAAAAGCACCTGTCACACATCATTATGAGGTGTGAAAAAACCAGCCAAACAAAAAAACCCAAACCAATCACAAATTAACCACCAAAAAAACCCAAAACAAAAACAACACATGAAGCTATGCAGGCTTTCGTGGAGGAAAAACTAGTAATTCAGACAAGTGGCATAATTGTATACAATATGTAACCACAGGAAATAACTACTTTCCCATGTTCATCCATCCAGAAAGGAGAAAATGGAAGCCACTCAAGCTAATCCTTTCTAGACTTGCACAGACTGCCTCATGTCAGAGAAGCTCTGGGGTTTTTTTTGTACTGCCAGCTGCAAGAGCTGCTAAAATAACTCCTTGAAAGCTAGTTTTGAAGCAGATGTGTGGAGCCTGTGCACACTATTACAAATAAAAAGCACCTTTCCCAGACACTGCTGCAGTTAGTTTTGAGGTGGCTGAAAATACTTTGTCTCTGATGTGAGAACTTGTGCTTCCTTAGGTAGGAACACCATAGGGTTATGTAAAGAAATCAAATGCTTTAGTTCAATTTGGTTAGCCTCCCCTGTTCATCCTGAAAAATAACACCAGAGGAAATGGAAGCAGATGTGCTACACAGGAAAATACATGTCATGAAGTTGTTAAGAGATTGTCAACTCAGCTAAGTATATCAAGAGTTTAATATGTATCAAGATGATTCAGTTGTTTTGTTTGCATTCTTTGGACTCAGAGCAACAAGACTACTCAAGACTCCTTCCACAACAAAGTGACATGTAAAAAACCACAGTGTGTTTAAAGGCATAGTATTTGAGAAAGAGTAAGTCATTCTGAACTGTATTTGCATTACCACAACTAGTTCTTGTATTACAAGGGTGTCCATTTGAAACTCTGAAAAGTGTTCACTTGTAGTTGTTCACTAACACATCAGCAGATCAAAACTTAAAGCATCAGGGAAAGCAACTGCAACATTAAATAACATGCAGGAGAAGATCAGCTTCCATCCCTTAAGAGACTTTTTTTTTTTTTCAAGTCCCTTCAGAGGTTATTTAATACAGGCTTCAGTGCATTTATCACTTTGAAGAGGATTTCTCTTTTAATTTTCTAATTCTAGCAGTGCAGCTTTTTTAAAGCTGTGGATGCTCTTGCTTAGCTATCTGCTCCACTACATATTTCATATAGAAATTTTGACTTTGCTACAACTTCAGACCCTTTAAACTCTAAAGCAAAAGTGATTCACAGGTGGTGAGGTAGCTCCATCAGAATCTGGATTCAAATGATCTCCATTAATACTGAAAGGTGACAGTTTTTCTTGTTTGTGGAAGGAACAAGTCTGTTGCTATGCATGCATGCACACTACCTAACAACTTTTAGTGGTGAGCTACACAATGGACTAAAATTCCTACATCCAACACCAATATCTGCTTCCTACATAGAAGCAGGAAAATATTAATTTTTCCCTTCTACACCTATTTTTTTTCCCCCATGGACAGATCAAAGGAAAAGCTAGCAGCTGGAGTGTCACCTAGTGCAAGGAATGTCTCTCTGAACATGGAGCAATCCAATTATGGGCATTTACAAGCTAGAGCTTTTAGAGGTTATTATAACACATTTTACTTAGCAGGTGGGCTGGCTCAGTGCCTCAGATTACCAGTTTATCATGGGTCACAGAAGGGATTGATGCCTATTACCCTCAAGTCTTAATTCAGATATCAGTTTGAATTAAGAGGATACTCAAGTTAACCACAGAATCATACTATAGCTCAGACTGTAACCTCAAGAAGTCATTATGGTACAAACTCCTGCTCAAAGAAGGGCTAATGTCACTGTTTCCTAAAATTGCTCAGCTTTGTTCCAGTTCAGTTTTTAACTTCTCTGGGGATGAAGATAATCTATAAGTTTACTGCAGACCCTAATGCAGTACAAAGTTGTATAAATAATCAAGGGATTTTAATTAGAACACATAGCTCAGAGTGTCTTTTCTATGTAGCAGTTTTTACTAAAAGACCTAAATCTATCCCATACTTTGGTTTAGGTGTTTATGTTGCCCTCTCAGTGTTTAATTGAATAATTTGGAGTTTTCTGGATGTTTTGAACTAGCATAAAGAAGTTGAAATGGAAGATTTCATTCAGTTTTGAGCTTCCAAAGCTTATTTTGATATAGTTTTACTTTTTAGCTTTTTCCAAAATTAAAGATTTACTACTTTTACATGTATCAGAGTTATCTATTTTCCTTTTACAACTAATCATCAACTGGGTAGACCTTATAGGTGTTTGTTTCTGTTATATTCTTTGCAAAATTATTTTGTAGGCAAAGAAACAGAAAACCTCTGCAATGCCACAAGTCTGTTTTCCAGAAAGTGGAAGAAGGTCCTATTGAAACTGCATAGAAATCATCCTATTAGATGTGAACTGTTTAGAGCACAGTGGCTTCCTAACAATTAAAGCTTTATGTGTTTCATTCACATCTTATGTAAAAATTCTCAATAGGCTATTTGCCCTCTCCTTCTCCCACAGAAAGTTTGAAAAGGCATCAGTAATGATTCTTTATGGCATCCAATTTGTTCTTATGAAATTACCTGGAAATCCTTAGTAAAAGAGGTATTTTAAAATGAATTATCTCTCTGCCAATTACAACCCCTCTCTCACCATATGCTGGCTCTGCAAGAGAACCAACGTGACAACTTTTTTCTGGTTAGGAAAAAAGGCAATGCATTTCTTTCCTATGGTAGCCTTGTGAACTGTATTCAGAATTCAAGTAGTAGTGTTTTGGATTACAATCTTGTGTAAAATACCTTTGAAGACCACAGAAGCGTGGAAATAGGGAGACGGTGGTGATCTCTCTCCCGTAAAGCAGCTAATTACATGATCATCTTGAACTCTCTGAAGTCAATTACTGTAATTACTGGAACTATTGTGTTGTCATATTTCATTTGGAACAAAATGGTAGCAGGAGAGAAAATTACCAAATACAGTGTTCCAGACTTTTCCCACTTTATAGAAATGTGTTTAAAATGAAAGCTTCTGTCAACCCCAATAAAGTGCTCCTAAACTCAGAGGGCATAGTCACTTGCTACAATTCTCCCTGCTAATGTAAAAGGCTGTAAAAGGTAGCAAGATGAAATAAAGGGAGGAGGTTCAACTGCAGTATTTAAACCACAGTCCCAGCAGTACAGAGAATACACAAGAGGTGTCAGTGCTGTCCACAGGACAGCCTGAGGACCCTTTTCTCCTAAAGTCCACCACATCATCACAACAGCTATTTGCAGTGTCATCTTGCATGTTCATTTCACATGCTCATGCTAGAAAACCTCTGTGTAACAGGAGATACTCTGCCATCACTTTAAGTAACTGAGCCCTAAAAGAGAAAATTGCACCTGGATAAAAAGTTTTTTGTCCTCAGAGGTTTTCAAGAGTTTGCTTGGCTTAAACCGCAGCTTGAATAACAAAAACATTATAACACAAGGTTAATAACCTCAGCTTCATCCTGATGGAACTATTTATCTGTCACACAAAGATAGGTATATTCTCTGTGGAATGCTTTTTTTAAGGGCACATACACAAGCTATTTTCTCACTACAGTGAAGATGTCTAAATAAATCTCTTACAGGCAAGTTATAGGAAATATTTCAGCTTCAGATGACTACATCCAACTATTTCCCAACCTTCAGAAAAGCCAGTGAATAACTAAAAGTATTACCACTTCTGAAGGGACAAAACAGAGACAAATTTACAAAGCACAGCAGTAACAACCACTGCATTAGCCCTCAGTTCTAACTTGTTGGAATACAAATTCTTCTAATACTTGTTACTACACAAAAAACCCTGTGCCTCACTGTATTGTGATTGTGTTTTGCTTCCTTGAAACAAGGTACAGATGGTAATATAGGTAGCAATTTTTCCATGCTTTAAGGTGTCATAAATATTTCAGTCTCTCTCCTGTAACTCAGGAAAGGCTGAGCAGATTCTCCAAGGACCAGTACTGAAACAGACACTGAACTGGGAGCTGTGCTTCAGGATGCATGGGTTGCATTTTGTTTCTAATACAGCTGTGGTCACTAGAAATCTGTTGGGTTTATATACATTGAGGCTAGGAAAAATAGTTTAAAAAACTGTTGCAAGAAGGATCCTTTATATCCCATCAAGCTTTTTAAGCACTAGCCCTCATTTAAGTACAACATAATATCCTAGCTTTTGAGAAGAACCAGATAAACTGTTCTTCAAACTCTGCTAAGGCAGAGACCTGGATTTGGAGTAATTCAGTTTAAGAATGTCAGGCATCCATTAGAGGAGTCAATGCAGAATGAGTAGGGCTAAAAGCCTTCTTCTGAGACAGGTCACATCTTAGCCCTTTCCTCACGATGCCAGTGTGCATCAGGTCAGACAGGAGTGATATTAGTCAGAGAGTAACAAAGAACATAATTTTGTTAGAAATTATAGAGAAACCTCAAAATGGATTATGTGGGTTGCTTTTTTTCTGTTGGATTCAAGTAATTCAGGATTTTAAGCTTAAGGTCTCAAAGATTTTTTTTTTTTTAATTCAGAAACAATGCAAGTTAACAAATATTTTAATCTCAGATGAGGCTGTACAAAACAACACATCGTTGCCTTGATTGCAAATAATCAGCTCTCCATAGACAAAAGACAAACTGAGAACTTCTATCTGAAAAGGTTTCACTGTAGTATTTCTTTCCTCAGTTGCCAGCATTACTACTTTTTTTAAGGAACTCAGAGAATTTGTCAGTGTATGCCTTTTAATGATGCTTCCTGAATACACTGGCAATAGAAGGGCTACTTTGTTTGTGGATTTTTTCTTTTTCAGATTAATTTATTTCAAGATTAACTGTGACTCAACTGCTAAAGAAAGGTTGTTAACAGATGAAGGACAATGCATCAGTTTCACACTATCATGGGCAATAAATAGTTTTCATTCCACAATGTTAAATTCCATGGAACCACAATGCCTGCTTAACAGTTTTGGGACTGCGTATGTCTTTCCCTTGGAAGGGAAAAGCAGAATGCACTTCACCATTTTTTCTCCTCCTGGATCTAATTATTCTCTAATTTAAATGCAAAGGCCAATCCAGGTTGCTCCTGAGACACTGTGGGACTCTATTAGGATCTTTTACATTAAGACTTTTTATGATAACAATTATATGATAAAGAGCACCTGGAGCCCAACACAATATTAACAGTAATTTTTAAAGGTGCAGCCCAATTTTTCCCCAATTTAACATTCAACTTCTCTGTGCTTACACAGCCCAGCTTAAAGGAAGAGGTTATTTTCATCCAAGTAGTCTGTGTAAGGTTGTGACTCAGGCTACCAGAAGAGCCTTGTTTGGGGACAGGAAGACCAGTTTTAATATCCACTAGAGAGTAAATTCTGCATATTCAGTCTCTCTTTAGTCCTGTCCACACTGTTTCATTATCTTCTACTTAGAAATTACCTGCTATTTTGCTTATGTAATTTGAAAAAATAACATTAAAAGTTTGAAAACAGCTCCAAACAAAGAGAATGCCACTAACGCTGTAACAGTATTACATTACATGCCTTCATAAAACCTCCTGTCTAAGAAGTGAGACACTGTCTAGAGTTGTGTTAATTTGTAAAATGAACAGGGCATATAACCCCGTACTGAAGTGTTTTATCTGTTCTGATGAAAACTGATTCAGAAGCCTGGTAGTCAGGTACTCAGAAGATTAGGTTTTGAAAGATTCAACTTCAGAAAAGGTTTGAAACACGAAGTTTTTACTCTAGACAGTTGCAAAGGGTTAATGTCATTCCAAACTATTTTTTTATGGATAGTATGAAGTTGTTGTTACTCTTTTTGATGAAAAATTAAACATATATATGAAGAAAAGGATCAGGAATACAATATATTTTTAATGGATAGATTATACAACTTCATCTTATTATTATACCACACCCATGCAACTACACTGTATCTGTAATGAAAGTAGAAGACTAAAAGTACAACAAGGCCACGTTGCATTTTTACATATGCTAAGCTATTTGTTACACCATTTCATCTGTGGTCTTTTTGCTTTACTAATGAGCTAGTACTATTCCCACTCATATGCTGTTACATCACTATAAACTTAAAAAATCCATTAAAAAAATCCACTAATTACTGACTGAATACAGCGTACATATCCAAGTGTTCTTCTGCTTTACTGTAACTGAGATGAACTAAGTAGCCCACAAGCTACATTACAAGAAGAAAGACACTTCCAATCTGAGATATAGTTCCAATCTATAATTAACACACACATAAACACCTCATTAGTTCTGTACAGGCTTGCAAAAGGGACGTTTTAACAGCACATTTTTAACCAGCTAGGATCCATTAGTTAACAAAATGAAGCAAAAGCTCAAGAAACTTTTGTCCTCAGTGTTCTTGAGCTGAAAAACTTATTGAAGCCTCCCCTAACAAAGAAACCAATGAGTACTTACTATCACAAAAAATGGTTTCATTTTTTGATTCAATGTAAGACTATGTAACACACAGGATCTGAGATTCATATTCCATGTTTGCACCTCTTCTGTTCAGTGTATAAACCCAATATTATCCATTTTGTGTTTTGTTTTTTGTTTTTTTTTCTCTAATGCTGCTTTGTGAGGTGGCTCACAGACTTCCTAAAAAAATTATACAGAACTGAGGAGTAAGACAAGTGATTTCTCAGGAATGCTTTCCAGGAAAAAGAGACCTCGCACATGAGACCAAGAACTATAGAAGATTACTATAAAAATGTAAAATTTTATACAAAAAGTTTATGTCATTTGATATAAATCATTTTCACAGCCTAAGTCAGCAACAGGAAACAAAAAACTCCCAAGTGTCCTGCCAGTATCTGACCATCATTTCAATAGTCATTCTCTGGAGAAATTAATGTAGCCTCCAGACAAACAAGAGTGCTCTAAGTTATAATATAGGTATCTTTTGTTCACCAAAGGCAAAGCAGGAAGTTAAATACGTCTATATAGAACCAGTATCCAAAGTCACATTGCTTCTTAACAAAAAAGGATGGAATGGACCTCTGCAAAAGAAAAAACCCACCTTTTTTATACCTTTCTGCTCTGATTCAAACTTCCCAGTGCAAAGCATCTGAGATTCTTTGTATTAGATGATGATATTCTCAGGCAATAAATCTCAGAGAATTTCGGATAGTCCTCTAAGTGAAATGCTCATTATTCTGAACTGTATCTTTTTGTACAGTTGGTCCATTTTTACATAAAATAGCCTGTAAGGTCCTCTAATTTGAGGAGTTGTCAATGTTTTTGAAGAACTTTAAGGAACTTTTTTTGTATCTTCACTTTAGTCCTGCCTAGGAAATACCTTCTCAAAGAAAAGCAAAGGCAAAAAAATGATGAGTGATCCATCACTGAGAAGTACAGTAATATGTAAAGCCTCTGGCAAGGGACTCTAAGAGTGTAATATATTCTTCAGGGAATCAAGGGAAATCTGCATTAAAATATGAGGCATGATTGACTGAGGACTACCAGTCAAAATGATGACACTATCTGCCAATCAAGGTAAGAGGTAGTTAAAAAAAGAAATATGCTTAATCTTTCTGGTGCCCTACAGAGGGCAGTCACCAGGTTTTGTCACTTCTGACAGTTTTGCAACCACATATGAAGACTTTTAGATCAGAAAAACACAATAAAGATGCATGCTTCATGCCCAACAACAGCCACCAAGGGGCTACATCTAAGTCTATGTTTAAGGAGTGACTACTGCAAAGAAACTAGAGCCAAAAGGATTTCTTTGGTTCTTCAACAATACTGATTGCTTTCACAGGAGCAGACCTCAGAATTATGAGAAAATCCATCTTGAGTTTTTCTAACTCCATGTTCCTCCATGTAGCTCACAAGCTTCTAGGAAAATTATAATAAATTGTTAGAAAAGATGCATAGTTGTTAAGACCAAAAGGGATCATTAGAAGTTCTAGTCTGACTTTGGCTTTGGCCAGGCCAAATGGTTTTTATCAGTTGCTCATGTACTGGAGCTTTGCAACTTGTGTTTTATTAAAACATACTGCCTAGAAGGTATGAATACAAAAAACAACTACCAGCTGTATTCATTATATGGTGGTGTTTGAACAGACCACAAGCCTTGCCATTTCAGTTACAATTTATTTCCAGTTAGCTAGTTCCCAATTTTAGTGACAACTCTAATTTCTATGTCCCTGTGCTACAGTGATGGCAACATTGTAGGCTGAGCTGGTTTAATGGGCATTACAAGCTCTATGCCTAGGAAACTTGGTGAGAGTACTTCTTAAGAGTTTGACAGGTAAACTCTCTGAGGATTTTACATGCCTTGAGCATGTTCCTGTACATCCCACCTCCTCACTACACATGTGAATAAGTTAAACACATTTTTTTACAGAATGAGTATTACTTCCACAATAGCTTTTCTTCCCTCCTATGAGCAGCTGTGACAAGGTGACAGTGATGCTGTCTCCTGTCTTCTAAACAAGGATCTTTTTGAAAAGCAGAAGGGGCTGGATGAGGAGAGAGCAAGTCATAATATATGAAGAGCAACTGAACTACAGGCAGGGAAAATGAGAAGGGTTTGGATTTACATGTGGAACCAAATACAAAGAAAAATGTATCAGAAATAAGATTTATTAAAAGACACAAGACAGAATCTCCTACAGTTTAGGAAATAAAACTAGACATAGGTGTAATAAGATATTAATCTTAAAGCTCTCAGGAGAAACTAGGTATTTCTGAAACTGGAAATCAATTAGAGCAACAAAGTAAATGTATCTAGTATAAAGCTGAACATTTTTTGACACCTGGGCAAAAAACAACAGTGTGATGAAGTGGCTTTGGATTGTAACCACATAAATCGTATTTTCATTTCTTATTACCTGTGTTTACAACTATGTATAGCAAATGCTTAATGATTCCTGTAGGAAAACAAGTTAAACTCATCTACATAAGACTTATAAAAAACCCCCATGGTTTTTGCTTGCAGATACCATCAACTGATAAAGACCCAAGCAATATTTATGCTATGGTACACTGGTAGAGACCCCTTCATTACTCATTTGCTATTGCCCTATGCTAACTACTATCAGAACTACTCTACCTTTTAATAATTCATATTGTTGTTTGGTCTCTTATATTAGATTCTAAAGTACAAAACCACTTTTTGTGTATTGAGAAAATTTTGTTCTTTGCATGTCGCTTATTCAATTTAAAAATAAATGAAAACTAGGTTCAAGTAGCTTAATGTACTCCTCTATTTTCTGGTTGGGTAGCTATTTTCATGGCTAAGACTCTTCTTTCAGATTAGCCTCTCAGAAGCTTCTTATTATGCAGTCTATGCACAACTACACCTAGAAACATATTTTTTTTTTTTTAGTGTGGTCAGACAAAGTCCGAAACACTAGAGACTTTTGCACATTTTCTAGTCTGATGTTACAAATTTTGAGTTTATCATTTGCTACCTTTCCATTCCAATCATAGAAAAAACCCAAACAACAAATAACCCAACACATTACAAAGTAGCAAGCATGTAAAGAAAGCCCCCACACACGATAAGGTTTCATATAGATCATGCACAGAGCTTTAGACATAAAAGATTAATAAGATTTTAGATAAGTGCCCAGTAACCTAAAACATTTTCAGCCAGCATGTCTAAAAATGAAAATAAAAAAAATTCCAAGTTCATTGTTTTCCTTTCTTTGTTGAAAGTAACAGATATTTCATCCATCCAATCCGAAGAGTTTACTCCAAATATTGAAAAAAGAACTGTTAACACAAGTACCTGTCCACTCCAAGTTAGAGAGTCACTAAAATTGGGTTCAATAGGACATCTTCTGGTCCTGCAAACATACCATTTTTCCCTGACATTTCCTTTTTCTCAAAGACCTCTACTGACAGAGAATTCCCAGCTGGTAACCTGCTCTGTTGCTTTTTTATCCTTAAGGTTTGAGGGTTTTCTCTAGCAGCAAGGCTAATACTTCCTTGCAAAAATTTTTACTTCTTTGCCATTCAAGTAGAACACAAACTATTCATCTCTTCATTCCAGCAGCTTGTTATGTATTTGAACATCGCCCTTATGTACTTGTCAGACTTAAAAGTTAGAGAGAAAAGAAGCCCTTGCTTTCTCAAACTTTCAGAAATGCAATTTATAATTCTGCTGCAGCATATACAGCCTAACATAAATAAATAATAAAGGTATTTGCCCAGCCATGTCAGCCTTGTGATTCTGCAGTGATATGCTGACCTCAGGCACTTTGGGCTGTGATGTTTTATTGTGGTATCAGGTATGTAGCTCATAATTATTGATATAGAACAAGATGCTAAAACCACCAGGTGCTAGTTCTACCCAGAGATGTCACTGACACCATCCTGTGTGTGCCCTGCTATTCACAGCCTGTCACATCTTTACTCCACTGTATCTCTATCTTGTCCTTTTGTCTGAACACAGACAACAAAACTGAAGGATCTTCTCTGCTTACCCACAGCAAGGGCTAAAAGCAGCCCCTGCCTCTCCTCTCTTCTCATTGCCTATTCCTACAGGGCACACATCTCTCCTTCTACAGGAAAATGAGGGAACAGAGCTTGCATACAAAGGAGCAGAGAGGAAGCTATGATTTCTGGCAGGTGGCTGTTCTGAGCTGGCCCCAAAGTCATGAAAGATTCAAATGCTTTGTCCATCATTACCTAATATCACCTTATGTTGCTTCTCTTTTAACAGCAAGAATTTCAAACCACCCATTGCTTAAAATATACCCAGAGCTTGCAGAAAAATTCTCTGAATGTCTGCCAGTACTACCAGATTATTGATTCTTCAGATTTGAAAAGTATTTTTTAAAAAGTCCTTATGATCAAAACCAAATCTTCTTTTCTGCCTTTTGCATCTAAAAGTATTCTTCAATTGTATTTGTTTTCTGCTTCCCACATTTATTTGCTGTTTTGCTTAAGATTTTATTTCAGTTTCATTTTTTATCAAGGTGGATTTTAAGATGTGGTCTGAGCTAAAATTTAATATGCACAATAAAATTTACTACGTAGCTGAACAAAAAGCCACTGCACCAAAAGTAGTCCAGTCCAGCAGTTTTCTAAATGATGTAGGAGAAAAATAATGGGGCAGAGTAGCAGAAGCCTGACCCAATTCCCATAAGACTGTAAGATTTATCACCTACATAAGCAGAATGCTACAGAAAAGAGATCTATTGACCACAGCAATAACTCACAGCCCAGTAAAGCTAGCTGAGATGCTAGTCTGGTATTTGCTGATAGTACCTTTATTATGTGGTACTCAGAATCTTCTTAAATAGCTTTGCTCAACAAGCTGCTGTTTTTAATATTATGCACCACCTACTCTTTTTTAGACCAGCCACTTATTTACAGTACTGATATTCAGGGGAGGGGGGAGCTGCAGGAAAGGATTTATAGTAGAGGGGATTTATTGTTTGAATCAAAAACTGCGTTGCAGCAATTCTTGTGGATTTCAGGAGAGGGGGAGCTACAGGCACATGCTATCTTGATATAACATAAATATTATTCAAACAGAAATGTGTTTGCATAATACCTTCTATTTGAATAGAATATTTACTGGGAAAAAGTCAGAAAACTGCTATCATTTGCAAAGCATGGACTGAATTTTTGCTAGTTTGACTACATACAGGGAGTTGTTCAACTGGCTTTCTGTTTTGCAGACCATTTCTTCAAGGGCTTGGATAGCAAGGGTACAAGGTCTTGAAGAAGCCATCCAGTACTAGAAGAGAAACACAGAGGGCAGCATCTTTTCACAGTGAGCTTGTGTCAGATCCCAGAGTGTAACTTTTCCCCCAGGACTGAGCGGCCTGTGCTCAAGTCCCACGCTGCCAGTATGCCTCAGCCTGCTGTGAAAAGAGGGACCTGGCCCTGTTTTCTTCAGAGGTGGCTTTAAGTGGGGCCATCAGCCCTTGGTCTCTGCCAGAGCTACACTCAAGCCATACCTGTACCTGGTGCACACCTCACTGACCCTACCCCGACCCACAGACTTGACTGCTGCCTCCAGGTCACATCTGCCTCTGGAGTTCCCCTGGAGAAAGTGAATTCTCTTCCAGGAACCTTGAGCTACAATGTAGCTATTCCACCCTAGCAAGAACTCCAAAATGTATACAAGGGAGTGAAGGAATAGCCCTCGCCTTTATTCCCTTCTCTGTTTTCACAGTCTCAGTGTCAGACAAGTTTTCTGTATTCTTTCAGGACTGAAAAGAAAATGTAATATTTTTTTTGGAACTCCTAAGAAATCGGGAGTTATAATAAAATATTGATTTAAGATTCCTTATAAGTTTTTTGTTAAGGTGGCTTGCTCACATTTCAAATACTACAGAATCCTATCTGAAAGAACAGAAGATTTATCCAAAAGGGTTCTTGCAGTCAGCAGCAGGGAAACAAAGTGTAAACAAACCACAAACGGAATCAAGGTGTCATGTCATGTCATGGTTCGGCTTTCTGAACTAAGATTTAAGAAGTGCTCTCCCCACACTTGCTGCAAGAGCACTGATGGCTGATAAGGCCAATGCAGGACAGGTATATCTGGTTGCAAAAGGCACAGCAGAAAGTTTCCAGTGAGGGGACAGCCAAGGCGCTGTTCTTTCTGCTCTGTCTTTTCTCCTCAAACAAATCACAAATGGAAACGTGCTATAAACAAAACAGAGAACTAAGAAACAAAGTATCCAGAGTTCATCCTCAGGTAAGCTGCTCAGCCACCCACCTGCTCCTGCAGAAATCCAGCAGGAACCAAAGAACCATGCAACAGCCCGGGTTGGATGGGACAGGGAAAGACCACCCAGTCCAATCATTCCTGAGGCAGGGATCCGGCCAAATCACACCATGAAACCCCCAAGTAACAAGCACTATACCACATCCTGGGGAGGTTGTTCTGGACAATGACTGTGCTGACTACACAGAGGTGTCTTTCTTGCATCAGGATGAAATTGCACAACTCATACCTGTTGTTCCTCGTCTTCACGTGGCTCCTTGCTCAGGGTCTCCGCACACACGGGCAGCTCAGAGGAGCTGGGATCCTGGTTGCCCTTGTGTTGCCTTCATGGCTGCTCTCAGGTTCTCCTCACAGTTGCCTTTAGGTTGCCCTCACAACTGCCCTCCAGTTGTCCTCATGTTGCCCTCACAACTGCCCTCATGGCTGCCCTCAGGTTTTCCTCACGGCTGCCCTCAGGTTCTCCTCACGGCTGCCCTCAGGTTCTCCTCACGTTGCCCTCACAACTGCCCTCATGGCTGCCCTCACGGCTGCCCTCAGGTTCTCCTCACGGCTGCCCTCACAACTGCCCTCAGGTTCTCCTCATGGCTGCCCTCCGTTTCTCCTCACGTTGCCCTCACGACTGCCCTCATGGCTGCCCTCAGGTTCTCCTCATGTTGCCCTCACGACTGCCCTCAGGTTCTCCTCATGGCTGCCCTCACAGTTGCCCTCATAGCTGCCCTCAGGTTCTCCTCACGTTGCCCTCACAACTACCCTCATGACTGCCCTCATGGCTGCCCTCAGGTTCTCCTCACGTTGCCCTCACGACTGCCCTCATGGCTGCCCTCAGGTTCTCCTCATGGCTGCCCTCCGTTTCCCCTCACGTTGCCCTCACGACTGCCCTCAGGTTCTCCTCATGGCTGCCCTCAGGTTCTCCTCACGTTGCCCTCACAACTGCCCTCATGGCTGCCCTCAGGTTCTCCTCATGGCTGCCCTCAGGTTCTCCTCATGGCTGCCCTCACGACTGCCCTCATGGCTGCCCTCAGGTTCTCCTCATGGCTGCCCTCAGGTTCTCCTCACGTTGCCCTCACGACTGCCCTCACGACTGCCCTCAGGTTCTCCTCATGGCTGCCCTCAGGTTCTCTTCACGTTGCCCTCACAACTGCCCTCATGGCTGCCCTCAGGTTCTCCTCATGGCTGCCCTCAGGTTCTCCTCATGGCTGCCCTCAGGTTCTCCTCACGTTGCCCTCACGACTGCCCTCATGGCTGCCCTCAGGTTCTCCTCACAACTGCCCTCACAGTTCGCGCTCCCCGGCGTGTGGTGCCGTGTGCAGCAGCAGTTTCCAGCCTCGCTTTCCCGCCTTCCAAGCCTCCCGCAGTGCCGCTGGCTGCTCCCCCATCTCACCCTCCCAACTCTCCCCAGAGTCGGAGGCAGATGAACGCCCATCGGAATCGGGGCCAGGCCTGGAGCACTGGGCAAAGTCCTGCGGGGTGGGACTGTGGCCTGGGGGGCCCGATCTGGAAACTTCTCAGGCAGTCCTGGGGTAACAGCAGGTTCTGCTTCCCCTCATCTTTTTTACCCCATGATGTCCCCTATTTCCATCCACATTCTTGAGGAAGAAAGAACCTTGTAACTGTGCTATCCCCAGCTGCCATTCTCCCTGTCCCTGAGCAGGAGAGCTTTCCTCCAGTGCTCTTGGGAGTTTCACAGCGTCGGGTAATAAAATAGAGATACTGAGAAAAGTAATTAAAATGGTTTCTACACGCCTTTCATACCACTGCTCAGGCAAACCACAGCACTGTCTATTTTTGACCTTTAGCAGCCTCATATCCTGCCTTTCTGTTTGGTAAAACTCATGCCTAGAAATGTACGACCATGTAGCAAAATCTGCCCATGGAAATGGCTTTCAGAATACATTGAGGGCTGAGCAGATGTATTTATGAATACAAAACCAACCTTAAGGGATTTTCCCTCTTTATT
This sequence comes from Calypte anna, assembly GCF_003957555.1. Taxonomy (NCBI): domain Eukaryota; kingdom Metazoa; phylum Chordata; class Aves; order Apodiformes; family Trochilidae; genus Calypte; species Calypte anna. Next base: position 12,981,249 of record NC_044260.1, read on the forward strand.
TGCTCCTATAAGCCCAGCACTTTTTGTCAGGAGTCATTTAAATTTACAGGGGAAAGGGGCACAAAAGCCTGAAATCATTTTGGTTTTCTGTGCAAAGTTTTAGTTTCACAGCTCCTTTGAAACAAAGAAAAGCACAAAGACAGTATGAAATTGAAAAGTTCTGAGTATCAAAGGTAAACTATTTCCTAAATTAAGAACAAAAACATTTTCACCTCTAGTGCAGACTGATTTCATGCATTTTAAATTCCTCCCAAATGCTGTGTTCAGATGCCTTTACCAAACAATGGAAATCCTCATTAAGAAACAAAACCCAGTCTCTATTCTCTGAACCTCAAAAGGCCCTTGATGACACAAGTTGTGTATGTGAAGAGATCAATGTGTAGAGTAAAAGCTGATGTGGAGCTGAGTAATGGCCCAGTTCTACTTTGGCCTATAACAAGGTTTGAGACCAAAATTTCTTTCAGCACAGTGGTTCATATTTCACTCTCCCCCCCCCCTCAAAAAAAGAAACCAAACAACCAACAACCCAGAAAAAAAACCCCAACCAAACTACCAAAAAAAAATACCCCCAAACCAGCAACTGCATCTTTGTTCATGAAAGTCTAAATCAAGGTACATAATTAGAAGAAGAAAGAAAAATTCTGCCACACGGGGTACATCTGTTGCCATGTGCATAAATTCTCTATGACTTGCTGAAGTAATTTATCCACCCAGAACACACATCCAAGCCGGCCAATATCTAGTGCTGAGCAGAAAGGAAATTTAAAGAAAGGCACATCATTTATCATTACAGACAGCTCAGCAATATTGTGAACAGGGAGCACAATTTCAGTGAAGGGGGAAGAGGGAGTGGGAGAATGAAGATTGGAAATGCTTGCTGAGCTCAGAGCCTGCTGTAACAGCAGCCTGACATCAGGATCTCAAGGGCTACTTCCTCTGAGAAAAGAGGAGTATAGAAAGCCATGTCTTAACCATTCAACCCTGTCCCAACACGTATTGTAATTCAATGAATTGCTATCTTGTGATGGAAAAACTTGCTGTTGGAAAATTTTTGACCACCCTTGCATAACTTGCAATAGAATTTAATGTGAAGAATAAACAAACTCGCCAGCCTATGGCAGTGTTATATTAAAGCTGAAACCTTCCAGAATTAACTGTTGCAAAAAGCTTGTTTTCATATGCTGCAGGTAAAATTCTACCCCTTCCTTTCCTCACTTAGAGGAGTACTTGGCAAGGGTTTAAATGCAATTATTCAGTACAAAAGCCTGTCTGCTGAATTTTTCTACACACTGTTCTGCTTTCTAGGCTACAAGATGCTACAGCAAGGTGAGGCAAGGGGATGCTATTAGTGGTAATTTGAACACCCCTCACCCCCAATCTGTATCAATTGAGTTTAGATAAGAGAACATACTGACATATGGGTGTCATCTTCATCCTAGAGACTCTCACATTTTGTTAAAATTAAGGTAGATTTTAGCTCCAACCGTCACAAAAGGAACTCTAATGCCAGGAGCAAGCTATAAACAGTGACTGTGTGAGCTTTCAGACTCCCCAGAGCTGATACACAAGACAGTGTTCTCTTGTTCTTGATGCATCAACACTGATGCCCAGTGAGATACTTGGAGGCAAGGAGGATGTAACACGGCTCCAAATGGAAGAGATGGTAGGAGCTGCAGGGAGTAAATTTTACTGGAGGCAGATTTTAAACAAGTAGTCTGGGAGATGTTTATGTTTTCAGGAGCTATTTCAACAGAACTGCCTCCAGCACAGTCTTGGATGAAAGCACAATTGCAAGTGCTGAATGCAAGCCCCAGTTACTGTTCCTACTCTGCATTACAAGTTTTATTCAGCTCTGTGAGTGAGTCTGAGCCCTGCTTCCACCCTCCTTTTGAAAATGCTGGAGCAGTAGCGTGCCTTCTTTCTAAAATGAAACACTTTCACCCTGCCAGGTTGTGGACTGGAGATGAAGAATTCACAATCATTTTAGCTGTGTGCAGAGTCAGGGAGACAGCAAAGAATTTCTGTTCTGCTCCCTCACGTTTGCCAAAGGTGTGCATGTGTTCATTCCTTAATTTCTGGAAGGTCCTCGATTTTCCTGCTTCAGTTTCAGAGACACAGAAATGAAACAGCCATTTCTCTGCCAGTGAGAAAACAGCTGGCTGCCTAAGGAAAACTGGGTTATTAAAATACAGGTCTGCTTTTCAGTCATGCGGGAAAACTTAAACAACTGTACAGTAAATACTTTTAGCTATCCTGAAAGCCTGCAAATACCAATCTCTAAAAGAGAGAACAAATTAAGGAACAGAAAAAAAATGGGGTGAGGAAAGAAATAATCAGAACCCATAGATATATCAACAGAGGAAGAGTGAAGGACACACTGTTAACCAAATATTTCAATAAAAGGGCAAAGACTAAGGATGCTCTTTGTTGCTTATGAACCAAGACTTAAATCTGTCATTGCTAAAGGCTGAAAATAAGACAACATTTATTCTCCATCTAGATTCTGTCTACACCAGAAGTATCAACTGAGCCAAGGTGGCCTTCCTTTCCCACATGCCATCAGCCTGCATCAGACAAAGTAGAATGCTACCAGATAACTCTGATGAAACAGACAAATTAATCCAAACCAGTTTTCTGCCTTCAGTTTTGGAATTCCACTCCTAAGATCAGAAGTACAAATCACAAATACATCAGAAAGATGTATACATCAGAAAGATGTATTTGTACTGCAAAAGCTTTACCTTTATTGCAGAACCAGGGCATTTTATGAGAATGCATTTAAACAGTGAGTTGAGTCAGACAGTCTGATTGAAAAACAAAAAATATCCTAAACAAACAAATAAATAAAACCTATTATAAAAAAAAGATGCAAAACCCCATAAATTCTAATCATCAGAACCACCTCTCCTCAAAGAAAAAAAAAAGCCCAACCAAAAAAGAAATCCAGCTACAAACAAAATCCCCATGAGTTCTTTTCATCACATCTTGATTTACAGTTTATATTCACAGACTTTATACTATGCACAATCTGGATTAACTACCAAATATCAAGTAAAAAAATACAGTTCAGAACACTACTGCTGTCAAACAACAAAAATTGTCCTTGTGTCAAAGGGCCTTAAGTTCCATGTGGCAGAGGCAGACGTGGCACACAAAAAAGAAAACCAAAAATCCAACCAAATGTAGCAAGCACATTTCAGCTTTCTGTGGCTTTCATACAGAGTCAGAGTTCAGCCTGGCTTTGCCTGAAATAGTATGTAAGTTTTCACACCACTATCAGCTTGTTAAAGAACACATGGAAAGGTTCATATGGAAATAATGCCTGAAACTTGCTAATTTGACACCCTGTCTGTGCTGTGTTTTAAGGAGTTTGCTGAGTTCTAGTTAGGACTCTCAGTCATATTTGCTGTCTGATGAGTGATTAAATGACATGTTTTAAAACACAAAGCATTGGCCATTTTGTGTTTCTGGTGCTATCCTTTTAAATTTCGTGGAAATGGAGTGAAACCAACCCAGACTGGGTTTGGAATTCATATCACTAACTGTGCTTCAGTTACCCAATATATAATGCTTATTCATGTAGTATGTAAATGCAAGATTTCTGTAAGGCTGGTTGAAATACTGCCAGAGAACTATAAATTAAGGAGGGTGGGAGGATTTATGGGATGGTTCTTCTTTCTGCTGTTATAGTGACTCACCTCCTCAGCTCCTTGTAAAATGATTCTGGCTCCTCAGATCAATGTCATGTCATAAAACAGAAAATTTTGATTTATTTTCTGCTGGGCACAGGGAACTTAATTTGTAACAGCAGACATGCAGACATGTTACTTTTTAAAACTGCTCTTGCAAGAAGGAAACTTCTAACTGGATGAACAGCACGTTTTCCAAAAAATATATTACAGTTCTTAAATGGTAAATCAAGAACAAGAAACCCTTATCTTAATCAGTTGCTTTGTCTCCTTAACACTAAAATTTACTCTTTAAATCAGTTGTGCTGACTCAGTTGTTTCTCTGGATGTGTAAAGTTACCCAGCAGTGGGTTTTAAAAAGATTCCTTCGTGGCTCCAGGAAAAGGATGGTTTTACAGGGTGGTCCTAGTGCATGAGCACACTAAACAACCATTCCAGTGCTTAAATTTGCATCTTGTGATCATATCTGCTGTCAGAGTACGTTTGAAATGGCCCACTCAAAAAAGGCTCCTGTCCTAAAACAGATTTACTGTTAAAGAAATCAGACTGTGGATCCACAGACTGAATCCACATTAGGGCTCATTATGGGCAGGTCTCTCCCAGAAACATCCACAGAATGCCATCCCCATCACCCCCTATTAAAGTTATCTCTTTTATTATGTGTATATCAGAGCAGCACTTGGCCTTTTGTTCCTTGCCAATAGTGCAACTTGCACTGTATTATCCAAAAGCCACTCAGAGCAAGCATCCTTCCTGGGTTATTAAAAGAAAACTGATGCCAATCAACCTCAGAGAGTGGAAAGACTGAGCCCTATCTCACAAAATTCTCAGACACTGACACTCTTAAAACAAAATTAATTACTGCTCTGTAGAGCCTGACTGACAGAAACCCAAGGCCCTTTGACAGTTATGTGTCAAAATAAAATTCAATGTGGATGTAGTAAGGAATATTGAAACTGGCCTTCTACTATTAAATACCATCAAACATCAACTGAAAGAAAAAAAATCTCTTTTTTGGGGGGGTGGATTCATGTTGTTATTTTCATAAAAGAAGAGGCCATTGAATTTCACCTAAACAAAATAAATTGGCAAAACAAATCATTTCTGTATTCTAATGTGAAAAACACAGCTCTAAACTGATGAATATTTGAAATGAAGAGAGTAAAGTTAAATTATTCCTACATAACCTACAGATGTTGTAGGCAGTCCATAGCATACGTGTTTATTTTACTCATTTTACAAAATGTTTAGCCACTCAGAAGCCTATCTGGAAAGTGAATTTTTATTTCTTTTTTAGCCCTAATACATTTGAGCACAGGCTTATTCTTTTCAATGGATAATCATAACTGGAGATGCTGTTATTACTTTGTTCTTTAAGCTTCCTAGAAACAAATACAATGCACTATTCTGTAGGGAAGACTTAGACTCTTAACAAAGAGCAGCTTTTGCAAAATAATGTTGTCTAAAAGCTAGGAAATGAAAGAGGGATGGCAGTTTTAACATATTTTCAGAACAGATTCCTTCTATAAATTTGAATTGCTGCAGTTATCTGATACAAACTTTGGCAGATTTTTAGCAGAGCAGATGTCCACAATAAAATGTTATTTAATGTATCTGTGAACAGTTTCCAAAATGCAAATGAGTCCATTTCTGCAAACATTTGATGGACAACTGCCAAAATGATGGGTGTTCATTTCAATAGAAAAGAAGTGGCTATAAAGAGTCTTGATTTTCTTATAAAAATACCATTTAAAATATTTATTCATTTTTATAATAATTCATAAAGAACGTTTTCTTTAAAAGCAAACGGTCTGAAAACATATTAAAGTTACAATAAATTTGAGAATAAAATCATCGATTCCTTTAGGGTTGGAAAGATGGAGGAAGAAAAAGCAAATTATCCAAAGGATGCTCAGCAATCGTTTTCCACATAAACTCTATGAGATGCTTTTACAGGGCTGCCAGATTTCAAAGTGCTCTGGTAGTTTGCATTGCTCAGTTTTAATTTTGCTTTCTATGATTTTCTCTCACTGACAAGCACAGGAATCCAGGCCAGCAGACCCATACAGCTGACTGCCTTGAGGACAAACTTCTCTTAAGATCTGAGAAAGCATCTTGATGTAATATATTGCCCAGAGTACTCCTCAGCATTAGGAAAGGGAGGTAGACTGGAAATCATTTCCCCCAGAGCCTTCAAAATATCAACAACCACCTCAATCTTCCTGAAGTATTTAAGGTAACAAGGCAGCTTTGATACCCAAGTAGAGGATAAGGATTTACAGCTCCATCACTACTTCATGGTAGCTATTCTCTCATTTTCCTAAATAATTGAAAAATTGCACCTAGCTGATGAGTCTTCTCAGTGTGTTGTAATTTGATTTTTAAATAATCACCTTGCTGCCATACTAAATTGTCTCCAGATTATTTTATTAATCTTCTAAGAACATGAATAAAATCAGTCTGGTATTTACTACTGTAAATCAAGAGTGTGTTCTAATTTATGAGAAAGCCCCTTTCCCTCTGACTCCAAAAGAAACATGATTGACCCTGACACAGTTACGTGCTCCAGAAGGGACACAATCTGTCATGTTCAATCACTTTTTGATCAAATCCAAAATGGCAAGTTAATTGTTTAATTAAGGGAACAAGGCCCTCAGAAGCTCCCATGTTCTACATAATTTTATAATGGATCTGCATAAATGAAATAAATAAGATGTGACTAAATGGAGAGACATTTCATAAGTAAAAGCAGTGCTAAATATCTGTGATATTAACAAAAACCTACCAACAGCTCATTCCAGTGGTTAAGGCCAACAGAACGAGTTGAGTTCCATGTTAGTGTTATGAAAAATCTTTGGCACATTTGAGCACCATTATACCTCATTTATGTTTTACCATGTTTAAGATAAAGAATGGGCCACCTCCTCATCTTAAATATGTGTGAGAAAGTTTCTAAATAGTAGCATAACTCAATTTCATGAAGAGATTGAAAAAAAACCAACATAAAATACCTTTAAATTCATGACAATTGAGCAAACTTTGCTGAACACAGATACATGAATTCTTTTTCTCTATGTCACTCTGCTTAAAAATACACAACTAAAATTCCCCTGATGTACAGAGGGTCAGATTAGGTGAGAAACTGGCAAAACCACAAATGTGTTCTTTTGCCAATACCAGCTCATACAAGAGCAGAGGGAAACCAGATAATCCTGCCTGGATTCATCAGTGTTTAATCAAGATCTGCCTTTTCCCTCCCATCACTTAAAAGATTTGCAGAAGGCAAAGAGAGGAGAAGGTAATAAGTCTAAATGTGGTAAGGGAACCAGAGGTTCACATCAGGAAAGACACATTTTTTTGTAATAATTGTCTTTACTCCAGTATGGACAGAAAAGCACAAAGTATCTACTTCCTCCAAATATGCTGAGGAGCTGTGCTAAATCTCTGATTAGACAAAGAGTTTCTTTAAACTTTAATAGGAATGAGAAGGTCTTGACTAATGAGAGTTTAAGGGAATTTTTTAAATCTGAAGTGAAGGATACCAGGAGTTGAACATAACCTGAGGGTTTTCCTGTACATGTTCACTAATATTACAAAGAGCTTTCAGAAAACCCTCTGAAGATCCTGTTTCCTGCAGGAAGAAAAAGAAGCAGGGCAGATAAGACTTTGGGGAGCTGAAAGGGAAAGATTATTGCTATAAAGTTACATACACAGTGTGTTGTCAGAGAAGTGAGAGTCTTCCGAATGCTGTAATATAATTCCTGTATCTGGGAGGTAATTTGAAATGAAAAAAAGCAGAACAAAGAAGTTCTCTCCTTGCCATTTCATAAGGCAAACCATTCTAGCATACAAAACCAGTGCAGCCTGACTGGAATACAGTATTGTAACTGGCATAATGACCAAGCTCATTGAGAGCCCTCGTGAAAACGTGGTACTGAACCTTTCACAAACAGTAACTGGACCTGGGCCTTTCAAGATTACACCCAGGGAAGAGCTGGAGAAGTACAAGATGATTTTTCACCCTTCTAGAGATGTCAAAGTCTCCTCCCTGCAGTGAGGACAGTCCCCACTCACACCCAGGTGGCAAATGGGCCATTTGACATCACCCTCTGAAAAGTGTCCCATTGGCAATAGTGAACTTAAAAAAAAAGTAATCAAAACCAAAAAACCAAACAAAAAATCCCACAACCAAACCAAAACGAAACAACTAAAAAAACCACGACCAACAAAACCATCCATTGAATCATTTAAAATGAAATGAATTCTGTGTAGGCAGAATTCAAAACACAAGAGACTTGCACTGTGCTGTCTCTGTACTGAGCAGGGACAAACAGCTGCTCCTCCTGTCATTTCCCTGTTACAGTGATAATTCTAACATGTCAGAACATGGAAAAGTCTAAGCTGCACCTACTCAGTGACCTGTTGTTGGGGGTGTAAGGGGAAAAGAAACCCCAAAAGCCCCAACAACCACACCAAATTTGTCTGCTTTTATTGTGCTCAATGGAAGCCCTGTTTTCTAAATTGTGTATTGCTATAAAGCACAGAGAGAGGGGAAGATTTAACCTTGTTATAAATGGAGAGCAGTCAAGGGCAATAAAAGCTCATGTCAGGTAAGAGAGGCTTATTGATCCTGACAGGGGTAGGAATGGAGAAGTCAGAAAACTTGCTCCTGAGCACCAAGTGTCAGACTCACAGAGACCTTTATAAAGCTCTTCTCTGTTTCTGTTTTATTACAGAAAGCTCCTCTTATGTTGAAAGATCTGCCATAGAAGGGAGCCACCTTTCCAAATCCTGAGAAAACCAGAAGCTTGCCTTTCCAAAACAAGGTGAGTGGAGTAGGAAATACTGCTGGGATGGCTGCCAGAGCAAAGGGACCAAAGAGGGCAGGACTTTGAAGTTTTCCTTGGGAGACAGGGCACTTCAAATGTCAGTCCTTCAACTTGTGGGGCCTGCAGAGAGTTTCTGGGACAAGCCTGTGGCAAGCCCAGCAGGACCTGGATAAACACTGATTGATGGGAGCATCCCCAAGGCAGAACACAGGAGGATGGGCCAGGGACCCAGAGAAGAGTTGCAAGAAAACATCAGAGATCTGGTGAACTGGCATGAAGAGAACCAAAGGAAAGCCAAGTGAACAAGGAGCTACCAAAATTTAGACATACAAAGGACTTCAAAACTACCTGTGACCATTGGTGCTGAAAGTATCATAAATTGTCCAAAAAGAAACACTTGTAAATTTAGTGCAGGAAAGAAGAAAACAGACAATCAGAAGGTTACAAATGGAATAAAGTGGAAAGAACAGAAGGGATATTGCATGGCATGTGTGGAAGGAGGCTGGAAAACTTTAAATGTAGGAGAAAAAAAAAATAATTAAAACCCAAAACCATCCTACACCCCTAATAAAATATTTCCAGAGAATGAGAGAACACTGAGAGAAATCCTGGGGCAACATTGACGAGGATGTGCCTTTAATGATTATGGTGAAGAGATCACAAAGAGAAACTGCTGGAGCATCCCAGTCCTCTGCATTCAAATACAGAATGGAAGTATTTGCTTGTAAGAGTCCACACTGTCTGTCTTCCAGGCTGATGCACAAAATTCCAGTTTGAATCATCAACTCACATATTCAGCACCTAGACAAGTACTGTGTCTGTCTTCTTTTCAACCAAAAATAACAATAAAAAACAAAAAACCTTTGAAAATGCTCAGAATGGGGATGACTGAGCTTGTAAGCTGACTGATATCAGAATGAGAGTTTGTAGGTTAGGAACTTTTCATAAGACAATATATCAGTGGCTCATACAAGGTTAACTTCTGAAAACAAACCTTTTTCCAGAGTTCTACTTTCACATGTATCTTACACAACTAATACTTCTTTTGTTAAAGTCTTAAACATTGTAGAAACTCAGTTCTCTAGAGCAGGAGAGAAACTCATTTTTAGGCCCCCTTTAGCATCTACTGCACAGTTTTGATGGTTCAGGAGAATATTGAATTCTTTGTGTTTTTCCTCAACAAGAAATCTCTTTTCTTGTCAGAAAATACAGGAATAACATTTTGTTCAGTATTTTAATAGAAGCACAAGCATCCTAGATAAAAACATAAAATACTTGGGCTAACAGTAGTAGCTGGGGGGATTGCATTTATGGACTATTTGTTATTATGTTATGTGAATTGCAGGAAACGACTCAAGTGAATATTTGTACTTGTGCAATTGTATTTGCTTTGCACATAGTGGCTCTTGTAATGTGGGGATTTGTGCAGTCTTTGTATTTTACATGGCTTCCCAAGAGGAGAAGCAGTAGTGAAACCAATAAAGCAGGCAATAAACTCCTATTAATAATGTATGCAGAGCTATAGATGTCTATTTATATGAGACAATATTAAAGTATAAATGTACTGCTTTTGCTTTGCTTTTTTTTTTTTTTTTTTTACATTAACATGACCAAAACAATGTTCCTTGCATTTTTACTGATAACAATCACATCTTCACAGCTCTAATGTTAAGGGAGTCTTTCAAAACACACATACACAAAGAAAAAAGACCCTAAATTTTTACTAGTCTGTATAGAAGACTGGTAAGAAAAAAAATGACAAAATATGAAGTATAATGCTTATTGCTTAAGAAGATAAACAGAATGTCACAGAACTCAGTGACAAAACCAGATTTATCCAAACATGCTGATATTTTTAAAATTCCAATCAAGTAAAAGTTTGAGGGTTTATTACTTCCTAATTCCCAGCTAAGTGATGACCTTGACACTGAACAGCAAAGACTGATGGATCTTCATTTGAAACTACGTACAGTATTGTGTAGACCTAAGCTAAAGACAATTTTAGGTTGTTTTGGGTTTTTTTGTGAGAAATAGCAGTAAAATCTAGTTTTTCATACTCTTGTTCACATGATCTGATTGCTTGTTACAGTGCCAGTATGTGGCTCTCAGCTACATGAGAAGGAGGCAGTGTAACCATTGCCAGGGAAGGTGTTGAATTTCACTTCAGGATTTAAAAATTTCATCTTGCCAAGTACCTTTGGCATCCTAATTTGGTCAGTCACTAGACCCAAAATGTCATTATTAATGGATACAATGAGTATCTCAACTGTAAAGCTGTAGATGTTATTGTTACCTTTTATTATTTAAACCAAGGAGATCCCAAATCTTTTAACAAGCTGCTGATGCCGTGAGTTTTTTGACTCAAAACCAGGCAAAAGTAGAACAAGCAAAACTTACTTTTCTTCTGCAATGACAAGACCCTCTTCTGCTGGGGTTTTGGTGCATATGAAGAGACAAAAGTACTTCTGTTTGATCAATCCCTAATATAGCAGCAGATAATTTAATTTTTACCATTTTTAGACAGGTGATAACTGTAGACCCAGATCATCAATGTATAAATCTAATTAAACTGATTTTATGAATGCAGCAGCTCACATGCTTGCAAGCTCTGCTGAATTACCAGGGGTGTTCTGACATTACTCTGTTCCATCAGCTCGGAATAGATGGGTACGAAACCAAACAGGTTCATGGCATCAGATGGCAGTGCCAGTTTTTCATTATGAGTATTATAAAGTAGTACTTTTGCAGTTATTGCAAGCTGTATTCTAAAAGTGCATCCAGGACAGCACCAAAAAAAAAGAAAAATCTGTCTACATTCCCAGGCACAAAGGTATCTTCTGCCTCTCAGCTGAAAGGAGGACACGAGCATGTTGGCCATTCTGAGAGCCATTCCCATGCTTGGGATAACCTTGAATTCCACCAGAGCTCAGAACTGGAAACAAGACAACTGCAATGGACCTGGTTCTGTCTGTACAATCTCCCAAGGAAAGCAGAGTGGTCTTGTTCTCTCATCTCTCCCTTTTCCTACTGCTGTCTCAGTTCACACTGTCACTTCTTCCTTCACTAACTTCATAGAAGAGAGGGAAGAAACTTTACCTGCTGCTGTCAAACAGGAGTACTGGGGAGTGTGCAAATACAAAGGAAATATAGGAATTCAAAGTGACAGTGATTTAAAAAGAAAGATCTGACTTGGCCTGTGGAATGACAGACTGAGGTTTTCTTATTTTTGCAGAAAAGACTACACACATCAAGGGAGAGCAACAGCCACCTGAGAATGTTTTGTATAGATATATCTTTGAAGAAGGAGCTTCTGGCATAAATTCTACAATTACCAGAGGATGGACAGGTAGTGTTTTACAGGAGGAGGAAAGAAGAAAAAAAAAAAAAAGCTATAAACAGAGAAATTCAAGTAATTTGGGGAATTGAAACAAATCATGACAAGAACAAAAAAAAATAAAAAAAAAAAATAAAAAAAAAAAAAAAAAAAAAAAGGGGCTGACAAGAGAACCTATCCAATTCTTTAGAAAGTTTCAGTGGATTCAATACTTGTTTGCAGGATTGCTGAAAATGTTAGTACCTCTCTGCAGTGAAAGATGGGCCCCTGAAGAATTAGATGTTCATGCAGGATGAAGAGACAAGTTTTCAGCCTGGCTGTGGCTCAGGACTCTGACATACACAGTGAGGCTGGGTAATTGCTCAGTCCTACAAACACAAGAACACTTCAACTCAACAACAACAACAAAACTATCAAGAAAAAGCACTGCAAAAGTACCAGATTTGAAAAATATTAGGATCAAAGCATATGATAATAATTAGAACTGAATCAGGACCCAAGTTAAGAAGAAAAACATTTCTCTCTCCCATCCTGAGATGCTAGAATTTCAACTTTGACTTTTATTAATGCAGAAGAGAATAAACAAAGTGAAAAGGAGGAGGTGCATTAAACATTTGAAATAAAACTCTAAGTAAATATAAAAGAAGCTGCAACAGAAGAGTAGAATATAATCTCTTTGACCTACAGGACAAGCAATCAAGCAAGACCCTGAGGCTTCTCTCAGCTCCCACTGTGTCTCAGAACAGCTCACATCATTTTTTGCCTCTTACTTTCTTCCTTTGTCAATCTTGTCTGGCTGTCCTGTAAAGATCTTCAAAAGCCAGGGCTTGTTTCTTTTTATGCTGTACAAAGCACAATCTCTATTGTGTGTTCTGGGCAGCCTGCTATGAAAATATTGAGAACTTCAGAACCACTGAAAACTGATGAACGACTCTATCAGATGCACCTTGATTGCTGAGAGCAGAAGGGTGGCCATACAGGGTCAGGCCAAAGCCCAGTGCAGGGCTCAGCTCATCTCCCTGTTTCCAAAGGTAATTGTCCAGGAAAAGGCATAAGCTCAGGGAAAGCATTCAGGGATATTTCCTAAATACTCTTTTCCCAATGAAGCTTTGTAGCTCATCAACTTTTCAAGCCAGCAGCAGCAATACTGGTATCTTTGTTTAAATGTTGCAGTGTCAGCTAAACAGTTCAGCTGAGGAGAACATCCTGCAGGAATTCAGGTCACTGGTGGGGAGTTAACTAATGAAACCTTTTTTTTTTTAATAATGATGTAGAAAAGTGTGGAGAAGTTTCTTCTTTGATCTGGGAGGGAGATGGAATTGCTACCAAAATTCCTAACCCCCCTGAGAGGGTATTATAGACTGCTTTGCTATTAGGAGTTCCCTAAGTGCTGATGAGTTTAGGGTAACCCAGAGTTGTATGCAAACTGCTTTTCTGTTACTTTATGTCTTCCCCTATAATCCTTTCATTCTGAATAAATAGGATTTTGCTTTATGGAAGCTGGTTAACCTTATGCTGAACTAAAAATCAGACTTCCAGTTAATTACCAGGATCTGCAATATAAAGCCCTGCAATCTAAACATTTTATATAGGGAAAATTGAAGCACAATGAAATGACTCAGGCCAAAACAGAAAATCTAATCAGAATTTGGCAGAGTTAAAAGCAACATTAAATCTCTTATTGTAATTGCAAAACATATTCCAGCAAAGATTGATCATCAAATAGCAGAAGGAAACAAACAGCCAAGGTATTAAGAACTACATACATAGTACAGCATTTGGGATACTGGATACTATATTTGAAAACTTTCCCAAACCATAATCATACATAGTAATAAGCTACCAATTAATTTTTTTTAATGTCAAATATAGGGTAAATATAGAGAAAAATAACTTTTTGGTTTGGAAAGGGGGCATTAAAATATCTGTAGTATGCACAGTGTGTCTTGTATGACTAACAAGAGCACCACTATGGTACTTTTCTAGACACTTCAAAAAAAAACCAAAAAACCTGCTGTTTTTTCAAGCATCAGCAAAGCAGACACAGAGCCCATTCTCCTCTGCACTTCCATCATCTCATTTCTGTATTGCCTGCCATGTGAAGAACAATAAAATAACAGCCAACCACCACGCCAGCTGCTTTTCTATGAGCATGTTTTGACCTCAAGCTGATTGAACCCCAGAAGTTTGGGCAGATTGGTCCCTGGTCAATCATTTTCTCAGTTTTTTGAGAGCAAATATTTATGTACATGCCCAACATAGGCACCCACACAGCTGATTTGAGTATAGATTATCCAGACATAATGCACTGTTTCTTCACTTGGAGACACTGCAGCAGTACCTGGAGAACACAGAAATCTCTTGAGATGTTGCAGTTGTCGTGTGGACCTCTAAACCCACATGTAAGCTGAAGAAGTATGCACCATTGCTGCTCTAAGTCCCATAAAACCCATCAAGATTACTAGAAAAACATTTCCAATATTCAGCTTTACCTACTCATTTTTTCTTTTTGTCTTTTTTTCTCTTTGTACAAACTTCTCTATGATAACCTTGCATCACACTCATCCCAGAATAGGAGAATCACTGCTGCATCAAGCAGTGACACATTGAGATCTAATTCCACCTCAGGTTTCCTTGAGACCAGAAGTTTCAACTCGAGTAGATGCAGCCCCTGTAAAAGTATTTTATTCACTTTTCCACAAACAGTCACATCAAACACTGAGTTTGGTTTTCTCATTATGGCTGTACAAGGAATTGCAGTCACTTGGCCAGCTCTTTCTCTTTTCACACAGTTCTGTGCCACTGCTTTTAGAAGAGGTTTTGTTCTTCCCCATATCACAGTGGGAGAAAAAACAGGGGCAAAAGGACACAGGTGAGCTCTGATCCCCCCCTGCCCACTGTGCCTCAGGGCAGAACTACGTTCACCCCTTCTACTAATGTGGATTTCCAATATTTTAGTATTTAATTGCCATTAAAAGATTCCTTCCAAAGAACAAGCAGCTAAGTAAGAAAACCTTGAGGAAAAGCAAACAAAAAACCCCCATCAACAACAATTAACAGCAGAAAAAAGAAATAAATTTTAAAAAGACAGCAGCAACCCCCTCTCAAGCTCCCAGAGAACAAATACAGCTTTAATAAACCACCTTTTGCATACTGTTCAGTAGCAAGATAAAACTAACAAGAAATATTTTTGCCAAGGCTGTGACATATGTAAACTGCAAGCATTAGTACTGCAGCACATACCTAATTTAAAGCTTTTACAGAGCATTTTCAGCTCTAATCATGCTTCTCTCACACTATTTCAATATGTTTTAAAAAAACAAAGAGCCCTGTAACACATATTCCCTAATGAATATTTGGAAGCAAAGCATCTATGGTCTCAAATCCAGCATGATTCACACTACAGAGCAAAAAGAGTAAGATGATTAAATAGACTGGCCCACCCAGCTTGTTTTTACACATCAATAAATAACCTCAACACAGCAGAAATAAAGATGTGGCTTTCTGGTTGGAGTTAATTCAAACACTGGCTCTTCTTCAGACCTTCTACACCATGTAAAATAGAGCTGGGTGAATAATTCACTCTGAATTATTCATTCAATTAATTTAATTTCTTCTGCTTACTAATTAACTATCTTGACTTTTTTGAATGTTTTCATTATCTGTAAATTATTTACTTAACAGTTTCTATGAATAACTCCTTGCCTCTAGATTGCTCACAAGCAGATTACTGCAAGAAATCAAAATTGTAAATTCAAGCTGTGCTGAATAGTTTTAATTAGACATACAAGTCACATGGCATTTTTCTGCTTCCTTATTGGATATATTTAAAAAAAAACCAAAACAACAAAACAAAGTGACAAAATACCACAGATATAGCCTGCAAATAAACCCATTACGAGACTGAAATATCTTTTCCACAAAAATTCTTGAACACATAATTTTATAGCATGATTTTATCTTCATCTTTTAAAAGTTGTAAACTAAGTATATTGAATCAAAATAATAAAACACAACTTTTATATATCTGTTCTTTAACTGTTTCCATGTGCCCTAGAAGTCTAGAAACTCTGTCTTTGAATCCAGAGAAGGGAAGAAAGTGCCACCAGTGGGAATAAATTCCAGGGAATGAGGAGAGACTGAGGGAGCTGGAGGTGTTGAGGCTGGAGAAGAGGAGGCTCAGGGGAGACCTCATCACTCTCTACAACTCCCTGAAAGGAGGTTGGAGCCAGGGGGGGTTTGGGCTCTTTTCCCAGACAACTTTCAACAAGACAAGAGGGCAGGGTCTCAAGTTGTGCCAGGGGAGGTTTAGGTTGGAGATTAGAAAGAATTTCTGTACAGAGAGGGTGATCAGCCATTGGAATGGGCTGCCCAGGGAAGTAGTGGATTCTCCATCCCTGGAGATATTTAAAAAGAGACTGGATGTGGCACTCAGTGCCATGGTCTAGCAACCACAACGGTGGTTCAAGGGTTGGACTTGATGATCTCTGAGGTCCCTTCCAACCCAGCCAATTCTATGATTCTATGAATGGATATCCTCTTCCGTCTCTATCCAAGGAAAAGCTAATTACTTTGTCAGGCTTAGCAGGCTGTAGGAAAGCCCCTACAGAGGCTATGTGGTTCTTTTTCTACTTCCCAGAAGAAACATATTCATGGGGATAAATGAAAAACCCAAAAGTTTTTCCTTTTGAATGAGTCAAGCATAAAAGGGAATGATGGAATGGGACGAGCAACAAGCAACCAGAATATGGTCAATAGCAATGAACCTGGCTGGGAAATCATCTATATACATGGAGATAAGGTATATAAAAGTCATTGCAGATTACCAGTAGCTAAGCAAGGAAATTTTACCCTGAATCATCTAAATAACAAGAAAGCCCCACACCTACCTTGGATGTATCTTTCTTCCTCCTACAACTCTTGTTGCTTGTAAATGAGAGATGATCACCTCCTCCAGAGAGGGGAAAGGGAGAAGACGAGATGACAAACAAGAGTCTATCAGAGTGTTTCAAAGAGATACGTGGAACTTCTGACAACTGCCTACTGCTTCTCAGAGGAGATAGTGGCAAACCATCTCGTGTGGGATGGAGGAGTGAGAAGCAGCTCTGATTGCTGTAATCATTGTTTGCTGTGACCTGAGGGAACTGAGCTGCTGCCATCAGTTCAAGTTAGTTGGCAATTCTCTTGCCAATTTACAGCCAAGAATTATGTCTGCTTTCCACCCACCTGAGGTAGAGGAATTGTCTCGTGGACATCTCATCAGATGTGAACAATCAATCTTAACTGAGCTCATGAGAGACATGTGATGGGAGTCATCTGCTAAAAGTTAGATTTTAAATTGAGGTGATGGTTAACCAAGTACATATTTGCAGATATTTGCCAGATTTGGATGTATTCACCTGCAAGAACAAAGCTTCAACCTACCTCTGTGCAGATGATAAATTATTTCCATTTAAGTCCTAAAGTGTCAGTTTGACCTTTTCTTTCACCACATTAAAGACCCCATACTCCACAAGTGAAGACTATGAAACAGAAAGCTCTAGGTAGGCTTTGCCAAGCAGAAATCTGAGCATATGTTACAAATGAAATTGTCTTTAAAAAGCATGTGCAGATAGTACGTGTTACAAATAGATAAAACATAGTTTCTGTTGAAGTAATTTCTATTTCTGTCTGATCTTTGAACATATTTCTAGCCAATTAATTTTAGTTATAATAAGTGTGCTGCACTATTTTCATTCATACAAAACAATTTTTCTGTAACAGCACACAGACTTATATTGATTAAAATCCTTGGAGACTTCCTTAAATATTTAGAGCTGAACTTTAATTCAGCACACAAAAACAATCTTAACTCATTTCTTGACTACTGGAATTCCTCTTATTAAGGCTCTTGCATACGTGTTACAGCAAGCAGATGAAACTCTTGGCGACAATATGCATACTGAAGAGACCTTATTCCTTACAGAGGAGGCTAATTAATCATTAGGTGAGTGCTAGTAAATTTTCTGAATCACCAAGTTTCTGACAGACATGCTGTTAAGGCAGGAGAATGCCTACAGATGTTACTTGCCCATCAGAGAGGAACATATTCTCTTGAGGACTCCCAGCATCTTGTCAGAGTTTATTTTTTTATTTTTGAAAGAAACAAAAAATTAGCAATCCCATGTGATGTTTAATATATATATATATATATACAAACAATTGATAATAGCATGAAGCCTATTAATAATTTAAACTAGTACTGGATTTTAAGATACTAAAATAGAAATGTGAATTGCTTTCCAGTGGCTCAGAAATGGTACAGTTTACAGATTTACCACACTGTCTCCCTAGTAGCTTCAGCATAACTTAATTCAGAGAAAACAATCCTGAATTCTCAGAGCAGGATTCTCAGTTTCACTACTTGCCCAGCCTCCAGACAAAAGCTCCATTGCTACATTGAGTAACCTGTGTTGCTCTCTCCTACCAGACAGAAAACCAGAGCCTTGGTACAGCTCCACATGTGCCAGGAACCACCACTCTTCACCTGGTGGGAATCAAAGGACACATCACGCCACATTTCCTACCCACAAGGAGTTTTGCTGCTCAGGGTACATCCAAATATGCCACAAACCCCAAGGTAAAATTAGCCCCAAAACAAACAGGCTGTGTAAAACACTGGATACTTGCATCAGGCTTTTGTAGGTTACATATTATGACAATGTTCTTCTCAGTGACACCTTAGAACTGTAGCTTCATTTCAGTTCTCATTCTGCTTCACAGGTTTTATAGAAATGGTCTCAGAAAAATGTGAATGAGGATTTTTAAGTATTTCTGTGATGACAGGAATGGTTTTCAGGTGCAAAATTCCAGGCAGAGCCACAGTGGCACTGAAGCCTGAAACCTCCCTTCCTCACTTAACATTTTCCTTTCAACAATCCTCAGTTTTTTTGCTTTTTTTCCCCTGACACTGTAAAATATATTAGGGGCTGACATATATGAAAACTACTGTTTCTTTTATTCCTCTCCCTCCCCAGGTATTAATTACATTACAGTTCATTAGCTGAGCTCATTAAGACCACAGTAAAGTTAGGAAATAGGTAATTGGCTAGGTACAATTATTACATTAATTTAATTAGATGTTTTGTGCTTTTATCAAAAAGGTGACCTCTGTGGATACTGGAATAGGTTTCACTCCCTTGCTGGGTTGCAGGCAGCTATGGGTCTGTGATTTCCTAAGAGGATCAAAAGCCACAATAAAATTGCTTTTGGTGGGGTTCAGACTGAGGGTAAGAGGCAGATGAATCCAGAGAGCTGTTGTGCAAGATTGTTGGATTTTAATATCACTCTGTCCCTCTTCACTTACTTGAATGCCACTGATGTTTTATTGTGTGCTAAGCAAAACACAACCCTGGGTAAGGGGAACATAGAATCATAGAATTGGCTGGGTTGGAAGGGACCTCAGAGATCATCAAGTCCAACCCTTGATCCACTCCCCCCGCGGTTCCCAGCCCATGGCACTGAGTGCCACATCCAGGCTCTTTGGAAATATCTCCAGACACGGAGAATCCACTACTTCCCTGGGCAGCCCATTCCAATGCCTGATCACCCTCTCTGTAAAGAAATTCTTTCTAATCTCCAACCTAAACCTCCCCTGGCACAACTTGAGACCCTGCCCTCTTGTCTTGCTGAGAGTTGCCTGGGAAAAGAGCCCAAACCCCCCCCTGGCTCCAACCTCCTTTCAGGGAGTTGTAGAGAGTGATGAGGTCTCCCCTGAGCCTCCTCTTCTCCAGCCTCAACACCCCCAGCTCCCTCAGCCTCTCCTCATAGGGTCTGTGCTCGAGTCCCTTCACCAGCCTGGTTGCCTCCTTTGGACCCGCTCCAGGACCTCAATATGGGAGTGTGCTGCCTCAGACACACATCATGGAGCTTTGTGCTGGTGACTGGCCATGTCTCTGTTATGGTACCATGACAGGAAAGTCAGAGGAAGATAGTTAAAGCATGGAAGACTACAAAAAATATACCTGCAAGTCTATAGAGATGCAGCTGAGATGGCTGATGCCAACATCAGAGGCCCTGGGACAGCCCTCCCATTCCTCTTGTGGGATGATGCCTCTGGCAGAGCAAGCAGCAATAACCCACACAGGCTGGCTTGGTGACAGTGCCACAAAGAGGACAGCAAGCCTTTTGCCCTATGTCACTGCTGAACACCCATCACAAGCTGCCCCAAAACACTCCTAGAGGGCTGTTTATTATAACATTGTTGTAATTAGTCAACTAAAATGATTTGGTTTTGAGAATATC
Source organism: Calypte anna (assembly GCF_003957555.1). Lineage (NCBI taxonomy): Eukaryota > Metazoa > Chordata > Aves > Apodiformes > Trochilidae > Calypte > Calypte anna. Next base: position 13,001,384 of record NC_044260.1, read on the forward strand.
ACACAAATTAACACTGTGGGTGGGGAGCAGCTCTAGAGATGCTTTCAATTAAAGCAGCAATTGTGGGGGGGTGGCAAGGCAGGGGCTAAATCCCTAACTATGCAAATGTGACATCCCTTGCTGACTAAGCTGATGGCTGGACAAAGCCCAGAACAGAAAAAGAGGAGGTCAAGCAGTGGGTGAGTTCAAAATGGCATTAAGAGGTTTACTTGTCACCTTTACAGGACTTATACTACAAAGTTTCTATTTCCCAAAGAATCTTTCATCTTAACAAAATAAAAGGGTTCCTCAATTTCATCTCTGTGCTGATTTTGAAAAGTTTGCTCTTCAAAAAGAAAATATCTGTGGCTATTCTGAAACTCACTGGTTTTGTTGGTGTTACAGACACATGTGTGCAAATTTCACATTGCTAAAACCCATGTTTATGTACTTGCTGCTCCAATATTCTGTAACTTGCCAGTGTTGGCAAACAGCACCAATAATACCTGTCTGTTTGTGCAGTCACAGAGGGGCTGTAGCTGGGATTATAAATTACCTCCAGACAAATAAGAGGCAGAGAACATAAGCTTGTCAAGTCAACTGGAGCAAATTGGTATTGTGCTGGAACAAACTGAAGAACTAACAAGCAGTAGAGATGAAATCATGGACAGCTGAAGCAGATCCATATTTTATTTTCCAGAGTCAGTTAATGTCAATGTCAGTGGAATTTGCACAAGCAGCAAAGCCTCAACTTCAGCTCTGTGCTAGCTGACATTTCCCTCTTTTTAAAATTGGCAGTGTGAGTTGTGGAACCTAAATTTAACCTCTGGAGAGTATGCCACATGACATCTGTGTTCTTTACATGTTCAGCTTAAGACTTTGAAAGCTAATTTATCCATGCAGCACCTCAGAAAGTGACTCCTCTAGCAACTACTGAACTTCTGTCACTTGCTGGCTTCCATTGGCACAGCCTTTTTTCTCCTGGGAATTCATTCTTTAATAATGACCATCTAAGACCCCTGAGGATGACACTAATGAGCATTCGAAAATGCCAAAATAATCTAAGAGTGCTTGCTGATTTTTGAAGAAACACCACCTGTTAAAAGTGGCCATTGCACAAATACATTTTTACAACAGATTGTGCCAGGCTGTGTTATAAGATTCCTAGTGAACTCTCACGTGCAAAACACAAACGTTTAAACAAACGTGTGAAATGCTGAAAGCCAAACTGAAGATTTGCATGCTTAAGAGAACATTTGTGAGAAGAATTGCTAAACAAATGTCACCTCCAAACCAAAACTGCTTCAAAATAATCCAGTACAGTAACAAAAGATCTGTATAATCTGGTCAGATCTCTCCAAGATGCCTGAGTTAAGAGGGATACAGGGAAGTGACTCCAGGAATTACAGAGGAGATGTCCTCACACTGATAGAAAGCAGCAATGCTCTCAGCCATGGAAGGGACATAGCACATTTTGGGCTGCACCACCCCACTATATATATATATATATTCATATATATATATCTCCATAGTCTCAGCAGCTATACAGAGAAGTCACAAATCCTGACACCACGTTTTTACACTGAATTTCCCTCCTTAGTGAAAGTATTTTTCTTTTTCTTCCCACTCATGTGGTCTTTGTTCCACATATGCCACCAAGACAAGAGCACAAAATAGCTGCAAAATAAACATTATTGAGAACACAAATGCAGAATGAGCTCATATGTTGGGCAAAGAGGTGGCTTCACAGTGATTGCTCCACATTTCCTTTGCTCTCCACACCCTGTGCTCCTCTCTCCAGATTCCCTGTTTCTTTCTCTTAGGTTTCAATGCTGTCCAATAAAGCAAGGCAACAAGTCTGCAAGGTATTTACATGAGTTTGAAATAGACACTGTAAGTACCAAATAAAAATAGATACTTCTGTCACTTCACAGATATTCTTGACATGTTCTCCTAAAGGAATAAGCAGTGTCTTACCCAAGTATTTATCAACAAAATCTGCAAACATCACACGAGAGAGAGAAAATGAGTTAGAGAGATTATTCTGATTCTTTAGTCACACACCCCCAATTATGGGAACACTCAGCTGTATCCTCCCTTTATATTAGAGCAAAATTAATTAAATTGGCTATCATTTAGAATAAAAGAGGAGAAAGAACCAGTAATACAAAGCTGCACCTAATGAGGAAATGTTATGTGAGAATAGATGGATAGACACATACAAAAAAAAAGGTAATTTAACAGGTTTTAAACTCTGTGCCATTCATATATCCATAGTAATTTCAATAAAATTATTGAAAATAATAACATATATTATAAATATATTTCTTTTGGGGGAAGCTAGCTCTCCTGATCACTAGTAAGAGTTTAAATTACTCCACTGATTTACAGTTATTGAATAGCAAAGTGCTAAAGGAAACTTTGTCTGGAGAATAACCAGGTAAATGCTGATAGCATCTTGTCCCCAAGCTGAGATGGGCTCTGGCACTTCAACATTCAAGTAACTTTACCCAGGGAAAATGAACTATTCATATATATTATTGAACCCTTGTGCAAGTGCTTTCTGGATAAGAATCATAGCAAGTCCTTTCTGTAAAATAGGAGTAATTTCTTTACTATATGTTGACTTTAAAAGGTTTCCTTATTCCTCTCTATAGACTGGAGGCATCAGATAAAGTATTGCCAAAAAAACATGACCACATAATACACATTGGTTTGTTCTACCCAAATAGATGGACCTACACCCACTGATGTGCCATCTAACCCACCAGAACAGTTGTGAAAAAAAAAGCATTGTGTACAATTCCTTGAATTTGGTGTGCAGTAGCTGGCAGATATTAGAGACAGAGCTTGCTAAATGGCCAGGAGTTTCAAGGCAACCACTTCTGAACTCTGCCTTTGATTACTGAGAGCTGCTTTTTGGTTTACTTATTTCCTCTTTCATTTATTTCAACAAAAATGAACACAAAGCAGAATCTGAATTGCACATGATTAAAGTGAATCTATTCAAATTCTGCAGACCCAAAAGCCTCTTGGTACTACTTTGTTTTTAAGGGGTACCCAACAGTGATTTACTGTTAGATGAATAATGCATTTGTATCACATACTAGTAGCAAAAATAATCTATAAATGTTTAATAAATATTCTGTAATGCTTTTGGTGAGCATGTTATAAATAAGTAACAATAGATTTGTGATGAAATATTTATAAACATTTTGGCCATTGTTATGCTTTAAGTGTTCAGGATCCATTACTAACAAAGTGAATGGAGTTATCAAGGTTATAGATATGTTCTGTAAGCCATTTGTAATGAAATGTTCAACACTTAAAGTAAATGCATTTGTAGAGGTTGTTGACAAAGTGTAGTGCCTAACAAACCATTCATACTAAACTCCACAAGATATAAATGATACTTAGTCATTTGATAAGTCATTTACAGTGAGATGGGGAACTCTTCTCCATTGGGAATATATTCTAAGAGCTTCGTGTTCCTTTATACTAACTGGAGCATAGTTACAAATCTCTCACAAGTCATACTATTAAAACTGCATTTCTAGATATCACATCCAGACAACCTGAAGGTTCAAGAGTAGGATTACTTAGAGAGAGCCACTTGGGTCAAGAAGCAGTTTAAGGGTTCTTCCCATGCAGTGGGAGGTGAAGTGCCCATTGCCTCAAGCATGGCTGTGGAAGGAGAGCAGTGAAATTAAAAATGCTACAGAGATGGTGCCAGCTGAATCTATTTAGCTAATGCCATCCCCTTTGTAGTGACAGCAGCTTAAGAAGATTACACTTATTAGTATCACAGAAAATAATAATTAAAAAATAAAGCTAGTGTTTTAAGGAAAACCATACATGCATCCATTCTAGATCAAGGCACAACCATTATAGCAGGTTCTGACCTGAGCAGGTTAAATTATATCCCCTTGGATTTTGCAAACTCAGAGTCCTCCTGGTGCTATTTGAAAATGTCTGCATGAATGTTTCATAGGGATATTAGTGACATATTTGTATCACACACTATTATAAATTTCAGGTTGTTTGCAGGGGGAACCATGGGCTTGCTGTTGGCTCCCAGAGCTGCCCTAAGTGTTGCTGCTTTCTACTCAAACCATCCACAGCTCCTACAAAACACACATCTCCAGCAACTCTGTGTTTGCAGATCTTAATGACCATCAGAGGCTCAAATGCTCTGGACAGTGTCACTGTTCTCATGGTAGAAAATCATATTGATTTCCTCACTTAATGGGGAGAGCCCTATAAATAGTTGCAAAGGTTAAAAACCTGTTCTAATTAATAGCAGTAAAGGTGAAAGGATTTGACTTCTTACACAGCCACTCAGCCAGGGCTTAACAACAGGGAATTTGACTTGAAAAATAGCAGAAGATCAAATTGAATATAGAAAAAAAAAAATAATACAGATTTCTGTATTTCAGTTACTCTTCCTAAACACAGGGCTGTTATAGTCTGCTGGAATATGCAACTAGCCACAACAGAACTGAAAAATGAAGACTTCATTTCATTCCCTGACAAAGATGATAAAGGGGATGCCACTGAAGGGAAGAGGACCTCAACATGGAGAAATTAGCCAAAAGACTTTCTCAAAATACAGGATTATATTGCATTAAACTTCTAAGGAAATAAACACAATTTTAAATTCAATAATTTTCTTTGACATTAAGAACTGCTGTATAACAGCTGTAACACAGATTTAAATGCCATACTGTTTTGTGTGTGGTCCTACAGTGCTGATTGATTCCAGGGTCAAAATGAGGTTCACTCATTCTGTGTCTTTACCAGGAACATCAAACACATATGAGAAGTATTAAATTTTACTCATTTATCCCCATTCAAACTTCAAAATAAGACCTGTAATACAAAAATAACCTTCACTCTGTCTTTAGCTACTTGCAAAGGTAAATTCTTATCTCAACTTTATGCATATCCTCAGCTTTATAGCAACACTAAAACATTACAGGGAAATACTTTCTAGCAATGATACATTAATGAACTATAAATTACAGAGGAAATCCTACTTAGAACATCCATATGAATACGAAATGAGTTCTTCATTATTAATATAGTTTCATAAATATAAAAATGAATTATCAATAATTATGCCATTACTTTATATTGTTAAACATCAAAAATTATATTTTATTTCAAATAGTTTGAAGATATTGAAAAAGTCATCCACCCTCCAGCACGGACCTTCATGTCAAGTGAAGCAAGCAGTGCAAAGAATGAGTGCTTCAAATCCACAAGCCCTGCCATGCCCGCCCTGAAGAGAAAGCTTCTTTTCATGAGGATTATAAAACTAGAGGTAATACAGCCATAGATTACAAAAAAATGAAGTAATAATTGTACCTGCAGAACACTTTTGTGATCATAAAGCATTTTTAAAGCACAGAACTCAAATAAGAACCATGAATAGAAAGTATACCAATGGTCCTGTGCTTAACATTCACACCAGTGCATACAGCAGCTTTTGGATGGGATCTTATGTTTTCTGATGTTAAACTCTGATAGCACAGAAGAATGTGATTTTTTTTCCAAGAAATCTAGCCTGATAAGACAAACTCAGATTTCTTTTCTCATAGATATTTTCCTTTAATTTCTTAAGGTTCCCTGAGGAAAGATCTCTGATCTGGCTACCTGCTAAAAAGCTGTTGCCAGTGGTGCTGTTTCACCACAAAATGAAAAGAGAGTGAAAAGAAATAGTGTTTTAGCAGTGCATAAACCAATTAAAAAACATTTTTTGTTACTTTTCTAGCAGCTGAGGAATATTAGTGTAAACAAATAAACTACTTCTCTGCTTAAGTGGGAAAATGGAGGCTTCATTATGTATAGTAATTATATTCCATGCATCAGACTCCTTCTGTCATATTAGAGGGGCTTGGGGTGCTTAGGCTTAAACAAGAGATAAAACTGGAGGAAGGGACCTACAGAAGTTCATCTTAGTTTTCTGCCTTCTCATTATTTAAGGAGAGCCTTCTGTACAAAGATGAATTTGTACAACCCATCATTAATAAAAGCTTTGGAAATTTAACACTTCATAATTCTACTTTGTCACAGATTTAAAAGAAAAAAACCCTCATGTACACAGCAAGTGACAATCTGCAATCTCACAAGCCACTGTGTCTGTGGAAATTATTGTCAATAAGGTCCTATCTGGCTTCTTCATTGCCAAGCACTCAGACTGAAAATTGAGGCTCTTCTTAGCATACCCTATTGAAGGCTGGAGGTGATTTTTCATGTTGATAACACTATTTCAAATATAACTATCTTGTTGAGATATAATTTGTCTTTAGTATTCTCTGAAGAAACCCAACACAGAATTTTGCTTGCCAGCATCAGACAGAAAGGAGCCAGAGCTGCAGCCAGCTCCCTGCTGGCCTTCCTCCTCCTCCCAGTGGCCCCTCCAGGCTGTGGGGAACCTTCTCTACCAGCACTGATGTTTGTCTGACCCATTAGTGAGCAGATTCCTCTTGCTAAAGAAGTAAAAACCCCTCCTGCCCAACATTTGGTGTCATTGCTGAGGGTGGATGCATTTGGGGTTGCTTAGGTCAGAGCCAGCTCATGGAAAACAGTGGAAGTGCAAGACAGGAGGAGAGGAACAGGACCCCAGCGTGGGACCTGTCAGTCCAACTTCAGATTCCTCTGTGAAACATTACAAGAAGCACCTGCAACCTAACTTAGTACTAATAGTTTCATGATGGAGTTTTTTGTTTCCCCCCAAGGGAGACAGGAGAGTCTTAGAGATGTAGCTGAGCTTTATATTCTGCTCCTACATATCCTTCATGGAAAGAGGAATGTCAGATAGGGACATAAACTGTAATCTCTGCTCAGCTGAAAAAAAATAAAAGTCACAGAAATGAAAAACCATTGAGAAATATTTACCAAGAGGAGCATAGGTATCATTTAATGAAGATTGGCTTTTCCTGCTGTAGTTATCTTAATGTTGTAGTTATGCTTCAAAATAATAAGTATCAAGGAAGTCTACAGTTAAGGGAAACCAAGAACTTCACTATAAACTGGAGTAGCTTGTCAGATTGAGATTTCTCTTTCACAAACACTTGGAATTGCAATGACAAGAGTTCATTTAATGGGTAGAAGACAGCGATACTGCTGCTTTCTTGTGTAACTGATCTTGCTTTCAATGAGAAAACATTTTTCCTTTCCTCTTTTTTTGTTGGCAATTATGCTGTGAGCCTCCAGTCTGCTCGTACTCATTCAGTGCAACTGAAAAGATGCTCCAAGTTTCTGAGGCTGTATATTCAATTAATGTAATACATCATTTTCAAATTGCAAGTTTCTTAGAAAAAAGAGACATTACTGTGAAAGAGGGAATTTAAAATACACCTAAAACATTTTCTTGGTAAAGTGTTTGATTCAAATTGTTAGAAGACAAAAACCCATAAAGGTCTCTCCCGTGCCTTCCTCATCTTCAGCCAGAGTTTCAGGGCCATAAACTTGCATCAAAAAAAGCTGCATTTTAGGAATGAAAGGAATATATGGCCTTTAGTGGAAGACATTTTTACACTAAAAAGAGAGAGGGAGAGAGGGAGCTTTTCTATGCTTTGCAGCCATTCAGCATAAAATTACTTACTTACTATTCATGACAATCTTTAAATGCTTTATTGAAGCATAATGCAAAAAAGTACCTGTCCATACTTAAAAACCAAAATTTCATCTATCTATCCTATATTTGGGCCTGGGCTTCAACATCTATTAAATAACTATTATTTTCCATTTTTTTGACTTTGCTAGGTCAGTGCACCAATCATTCCTTGGGTGTGACAGGGACAGCAGCACACCAAAAGAGAAGTCACAGCAAATTTCAGTTGTATTACTTGCAAAATGAAGCTAAAGATGGGGCTGCTAAGGAACAGCAAAAGAAATTCTAAGGTGTAGCAGAACTTGTTCTGCACATGCAAAACCCACAGTTTGATTTTTTTTGTGGGTCCTGGGACCCACAGTTTGATTTTTTCCTTAAGGCTTGGTAGTAGTATTTGGTTTCCTTGAATCCAAAACCTTCACACACCTCCACTCAACTTTCTTGTTTCACACTGAAATCCTTTGGCTTCTTCCTCTCCTGTGTGCACAGGATTTATGGATTCTGCCTTCTCAGATATTTTTGGGAGAAGAGAAATGGAGACTAGGGAAATGACTCCCCAGCAACCTATCTCGGATTCTGTGCTTCTACAAATCCTGATGTATCAGCAGCTCCTTAGCCCTACCTGGAGCAACATCCCAAGGGAGCAATCAGCTTGGTTTTCTACACACAAAAAGTAAGCTTCTGAGGAGCAGGCAACTACCCTCCTGAATTTGGCTGAAAAATAACAATAGAGAGAAATATCTGCCAGTGCCTGGATCTAGCCCAGAGAGCATTCAGATCAGTTCCATCAAAGCATTAAGCTGACAGCTGCTAAACACTTATTAACAGTTTGCAAATATTTAATATTTCCACAGATTATGAAGAAAAAACAGTGCTTTTATTTAACAACTTACTTCATCTGGCAATGGTTGGAGGTTTTCTGATGTCAGAAACTGTCCTCCATTTTGTTTTCAACCTAAGGTTCACGCAAGACCTTCTCAGGAAGAAAATCAAATGCAGTCACTTGCCTTTCTCTGCACTCCTCCAGCTTTACCCAACAGTGCTGGAATTTCCCTGAGACCCCAGCAGCACCCCCTGCCCATTCCCATTTCACGTTCCCTATTGTCACTTCACATCCTCAAGGAGCTGCTGCAAGCACACTGCAATGGGCACCTATTCCTCACCATCCCCTAATGTCTTTTCAGCTTTCCCTGCATAGTGCAGTTTGAACTATATTATCCAGCTCAGAGGTTACAGGTGTAAAACCATGGCCAATATATATATATATATATATCTCCTCCTGCTAAAGATCATGGGTTTAGGCAGGTTGTTTAGCACACAAAGATTTGATCTGCTATAAAGAGAGACTTGAAGCTTTCTAGTTGCTCACAAAAAGATTAGGACATCTGTCTGCTCCTGAAGAATGTAGGAAAGAAAAGCAACCAGCTATTCTTATCCTGCTTTGACATGAACTTTTATAATTCCAGCATCTCACAGAAGTCAGTTCTTGGGATAGAGATGGAAATCAGTCTTCCAAGTCTCACTGGAGAGCACCTGATCACTGCACTGTCTTCTCTGATGCATAATTTCAGATGTAGTTAGATGGTCTTAAGAGTTAGTGCCAGAGTTGCCAGCCCTCTGCTACCCAACCAAGTGGCTGTGCCACCACATTTGGTAGCCTGGTGCAGCATCCTTACCCACCACCCATTCCTGTTCAGGTTTATCCCCAGCTGCACAGCCTGGCACTCCCAGACCCAACATTTCTCCAGCAGTCACACCCTCTGGCAGCAGGAAGCCTGGAAAATGGTGACCAACTACTCACTCCAGAAGACAAAATTCAGCCAAGCTCAGAGGTATTAAAAAGTCCTTTTCCCATTGTTTAACATAAACCCAATGTATAGACCTGAGTAACAGTCTGCAGCAAAGGAGCAGACTCTCATTCTGTTAGCACAGGATCCCTGCTGGTTGGGAATTTACTGTTTTGGCAGTAATTCTGGTGGAATATAATAATTTAACTGTGATTTATGGCACAGCTATATGCAGCTGGCTTCGTGTAAGGTGAACACACAGCAGTGCTTTAATACTTCTTTTCCATTAGCAGGGGTGTTTTTCAGTCAGCTTCACTGCAATTGGAAGAGCTGATAACTGTAACATATAAAACACTGTTGGTAAATGTCCTCAGGCTTACTGCTTGCCTCTCAGAAGGTGAGATAACTCTTTGCCTCTAGGAAATAACCTCCTAGGTGATAGCTGAGACTGAAAACTTGATTGGGGGGAGGAAAGAGTGTTTACAGTTGTCATCTTCAAAGATGCATCAATGCTCAGAAGCAAATCTAGGAGGAAAAAGCAAGAATCTCTTGCATTGCTGTTCTTGTTAATAGGCTACCTTTCTGAATATCAACACTGATGCTAAATAGCATTAATAATTGCTAAGTTATATTACAATGTGTATCAATCAAATTAATAATGTCTTCCACACTTGAGGCATTTAGGTTCTTCAGAATCACTAGCATCTGCTCCTATTAAAAATGACAGATGATTTGAAACCCCAAACTTTTGGTGAAAAGCGTTAGCTAACAAGGTGAAATTAAAATTTACATCTTGTTCCAACATGATGAAGGTAATTAAAAAGAGTGATGGAACCCTTTGATTAACCCACATCCCATTTTGCAGAGCACTATCATGCAAATTAAACATTGAGCATTGTAAACTTACTAACAGCAGAAGATTCCAATATGACTATATCCCAATTTTAAAATTAAGAAAATATAAAAACATGTCATCTGATCTCTGACTGCACCATTTGTCATTTCTGAATTAAAAAGTAGAACTGGGGGCATATTCCACAGTGAGATAACTCTTGTCTTAGCTTCTGAAGAATCAGAGTTTGCTTCTGTTTCTTGTACCAGCCATGATTTTATTCCTATAATGGTTTCAGTGTATAGTTTAATTAGCCTCCCTGCTATAATCAAGCTGTGGTCTCTCATCAGAAACACTGAAACCCTGGAAAATATGCATCAGAACTGCTGCATACTTGGTTCCTCAGGGCTTTTTTGGTGCTTTTACTTCAGTTTTGTTATTTTTCTAGTGGCAAAGGTATCACAAAGACATTTGTTTTAAGTTCTGCCTGATGGAATGCTGTCTGGTGCCACTGTACTGCTCTCAGTATTTAATATCTTTGTTCAAAGTCTTTTTGCTTCCTCAGGGGTCCTTCCTTTGGTGTCTACAGCTACTCCATGAAGGCCTCAGCTGAAGGCAAAAGGACATCCCCTAAGTTTTAGGAATTTTTCTCAATCTGTGTGGATGTTTCAGATGGAAAATTCACAGGTTCTTGCCTGCAGATTTTCAGGTGGATGAGCCAGCATTTCTGAAACAGGACTAGGGCAGCTAAAATTTCAAAAAAAGAAATATTAAAAAAAACCCCTTCTTTCAATTCACAGTACCCATCTTGCAGGGAAAACTATCGCTGTTCAGGGACACAGCTGAGGTGGTATGAGGGTTGTAGTCTATCTCTCAAATCCCAGCTGCTGCTTAGAAATACCCTATACAATGCTCTCTACCAAATCTACACTAAGTCATTGACCAAACTACTTGTCTGCTTCTCCCCTCCACCCAAATTAGAGTAGCTAACTTAATGAAAAATTATTTTTTTTTTTTCTTTTTGTCGCTTAGGAGGGTCTGAACATAAAGCTCTTATCACCAAGCCACAGCTGTAGGAAGAATCCTTTAATCACAGCCTTCCTCCTTGAAGAAGAATATAGATTTATGACCGGACTTTGGTTACTGAGCGAGGAAGAAATATTGCCAGCAGCCACCATACTACTTCCCATAGGCTGTAAACAGCTTTAATCTGCTTTAGCTGTCATTTTGAAGTTGAGAGATATTAGAGTACAATGTAATTACGTAGTTGTGGGCAGAAGCACAGTTTATTCTGTTTAAACTGAAGTGGCAGAGGTGAATTCGGAGACTCCCTAAACAAACAAATCCTCCTTGCTTGCTCTCACTGCCACCATGGCTGCAACAGTCCCATCCCTTTTGTGCTGCTTCTTTCTGCTCTTTTTTTTACACTTTCCACATCCCAATGTTTTCTTGGATAGGACAAAAAGCTACTGAATGTGCTATATGCTGGTTTTGTTAGGGACACAACGCAATGGTGACATGTTCTCCCCTGAGCTTCCCAGGTCAAGAGTCCACTCCCAGAAGGACAGATCCTTGTTTCTTACTGACTTAAAAATATCATGTCTCTGTCATTAGAGGGAATTCTAGAACAACATGATTGATTTTCCTTTATCTTTGATTTTGTATCTCCTTGTCAGGAAAGAAAACTCCTACTTAATATAATGCACGCAGAAAAAGGGTGCTTAGTTTATACCCCCATCTCTAGAAAAAAATGTAGTTCCTTTTGAATTTTTTGAGAAGAAAGACTTAAAAACTCACTTCTGGAATGTGTGAGTCCCAGGTAAGTCACTTACTTGAACAGTTTCCTGTGTTCTAGTTGAATGTCACAAACATTACATTACAGAGTTATTTTTACCTGATCTAACATTTCATTTTGCATATAACATGAAATTTTCCAACAGAAAATAAAAGACCAGTTCTCTACCAGAATAACACAGTTTCTGGCCAGTATTATACCCACTGCTCAAACCTTAAATTCTGTCCTGTATTGGAAAAATCCTTACAATCAGTTTGTAGGAATATTCCAGAAGATGCACACATTGGATCCACTTCAGTAAAGCAGAACCATAAGTGCTTTTGTCTGACATAATATAGCATTTAATCTAAGCACACACTTAGTTTTACTGGAATCTGTAAATGTATGAAACTTTAGTAAGCATAATAACATATTACCCCACATAATGCAATGACATGGACTGCTAGCACTAAAAGATATAAGCTTCTTGGTCTGACATTTCAGGGAAAAAAAATACTAACCCAAAGTTTTCTCCACGTCTGATGCAATTCTGCTGCCTTTGCATGAGTTAAGACAAAAAAGTGCAGATAAATTGCAGTCTTCCTGGATTTATATTGTTCTCTGCTGCATATTACATTTTAAAATTCATAGATTGAGGGATCTGTTTGCCATCAGCTATTGCTTTTTTCAAAGAACTACTGTAAGTATTATGCAGGATGTTGGGACCTCTCTGGATTTTCATACCAATAATCTCCTCCTGGTTGTTTGAGTTTGTCCACCTCCCAAAGCCTATCAGAAGGTGCTTAAAAACTCTGAGCCTGTTGTGTGCTGAGTGACATAATTTGAACTGGTTTTAGGAGGTATGTAGACAAGATATCATGAATTAATACCACTATGACCTAGAGAAAATGTATTTGTTCATTAGCAAAAAGAAAAAAAAAATAAAAAGAGCAAAACATGGTTTAGTAAGACAAATTAAAAGGAGAGTGAAGTACTACAGCACTGGGAGCAGTGTTTATCAATTCTGCTTGAAAAGGGAATAAACAATCCTGCAGGGCTTTTTGCAGCATCATTTTGTCTCTGTATTCCAGCCAGGCATCAGTCTCCATGGAATCCAAACAGTTATCCAAGCAAATTATTCCAGCTAAGAGGAAGAGTTCTCCTAGCAAACACTCAAGGCCTTAGTGCTGTGGGACCATCAGTCACATCTATTGGGCTGAACTTCTGATTTTGGAAGCTGAGAAATATACATTTGTGCTAAATGTAAAGAAGTAAAATACAGTGGCATTTCAAGTGACACTTCAAGAGTCTTTATTACTACTCAATAGCTCCCTGGGTTCTTAATTCAAATGAAAATATAAAATGATGGGCAATTTTAGTGTCACTTCTGAGCTTTGAAAAAACAAAGTTGCAGAGCAAAGAGAACTGAGGAAAATTCTAGCAGGGTCTCAAAATGAAACAACACAACTTCAAAGATTAGACAGGTCTTTTGACTCACAACAAACCTTTTCAACTAATATGATAAATTGTTGTGATAACTAAATGAAAATAGAGATTGAGTTTGCATAAAATGTTCGGGAGAATCACTGACTGCAAATTGCTCCATCCTCTTCTCCATCACTGTTCACCACTCAATCCAGACATTAAAATGAACATTTCAGCATAAAACCCTGTATAAAACACCAGTATGGTCATTAAAAAAAAGAAACAAAAAGCAATCCTAATATTTCCATTGAAACAGACAGGGTTGTTCACTCAAGAGTGGCATCTGCTAGTGGGAGATATCAAGATAAAGATAACCATCAGGAATATCTTTGTTGGATTAATGTTGCAGGTGGGGTCACACTGACACTTCTTTGTAGTAAGCTCTATAATTAATAAAACTGCTTGGAAGGTGGTTCTTTTAATGACAGACAGATATATATTGTATGACCTGAGTTCTTTGTAAATGCCATCTTATTGCCAAAATGCTGAGAAAGAAATTTGTTATGATTAATGTTCTTTCTTCCTCCCTTTTGCCCACACTGATCTAACAGGAGGCTGCTCATCTAGTTGCCTACACTGAAACAATTAAGAGGAAAAGGGTGATATCTGCAAGATTCAGTCCTCATACCTTAAGAAAAGACTGTAATTATACTCATTTTGTGCTACAAATAATTAAGGAACATGAATCAGAGGGCTGGAAGTGACCTCCAGAGATCAGTTAAATCTGTTTCCCTGCTTGCAGGCAGAAAAATCACACATGGGGTTTCCCATAAATGTCTAACTGAAGTTGTTACAGACCTGCAGACAGGGTCTCTACAGACTCCCTAGCTGCTCTGCTCCATGATTTCATGACCAAGGAAAAGCTTTACCTAAGGACTAAGCCCAATGTCCTTTTCTCTGGTTTGAATTTCTTATCCCATCTGCTGTCAGCATGAGGATCACCCGTGCAGTCTCAGCACTATTTTAAGCTTACCCAGGATGACATTTTTGTCAGAAGGTATGATCCCAGCCACTCTGGCTGTACATCCCTCTTGTATCCCTTCTGACTGCTCCAGTGCTTCAACATCTGTCAGCTGAGCTGCTGATCCAGCTCAAAGTGAATGGAGAGAAACAACTGGGTAGTTTTGAAGCAGATCAATGGCTGTGAGGCAGCAAGAGGGCAGCTTGAGAGCTGAAACTCCTCCTCGTGTTGCTGTTACCAGAGCACCAGCCCAAGATCCTTTCCCACTGTATTTCTACACAGACAGATGTTTTCTATCCTGTGTTTAGGCACTTAATTACTCCTGTGTAAGCCCAGTAATTACCTCTTGTCTCTGTTAAACAGAGCCATATATCTATAACAAAACCTTATATCTAAATGGTCAGACAACCTTCTCCTGTACCACGTTCATATTTCTCCTAGTAGGTAACATCTGCAAGCTTAATAAGCCTCCCCTCTATCACATCTTCCTGATGATGATTAAAAATAATTAAAATAGTATGAGTATTAGACACAGATAAAAAGGTGGATTGGTTAATGTGCCTGTAATTGAAGACACCTGATAACATTTTTAATAAAAAAAGAACAGAATGCTGTTGATGCATCACTCAGTTAGAAATTGGGCCTCACTCCTACCTCATCAGCTGAAATACCAGAACAACTGGAGAACAAGCACAGTGATCATGTGTGATAATGAGCCCAGGTTCTCTAGAGAATTGGCTTTATTGTTTCCTTTCTCATGCTAGCTATGATGGATCTTCAGAGAAATGCAAAAAAGTACAGTGACTGCTCTTATTATTTTATTGTAGCTGGAAGAATTAAGAAACCAAGACTTCTGAAGAAAAGAGAAGGACTGCTTTTGGGAGGAATACAACCAACAAACCTTTAGTGGAACAGTGCTGCAATTAATTGTGGTCTAAAGAAAACCAGTTTTCAACCACTTCATGATTATCACAGTTTGCATTCAGTAGTTAACTCCAAGCTTTAAAACTCCCTGTAATTGACACAAAATGTTGCTGAGGCCAAGAGCTGCAGGAGACCTAAGAAAGTTTTCTTTGTGTTGACACTGACAAGGACCTCTGTGGTCTCTGGGGATGGAAATACCACAGCACTGAAGTGTTTCTTTGTTGGTCCTGAAACTTTGCAATCCTAGGAAGTCAGTGGAGTAAAGCAGATAAACTCCTCCAATGGGTTATGTGAGTTTTGGTTGTGTTTTTTGTTTCTTAGTTTGTTTTTCTGCTCTTAATTCATTCCTCACTGAACTCTTTGAAAGAAGTAAAGTCCAGGTTATGACCCTTTTGCAGAGCTAAGTCTTTCAGATCCTGCCTTGCAAAGTAAATGTTCTCTGGTTGCCCTTTCCTACTGCACCAATTCTCACTTGATACCACAGGTAGGAACATGTGCAGTCTCTTTTCCTGCATTTTGCAGAAATTAGGGTCATCAATAAAAGAAGTCATAGCCACAGCACACGGTGCCTTGATTCACAGGAGGAGGGAATGCTACATCTGAAAGCAAATGCTGTTATTTCAAATGTCACCCAGTATGTCACCAAATGTCACCTTCCTAGATTTTTTTCTGTAATGACAGTTTAAAGCTATATGTGGTGTTTGCTGAACCCCCTGGTAGATCATCTATTATGTTTCACTTCAAGATCAGATGCTAGCCCTTCCTGACATCTGGCAAACGATTGCCCTATAGTTACAACATCACAAAATGAAAAGAAACCCAAAACACCTCCCTACACACACACACGTGTGCATCCTTGTATGTGTACACACACACACCTGCACCCAGCAAGCCTTTACCTTTCAAAAGCAATTGCTAAATGTCTTCTAATCCACACGTGCACTTAAAAGATCACAGCAGCACTTTCACCTTTCCCTCCCCATCTGCAATCGATTATCTGCTGCTTGTGGTCCTTAGGGGTCACTTCTTTGGAAAGGTGAACACTTCTCTAGGAACAGAGATTACTCACTATCTTTTTAAAAAGGAAAGTTCCAAATAGACCTGTCAAGCAGGTAGGGATTAGAACAAATGGACATGCAAATTCTCTTTTAAGACATAAGAGGTGTCTGTAAGCAGACACACATGGGTCACAATTAAGAATGTTTAGAAGAACTGATGTTGGAGATCTTGCCCCAATTTGAGCCTGGTTTTCATCATTTTACATTCTTTAGTGTTATGCCCAGTTTATATTGGCCCAGTTTGAATATCAACCACACAGTATCAACAGCACCTGGAGTATACGAAAGAAAAAAGCAGCTAATACACATCTTCACAGTTACTTTGGCAGAGTCCAGTGCTAAATAAAACTTTCCAATCTGTCAAGTCACACAGCCCAGTATCATCTACTCTTCTGCAATTTACCAGTTCTCTGACATGTCTTATATTTTCCACTCTGTGTCTCCAAAAGTGTCCTCATCCCTCATCTTATCCCTATGCAAATCTGAAACCCATGCAGGGACATTTTCAAGTGGCATTTATTTACTTTATATTAGCATTGTTTCCAAAATAACTGCAGAGAGGGTGGGCAATTTCATCAATGAGACTCTTCATGTTTATTTCCTGACTGCTCCAATGTTTATCAACACTTGCTTTTGTTCTTCCTCTCAATTTTCCCCCCTGCACTTTATTCTTAAAATTCTTAACACTTGAGTCTACTTCAAAGCTGCCTCTGCTATATTTATTGTCCTGCCAAGTGTAAGGCTTCTTCCTCTGCTCTGCTTTTGACACTAAACTCAATGATCAGTTGATCAGTCTAGCCTATCTGTCTGGCTGTTGACACTGAACCCCTTCAAGCTTCTGTTTTCCTGTTCTATTTTTGAATCATTCAGCAACTTGCGTTTTCCTCTGAGGTCACCCTTAAAGGTCCATGTGTCATGTTTTTCATTTCTGCCTTGTCAGGAAAATCTTGCCACTGCATCTATCAAAGTAATCATCAGGCCTTGATGTAAGAGTGTGGTTCCTCTCACATTTTTCATTACCAGATAATTTATTAATATCCTCCTGAGCAAGACTAGATTTATCTTGATAAAACCGCTGAGTGGTGACACAGAATACAGCACAAAGTGTTCAGCTAGTTTGGCAAATGCTTAGAGCTGTCCTTTAACCTCTCCCACCTCTTTATTCCTCAGCAAGCTAAAAAGCAGATTTTGGATCTTGAGGCTCTGGAGGCTTCTGGCATTTCGCCACTTCAGGAAAGCTCACCTGGGTCAGCCTGATCCTCAGACAAACCCTGCAGCACATCTGGCTTTTCCTTCACCACATCCTCAGTAGCTGGCACAGAATGCATACTCATTAAATGAAACAAAAGTAATATCATGATATAAATACAAGCAAAAAGCTTTAGAACTAAGGAGTTTTATCTGATCTCAGGAAACTACAGGCAGTTGTTCTACATTTCAGGTGGAACAGCCTCTGACACTGCTCTCCATATTTTCTACCCAGGCAGATATTTTGTTTTCTTCTAGAAATTCAGCCCTGCCTGTGCCTCCCTCCTCATCTCACCACACCCTTCCTGTAACAGCCATTTCTCTTTTATATTATCTTTGCTGGAAAAAATGCTGTAAGGCTACTCAGCTTGCTCCCCACTCCATTATGCACTGAAATGGAAGCACAGGAGGCCCTCCACAAAAGCGGCTGGCTAATGACTCTCCTGGTGGACATTAGGCAAGAGATGCATTTGTGACATGAGTGGCAGCTGTGCAGACACCAGTTTATGTGATTCAGCACAGCTATTTCATTAATTGTGTTTCACAGTTCATTTCCTCACATTTCACTCAAAATAAATAAATAAGAACACAAAGCTGCTGTGTTCTCTCAACCATCCATCAAACAAAAAAAAAAGCAAAAAGATGCTCTTATTTTAATTGGCTTTGCACATGGTTTTCTGTTTTAGGTGCTTTTTAAAATTTAAAGTAAAAAATAAAATAAATTGAAGTTATATTTGCTGTCTGATTATCTCTTCAGCTTTCCACAGATACTTGGTAACTTACAGAGAAGCCCACTATGAGGAAGCAAGCTCTAATGAAAGTGAAAATGTGGTACAGGCTTACCTAATAAAATGATGTATCCATAACTGCTTCTTTACATGTTTATATTTTGAGGCTTAGATTTAATACAGGAAAACTGTGTGTGCAGTCCCAGGAAATCAACTGCTTAATTTATAAAATTGACCCTTTATGTACCTTCATAGCTATATGCATACTGGAAAAGCACATACAAGAATCAATCAAAAATGCAGAATGTAAAAAAAACTCTGATTCAAATCATGAATGTGAGTGCTCTAAGACATCATGTTTGAGGAGGTTGTGACAAGTGATTTGTTCAGCATCAGGAAAACCATCAAAAGCAGCCAACATGGTCATACATTTTTAAGGGTAAAAGTTACAGATGACTCTCCCCAAAAATTGTTTGTCTAAACAGCAGTTTTTACAGCATAAGGTGTAATTTTTTTAAAAAATAAGCAAACAAAGCAATCCAACACCTTCTGTAAGGAGTTTTACCTACTGCTGAAATTCGTGTGATACACAGGCCCAGTTCCAGTGCTTGTTGCTGGAACCTTTGTCACTCATAGCCAAAAATTCAGCTGAATCAGATACAGCAACACTCTAAAGATTAAAATCTCTATCAATTTTTCAAAAGCCTTTCCTTAGGAAGTTTTTCAGGTTCACAGAGGAAGAGATGCACAAAGGAATGGCCTTCAGCTTTACTGTAGAGCAGTCATGTAGGTAAAAATGTTCATTCATTTTCATCAGAACATGTTTTAGCTACAAGCCTTATAAAGCAAAGACCAATTAATGAGATAACAAACAACATCCCTTCAGAAAACAACTACTCCTGATAGGAAAAGTATCTAGTGTTTCTTTTTGTTTGTTTTTATAAAAGATGCAAACATTGAAAGCTCAAAAAAAAAAAAAAAATTGAACATATTTAGACAAATATGGGACAGGGAGTCCAGGCAATTGCTAAGTTCTAATCATCCACCTACTATAAATATCTGCAGTGTGAAAAAGGCTTTCTCCCTGTGTGTTTGGTGCTGCTGCTCAGCACTCAGCTTTTTTGTGGTTTCATTTTAGTAATCAGGATCTCTTGTACTTCCCGGCCAGATGGCCATTCACACTTCAGTGCTCATTTAAACACATACGTCAATGATGACAGAACATTTCAGCTGAGAACAGGCCAATGTAATCTTCCAAATTCCAGGCTATCTGTCATTTTTGTTGGTTATATAAAACCCGAGTTCAAAAGAAAGTAGGACTGCTCTTATTTGGAAAGATAGGAAGAAAATGGAAAATTCCACCTGGCTTGCTGTCAACATGAAACTCAGGCAAGGCTATTTAAAATGATGTGAGAAGGTTTGAATGTCTGGCCTCTTCTGATCCATTGGCAGCTGCTCCTGGGGCTTGCTAAGAGATGGGAGAAGCTAATATCAGATTAGAGAATGAGTGCTGGGCCTCGCAGGCTGCTCAGAGCCCCCCCAAGAGCATTAATTCTATATATCCTCTTCCAAGCCATCCCATGTTTATAATGTAATGGTCATTCGTTTGTCTCTTAAGGTATTAGATCTAAGTACATGCCAGCACCCTGCAGCTGCACTCCCCAGAACACAAAAGACAAATTGGAAATGGAGGGTGAAATATCTTCTTGACTTTGAGGCTGATCCCCTGTGTTTGCTCTGACTGGATGCAGTACTTATGTGGATAACTAGACAAAATTATTTTCCACTGCTGTCAAGCCAGCATCCTAGACAAGAAGGAAAGCATTTAAATTTAATAACATTCTTTTCAGCTTCAGGGTGGACTATATAAAAGAAATGGAAATCTGAAACTTGAAAAAAAAAAAAATCTATTGGTGACATTTCTGGCTCCAACCAGTTGCAGGGAGAACTTGTACCCTGCCAAGGGTGTCTGCTTAACTGAGGTCATCAGCAAATGATTTTTATTTTTCTTTTTGGAATCAAATGCGGCATTGGTGAGGCTGCACCTGGAGTATTGTGTCCAGTTCTGGGCCCCTCAGTTCAAGAAGGACAGGGAAGTGCTTGAAAGAGTCCAGCGCAGAGCTACTAAGATGATTAAGGGAGTGGAACATCTCCCTTATGAGGAAAGGCTGAGGGAGCTGGGTCTCTTTAGTCTGGAGAAAAGGAGACTGAGGGGTGACCTCATCAATGTTTTCAAATATGTAAGGGGTGAGTGTCAAGGAGATGGAGTTAGGCTCTTCTCAGTAGTGACCAGTGATAGGACAAGGGGTAATGGGTGTAAATTGGAGCATAGGAGGTTCAAGCTGAATATCTGGAAAAATTTTTTTCCTGTAAGGGTGACAGAGCCCTGGAACAGGCTGCCCAGGGGGGTCGTGGAGTCTCCTTCACTGGAGACATTCAAAACCCGCTTGGACACGTTCCTATGCGAAGTGCTCTAGGTGGCCCTGCTCTGGCAGGGGGGGTTGGACTAGATGATCTTTCGAGGTCCCTTCCAACCCCAAGGATTCTATGATTCTATGATTCTATGATTCAAATAAACTTTACAGGCAATCTTTTGGGAACTTTGCCAAACCTAAACCAACCTATGAGCCATTTAAAGTTCAATTAATTAGTAATTAGAAGGACAGAATTAACACAGGGGAGCATTTAAGAGAGTGTGTATGTAAGCAGCCAATAATTATCAACACAGCAACAGAAGTGTGACACAGTGTGAGTTTCAATCATATCCATCTAAGCATGTAAAGACAATGAACATAGCAGTGGCTAAATATCCTAGCTTCCCATCCATGGGAATCTCCAGGAAGTCTACTCCTGCAATTTGCACCTTAGCTGGTAGCTGTGAAGTTACAGATGTTCAACTGGGAGTAAAAAAATAGAAAAATCCCTAAATTTACAAAACAGTTTTACAGATGAGTCTCAAAACTATATTTTTCGGAGTACTGCTGAGAATTGAGACTTTTATTGAACCCTACTTTTGTCATTGGTGTCTGCAAAAGGAGATTTCTCATCAATAAAGTTCAGCAGTGGATCAACTGTTCAGGCAGAGTTTCTAAACTAATGGTTCTTATAAGTGAAAAACAAAGACCATGAGAATGAGTTTGACCCTGAATAATTACAAGATTCTGAACATAAAAGCTGTGAAAACTGCAGAATTTAGAGAACACAATTTACAAGTGAGTTAACTGAATTTATGCTGCAGTGACTTTCATGGTCAGGGCAACCTTTGCCATCCTGCTGTGGTACTGGAAGCAACCAGTGCCTTGTCAGGATGCAGCCATGGTTCTTACCCAAACGCCATAAAAAAATCAAAGAGCCATCAGAGCATTCAGTATTTTTCTGCCATTCCTGGAACAAAAATTTAGAAATAATTTTTTTAAGACTAAATAAAAACCTTGAGATAACAGAAGAAGTATAACTACTTCTAAAGGCATAAAACACACCTGTGAGAAGATGGATTTAACCTGAGTCTTGTGATTAGGACTGGAAAATGCCCCTTAAACAAAATTGTCTTGTTAAACACTTGACAAAATAAAAGAAGCTGACCTAAAAGGATTCTGCAAGGCATCACAGAGGAGCAACTTTACAGATCAACAGCTGTAAGAAAGTAGAGGAACTGACCCAGGATAGGATTAGCTGGATAGGCAGGCAGGATGCTGTGAGCACCTGATTGAGCTGAAACAAGACAGAAAATGAGAAAAAGAGACACTTCAGCTTCTTGTAGAAGCCACTGCTAAACTTCCCAGGGAACAAGGTAAATCTGAAGAAGGAGAATAATTAGCTTTTCTTCTGGAGTGCAATGGGCAATTCATTCTGCTCAAAGAAAGAGAAATGGTGTTTAATTGGAGGTGGCTGAAGGGATCTGAGCATCTCTGTGCCTCACTTTTTGCTTTTTCTGCTTTAAGCTTTCTCTGGTAGTTGGTGGGAGCATCTAAAGTTGATAGACTGCAGGTAAGAGGGAAGGATGCCCAGGATACGTGTTCTTTTTACAAATTGTAGCAGGTTGTTTGGTTTTTTTATGTTTGTTTGATTTATAGTTTTGGTGGGGGGTTGGATTTTTTTTTTTTTTTATTATAATTTCATTTTATAATCTGTGGTTCAGGCATACAAGATCTGTCACATCTGTTTGACACCTCTATGGGACGGTCAGCAAAGCAAAGATTGTTTCAGTGTGAATGATATTAATTTTAAATTTATTTTTATAGAAAGCTTTAATTTAAAATTAATTTCATCATAACTATGTGGAAATGCCATCACTCTTCTTGAAAGTGACAGATGACTCACTGTTCTACTACTGTAAGTTTTATATATTTTGCTTATATAATCTCTGGCAAAAATTGGTTTATAGTCACTATAGACTTGTGTGCAGTCTGCATCAAGTACTACTGATTTCCTTTGAGAAGATCAAACTATCTTAACACTCACTTATAGATATTAATTAGAGAAAGAATTAGTGAATTCTCAGTTGGAATTTCTGAGTCTGGAATTTCTTTGTTTCTTTTTAACTTACATGTGATTTAGCACTCCTGTTCAAGGTGGTTTACAAGAGCTTTGAATTTGATTTTAAAAGCTGCAGAGGTCTCACCTGTAAGCAGGTGTTTGGATGGAAGAACAAAGTGACATAAAGGAGCATTACTGCAGCACTGAAATAAGCAAATGAAATCTTCCAATATCCCTCCATGAACAGATTATTACAGCAGTAAGGGCAGTCCAAAGCCTCTTGGCCTCATCCAAATTTTTTGAACCTTACCTCTTAGCCAAAGAGAGATCTATTTGGTCTGTAATGGAAGGCTACAGATATGATGTTTCTCTATATGAAATTAGGCAGTTCACTACATGCTATCTCAGCACATTCTCAAATCATTTCTAGGACTTCTTTTAATCTCAGGTTTTTGCATAAAATCCTGACTGCATAATTACTACTACTACCTACTGATTAAACATATATTCAAGCCTCACTCTGTATCAATGATGTCACATCAGTTCCTCAGTGGGACACATTATCTTTCATGGCTTTTGATTCAGCTCCTTTTGGGTGATCCCCACCAGCTCACAAAAAAAGGAGGAAGTCAATATTCTTCCCCATGTTTGCCACCTGCCTGTTTCAGTCATTGAATTACCTCGCTCACACAAAATAGACAGCTGAGTTTGGGATTGTTTTTAAGCCTGAATCTTAAGTATGCCATTTCAAGCCTTCACCAGAACAGGGTTGCTTTAGCCTAAAATAGTCATGAAAAACAGGAAGAATTAGTTTAGACTGTTCAACTACAGACTATCTGTGCAGCAGCTCAGAAATATTAACAACTGCATAAATACCAAAATAACTTCTTATAGTTTTGCAAGGTGTAGTTCTTTTTAATACCTGATTGTTATTTTTGAATAAAGTTATTGAAATTTTAAAAAAATATTAAGCACTGTAGCTATAAAAAGACAAAATACTTCTGATATTGCCATAAATAAGAATTTTGCCTTTCAAATGTCACTCTTCAAACATTTCATTGAACATATATCTTTCATTTAAAGATTATTGTAGGTACACTGCTTGAACTGCTTAAAAAATATCAGTCTCTAGATATCCCCTGTGCAGCCTGTTTTTCTACCTTCACTTATCTCATAATAGCTTGTACAGGAGATCCAGCAGAAATCTAACTCATTATAGAAAAGAAAGGACAGGCACAATCACACAAAACTTAATCTGTAATTACTACCAATTTTATTTATATTTTGTGATGGAGACTTGTATTTTATAAACAACACCAGCACCAACAATTGCCCCAAAGTCCTCCCACCAGCAGCATTCCAACCTAAAATCTTCAGATTCATATCCCTCAAATTCTGCTCATTGCTGAATTTAGAAACCAAACGTTTCTAATAATACCTCTGAGCAAATGAACTCTTCCTCCCGTTTTCTTTAAGCACACATCACACCCCAGAAACCTGAATGGCAACTCAGTTACTCGAATGTGAAGTTAACAGATGAACACAATAACAGCAGAAGATGTGAAATCACTGGCTGTGACTCCGAGTTGAAGACAGACCTATCTCTCTCTAGAGAAAGACATTTGTGTGACATGTCAACACAAGATCTGTAATCACTGAGCAGAACCACTAGGAAGAAAGACTTCAAGGGCTAATGAATCTTTTGGGGAAAAAATGTTTAAATAAATAGGGTAGCCATGCACAAGCTAAAGGAGAAATCTGTAAAAGTTCTGGTTCATCAGGTAAATCAGAAACCTCTTGCAAACTGGAAGCCAATGCCAGCCTAGTACAATTAAACTTTCCCTTTAAATGGAGCAGGAAGAAGGGAATCATTTTAATAACAGAGATTGATTACCAAAACGTTTCCCTGAATTTCCAGCACACTTTTGTCTAATTTTTCACAAGTATCTGTATTTGTGAAAGTAGAAAATGGGAAATTCCAAATTTTTACCTTGCTTGTGTTTTCTGAAGTTAAAATATGCTTACCACTTCTGGTGTGCTTGAATAACACCTTTTGCTTCCCTAAAAACAACAGTTTGGAAAATTGTGAAACCTTATTTCAGACAGATAATATTCCCCTAAAAAGCTAAAATCCCATTTACAGCCATCCTAGCTCTGTAAAACAGATAATTGTGTGATTATCAGACACACCTGCCAAGTCATAAATTAATATTAAAGTCAGTGATGGGACCTGAGCCTTGATCTGCTGGCTTCCCAGGTGAGTGCTCTGCACTTGAGGTAATAATTAGACAACTTTTCCCTCTGAAGGATAATTGCTAATACATGTTGGCTGTTGGAGAGGAAGCCCTCCTGAGGAGCAGCTATGGGTTTCCTTTTTCCTTAAAGAAGAAACTTCACTTTTCAGTGGTTAACCATCAGCATATTAAAATATTTAGTGCCTGAGTTAGGTGGAAGTGTTCCTCTGAGTTATAAACAATTAAATATAGCAGGCAAGTGGGAAAGTAGCACTCTGGTTCTGAGACAAACCCACAGTGACAATTAAGCACAAGCTGCCCTGATAACCATTCTGCATAGACACAAACCAAAGAGCTGCAAGCCAGCACACACCTAGCACAATTATTGATAAAGGTAATAAATCCATGTGATCCATAAGCTTGGAACCAGCCTATATCCATCTTTATATTTTTTCAGAGATGGTGCCTCTCTGAGATGTGTCACACTACATATGTACAAACTTCTCTGCTTACAAAGTGCCAGGGCTCTATTTCTCTGTTTTTCCTGAACTCTGCTCTTGTTTTTGGAGTCACAAAGCTGCTTATATACATTTATATGCATTTATTAAATAGATCAGACTAAGAAATGTAACTTGATTTAAATCTAATCTTAGCAAATTAAGATTACCCTGGTGCATACAGAGGGATCATATAAACTGAGACTTAAAACAGATACTTAGAAATTCTGATAGATGAAAGAGAGTTGTACAGCTTGTGAATAAAGAATGTAATATCATGCCAGAATCCAATACCAGCTCAGTCTGGGCCTCTGAAATGTGCAGAAGTTTTCTACTGACATGAATTAAAGCAGCTTTAGAGTCTCAATCATTTGGTATGATCCTGTCTTCCCTTACATCTTCAGTATTTTGAAGACTGAATGCCCAGTGGGTACAAAATGCTGCTAGTCTATTGAATCTCAGAATATAGATACCAAGATTTTAATTTCCTCAGGTGTTTTTACTCCCAGAAAGTGTTTTTTTTCTTTCAGAAGCAAAACATAAGATACTTTGCAATATATTATAGATGAGACCATTATACTGCTGGACAGATTCCATGGACTCACATGTTGCTGTCCTATAACTGCATGAGAGTGACAAAAATCCCTTCAACTGGATTCCAGTGCTAACCTGAGCTAGATTTGAGCAGCAAAGCATTCTTTCCTTAATTATATATCTTTTTTTTTTCTTCTATCACAAGTTTCCTATACCATATCAGTCTTTCTACATCTTTCCAGGCTGACCTGGCATTCATGAACTCAGCAAGTCCTGTTAATCACTAAAAGTTAAGGCCACTTCCAGAAAATCTGAACTATCAGCAGAGCAGCATTAGTGCTGCAGGGCCAAGCAGTGTGTCAGCAGCAGTAGATGGAGCCATTTACAAATTACCTTGAAAAAAAAGGAGGATATGGTTACTGACCCCTGGAAACACACTGAGAACCCATTATAACAGTTTTGGTTATCATCCCAGACTTCACAGTAATTTTCATCCTATACAATAATAAAATGCCCTTTTGTTTTCAGGCTACATTTCCCCACTGCTACTTTACAGTCAGCATCAACAGGATCCTGGTTACTGCCTTCTGGAACAGATGTGAAGTCAAGGTCCTGCCCTAAGTGTTTATTGAAGGCTGCACCATGCCTTTTGCATATTTTAAAACATTAACTTGCATGATCTATTTAAACTTTAGTTTGAATAACCATTAGATGCTAGCCACTTAGCTTTTTTTTCAAGTAGAGGGGTGGTTTTCTTGAATATTTGTTCATCAAGAAATATAAATATACGTAAACCTGACATTTCATTCTGGTAACAAAAGACATAACTCACTTTTTCTATTTATGTTCTTCCTCCTTAGACCTGCTGCCCCACAGCCCCACGGATATTCCCTTTCTATTTGTGTACCTCAAGAGAGAGTAAAAATATTTAAGTATATGTGTGAGGTAAGGCCATGTCATTGTCCCCTGTCACAGATGGGAATTAGAGAGACAAAACCACTAAGATCCACACCTTCAAAATTATTTATGCAGCTGTCTTCATAGATCTTCAGTCATGGATTTCAAAGCAGTGCATCCATGATGACACAGAAAACTAGAACAACCTTTCTGGAATCTCAGATGAATAAAGTTTCCTGTTCCCAAATGCAGCAAGTTTGTACCTGCTAAATTTGCTGGTACTGGGCAGGACCTTAGAGCCCCACAGCCCCTGTGTTCATACAGCAAGGCAGCAGAAATATAACCATTCAGATTTCATCACGGTGAAGAGATTGAGAGTTTTATGGATTAAAAGCTGTGGAGAGGAACATTTCCATTACAGCATCAAGCAAACAAAGGGCAGAAGCAGTGAGAACTCTCACTCTACCACTTCATTGCCAATGATTCTCAGGAAGGACAATTAATGGAGGGCTGCATATTCATCAGTCCTTTTGCTGAGACTGCCAGCATGAATAGCTGTGAAAGATACTGTGGTGTTGGCTGACAACTGTCCTCTGAGAACCTGATCAGGAGCACTGTGACCTTCAAAACTTCATTTTACAGATGGGAGATTTTGGGTCCAATTTGGCCCTTCAGAACTCAATTGGCACAAAATGAAGTTCAGTTTTGGGGTCGGATTGGTTGCAGTTGTTTTAACTGCAGCTGGGAAGGGATGCAAGATGCCCCTGGATAAGTCTGGTTTAGTTAAAATGTTTTGGAGTAGGAAGCTATTAAAAAAATTCTGCATCTTTGTCTGTTGGCAGGTTACAATTCTTTAATTTATTCGTCCCTGCTTTATCTGCCAAACTCTTTCCAATTTTTAGTCTACTAATTGGACACCAACAGTGAACATTTTGAGCAGCTGATATCAATCCTATTCTTCCTGACTCTTCTCTAGGTTAGGAAAGTTCTTGGCAGCTAACTTCAGAATTCAAAGTTCCCCAGTAACTTTCTGATGACCATTCACTAGTAGTCAGTTAAAATTTACTGTTTCAGTAACATTACTGCCATTAAACATGCTTTGAAAATTCACAGAAGTCAGCCCAAAGAATATAAATCAAATACATCAAAAACGTGTATTAATCTACTGATTTTGTTATTTGAATCTGATGGATAATATTTCAGTCTGTCATATTGCTGATGTCAAGGTATTGATAATATTCTGGTCAGGCAGCAACCACTAGTGATGTGCACACCATAGTTTTTGTAGTTAATTTATTGATCTGGAGAAACTCTTGGATAAAATATTAAAACTGACAATACCTACACTAACACATTTCTTCTTAAATGTGAATTTTGTTTATAATATCACTAGAATTGTATTGGTCATGTTTTTAAGATCAAAAGAAGCACAGTTTATACAGCATGACTTGGATGGGTTTGCCATGATGTGTTTCACCCAACTGCATTTTCTGACTGCACTATTAAGCATGATGCTTGGCACAGAAAAAATTTTCTCCGGTTTGATTTCAGAATTGCTGAAAGTAATATTTTAGTCAATTTCTTCATATCTACTTAGATGAACTTGATATCTATTAAAGGAACAAACTCTGTTATGATGCTGGTAAGATTTTCCTTTTCAATTTCTGTCTTTTAAACTCTGAAAGATATGCTGGTAGAGAAGATATGATCTGTGTGACATAATGACCATTCAGTAGTCAAAGAGGCAATTACTCAGTCAATGTTAGCAACGAGTCCAGGATCTCAGCATGACAAGATGAAACAGAACAGATTCTGCATGGAGCCAGGGGCTCTCTGTCTGCTTTCTGCTTGTTCCATTAACCCAAAATCACAGACTCAACGGATCATGAATAAGGAGACAAGACACCATTTAGGTTTTGGTGGTGGTGTTATTGAATAGTGAGCTCTCGTGTGGGTGTGGAGATTACGGGTGGGTTGTGTTTTTTTTTTTTAATTCTTATCTGTGTGATTATGCAGTAGAAAGGAGCCTTTGCGGTTCCCATCCAGTTTTGTTGGGTTTGAAATGGAATTAAAAACCCAAACCAGTGTTTTTTATTCACTGTGACTTTCAGAATATTATTATTCCTCTAGGGTTGTTCTGGTTTTATAAGATTTTACATTTCCTTAAATTTTCTTTGCTGCCTTTAAATATTACTATAAATCCCTTCACCCCTTCCCAGCTTGACAAATCAGCTTTCTCTTTGTTTAACCCTTTGTGACAAGCATGTTTTAAAGCCACTCATCTCCCCTTACCTTACTAAGTTATCAAAAAATACCCTTGGCATCACTAAGGATACAAACAAATTTTTCACATGAGGACCCTAATGCCCTGATCAGATTTGGGGCTGAGTAATTGTGTTTCATGCATGGTGCATTAACACATGGAAGAATCTCCTCTTTGCACTGTCAGCTAGACACAGCACTATGGATCAAACACTTACTTTTCAGATTGCTAGGAAAGTTTTATGGAGAGAAATATATATCTGCCAGCAAAGCATTTTCCAAATGAAGACAGAGCATAAAACCACACTGCAAGTAACACTAACTGGTAATGGTGACATTTTGCAGTATAACTGCATTTGCTAGCACAGTAATAAGAGGTAAAGAGCAAGGTTTTCATGTGCATGCAATGTCAGGGAAAGCTGACAGCATTAGCATGCTGCTTGTACTGAAAAAACACAGGAGAGGCCTCAGCAGTGCCAGGAAGGATTTCTTCCTGACAACCCAATATCTCCAGGCTTCCTCCTCCTGCAGCCCTAGCAGTGGCAAGGGAGAGAGTGCCCTTTCCTTGTCAGTCCCACCAAGCAAACACCCAGATCACAAACACAAGTTGCATTTATAATCTTTAAAGATTTACAATCTCCTTTTTTTGCAAGGATTTGTCTCATCTTCTCTTCAAAATAACAACATTGAATTCTAATAGAAGCAGCATGTGTGAGCCACTATCATGTTATGTTTTATTTTTCCCCAGGAAAGAGCAAATAATCCCATCACTGGGTGCAACTGAAAGATGAGTAAATATGTGTGGGTATTTTAAAGTAAAGTCTGCAGCTAAAGGGGAAAGGGAATAAGGGACCTTGCTACAATGAATGCCTTACTTTATTCATCAAATGCCTTAAACCACTTCCTCGTTTTTCCTACAACTTTAAAGAAAGGTCAGAAATATTTTTAGAGGTGATTGTTTGCTATAGAATTAAGTGGGTCAGAGTTGCTATACTTGAAAATCTGGATCTTTTCTCATTGTTTAACTCTGTGCAGTGGCAAACCAGGCATTTTTGGACTCAAGTGTAAAAATCCAATGTAATAGTCCCCATAGAGCAAGAAAAAAACCAAACAGCAACATTTTTTGCCCCACATACAGAAAAATTAAGTGGTATTTAGTTATGTAGGAGGAAGACAACATGGTATCTACATGCTTGTGATATGAGATCTTAAAATATTGGCACACTTGGTAGCTGAGGCAGAAAAGCTATACCAGTTTTAACTTGGAAAAATGCAAAAGCATATTAAATTAGAAAAATAAAAGTTTATGTAAATCTAACTTGTAAAGGTTAACAAGTCTACTTTCATAGTCTGGAGACTGGAAGCATTGGCTGTCAGATGGCTCAGTTTGTCTCAGAAAGTAAGAAGAATTCTTTCACTGTTTGCTCAAAATCAGAAGTCAGCTGATAGCAGAAGACACAAGACTTTTTCTGTTTCTTGTCTTCTCACTCCACATTGATTTATTTCAGCTTTGTTTTCTTTTAAGGGAAAATTTCAAGACATCTGTCTGATTACAGCAAATGTATAAAGTCCCTAGCATTAATGTGCTCCAGTGTAGAAGCTGTTTTCTTCCCCAAGTAACTTTTCAGAGTTGTATAGCTGTCCTTGTTTATTTAATCTTTCCTCATATGGGCATTTTCTGTTGTGTTCTCTTTTGATTTCCTAGCAGTTCCTAATTTTCTGCTTAGTGTTTTGGCAGCAAATCAGCACTAACCTGATGTCTTGAGAGAGCAATTTACAATGACTTTAAGATGTCTTTCATGAGTGGCAGTGTTTAATTTGGAGCCCATAATGACAAAAGAAAAGTTAGAATTACTTCCCTCTCCATAAAAAATACTTGGAATTAATTGTCTTATAACTCAATATTAAGAGATCCTCCTGTAACTTTTCCGTGTCTGCTGTAGATTAAGTTGTCCTGAATAAATTTACATCAAGTAAACTTTATCAGAAAACCTCTTTCCTTATACACAACACAAAGTTGAGCACAGAACCCTGTGAGACCTCATTAATAACCTCCTTCCAGCATGAAAATTTAGCATTTATGCCTATCCTTTGTTTCTATTTTTTAACTAGTTATTAGTTCACAGAAGAAACTTGCCCCTCTTAAGAACACCTATGCTGATAATTTTTTCCAAAATTCAGGCTTGTCATATTGCTCAGATCAACCTTATCCACAGAGCTGCTTTGCTATGGGTCTGCTCAGGTCCAGTGTCACTGTCACAAAAAGGATGCCATACACCTGAAATTCACACAACCTCCCACACCTCCATCTGCATGGAATTTAGAAAAGTGGTGGAAAGTGCTGAGCTGTGGAAAACACATACATATGTGCCAGAATCCTCTCATCAGATGAGTCTGTACTCATAAAGCAGCCTAATTCAGAAAAAACAGAGGACTTAGGTATTCATTTTTGTGTTCTTTTGTGTTCTTTGTCACTATCTTTTTAGCACCTCCCTAATGAGTTTCACCAACCTTGACATCTGGGTAGAAGAAAGAGACCTTGTTATGTCCTGGCAATGGAAAGGCCATTGATACACAGGTAGCTTTTAGTGTGAGGACTCACCAAGATGCTGGAGAGAAGTGCAGAGGGAATCATGGTGCTGTCAGAACTACAGAGGAAGGAGAGAAAGCTGGAAAGGGATTATTGGGAACATGAAGAGATCAGGAAGTGTGGGGTGGACAGGGCAGTGTTGAAGGGAATAGGAAAAGGGGTTGCAATACAAGAAGGCACACTATCTGAAACAGGAGACATGCAGGGAATGTCAGAAGCAAAGCATAAGAAGAAAGACTTCATTTTTTCTGCTCAAAAAAAAACCCAACCCTAAAATAATTTCTCCTCTACTAATGTCTGCTTGTTAACAGTCATCTTAGATACCAGGAATTTTCAAAGAACTACTGATGACTTCATCTGCAGCTGACTGTTAATTCCTACAACTCTGTTGTAATTCCAGATTCTGTATTAATCTCCATTCACTTTTGGTGTATAACCACCATATTAGTCCTTGAAGTCACTCTTTAAAGTCTTATATTCAAGAAGCATGCTAAAATCCTGATGGACACTTTTGTTACTTCTTGGTTGAAGTACTTTGCTGTATTTCATTTGTTTCTGCTTCCTAAACTTGCTGTGACCTGTTTTGCAGTGATCTCAGTCAGTCCCTGGGCTTACCTTGTGTTTTTTCTCTCTCCCACCACTTCTGCTTGTTGCCAAACCAAAAATACAGAACACTCTGCTCCTTAAACTCAGTACTTCTGCAACTTCTCTCATACTATTATATCAGACTAGTCAAAGAAACCTAATCTTAACCTCACTGCAAAGCCAGTGATGTCAACTGAAGTATTTCTCATGGTCACCATCCAAGCCATTAGTTAAATCTGGCTGCCTACTAAAGGCTGTAAAGAACTGAAAGATCAGGCTAAAGTCAAATCATTCAATGATCTTTTATCCCCCCATTGATTACCAGTACTGAGTCTTGCAAATCCACTTGCATCATACAGTAAACCTCCAATTTTCAGCAGAAAATATAACTCTAATAAAAGAATGGGTTCCATGCTTAAATTTGTTTACACCATTCATCATGTATATAACTACAGGTAATGGTATATATTTAGAAAAAAGTACATAAGCAAAAGAATTTACATTGTTTTTCTAAAAGTGAAAAATCTCCAACTTCCCAGACTTCCTGCATTACTTTTTGATACACAATTCAGGATTTGAACTGAACAATTCAGTTCAGGATTTGCTAGACCACATGAAAATCTAACTGCTGATTAATGGAGTTAATACTCAAAATACTATCTTGAGGTATTTTAAGGGAAAACTTAACAGCTTGACTGTTGCAGCTAAGGGAACAGGAATGGAGCTGATCCCATATATTACTGCTGACTTTCAGCAAGATTACTAGGACTCCAGCCAGATGCAGAGATGCATCTACTTTTAATTTTTAGGACCACTGTGAATCAGGGAAAGCTGATTTTCTCCTACCAGCATGTCCCCCCGCTTCAAAGCAGAGAAAGGGTATTGGAGGACTCAGCCTCCTCAACACCTCCAATCTCTCAGTTCCACCCAAATTCAGGCCCTCTGATGCCCTCCTGGGCTCCAAAACCTTCATGTTTGCCACATGAGGGTTTACTCTGAGAGCTTCAGATGGTATTGCAAAAAAGCAGAATTCAACTGCATGGATGAAGAATCCATTTCAAAAAACACTCCTTGCTTTTTGCAGCTAAATGTGACATCCACTCAACAGAAGGCAATTTAATAGCCTTGCATTTGTGCAGGTGGCTTATAAAACATTTCTCTCTCTCCTCCAGCTAGTAAATATTAGAGAGCAGTTAATTCACAAACTCATGATCAAGTCTACTGCCTGAAAAGGTGGAACAATTAAAATGTTTTATTGCATGCCCTTGTTTTATTCCAGGATAGTTACAAAGTTATAATCTTCAGTGGCTCAAAACCTAAGAGAAAATGAGCATAATGTTCACCTGAATGAAAGCATGGTCTTCATCCCTGATTTCTTTAAATGGTTCGAAAAATAAACTAACTGAAGCTTTCTTTGACTGACAATAGTCAACTCCAATATTTCAATTTTCACAGAAAGAGTAGTACATCAGAGGGCAATTTCCAGATTATATAGAGGAAGAGATGAGAGAAAAAGACATGTGTGACTGTTCTCTTCTTGTTGGTTATTCAAAACACCTTGTGTTTCTGGTACCTCCAGGTACTTACAGGAAAGGTTGAAATGGTAAGGTTCTAAACCCATAAAAATGGGTCCAGGCTGTTTGATAAGTAACATTCATATTTATTTTGATTGCTGTCTAGAAGAGGAAAAAAACTATTCCCATTTTAGTTTTGAAAACTGTAGCCAAAACAGTTTCATTTACTTAATGGCACAACTAGTCAGTGTATATAAGATTAGTTTTTTTGTGAAAGTGCTGTGCAGTATAAAAAGATCTTTGGCAAGCTTCAAAGTAACTGTATGACATCTCTGGTTTTTCCCCATTTCTCCCTAATCTCATATACAAATACATATGCACAGTAAGCAGATAAAGACAAAAAAAAAAATTGGGACAGAAAAGCAATGGCAAAATCTCTACCATAACAGATAGCTAAACAAGTGTTGACTCACTCAGAGCTGCTGTTTAAGTAGATTCCACCCTTGCAAATGTTTTGGCATTATATAGGGAGTAGTCCTGGTGTTTTGAGGGCAACTCAGATCAGCCTGAACCTTTAAACCAATATAATAAAATCTGCAAAAGTAATTCTTGGAGAGCAAGGAATTAGAAAGAACAGGCCAGTAAGTATATTCCAAGGCAGAGATCCACCAGCATAGGCAATGCCAAACTGAAGCTCACAGTAGAAAGAGGCTTCCTAACTGGGAGGATAAAAATCATAAAAGATTTTAAAACAAAATGGCCATGATAGCAAGCTAAAATATTCTGGTTGGAAAGGCAATGTGTAGATGTTGTTGCTGAAAGACTTTTTAATGAATCTAAACTGAAACTTGCTGTGCTTTCAGGGTTGAAATAGCATAGCCTGAGGAACACAGCTGTTGCTCAGAGTCTAGTCAGAAAACATCATCTTTTTAGCTTTATAAATCAATCTAGTTAAGGCTTTACTGCTTTGACACAATGTTCTAACCTCAGAGAGGGATTGGGTGAGACATGGAGGGTAAGAGACTTGCTGAACATTTTGCACAGCAAAAAAAGGAGACTTAGCTGCTTTCTGATAGTGCTCCCTGAAGCTGAACAGGTTTCTATGAAAATAAATGGCAAACACAAGCAAAGAGAGTTGACAGAAGAACAGATGGACATATCAAGTTGTAAGAGCAGAGAACATGACACTGTTCTGCAATTACTTTAGCAACCCACAGCAAATCATCTTCAACTTGCATTCTCATTTGCAATGATTGAAAATCAGGTGATCCACCAAAACAAGGCTGTTCTGCCTTGTTGCAGCCCAACCCAGTCCTGTAGAATGCTTACAATATATTTTTGAAACATATATTTGTGTCCTATGACCCTCCTAATGCATCATCCTAACATTTTATACTGCCTGAAAGGTAAAAAATTAAAGCATGGTGAACGAGATAAAACCAAAAATCCTTTCAGGTTTTTTGTCTGCATCAGCTGAATAATTTATTTCAAGACCCTCATTATTAATTGATGAGCTAACATCACTTTGGACAGAAATGGTACCTGCTCTTGTGCCTGGAGCACCTCTTCTGCTTTAGCCTTCTCCCTCCTCTCACCTGGCTGCTCAGAGAACTCTTTTTCTCACACTGTTTCCCTCATTCCCTCAGGGAGGGTTTTGCTCTTTCTTAAATCTCTTTTCCCAGAGGCACCTCCAGCATGGCTGAAGGGCTCAGCTGTGCCCTGCATGGGGATCCAGCTGTGTCTGATGAGAAGCAGCCCCAGCCTCTTTTCACAGAACTCCTACAGCCAGTTCCTGGGCACTGGCACCCAATGAAGTCATATAAAACAGTCCAAGAGCTACAGGTCCACCAGGCCTGAACCATGCTTGCTTTCCTAGAAGACTGTAACATAAGATTATGTTCTAAAATATATGATTCTGAGGCATCAGAGATGCTGATTACCAGCACCCATTAATCAACACAGTTCCTAGCTCTGCATGGATTGGAATGGCAAAGGCCCATACTTGAGTGCCATCCTTTCACTGGCAATTAGGATTTCAAAGTATCAAGTATCACAGAGTTGATTCCATGTAGCTTGAAAAACAGCTTGTGAAGCTAGTCAGGAGACTTAGTGAAGATCCACAGTTATTCCAAGTAGGTGTTCAGCTACAGAAGGCTTTACTGTAGCTGTGTGCATGCTCCATCATAATCAACATGCACACCAAGTGTGTTTCTGACATGCAAGAGAGCACCAAATCATTTCCAGCAAGTCCAGCTGGTTTTGTGATCAGCACAGCTGTGTAATATAAAATCTGTACAGTTCTCTCACAATGACAGACAAGCTTGTGCCAGCCCAAATACGAAGTTTTCACCTTTATCAAGTTCTTTTCCATATTTACACAAGACAAATTCTCCTTTGATCTAAGGTCAAGGATAAAGTATTGAGGGGGAAAAAAGTAACAGGCAGCAGACTGACTATACTCAGTTCAAGAAAACTGGACAGCAGATTCATAACTGGTGTTCAGAGCAAGCATAAATGAATGAGCAAGCTCCAGTTCATATCTTTGTTGTACAGAATGGATTTGGGGCTTCAGAGGGGAAAATTGAGGTTGGGGCATGGTGGTATTTAAGAAAACGTTGTCCTTGTTTATGAGCAGTAAAGGGATTGGTGAAAAGGTGCAGAATTTCCAGTGCAGAATTATGCTAGCTCAGGAGAGTGCTTTTAGACCCAAGTTCTGTGGTTATTAGCAGAGTCAGATATACAGAAAACACTGTGGAGGATTTAAAAGTATGAAAGGCATAAGGATTATATAGACTTGAACTGTGAATGAGGTTGAAGTGCATTCAGGAAAGCAATAAAGACTAGTGAACCAGAAACACCCTGCTCACTTATGATAAAATATCTAGTTAATACCAAAGAAAAGCTTCAAACAGACTTGTCTGGTTCTTTAGAAAGACACTATAAAATAATGCTGGTATTCTTTGTAGAAATACTTTCACAAATAAAGAGACCTTTTTAGAAAGAAGATTGAACTTGGTAAGTAAGCAGCTTAAGCAGTAAGGAAAAGCATATTAAAGCTATTTCTTAACTTGAAGAAATGTTGAATGTTCCATAATGACAATGAACCATACACTGTTCCCAGAGTTATGTAGCTTCCCACATTTTACATAGGAGTCACATACCATAAAGGTCCATTTGATCCAAAATGGCAAGATGAAAAAAGTAATTAACACAAGTGCACCAACTAATTACTTTAAGTCTTTCAGTTTAGCTCATTTTTTTGAGAAGTGAGGAATCCACCAGCTAAACTACTCTCTTCACCAGCATTTTTTCACTATTTTCAGAGAAAGAAAAAAAAAAAAATACTTCAGACTAAGTGGATTAAATGAATATAAACTGGCTAACCAAAATAAGTGATGAAAAGCATGAAATGCTTTCACCTTAATTAGCTCATATTTCATTTGAACAAAGTCAGACTTACTGTGCTTCAGAGGGGGGAATGAGCAGACAATGTAGGCTCTAGAGGCATCATGTTTTGCTTAGGGGAGATCTTACTGGAACTGTAAGACTCAGGAGAGCTCTGCATAAAAATAAAAGCATATTCAAGCATAAGAAACATTATAGACACTAAGGCAGAACTCAGCACTTCTCCATCTGTTACCAGTTCAAAAGGTAACGTGATCCTCATCAATGCTGAATGCGAGACTAATTTTGGTAAATCAGACATTCTCTTACTCCTGGGCGGGGATTTTATTTTCCCATTTCCACTATGGATCTTAGGAATGTAAAGTGCAAGACTCCTACTCTAAGTTGGATATACAAAGCATTGCTAGTAGAATAAAAAACTGTCTGAGTAGAGCCAGGAATCTTCCTTTCCTCACTTAGAGTTCTGGGCATTAGTTACGTGGGGAAAAGTGCAGGGAGTGAGAAAAAAATTCATATAAATGCCGAATCCTTCCTCACCAAAGCAGCTCTAGATCTGCCTCCTAACACCACCACCCCATTGTCTGTGCCCCCACATCAGCAAAGCCCCATGAGCAGCTCATTAGAAACATTACAAACCTACACAGTTGAGACACAACCCTGCTGTGGAATAGGGAATTAGGGAATCTGGATTAGAGAACCAAATCAGAAACATGGAAACACTTTCAGTGATTGTTCAGAGAACATCCTGACCCTTACGTGAAAAATAATAAATCACCATTTTTTTTCGGGCACTGAGTGAAGAAATAAGTGTATCTTCCTAGAGTTTGTAGGTTAAAACAAAAAGAATTGCTCTCTGGATCAGTTCCCAATTTATACTTGGATTTGCAGCAATAACAAAAGGAAGTTATAGCTTTTACTTAGTGCCTTTAGGAGGGTCTGACTTTATTTAAAGGCAGTCAGTGTCTTCTTACAATAATGAAAGGAATCTTTCTTTCTGCCCTGTTGTTAGTATCAACAGTTCCCAAGTAAATCTTAGTTTCCTCTGTCTAAAACAAAAATAAATTGTTATTAATTTATTATGTTAGAACAAATGCCACTTCTCTGATATTTATTTCACACCTTGTTCAGTCTAAAAATGAAAATAATGTATTCAGGATGAACTCAGGCCTCAGAAAAATCCACACCAGAATTCTGCCTCATTTCTACAGAAGCAGCCACAGTGCAGCATCATTCATAGCCCTTGTCAAGGAACAGAGTGCCTTTCAAGGACAAAATACCTGGAAACAGACAATTAAAAAGATGAAAATGTTGTGACCTACACTTGTTCAAGGAAACTCCTCAAGACCATTTGTAACACTTGCCCATGAGAATGTGCAATGGGGATACTTCTATTAAGGTTGTAATGGGGAAAAGGGTAGAAATAAAAGTAAATATAAATGGCTGTCACACACCTATGATGTAATTTTGAGTAGTGGACCTTGAACACAGGGAAGAAGTTGAATTCTTAGAGTAAATATCTTAAAAGCTTAACACCCATTTCTGGTGTTTTCACATTTATTTTTCCTCATTAACGTGTTTTATAAAACTGCCTATAGCCAATGAAACTACTGACTTCAGTGGGGTTTGTCATGGTATATTTGAGACAAGAAAGAGTATTTTAAAGCAAAAATCTACACAAAAATAAATAGAAGAAAGTTTACCCCTGATTGCCTCAAAACAACCAGTCACCAAAGTGATTATAGATGCCATGTTCTCTTCTCTGCCATTTTCTGTTTTTCTATCTTTCCAAAGTAATTGAAGCAAGATTAATTTAATCAAAATTTTGTCTTTAAAACATTCAGCCTTACAAACAGAAAAAAATAGTGAAAGGGAAAAAAAGTTCCCAGGGTATTCCTGGAGTTCCTGTTGCTATGGGAACTATATTGCTGCAATTCACAGGCTGTACATTTGTCTCTCTTTGTCTCTGGTGCCTGGGAGGGCAGCAACTGCCCTGCACTCTGAGATCAGAAAAAGGGGAATGTTCAATCTTTTAGAAATATCCATATACACAAATTCAAGAAGTTGTTGATTAAAATGCAACTGTGAGAGCATATCATAAACACTCTTGTGCTCAGAGTAGTGTGAACATAAAAATATTCCTGCTGTCCTCCCATTGCAGCCCCATCCCTACTTGATGAGCTGCATCTCTGTATCCTTTACCTTTCAGTGGTTATATGCCAGTTAAGATGAAAATTACTATACACTGAGGAAGATGATGTGTGCAGAGCTCTGTTTTTTGCCAAGAGCTTCCAGGGAACTATCAGATAAACCAAGAAGATAATACAGGTCACTGTCTGAACCACCCAAACAGGTGATGATGTCTCTTGCATTCTTCCAGTAAATTTTAGAGTAGATGTTGTCACCTTTAAAAGCATTTAGAATCATAATCTGTGTTTGAACAAAACCAATGTCTATTGGGGGGATAAAGTACTCTTCAATATTTCCAGGTGCTCAATTCTTGCAAACTGCTCACCATGGTATTTATTTTAATAATACATTCTGTGTTTTAGTTTCATGCCAAAAATGTAACAGGAAAAATATAGCCACAATATTACATTTAGACTTCTGTTATGTAGGTGACTTTCTGGGCCAAAAGAGCATTCAGTCACCACTGAAAAGTTTTGCTTTTTCCCCTAGGAAATACTCAGAAACTTAGTTACTGGTTTGTATGCTTGTCAGATGGACTTCATGCATAAACTTGAGTATTCCTGGAGCAAATGAATATTAGAATTATTGCTTATCTCAGAAAAATAAAACTACAGGCATAGTAACTACACACCATTAAAAGCAGAAGAAAAATGTTGCTGAGGTCATAAATCTTTTCACTTTCCCATTTGTATCATCCTGTGCATCACATATTTAGGTTTCCAGCAATGCACAGTGCTATGCATGTCATGTCTGCTCATCAGTTATGTGTTAGTATATGTGTAAGTATGTCTTCAACTTCAATTTACAGTTTCTTATAATGAGCAAAAACCCACAGAGAAGAAAACCCAGTCAGCTGATGTGTACAGTCAACATTTCAATCTGTTGTCAGCAAATGAATACACAGCCCCAAACCCAAAATAAGGCAAGTCAATGAAAGCTGAATCAAGGCTGGTAATTCAAAAGCTCATCCCTAGCAGTAGCCATCTATAATAATAAGTTGTCCTAAAGTCTCATGAATTTTAACACTCAGTTGAGAGGTGTTAAAAAGGAGCCCTGAGCAGCTGAAGAGAATGTATTTATGTCTCTGAGTGTAATCCAACTTCTCACCAAGTAGGAAAAAATCAAATTGTTTTCATAGGTAAGCTATAGCCTAATTATCCTATTCAAGGTTTCTTACTCTGCCTTCCAAGTATCTCATCTCAGTCTCATTTGATAAAATGGTACCAGCCTAACTCATTCTGGCAACTTTCATTTGCCTATGTTAATTCTGATAAATTTTGTGAAGGCAGATTTAATTTCATGTTGGTTATGATTTATTCTGTGGAATTCCCCAAATAAAACCTCTTGATTGTGAAAATTAAGATGCAAAGTTCCTGTATCTTCCTTGGAAAGACAGGGTTTATGAGATATGTTTCTTCAGGTTTCGTATAACTTGTTGTTATCCATAAGAAAAATACACATTTTTATTCTTATCCATACTTTTCTTTGCATTTACTTCCTTAAATTTAATAAAGCCTTCTAGCTATCAGGGCACTTTAGTCTCAAATCTCCACTTTCTGGCTCAGTTTTCATTCTTTCACTTGATTCTTTTACCTTTATTATAGAAGCTGGCTTCATTCCCAACTCATAAATTGACCCAAATTCTCCAGGAGATATTTTCTAGCATTGATTTTCCTTTGTTCATAACGTTAATGGCATGAATGTTCATATCTTTACTTCCTATACTTTTTTTACCCTTTATTATTTTCATAAACCCACAGTTACACACTATTTTTTCCTCATCTAGACCACACAGGTTTTTCCTTGTACATTTTATTTTCCTTTTTCATGAAGCCCACTTAGCATAAGATGATACAGCTGTGATGAATCTGGGGTTTTATCTGGTTTTAAAATCACGTCAAAGAAAACCAAACAGCAAAAACTTACAATTAATTTTCATTTCTAATCTAGGACATCTGTAATAAATCTGTTCAAAAATTCTTCCCTGAATGTATCCCAAAAGCTCTTTATCTGGAACATTTTTCATTTGGAGCACTATCAGCATTGTGTTAACATGGGGTTGGGGATGTCACAGCCAGCATCTGTTTAATGACATTTATGGGACTCACAATATATTTCTAGTTAGACTTTAGGAACTTGTATCTTATAGGATGATATGTTTTCACCTCAGTATATAGTTTGTCTCTTTAATAAGATTTCCTTTTTGTTTATAACACTTCCATTCTTGTTTCTTCAGAATATTACTGACATCACTGACATGACTACTTCAGATTACTGACATCCATAGGCAGACCTGTGCTGTACAGCTCTTTTGCTGTGTTTTTGGGCTTGGGTTTTTGTTTGTTTGGTGGTTTTAACAGGACATTTGGTAACTATAAACAAGTCTTTCCAAGAGTCAAGGCCTTCATTCAGTAAATTGAAACTTCTTGACTCCAAACTTCTAAAGGATAGAATTCTTTTTATTCCTCTTTATTTCACTTTGCTTTACAAAAGGCTCTCTCCTACTTAAGAAAGGAACGAGGACAAAATATCATCTTTGGTAAATTACTTTTTCAATAGCAGATGATTTATAGTTGATTAGGTAATTAAATCAAATACAAGTGGCTGAAAGTAAATCTATTTTTATCATCCCTGTAAATTAAAAGTTCCGCATCATAAAAAATCATGACCATCTTGAAAGTGACTAGTCAAGTGCTTTTTACAGGCAAGCAGGATTTATTGTCAATTAACGTATTGAACTGTATAGTCAGCATAACCCTGTGCTCAAGACTTTTTAAATTATTGGTTCCACTATCAAGCTGCTCCCTATCAGAGCAATGAAATGTATCTAGCTATTCCCATACTGAACAATTCCTTGGGTGGGGTTTCTCTCTCACTATAACAACATTTCATTTATTATCATCTCCCATCTCCTGTAAGGAATACAAATACATTCCTTTTTTCCACCGTGGGTTTATCAATTTTCATTGATTTGCCAATAATGAATGCAGACAGAATGGAGGAGAAAAAAAAATTAAAGTTATATTCATTAAAATATCTGTAAATTCAGAAGTTTTCCAACTGAAGTTGCATCAATTAAACAAGAAAACACTCAGAAAAATAACTAAGAGGAAGTATTAGTTTAATGCTTAATATTTAAATACCAAGAAAGGGGCCTCTATTTTTTACAGAATTTTACTTTTACTTAATACTTAAAAGTACTTAATACTTTTACTTAATTTTTCTTTAATAAAATAAATGCAATTAAAAAGAAAACCTCATTAGAGTTTCGCATTTCATATAGATAAAATTGTCATAGTGCACCAAATTTTCCTCCCCCAATAAAGGTCAACTTGACTACTGAAAATGCAGCTTATGGTTCAATCTGTGATTTTCTATACACAAAATATGCTTGAAAATTACTCCTGCCACCATCATCCCTTCCCTCAGGCCCAGTCTTCACTGAGGGAATTGCTTGCTGCACAGAGACCTCAGCACAACTTATGTATTTTTTACAGTTTAGTTACTAAAACTTCCTTTTCCTCAATTCTGAAAGACAGCCTGGTAAAGCCACATTCATTGAAGGCAAAAGGCCTCTTGAAACTCACATTCCAACTGTGTTACAAACTTTGATATTGAAAAGCAATCTTTTAAATGAAAATACAACCAGTCTTCTCAGTTGTGACATTTTATTGCACTATAACAACTGCCCCTGCTTGTGTTTGGCAATTATATAATTAGGTGACCATGTAATTTGATATGAAAAAAAAAAAAGTGATGTAACAACATCCTGGCTGTGATTCAGGCAGAGAAAAAAAAAATAAATCCATGGAACATATGAAATCCACTCTATCCTAGAAAACAACACTGAGAGCAGAATCTGACCTACTGTATTCATAGGAAGAACCATTAGGCAGAAAAGCAGTGTCTGACTTTTAACAGACACACATTTTAATAGGCAGAAGACAGCACAGAGATGCAAGAAATCCAAGGAGATCATGGTGAAACACCAGAATCTGTCTTTCAAATGAGACAGATCGTATGACCAACAGGGAAAGCATGCCTCAAGAAGAGAAAAAAATCCCAACTGCTAGGCATCAAAACATAAATTACATATTGTTCTTTATACTGGTTTCTTGCCTAAACATACCAGCAATTTTGAGCATTCTTTGTGATGAACACAGCAAAATCCTTTTCTTTATGGGGAAAATGCATCATTGGTCTTCTGCAGCCCTGTCTGGAAACTCAGATAACTTAAGTGTTAAAGGGAAAATTACTTTCACTGTGTGTAAGTGACAGAGACAGCCCAAGTAATCTGGTTCCTAACTGATGTTGTGGGACACCTTCTCTAGGTTAAAAGATAGAAAAGGTGCATGGGAAATAAAACAGGCAGTTATCAGAAGAAAACTAGCAGCCAGTGCCATAATTTCTAAATTGCAGGTACCCTACACCTTCTAAATATACAGGGTCCTTTATCAGGGACAAGATAGATATGGCTCACCCCAGTTAATACAGTTAGAAAATGGTGCTTGACAGCATTACATGTTATGCCCAGATTCATACATATAACAAAACAGATGGAAATGCAAATATTTTGAAGCACAGGAACTCAAACAACCACTTTCTATCCCTAAAATGTGGAGTAGCATCTTCTCTAAATAAAAATTAGAATTTTCACTAAAATTTTCCCCATATTTAAAAATGCTCTTAACTTTTTCGATTGAAACAATAAAGTATATGGTTCTACAGACATCCTTGTTCCATAGATTTGGGGTTAAACAGAAAGCATCTGGGAAGAGAATTCAAATATAGCTAAAGCATTTATTTCTAGCACAGGCTTAGGTTTTTGAGTTGGCTTGCTTTCAGTTTTTTGACTTATGAATATATGAAGGCTTCTGTGGCTGGCTGGTTTGTTTGTGGTTCTTTGTTGCAATGTTCTGTTAACCTTCCTTTATGTATTTTTAATGAATATTACAAATAAGAAATGTGTAAACCCATCCTGAGAAGAGGCTATAATGTCTTCCCGTGCTTTTGATTCACTGCCTCATTTGCAAGATTGCTGCTTATTCACAAATTAATTATGCAATGGCATCCTTAGCTAATAAAATCTAAACAAAAAACATTTAATCCAATTCATAGTTTTCTCTCAATCAAACAGAGTCTGTCAAACATAATTACATTACACATGCAAAGCAGGAATGAGCCAAACATGTGCCACACCTGCTTAGCACTTCTTCAGGCAGCCGATATACAGGAGGAGAACATTTGGCAGCACAGATGGCAAAGCGAATAAGACTTGAGAAAAATGCAGCTGTGGAGGGTGGTTTTGTGCCTTTTATTGATGGGCAGGGTCAGGTAATGATCTCAGTTTTAGTCAAATACACC
Organism: Calypte anna; assembly: GCF_003957555.1. Lineage (NCBI taxonomy): Eukaryota > Metazoa > Chordata > Aves > Apodiformes > Trochilidae > Calypte > Calypte anna. The sequence continues at coordinate 13,046,323 of NC_044260.1, forward strand.
TTCCTGGTGCTTTCAGCTTTGACAACTCTAATTTTGGAGGAACAAGCTCTGGTTGTCATGGGCTTTCCAAAAGAAGAGAGTTCTGCAGCTCAAGGGGAGTCCTTGCTGGTTTCCAACCACAGCCATGAACCCTGGAGATGTGTCTTATTCTTTAAGATCATGGAGATATCATTTAAGATCATCTTATTCTTTAAGATCATCCTACCTTTAGGATGAATTTAAGCACTATATCTCCCCACTACCATCATTATATGTCTAAATAAGGAAATCTGTTCATCAATGACAAGGAAAGTGATTCTGGATGTTTCAGTGCATCCAGTCCATGAAGTCAATAAAGTGACAGATATTTCACTCATGAGCACAAAACCAAGTGATAGCTCAAGCAGTTCTGGGTAGCTTTTCAATTTTGTGGATATGCTTAACTGAAAAAAGACATATGAATTAATATTAATGTGCATTTATAGTTATTTCTCCTTTAAAACTATGTAATTATACCAAGAGGTAGAGTTTCTGAAAACTGCTTTAGCTAGACATTACATGATACCTCCTGATGTCAGAGAGAGTTCTTTAGCATTTCATGCAGAAATTTAGCATTCTTGCAGGAGGCAAGACACCCAACCCCAATCCGTGCACCACTCTTGTTTTTCTAAAAGATCTGGTATCTAGCCTTTGGCTTCCAGTACAGCCAGGAAAGAAAAGACTCAAAAAATAAAACCCAAAATGTTCTTATTCAGAACAGCTTGTCTCTTGCCTCAGTTACTGTTACCTGCTTCTCATCACTACAGACTTACCCTCTACTGAAATCTTTTCACATCTCTTGTATCTATTCTGTATTTGTAGTGCAAGCACGTTAATGAAGGTTGGTATGAAACCATCCCTGCTGTTACCTGCTTTGAGTATATATCCTCTATCTTTGAGGTTCTTCATGACTTTCTACAGCTTTACCAGGCTTTAAGGAAACATTATTTTCACCACACAGGTTTTTTATTTTCAAATAGACTGAGACAACTCTTAAAAAAGATCCTGAGGTACATCCACAGGGGATGCACCCATAAAGGAATTAAAAGAATGTGAGAGCAACTGGATTGATTACACTGGCTGTGAGGTTTTAGTAACTAGTATAATTGAATAGGTAAATTAGCTTATTAATCTAATTTCTTAATAAGTCTCTTAATAAGACTCAGTTCTAAGTTTAGTGTTGGCATTCCCACATGAAATGAGAATATAGCTCAAATATATGCATAATTATTCTGTAGCAGGGAGAATGGACCTGTCCTGACTGCTGTGCTTCAAAAGTGTGTTATACATTAGAGGAGTTCATTCCCCACTGAAGTTTTTCCTCCTACTTTCAAACTTGTTTTCCACTTTCATGACCAAAATGCTAACAAAGGATTCATACAGTATTTCCCACAGGTATAGGTACACTAAATGGAAACTGCAGCATCAATGGTATTGAAAACAGCACAGGTTCAAATAACTTCCACACTACTCATTCCCCAGAATGCTAAATTTTTGAATCTACTAATGTTCTTCCAATTTCAAAAATATCCCAGTACAGAATATTTTGTCTGTTTTACTCCAAGGACACTTGACCAGAGGGCTGTTAGCGAGAGCTGTAAAACCCTCAGTAGAAAGAAAAAGCTAACAGTAAATAAATAAATAAATAAATGAAGCACAAACCATTTTTGGGGGCTTGAGTGAAAAGAAATTATGCAGAGGAAAATACACTGGGATTTAACTTAAACAAAGTTTAAAGAAATTCACAAAGTTTAAATTACTGAGCGAACAACAAATGCCCTAAGAGAATCCTTGTGACAGCACGAGTCAGAAATAAATCAGCAGAAAGAAATTCATACTTTTTTCTGAGAAATCTCAGTGCCATCATAAGTATTAAAAATAGCAATAGAAAAAATTAGCCAATCTTATTCAGAAAGCATATCAGTTCCAGAGCCTCAACCCCACTGAAAGATACCAAGATGAACCAGCAAACAAAGCTATAAAACCAAAATCCCCAACGAATAAATAAAAAGGCCATCTTCTGTTTCAGATATCAGCAGTCCCATAACACATTGGTCTATAAATTTCTTCCCCACAGACTGGAAAGAGAATGTTCTTGCCTAACAGATCTTTCTTGCTGAAATATCACCTGGGATGTATACTACTTGCTGGCAGGCTTGCACCATCTGCTTACTGAGGCAATAGTAAAGTAAGCACCGTAACCACCTCATGTTTGCATTGCACTGACTTAAAGGAAATTGTATCAGTTTTTACTTTGTCACACGGGCATTTTAAAAAAAGCCCAACTTTACACCACATTCTTGTCTCACTTGTGCTCTACTCCAAATGAAGCTCAGCGAATGTTTCCCTAACCTGAGAAATGTTGGTGGTTTTTATATTTTAGTCTGGGCTAGATCAGAGTCAGTGAAAATCAATAAATTTTAACACTCTTTAGATAGATGGTTGTGGATTATAATGACAACTGTTTGAAGGGTGAACAAAGCGCTGCAATATGGGCACCAAAATACCCCCCTTCTTCCCCATCCTGCTCTGTTTGCAAGAACCTTAATCCTGAAGTCTTTGGGTGTTTCTACCAGGTACAACAGAACACAGCACACACAGCACCAAAATAACACCATTTAGAGCCAAAAGCAGCATGGGCAGAGAGCATTACTCAAAGCAAGTATTTAGTAATCTTCTGAAGACAAGAAAATCCTTTGCATGGAGTGCAGTGCAGAAATGTTGAACCAGCCCAGAGAAGATCTGTGCATTTTGCTGCAGTGAATAAGTGTTAGTGCTGACAAACCTGGGAACACCACAAGTAACATTTCACAGCACTGAGCTGCACCAGGCAGACAGAGGCATTGAAGTCAGCTCTGCTGTGCTTTTGATTAGGTTGCAGCAAAAGTCACATTACTTTTTAAAAAACTAAGCCAAATTCTACCTGAAAGGAGGGTCTAGCCAGGTGGGGGTTGGTCTCTTTTGCCAGATGACTTTCAACAAGACAAGAGGGCACGGTCTTAAGTTGTGCCAGGTGAAGTTTAGGTTAGATATTAGAAAGAATTTCTTTACGGAGAAATGCCACTCTGGTATGGGTAGAAGTGTCATTCATATTCTAGTTGTATTTTCCCCTCCAACAGAATAAGCTCTTTCAACTCAAAACTGAAACCAAACAAGTTCTCCTGCATAATGCCACAGCTCTTCCAGAATGAAAAGAAAACCTTGCACATGGCTATGTCCTGCTGATTCTCCACTGATGGAAAACATTTAATTATACAACTATGGAATTTTAATAAGGATTGATTTTATTCCTACCATGAAGAGAAAGGACTGTGAATATTGTGAAACCAGCATGAAGATGGGTTAATGCAGGGTTATGTACTGATCCATGGGTCTCTTTACCAGGACTGTTTATTCTTCCACTAGCAGAAAAATACCAAGTGATGCAAGCATATTCTGAAACTTTGTAGATAATGAGTGCCCCCACTATTTGATGTGCAATAAAATTCCCAGCACCTGTTGCCTTGTTTATATTAGAAAATAAAATTAGTAAGCTCAGAGATGCAGGCAATGCCAGGGGAAAGGAGAAAAAGATTTTGCCATTCCTAAACCTACAGCAAGTTTTTTTGTGGAAGAACTCTGTCATTTGGGATTTGTGTGCTATGCTTCTAAAATACATGTGCAAGTCTGCAAGACTTGCATGCAAAAGGAACACAGTGACAGCTGAAAAAGATGTTTGTACTCAGGATTAAGGCCAGTATTTATCTTCTTGGCAAAGGTGTCTACATGAAACACTAGAGTAATGATACCATACTCTACAAACTACTACAAAAACAAGATCAAGAAGGATTGCATATATACACCTATATAACATCCATCACATTAATGAGAATGTAGAGACAAATGCTTCTTGCTGCTAAACTTGGCATCTATTGACTACAGAAGGAAGTTAGACATTGCAGAGATAAATACTATCCTAAAGCCATTGCAAGACTATGAATCTGAAAATACTCAACAGAAGTTCATCTGTTCAACAAAGAAGCATGTTTCAGGTTTGGCAGCCCACCAAAAGCAAAACTGAATATAATTATATTAATAATGCTCTTTTCAGCTTGTTCTCCAAAATATCTGCTTGGGAAGGTGATCTCTTATAGCTAGAGGAAAGGAGGCTACATTGTTAGAAAAACCTTACCCTCCAAAGCTTCAGGTGAACACTATTTGAATATTTGAAACTAAGGAAGAAAGTAAAGATGTCTGGGCTAAACTGGGAGTCTGGAGACTGAAGCACTAGCTTAGCATCAGATCATGGTTTGGCTTTGCAAATGAAGATTTAAGAAGGGTTCTGTTGGCTGAAAAAGCCAATACAGGATAAGCAATTCTGGTTGTAAAAGGCCCCACAGAAAGTGTCCTGTGAGGGGCCAGCCAAGGCACGGTGCTTTCTGTGCTCTCTGTTCTCCTCCAGGCTGATTCTCTGGGTGCTCCCAAAGGAGGCAGCAGGGTTATGGATGCTGTGACTGGAGAGGAAGCACTGCTGGCAGTCAGTATGGCCAAACCTGAGGGATTGTTTCAGGGAGTCCTTGTATCTCGTCTCTGGGGCTCCTCTGTTGTGGCAGGAGTGAGTATTAAATTAATTTCCATTTTCCTTTCTATAGCTTAGTAAATTCAAATACTTGACTCTTTGTTTTCCACCTGTAATTCTTACTTGTTTTTTAAAGAAAGGTAAAAATAATTCCCAGGGAAGGAAGGTGGAACTGCAAGATTATAGATTCTTTTTCTCTTTTAAATTCCACAGTTCCATTAAGCAATTTTTCTCATAAACCAGATTTGATACTGATTGGTAACAGTCGGTTGTTACCAAATCCTAAAGGTAAAAAATCAAAATACAACTTTTATGTAATTGTGCTAAGAGCTATTAGCAATAATCCAATTTATTTTCCTTATACAATCGTGAGGTAAAAAGGTTCTTTAGCCAAGAGATATGTACAGAGAATTTGTTTTGCCAAGTTATGAGACAAAAGATGAAGAAGCTTCAGATAGCACAAGTCATAAAGAAATGGTTGTTAATGATTACAAGGGTGAGCATGAAGTCATAAAATGGGATGTAAAATGCTTGTGTTTTGCTCAGAAAACAAACCAGAGGAAGTAAGGTCCTACAGAGAGTGGTATCATTGTGAACCGTAGACAGCAGATGGTTATGAATGCGCCTTGAGTCCCACAGATGCAAGTCAAAATTATGATTGTACAGCCTGCTTTAAGTCCATACAACAAAGAAATAAAACATCCATGAAAGAATGAGGCTGTTAAACACCCCCTTTTGTAAAGGGACCCATTATATGTTTGGCATGAAGTTCCCTTGGTGCTCCGAGTTTACTGTTTCTGGTGAATGCCAAAAGCCTTCTGCATCTGTGTGGCAGTCCTGTGTCAGCAAATGACCAACAATTTCTGCATTGCCTGGCAAACATTTGAAAAGGCAGTGTGGAACTGTATGCATTTTGAAAGTGCCCTCCAAATTTTGGTTTACCAGAGCAAAAAACAAAAGAGCTCCAGTGGCACAAATGAGAGGAAAATAAAATGAATCAAAGTTAGCACCCTCCCGAACTGGTGGCGATGGCAGCTTCTCTCCCTGCTCACAGCTCTTTGCAGCTGTTTGTTGTCAGAGAGGAAAGGATGAGCCCTGGCATTTCTCCTCTCTGCTGTACTCTGGATGGCTGCTCAGCACATCGAGGTAATTGACTCATCTTGGCTCGGTCATAACCTCAATCAGCTGGACCATCTCATTTTCCCCACAGCCAAGGATTCCTGCCGTTCTTAATATTAGGGCAGCAGCCAACCTGTTGTCAGAGGGAAGCTTGCTGCAGAATACCCCTCTGAATCCCAGGGAACTAGCTCCAAGTTTAAATGTTTCTTTCAAACAAAAATACTTTTTCCAAGAAGGGAAAGTAAGAGCAGTTTCTAAAGTCTTTCTGAAAAATCTCCAAACAAAAAAGCCAAATCCCAAAGCAACACTGGGAAAGAGGGAAAGGAAAAAATATTGGGGATTAAACATGAGCCCCAGATTTGCTGAATTTACAATCAAAATATTTGCTCATTGGACTCAAAATCCATTGCACATTACATTCATCTCACTGCAGAGTTTCAAAATGAAAATCTCTGGTTTAGACACTTGCAAATTTTGAGGCACTGGGTTTCAAAGGATCTGTGTCAATAAAAGTGACAGTTTTTGTCTTGCTTCTCTGGAAAAGTAATTCTGCTGCTCTGTTCCTCCCTTCCTATAACAATTGTGACTCTGAATGCAGCAAGCCTTAATCAGACCTTCTTTATAAATACTGACCTGACCAAATATTTTTATAAACTTAACAGTCATATCAATCATAAGTATATTTTGGTTTTGTGGGGGACACTGCAGGATTTTGTTCTGAATTTTCATTTCACTTCATTAGCAAAACCAGAAAACCTACTTTTCAGAATTTATAATTATTCCAAACCATAATTGTGGCTCAAACTCAGACTGTCATGGACTTTAGGGAATTTGTGGGGCCAAATGTTAACTAGGTGCTTCAGTGGATGCAAGTTTTTAATCAATTCCTTAGCAGCAGTAAGGGCAGGGAAGAGAAGGGAGATGGGGCCACAGCAAGAGCAGCAACACATTCTCCATGAGCTGAAGGCATTGAAGCAGTAGGGACATCATTAGATAGTGGAACAATTTTGGTTCAACTAATTTCTGCTGAAGGCTTAACTTCTAGAAAGAGGGAGAAGGCTTCTAGAAGGCTTCTAGAAGGGGCAGAAGGCTCTTCTCTGTCCTTTCATTTCTGTCACAAACTGCTACCCATGACTTGTACCTTTCCTGCCCAGTCTGCCAAGCTCCCCCATTATTCTTCAGCATATCTTCAACAACCAACCCTGCTAAGCCCAGACCAAACATGAAGCAGTTAGGTGGTTACATCAAAGTTTCATATTGCCTCTGTGGGAACCTCCCAGCCCCACATATCTGGCCCTAGTCTGGTATGGAAGGAGCACATAGCCTGCCAACACGACATCCTGTCACAGCACTTGCTGCCAAAACATTTCAGTCAAGCTCTGGTATTTGCTATAACACTGGCGTATATAATTACAACTTAGAGAAGAAAAACATCTCAGCTGGTGCATTACAGAAAGGAAAATATTTTCCCCCAGAGCATTAAGCCTGAAGAGGATTATCAGCCTCCTCTGCTGCTGGTTTTTATTTCTGAGAGAGAAGAAAAAAGGAAAGACTCTGCTCATGCTTTTCTATACCATGGAGCTCCTCACAAGCCATTAAACCCTGCTTCCCCTGCCTCTCATGTAAACACAGGGTATTTCCCTCTCCCTCAGAATTTAGCTCTGGGAATTTAAACTTAACTGAACAACAGTTCCTGGATGAAATTGGTGGTGATAGTCCAGTTCCTGCCCCTTTTCATCTAACCTTTTGCCATGTTTTTCATCTGGCAAAAATCCATACTCTTTATGCTCATCCTCCTGAAAAACTGTTACTTTCCAACTTGTCCATCTGAAGTGGGGACAAGGAGGTAATTTATTTAATTCCATCTTCCATTCTTGAAGATTTTGTATTTTTGTCATGTCTTTTTTCTCTCCACTGTCCTATCTTTGCAATAACTCCTTTGCAGCTTTTCCAGTCTTCCTCTCTTATACAACCTCCTAAGATAATACCCATACATATCCACATTACTCTGGTAAAACTGAGCTTCTGACAAAGATTTGTGGTATGCTGAATTTATCATTTAGTCTGGAGGACCTAATTTCTTATTATGACACATGGAATACCTCCTTGTAAGTCACCTATGCAATGTAAGATGCACATACAACTTTATCAGAAAAGATTTCTTCAGTTAGGGGAGTAAAGTTCTGGAATCAAGCACACAAAGTGGCCAGGAAGAGATACCAAAAGCTTGCAAGAGGATTATCAGTGCTATCAAGTACTATCATTGTTCTGCAACACACAGACTTTCCCTCTGAGGCATCTCACACTTTATCACAGAAAAGACTCACTAAATGATGATTACTTTCACTTCAGTTCTGCTAAGAAATCTAACTGAGGGGAAAAAAACAAGTCTGGAACACTTCCAAGGTTTCTTTTCTGCTGGAAAAGCTCTCCACATATAAAAATCCAAACATTTTGAGGGAATATGTTGATTTCAAGGTATTTTCAATAGGTTTCTCCTGTAAATCTGCCCAGTTCCTATCTGATGTACTGCCAGCCTGAGTATCTGTTGTTCAAGCCCAACAGCTGTCTACCTGATGGCCTTCCAGCATGGTGTGTGCAGGAATCAAACAACACTCTGCTCCTTAACCACAACAGAACAAAAGGCATTGTTCCACCTTCAGAATTGAGGGGGGGCACCTTACATACTGAGGCATCTCTTGTCCTGCTCCAAGCAGCTGCTGGGTAAGTGTGCTGAGATGTGTGCATGGTAAAAGAGAAGGATTGCAGCATAAAGTTATTCTGGTGCTTATGTTGCAAGAGATGTGACCACAAATCATCATTATCAGCTAGCAGCAGTTACCTTTGCATTGCAGCTTGCATATATTCATGCAAACTTTTTCTCAAAAAATATGTCAATATTCACAGCCTTCTGGATGTGTACTAATAAGTTTACACAACACATTTCATCCTCTCTTGCATAAGAGTATTTCTAGTGCATCCTCCTGAAAACTAAGCAAAGGATGCAAAGCAAAAAAGCTGCAGAAGTTGGCATTATTTCCACTCAATCAGTACAATATCATTATAGCTTTGCTATGAAAATGAAACAGCCCTAGTCATACAAGATACATCACGACATAGAAAAATTAGCAAACACCGTGAGGTCTGCACAGCAAGATTTGTAAGCCTGCCAGCAGAATCACAAACTTGCACAGCTCTAATTTGTCTAGGAAAAAGGGGTGTTTAATTGCTGTGCATAATAAACACACAAACGTCAGAGAGCAGCCATGGATAACGTGCACAAGTAGATTCCAGCTGTACTGCTAAGGAAACATAAAAGTGATTTATTTTATATCTTGATCTTAGGTCCAATAAATCACATTAAAATAAAGTGACCAAATTTCCTTAAGTGCTCAGCACTCAGCAGCTCTTGCTGGTCCTGCTACCGAGCTGGTTTGGAAATAAATTTATTTCATTTAGGTATCTGCAGAGTCCAGTGCCATGCAGCATTACCTTAGCTACAGTGGGCTCCAGAAGCAACAGCTTTTTAACTTGTTCAATTAGCCCATACAAGGCTGAGCACCAGTGTACTTCTCACACTTCTAGTGCTGGATCCAGTTCATTTAAGAGCTAACTTCAGTTAATCTCATCCCTGCTCCATGTGCAAATCCCTTAAGCATCAGGTGATTGCTTTCAAAACTTACCCAGTTTGTGCTGCCTAATGAGAGCCTCCCAGGGCCAGCCCTTGTATAAATATCTGCTCAAAAAATCATCTTTGTTCTACTCCTAACTACAGCCAGCAGAGATCACCAGATACCCAAGTCGTACCTGAATTTGATTATTAGAAAAGTCTGTTTATATCTCAGATTTTCTTTCTTTTCCCTCCAGAGGAAGCTGGGAAAACACAAGGGAACCAGTTTATTGATAGGATTTTTTCAGGGGGTGGGAGGGCTGTGGTGTCCCCAGTCTGCAACGGTTCTAATGTAAATACTCTTCCTACTCTCTTCTCAAGCTCATTTTCTATTGATAGATGGAGAGAAAATGATGCTTTAATTCATAGCACTCTTGCAGGCAAGGAGTTATCTTTTGTTGGGGTGCAAGATCCAAGTTCCAACTTCACACATTGCAATTGTCCATCTCAGTTTGGAGCATACTGCACTCAAACCTAGTTACAATCTACTTTGCATACAATTCAGGGTTCGTTTTTTTAACTTTTTTTAATCATCAAACCTTGCTTTTTGGATATAAAGATTTTATTCTTTAATTCACCACTTAAGCCTTTCCATATTGTCAATATTTTTTTCCTTTAAGACAACTTTTAATTGAATAATCACTTCCTTTTATCTACATTTCTCTGCCTGTCTTCAAGAGAAAACAAAGAGATATTCCTTTCCATACTGAGACTACAAATGACTATGAACATCTTGAGCAGGAGATGACAAACCACTGCTACAGACTTTTCTTCAAGGCTTTAGACACCCTGGCTTTAGAAGCCCTGTGTTTGTACAAGGCATTATTACTACAGGCACCCACCCATTCCATGCAGCAGAGCATTTCTCACATTACAGTCAACACAAAAATTCTGTCTGCAATTCTTTAGAAAGTAATGAGGCAATCAATAAAGTTGAATATCTTGTGATTTTTTTTTTCCTACTTTTTTACAGCACAGGATTTATGTGAGAATTAGATCGTTTACTAGATTCAGGAGCAAAACTGCTGACTTGCAGGGTCTTCTGAAAAAAATATTTATAAATTAGACAGCTGCTGTAGTCCTGAAATCAATAGCAGAGATTATAACCTTGCTGGCTTGCTTTCTTAGTAAAGTGCACAAGGTCCATCCTCATCCTCACTATGATTTATAAATATGAATAACATGTTTAGGATCTTCCAAGTCCTTAAGAGTTTATATGAATGTAATCAAGAATAAAACCATAAAGTCATTGTAATTTATTTGCTTTTTAACTTTAAATTTGTAGGGGCCACAGTTTCACTAAAACCAGTACACAACATAGGGGGCATTTCTCTCTATGACCGCAGTAATGAAAGAAGCATTAACTAAACATGAAGAAGATATTGCCATAATAAATAGGGATTACCAATAAATTCATCCTTTTTTCTGGTGGAAGGTGCACAGTTGGAGAAAGGAGAGACTTGGGACCCAGTATTATTTAGTGCAGTAGACTGTTCAGCCATCTGTCCATGAACAGATAGCATCCTCTCCCATTTGTGCTGGAATAATCTCTTTGCAACATCTTCCTAGATCAAGGTTGGTAATGAAAAGCTAACTAAATGAACTGGGTATAAAAGTCATGTTGAAAAAAGTTATTGAGAGAAAAACTTAATAGGGAAGACAGTCACAGAAGGGAATATTATTATGGCAAAAATATAAAGACAGAGACAAACAGTGCTTTCCTTATCTCTTGCATACTCAGAGACTGAGATCATATTTACATGAGATAGTGCAGCTGGAATTTTTTCAAACACCACAGAAGAAGTACTGCCTCTCATATCAGTTAGCCAATAGGCTAAATATTTTAAAAAAACACCAGACTTTCAATGAAAAGATAAAAAAACTTAAAGTATAAATAATCAGACCTAATAAGAAAAGCTGAGCAAAGCATTTGCCAGAATCACTTGTTTAAAAGCTCTCATTAGCTGTTGCTGTATCACAAAGAAGAATAAGAGAATGTGTTTTAAATTACCTCTAAACACACTAAAAAAAAAGCTAACAAAACCAACCAAACCAAAACAAAAAAACTAATGTACATTTTTTATGAGAATTGAAAGACAGTTAAAGCATTAGGGTGAGAGGAGTCAGGCATTCTAACTGTGAAGTCCATGTCTAAGCTTTATAACCTACAATTCATCTGCAACCTTTTCTCTTCCCCACAGTATTTATGTGGCAAGCAGATCATGGTTATGGGATTTCCATAAGTGCTCTGTATATAAGCACTAAGTTAGAATAAAACGCTGCAGTTCCTTTGTCAGAAATGGGAAAACATACTCCTTCATTTTGCAAATTAGTGAGCAAACAACTGATTTAAATCTTGCATCTCAGAGTACACATGAATCACATCAGGTTGTGCGGTCAAACGTATAAAAGGCAAGAAGTCTTCTAATGACTTTACAAGTCATCCTAAAGCCATTCAATTTAGATAACCTTTTCAGAATAATGGGTTCTGAAGCTGCAATTCAGCACAAATCTGGCAATTTTACTGAACAGCACATCCACATCTTTGAGAAATGATCAAGGAAAGATTAAACCACTTCACAATGGGATAAACTATTGCTTCAACTTGCAGTTTTAAGTGAAGTACTATCAAGATCATCTTGAAGAACCCTGCTTTAATATTTAAATTCTCCAGTACCCAGAATGCTTCTTTAGGTTTATCAGATTTACAATAAGAGGGAGAAGGAAGATTTAGTAAGTCAATAGTGCTTGCTAAACTACATTTCTCAGGCTGAATTACAAGCACATTATGCTTTATAAATTAAACTAGACTGTCAAGATAAATGCATAGGCAATACAGTGCTATTTGTAAGTAAATGCCTCTTTATGTTTAAACAGGTTCTTATAGACCAGGAGGCTGAATCTCTTTTTCCTAACAACATTATAAATCTAGAAGCCAAAGGAATAAAATAAAAAAGGAAGTGGGCCCTAGCTCTCGGTGAAGGATTGATGACTCAGGCAGTACTAAGTCTACCAGAAATTCTTATTTTTCTTGTCTTTAGTTGGCTTTTGTTTAATCATCGTGGGGAATGGTGGAGCCGGGAGGGGGGGCAGGAAGACAGAGATGAAAGGAATAAAGGAAAAACAGTTTTAGCTTTTTACTCCTGCTTTTAGGAAAAATTGCACTACTTACCTGCACATCATGAGGCACAGACAGCACAAAGTCAGCAAATTACTTGTTCTGCTGGATATGCTGTACTTATCATGATTCACCCTGCCACTTACAGTGAAATGACACCCTATTGTAGCAGCAGAATGACTACACTGTAAGGCTGAAGAAACATTCACCAATTATCACTTGAAAGAAAGGAATATCAGTTGGTAAACTACATAATAACAATATCATACCCAAGCCCCAAAAGTCTGTCATCCATCTCTGCCTATTAAGTGAAATTCTTCTGCAACAAGATATTGCAGGGAATCAGAAGCCCATAAACACACTGCAGGAATGCAGCAGCAATACAGGCACCTCAAACCCTGCAGCTCTGTGTGCTGCTGGACTGTGGCACTTCTGCTCCAGGCTGCTCTGCTCCTGGATTATAGAAAACATTTTTTAAATTTTTCTTAGCATAACAAATTAATGCCTGGAACACTTATTTCTGTCATCTTTTTGAGTGTGATGTAGCTAGCAGTCCAAACGGGCAAAAATAAGCAATAAAGCACATAAAAAGCTCTTGTTAAGTGCAAAGCAGTCAGACAGACCGACGAGATTTTAAATTCTCTTTTAAAGATGGCAGGCTCTGCTGTTAAACCTAATGACTCCTCCTCTGGCATTCAATAACATCTCGACAGAGCCTGTTGACAATCTCTGCATAAGATACAAAAAGATATACGTAAGGATTTGTAGTGGCACCGTGCTTCACGCTTGGCAAGTCAATAGAGATTCACAGTTTGTAGGGGATAACTCATTAGCTGCAGGCTGGTGCTGCACGTCCTACATTATGAAGCATTAACAATGCAAGTTATGGATCCTGTGAAATGAAATATGACTTTTTGTACAAGTCTGCCTTCCCAGCTCTGAGGCATGGCAGTAAGACAGTGCCACAGACAGAGAAAAAAAACTTGCTTGGCTGCAATCGCTCAAACGGCAGCTCTTCAGAAATCTTAGAGGGGAAGTTAATGAAATAATACATCAAAGCTAAACTCATAAGGCCTCAAAGCCTGAGCAGAAGAAGTATTTACTTACAAGCAACCCCCTGTCAAACAGATGTGCTCCAGGCAAGCCACAGGCTTGAAACACCGAAGGGAAGGTTGATGTCTCCCACATGGACTGCCTGAGGTGTGGCGGGACAGGGACAGAAAACAGACTTGAGGGACAACTGTGGCTTCAGAGCAGCACCGATTCCTGGAAGGGGCTGTGGGGCTTCTGTGAGGGCACAGATGTGCCCCTGCCAAACAGATGTGCCCCGGGCAAGCTGCAGGCTTGTAACACCGAAGGGAAGGTTGATGTCTCCCACATGGACTGCCTGAGGTGTGGCTGGACAGGGACAGAAAACAGACTTGAGGGACAACTGTGGCTTCAGAGCAGCACCGATTCCTGGAAGGGGCTGTGGGGCTTCTGTGAGGGCGAGCGGGGCTGCGCTCAGCCAGTTCCCGCCGATTCCAACCGGTTCCAGCCGGTTCCCCGCGCCTCAGCGCCCGGCAGAGCTGAGCCCCTCAGCCAGGCTGGTGCTGCCTCAGGACAAAGCGTTTGAGAAAAGGCAAATCCTTGCCCATCCCCATGAGATTTTATGTTATATTTTCTTCGCTCTATAGGAGGGTGTCAAGGTTTAACACTGGCCCAGCAATTAAACCGAGTAACAGATGCTCCCTATTAATCTCTCTCTCCTCCCTGATAAAGAAAGGAGAATAAGGGAGAGAGATTGATGGGTTAGGAACTAAACTACACAACTTTAATGAATCCACCACGTCACTGAGAAACTGTGGGGTTACACAGGAAGATCAGATTAAAAATGCCTTTGCATCCTTCCCACCATGTGGGTTGGTCTCTTTTGCCAGACCACTTTCAACAAGACAAGAGGGCAGGGTCTTAAGTTGTGTCAGGGGAAATTTAGGTTGGATATTAGAAAGAATTTCTTTACGGAGAGAGTGATCAGGCATTGGAATGGGCTGCCCAGGGAAGTAGTGGATTCTCCGTGTCTGGAGATATTAAAAAAGAGCCTGGATGTGGCACTCTGTGCCATAGTCCAGCAACCGCAACGGTGGTTCAAGGGTTGGACTTGATGATCTCTGAGGTCCCTTCCAGCCCAACCAATTCTATGATTCTATGATTCTATGTGGTTTTGGTGGGATTTGTGGAGAAAAGAATGCAGCTCGCAAAACGGGAAGCCCTGGTCTGCATCAAGATGTAAAGAGAAAAGCAACCTTCAAGGTTTTACTGAGAATATTATGAGAAATGGTTGACATTTCCAAAACATGGTTTTCCTGACTCCTTAACAACTCCCGAGAAATAATCAGTCTCAGAGTTTCCAAGAGATGATAAGGCAATTTAGTGAAAAAGTCAGTGGCAGCTGTTGTTAGGGCTTTGGAGAACAGCAGCCATCAGACGTTTCACAGTCATATGGAACAGGCCTAAAGAGAGGAAAAAAACCAGAAAAAACAACCCAAAAAAAACCAACCACAACTCATAACTAAGAGAAATTATTGCTTATTTCAATGAGCTAACAATTTAGAAAACAAATAAATTCTGTATAACCTGGAATATGACAGAAGCTTTTGCTCTGGTCTACAGCCATGGTTTACCTGTGTGGCTGTCCCAGTTTAAGCAGGAAAAAGAAAAAGCGGAGAGGGAGGAAACCATCCAACTACATAGAGAAGATAATTAGAGATAAGCAATCCAGGACAAAAAAACCAAAGGCTACTCAAACTAATATTTTCACTTAAAGAGGTAGCAATTTGAAGAAGCTACAAGTGAGGTAACTGTAAGTAGTCAGCTCTGATTGAGAATGGAATTTGGCTGTCATATCAAAATGAAAATGAAGAAATATAAAAACCACCACCTGGTATTGTAGACAATTAGTCATTATCTAACATTGAAAATGACCAGAGATTAGCTTAAATTGCTACTTTTTCCTCCTTTAGTCTTTCTTTGTCCCTGTCCCTCCTCCAAATGAATGATAGTGGTAAAATAAATATACTCTGGCCATTATTGTCTAAAATATTGTCCCTGGTCCAAATGAATGTTTTATCCCAACATCAGTTGAACTGCAGATCCCAAAGTTGTGTATTTAGGCCTTACTGTCCAATTCTAAGAATATGTGATGCAAATGTCCTGATTTTTTTGGAAGATATGCAGTAGTTCTGCAATTTAGTTTGTCCCTGTGAGAAGACAAAGCTTTAACTTCCAAAATCTTTTTCACCCCATAAGTAATTAATCTGATCTCCTAGTAAGAAAGAAAAGAAATTCCTTACAGGAACAAGTGCACAGATTACTGTGTGTGTATTGAGGGCTGTTTGGTTTGGGGCTTTTTGTTTGGTTTGGTTTGCTTTTTCACATTGCACAGATAGTTTTGGCATCCTTAAAGATAAAGTTTCCACCCACTGCCTGTATGAAGAGATTTTTTTTGTAATTTGTTACTTTGGACAATTCATCAGGATATGAAGCTTTTTCCTTACTGTTTTTGTTTCACTTTATGCACTCGTTATGGTATCCAATGAATACAAAACATTTCTGCACCCCCTCAATCTAATTATATTTCTTATTTCAGTCTGTTTTAATCAAGACATGTACATAACTCCCTCAGTAGCAGTTTTAGGTAGAAGAAGAGAGATGAGTGGTCCCTTCATACCAAGCTACCTTCATAATAATCTGTGAAGATGTCATTTTTCATCTACTGTCCTTTGATAAGAAAGCAAGAGATTTCCCACTCAGATGATTAGAACTGAGTGACTGCACAATCTCACAATAATCTCATCTGTTACTCAAACAAAATGGTTATGCTGTGCCATATTTTTGTGGAACTTAATCATGACCTCATGTCTGTGTCTTCATGTTTTACCCTGTAGTATCACCACTGCCAATTAGAAGCATTTTCTGCTGTTTACAGTTGAGACTACCATTTGGTAAAGATAAAAGATAACTTAAAATCACTACAATAGTTCACTGCATTGTTTTCAGAAGCCTATTGAAAAATATAAAAAGCACAACTAACATTTTCTAAAGACATTTTATACGCTTTCTTTTGATTAAATTGTCTAACAAAAGTACTAGAAAATTGCACAGTGCACCATACAAGAAAAAAATTGTAAAGTCATGGGAATTCACCCAGCATGAAAACCCCAGAAAAGATTGGCTACAGGAAATGTGCAATTCCAGCTCAGTAACACCTGAGTAACAATTCACTGTTAGCATTTATAGGTACCCACACAATTAATCTAGATTAATTAAAAAGGGGAAGTTTAACTCCGTGTATGAAAACACACTGCTTACCTCATCTGTCAAGCCAAATACTTAAAACAAAGAGCAATACCCCTGAAGATAGAACAAAAAAATTAAATAAAATCACTTATCCTCATTTGCCCAGGTACCACATGAGCAATGATGTAAGCCTGCACAGTGCTCTCAGCAAAAATACCAAGGGTCTTTTTAGACCTGTGTGTAAAACTACAAGGTTATCCTTGACAGAAATTAAATTCAAAAGAAATCTGTTCAATTGATGTCTCGGAGTTTACTTCTGTTTTGTTATGCACCTCTTTGCAGAAGGGAATCAGCAGGGAACACACCACCTTAATTTGGTTTTTTTCCTAAATCTACAAAGGTGACTGAAATGTTTTCCAAAGGCAGCAGACCCTTAAGTACATAAATGTAGTGTATTAGTGGAAAAAAGAAACAAACAAACAAAACCCTATAAAACTTCTATGGAGGAAAAAAAAAGAGATCTGAGGAATTAGGACAGAGGTGTATGGATTTTAAAATAATTATGAAGATTTTAAATGATGCCTTGAACTCGCACTCAACCAGATGTGTTTGACCACATAACTGATCACAGAATTTGTTTGCAAAACTGAATGGAAAAGGAGATCATGACATTTACTTTAACTGTTGTGCTGGAGAACTTTCATTATGATTTAATGACTTCAGTGACAGATCTCTAATTACCTTCCGGAAGATGTCATGAGATTAATGAATCAAAGGGAAGAGACACTGTTGAAAGCATTTTAGAAAACATATCTAAGACTTGGGGAACTAGGTCAGGCAAGCTATATGGGTTCCTTTCTCCATAATCTGGAATAATTTAGGACTGTTACTACAAAAGTTTATCTGATAAACATTTTTCCTAATCTGTTGGAGGATCAGGCTTCATTATTAGGGGAAAATCCATCTCTTTTTTGGGTTAAAGACAAAAAACCCCAAATCACCTAACCCTGTGGAAGCAATTAGAAGTCTTTCCTTTGTGAACTGTAAATTCATTGTCAAACCAATTGTCATTCTTTTATATAAAGCTAACCTCTGCAGATGAGAAAATAAAAGATCCACTTTGCCTCAACACCAGCCTTTATTGGGTTCAAAATAAATCTTCCAACTTAGAATACAGGTGTTGCAACTACCTCTTTCCTCCTCCCAAATCCTGGCAAACAACTAAAATTTAAAAGCTCTCAGTCTCCTATAAAGCATTTTGGCCATAGGTGCAACACTGAACAATGTAAAACAACTCTACTGCACTGAAATAAGTTGAAAATGTTTCATTTATTGCATCACCAAACAAGCACTATGCATTAAAAGCATTAAATTTGAAGCCTTTGTTATATATAACTCTGCATTGATTAAAACAAAACCCCACAACCAAAGAAAAAAGCTCTACTTTGACATAGAATAATAAAAAATAGCTTTCTCTATTAGTTGGTGGAAGTTCTGTGTTTTTTCAGAATCTGGTTTGCTGCAACTCCAATCTTTCTCTCCAAGAAATTTCCTACTAAGAGGTCCACTGCCATTCAATCTCCATGAAACTGTCTGCAACTTCATTACTAATTGAGACAAAATATCAAGTGATGGATTACATATTAATTTGCACTTTTCTATTATAATTTCATATTAATTAAATGCACTGTGTTAATTAAAATTAAATTAGCTCTTGGACAGAAAGCTTAAAATTAATTACTTTGTGGCATGTTTTGTAAAATACATCAAGGAAGTCTGAACTGCATTTCACCCATATTACATCATGGAGTAGTATTAGTAAAGCTGAAGAAAAACCTTGGAAGAAGTAGAGGGTTTTCATCATAGAAGGTATGATAAAATTCATATGACAAACAGATCTAGAACTTAACTCAGAGTTGACACAAACATGGTTGTCTGAACATTAAAATACCAGTAGGAAACTTAGTAGATTAAGTAAGTTTAGATAAAGGGTTGAGGATATTACACCTAAAGACTTACTCCACTCTTACAAGACAGTTCATATGGTAAGTCTAGTTGCTTTCTACTGGATAGTATAAATACAATAGATTGGAATTTTCTATTATCACTGAAAATAATGCTCTTCAAGTATTTGAGTTCCCACAAAACAAAGAAATATCTCTCAGAAAATTCTAAGAAAGCCAATACCATAAATAAAAAGGAAGAGAAGGAATCAGGAAGAGGAAAAAATCTCCCAATATCTGGAATAAGGCCTGAGAGTACCAGATCAAGGAAACAAAATGAAACAAGGGCTACAAAAAATACTTAAAAGGAGACTCAAACACACAAGACTTAGAGCTTGCTGCATTATTAGCAGAATTTAGTACTGCATATCAGTAATACTGATTTCTGTTCCAGCTCTGAACAGGGAATTTAGCTGACAGCCACCCTAACATCCTCCCTTCAGCTTCAGTGTTAATTATTCAGCTCTTACTCCCTTTGGCCATTGCTACCTCTTGTCTGATGATGATTTCACTACAATTTCCACTCATTTAACCACCGTAATTGTTGTTCCAAACATGTCATAATGGAATAATCTCATTTCAAATTAGATTATTTTTTTTTTTTGTCAGATGCTTCAGGATTCTTGTTTCTCAAAATTTCTCTCCAAGACCAAAACCAAACCCATAAATCCACTTCTGTCTTATCAGTGGAGTATATCAGGAGTAACACTTCTAAGTGTTGGACTTAGAGGAAAACTGACTTTGGCTTTCAGAACAAGCAATGTTCTTCAGTGAACCAAGAGCATTCTCTAATGCAATGGCAAAGATTCATAACAAAGGTCAAGACAAACATTTTTGAGGATATTCACTCTTTTTATATGGTTTCATTTAATGCTTAATCTTTAAATTACAGGCTATAAGAAAACCCACAATACAATTACTCCCACCACAGAACTGAGAAATACATTTCTAATGTGCCCAACTAATTTCAACATGAGGACTTGCCAAAAATCATAATTAATCACGTGCTGGAAAAGGCCAGGGCATAGTCCCCCATCCAGCACATTTTTTATCTATAATAAAATGAAGAACAAACAGCATCACCATCAAGACTTATTGGGTAGTTTTAAGGTTAAATGTTAAATTAAATGTTATATTCTGGATTCTCTTTGGTCAATGGCATAGAACAAGGGTTGACCCTCCCAGCATAGCACACTTTAAGACCAGGTACAAGAATTCTGCACACCCAGTGCTTCACTGGAAGCAAAGGCAAAGCAGGAACTGGCTCCCTATCACAGCTCAGAGCCCAGTTCTGCTGACTAGATGGGCAGTTTGTTTAAATGTAGATTAGTTATATTACACTTTTTTATTCCTCTTCCAGCAAATGCATATGCATTTGCCCTGTGTGACCAGAGGAAGATGAGACTATCCTATTACAAACTAATCTGGTGCTGCATACACACTTCTGCAGAGGAAAATAAATCACTGAAGTGTGACTTCTCTGTAATACAAATGTGCTGTTCCCCTTAAAGAACAGAAGTATAAACACTTCACATTCTGGATGATCGAATGATACCCTTGAAAAAGCAAACCACAACAGAGGATATCCAACATAAGTAATACTGAATCTTAAGTATTGTTCCATCTAAATGCAACTAAAAGAACAATTGCTTGGCAGCACAAACTTCACTTTAGAAAGGAAACCAAGTCATCCACCACAATTTTTAACAATGTATTTTCTAAACTTTTGTGACAAAGAATTTTTCAGAAGCTCAGACATCCATTTTGCTGATATATTTCCTGTCCATCACAGATATATTTTCTACTTTGCCACTGTAAAACTGATTACAACTGATGGACCCCTGACATCCAGAGATCTGTTATATAGAAAAACAGGGAACCTCTCGTACCTGGATTGCAAGTGTTGCTATAATTTCTTACACATTAGCATAGACAAGGATACATGTGAAGTTAACAATAAAGAGAAAAATATAACCCCAATGAGTTCAGTGAGAATTCCTGACAAATTGCATGTTGCTCCAAGAATGTCACAAGGTTTCTAATCAGTATTCATAAAAATATTTCCTTTTCCTCATGAAAATACACCTTTAAATAACCCAGCCACTGAGCCTACAAATCAATTCAGTCTTCTACCAGCTAGAAACATCGGAAATTTTAATTACTTGGTTACTCAGTTTCCCACCACCCCTCTATTTAATTTTGTTTTCTTTTGTGTCTTAGAGAAAAAAAGAGAAATAAAACCAAAAGTTAACCAACAAAAAAACAACCAAACAAAAAAGCCCACCAAACCAAAGCACTTTTAAAAAAGCCCTCACAAAAGAGCAGCTCACCCAACCTATTTTACTCACCTTTCAACCAAACTGAAAATAACTATTTTTGTGGCCTGACTCTGCTTAAGCTGGTAATAAACTGAAATGCACAATTAGATTGCAATCAAGTCTGGAAATAATATGTGATGATCAGAGGATTAAGAAACAAAACTCTCCCAGCTTATCCAAAAGGCAGCTCAGGGTTGAGCTGTCCCCAGTTTTCTCTGGCAGGTATTTACATTGGCAACTCTCACTCCAGCAGAAGGACACAATGAATTTCATTGCTCAAAGTTAAAATGCAGCATATTCAGAGGGGCAAAAGGACTTGTATTTTTTACCCACCAAGTAACTGACAGCCAGCACAAATTATTTAGGCATGTGAAACTGTCTTCTGTGGTTTGTATCATTTGATGTTTTAAAATCAAGTCTAGTTATCTTTCTAAAGAACACTCCATCACTTCACACACACCACAGGCTTATCCCAGCAGTGATTGCAGTGAACTCGTTGACCAACTGGGTCAAAGAGGTTCAGAATGGTTTACTCTGGTCTTAAATTTATTGTTCTAACAGTTCACATGAAGATATGGAAGTTTAATTAAACAGCCTCTGAGACCCTGTGAACAGAATATTTATTTTATCCTAAAACTATTTTTTTACATTTTATCATCCTGAACATCAGGCTCATGTTTATGGTATGATGAGCTCAGTGCAATGGGCATCAGGAGAGAAGTGAGCTCATAGCAGAAGTTATGCTACAGTCTCAGTATCATAAGAAGCTAAAAGATGATGCTGCCTAAATGAGAAGCAAGCTTCAAATCACAGGCAATGTTGATGTGGAACAAGACTTTAAAAAAAAGTAATTTCAAAATTTGGCATGTGTGGAAATATTTTCTCATTTCCTGATTCCATAAAAGTGCCCAGCTTTTAAAATATATTTATTGGTTAAAGGGATGAGGTGCTTAGGGTCAGCCCTAAGTGCAGAAAGAAAGAACTTTGAAATTGTCAGCTTGAGGTCAAAGAAAGCATTTTGATTAAAGAGTGCAATTATTACGTCCTTACAACAGAATTTACCAGAGCACTTTGTCATCAACAGGTGTACTACAAACAATAGGGAACGAATCTACTTATCCATCAGTGATAAACAGATGTAGTGGATGCCTTGCTTATAATTACAGTGCTCAGAACAGTCTCCCCATTCACACATGCCATTATTCCATTTGCCTCACTGAATTCTGTGCTTTGCTGGGAAATTAAATCAGGTCTTGAATTTGAAACCAGGACAATATTGAATCCCAAATCTATCAAAAAGTGCTGTGTCCTTAACTGAGCAAAAATTTCCATTTCCCCCTCAAACTATTAATATTAAGATACAATCACAAGAAAGAAAAAAAAAAAAAGAAAAGAAAAAAAAGCTGAGCTGAGCTTTAGAATATATCTCTTCACTGAATAAGTGACAAAAAGTTAAAAGCAGTAATTTAGGAAACTTAAATGTGACAGTGTGTGATAGATGTGAGTTGGCAAGGCAAGAAAATGAGAAACATTAAAATCATATATTAGAATAGATCAAGCTCTACATACCAGTTTATGTCAGCAAATTTCTTTTGATATGTCAAGTTCCTATAGGGCTGGAATTCAAGTATACTTTGAAGATGTTCTTTAAAAGGAATATGTTTGTGTTTAGAAACTTAATAAGGTCATGTGTGTATGAAAACCCAAGAAAAATAAAATTGAATGCAATATTGTTAAGTTCACTGCAAGATTTCTCAGTGTGCAGCATTCTGAATGTTTGTCATGTTCTTCAGAACACTGCAGATTCTTTTCCTGATAGAGTCTTCTGCTTTCCTGGGTACCAGGCAGAATGATGTAAAAGGCCATAGGGGATTTTGTCCCCAGCCATTGCCTATCAAAAATTATACCAAGTCAGTGAATTGCAGCTTGGTCAAAGGACATCAAGCAAATTGAATTCGGGCATGCACCATCTCCCCCAGGATGCTGTCAAAAGCTTTGTCACTGCTAGCAGGGGAACAAAAGCCACGTTCTAGTCAACACTGAGCCAAGCATTCAGAGGGAAGCTGAATCCTTCTCCCTAGCTGGAATCCATAATATTGCTGAACAGAAGGTCACTTGGTTATAAATAAAGAGATTTGTACATTGAATCCTTGCCACCACTCCATTTTAAATACCACAGTGTAGACTAGTAATTAGATGTGATACCAATAATTCTGCATCTGAGATGCTCAAGTCAGAACAAGTGGTGTTTGCTTATTTTCATACAGCTACAGAACCACAGGGGTTGCCATCCTGGTACTAGTCAAGCAGACAAAATGATGTCATATGAGCAGAAACTTGGTAGCCTCAAGAATGAAAAAGAAAAGAAGGGTAAAGTGCTGTCAGTCACACCCAGCCCTGTTCCTTCACTGCCATCAGAGGAGAGATACAATGCTGATGTTTTAGTCAAAAAAGCTTCCTCTGCCAGTAGGCAGAGCCTCCAGAAGTGGAGCCTGCTGAGTTCAAGTACTGCTTGCACTACTTCTGGTGCCTACCATGGCCATTTTAATGTACACCCAGGATGTGTGATAAGATGTGGACAAGCAGGGGAGTAAAACACAGGGAGATGAGCTAATGATTCTTTCAACACATCACAGGATGTTGGCAGCTGGATGAGGAGAACTCAGTTCTGTTGATCCCTAAAAGGCTTGTGTTTTGCATCATTCTGGAGGGTATAGGATATGCCAGGAATCAGCAAAAATTGGGCAAACTCCTCACCCAGGCCTAGTGTGGTGCATATCAAATCCAAGGGTTGCAGAAACTCCCAAAGAGAGGGCTGTGCCTCTATGCCACACAGTAGTACTGGCAGTAATTTTAACACAACTGTTCAGTCTTTCAGAACTTTAACTTTGGAACACAATCAGGTGTGATTACACGGCTGCATTCACAGGAAAATTATCAGATTCTCTCCTTTTTCCCTTTAAAGGAATGGCTTAACATGCATGTTTGCACTACACATCCTGGTGGATAAATAAACCACCTGCTGGTATACGAGCAACTTCAGAGTTCACATGTACATGCAGAAAATAAATGATCATGTGAAATGGATTTCTTCTCCCTAACTGTGAATGGTTCTACACAAAGCCATTTGAAAGAGGAATGTTTCCTAGCATTATAGAGAGGCATAAATGCTTAAATGATTCTGAATCAAAGGTGAGCCAAAGGTAAATAGCATCTAGAATGACAGGGTGGACCACATACTCCCTCAGCAGCCACCCAGGCCCAGCTGCAGCTCCAAACCATCAACACAAGTGCCTGTGGACTCTGCCAGGAAGCCAGATGCCATTTTCTGGAAAACTGTATTCTACAGCTTGGCATCTGGTAATTGTGATGACCAGCAGCCAGTAGCTATGAAGAGAGGGAAATAATTTTTTTTCAGTAAACTATACTTGAGTGAACAATAAGCAATGGATTCCCCCCCATTTAAAAATGCTGCTCTGAAGCAAGAAACATAAAAAAGGAGGAGGAGGAAGAGAAAAACAAACCAAAAAAACCCAACCAACCAAAAAAACAAATGAGCCCACAAGGCCTTTAACACACAACACAATGAAATATTTCCCTGCACTAAAAATGTGATAATCCCAAGCTTTCATTTACGAGTTCTCATAAATGATACATTTGTAGGAAGGTCTTACTCAAGCATCTGTAGAATTTTTTTCCATTCTTTGTTTTCATCCAAATAGCCTACTGACAATAGAAGGGAAGGTTATGAGACAGTCCTGTATACCACTTTCATGGACCATCACCTCTTCCTGCCAATCCCTTCCCAGCTTTGATCTAAAAATGTTTCATTCAGCAGACCACTAGGAAACCTTCCAAACTCCACAGCTGGCTAATAACCAACCCTCTCTCCTCTGCTGCAGGTTGAAATCTCACACGTTTCCTCTGATGTGGTTGGAAATCAGACAGCTTTATGCAAAAAGGGGAGTTCTCTTCTGCAAGACTTTCAGCCACTGAAAAATTAGCCTGTTTTCAAGTCTGAATCAGCCCTACAGTTACTGATAATCCTTGGCTTCAAATGAAGTGTTCCTCAGTGCATTCTACCACCAGAAGCTTTCATCCATCACAGAAATCATAAAAATTAGGTGATCATAAAATCTACCAACTTAATTAACACTGAAACTCACATTTGCTTATAATAAACTTAGGTTAAAAAATAAATCTTCCCACACTCTCTATTGGCAAACACTCCCTCTTAAGAAGTAAAAACCTTGAAAAATCAGTTATTTTCTCATGTTTAATCAATAATATTTCTGCTGGAAAATCAGTTACTTTCTCTTGTTTAATCAATAATATTTCTGCTGGAAAATCAGTTATTTTCTCATGTTTAATCAATAATATTTCTGTGAATTGTAAGAGCTAAATCATAGCTCTAGAATTAGCAACATGGAGCATCAGAATCTACTTTGTCTCAGGAGCAGGCTATCAGGTAGACTGTGCATCAGTGTCATCGTTTTATTTCCAGCTTTGTCCTAGGTGGTAGAAAAGGGACTCAAACCAGCTTGGTTTTTTCTCTATTGAAGAGGAAATCTCTTGGTCTGGATAGGAAGAACAACAGTTTTTAACCAGACTCCTGAGTCCTGACAAGCAAATGGCTGCAATGTCTCTCTTGCCTTCATTTGCCACAAAACTTCTCAATATCAGAATGTAAATCATCATCATCATCATCTTTTCTTTCCTACATGACATTTTAATTCTAGATACAAAGCCTTAAAAAATTCTTCTTGATCTCTTTGTGTTTTGTAACAAGTAAGAGCATTTTCCATCATAAATATTTCTTTAAATATCTTTTAAATTAATGTATAGATCAGTAGGAGAAGCCCTTCATAGGTTTATTAGAGTAGAATTTGAACCATGTTCTTCATCATTTGAAAGTGTGTGTGAATTCCTCTTTGATTTTTCTGCATTTTCTGCATTTTCTGCATCTTTACATTACTACTGTAAAATATAAAAAATTGAAAAACCACTGTTATCAACTGGGACTGGAGTTCATGTAATTTCTTACATAACCAGAGACAAATTGCAGCCTGTGAAACACTTCAGCTTATCAGATTGCAACACAAGTGTATTGCTGTGCTTCTGGGCTCACAAAATATTAATTAAAAACAGTTAGCACGTTAGAAGCTTTTGTACACACATGCACACAGAGACTGCAGAACACCAGATGCCATCATTTATTCCAACAGCACCCAGATAAGTACAGGTTTCATAATGTGAACCTTAAGCATAGAATAACAAATTTAACTGAAAGCTCTCTTTTTCCTCAGATTATTGAGAAACAAAGTTGAATTTAAGCATTCATCTCACTCCAAATGTAGAAGTTCTAGTTCTGTCACTTGTAATGAAGTCGCCTAACAAGGGATAAAAGATTATTGGCAGGAAAAGACAACTGCAGTACATTAAAAGCTGATTAAGGTTGTAAGGAAAAAAAAAACAG
Organism: Calypte anna; assembly: GCF_003957555.1. Classification (NCBI taxonomy): domain Eukaryota; kingdom Metazoa; phylum Chordata; class Aves; order Apodiformes; family Trochilidae; genus Calypte; species Calypte anna. The sequence goes on from NC_044260.1 coordinate 13,072,881, forward strand.
TGGCAGAAAGGAAATTCACAGTAAAGGGGAAAGGGCTCCATATGTCTTCTCACGTCAAGATACAAGTGGGGGCACTGAGGAAGTCATTAAGGAGCTACCCCATTGTGTACTGGAATTACAAGACATATGGCATGTTTTTCCTAAACTGTGGATTTTCTTGATTAAATACCATCAGCAGACAATTCTAATATTTAAAAAAATGCAACAAAAAAAAATCCAAACAACTTTCAAAAAAGCAATAGCCCACAGTTACATTATAAGTAGTTTTCTTGTGCAAGAAGTATTACATTGGCTGCCTGTATCCTTCAGACAGACCAAGGCTGTGAAAGCTTTATAATCAGTAACAGAACTTGAGCTACACTGTCAAAAAATGAAACAGCAGCAGTAAATACATTTTCTCATGATTCAGATCAATTTGGGGAATAACTTCCAAGTTTTAAGGAAGGTAAAACCCCCCTGGTGATGAAACAGCTGCTGCCTATCTGCTTTGGAGGAGGAGTTGGTGACATATTCTAACTTGAAAGGAAATCATAGCTCAGGTATTGGTCACCTAAAAACCTTATAACTTTTTATAAAGATCTGGAGACCTCCAGTGCCCTGAAAAGCCACTCTATGGAGTCATATATGCCCTGGAGAAAGTAGATCCATATGCAGACCTTAATTAAGAAATGTCAAGTGCATTGTGCATTTTCCATGCCTTTGCAAAGGACACTGTGGACATCACAGATCTAGGAAACAAGATTTTTCTCAAACTTTACCAAATTTTAAAATAGGCTGCCTCCTCCAAAGTCACTCTATGCCATCTCATTTTAATTATATTACTGAAAAATAATCTAAGGTTCTGATTCTTTCATTTTTCAGCAAGATCTCAAGATTCACTTTTCAGTTACTAAGATCTCATGGTCCAACTTAGTTTTTAAATGTAGCTATTTTCAAAGATAAATGCAATGAATCATTATAACTCATAGAAAAAAACAAATAAGAAGTTATAACCAAATAGATCTTGGAATTTCAGTGCTATGATGGAACAGAAGAAACAAGCACCTCGCCTTCTCTCTCCTTTTGAACTTACATCTCTGTTCCTAAGAAAAGCTTGAATTAAAATTACTCTTCTGAAATACCCTTCAACTTTGTTGGTGTTTTGACTTGAATTCACACATTTGTGAAGTCATCAGACTCTTGGAAACAATGCATCTATTTAGCTGTATTTTAAGCAGCTTAAACTCCTCACCCACAGAATCTCTCAGTCTTCACATGTGGAAGACAATATGTGGATTAAATCACAGGAGATCCCAAATCCTTTGGAGGTGGCTATATTACATTAGAAAAGGAAATCTTGTAGGAGTGTAAAAATAAAAGAAAAATTTTGTTTTGTTCTCCAAACACTGTGGAAAAGATAAAATCAAATTTAAAGTAAAGAGAAGCATGATGATAAGTGTCCACAAAATGGTATCTGTAAGCAACACCAACCAAGAGGGGAAATAACAAAAAAATCCACAGAACCCTATGTTGATGATAATTTCTTCTCTAAATATAATATCTGAATTCTATGAAGCATTATAATTATATTATCCATAATATTATATGAAGCATTAATTTGTCATGTAAAGGATGTTCTCATAGCAGTCTTTCACTGAGGACTGGGGTGATCACTTTATATTGTTCTTTCATCTTATTTGAAGGATCACTTTCTCCTCTTAACAATTAGACTCCTAAAGGCTTGTTCTCCTTCTTCTAGTTAAAAGTACACTGGTGTTAAACAAAAATTCTTAACAAACCTAAAAGCATGGAGATAAAGGATTCCAATAATAACAACTGACAACAATATAATCAAAACACATAATTTAAAAAGCCTTCTTCTAGAAACTATTGTTTTCTCGATTTCTCTAAGTACATAATAATATTAATAATACAGAAAGTTTTCTTTTTAAAATGTGAAAATGACTCAAGTCTTCAAAAATTCATGGAATGGAGTAAAATAATCTGATGTTCATCTTGCTATTTTTGGTACCCATCTCACAAGGCCATGGTGTCACCCAGTAACCCCAATCCAACGAGATACAGAACTTCTCTCCTGAGCTCAATCAAGGAGATGAAAAACAACTTCAAAGATATTTGTAAGCTGAAGGCCCTGACTTACTTATCTACAGATTTGATAAGAGGAGGAGGGGAAAAAAACCAAAACCTAAATTCTTAGTTTGAATAATAATTGTGAAAAGAAGGTTTAATGAACTAAGGACGTTCTCTTCTTCTATGAGAAGTCCAGTCATTACAGCTTTAACACAACAAGAAGTCTTTTAATGAAATTAATTTCACTCATTTGGTGTTATCAGGATCTTGTAACCAAAACTGTGAAATTTTATTCATCAATAGTATTTTATAGAGAGGAGAATCCATTTTCATGATCACACCCGATGACTTCATCCAGCAATGAAACATTCATCTCTTAAAAGCTATTAAAATCTGAATCAAACTGCTCAGTTGAATACTGCAAACCCATCTTTTTACCCAATATTAATGAACTATGAGCAAGCTGATCTCAATGCTATGTCATGTCCCCTGAGACTAAACTCACAGGATAAGCTCAGGTGAACTAATTTTCAACATTCAGAGCTGTTCACTCAGAATTTGAACTACTTATTTTTCTATTCATTCTTTTGATTGCCCAATTACATTATTAAAATAAATATTCACAATTTAGATGGAATTTTCAAGCTGCTTCTATTCCTCATTTCCTCTCCTAGTCTTTTGCTCTCCTCTGACAGATGTTGCCATTTCTTAGAAAAGTGTCTGAGATGCTCAGAATCCAGCTCTGTGACTTCAGGCTGGTGCACGAAGCCAAACTGCAGCTGTGAGAGACAAGGTGAGAGCACAAACCATCTCAGACCCCCAGTTTCAATCTGCTGCCAAATGTGTCAGAGCCCAAGAGCACGTTAGATCTCAGCCACTAGTACTATTTCTCTGCAAAAGCATCTGTCCCAGCTAAGACAGCTTTTTAGAGGGATGATACAATAGACTTCAATATTTATAACCTAAATTTCAAGAGCAAAACCCACCAAGCTGTCCATGCTGGTAACACAAGATACAGCTGCACTTTTTTTTTTTAACAGGGGAAAAAAAAAGGTAGCATATCACGAGTAGCCTCTGCATGTGGCTATTGACTAGTTGACAAAACAGGCTAAAAAATCAATGCTATTTTCTATGAGAAGTTAGATAACTTCCCAATAATACAGAAGACAGGTCTGCTGAGGAATAGATGTCATCTCTGTTGATGGCTTCACTACAACTATTTCATTTCTCTATTTCTGCTTCTTGGAGAGCTCACTAAATTCAGGCCTGGTACCAAAACTCTGGGGAATAAAAGTAAATACTATTCTTTTATAAAAGGGAAGCTTCAAGCCATGGGCAATGCTGAACATGCAGCACATCCCTTGCTGAAAATACCAGAACTACCTCCAATTTTTGAGAAACATTTCCTGGTGCAAAATTGAGCTGAGGGCAAATGGAGACTCAAGTCAAATCTTAGCACATCCTGGTTCCCTCAGGACTGAAATCCTGGGATGCTTCATCTTTTGTTATGTGTAAAATAGAAAGCACCTCAGAAGCTACTAATAAAATAGTAATTGATTTTCCTACACAGTCCATTCGTGACAATGATAAATTTCAACAGCTAAGATGAAAAAAAACCACCTAAGGAGAGTTTGGGAAACAAAATTTAAAATGTGTAAACTAAAATTTAAAAAAAGTTGATACATTCTGAAAGAATCTCTGCTCTAACAGAGGTCTGGGGGGGGCTTCCTCCTGTAAATGGACCCTGATCATTAGTCAGGAGAAATCTGAATTTCCAAATGACCAACTGGAAAATTGCAGTATGTGTTCATACTCATAGTCACATGTAGCTTTTTTTACCAAAAATAGATTACAGATTTTTTTCCAACATGAAATGTGTCTTTGGGGGAGGAGGTTAATTTGAAAATTATAGTAATTTTGCTTCTTTTCATTTTAATTCTTTGTGCAGCATTTCTTTGTCAATAGCTGTTATCCTAATTTTCCTACCTAAGAAAAAAAATAGTAACAATTATTTTGGGCAGAAAGGTGAATAATTTCCCTTTCTTACCAGCAGATATTTTCCTCTTTGTTGTGCCTCAATTTGAATACAACAGTGAATTTAAAAATATCTTCTTTTTTACTGCAGGAAAAGTAATTAAATCAGTGTTTTTGTATTTGTGGAGCTGCTTTGAAGTATTAAAGTAACTTGATCCCCAATGAACTTAAAATTTTAATTGATTTTACCTTATGCTGGCTATGAAAGAAGTCAGATTTTTAAATGCAATATGACATATGGCTGTTCATTATTTATACATTCTGTAGCAGACTATAAATTTTACTTTGGACATATATCGAAGCACTGAAACCATTTCAGTTGCAAACACATAAATCATAGTTACAGTTATTAGTCTAAATGTAATGCCACCCAGGTTCTAGATCAAAGCCTTTAAAATCCATTATAATTGACGTCTGCTGCATAACTTATGTCTGATTTTATTAAAGGAGCTCATTATTATTTATGTCTCTGAAACATTATATTCCTAGCTGTGTAACCAGTTAAATGGGAAAGATTTGAGGAGCAGAGCAGAAAGAGGAGGGGACAAGGAAATAAGAAGGCTGTAGTAGAGGACAAAATGTTCTGAAAGCAAATTACCTAAATCACAGGATGAATTAACCAGCCTGCACGAGCAGCTGACTTGGATTTGGGACAAAAAAACCACAAGCTTTCTACTGACTGACTTCTCCAGCATTGCAAAGGCTGCAAACCAGTGATCCCACACACTACATGTTGATCACAGCTTCACAAGTTGGGAGGGGGAAAGATTTTAGACAGCTCCAGTAGCTTGAAAAAATCACCAAAACAAAATGGAGGCCTTTATAAATTTATAAGAAGGTTTTTTTTGCTTATGAGCTGTTTCCTTTGTGTAGCTGGGATGCAAAGTGCCCTCTGGGATATACATCCTATAAACACCAGGAAATCCTTTGCTTTTATTCTTCTGCCAAAGTTGCTGAGCCTCAAAGCCAGAAGCCTGTCTTTTCTGGACCATGGAGGCTTTACCATTCCCTTCCTGATTTTTCCTTTTGTTCCTGCAATTCCTTTTTTCATGAATGGCTTTTGCTTAGCATCAAAATGTAGCCAAAAGAATTAAATGAGAGAGCAGCTCTGCCAGTTAAACATCTCCTGAAGACATTGCTATCTCTAAAATCAGTGACAAGTCTTCAGAAGACAAAGGATTGGGACTTTTAGGGGAAGTTCTCAGTGAATGAAATAAATCCCTGATATACTGTAAATCAGGTACATGTAAATTGTTAACACCTCCCCTGGCAGGGAGAGGGAAGAGCTCAGACCTGCAGCCAGGTCCAGCCTGGGGAATTTGCTTAATGTCTTATTTGCTTGGAAAACAGAGGATTTTATTGCCCAGACTGTCTCAACCTTGTGTACCTTTTAATGATACCACATTATGCTTCTGTTATATTTATATTGCCCTTCAATTACATAGAAGCTAAAATTATATTTTTAACTATGTTTTAACTCCTCCAAGCCTTCTTCATATTACCTGAAGAGAAAAATAATCAAGAAATAGAATATTACCCTCTGTATCTTGCTTTTGTTTAGCAAAAACATTCAAGAAAAGGAGATTAAAAAAAAAAAAGGCTGCATTTTGAGTACAATAAAGCTTGCAATCTGCCTGCACAGTCAGTATCATCCTTGAGCTAATTTTTGATTTTTTCATTTGGCCTACATACAACAAAACAATTTCTGGAGATACTTTGCATATTTCAGTAACTGTCAGAGTTAACCACCACTTCTTTTTTATTTGTACTTTAATGTTTCCTTCTCCTTAGAGTTTCATAACTCCAGACAGAAGCAGACTTTAATTTGCTCCTACGTAGAAGCAAGGATCATAAATGTTTTTTGCACTTTTGGTGCATGATGGAACAGATTCCAAGTGTTGTATGAGACTGAGAAGGATTCCTAGCTGGCACACAGTTGTACCAAGAGTTGATTAAACAGTATTCGTAGCAGTACACCAGATTCTTATTTTCTATTAAAATCAGAAGACTGTGGACTTTTCTTCTGTTAGGCCTAGATAATTTAGATTTCTTGAAATCAAGAAAAACACCAGAAATGGGACAAGGGGAACACAAATTTTCTCCCCTTACTTAAAACACCTGCTAACAAAGAATATATCTTCAACTTGTACTGTAAATATATAGTGAAAGATGTTGCTAATACAGCTTCAGTGGCCATGAAATGCTAAAAAAAAAAATCCAATACCAGTTGAATAGTAAGACTCTTCAAAATAAATATAATAAACATAAAGGTTTTCTACTCATGATTAATCCTACCATACAGAAGTGCTTAATGAAAACGAACATTTCCTACAGCTCTTCCTCTTCATGAAACATATTTTCCATTCCTGAGCTTTACATCCTGATCTTTTATATTTTCTTTTGTCCCTAAGTGCTAATTCCTATTCAAATTCTATTCCTTCTATTGAAAGGGAAATGTTGAGTGCTAACATAAAGCAGAGGAAGAAGTGGCCACCTAGGCACTGAATCTGGATAATTTGTACATCTGCTTGTGTAGGCCAGAAGTAATAATAAAAACTCATTAATCATGGAAGGCTGTGGTGCATGCTCATCTCCAGCAGCCCTGCAGCATTTCTTTGCTGGGGGGACAACATGCCTCATAAACTCAAATTAGTGTGCTGCAAAAGCTAATTGAATGCATGTGTGATACTTTGCCTAGGGATAAGATAACCCCAAAGTCAAATGGTCCTACAGCTTATATGACTTGGTTAAAAACAGCTGACAGGCTTCTGTGCAACCCAGTAGGTCAGTCTATAAATCATCTGGTTTTCCTTTCTAGGAGTGGCCTTGGTTTCTAATTGAGACAGGAATTGTCAGCCAAAGGAAAAAGACCAGTCCAGTGGTTAGTGGTTAATTTTGAGGAGAATTTGTGAATTGGAAGTCCCCATGGTGCTCAGTTGTGTTTGGTTTCCCCAGGCTTGCTTTAGGGTTACAGGAGACCCAAAGAGTGGTGGGGAATAACTAATTTAGGATCTTGCTTTGATGTATTTCTACAAATACCTCATCTATAAGTTTATATAATACCTCATATATAAATTTATACAAATACTCATGGGTATTTTTGGGCCACAAATGTGTAATTCCTAGAAGACCCATTTCCATTCTCCCTCGGGTGCTCTCTTCTGTGATAAGAGATATAAGGCTGATAAGAGATTTAAGGTCCAAAATGAAAACAAATCCTCTAATGAATATCAAAAAGCTCATCATCTGTTGCTTGCTGCCCATGAGGATGACCTTGTTGCTACACAAGTAGTTTGCTGAGTTTTAAATTTGATTTTGTATTAATGAAGCCCATTATAAGATTGTGAGCCAGTGGAATGCTTTAGGATTCCAATATTTGCTGCACTATTTACTGATATGCTTCAAAATACATATAATGCAGCAAAACATTTACCTGGGATAATAAGATTAATGTATTAATGTAGTTGTGTCCTACCACAATGACATAAATGGACTGAATGTTTAGTAAAGATTAAAAGTCTTTTCCCCAGTAGAGTTAGCCCAAAGTTAACTGGCTTTGGAATTGTAGAATTTTGGCTAGCAAAATTCCTATTCAGGGGAAAAATAATTATCTGATTTTACTCTACTTGTTTTTACTGTGAACACTGTTCTTGTGTATTACTGCTGCTGTAAACAGAAAACAAAAGGGCTGTGTTTCAGTTCCTGATGAGTTTCTTGCTCACTGTACAATTCTGACTGGTTTTGTAGCTTATTGGAAAGCTGGAGTGGAAGAGCCTCTACCCAGTGTGTTAATACCATATTTTAGATATCAATAAACTTCAGGAAATCAGAAAAACTATTGTCCAGAACACTAGTAATGATCTGAGTCCATGTAGTTACCTCTGTAACTGGGCAGATGTGTAGGAGTCATGGCAAAAGAGATACTAAAAAATCAGGAAGATTTTGTTTTCATTTCAGAAATTATATCAAAGACAGCTATTATATCTTCAGAGGCTAGTAGAGTATGTGAGAAGGACTTTAAAAATAATGCAGTCTACCAATCTAAGGTGTGATCTACAAAGATTAGGGAAAATAATAAGAGTGTGACATCCAAAGTGGCCAAAACTGTGCTATTATCTCACCAAGCTCCTCTAGCAGAAAAAGGATGCTCTCAAAGTAGTGCAGAGTCTTTTCCCTCTAAAGGCAGAGGTTTCCTTATTTCACTTGGTGAAACCAGGTTCTGGCTATTTCAGCCCTCGAGGTGGCACACAACCTATCATAGTTGATTTCTTTCTGCATAATCAAAAGTTAAACTAAGTCCACAGAGCTCTTTATAGCTGATTATAAGAGGCAAATCTAAGGCAAGGAAATAAAAAAAGCAATGTGACTTCAAAGCTGCCTTTATCCACTCTTGTCAACAGCAAATTGCTTTTGGCCTCTCATACACTTAGCTACTCTTAAACCCTGAAATACAACAACATTTAACATCCTAATATGAATAAACTGGAATATATTTTAAATTACCTCCTTCGGTTTTGATTCCAACTACTCCATCTGATATTGGTGGGAGATATTTTCTCTGAAGAGTGTTATTGCACACTTTTTTTCATCCTCCTTATGCTAGACAGCTATTTAGCTGTTCAGCTTGTCTGCAGCTCCCAAACACAAGTGTAGGAAATTCCATTCATTTGGCAGTTATTAGATTTGTTTAATGTTTTGTTCATCTCTGACTATTAAATAATTGGATCTGAGAGCAGTTTTAAAAGGTAAATGCCTTGCTGTTCCTTAGAAGGGTATTAAGAAAAAGAAATATGGAAATTTGGTAGCATGAAGGTTTAACTTCAGCTTTCTATAAAAGCTTGCTCACCCGTTGCATGACTGCATGGTGGGTGCAGTCCCAAAACCTCCTGGTTTTTTTTTTGCTCTGGTTTCTTTCTACCCTCAGCAATCAGAGGTCTGCTGGTGACCCACATTTTTCTCTTGATAGCTGGAGATATTCACCTCTGAAAGCTCAGACCGATAAACAGATGTGGATCACCTCCCAGGAGTAAAGCTGAAATGTAAATGAACCATATGGAAAGGTATATTCTGCATTTACATCCCATTTGATAAACAGCAAACAAACTTGTCACAAGAAGTTTTTAATGGGTGAAGCTTGCTGCAGTTTCTTCATTACTGTTACAAAATGGGATTACAGTTATTTTGTGGTAGAACTCTATGGCTCATATACTTTGTTTGTTACTAATTTTAAGGAATATTTTTACACTGAGGCATAAGAGATTATATGCTATTACTTGTTTAAGAGTTAAATATGACACTGGCAAAATTCATCAATGTTTTCCAGCTATAATTCCTAAAATCAGTTTTCTAACAGGTATTTGGGTAACTGGATCAAATTTTTAGAAATTATCTCCAGTTTTCACTAGCAACTCAGCCTATTTACATGCATAGATCTAAGCACAAATTTCAGAAATTACTTTTAGCTATTTGTGGTCCAAAAAACTTGGCCCACAATGTTTCTCAGTCCTTAAGTTCTTTGGGTTTTTTTCCCCACACACTTTTTGCTGTCAGCTCACTGGTGGTGAGCAGATAATGAAGACTTCTACTCAAAACACACCATACCTCTTACAACCTCCCTCTCTAAAAAAACCCCACAGATTACAAGGAAAAACCATTGGGAATTGTCAGCCATGATTCCTATATTTTTGTGGGGTTTTTTTCTAGATAGAATAGAAAAGTAGGGCAGTTGGAAAACTTGAGTTTGATTTCCTGTACACACCTCATTTTTACACCTGCAAAATAAGAGTGAATCTTCCCCTGCCATCTGTGGAGGTCAAGAAACTATGTAAACATGACACCTTTTAAAATAATGCCATAAAATCCTCTGTGTGAGAGATATCTGTGCCTTTACAGCTGCATCTTCTGGTTACTGTAAAATTTGTAAAACCTGAAATACTGAGAAATACTGAAAGAATTTATAACAAGAATAAATCTTTAATACATCACAAAAATCTTAGATGAATTTTAAATGTTTTTTCCCACTGCATTTCCTACCCATCTTTCATATGGAATAGGAAGAGATTTTCAAGGTAGGTCCAAGTTTCCTGCAGTAATCTGTACATTAATTTCTTGCCATGATCAAAAGACAGGTGAACCATGTAAGTTATCTTTTTAATAAGTCTTAAATAAGTCTGGTCAGACAACACAGGCTTTCAAAATGCTATGACAGAAAAAGAGTTTTATGAGATCCTTTGCCAAGCAAGGAAGATGCAGTAATTGAAAGTGCCCACGGGCTTGGAGATTTATTGTTAAGGGAAGTGTGCTGTAAACAAGAGTAGCATTAAGGATTTGACTGTAATAATTCTATCTACCCTACTTCACAAAGCAAGATCCAAGTTTGCAAGTAGTCAGGGCTTGTTTACAAGTAATTTGCAGCCCTCGTGGTGTAGGCAGCTTTCAAAACCTCCCAGTTGAAAGCTGAATTTTATAGAGATTTAAGCTGCTAGTACCAAAGAACGGGTCACAAGCCTGCAGTTTAAACCAACTGAATTTTTCATTTAAATGGATTCAGAGTAATTATCTTTCGTGGCACAGAACCAGGTGGTATTGCTAGATTAGGAGTCAGGAAGTTGCAGTATCAGATAAACTTCAAGCTGACTGTTTTTATAGGTGACTATACTCTAAATATTGACTACACCTGGGCAGCTCCAGGCTTTTAAAAGTTAGTGCTTTTCTTTCTCTCATTTAAACACAGAAACTTGCTACTCATCTCCACCCACATCAGGAACAGGCACACAGGCTCTTCTCTTTGCTGAACAAGCCTGATCTCCCAGTAAGTGATCATAATTTTCATAAAACATCTCTAGAAACTCTAAAAATCCACCAAAAGACATGAAAGGAATTTGGCTAGAAAGGGAAACCATCCAGTTGTGGGAAAATGGGATTCCAGCAGTGTGGATTTTAAAGAATTTGGGTTTCTTTGCCTAGGACTTCTCTCTGTCATATCCAAGACACTGAAATGCAACACTATACTTTCCAAATCAAAAATGAATATTGCTGTAAGGCCACATTTCTTTTCTCAGGAATAAAATGTGCCTCCTCCCAGACACAGCATTCATCCTTAATTGTTCCTAAGGGAAGAAGAAGGTGGAAGAGCTAACTTAGCAAAACACTAAATAATTAGGGCCAACTGCATTTTCAGATGCCACACTGCCCAGTGTGCAGTGAGTCAGCACAACCTCTGCCATGGAGGTGTCCACTCTGATGGAGGGACAGACATTGCTTCCATCCCAAGATTAAAAACTTCATCAGAGACATTTGATTTCATAGGTTGTACTTTTTACAGAAAAATCACCCATCTGTCATTAAACACACAGAGTTCTCCACGAAAGTATCCAGATGCACTGCAAAATTGATGTTGGTTCAGAAAAGGAAAGGAAAACATTAAATAACCCCCTTGATCTTAGAAAGAAGCATATGCTGCTCCAGAGGAATTATTAGAAACTCTCTGGACCTTAAGGACAGAGATTGAGCCAGTACTTAACTGACATGGTTATTTTGCTGCTACCTTTTAATATGGTAGGAATTACATTGCTACTGCCTTTAAAATCAGCACAGCACTTGGTACAAAGACAAGTGTGAGTGTGGGGTATGTAAAAATATGAAAGCAGGTATTTAAAAATAGCTTTACTATTTAAAGTCATCAGAATATGTAGTTTAATTAAAGAAATATATAAAAAAAAAAGCTTTCAGAGAATTACTTTCAAGATTCTCATAATATCACTATCTTATCTGGGTCTCTTGATGTTCTTGCTTAAAGAGCTCCTTTATTCATCTACTTAGAAGTATTCCAGTTGTTCAGAGAATGAAAAGTACTCTCAATTATGGGGCTCCTATTATGCAGAGGTCATTTCTAAGAACCTATACGAAATAGTCTTTTAAACCTCAAAAGGGCATTACAATAGTGATAGATGGATGTGCATGCCAGTGTGATGAGGGGGAAAAAAAAGTGAACCAAAGACTGTTCCATTTTCATGGAAATTCCTTCAAAGGAAAATAAATTTAAAAAGAAATAATAATAATAATTTAAAAAATGAAAAAAAGATGTGGTCTAGAGTGGAGATGGTGACAATCTAAAGAAAAGACTACACCAATCATCTAGTGATTCAATGCTTTACAACAGTCTTTATCACTAACCAAAAGCACTGAAAGATGTGGTTGCCTAACAAGGAAGAACAATCACCAGAAACATTTGAATTTCCTACTTTTTGTGTAATAATGTCAAAGACCATAAATACTTCGGTGATGGAGAACAAGACAGAAAGGTACAGAGCAGGTCTTTTAATGCATAGATACAAATATACCTTGTGACAATTAAGCAAATTTACACTCTCCATGTGAAATGTTAGAACAGATTTAAAAAAATGAACAAATTAGGGCACAAAGAATTTATATTTTTCAGCCTCTGAAGTGGAATGGTAAATTTTCTGTCACAGAATGGGGCAGTGGATTGGTTTGTAGATCACACAGTGAGGAGCTGTCTGAGCCAAGACTGGAAAGGTAACAATGAGGAACCCTTTCAGCAGCTTCTTTTTATTAAGAGAATTCATTACTGCAGGTACAGATAGAAATAGTCACTAGAAACTCTGCCTTAACTTGCCATGGTCACCATCTAGGAATTACATGGCATTTATCCTGCTATTTTAATTTTGTCACATGATTCTATATAATTTAATAACGTGATTTTGTTCTTATCCTCCCAGATCAAGCACTATTACTACACTTATATTCAAGAACAGCCATAAAAACCTTTTTCATCATGTTTCTGTTTTCCTCTTTCTCTCTCAATCCCTAGGTTTTTTGTTTCAGAGGACACTGTACTTTCTAAACCAGATTAGTTCAGTGGGTTTTGTTTTGGTTGGGTTTTGTTTTGGTTGGGTTTGGGGGATTTTTTGTAGTTTTTTTTCTGTTGTTGTTGTTTCTTTGGTTTGGTTTGAGGGTTGTTGTTTTGGTTTTGGGTTTGTTTTTTGTTTTTTTTTTTTTGTGGTACCAGAACAAAGTTAAAAGAATTTTGACATTCAAATCTTCACCTCCAAAGCAGTTCTTACAGTAGTTACATTTACAAAACCTTGAATGCTCTATACTGGCCCTTAGGGCAGATCAAAGCAGGAGGAAACAGAGCTCATTGCTTCTTTCTGGTCTAAATCTTGGAGTTTGAGCAGTTTTATAACCTGGAAGAGTTGATACCACTGTGCTACTGGACTTTCGAATCAGTTTTTCTCCCATTTCCTCCATCCCTTTTTAGCTGCTTTAACAAACACAAAATTTAGTTGGATTCTCAGGGAAACTGTACAAAACAAACAAATATTTGGGGAAAAATCAACATGGTGTTTGCTCAAAGCTTCATATAGAGAATACCAAAGCCAGATTGATGTTTTCACCACTTGGGATCTGAAATGTGCAAACCTTAAGTAGTCAGCAAAGAGGAAAATCCAAAGGTGAAGTGAAATGTGGAGGGGAAGCTGTCTTGAAGGAGACAATAATTTCTGGCTGCAGTGTTTGGTGAGCCTATGAGTTGTGCTCCCCATCTTTCTCCAGTGGATAAACATGTATTTTAATGCAATTTGCAGTGGGGTTTGGGACTTATTACCAGCTGTCAAGAGATCAGTTACTGAGGGCTTAACTGACAGTGGATAATTAGTTTTTCTATGAAGGGTGATTGTGTTTCACTCTGAAGATAGCACGGTAAGAAAGTGAAGCATATGGCAAAGTCAATTATGATTTTCTCACAAAAGTGTTTTTAATGGTGTTTAACTACTGGGCTGTTGGGTTTCAGTTCACTTTGGTGGGTGTGCAATATCTTGAGAGGCCACTGTATTTAAGATGTTTTCTATTTTGACTACTTATATCTTATTTAAACAGAGAGAAATCAGCATACTGTTATTCCAAAAAAAGGCTATTCTTCAGTACAATTTAGGGAACAAATGAGAAGGCTTCACAGGGCTGGAGGAATTCCCAGCAAACAGATTACAGTTTGGTCGTGGCCTTAGGGCAAGCTGGGTGATCCCTATTTCATTCACCATTCAGTGAAGTTAATGCAGTTTTAGAACCAAACAGATTGAAAAAGCTCTTCTAATGCAGTTTCTGGAAGTATTCTTTCTGCCTTTGTCAAGTAAAACAATGAGAAATTATCAGAGAATTGTAAGTAGTCAGTACCAGCTGAGGAGCACAGGGTCATCCTCAGAGGCAGAGGATCACACAGCTTGGGACTTCTGGTTGCAGGGTTACATCCAGCATTGGAATGGGCTGCGCAGGGAAGTAGTGGATTCTCCATCCCTGGAGATATTTAAAAAGAGACTGGATGTGGCACTCAGTGCCATGGTCTAGCAACCACAACAGTGGTAAAAGGGTTGGATTCGATGATCTCTGAGGTCCCTTCCAACCCAGCCAATTCTATGATTCTATGATCTGTATAAAACTTTACTTGTTTGCAGGCATGGAGTACAGCTGGATGTCTGCTTGATTAATATAATGCACCTCTTTCACTCTCATACAGGTATGACTAAATATGAATAACAAATGACATCTTTTAGCAAAAAACCACCACGTCCCTACCCTTATGTGAAGGTATGATGGTACTAGTTTGTTTTGTCATCTTTTTCCTGTGTTAGAAATTTGATCTAATATTTTTGAAGCATTAAAGGTTTTCTAGCAAGGATGAAGTAGTCTGAGGACAGCAAGTAAGATTATCATTTCCCTCCTCAATCTGGCCATTGACTTTTTTTATTGGCCAAACCAATGCTGTAGTTTCTAGAAGTTTAGTTTCAGAACCTTTTAAAGGATCAGAATTCCATGCAGTAGGAAATTGAAAGTTTATTGCAGTAAGTCATCAGTGGTTAAGAATCTAAAATTCCTAATCTAATTAGTTTAAAATTGATAATAGGTCTTAGGGTTCTGCTTTCTCTCACACTACAAGACTGAATTAATCTGATTTAGAAAGTACAGTGTCCTCTGAAAAGATAGCTGGAAGTCTGCCTCTATTAATGTACAAAATTAATTCCTAACACATTCAAGTTGCAGCTTTAAAGAAAAAAAAAAAAGGAACATAATTGGGTGGATGAAAAAAATGCTTATTATCTCACCCTACTGGCCTTTTAAACCAAGGCCAACAAGCTGGATTCACACATCAAAGTCTGGATTTGTTCAGACACTTAACATCTTTTTGAGGAAACTCTTTTCCATACAAGAGGGTACTAAATAGGAAGTTTATTTTCTGGAGTACAGCACTATGTTATATTAGCATTTTACCACCAGCCAACTGTTCTCATGGGTGAAACAGAACTGGGATAACTGATGAGCTAATTCAACCTCTGCATTCTTATTGTCCTTACTAAGGAAAGGCATGACAAAACCCACAGAAAATTCCAATTTCCTGTGCTTCCTGCCTTTCCTCTTCTCCAGGAGAAAGAAGCAGCAGGGCACCATAAAATTACATTTCTGGGTATCTTCAAAGTGTCTGTGTCTCCAGGTGAGGCCACCTTAGAGAAGGCACACCTTGAAGTGACAGCTGCTTTTCATTTTAACACTGGCACAGCAATCAAACCAAATGACAGCTGCTCTCTGTTAATCCCCTTCCCCTCCCTGATAAACTGAGGAGAGAGAATAAGGGAGAGAGACTTAAATGAAAGCAAAATTACAAGATTGAAAATTAACTTTATGCTGGCCCAAACCAAGGCACATGACAAATAACTTAGCCTGAATATAAATCACAGATCTGAGAAGTCCAAAGAGGGCAGAAATAGTACAGAAAAAGATTATTTCACTTTGTCATGAAAGCAAAGGCAGAAGTGATAATATCCAATTCCTCTCTAACAGCTTTTATCTGTAGATCTCAAGATGCTGGTGATATTCCACCAGCTAAGTACTCTATATTCAGCTCAGGAGGAGGTCAAGGGCATAACACTCATGGACTTTAAAAGTTTGCTGGACTGAAGCAAATGCATCAAAACATATTACTGCAGTTTCTCTCTTACATAATAAATTGTGGACCAAAGGAGTAGTAAACCATCAACCACTAGCTTGATAATTGCATTTCTAATGAAAATGTGTGCCCCTTTTGTGTCATTTCTGCTGTAAAGCAGCATGCTAGTACCCACTAGTGAACAGAGCACTCAGCAGAACCATAACTAATAGGAGAAATAAAAATGGTGTCCCTGATGGTGTCTTTTTTAATGTATTAAATAATGATTAGGGGCAAAGGGCAAATATTCAGCAATCACCTAGCAACCAACAGGGGAAAAAAAGATCCTGATTCAGTAAGTAAAGACCATTAAAAATCCTAGTGTAGCCCTTCTCTGAATTCTTCTCCCACTTGTCATAAAAGTACTGAAACACCTCATCCCTCATTTTGATGGAAGCTACTCTCTTCTCCAGATGTTAAAGTTGTTCTCTTATCTGTTACTGTGTCATACATTCCTGAAAAAAATCCTGTCAAAAAGACATGCTTGCAGGTTGGCAGCTAAGATATTAAAAGGCAGTCCCAGTTACAGTTGGCCAATTTTTTATTAGCTCTTCAGTAAACAAAGGGCATTATTACTGACAGTAGGTCAGATTTCAGACAAGATAGATATATGTCAGAGCACAACTTTCCAGATTCTGTTGTGTGTTACAGTATGATATGAGTGAGCACAAGCATCTCTAAAAAACTTGTTGCCAGACTTAAATAGAAACAAGGCTAAGAATCCAATCTGCTAAATAGAATTTCTCAGTTGTACTCCTCTTTCATTTTGAATATGCTGAAATACTTTTAGACACAACCACAAATTGTTGTTAGGCAAACCAAGATGAAATAGGATATCATCTGGGGGCTTGATAATATTTCTGATCCTTTACAAAGGTTGGCTGAAAAAAAAACCCAACTGTACACAGAAAAAATTACAATTATTTCTTCTATAAAAGGAACTGCATAATACAGACAAATTGACATTGCAGGAGAATTGCCAATTATACTTGGCCTGGTTCAAAAGGTTAATGAGGAAATATATCTCTGGCTTATATTTCAAGAAGCAAACTAGCACTAGGGCAAAATTATTCATTGTGGAGCAAGTAAAAATGTTTCCTTTGGTCTTTCTCTGGCTGCTACCAATGATTCACTTCTGTAAAATGGTTTCTGCTGTTGAAACAGGTATGCTCAATCTTCTAAATGGAATTTAAATATTTTCAGAAAGAATACAGTAGCTGTTTTATTATCTGCTACTTAGGTACTTTTAACGATGTAAGGAGAAATTAAGGGCATGGGAATGATCCTTATTAATCTAATTTCTTTTATGGTTATAGAACAGGTCATGGGAATATTTACAATGACAAACTTCATTTGCTTTTTGGATTGTTTTGGGAAAAGGCAGTTTTTTAAATTTGCATCAAAATCACATTTTGATACAGTTTGATATTTCAGTTGCTTACTAAACTAGATATGCTCACTCAGACTGCTTCAGCAACATGTATCTTTCATCATGCATCAGGCCCCAGACAAACTCTTCAATCCAAAAAACCAGTGCCAAACAACAACAACAACAACAAAAACCACCCCCAGCCTTTCACCATCCTCTGAAACTTGTCAGAACTCAGGTATTCAGAAAGCAAACTTCAAAAGGGAATCTGACACAAAAGGTGTCAAAAATCAACATTAAGAAGTTAACATTAGCAGTGAAATAAATAAAGCCATTGAAGTTAAATAGTAAAAAATCTCTTCTGAATAATATATACATCAAGACCAACTTTTTGATCATTTTTACCACCATTTCAAAGGTCTGCATTTGGCAGTGAGCTGAGCTTTGCTTCAGGTCACACCAACATGTAAGAACATGACATATGTGACATGCTGCCTCTGAAGACAAGGAAGGACAATTGCTCACTTTGACCTGTCAGCTCAATTGACATCAAAGCTGTCAAGGAAAATAGAGCAGGAAAACAAAGAAAATATAAAGCAACAAAAAGGAAGGCCTAGAAAGAAAGTTTCTTGACATAAAAGACCTCACTGCTTAGATCATGAACTCACATCAGAGTCTCATGATATTTCGCAATAAATATCTGTTAAGCTCATACAGAAATGAAGCATAGTCAGGAGAGTCAATGTTAATTGCTGAAACAGAACACATTGATGAAAAAATAAAGACTCTGTAATTATTAAAGATACCACTGATGATAAACTGAATATAGATGTTGGAAGCTATGAGTTCCTGAATTTGAAGACAGCTGTGAGAGTTCATTAGATGACCTTGGCAAGTCACTTGCACTCTTCTTTAGACCCACACAGAATATGAAATAACATTTACAGGTTTGGATACACAGCAGTGTGTCTGCAGCTAATAAAAACCTCATTTTTCAGGGACATCACCTTTGAATGTACTCAGTGTGCTTTCCAGATGAAATTTTAGTACATGTCTCCAAGGACTTTATGATTTAGGTGTACCCCATAACCAACTAAAATAATCACAGAGTCACAGAATCATCCAGGTTGGAAAGGATTTCTGAGATTATCAAGCCCAACCCTTAATCCACTGCCACTGTGGTTACTAGATCAGGCACTGAGTGCCACATCAGTCTCTTTTTTAAAAACCTCCAGGGATGGAGAATCCACCCTCTCCCTGGGCAGCCCATTCCAATGCCTGATCACCCTCTCTGTAAAGATTTTTTTCCTAATATCCAACCTAAACCTCCCCTGGCAGAGCTTAAACCCATGCCCTCTTATCCTCCCTGGGAGACCTCGATCCTCCCCTGGCTCCAACCTCCTTTCAGGGAGTTGTAGAGAGTGATGAGGTCTCCCCTGAGCCTCCTCTTCTCCAGCCTCAACACCCCCAGCTCCCTCAGCCCTTCCTCACAGGAATTCTTCTGGATCCCTTCACAGCCTCCTTGCTCTTCTCTGGACCTGCTCCAGCACCTCAATCTCCTTCCTGAGCTGAGAGGCCCAGAACTGAACACAGTGCATATCACAAGTTCTAGACTGATAAATATTGTTTTAAAGAAACGATACTGAAAGATTAGGAAAATATTTTTTTAGTGTTTTAGAGATTAGTAATGCTAAAAAACACAACAGATTAATTATCCCTGTTATCTTGTTTGATTTCCCAAAACACCTGAATGAATCCATACGAAGGGAATATCATTGTGACAGCCAACACTGAGACCTAAAGCACTGATGCATCACCAGCTTCAGCTCCCATATGTGGGAGCCCTGATAGCCAAATCTTACAGTTTCTTCTGGGTAAGTTTCCCCACTGAACAGCCTGCAGCTGATACACCAAATCTTCAGTGTTAAAATACCTTCCTTGATGAGTGCACAAAAAGATATAAATAAACTACCACAGCTTCAACATTCACTTTTATCTTTTACAGAGCCAGACTTATTATACAGCTACATGATCATACAATACATCCTACACTTTTTAGCTGCACACTACTTTCTGATAATAGTTATTTACATAATTATTCTTTCCACAGGGAAAATATGGTGCATTGTGAAAAACAGACTCAGAAAAAAAAGTCAGGAGCCAATTCCTCACACAGAACTTTGGAGCTAGATCCAAAATACTGGCAAATAAGTAACTTCCTGTGAAGGAAGTTTAATTATCCTAATTGAATTATCAATTCTAAAGTCATATCTCCCTAGGTAAATTTCATAGAACTTACATATACTTAGCAAATAGATAAATTCTATATAGCCATTAAAAAGACCATCACTTCTTTGTTAGCTTTGTTTGCTCTTTCTACTATATTTCTTGCTGATAAGTTTTTCAAGAAGTAGAAATTAGTCCAAATCCATTTCCCAAACTTGGAATACTTTGGACTTCAGCAAGTGAACCTTATACTAACAGTGGAATGATTTTTTTTGTTTTGCTTTTTTGTCCCTGTGCCCCTAAACAGCTTTAATACTTGAAAAGCTGAAACAGGAAGACACACAGATGGCTCACATACTGTGTGAGGATGATCAGGTAATAAATCCACATTGTACTGGATCATTCTTGCTGTTTCAGACAGACCAAAGTGAGTTGACTTGTATGAGAAGAGTGACCAAAAAAAAAATAAAACTGTTTGCTGCAAGGCAGTGATGTGAATCATCTTTGTTGCCCAGTGCCTGAGATTTCTTTTGAAAAGGCAGTTTAGGGCAGATAAAAGACTTGGGACTTCCTAGTACAGGAGTTACTGAGCAATAACTCCTTTCCTGAGTACTCCTCCTCCCCAACAACACCGTGTGTGGAGCCCAGCTTATAAGTAACTTGATAATTATTTCTTACAAAGAAGGATGAGAGGAAACTCACATTCCCTTAATCATCAAAGGATTTCCCCAGGGAATTGCCACGAGCTCAGCTGGACCACTTAGCTGCAGAGAGACCACTTTTACACAATTCAACATCTGGGGAGTGTTCAATGCTGAATAAGCCCCCTGGACCTTTACTAAAACTGCTGCATACAAATACTCAGGAGATGAGGTCCAGGCATGGGGATGCTGTGCAGCCCTGATGACCTCTCTTTATTCACCCCTAGTGGCCTGTCCTCTTTTACCAGTTTAAGTCATTCTTCTATGAAAAGCTGTCTCCTGCTGTCTGTCCATCCACCTGGGCCTGCAGCAGTTGTTGTGGTTTCTAGAAGCTATTAAAACAGAGATCAGAGTGACAGGGGAGGGAGGCTTTATTTGAAGAACAATCCTGTGGTAGCAAAGATTAGCTCTTGCTCAGGCTTTTAACAAACAGGTGTAAAAACCACCTCTGAATCATCTGTGAACATAGTGCTTAGCTTTAAATAACCCTTGATGCTGCTAATAACTAAATATCATTGCCCCAAGCCAGCAGGTTTTGATACAGTTCCACATATTCCTTACAGTTATTTGCCCCCTAGTTGTGCTTGTTTTCTTTTGAAGAATAATTAAGATTTAATGGTGTATTTTCACAGGTTTTTTTCTGCTTGCTTTCTTGCTGCCTACTGTGCTGATTGCTTGTGTCTGATCCTGGTCATTATAAGAACTGTACAGTAATTGCCTATCTGGTGACTCGTTAATGAAGGTCCCCAGAGAGGAGAAGCTGTTCTTTTGAAGTTCATCATGTTTGCTCTTGGCCTTCTAGTTTAATCTATACATTCAGGACACCTTATTAAATTACTGGAGACTCCTTTTTTTCTAAGGATAAAGACACCTTGTAAACAAGGTCCTTTATCTCTGCTAACAACATGGTTTACCTCTGATAAATCAAAGCACTCCTTTCATCTCTGAAAAGCCAGGATGGCTTGGAAAAAGAAAACCAAAACATTCCTGCACAAACAAGTATTTTGAAACAGAGAGTTACCTCCAGAATGCAGTATTTCAAACATCTGAAATCCAGCAACAGGCTGTAATGAAGAGCTGTACTCATGAACACACATTTCCAGTTCCCAGAAGTTGTTTCTCTTTCTTTTAAGCTGAGCTCTGCAAGGGAAAAATTATATTTTAGAATATTCTGTGAAAGAAAAAATTGAAACAGTTTAAAATATTACCATAATATTTGGCTCCAAGCCAACAAAAAGCTTCCAGCTATTTATTCCCAGGCATCTAAATGACTCTTGCAGACAGAGGGGCAGACAATCCATTACTTCTCCCTTATCCATCCCCTTGCCCTCTGCTACCTAGGAATGTTGGTTCCTCCCAGGTGCTTATCTCTAACTCCCTGCACTTTTGTACCCCACCAGCAGTAACTTAAGATGTCCCCAGAGCATCTCACAAATTATCTGATAAATGGATTTATGAGAGACCCATCTCTGATTCACCAGAAACTTATCAAAACACTTTACAACACATTCTGGTCTTGATAAATGAACCTGCCATGGAAAAGAAACATTCCTGGGACTATAGCACTGGAAATACTCAGCATCAGTTTGGACAACTAGATTTTTGATTTGCTCTTTTGCATGGCAGATGGCAGAACCCAAAGGTGGAGGAGGGCAGCATTTGGCCTTTGGTGAAAGATACACTGAAGGTGTTTAATTGGTTTGTTCTTATAATCTGTTTCATTTATTTGATTGTTTTTAACTGCAGTTGTGCATCCTTTTACAAGAGAGCCATCAACCTGCATGGAGGGGGCCACTCTTGGCAGGCACAACTCTACCCTACAAACAATTTAACAGGAAAGGAAAAAGCTGTGAGCAGAGGGAAATCTCCTGAAAGAGGGTTCTGAAAGGGAGAATCATGTGCCAACAAATGCAAACATGCTCTAGAAGCCTCAGTCACTGGATGTCCCTAGAGGATATCAGGACTTGAAAGAGCCATGCAGAAAGTTTATCTGGGAACATCAGGAAAAGATGGATCCCTTCTGATCTGAAGTTTGGTAGCAATGGTTAATGAGCATGAGAAGGCTACTGTAAAGTTAAGCAGTCAGGCTGGCAGAAGTTGAACACAAGTTTTGCATAAAGGCAATTATAAACAGATACAACTGGGAAGGCCTTATTAGCTCCAAAATAAATTTTAGTTAGCCCAAAGCACCTGAATATGATGCTACAGCCTCTTGGGCACCTATGCTGCTACCTCTTTGCATTCAGTGTGCCATTTTGTAGAGCACCAGTGTAAGAGTTCTCATCAACATAACACAAGAAATCTCATTTTAAAGTTCAAGAAATGGTTCTGTTTTGTGCATTTGTTGCTATCCTGAATATCCCAATCTACAAGGAAGAAAACTCTGAATCTATTTTCATAATTGTGCCAGGAATCAGGGGAATCAAAGTTGTACAAATGAAAATGGTCACTAAATCTTAACGCTACTTGACATAGCAAGTACATGGTGTGGGAGGAACTCGGGTATCAAACTCCTTCAGTGGCTGAAAGCCAAAAGCAGAGTTAGAAGATGTGGCTGAAATCAGGTTGTCACTATTGGACTGCCATAACTTTGCTGAGTTTCATGAGCTGAGTTTGGGTTTAAATTGTTTAACTATATAATTTCACTATATAGTTTCATTATATAATTTTTTCTCACTATGGGGTGATGTGGAATATGGCATTCCATAAGTCACCAGATGCAGTCACCAAACAGAAGAGATCCCCAGGGCAAGTGGAAGGTAACATCAGTGTATTCCTGGCTTTGGGGATTTGAATGGGAGTTCCATGAGCAAAACTTCTGCAACTCTAAGCCCTTCTTCAAAAAATATTTAAAAATTAATGTTTGCTGGGAAAACCTCATGCTTCTGAAGATTTGATACTGTTTCTTACTCAGGAGATCAAAACCTATATAAGGCATATTGTTAAATAAAAATAAATATATTGATCAAATCAAACTAGCTGTAAATCTTATCCCCATACATCAGTATATATAACATAACAGGAAGAAAACTGTTAAGCTTCTTTCAGGAAGAAATTAGTTACAGAAGATTTACTTGCCCTGTGCAATTGTGCTGTGCTGTTTGTGCAGACCATTTCAGTAGCAAGTGGATAGAATTATTTATTGATTCCTTACATATTGACATAAAAATTTGTTCTTTTAAAGCTTTCATATTTTAACAAACCATCACACAGATGTTTTCCTGACCTCTTTACTTCCCTTTGATGTGAAATGACTGAGGAATGTTTGGAGTTTTACTTAACAGCTGATTAAAATAAGTGCTATTTGAAAGGTAGAATTACTGGGGCATCAGGAACCTATTAAATGAGCTGGAAAAATCCTGTGGAGTCTAATATATGCATGTGATTAAGAGCTCTCCACTGATTGGGTTTCTTTTCTTACTGTCTATTATAAAGGCATTAGGAAAGTTGCATCAATTAAAGCAATAGGCCTGAAATATAAAAGTACTCCATTTTTCAGGGAAGGCACAGATAAAGGACAATGTGAAATCTCTCACTTGCTGTGACCTTCCTCCTGAAAGAACCCAAATGATTTGCACAAATTTTCTTGAGCTTTCTTTCAAACAGCCACTCAATGAACTTCCCCTAGAACAGCAATCAATTACTCAGTATAAAAATTCAATTTTAAGCTTTGCTGATGAGATTCTTTTACTTTATTTCATTTATTAGTTCACTTAGAGCATTGCCACTTCCCTTTATGACAGAGGCTACAAACACTTTTTGCACAAAAAAACCCTTATTCAAATTTGAATAGCTAAACTCCCCAAATTAAAATAAACTTTCTGTGCCACTTCTGGAGACGAATGAATGATAGTTTGTGTATCTTTTCATAAAATACATGTAGTAATCCTGAGTTTTAAAATGGAAATTTTTCTTCACAGTGTTAAGTTCACTTCAAATTAACATCACAACCTGTTGCTGCTGGGTCTTATATTTTTAGCACAATTTTTTTAAAAGAGTGTGTAATTGAGTCCACTGTTTGTATTGATGTTTCTGAATTTGTCAGTGAACTTAATAGTCTGGGAAAATAAAATATTTTCAGCTAAATCTCACCACTAGTATTTAGTCAACCTAGAGGTAGTAAAACTCATGTTTCCTTTGTTACCAGGTTTCCTTTGAAATATTTCCAAATTTATGAATATTTTCCAAATTTGAAATCTAAACAGTTCAATAGAAAATGTCTGCTGCTCAATTGTGATCTGACACGTCTTGAATATTTTATAATGTTAAGCAAGCTTCAGGGTTACTGATTAGAATCATCATAGAATCATAGAATTGGCTGGGTTGGAAGGGACCTCAGAGATCATCAAGTCCAACCCTTGAATCACCATTGCAGTTCCCAGCCCATGGCACTCAGTGCCACATCCAGGCTCTTGTTAAATATCTCCAGACACAGAGAATCCACTACTTCCCTGGGCAGCCCATTCCAATGCCTGATCACCCTCTCCAGAAAGAAATTCTTTCTAATCTCCAACCTAAACCTCCTCTGGCACAACTTGAGACCCTGCCCTCTTGTCTTGTTGAAAGTTGCCTGGGAAAAGAGCCCAACCCCCCCTGGCTCCAACATCCTTTCAGGGAGTTGCAGAGAGTGATGAGGTCTCCCCTGAGCCTCCTCTTCTCCAGCCTCAACACCCCCAGCTCCCTCAGCCCTTCCTCATAGGGTCTGTGCTCGAGGCCCTTCACCAGCCTGGTTGCCCTCCTTTGGACCTGCTCCAGGACCTCGATATCCTTCCTGATTCTCACTGGATTCACATATTAAATTTTTTTCAGGGTAAAATTAACATCACAGTAACAGATTAAATTCAAATAATCTTGTGTGGAGAGGCCTACCAGTCCAGGTGGAAAAGTTGAGTGGTTTATAACTTGTATATCCAGTCACAAAGTCAGTCATTCCTTCTCTGCTCTTCTTGAACTTGGCACATGTTACAGAAATCATCTTTCTTGGCCTCTGCTACTCACATTCTTTTTTAAGAGCTGGTTTTCTCCAGCTGACCTTCACCTGCACAGAAAAGATGCCACACAGCAAATTAATACCAGCTGTAACAAAGGGCAGGTCATTGGTTTACAACATTGACACCTTCTTCATCCACTGGCTCTCTTCTTATCCCAAAAGGATGTGTCAGACACATGAATAGAAACACAAACCTGACAGGAAGTTTTGACCAGTAAACAAATAATGAACTCCACAGACACTTAAAATTGAGTTTTTCTTTTTAATAGCTAATAACAGAGTGCTGAAGAAATGTAATAGCAGCTTTAATTGGGAGACATCAGATGACAGCAAATTAATTAATCTCTTCAGATTGCTTTAAGGACACATTGGTTCCCTATGAATGAAAATATCTTTACCTCATTCATCCTTACTCTATTCTACATCTAACAAGACTGACATTAAGTAGATTTGAAAAAACAAACAACACTCAAAACCCAACTAACAAACAATAGGCATTTACTGACTCATATCATTAAAGCACTAACACAATTTAAATTAATAGATACTGCAATTAAGATTCAGTAATGAGAGGGCTAAAAACTTTCTGTTGGCCTCTCATCTAAACAAGGAATGAAAAAAGCAACAACAAATCATTTAGAAACAACAAATGATGGTTACAGTACATGGTTTTGTAGCTCTGAACATTTTATTTGCTGAGACTACAGCTAAATTAGGCTATGAAAGCAGAGAAAATCAAATATTTGGGCAAGCATAAAACGTATGATTTGCTATATTAAACAGCATAGAGCCTCCCAGCAATAAGTTATAGCCAGGTTAAAGTTAAACGTGATTGAAACACAAGGAGAGTGCAGTATGAACAGAAGTACTGTGGCTGCTCCCAAACACTGTTTGAACACAGGGCAAATAAAAGGTCATCTAATGCCAGGAAGAAAAAATTAAGCTGCTCTGTAAAGAAAACCAAAGCTGTAAAAAGTGTGAAGAACTAAATCAAAGTATTTAGTCTGATCCACAGCTATCATTCCTAAGATGCAAAAGGATAAACCTATTCATAATCCCAGTCCTTACTACTATTTCTCATTCAAAATACTTCCCTTCTGCCAAGAAATTGAGTTTACAGGAAAAAGATGCAAACTGAGATTAAAAAGGATGCAAACTGAGATTAAAAAGGATGCATGGTTTCTTTGGTTTGCCCAGATGCCCTTTAGTATTTGTAGATGAAGAGATGCTCTTTAGATACCTGAGCCAAAATACAGTTTGTCCAAGGAGGATGCAATGTACCACAGCCTTTTCCATGCTTCCCTACAAGGTTTTCTAAGGATAATGAGTGCTCTTATGTTATAACAACACTAACACCAAAAAGCATCTGTTCCTCTGGTTAGAATCAAATGGATGTGAAGCTACTGCTGATGGTTTGGTCAAGTTTGCCATTTTTACCTTTCAATATAAAATTAATTTTTGTCCAGATCCTAAGGGTAACATCAAGAGCAAGATTTGTTATCCATCCCTACAGTAGAGAGATGTTTAATGAGCACTTGATGATTTGTCTGGAGTATAAAATTTCAGCTGAGAGCCTGGTGTTATTATTCAAGCCCATTTCACAGTCAGACAGCTCCCACTCTTCTATAAAGTATTTCTTCACTCTGTGAAAAACAAGGCCTTGGAGGCAAGTCAGGGGATACACAATGGCATATTGAATTTACTGGCTTTATCTTGCACAATATGGCAGAAATATTTCAGTGATGCAAGATCGAATCTATAAATAACTCAAAAGTGTGGTGAAAGGCTGCCTACAGATTGTTGAAATCCCCAGTGGTCTGAACAGGAGTTTACTAGAGAGAATTCCTGAAGGATTACTGTTTCAAGCAGAAATGAGCCAAAAAAAACAAACCCAAAACAAACAAACAAACCAAAAAGGAGTTAATGGTCCATCCTCCCAAAGAGGCTTTAGCCAGCCTTCACACAAAGCTCCTTGGAAAGACCTGGCCAAGGGTCTTCCCTCCATCACTCCCAATCAGGAGGAAGAAGATGCAGGAGAGGAGCACACTGCAGAAACAGCTGCTCTGCCTGGGGCAACAAATATCCCGAGAGACCTAAGTGACCAGGGGACTTTTTTCATCATTTCCCCACCACTGCTAACACTGATTCAGCTTCCCTGATGTTAGAGGCATTGAAAGCTAAACAAGGCTGGGCATTCACTTGCAATTTAAACATCACTTTGATTTAGACCTATTCTGAGCTACACGGAATGAAGCCAGGGACTCATCCACGGGATTATTCCCACCATTACTGGCACTGGAAATGATGTGCATCAGTTGCAGGAGAGGCAGGTGGGAAGAATCAGATAATCAAATACAGTGTTGACAGCACACACTGTGTTCCCCCCAGGTAACAAAGCTGGATCAAGGCTCTTGTGGCAACAGTTTTGAGGCACTGCACCAAGGGGTGTGATTATTTTGAAGCATTGCCTCCAAGGAGAGCCAAGCAAGTGAATTACAACAGAAGCAGCCATCCCTCCTTTGAGAGCTGGAGCCCTTCAGATGCTTGAGTCAGACAGTGTTGGCTTCATCACTTAGCAACTTAGAGAAGAAAAAAGACTATTTCCAGAGAGAGAGGTCACTGCAGCTCTATACAAGCAGCAGTCATAACTGGCTCTGTATGGGAGCAGACAGAGAATGGGAAAGTCACTTTTCAGTTCCCAAGCTGGCAGGTCACACTAAACTGCACTGCTCTGCCTTCAAACATCCTTTCTGAGCTCTCTAAGTTCTATCACAAATATCTGAAGTGTGTGGGAAAAACACTAGAATGGTTTTGTTTGCTTGGTTCTTTTTTCTTCTCTACTAACCTCAGTGTGTTTTCAGGAGAAGCAGTTTGTTATCAGACACACCTAAGCCCTTTTCATCTCACTGCACTTTGAGAAGCTAGGGAGGTCTGCCAGGGTGAAGATTCCTTGTCTGATTTTGCTGGACACTGTCATTCATTGATAAGGACTCAGTAATTCATGATTATCATGATTATCATTAAAGGCAGAATTTTCATTAGTGTTAATTTTTGGACAGGCTTAGAAATTGAAGACATTTTTTTTTATTTGTCAATAGCCAATTTTGATTTATTTTTAAGTAGGAATTGATAGAGAGAGTGGACACGTCCACTGATGATACCAGGGAGAAGGAATCCTTTGGGAGGCTCAGCTGGAGGAACATCTGCTCAGTGCAGATCTGGCTGCCTCCTTCTCCAAGATGCTTTGCCCTGGGAAGGCATTTCTGTGTGGGCAAAAGCAAATGGTTCAACACTCAGCTTTGGCACTTGAGTCCATAATGCTCCCCCTTATATTTTATTTAGAAATTTTTAGCTGAGCAGACTCCAGTCAGTACTGAGAAAACAAAGTTAATGCAGAAAGCAGCAGAAAGTTTTACTGCATCGAAGTGGTTCACGTGAAAACCCTCTCTCAATTAATATGTTCTATATTAGATGAGAACTTAGTTACAAGGATTGCTAATTGAAAGAAAATTACACACAGCATGAGCAGTTATTGCCACTTCTGAGATCTGTCTTCCTCAGAGCATATTTTTTCTTAACATGCCACTGCAAAAAGTTACTGTGAGATAATGAATATTAATTGGAAATATATTTCAAATAACTTGGAGATGGCAATATCTTCAGCTATTCCTTAGTTTAGCAAACATCAATACAAAATTAAAACAAATTATCATCTTTATTTTGGAGTTAGTGCCTGAAAGAAAGAGTTATCATATCTCTGAACTTTCAAGAGTTTTAAAAAGAGAATAAGAAGGCAAATTCTAGCAGTGTTTTCAGTAAAATAGCAATATCTTGCTTCCTTCTAAATAACACAGAAAGGGAATGCTCTGTGATACTGTGTGGAAGATCCAAGCATAAAAAGGAAGAAACTTGTTTATTTTACTTGCCCTTATGCAAAAGTAATCTCTGCTAGGCAGAGGAGCAGATATCCACTTTTCTGTCCCCAGTAGCCAGGATAAAGTGTATGGCCATGGGAAAGCAAATATAGCTTCAATATCCCTGACAACCATGGGGCATAGATAAAAGCATAAGTACAACTTGAAGGGAGTCAGAATAAATGAGGAAAGGTTAGAGGGCAGTGTGAAATCACACTGATAAACCTTCCAGAAAGGCAATTTTTAAGGATTTTTTTTTGGTGTTTTATACTTATCTTGGATTTTTTTTTTGGTGTGGGAATGCTGGATTATAATTATGCATCTTTTCATACAAGTGGAAGTAAAAAAAAAAAGGAAATTAGAATTTATGGCTTGCAGTTTACAGGCTTTTTTTTACTGTTCTTGAAAACATGCACATACATAAATAAAAATAAAAATTTTAATGATAAGCATATCATGAGCAAAACTAAATGACATCAGGTTAGAAATCATGTCAAGTATTCAAGGGACATTTTCACAGTAATTAAGAGATGGTGGTGGAAGAAAAAAAAAAGGCTTCAGAAATTGAGACCTTTTACACAATGAAGTTCAAGCAATTTAGATTTCTTCTTGTTAAAGGACTCTCTTCTTCTATTGTTTGCCATTTTGAATTTAATCTTTTCTCTGTCTCTAGAGTTTTGCCATTCAATTTTTTTTTTTTTTGCAGGATCTTTATAGTCACTCTTTCTGCATTATTTCATCAGTATTTCTCCATAGGGAAATTTTCTTTTTTTTTTCTTTTTTTGATAGACTATTAGGAGACTACCTACTGGTGAAATATACTGGCTCTAATTTGACAAAATCAAAGTGTCAAATGGCCAAGCACTAAAGACATTTCAGAGCAGACTGTACAAAGCCTAAGAGAATTTTCCACAAGAAAATGGACCCATATCAGTGAGAGATTATATGACACCAAAAACCTTACAGTCTATCTTGTTTCTCTTGTGTATTTATCCCCTTTTGTCAGAAGATGTTTAGCGTATGTCAATAACTTGTGCTCCTCTCCAGTCATCCTCTGTGAACAAGAATAATTTCTCCTCCCTATTACAGATACAACCCCTGTCTGGTATTCATCTCTGAAAACAGAGTTTGTGTGGCCCTCCAGAGAAAGTTTATTGCCATGAGGCAGCCACAATGAACAGAAATGTCAGGAGAAAGCAATTTATTCAAAAGATAGTGATCTTCATACAGAGGAGTGTATGCACAGCTTAGATTACAGGAATTGAACCCTGAAGCAAAGAGGCTGTTGAAGACCCCAAAAATGTGATTGCTTGAGAGGGCCATCTATGGAGTATGTGCTTCTTGTTTCTTTCAGCCTTTCAGGCTTGTATTTTCTGGGATTTTTTAATTAAAATATAATAGCAAAGGATCTTTCGGTTATTCAATGAGCATCTTTTCCTGGTTCCTCCACTTATCTTCAGCTTTTCCCTTCAAATCCCTCTCAGATTATCAGGGGCAGAAACCAACCTACTCAACACAAACAGTGAAACACTCATCTCTCTTTCCCTTTTTTCTCTTCATTTCACAAACACAGCATCAAGACAAAATTCATGCATTTCCACCATGAAGGGGATGAAGAGAAAAATACCCCAGAGGACTCACAGTCTTTGTTCATGGTGGTGTCCAGTCCATGACACAACACAAGAGAGATGTTGTTGGTTCAACAGTACCATGCAGCTGGTTGACAAACCCAACCCCATCCCTTAAAGGGTTGTAGGCACAGGAAAGCCTCTACAGAAGTAGATAAGAATTATT
Source organism: Calypte anna (assembly GCF_003957555.1). NCBI lineage: Eukaryota > Metazoa > Chordata > Aves > Apodiformes > Trochilidae > Calypte > Calypte anna. The sequence continues at coordinate 13,103,977 of NC_044260.1, forward strand.
CCCTTTCCACAACTGGACTGCCTTCAGCACTCTTGCTCCTGGTTCTCTCAGGCTGGGTTTTAGGGAAGACAAAACTGTTCTTGAACTACAGCAGCTCCTGGGCTTCCATCTGGAGCCTGACAGGTGAACCCCAGCAGGTCTGAACCTCCTGCTCACACCACCCTCCAGCTCCTGACAAGACTCCTGTAAATTGTGGAAGGTTTATCTGATGTCCCTCTTCCCACTGAAATAATTCTCAGCACTGACTGTGAGTGGTTCCAAGAAGCTGCCCTCAATTGCTGCTTTTTCTTTCCCTTTGGGAGAGTGAATGATCACAGTGTTTATTGTGTTTATTTCCCTTTCCCTTATTTCCTTCTACTTGTGAATTCAGTCTTTGGCAATTATTTCAGCCCAAATTACAAATATCATTGTAATATTGGTAGGATAATTTATAGCAGAATAAACAAGTCCACTCCCCCAAAATGGCCCCCCAAAAAACACCAAAAAAACAACCAACCAAACAAAAAAACCCCACAAAATAAAGACTCTCCAATACTCCTAAAGCTGAGCTTCCTGTCAAGAGCTTGCCTTGTAAAAGAAACTGGTTTAGAATCAGATATCTGGCTAGCTTATAGCCTGTTAAATAACTTATTCATCTCAGTGCTTCCTATGTGATTATAGAAAAAAAAAATCAAATAGGCATATACTCATTCTCTCAGGAGTTGATATTTTAGCTTGCATTTTAAAGGAAATCAAAACAATATTTAACAAAGATGAAGGCATGAAATTTTCCCAAAAAAGAAAGCAGTTTAATGGGATAGTGAAGATTAAAATTGCTTCTCTCTAATGCTGTAATTTAAGGCAGATCATGGTGAAGACAAAATGCCTCTACACAAGTTTATTTCCACTCTCTGTGCCCATTTTCCCCTTGCAAGTTGTTTCTTCATTTCACTGAGAAGGCTGAAATCAATGTAACAAGTGGAAAAGCAGGGAAATTAAAGAAGTGTGTGTCAAGTGGCAGCACAGAGAGAGGATGTGAGGATTCTGTTCTAGCACAAGATCTCAAAAAAAAAATTATGGAAATGAACCCACATTGATGGTGTATAAGAAGCAAATTGACAGCTGATGCTGATGAAGGCTGCTGTACATTTTCCTGCTAATAAGTGACACCAGGGGCCTTGTTACAAAGGATTTCTAAAGTTAAGAAATTCTGTAATGGGGCCCCCCAAGGGCCAAGTCCACAATCTGCATCCCCTGTATGTGCACAGTCACTTGTTTCCAAGGCAACTAACCCTGAGCATGTCAGTGCTATCAGTGGTGGTGAAGAGAAGTTAAGCAAAGCTTTCTCACCTTTTTCCTTTTTGCATCAGGAAGCTCTGTATTTCCTTGATTTTGGGCTACAGAATCAATCTGGTTTATAGATCACCTATCACCATCATCTGAATAAAACAACACATTGGAAGGAAGGATACAGCATGTCACAACTGAGAATATTATGGGCAGCCTCACTTTTGTTAACAGCCAAAGAAATAAGTAGTCCCCTTTTTCACCAGAAAGCAGCTGCAAGATATGAATAAGCACAACAAGGAGTTCTGTCCCATTCCAGGACCTTCAGGTAGCAGAAGAGTCTCAAAGACAATTCTTTTGTTCACTTTCCCTTTTGATCCTGGTCGTGCAGGTTTTCTAGTGTATAGGATCAGTTCTGACCATTTATTCTGCATCAAACCACCCATCAGCCACCAGATAGCAGATTTTCCAGCACCACAAACAGTCCCACACTGGATGTGTGGGGAAATAACTATGGATCCCCCCTAAATTCCTCATAAACCATTATACTATTTCCCTACCATTCATCCAGTCGGAAATTTTCAAGCATTTTGTAAATGTTGAGGGTTTTTTCAACATTAACCTCAGAAGATCAGGAAAGATTCCATCAAAATTACAGCTATAGAATCTAAAAGTCAACAAAACTTGCATCATACTGCTTCATCATTCATCCCCTAATGGAATAATAATAACTATAACTTTCCTTGAAAGGGCTGAGTCTCACTGCACAATAGAAAGTCACCTTCCCTGCACAAATATTTTATTAGTTGCCCATTAGTTAGCAATACACATTTTTACTTTAACTCCTGAAGGCACGAACAGGATTTAGGCTGCAAATTCAATGATTCTGGGTCTGAATATCTTGGTCAATCCATTTCCAGCTAAAGTCAGACAAATCCTGGGCACCAGTTTTAACTACAGAAATCTGCCAGGCTTTAGGTGCAAATATGGAAAGCATCCACAGACATCTTTTGTTAATGCTTGCTTGGCATTACTGGTTATTTAAACACTAAGATTTGAATATGATAAATAAAAATGCAGATAATGCTGGAGGAAAGAGGAGAAATAACAAGGTTTTCCTACCCCCGAGTTAGCTGTTTGGGGGTAACCCATGCTCTACTACATCCCAGTGTCTCACAACCTCAGACCCTCTCTCCCCTCCCCTGTAGCACAGTAGACTGACCCAGAAAAAGTCACCTCCTTGTAGGGAGAATAAATACACAGGGCCAGCATCTCTAAGGGACAGATGTGAAAGGACTCCCCACACTTTCTCCCAGCATCAGCCTCATAAGCTCAGAAAACACGTTACCTATATTTCATTAAAAACAAATACTAGGAGAGGTTATTTTGCTTTCAAGAAACCAAGCAAGAAATAAGGTTATAGATACTAGAATACCTACACTGTATATTAAATTCACTGAAGTTTTGATTAAACATCAGCTGTGCTTCATAGTAAATGAAAAAAAACCAACTCACTCACATACAAACAACCCCCCTCCCCCTTTCTCTTTTCCTCACTTCAGAATTTTTTTTTTTCAGACTCCCATTTCAGATCTCTTTCAAACAATGTGCCCCACGTAGTACACTTATAGCCATAAACCTGTCCTACAGTGCAACACTTCTAGCCAGGCATCTCATTTTACAGTCTCTTGAGAAGCAGATGACTTCACTGTGGGCCAACATATTGGAAAGCAAACAAAACCTCACAGGAGGAAGCTTCTCAGATGCTCAGCAGAGTGAGCTATCATCTGTCTCTGTAATACACCTCATTCCTTGCAAGGCCACTGTCTTTCCACTGAAAATGCACCAGACTCAGCAGTGATTCCAAAGATTTTGCCCTTGTCAAAGTGATGCCCCAGCCAGCCCATAACTGTGACCCAATGCAAGAGAGCTCAGCATCTTCATCTCTCAAAGCCAATCTCCAAGTCTGAATCTGAATAATAAAAGAGAAAACCTCCAAGTAAGCCCCCCAAGACTTATCAGCACACCTGGAATAAGGTAATCCAGCAAAGCCAGATCCATGGATCCGTGTGCCCACATGCCTGCCACCCCACAGAGAGCCGTGGCATGAGTCAGGAACACACATCTTGGTTGCCATTACCAAAGCATCTGCTCCAGCATGGCAGCACAATCAGAAGCAGCTCAGCTTTGTGCTTCCAAGCTTCCCAAAGCTCACAGGGCTGCCAATGAACCAGCAGAGCTCCAGAAACAAATCAGTGTTTGGCTTTTCTCCCAAAGACACTTCCCTAGCTGCATTATCAGTGACAAGGTAACTGGTGCTGTCAGGCTGTCAGATGGCAAATTCACCCAGGTCTTTTGCCACCCATCTGCCACGGGGGGGATTTTCTCCATAATAAGGAGAAAACTCTGAAATAAGAGAAACTCTGAAATAAGCAGGTGCTTATTCTAAGGAAACTTCTTATTCCATTGTTTCTTATATCCCTCTGTCTTTCAAACGAGAGCCCGTGAATCCTCTGGTATTGAAACCAGGGTATAAAAGCTCAACTTTCTTTGTGAGCATTGTCAGCTAAGTGGGAGCTGGCTCCTCTTATCTACAGTATGAAAAAAATCCTAATTTATTATTTTTTCCTGAATAGAAATATAAAATAGCATCATGTAGCCTTATAGTTGTGAGAAAACTAACTTGAATGGCTTCAGCACTAGACATTATGAATAGTTAGAAAGGTCAAATTTTATCCATTGCCTGAGGAAGATTTCTCCAATTCTAGCCAATGATGTTCTGGAGAATTTGCTACCTTTAAGACAAAGTTCCTTTCAAAGCCAAGTGTGTTGTGTCCTGAAGTATTATGTAAAACTCCAGACTGCTGTAGATGCTGACAATACCAGCTGCAAAGGCCTTTGGAAACACTGCTCACACAGCACGAAAACCCTGAACAAATGGAAAGCTTTATAGCAAGGCAATACACATAACCATTGCCTCCACAATTCCAGCTGACACTTAAATATTTAAAAACAACGAGGGACATATGGGTTATTTATTTTCCTTTTTACTTTAATTCTAGTTCTGAAGATAGTTTCTAACTTAGTTATTTTAAACCAGGAATGGCACCGTTTTAGCACTGAACTTGTGGGCAATTCATCAGGTTGTGAATTCTAACCTGACACTTACAATACACCAAATGCTTTTTCAATGCTGCTGTTGCACCATCTGCTTTGATATTGCTTCAGAATTATTCTTAAAAATATGTAGCTGGAAGCAAAACGAGGTTTATAGAATTTGACTACAATCTATATCTTTCTGGGAGGGAGGATTAATCTTCAGTGCTTGAAAGCTTTTATGCTTTATAATTTTTGACAACATTCAAAAAGCAGAACATAACTGGCACTGCCAGAAGGATAGAAAAGTTTGCTCTTTTCAAGTCCTAAAATAGTGGTGTTCTTGCTAAGTTTCTTCTAAAGAATACTTTGTGTGGTGTCATTTTTCTTCTCAAAATCTAACTCACAGAGATTGCTGGGTTCTGCTTTAGTCATTTTTTCACATGGGTAGAAGACCAAAATATTATGTAAGTTTAAAATTACATGCTACAATCAAACAGATTTGTGAAGGGTAAAGTCTGGGTTGTTTTCTTAACAGACTGTATAGGGCAGAACAACTCAAAATCTCAAATTCTTTTGTGGACAGATATAGCAGAAGGGAATGGAGACAATTCATATTTTTAGAAGCTTGGTATCATATAAATATTGCAAGTTTTACAGTTCCAGTTGAAAATGTATATGGAATAATCAAGCTGCAGAGAAAGGAGGCAGACAGTTTTATGAGATGTACTGTAATTGTTCTGACCTATTCCTGCTGCTGATGAAATGGGGCAATAAAGTGAAAACCTTACTGTTTCTTTATCCTCAGTCGAAATATGACCCAGATGTTGCAAATCTTATGACAATAAGAAGCTATTTCTGCATGTTAGTTGGCTGGATTGTTGGAAGAATGTATTAAAAAAGCAGATTTTACTACAACTGTGGAGTGAAAGGCTCTCTGGTCTGCCTCTCAAGCACCTCTTTCAGAAACAGAATCCAAGACTAGAACAATCAGGAGCTAAGGCAGCTCTGTAAAACCTTGTTAGGATTTGACATTATTCCAATGGAAAAAAATGACAATTTTATCTTTTTTGGGTTTTCTGAGCTAGTGGAAAAAAATATAAAGATTGAAGCAAGTAAGGCATATTGTTTCAATTCGTGTCTTTAAGAAATATTTATATAATATTAAATAATTAAGAAAAACAGGAGATACCATCTATGCTAACATAAGATTTTTCACTTACACTTTTTTTAAAATGTTCAAGATGAAGAATTCTGTCACTTCTCAAGAGGATTTGTTCTTTAGACCAGAGCTGGTAATTCCTTGATAAAGGCTGAACTGTGACTTGAAACATTCCAACATTTTTACAGGGGTTGCTCAACTGATTAGAATTTTCAAGAGAGATTGTCACAATTCCAGAAATCATAAGCACTTCTTCACATGATCCCAGCCTCTCCTAATTTCCTATCCATTCTGTTTTGCCTCCAACCTTCTTTTACCAGCCTCAGTTACCTTTTTAAACAAACATCTTTGAACACTGAACCATTTTGTGCTTCACACCTGGGGGTGGCTCCCTCTTACAGGGCTCATTATTTGTTCTACAGTTTTTTCCTTCAATTCCCATTTGCTGAGGAAAAAAAAAAAGAACAAAGTGTACTAAGATTGTTGACATGTTAAGGCTTCTGCCTCTCATGCTCTTGCACTTCCTTCTTTTTCTATCTATTTCAGCTGTTTGTAAGGTGGATTTCATTCAGGTCCATACCTAGGACTCTCAGATCAGGATAGCAATCATGCTAACACTACGTCCAAAGCAGAGGGTCATTTATACTCAACATATTTCTCATCAATATTTCTTATTGCAATGTGTGATGTTAATTCACCTGGAAGCTCTCAAATCAGTGTTCAGAAGCTAATGCTGAGGATTAGCTTTACTGAGGATTGCTCCACACTGTCCCAGCTGGGTATAAGTGTTATCGTATTATTAATAGGAAAACTGATGTTGTACAAAAAGAAGCTGTAGTTTACAAAGATCCCACATTAAGTCAGTCACAGATTACATTTAGGTCTGGAAAGAATTTCTCCCTGGTCATTAAATGGCATAGGACAACCTCACAAAAACCTGCAACGTGGCAAAGCTGCTGTTCCTTTTCTTACTGCTGAATATTCCCAGAGAACTGAGAGTCACAGTTGTAGCTTCACAGGATGACACTGATGACTCCAGACCCTGAGCATCCCCCAAAACATAATTTTAGCTTTGTTTGTTTGTTTTGAAAACCTAAAAACTTCTTCTGTTAATATTGCAACATGCACAAAACTGCCTTCTATCTAAGAAGGTCCAGAGCACCATCCTGATGTGTTTGGCAGCACTCGTGATCCATGGCAATTATTGCATTGATAAAAAAAAAAAAATATATCTGTATTTGGCAAAGTACAAGTAAAGTGCATAATATTCCCTGAATTTATAAACACAAAAGGAAACATTTCATCATTAACTGGGGCTCTTAAGTGTGTATCACAGTTTAAAAACAAAAACAAAAGATGATTTTCTTCTCCTAGCGCAGATAAAATAAATGGCACCCAATTAATTTTAAACAACATTCCTGCACGCAAAGTTGGTGACATAATTAAGAAGTATATTCAAGCTATTACTAATTTAACATAGCCCATCAATACTTCCATCAGGAAGCTGTTTATGGCCACCAGTGTCACAACTGAATTTATGCATTGTAAAATACAAATGTTTTATTCATAGAAAATTCTTTTGACTTCAATTATGCAATAAGTATTTATTTGGAATCAATTCTTTTTTTGTTTGATAACCATCATTAATTCATATTCAACTGATTAGGCCTGCTGTAAAGCTTTAGTGAACATTATACAAGATGTATTTTGCCTACACCTTCTAATCTGGAATCTGTGTGTAATGACATTATGCTGTTTTCACATGACCACTGAATTTTATCTTATAATAGCATTGCTAATCATGGAAATACATCACAAGTTTTTCTATTAAAAGCAATGTAAATCTCTGAACAAGAAGAGAAATCTATTGGTTTTGTAGAGCTTTAGCTACTTGCTGGTTTTACACCACTCTTCTCACTACCCTGTTTCATGTCTGCATATGAGATTAAATTATGGGGTGTTTCCTCTCCCTATCCCTTCCTCCCCCCTTTCTCCTCCCCTGCTTTTTTCAGGCATACAAATGCTTGCTCACCAAAAAAAAAAAAAAGCTCTCCACACAAACGGTTCAGGTGAAAAAGGATGGTATTTAAGGATACACAGTCATATTTAATCTTCCTCCACATTTTTCTTAAGCAAAGGCAGAGTGCTAAAATTTGTGTTGGAACATAAAGGTTCCCATGTTCCTGAACTGACTTTTCTGTATTGGTTTTGCTCCAGTTTCCTGGAGCTCACTAAGAAAACAGAAGCAAAAGGAATAAATTAAAACAGCAACGACATGACAGAGAAATAAAGACAACGTTGTTACTGTTCTCCACAGCTCTTGTTCCACAGAGAACTAGAGAAATCTACTGTAGTTATCCAGGGAAAAAATGGTTCAGAGTGATGCAAAAAACCATTTTGCTGAAGTCAACAAAACCAGAATGAAATTAGTCCAAATCAGAAATGCCTACTCGTACAACCAAACAGCTGTGTTGTGATAATTTCTGGTAAACAAGAAGAGCATGAAGCCAGAAATTAATGGAACAAATTAGCTGTGTTGGAAATTAAAACAAATTAGTAAATAAAATAGTGAAAGGAAACACTTTTTCCACCACCCTTCCTTGAACATGCAGGTTTTGGATCTTAATTTCACACTGATACTGAAAGAAAGGATGGACTGAAAGGAGCAAATCCAGCAGTACAGTTGCTGTGTTGCACATCTGGGACCCATGGATTCACTTTTATTACTATTTGGCCATGGCTACCAAGAGCCAAAGATTAGAAAAATTCAAATTATATCAGATGTTTGTGCTTCATGTGTGTCCTGAACACTTACACCCACATCTGAACTCATGTGGCCATGCTCCTCCATCCCACACCGCTTCATCTCACTTCTTTTTTTTGTCCCTTTTTGTGTTTTGCCACTAACTTGAATAAAAAAACCAATTTTTCTGGGCAGTACTGAATCTTTTTTACTGTGTAAATTACATTAATACTTTTTTACATTCACCAAAACTACTGCAGCACTTCCACCTTATGAGTTGCAGGAAGAAGACATCCACCCTGTCCTGTCCTACCCTGTCCCACCCTACCCCGTCCTGCCCTTCCCTGACAAGCCCTGCCCCGCCCAGCCCCGCCATGTCCTGTCCCACCCCATCCTGCCCTTCCCTGCCCCGCCTTGTCCTTTCCTGCCCTGCGCCGCCCTTTTCTTCCCTGCCCTGTTCTGTACTTCCCTGCCCTGTCCTGCCCAGCCCTGTCCTTTCCTGTCCCACCCTGCCCCGTTCTGCCCTTTTCTGCCCTACCCTGTTCTGTTCTGCCGTACCCTGTCCTGTCCTTCCCCGCCCTTTTCTGCCCTGCCCTGTCCCGCCCTGCCACGCCCTTCCCTGCCACGCCCTGTCCTTTCCTGCCCTATCCCGCCCCACCCTGTCCTGTCCCACCCTGCCCCGATGGGCCCTTCCCTGCCCTGCCCTGTCCTTTACTGTCCTGCCCCTTCCTGCTCTGCCCCTCACTGCCCTTACCCTGTCCTTCCCTGCCCTGCCCTTTCCTGCCCTGCCTGGCCCTGCTGTGTCCTTCCCTTCCCTTTCCTGCCCCACCCTGCCCTGTCCTTTTCCACCCTGCCCTTTCCTGCCCTGCCCAGCCCAGCTCCCCTCAGGATCATCCTTTCCCCTGTCAGCACTTTCACCAGTGGTAGCAAATGGGCAATCACAGAAAGCTACTGAAATGGCAAGGGACAGAGTGTCTCAGCGTCTTAGAGAAATATTCCACCTTTCAAGCACCCACCCAGTTTAGTTTTCTGCATGTGCTCTACCCGTGTGTGTTATTATTCAGTCCTCAAAAAAACCTCCTACAGAATTTGAAGAATTCATCTCAATGCATTTTTTGGTGTTTCTTCCCCATAACTGAAAGGCCACTCGGTTGGAGTTCTTCATGGCTGATTCCTTTATTGCTACACATTTACAAGAAACAGGCCATTTTTTTTTTTAAGGTGCCAAGAACTTCAAGCTTAGTTTGTTTATAGCTCCTCTGTGCACTACTACATGTCTCTTGGATTCAACTGCCAATGTAAGGGATTAAGGGGCTAAGCAAGTTTGACTGGTGTAGGAATCTTTCAAATATGTTCTCCTAGCTCAACACTTTCACTGGCAGTTTTTATTTAATGATAACTGCCAAAAAAAAAATTCCCCTGGTGCAGCAGGAGTGACAAAACAATCACACATTTCAGGCACAATTCAATATCTCTTCACAACTCTGGAAAAAAAAAAAAAAAGTAGTAGTAAGATAATTTAAGAAATCAAAATAAAATTAAAGTAAAATCAAAATTAAAAAAACCTCAAAAGTTGACAAAGCTCTCTGGCCTGTTGGCTTGCTTTTGATGGGTTCTTTTTTAGTTTGAACTACCCAACAAATCTTTAGATTTTTTTTTAGAGGGTTAGAGCTTGTATTTGCTGACATGTAGACAGCTCATAGAGAAATAATTTTCCATTAAGCTTCTGTAAGTAAAAAAAAAAATATTTTCAAAGCCATCCTTGAGAAATTTTGCATCACTTGCTTCTTAACTCCGGGTCCTAGAAGTGAAGTACAATTCTGTTCATCTAAACTCACTCAATTATGTTTTCCAAACAAATAAAAGGATGCTGCCTACATGGTGCTTTTCAATAGCAAGATGAAGGCAACAGTATTGATATTAATTCTCATGTGCAAACTTTTCAGAGTTTGTTCATTAGATTTAATTATTTCAACTAGGAACTGTTTTGGTTTTTTTTAATTATTTTCTGTGGGTTTTCTTGGGTTTCTTTTTTAATTTTGAGCACTCCTACATCAAAACCTTTTTTTTAAAGACACATGCACACACACTGCTACTTGGTAAAAGATGCTGGTAGAACACAAGAAAACTGTGAGAAAGCAGGAAACAAAAGCAATCACCAAAGTTTGGATCACACAGCTGAATGGCAATACAAATAATCCTAATAAAATCTGTGGATGACACAGTGACAAAAGCCATGTGAAAAGACTAACTCTCTAGAAAGTTTCTTTGAAACAAATATAGAGCAGAATTATAGACTGAGGAGCACAGAATAGGGGTCCCTACCAAGGGAATGAGAGACTGCAGCAAAAAAAAACCTGCAATTCTGAATAGGAAGTAGAGAGTGAGTGGAAAAGTCATTAATACACTACATGTGGTAGCTACAGAGAAAAATAAACCCTAGTTCAATGTCTGATGAAGAAAGAAGAGTAAAGAGTAAGAACAAGATGATGGTACAGTCCATATGGCTATAGAGCATCCAGTAATCATTAATAATAATTAAAGAGAGCTGGTAAATGAAAGGTCAAGGGACACTATACCACAAATATGATCCCACAATTAGGAAAATGTCTTATTAGCAGTGGACAAAGACTTGCTAATTTTGGCCCATCTAAAAGGAGTCTCTACTGTTATGCAACTCTTCCACCTAAGCAGCCTCATGGAAAGAAAATACACAGCAAGAGCAGCAAGACAGAATAATTCAGAGCCTAACACTCCTCACAGGAAGGCTGACCAACCACTGCAAAAACCTAGAGGAAAATCACAGGTTTCCAGTTTCTTAATATTCCAGGTATTTCTGCAATAGCTCCACAGTGAACAGTGTTCTCCCTGCAGGTTCACTAGAACAAATCTTGAGACATGCACAGGATATTCATGATCTATGTAAAAGGTGCAAATTGAATGACAAAACAACTCTTTGTGCATTCAAATCTTGTCAGAGGAACATCCCATCCATTTTACATCTGTAATACGTGGAATTAACCTTATTTATTAACTAATTAACCATAATCTACATATTTACATCTCTTCCTTACTTTTTGCCTAAAAATATATATATTCCTCACGTAGAGTCTTTCCCTCTTGGCATGAAGAAAGCTTGATAGCTCTTGGCATGGAAGAACATGAGATTAACAAGTGGGTTTGGTGTTCCTCATTTGAGAATACTGACTTTCTTCCTATGGAATACAAATCTGTCACATTTCCTCAGTATCTGAAACAGGACATTTATATTTATGAGGTTATAAAGGCATTTTCTCAAGCCTCTGATATTTGTTGAAAATTAATCATCCCCTTGCAAAACACTTTCACTAGAATATTCATAGGAAGCAAACATAATGAATAATTATATTCAGATTTTGCAATGAAAAGTTCCCAAAGCAATTTATAGGAGATAAGTGTCATTTCAGCTAGGCAACCAGGAGGTGAAGGGACTCGAGCACAGACCCTATGAGGAGAGGCTGAGAGAGCTGGGGGTGTTCAGCCTGGAGAAGAGGAGGCTCAGGGGTGACCTCGTCGCTCTCTACAACTCCTTGAAAGGAGGTTGTAACCGGGTGGACGTTGGTCTCTTTTGCCAGACGACTTTCAACAAGACAAGAGGGCAGGGTCTTAAGTTGTGCCAGGGGAAATTTAGGTTAGATATTAGAAAGAATTTCTTTACGGAGAGAGTGATCAGACATTGGAATGGGCTGCCCAGGGAAGTAGTGGATTCTCCATTCCTGGAGATATTTAAAAAGAGACTGGATGTGGCACTCAGTGCCATGGTCTAGCAACCGCAACGGTGGTTCAAGGGTTGGACTCGATGATCTCTGAGGTCCCTTCCAACCCAGCCAATTCTATGATTCTATGATTACCCCCATTTATTGGCAAGGGAACTGAGGCATAATAATACCTTGCCCTACATCAAATAGCAGAAATGTGTTTCTCTTTAGATTCTTCGAAAACCCCTGGAATTCCTGTTCCTCTAATGCATGAATATAGTCTAAGAAAAAAAAGAAGTTTTAATTTCAGTCAATATTAATATGTTTCTGTGATCTTCAGCAACATTTCCCTGAAGCAATGGCATTTTTTTCTCTACCATGTTCAGAATGCCTACATGCTTCAAGGCCTACCCACTTTTACTTGGGTTTCCTGATATTAAACAGCTGTGAAAACTTAAAACAAGTTTACTGACTTTGTAGCCAATGCTGAGAAATCAGAAATACTATGTGGATTCTCTGTTCAACAATTTTTACCATCATTCTATTCTAAAGCTTTTCTTGTTTATACAGTAAGATTTAATAATGACTTAAGCTCACTATATCCAAAGTTTGCTTAAACGTCAAGGTATTATAAAAGAAATATGTTTTGTGAGGTGAAAAAAACAAACCTCAGCTTAAAATTGAACTTGGCAAATTCCTAAGACACCATTCTTCCAGTAAACATTGTCATTTTAATTGGGGCTAAAGGATACAACCTTCACCTCTAAATGGAAAAAAAAAGTCATCACTAATTGTCACAGAAAGGAAATCAGATTTGGTCCATAAGAAAAATGAGAACACTGAACTTGTAAAACACTGCACTGGCATTTCCTCCTCTTTTGTACCTCTCCTTTGGTGATGAAGTCAGTTCACAGCCCTACTTAATTAGCATAACTGCATATATATTGTCTCTTACTGCTGAGTTTAATAGTTCCTTTTGAAATTACATACACCCATGTAAATACAGTTAACACAAAATAATTGCATTCTTAAAATACTTACTAAATTTGCTTCCCCACATAAAGAGGGAGAAAAATAAAATCTCCATGCTTTGCTCAGTGATTTTAATGTGAAAGTGCTGGTGAAGATGTCAACATATTCTCAGCACACAGTGAGCCATCATGTGTGGGTGCCAAATAATTGTACACAATTTAGTAATTGAACTCCTTCAGGGCTCTAAAGTCCTACTATATTTTTGCTATTTTCTGGGTCATTAAAATACACTTGTCAAAAGAACAGATGAAACAAGCTCCCAATGTTTTCTTGCTGAAATAGAGTTTGAATTCCAGTTTCCAGCTGTAAACCTGGATTTTAACTTGCACAGACTCCCACCACCACCACCAAAGCAGTGTATTAAGGGTGAAAATCCTTTTAGAGAGAGCAATGAAGAGAATATTCAAGTTTTTGATCACAACTCTTACATTACTGCCTTATCTGAGATGATCACCTTCATTGAGGGATGCACCAGTTGCCTGGCACCAGCCAGCAGGATCTGCTCACTGCCTGACAGACCATCAGTAGGAAACCAACCCTGCTGGGGCCAAGCAGGTTGTGCTGTTACTCCTGCTTGTCCTGCTCTGATGTCAAAACTACAACAGCAGCAAAAGGAGAAGTATGGAAAATATGGGGCATTGCTCCAAGAGGTGAAGGATGCAGTGGGGAGGGATACAGAAAGGACTGGGTGAGGATGGATGCCTTAAATTACAAGTTCTACTCACAGGTTCCTGGGTGGAAGAGTCTGGAGAAGTGAAGTGTTGCCCACACTAGATCAAGACTGAGTAATGTTTAAGTAAAGTGGGTATAGACAAGTCCAGCCAATGAGATGGGACACATTTGAGGCCTTGGATACAAGGCAGACATTGTCAAACCAGGAGAAATCCAGTAAAGTGGAACCAACCTGGCCAGGGGCTGCTGCACACAACATACAAGGAGAAGCTGAGAGTTGTTTTTCTCAACATGTAAAAGACAGGACAGGCTCAAGGAAAGATTAACAGGAAAGGCACCTACTGCTTTCTAGACCTGCCCACTGGGATGGGGAGAGATGGCAAGCTTAAGTCAGTGGAAAAGAAGAATTTCTACCCTTGGAAATAGTCCAAATTCAACTGTGCAAGGCCATGAGATAGCTGAGCCAGTTTCCAAACAACATAATTTTAGTTTGTTGGCCTCAAATATCGACACAATTATAATTTCAACTTCAAGATATAACATCATACAACGTAACATCAACACAATTATAATCTGGTGATTGCAATCATCAACATGATAACTTCAGCATCAACATCTAACAGCAACGTGATGATAATTGGTTGACTACAGTTACCTTTTTCTTCCACATGACTATTGCTATTAATATTCAAGAAGAAAGAATCTTTAGTGCTCTGTTCCCTTTGCATGAAATGTAAAGGTTGCGGGTCATATTCTAACTGCCATCCACTTAAGCTCATTGTCTGAACTCCTTGCCTTTCAGGACATATACCCATGTTCAAACTATACTGACCTTATTTAATACAGGAAAAATGAGGGGGAAGATTGGGGAGGCAGGGAAGATGGCAATGAAAAACTTTCAGAAAAATGAAATAGTGGAAATTAATGCAATTTCAAAATGTGTCATACTAACCAAACCACCACCAAAGTTCCCATTCTGCAATATTCTGAGCATTAAAGCAGCCACAGACCTGGGAATCTCATGGGCTTAAGGCAATATGCAGCTGAAGTGGAAATATAGAACCATCTGCATGGAGGAAGAGTCTGGAAAGTCTGAGTGAGGAGACAGAAGTCACCCTATGTCAAATTTACAGTATGATTGGGAGGCAAGTAATAGGTTAGGAGAATCTTGGCTGGTTTAGGAAAGAAAAATTAGTCAAGGGTCTGGGAACAACTCCTCTATACTTTGGGGAGTTATGCATCAATTTTTGGCAGTTCAGTAAAAAAAAAAAGGTGCAACTGATCGATGTACTTTTATCTGCAAGACTGAATGATGAAAAATCTAGACAATTACAATAAAACACTTGTTTGATCCTATAAAAATTAAGAGAAGACTTTGTTGAAACCCTGGCAACAGAGTTAGCTGAGAGATGCATTAAAACATGCAAGCAGCTGAAAGGGCTGAAAGGATGAAATGCTCTTCATGTTTCCACCTGATGTTGCACTGAACAAAATGTGATGAATTTATACTAAATCTTCCATGTCCCTTAATTTATTCACTGTACAGGGGTTGTTTCTGTATTTTTGTAACTATAGACTCCAGTCCAGTTGCAGGGGGACAGGATAGGATATGGACATCACCTCATTGAGCCAGATTTGGGTTTTTCATGACTGGAAATAACTATCTCTCTAAATCCATGATTACTCCCTGCTAGAATCAGCCCATAGGTTTTCACAGACTTCATGTAGAACCTAATTGCATTTCTTTTCAGCTGTTTCTCATTTTTCCATTCTAGATTACGGACTCTGGAGTTTTTCCCTCCTGCAAGTGTCAATTTCTGAATAAAGAAAAGCAAAGAAAAAAAGAGAACACTTGTTCTACTACACTTCCCAACATCCATTTGCTGGGGTTTCTATCTAAATAACACCCACCCTTGTTTAAGCTGCAACTTCTTTCCTCCCATCTTTTTCTGAAATATCAGTTCCTCTCTCTTTGCCTTTCCAAGCCTTGAAATCCACCTCTGCAATGCAGCACTTTCTTAACACAGTGATTATATTCAGTTCCTCTGCAGCTGCATCCCTTCAAAGCCCACCATCCATCAAGAAAAACCCTAACTTTTTGTCCTGTCTGCCACAACAAAACCATCTTCATTTTCAAATATTTTATCTTCAATGCTGCCCAACTGTTTCAAGAAGCCTATAAACTGCCTTAGAAATATTGTGCAATTTGAAGGTGCACACCTTACCTTATTCAAAGAAACTCACACTGAGTTATTTTCACATATTAGTTGTACTTTAAGATTTGAAGCAAGTCAAATGATGCAGAAACACAACAGATGCAACGAGAATATTTGTTCTCACCATTTTTCTTCAACATATTTCAGTGTAATTCTCCCACTCTTAATCAACCCCCAATTATGAGTTAAGATTCTTTCATCTTGGGATTATTTTGCCATCTCGCATCACCCCACAACTCCAAAAGATGTCACTTGTGATACCTGCAGCCTCTCCTTTCAAAGAAAACTTCTATCAGTTTTTCTTTAGAGATGGGGTAAAAGAGAGAAGTATTTGAAACAGGTTTATAAACTTATTTTTGCTACCAGAGAAATCTGTTTTACTGCATAAGAATTTCACTTACTAACTACAGATATCCATGCTTTACAAACCATAATTCAAAATTATTCTAAACCATGATTTCAAGGATTTGTAAAAAAAAAAAAAGTGGATTTGTTATACAGATGCAGTTACTAAATGCAAGCTTCCTATACATGTGTACAGTACTGTGGAAGAGAGGAATTGCTAAACAAATTACTGCATTTCACTCCCCAACAGGGTAATAACCATAGCAACATCTCATAGAAGAAGAGGAAGGTTGAGAAATTGTAGCTCTGGGATTAGATACTTGTAGACTCCATTTTGAAGAGAAAAACTGGTGTTTAATTAAATGTTTACTTAATTTTGGAGGGAAAAAAAAAAAAGTCAAGTGTATCTAGGTTAGAAAATTCATATGGAAAGGTAGATAACCTTGCTGAAATTATTACAGTCTTATTGCTGTATTTTACAGTATTTTACTAAAGAATAAAAATCAGCTACATTTTTGTAGCTCATCCTATGTAGCCCACTGTACACATTTTAATCAAGCATATAAAAGGATGATGTGAATATACAAAGGTTAGAAAATTCAGCTTTCAATATACATCCCATCTCCTTCTGGGACCCATCATCAGGTAACAGATGCATTTACTAATATGGTTATGAGCACAAGTCTCACTTTTTTGTGTTTCTTGGCTCAGAAGTTATGTCCTTTAAAATTCATTCAATAACCTGCTGGCAAATTTTAAAAGTCAGCTCAGAATCACATGGTAGACAGGAAAAATCTAAGAGATGAGGTTTGTCTGGATTATAGAAATACCTAGAAGTCTTCATATCTACTTGAAATTCTGCTTTTTCACCAAGAAACCTTCCTGAATATTTCATAGAGATACATCAGTCCTTCCAATTCCAGTCTAACTTAGGAAGGCAGAGATGTGACAAAGCTGAGGAAGCTTTATTTGAATCATGATGCTGAGAACCCAAGAAAGTTCCAAGGCACAGAGGTTTTCAGTCCCAATGCACATGCAAAGCACGTGAAGCCAAAGCATCCTGTCATGGGCTGTGTCTAGACAAGACCTGAATGACTCCAGGAATGGATATTCTTTTTAGAGAACAGAGATTAAAGATCTCTTTCAGAAAAGGGGAAACACCTTTCTAGTGTTTCTAGTTTCTACAGTTTCTAGTACAACCAGAACTATAGATAAAACTATAGATAGTTTCTAGAAACTATCATAATTATCTGATTCAATTAATTTTCAAAGTACAGGATAACAATTCCAGAAAAAAAAAAGAACAAAAAACCAAAACCAACTTCTCCATCCTCTTTGCAGCATTCAGTAATTGTCAGCATCTCAGCTCACACCCAGACTTTTGAAATGACAACTGCCCATCCATATCTGCTCACACAGCACAGTAGTTTTGGACTTTAAGGACTGTAGCTGATCCAGATGAGATTCCAGTAAAAAGGATGCTCCATGACAGCACTCTGTGCATTTCACTTGCTAGGGACATGAAGTCGGTGGTATTGGACTAAAATTAGTAAAATCCCAGAAATAATTACAGGGAAAATAACTCCAGAAATAACTACAGAGTGGATTTCAGGTCCTCAATACCAACTGCTTTTCCTTGGAGCTTTGCTCTTCATCCTCACTCTTGCCTGACCTCTCTGCTTTGTCTCACTACAATAATGTGTCAGAACTGACATAAAGCTTGGGAGTCTTAAGTCTTAATCCTTAGGAAAGATTAATACTTGTGACTTAAATATCTAAATATATTGCAAGTTATTTTCTACTCATTTTAAGAATTAATTTTTTAATATATTCCCTTTTGGTTTGATTTCCTTTAAAAATAGGTGGTGGGGCTGATTTCACCACATTATGAAGGGTACTCAAGCTAAAGGAGATGGCACTGGGGTATTTTTGGCTTTTCCATTTTTAGTGTATACTGTGCACACAAAGTTGTTTATTCCTTGGAACCAAAGTTTACCTCAATGGATCCTGTTGAATTTATCCTTGCTCCAAGAAAGTATAAGATACAATGTTCTCATTGTGAATGCTGTATGATTCAAAGCACTAAAATCAGATTGTTCTATTAAAAAAAAAAGTGATGTGGCAGCAGCACACAACAATATCAGAGCATTTACCAAAAGGTGTTAACTTATAGTTTGACACAGATGCTTTTTTAATATTTTATGCCTATAAAGCTACTCTAGATGGTGCATTTCCATTACACCTGATCTTCCCAGCCATGCTCAGTGATCATTTGCAGATGCTTATAATCTTGTTCACTAGGAAAAGTATAGTAGGCCTCTAAAATATGTATAAACCCATTTTTGCTACGTTTCTCCATGCATATAGCATCTTAGTACAAAACAAAATTTATTGATCTTAAGATTATACAGTACATTGTGCCCAGAAAAGCATTGGATGCTAGATACCATTGTGGAATTAAAATAAAACATTACTTTCCAATTTTCAGTGCAGAAAAAGTAAGGGAAAAAAATTGTACACTGCTCATTTCTCTCCCTATGTGAAGGAATAAAGTCTATGAAGTACCTGGCATATCTAGCAGCAGCACTTAATTTGCTAATTGTATTTATTATATGCAAATGATTCAGAAAAGAATGTCTGACTGAGTCCTTGCTGGAATTCTCCATCATTAAGATAACCAGATATTCTTTTGCAGATGCAGGCAAGAAAAAAAAGAAAGAACAAATAGAAAATCTCCATCAGAGAACTTCTTGCAACAGATACATTTAGTATGTAGTTCACTTAAAACACTGAAAAAACCCCATATTCCTTCAGCTTTTATGGGCAACATATCCTGTGGTCTCCTAAAACTGGAAAACTACAAGTAATGGTATAAAATGGTGTGTTCTCAGCAGCCTGTCATTAGTATTTGGCCAGCTCATTTACCCATCTAATTTAATGTTGTCTTACAAAATCTTCAATGAGAAGGGGAATTGTAATTTTTCTGAGACAGGAATATTTAAATTATGTGGCTACAAATGGAAAATCAGTGTATTTTATTAGCAAGATCCTGAAATGAAAGGCTTCTTTCAGTGAAAACATCAGTCCTGCTTTTTGCACCCAGATTTCTCACAAAAAGTTTCTCTGTAACATGCAATATCAGTTTGTATTAGATAACCTGATGTCAGGTCAGAGGTGGCAATAATCTACACAAAAATAACTTAAAACATGGGTTGATCAGTAATATAATTCTCAGGTACATTTGTTATTTTTTTCTCACAGACATGGACATAATTTTAATATCTTCTCTACATCTTCTGTGGAGAGTTTGCTTTGTGATTTAAAGCCAACTCAGTAATGTCCTCAAAAGACAGAGCCAAAGAGGGAAAACACACCAAATAAAACCCTGAAAACTGCTAAGAAGGAAAAAAGGCAAATCTCCCAGGAGAGACACAAGATAAAGCTTTTATGTATATTTTAGTTTGATGATACCAACAGATCACAGCATTAACCTCTGCCATACATTACTCTAAGTTTGCCTGTAGAATTCATCCCCCCTGAACCTTTTTCCATTTCTTCAGAAATCACTAAGCTGACATATTCCCCTGAAGCCAAACAAACCTCCAGATTCCTGGGAGAGAGGAAATGAGTTTCTCTTCTGCTGCAGTGATACAAACCCTTCTCCTATTTACCTGGAAAAGTCTTTCCTTTTAGAAGAGACTTAGGTGAAAGTAAAATTAAAAGACAGAAAATTAGTTCTATCCTGGCCCAAACCAGCACGCAGTCACCATGGGAATCATGTTGAAAAGGAAAAGGGAAAATGAGTAAATAAAACAAAAGGCTCCATGGAAGCAGAATTCAATATGCATTGAGTAAGCTTCAAGAACTGCCAGACCTCCGACAGACAGATCTCCAACTGGCGAAGTTTATAGTGAGAGAAAGCAAGATGTCAGGATAAAGGAGAAACACTAAAAAAGGACAGTTCAAGACAGATTGTCTGAGTGTGCAGGTGAATCAGGAGCTCAGAAAGATGTCACTTCCATAAAGCAAAAATTTTTTTTTTTACTTCATAAGCTAGAAATTAGAAAATGTTTTTAATTACCAAGGGCAAGAAGAAAAGAAGAGCACAAGTGCACATAAACAGAACTGGCAAGGGACATAGTAGTTAGCTTAGATAATTCTAAAAGTGTATTAGTAACAAGATGGGCACACACACAGAGGAGGAAAAGAAAAAAAAAAGCTACTGATCTTCTACTGTATGGAGAAGAAAAGTAATAAAGAGGAAAATGAGGAAGGCAAAAAACTTTAATCTCTCTTTTGCTTCAGTCCATAACAGTGACATAACTGCAAGCAGGTTGCCAGTGCAGATAATACAACTGGTTAAAGCAAAATCTCTTTAAAATACAGAAAGATTTAGTAAGAGACAATGAGAAAATTAGCATTTATCACTCAAGACAATAATAAAGTATTGGAGAGATGTAGAAGTCCTGTGCCTATCTGCATTTAAAAAGCAGGAGGGGAAAAAGTGCAGACAGACATAGAGAACTCCTCTTACTTTTCTGGAAAGGCAAGTGGTTTAAACTTCTAGATTTTTAGAAAAAAAATAATTTGGCAAAAAGCAGTCACTATAAGTAATTTTAACTTTCTATAGCAAGGTAACAGGCAAATGAAAAAGAGAAAAAAAAACAGAGAAAGAATTATGTGTGAGGAGACAGATGCTAAATATCTTTGTAAGCTTGCTGAAATATTCTTCTGGGTAAGCTTGTGAAAGAAAAATGAACCAGGCAGCCACCAGACCCAAAGCCATGTGTCCTACATTAATCTAATATTGATGCAGAACCAATACAAGTGGAAAATTGTACTAATTTGTATTAATACAATATGGAAAAAAACCCAAAACATCACACTTGTGGTGTGGTGGATGGTGCCACCACTCGACAGGGAGCAGGTTCCTGGACTATCTGCAATGGTTCTCATGGTGTTTGATGTTTTCAGTAAGAGGATTACAGAGTACAAATTGTCTTGTGAAGAAGATACAGAAGCAGAGGGAATTCTACAAGAACACTGAAGAAGTCTTAAGAAAAACTCCCACCAAAATTTCCCCAGGAGAGTATGACTGATTGGAGAAGTGATCTAGAAAAGTGAAGGCAACTCAAAAGGAACAAAGAAATTTTGAGGCAGAAAGAAAAATAGAGGGAATAGTCAGCAAACTACAAATACTGAGGACTTGATCAGAAGGCTACAGCAGATCATAAGCTGTTTCTGACTCAGTAAATGTCATGCCCTGACAAGAAAGGGAAGAATTTCCTGAGAGGCATAAAAGCTACGCTGTGTTTCAGAAATAACAGTTCATCTAGATAACACCTGAAAAAACACAGCTCTTTAGATGGAAAATGGAAGAATTAGCAAAAATCTTTTTTTAAAAGCAATCAAGACAAAAAGTATTATCAAGTGTCCTAAATTTGTCCTACATGAAGAGCTTAAATAAACTGTTGATAGCTTAGAGAAAGAGCAGAGACTGAGAGGAGATTTGAACATAAAGGAAGGAATCTCTGCACTGTTTTTACTTGGGGTACCACACGAATTAATGAGCTTAACTTAACAGCTAAGGAGATTTAGGTTAGATACTAGGAAATTCTTTCTAATTTTAAGGACAATTAAGATCAGGAGAGATTTCCCTGAGGATGCTACTAAGACTTCAGAACTGGAGATACCTTGAGCAGGCAGATACTCATCTCTGAGATGAAAAAAAGTAGGGCTGACCCTGCTTTAAAGCAGGATGACAGACAAGGTGACCAAGATCTCCACCTGCTCTCCTTCCTCTAAAGTAGAAAATTGATTTTTTAGAGTAGGATCTCAAATGGACTGACTCCCAGTGAGGGAGGTGGGTTTAATTTGATTCATAACTTTCAATTACCTAAAGTGAAGGAAATAAGAAATCCTAACACTCCATTTTTTACTGTGAGAATTATAAGATGTGTGGGAAATTTAAAACAAATGGAAGAATAAATTTTCTAGTGGTGAATTAAAGACATTAATGGTCTTCCTACTACACTGAAGCTGGTTTTATACTTAAGGTTGAATAATGTTTGCTAGTTATAATCTCTATCCTTGTTGTTTTAACCACCCATTCTTAACAAAAAATTAAATCTCAGAGAGGATTTTAAAAATTTCTTTGAACATTTTCCCCTGACCTTTCCTCTTTCCCCTCTGTGTTGCCTATCCAGCTACCAAACACATCACACATAGAGCACACACCTGAATGGGAGCTGACAAAGTTGCTGCTTTTTCTTCTCATGGGATAAAATTTGTGCCAAGAGCAAAAGTTCCTACACATATTCAGGTTAGAAATTCACTGGATCACCTCTACAACTTCCTCCTGGCTGAGCTGTAGATCTTGTTAAAACAAACTTCATTCTGTTCTGTATTAGCCAAGAAGATTTCAACTGCCTTGGTGGTCCTTGGGTTGAAATTTCTTGGAAAAAATTATGTAAAGTAGAAGCCATTGATGGATAACAAATCTATTAGAGCTGGGTAAGTATCCAGACATGTCCAATGACATGTAGCTTCTAAACTAAGTGGTTTTAATCTCTGTTTCCTTCAGGAGAAATCGTAACAACTGGGGGCATACAGAGCTGCACCCACCCTTTTAACTGAAGATGAGAAACCAGCCTGTACAAAAATCTAACCTCAGTCTTGGTAAGACAGGGATGAAGCTTCAACAGAATAGTCTTTTGATGCTAGTAAAAGCTCTGACACTACAGAAAATCTATTTTGACAACTGTAGGAGTTAAACTCTAATTTCAGATGCATGGCTGTCAAAGAAAAAAAAAAAACCTGTTTCTATGCCTACAGAAATTAGAATCTGGCAGATGATCTAAAAACCCAGCTAAATATTCTTTTTATAGAGTCACCTCCTGCTCCCCTTATTCACATAAGGAGTCTTGCAGCATTCAAGAACAATAAGGGGGATTTGGCTCATCTTGCTTTTCTCTTCAATAACCTGCTGTAAGATAAAATCAATACAGACAACTGCATATTAAACTGAAGGTCACTCATATGGCAGGTAACTTCTTACTCTACAAGATCTCCTGTTTACACACATCTCTGCTGGTAAGAATGGCTTCTTCTGCATCTACTGGCAATTTTTAGGTGTCATTTTCCATGCCTGTCCTGAGGAATGGCAACAAGCCGGGGATCAGCCCACTATGAGAGACCTTGGTCTTTCCACAGAAGAGTTTTGAATCTTCAGATACCAAAAAAAGCAATTTATTGCACCCTGTGCTGTTATAACACTTGGATGGAAAAGTTTTCCATCGTTAGATTCTTGCTGCAGGGCAACCAAATCCTTTTTGTGACACACAGAAACGTGTGGCAAAAGTCTTGAACTGAGGAATGAATGATTTCTCATGGCTATATGGACTGCAATCACAGCAGAGCAGCTCTACAGAACTGCAGGCTGAAAGTGTATTTGATTTTCAAACATATTAAACACCTGCATTTTTACTCCAGAAACCTTTATCCTGATGTTCAGAAGTCTCAAAAAGATGAACTCATTTCAAGGCTTAACTGAAGCTCAGATAATTATTCTGCTAAAGAACTGTAAGATAATTAACCCAATAATGAAAATCCTTCGTTACAAATAATCCTTTTTTTTTTTTCTTTTTAATTTTATCCTTTCATGTCATATCTTACTGAGCATCCAAAAATTCTCCCTCCAGAGCAGTAAATCTTTAGGTGCACTAGACAGCAGGTGGTGGATTCCATTCCCACTGCTATTTCCAGTGATGCAAGGTCACTCAAGTTTCACCCATTCCAACCAGTTCCCCCAGTTAGAACCAACCCCTACTTTCTTTCTCTCTCTTTTCTCCTCTCTAGCTGTTGATTCACCACTCACTCAGCACTTGCAGATTTTTCTCTCTCATGTCTCAGCAACTCTCTACACCTCCCCCATGGTTGGGGTAAGGTATGAAGTGCAGGAACAAGCACAAGCAGTGATGGAAGTTCAGTCCTTCCTCCTGTTCCTGCTGCTGGTACCTTGCCTCACCTTAGCTTGGAACAAAATATTGCCTCCAGCTTTTATGCAGCATCTGCACATCTCTCTGCCTTTTTAGTCTTACTTTTTTCCCCTCTCTCTCTCCTTTTAAGCAGCTGTATTTCTGGAGTTTCCCCGAGGAAAACCTTAAACCTGAAAGGGCTTCTTTACAACCTTTCTCAGCCCTGCAGACAGGAAATTAAGCCATTCTGCACAGTCAGCATTTACCACTCTGGTCTGCAATCCAAAGTTCTAGTACATACATACAGTTTGCTGCCATTTGGGGATTGACTCCTTCACCTTCGAGAAGTGCAGGTGAATTTTCATTTCTGTGTGTGAACTCTTTGCCTAGAGATGTGGGTAACAGTTCACATATTGAATACAAATGGTTCAAAAGGTATCTGAGCTTTTTTGCATAGCTGCCAAAGAGATCCATCAATCCCTCAGACAAACACAACTCATACCAAATGAAAACATAATTAAGGGCCTTTGACTCTCAGATTAGTCTCCACTTGATTAAGTGTAATGAGTGCTTCCTCTCCTTAAAAAGAAAAAAAAAATTAAAAAAAAAGGAAACATTCTTCCCACCCAGCCCCCTCTCTTCAAGTGCACTGTGGTTTAGGGAATTCATTCATTAACCCCTCTTAGTTGTTTTTCCTCGAGTGTAAGGGGCTGATACCAAGGGACACAACCCACTTTTATTTACATACCAAGGCTGAGAAACTGGCTGTCTAATTTGGCTACATCCCAGGCAGCCAGGCTGCAAAAAGCACAGTCAAATTGCTCAGCTGCTCTGCAAATTTGGGAAGCATGGTGCCTGGCACTCCACACAGTGTTCACAATAAATCCTGTCCAGTCTGTCCATGAATCTTACAGAAGGCTTGGACCAAATATTTTTCTTTTTCTATATTAAGAGAATCAAAGATCAAGGCTGATGTGTTTTCTCTCCCATCTGAATTCAAGTTTCCTTGCAGAAGTACAACTCCAGGTAAAGATGAATGCTTCTGTCCTAACAGTTAATACACAAACCCCCTACACCTCACACATGCTCACACATCCCACATGTGAGACCAGGCACATTTTTGGCATCAGAAAGAGAGAGACCAGGTGCACAAAGCTTTTGCTTCTCCAGATTCTCCCCACACAAACACTCACCCAGCACTCTGCTACTCCAACTCTTTGCACTTCGTTCCACAGTGCCATCTTTCCCAGCTTGGAAAATGCCTGCATTAAAACAATATCTCTGCCTTGACATTTGTAACTGCAGGGTGCTGAGCCCCTCTACAGTCACCCCTCCTTCTCCCACTTCCCTCCTAGGAATTACAGGAAGATGGAGTGCTGTGCACTCAGGCTATTAGTTGATCACACTATACAGAACACAGAAAATGCCACAGGCTGGCTCAACTCCACACACATTTCAGAGGTTTCTACCAGTTGCAGCAGGCCACTGAAAACTCCAGCCTAAATTATTGACAATATCTTTAAAACAAAAACTGTACAATTCTTTTAAGCCTCCCTCTACACCTCTCTTCAAAGCCACAGGAGAAAGTACCAAGTACAAAGGCAGCAGAACAGTGCTTCAGCAAGTTCTGTTATTGCAGAGAAGTGGATTTACTCCAAATATTCTCTTGCTTAAGCAATTTTTCCAGCAGAGAAGGATGGCAAGAGGCAGGAAGAGAAAATGGAAATTCTTTTTTCCACTTGTAGCAGAGCTGTGGCAAGCTATATCTACCAGCAAGTGATTTCAAGATGAACTTAGCATCAAAGTGCCACAGAAAAACTTAAGTGAGCTGGGCTGTAGACAACTACTACCCAGGAAGGTCCCTCCATACATTTAGCAATGTCATTTATTAATTTATTTTCCATTTAATTGATGTGAATCAGATTCTGGAATAAAATAGTATAAAATAGGGAAAGGACATAAGTTTGTTCTACCTGTTGTGTTGGAAAACTGAAATCAGAGCAGATGCTTATATCAGTTGTGATACTTTTGATTATATAAAACAATTAAAAAGCTATTTTCTAAGGAAAGACATGCTTTAAATTTAACATGATACAAGCCATTGTTATTAAAAAACAGAGTACACAAAGGGGGCTTTTTCCCCCTTTTCCTTGTGCTTTTAAATGACAGCATAATAACTTCCAAAGAAATGAAGAAAACACATTTATTTGGAGCTCCAATTGAAAAGACTCCGTGTTATGATTGATGGCTAATTTTTACCAAAGCTTCAGCTGAGGGTTAGGACATCCATTATTGCAAATCCCATATACCACCAATGCAAAAACAAACCCACACTTTCTGCATGTCACACAAGAACAGTCCAGCCAAAGGAACTTTAATCATAATGAAGTATGGGAACATACTGCCAATTGAGTAAATGCATTAAAGAATTATAAGGAGACTTTCTCAAACAAGCAGCACAAGTAGTTTAGTGTAAATAAAAGATCAGAGTCAAGATAAAAATCATTTAAATACTATGCTTTTTTTTCTGTGGTATTAAAATCACATTATTAGAACTGAAAGGATCTAAGAGAGCAAATTGTTTTACACCTTTGTATTTTTCATTTACTTCATGTATTATATTTATTTTAAGCACGAGCCTTTTTTCCTGGTTCTCTTATAGTCAAGACTGCAAGCCAAATGTTGGATGGTTAAGATAATTAATAAAAATTCTCTCTAGTCTGTGACCATGCAAATTGCATGAAGTCTAATGAAGTACACTGATGTACAGAGAAATTCAGCCAGTGCTCAAAGCAGTATTGGAAAAGCAGATTTTGCTCTTCAATCCCTCTCTGATGCTTCACAAAGGGAAATATCTCTTCCACCTCCTGCAGAACTCCTCCACAGGTATTCAAAGTACAGTCACTGTTTTATAAGACAAAGGGATCATTGGTCATTTTACCTGATATTGCAAAGACAGGATGGGTAATTGGGATTAAAAAAAAAGGTATAAAGAAAAGGTATAAAAAAAAAAGTTACTGAAAATCAGATAAAGAGTTGGTCATCTTGTGTTGCTGAAATTTAACACCAAAGCAATCAGCTGAACTCAAAGAATTTTCTACAGATGCAAGTTCTTGAAAAGAAAATTAAATAAAACCACACTAAACCATAAAGAAAGAAACAAATAAATAGTGTCAGAGGCATGATGGAGCTTTTGTGGAAAACTATAAGCTTTCCAGGCCAGACTAGAAAGCATGATACAGAGTAAACTAAGAATATTTGTACACTAGGACTTGACTTCAACAGAAGTTCTACAGTATTTCATAAAAGCTTGGGTAGTCTTCTAGTGAATTTCTGGACTTAAAAAGACAATGATGCCTTTAGTCAAATTTGTAAGTATTGGACATGAGACCTCAAAACTCTTGGCTGTTCTACTGAAGTGGTACTTTTGGAGAAGCAAGACCTCCTGTACATTTGAAGTAAAAATGCTGAGGGACAGAAGTCCATTTCCCTGAAAAACTCAGTAACACAAAATTATGAAATGCTCTTCTGAATTTCAGTTCATTTGAATACTTCATGCTCACATAAATCCCCCTAAAGATTAAGATAATCTTATTAAAGCCTCTATGAATATAGCCAATAGGGATCACAGCGAGTCTGAGTTACCATCAGATAATTCTTTCATCATGAAACATATAAAAATAAAAACTGTTTGAGTCTTCAGCTGAGATGCTTTTAAGACATTAAGATGCCATTAGAGATGAACAGATGAATGAAGAACCTTATTAACAATTAGCACATTGTTTACATCCCTGTACTGAATAACATTGTTGAAGAACTGGAGGGGGTTGTATTTGTGCTTTTCCACATGGAGGGGGGCAGCCAGAAGGGGCTGGAAACCCAGTGCTGAGAACATTTCCTAACAATGTGAAAACTGCCTCGTGAAAAACAAAACTCAGCTTTAGAAACTGTTAGAAATATTTTTCCTGTACCTCACTGAAATTTCTTACCTTAAGATGGAGCCTGAGATGTAAGATCCCCTAGAGCCTCAGTAGCAACTCAAACTCTGCTTTCCTCTGCTGTGGTCATGATCTCCAAATAAAGTGCAATAAACATCTGCAGCTAAGTGACATGGATCATCTTGTCCACACAGGGCTTTACTTACTAATTACCTACTCCAGGGGACAGCAGGAGGGCTCCTCAGGTTAACAAGAACAGGTCCCCCTTTTTGTTTCAAGTTTCCTTCCACCTGTGGGTCCCTATGCTCAGCTGCAAGACAAATTCAAGTGTCTCCTCCCATCCAGCTTCTTTCCTCCTTTTCACATCTCTACTGACTTTATCCAGATAATCTTCCTCAAGTGGTTACTCTCTTGAGAGTTTGAATCACTCTTTCAAGTCAAATGTACTTCTACAGCTTTTCCTATGCTTCCTCCCTTCAAAGAGTAACTAAAGGTGACTCCAGAAGAAAAGAGCACCCAGGAAAAGGAAGAATCTGAGGGATGAGATATTATTCATAATCATATTACAGAGCTTCTCATATTTACCACATGGAAAATTGGCTCTTTTGCATTTTTCACAAAAGCAGGAGCAATAAGGCAAATCCTCTTTGGAAGAAACCAGAATCTGATTTCCCACCTCCTAATCAGATGATTACCTGTCAGTTCAGAAGCCTGGCTGGAACTGCAATTCCTATTCCAATTCCTTTGCACTTCCTACAGCTCACAGGCTCAGTGTCCAGGATGTAATAATGCTATTCAGTAATAATGCCACTAGACAAACACACACCAAAAACCAAGCCAACCAAACAAAACCACATTACACTTTTCCCAAACTTGCACATCTATAATAAATTTTGCTAGAAACAATATCTTAGACATCCAGGAGAGGTTTTTGGACTCCTGGAGACAACAGCAGCAGTGCCATAGAATAAAATATAATCTATATTCCAGAACTGAGGTTTAAAACAAACAAAAGAAACAGAAGCAAGAATGTTAGGGTTATATCTAAGAGTGTCAAATTGTTTGAAGAGGACACGTATCTGTAATTGTGTCATTTCCTCAAAAAGAGACCATAATTTAACATGTAGCTCAGCAAATAATAAATAAAATAAAATCTGTTAAATAGTAAATAACTTGCAATTAACTCAAATTAGTAAAGAGTCAAGTACACAATGGGTGATGGAGTCCATATTGTATTAGAGTGAGAGGAAGTGCCACATAAAAATTGAGGAGAAGTTCAAGAAGCAAAGTTACAAAGAATTTTTGCAAGCTGAACACAGGAACTTAAAACAGAGGCAACTCCTACTAGGTTTGAGAAAATGAGTCAACAGATTAAGGAGAGAAAACAAGCAATTACTGTGAAAAGATACTTAAAAGTAGCCAAGAATGAGGGATGACTGACAAACCCCACCACAGATTACAAGAGCTTTGTATGGGGAGAAAACCTACAAAAGAGTCTGATTAAAAGTGATGAGACAAAATACATCAAATTACATTGATTAGAAGAACCTCATTAAGACTTGTATGGCATTCCATCTTGAGAAACAGTCCTGAATCACCACTGGTCTGGATTTCAAGGTGAGGAACAGAATAGTTGGTTTACCAGCAGCTCATTACAGAAGATCTGAAAGGTGGCATTGGCACAGAGGAGAAACTGGCAGCAGCATCATGGTGTAACAGGGAATGAAAAGGTACTGAGAGAACAAAACATCTGCAAATCAGAATTACTCAAGAGGTAGCAGAGCAAGTAAAAACATCTTATCAACAGGAGTGAGAGGAACAGGGACACATTATCTCCAGTAAACCAACCCTTTAAGCTTTGGAAAGCATGACTAAGGGTTAGTAGCAAGTATCAGGAAAACATCTTTTCTCTACAAAGCTTTGGAGAGGTAAACAAGATGGAAATGTAAAATATATCTGGAATGGAGTAGGATGACAATAGCTACAAATTGCCAGGCAAAGCAGAGAGCTGTGGAGGCAGTAAGCATAGCAATGATGACAGATTTTTAGTCCCCATGCAGCATGGTTTGTCTGCATCTCAAGTTTGGTGGACACACTTAAACACCAGGAATCTCTTTGTGGAGTGGGCAATGAAAAAGCTCACAAGATGAGAAGCAGTTCTTGAATTAGCTCAAGATCTCAGATGAAGTTATCCAAGACAAACTGTGGAGTAGACACAGCTCCACACTCACACACAAAACTGCTTGGATGAGTGGGCAAAAAAGGCAAAAAGAAACCCAAAAGGAAAACCACAAGAGGTTTAACTTGAAAGGTTAGTTGCTTCACTTGGGGAAAAAAAATAAAAAAAGAGAACGATGAAAAAAAATGGAGAAGCTTGTTAAAAATAAATTAAAAAGAATCTGCTAAATCTCTAAAATATGCATATAAATATTTGAAAAGTTTCTTTTTATATAAACTGGCACAGAGATGCTTTAAAGGCACTATAGTAAAAGCTCAGAGTACGTGTATAGTCCCTATGAAAAATAATTTTAAATGGCCTTTCAAAGGAACTCAGTATGCCCAAAGAGAGTAAAAGAGGCCATTAGACATGAAAAGACATCCCTTAAAAAAATAGTTGTGTCCAACTGAGAAAATTAAAGATAACAAGCTGACAAAATTAACATAAAACCAGAATCAGGAGAAAACAAACAAACAAACCAACACCAAACAAACCGCCAGAAGCTTTCAAGAAGTAGCTTCCTAAGGATATAAAATACTAGGTTTTATAATAAGGTTTTCAAGAAGTAGCTTCCTAAGGATATAAAATACCAGGTTTTATAATCCTTAATAAGCAGCAAGACTGATTGATGTGGAGGTGATGGATGTGCATGAACTCACAAAGACAAACTGACTGAAGCCCACACAGCTCTGTTTGCCATTAGAAACTTGGTGCACTTTCCAGACTTCAGAAATTCTCCATGCACAGTAAGTAGAAAATTATTCCTTAAACTGACCTGACAATAGGAAGTTTTTAAAGTAAATTGAAAGAGTGAATAGAAACATACAGTATACACCCAGTGGTTGCAAAGGAACTTGGAATAAAATCTGTGATTTTCTGATTGTGGTTTGTAAGCTACAATTTAAACGTGTTAACACCAGTAGAACCAGGGAAAGTAAGGACATGAGGAAATCTGACTCCTGGATTGGGTATATCAGTAGAAATTATGAGAAAATCTTAAATATTTACCTTATTGAGACAACACTTTCAAACTCTTTTGAAAGAGTTAATATCCTGGGTGAAGCTGGGACTCCAAGGTCTCTTGTTAAGAGCAATGAAAAAAGGGTCACCCAACCTATGGATCCACTTCTGTTTCCCCCAAAAATTCTTTCACTAAAGACTGTCATGCAATAGGATTAAAGGTTCTTTTGTAGATGAACATCTGGCAAAAAGATGGGAAACAAAGACTAGGGAATAACCTTAGATGGATATTGTTATCTGCACAGATTTGCAGATAGGCTTTAAAAGTGCAAAGCCTTAAGTATTCTTTATTATAAATTTCACCAAAGAGGTTAAAAGGAATTTTTGCAGAAGTTACAAGCTCCATGAAACCACCTGTACCTCCTAATCTATCATCACTTACCTTCTAAAACAACATAAAGCCTCAACCTAACATAATAACAAAGTAAAAACAGCTTAAACAATTTCTACCTGCACTGCTGCTGAGTGGAGGAATCAGATTTGACTGCTTTTAAGAAAAATTATGCTAATTTAAACAAGAAAGCTGCAGTAAGATACAAATTGTTGCACATCTTACTCAGAAGCATCACATAACAAGGTCAGTGTGGCTGAGGCAATTATTTTGGCAAATTGTTGTGGAAGGATAAGAGCTAATAACACAAGTTACAACCAGTGAATTGCACATATGTGTCAGTGCTCCTCAGATAAAGATACTAATTTCTGTAAATTAACAATATGATAAGGGAGGCAATATTCATAGAATCATAGAATTGGGTGGGTTGGAAGGGACCTCAGAGATCATCAAGTCCAACCCTTGAACCACCGTTGCAGTTGCTAGACCATGGCACTGAGTGCCACATCCAGGCTCTTTTGAAATATCTCCAGACACGGAGAATCCACTACTTCCCTGGGCAGCCCATTCCAATGTCTGATCACTCTCTCCCTAAAGAAATTCTTTCTAATATCTAACCTAAATTTCCCCTGGCACAACTTGAGACCCTGCCCTCTTGTCTTGCTGAGAGTTGCCTGGGAAAAGAGCCCAACCCCCCCCTGGCTCCAACCTCCTTTCAGGGAGTTGTAGAGAGTGATGAGGTCTCCCCTGAGCCTCCTCTTCTCCAGCCTGAACAGCCCCAGCTCTCTCAGCCTCTCCTCATAGGGTCTGTGCTCCAGTCCCTTCACCAGCCTGGTTGCCCTCCTTTGGACCTGCTCCAGCACCTCAATCTCCTTCCTGAACTGGGGGGCCCAGAACTGGACACAGTACTCGAGGTGTGGCCTCACCAGAGCTGAGCACAGGGGCAGAATCACTTCCCTGGACCTGCTGGCCACGCTGTTCCTGAGCCAGGCCAGGATGCCATTGGCTTTCTTGGCCACCTGGGCACACTGCTGGCTCATGTTCAGCTTCCTGTCAATCCAGACTCCCAGGTCCCTTTCTGCCTGGCTGCTCTCCAACCACTCTGTGCCCAGCCTGTAGCGCTGCTTGGGGTTGTTGTGGCCAAAGTGCAGGACCCGGCACTTGGCCGTGAACTATATTCTGTATAGTTATCACTGTTCAGATATCAGAACCATCAGGATCATCATCTCTTTGAGAGAGAGGGAATTTTTTTGGTCTTGTTATATGAATTAGGCCCAGTGTTATCTGACCACAAAAAAAAAAAAAAAAAAAAAAAAAAGAAAAAAAAAAAATCTATGGCAAAGTAACATCTGTAATATCTCAGAGGATAGAATTGTCATAACAGATAATCCCCTTTTTTGGGGGGTACAATGACCATTTTTATTCACAAATAAACCTAACAACTTTGCAAAAGGCCAATATTTAATTTCAAATTAATGCTGCAGTCATCTGTGCTGCCAACCTGGATGGGACCCAGCCCTAGGTCTGGGTGCCAATGGTGCACTGCACCTTCTCCTAAGACTAAATGCTAACCAGTGCTTGCTAGGTTAAATTCATTGTGGGGGGGAAAAAAAAAAAATCTATAAATAAAAATTATGGGTGTCAGATTTTTTAAAAATCCAAATAATTAAGGAAATAATCCAAATAAGGAAACATCAGATCACTGCCCTACCAGTGCATCAAAAGGAGACATGGTGCTAGGGCAGCTCCTTTTGCAGAGAAAGAAATGCACAGTGTTAGCTTGATCACCAGTGGAACAGCTAGGGAAAAAAAACCCAAAAACCAGTGTGAGTACTTCAGTCACTACAAATGACAAAATCTGATCTGTCTAAAGGCTCTGAGAAAGTTTTAAAGCAGAAAAGAGTAAGAGGAAGTAAAATGGTTGATGCACAGCTCAAGGGCAGACTGGGAACAACTCTCATACAGACATAAAATTGCTAGAAGGATGTTCTCATAAACAAAGTGCTGGAGGCCATGCCATCGTCCACCTCCTCCTCTTTCTCTCTGCATCTGAGGAAGCCAAGGATATCTCATAAAACAGAAGATGAACACGTTTCAGGAATAACCCAGGGGGGGGAAAAAAAAAGGAAAGAAAGAAAGGATAGTGAAACAGTAACAGCTTTCAGAGCTGGAGGTACAGCTCCTTCTTCCTTCTATTTAGGTTAAAAATCCTCTAGGGCCTCTTCCTAGCTCCGATATCCACATACTTGCTGGATTTTACACAGCTTCATTATTCAAAGAAAACAGCAAGGTTTTACTGAGCCTGGCCACTGGGGGCAAAATTCAGCTGCAGCAGAAAGTCAGATGAAAGTATTTGTACCAAGTTCCAGTCACACTCTCCAGGGCATCACTTAATTACCTTTAAACCTAAAAAAAGGATTTAAATGAGGAAATAGAGACCTCATCTTTTTTCCTCCCATTCTTTTATCCCTCCATAGTGTTTTACAGGATAATTTATTAATCATTAACATTTATCTAAGCATTGCAGATACTTTCACACTTGGTTTTGAAAATATATAAATGCATTTTGCTAAAGTTTTCAACAACTCAACTGAGTCAGTTCTCATATAGCCACAGAACAAGGGAAATAAACTGAAGGTGGAAAAATAACAGGGCAACCTAAGACTTTGGCTAACTTGAGATTTATGAGTGAAAAACTGACAGAAAGCTGAAGATCTCCACACCACTCCTGCCTTGTCACCAGTAAGATTATGCAGCTCAATAATAACAATATCATGGCTGTGAAAAGCTGATCTGCCCCCAAATAGATGAAGAGGTGTGCTCCTCTTTAGCCCAACATTAACTCATAAAACAAAATAAAAAAAGCCAGCTTCATTCATTAATTTATTCACACAGCTGCCCAAGATTCAGCTGACAAAAGCAGCAAAATATCCCTGATGGTTTTTTTTTTTAATATCCATGTGAAATGGCACCCAGACAGATTTAGTGCTTGATTTAAAGCAAAGTGATGGCTAAGTGATACATTTAGATAGGGATGCTGGGGCAAGGTCAGACCACTCTCATTAACATCCTAAGGAGAAAGGCTGATAATTACTACTGCTTAAAAGCACCAGCAGCCTACTGACTGCATGGGTTTGCTCAGACTTTTGTTCAGCCAGTTTCTCAAGTCAAAAAATAACATTCAAAGACTTCCAGCTCATAGAATGTAAGCCTCACTCATTAGTAATCTTGGAGCTTGACTTCATTTGAGCCTGTTCTGGGTCTGGATAGCAATTAGTATTGCCCTCCAGGTAAGGGAGTGTGGATTTATTCCCCAGAGGTGGTTTAACTTCCTCAACCTACTTTAAAATTAGATTTACTCTGTTACAAATCGTAAGTGTTAAATGAGTAAAACTATTAAACAAGGAATACTGCTGGGCTAAATGGCTAAGCATTTAATGGTTTACCACAGTATTACCATTTTTATGGTCTATTAAAACAATTGGAAGAATATCAGCAGTATGAGGAATCAAGTAATTTATATACAAGTTTGATAAAGTACCGTATGTTTTAGCAAAAACTGAGCTCATTTTCTTACACTTAAGAAAATTAGAGGAGGGGATATTTTAAACAAAAAGGTTCTTTTAGAGCTCAAATACCTCTATTTTAAACTAACTTTGTAAATGGATGCACACCATACATCTTGTTGTCAAGGTTGGTTTTTTTCTTTATGCACTTTGTTACAACAAAAATGCAGATGGTCTAAACTGAGATAAAAAAGCAGAACAGATCAAGTAAGATATTAAAAACATGATTCAAATCTAATTCATTTCTGTGCTGCAGGCTCATCTATCCCCCTGTGCTCCCCTAGTTGAGGTTAACACCAAGGTCATCAATATATTGAGTCACTGGTAGAGATCCTGAGTCTTTGTATGACTGGAACATGGAAAGAACACAATCCTTAGTTGCAATGGCTTCCAAGAGTTCTTCCAAGAAATTACAGTCCAAGAAATCACACAGCAAGCTACTACCAAAACTTTTTAGATGTGAACTCAAAATTATTTAGTTACTTTATCAATTGCTCTTCTCTAAACTTTCCAGTAGAACACTCTCCTGTCCGTTTTCTTGAAAATATTTCCAAGAAAACAAATAAGTAATCAAAAAACTTGAATCAAGTTTTTCTATAAATAATGTATTATGAGGAGAGGCTGAGAGAACTGGGGTTGTTCAGCCTAAAGAAGAGGCGGCTCAGGGGAGACCTCATCGCTCTCTACAACTCCCTGAAAGGAGGTTGGAGCCAGGGGGGGTTTGGGCTCTTTTACCAAACGACTTTCAACAAGACAAGAGGGCATGGACTTAAGTTGTGCCAGGGGAAGTTTAGGTTGGAGATTAGAAAGAATTTCTTTACGGAAAGAGTGATCCGGCATTGGAATGGGCTGCCCACTGAAGTGGTGGATTCTCCGTCCCTGGAGATATTTAAAAAAAGACTGGATGTGGCACTCAGTGCCATGGTCTAGCAACCGCAACGGTGGTTCAAGGGTTGGACTCGATGATCTCTGAGGTCCCTTCCAACCCAGCCAATTCTATGATTCTATGATTCTATGATTCTATGATTCTATGATTCTATGATATATATATATTAATATAAATAAAACTTTCTTCTTTACTGATCTTGCAACAGAGAGACTTCTGCCATCAAAAAGAGAATTGCTGATCTGGTACAAGAAACTGCTCAAAAAAAGTTGTCTTCTTTGATTAGCTTACCACAACCAAGCCATAACATGGTTTGGGTTTGAAGACCCTAAAGATTACCTACATCTATCCCCCTTGCCTTGGGGAGGGACACTTCCCACTAGACCAGGTTGATCAGTTGCACACTGTCAGTTCATGGAGAGCTTCTCAGCACCCAACACCCCAAAATCCTTTTTTTCCTGGCTCTTCTTAAGCCATTCTGCACTAAATCTGTAATTGTGCTTGGGATTGTCAAGGTGCAGAACCTTGCAGCTTGGTCAGATCTAAACTGTGAACACCTGAACTTTTAACTACTGGAAAAGGAACATGAGCCAGCAGTGTGCCCAGGTGGCCAAGAAAGCCAATGGCATCCTGGCCTGGCTCAGGAACAGCGTCGCCAGCAGGTCCAAGGAAGTGATTCTGCCCCTGTACTCAGCACTGGTGAGGCCACACCTCGAGTCCTGTGTCCAGTTCTGGGCCCTCCAGTTCAGGAAGGATATCGAGGTCCTGGAGCAGGTCCAAAGGAGGGCAACCAGGCTGGTGAAGGGACTCAAGCACAGACCCTATGAGGAGAGGCTGAGGGAGCTGGGGGTGTTCAGCTTAAAGAAGAGGCGGCTCAGGGGAGACCTCATCACTCTCTACAACTCCCTGAAAGGAGGTTGGAGCCAGGGGGGGGTTGGGCTCTTTTGCCAGACGACTTTCAACAAGACAAGAGGGCATGGTCTCAAGTTGTGCCAGGGGAAGTTTAGGTTGGATATTAGAAAGAATTTCTTTACGGAAAGAGTGATCAGGCATTGGAATGGGCTGCCCAGGGAAGTAGTGGATTCTCCGTGTCTGGAGATATTTCAAAAGAGACTGGATGTGGCACTGAGTGCCATAATCTAGCAACCGCAATGGTGGTTCAAGGGTTGGACTTGATGATCTCTGAGGTCCCTTCCAACCCAGCCAATTCTATGATTCTATGTTTTTTTGTTACAGTGATTACCAGTGGTTCTTAAGGCAGTCTTAACTGGGGCACTGCTATCTTACAGTATCATTTGTAGGATTTTATTTTCTTTTTCCTTTCTCTCCCCAAGGCATGAGAAGCATTTATCACAGTTTGGTATTTCTGGGAGACTTCTTAGTAATTTTTTTTAAAACACTTCTTAAAGGATTTCTTGGATTCGTATTTTCCATTTTGTTTGTGGCAGGAAAACAAAGCAAAACTTGCTCTGCAAAAGCAAAACAAAGGAAGGAATGAAGTCCTGAATGCCTCTCAGACTGCTGCATCTCAAACAAACATTGCAAAACTTCCAGATTCATAAAACAAGGACCTCAGTATGTGTCATATTAACTCAGGTATATGTCAGTATTGAGAATCTGAAATTGAAATATGCCAAGTCCATAACCCATGGGCAGTAACTAAAAGTGTCTTTACATAGCAAGGGACCTTCAAAATCACATGGATGATGCTAGTGAAGTGCAATGAGCAAGATGAGTTTTCAGACTCTGCTTTATCCTCTCTTGCTTTGTGGTTTTAAGACAAGTGTTTGATGTCATTTGAAGATAGATTTTTGTGGCATAATAGAGATAAGGTTTAGGCTGAGCTTCTCTTCTCTCTCACAAAGGAAATCCTTCAGACAGGTTGATAAAACAGCAGGAAGGACACCTACTGTCCTTACGCATCCCTATCAGAATGGTTTTGCCTCTTTATAGAAGATTTTTTCCTACCAAAGTCTATCAGATAAGATCACTATCACCATCAATACCACCACAGGAAGCTGTTGGCAGCATTCCAGCTGATAATTAACCCCAGCACTGTCATACACACAATTACTTTAGAACACTTGAATCAAAATAAGATAAATAAAGCATAAAACATGGAACTAATGTTGAAAAGCCTGCTATCTCCACCACAGGTCTGGAAGACACTCTTTCTACAGGGAAAAGTGAATTGATTTAGAGACAGCTCAGAATTTAGACCTCCACTTCATACTGAGCTTAAGCTAAAGCTCCTCCTGAGAGCCTGAGAAAACCCAAAGGGATGTGTGGAGGGGATAAAGCTGGAATACACCAAAGGCCCAAATACACAGGAAGCTGCACATGACTAAAAGGATTTGTGTTGCTCCTGTCCATCATGCATAGCAGCTAAAAAGAAAGTTCAGAGCAAACACACACCCTGCTCAACTGAAAGGGTAGAAGGACAATTAGATGGGCACAAAATGATGCCCTGTTCACCTCAACCTAAGCTGAGCTAGCATGTGGAAAAACATATGCAGAACTGAGGAGTAACTCATGATGGTAACTTATCTGATGGTTTTCCTCATTTCTGGGGTGGTATTTTCCTTTTTCATCAGTGGAGCAGAAGTAGAGAGTGCAGAGCACCATTTCTGCTATGCACTGGCTCCATGTTTTCACTCCAGCAGTATCTATTCTCAGGTTCAGCTCTTTGCAAGCCTGTTCCTTTCCTACCCTGCTGAAAAGGCAAGATTCTGAAATTCAGATCTCTCCTCCTGGATTTTACTAATAAGAAAATGAGTTAGATAGTGCAAGCCACCTAAAAGTCTGACATTAAAAGGTTTTCAGCCTATAGAAAAACATTGCCACAGAAAAAGAGAATTTCAGAGTATTTTTTTTCAAATTGTGGTAACAGAAAAAAATAATGTGTTCAGTTTCTTTGCTAGAAAACAAACAAAGCCTCAGCTGGGGTATGATTCCTAACTAAGATGATGGGAAAATATTTTTTTTAAATAAGGAGATAGAAAAATCTAAAGTTTTATCATCTTACTAATATCTCTTACCAACTTGCTACAGACTATCATACTTCTTTGGTAATAAAATTTTCATGTGGTGAGAAAAGCACCAAGGAAATAGAGCTGCCTAGAGTGTTCCTTAATCACTGAATCACCTCTGAATCCAAGGAGAGAATTTGCTTAAAGCAGAATTGATCAAATATCCCATAGACCATTAGATTCATTCTAGAAAAGTTCAAATTGACAATGAGGTTGGAGAGGAAAGCAAAATACCTCCCACACCTGATTTTCTTTGCTTGTCTTTCATCTCTTGCTTGACTCTAATTTCACTTTTCTGGGTAGCAAGCACTTTGCGTTTTCCCTTTGCCTTCATCCTTATTGCTCAGCAGCAGGAGAAAATGGGAATTTCTTTTTAGAAAAACAAAGTAGATATTTCCAAGACCATCTTTTGAGGGCCATCTCCACTGTGTGTCAAAAAAATTATCCTTAATCTTGTCTAGATGGGCAGCTTTATCAAGTGACCTAAAGAGACTTTGCCTAGAATAAATTTGGCAAGAAAGGGGTTAAACCAGCAGTGTTTGAACACCTTGCACACTGGGAATAAATCCATGCAGAGTGAAAAGAAAGGAAGCTAAACAGGATGATTTCCCAAATAAAGTTTGACAAGGAACCTTTAATAAGCTGGAGAAGCTAAGGACCAAAAACTTCATAGCAGCATTGTAGGATAAGGTTGCTGAAAAACTAAGAATGGAATAACTCCTCTGACAAAAATCTTTCACAGGATATAATTAGGAAACTGTCTCAAAACAAAAGGAAAAAAGGGAAAAGTAGCACTTTAGCTGTTACAGCATTAACAGAGCTTTTTCAACCATGATAGTGCTGCCCAAATATAATAGGGCATATGCATAAGTTTCCAATAAAAAGAAGAAATAAAAATTAAAACCACATATACATATGGAGAGACTGGAGAGATGCAGGCTGGAGAGATGGGCTGACTCCAATGGGATGAGCTTCAACACGGCCAAGTGCCGGGTCCTGCACTTTGGCCACAACAACCCCATGCAGCGCTACAGACTGGGGACAGAGTGGCTGGAGAGCAGCCAGGCAGAAAGGGACCTGGGAGTCTGGATTGACAGGAAGCTGAACATGAGCCAGCAGTGTGCCCAGGTGGCCAAGAAGGCCAATGGCATCCTGGCATGTATCAGAAACAGCATCACCAGCAGGTCCAAGGAGGTGATTCTGCCCCTGTACTCAGCCGTGGTAAGGCCACACCTTGAGTACTGTGTTCAGTTCTGGGCCCCTCAGTTCAAGAAGGATATTGAGGTCCTCGAACAGGTCCAAAGGAGGGCAACCAAGCTGGTGAAGGGACTTGAACACAGATCCTATGAGGAGAGGCTGAGGGAGCTGGGGGCTGTTCAGTCTGGAGAAGAGGAGGCTCAGTGGAGACCTCATCACTCTCTACAACTACCTGAAAGGAGGTTGGAGCCAGGGGGGGGTTGGTCTCTTTTCCCAGGCAACTCTCAGTAAGACAAGAGGGCAGGGTCTTAAATTGTGCAGGGGGAAGTTCAGATTGGATATTAGAAAGAATTTTTTCACGGAAAGGGTGATCAGACATTGGAACGGGCTGCCTGGGGAGGTGGTGGACTCTTCGTCCCTGGAGACATTTAAAAAGCAACTCGATATGGCACTCAGTGCCATAGTCTAGTGACTGTGGCGGTAGTTGATCAAGGGTTGGACTCGATGATCTCTGAGGTCCCTTCCAACCCAGCCTATTCTATGATTCTATGATATTAAAGAGAGGGCAAAAGCACTTAAAACCCTGAAATCTAAACAAAACCAAGTTTAAACTACAAAAAACCCAACCACAAAACCCAACCAAACATAAAACCAAGCTAAGAACACAACAAAAAAATATCCAACAAAGAATCAAGTATGTGAACACGTGGTGCCTGATAAGGAAATTTAAAACATTAGTTTACTGTGAAAAAAACCTGAGCAACACCCTGGCTTTAACATCCACTCAATGTGACAGTCACAGGCTCATTATTTTTAAAAT
The DNA here is from genome assembly GCF_003957555.1 of Calypte anna. NCBI lineage: Eukaryota > Metazoa > Chordata > Aves > Apodiformes > Trochilidae > Calypte > Calypte anna. Next base: position 13,145,227 of record NC_044260.1, read on the forward strand.
TTACTTCAATAAGATTACCAGATATTGATAGAAATGGAAATTTTGCCACAAACCAGCCCACCTTCAGTTTGGGGATCTGTCACTGAACAGCCTCCTTTGAAAACCATTGAAATTGGTTTCAATTCAGCTGAGAAAAGGCAAGTGGTGTTCAAATGCCCTACTTGGAGAAACTTGAGGATTGATCCTTTCTTCCATTATACCAGTTTTCCATCAATGCAACTGTGATAGTGTCAGTGTAGCTACAGTGGCACAACAGTAGTTTAACTGAGGAGAGAATCAAACCCTTCACTTGTAACAACTTCTGTCAAGAGACCAGACTCAGTCACTTTAATTGAGTTCCTCTGGCTTTCATTGTGCAGAAACAAAGGAGGAATAAAAAGAGATCAAAGAGCCCTTATTTGGAACTAACATAATTGTGTTCCTTGGAGAGAATGGGGAGTCTGAGATTACTGAAAGGGGAGAGGCTTTGAACACAGAAACTTGACAACAACGAAATTACAATGTTTAAAAAAAAAAAAAAAAAAGAAAAAAAGAAAAAAAGGAAAAGAAAAGACACATATAGAGATATGTATTATAGCCTTTCATCACTTTGTAATTGAAGTAGTGTGTGTTCTAGTGTCTCTTTTGCTGTTAAATAATATGTCAGCTAAATTTCTCTTACATTTCAACTCGTGGGAATAGGTTTCATCTATATAATACTTTAAATGACATTTCTAACAGACTGCAGTAGTCTGGAAAATTTTTATTTCCTCGTGACATTTTAAGAATGGTTTTCTAGTCTTGTAAATTCTGGTTTAGGGTTGTAAAAAAGTGGGTGAATAGAACTTTTCACATCTGAAGAAGTGGTGTGCAAAAGTAAATTCCCATACGTTTGGCTCTCTGAAGAATCAGGTAGTGTGTGCCCTTGCCTTTGACTTCACTACTTTACTATGCAAAGGTGAAAAATAAAAAACAAGTCACAACATAACTGACTTCATGAACAATAATGAGACTCCTGTAAAATAATAGAAGTCATCATATACATAAACCATAAAAAAAATCTATGGTCTAGGACTTGTCTGGGATTAAGTCTAGGACTTGCAAATAAAATTGTAGTTTTTGAAGGCATCTTAGGAAGTTAAATATCCAAACATTGTTTTCAGATAAGAACTGGGCTTTGGAAAATTTAGCAAATGTAGAATTGATTCAAAGATAGGGAAAACATGAAGCATTACAGGCAATACATTCAGATTCAATCCATAGCCCAATCCATAATAAACTCAGTTGTGAAGATATCTCATATTGCTACTCAGAAATGCCACCCAAACCTGGTTTGCCTGATAGCTCTGGCCCAGCAATATGACAAAGGAAAAGTTAACCATGACCAGGGTTCAGGACATCATTAATGACCAAAAACACCCACAGCAAAGCCTGAAAAAAGGACTGCTCATTAACCAACAAGTCTGATCAGCAATGCCCAGGCAGCCTGACTATGCTCCCAGTGTGGGCAGTGATCATTAGACTCTTGCTCTGCTCAGAAAATGCTGAGGGCTGGCTCTCCATCCTCCCCTGTTTCCCAACACCACCTTATGAATGAGAAGCTAAGCTGGTTTCTGCCAAGCTCTTCTCAGTGTGGAGAAATCGAACCAGAGAAACCCAAACAAAAAGCTCAAGTGACACACTTGAACAAGAGAAACAAAATAGAGTCCCTGAGTCATTTATGGGTACAATCAATTACAAACATAGCCCAGCTTTTTCATCAGGTCAGAACTGTCAAAACACACTGAATCTGCCAGTGTAGGTTAAGTGGAGCTACAGAGGCATGATAAAGGATTATCTACTAGAAGAAAAGACTTTTTAGTGTTTTGAAGACTGATAAGGAAACCATTGCTTGGAGCTATAGCAAAACCATTGCTTGCTGACACCCCTTCCAATTGTGAGGCCAACCTGCCTGGTACCATCCCTTTAAAGGTGTGGTTAGCAGGAATTCCAGCTCCTCTCTGGAGTTAAATCCCTGAAGAATATCAGGGTGGATTGGGGGAATAAAATCAGCCAGGTGAGAGAGCTAAACAGGCTCAGTACAAACTGTGGCTCACAAGATGGGCAAAAACCCCAGGGAATTAGGAGAAGTACCCAGGCACACAGAGAAATGGAAAAAAGGCTTCAGAGGAACCAGCTGAAAGCATTTCACTCCTGCATGAAAAAGAACAAGGTGAAGAGTAGGTGGCCCTAAGTCTTATCACTCAGATCATGTCTTTAACTGAATAACTCACCCAGGATTACTTCCCTCTAGAGGCTGAAATTCCAACCATTTACCTGCTCTGCACACAGGTTAAAAGAAGGGGAAGCTTAAGTTTTGTCTAGAGCCTGCTTTGCAGCAAGGCTGCAACTCAAAGCCATTGACATGCTGAAAGGAAATTGTCTTCCCCAGTTTTGAGAGGGACAACAAGGAGGAAGAGGGAGCATCCCAGAGCTATAGAATATGTTTTTAAGGATGCAGTCAAAGGCAAGGCAGAGTGCTGGCAGAGACTGAGGGACTGTAAGAGAAAAATAGCTTAGTTGCAGGAATTCTTGCAGCAGGCAAGAACTTGGAACAAGATTTAACCAAAAATATTCACGTTAGTTGAATCCTCACTGAGGGCAAGAGCAGAGTTAACAGCCTGTGTTTCCTTTTCTCACCAGTGCCAACTCAATAATCTGGCCTGCTGGAGATAAAAATTTTAAAAATAAAACAATTTTCCCCTCCCACCTCCTTTCTGTTCATGAAGAATTGTGCTAATTGAATTTGATAGAGATCTCTTCCAAACATTAACTCTTGCATTATGTTGCTAAGGGCTGCTCAGCACAGACACTCACCCTTCCAGAGGGAAATACAGCAATATCTGCACTTACACCAGCAATGCCAAGGCAAGATGCTCAGCAGAGATGCAAGTCATGAGCAGGCAATGAGGAGGGAGCAGCTCCCCATTAAAATATCCTCCAGCATTAGTACAGAAACCTGTCTAAGAGGAGGAAAAACAGCTCTAAGATTTATTTTCTTGGAGAAAACAAACCCACTTAATCAGGATTGCTGTTGTACTTGAAGAGGTGTAATGATAGGAAAGGATCTTTCAGAGACTGAATGCTGATAAGACAAGATTCTGTGTCTTCTCTCAGAGGCAGGAAAAATTCCTCTCATTATTTTCACAGTCAATTGTATAAAGGCTTTCCTTTAGAGCACTCAGGGAGAGGCTTGTCATAAATTCACAAGGGCAAAAGAAAATATCACAGCACATTTTATTCATTTGCAAACGGCCAGACACACCAAGGAGAAAGGTTTAACACTGGCATGCATTAAGGAGGACAGGGGACTGATAGTGGCATGGGATTAGTCACCAATATTTAAAAATACTGGTTTGGTTTCACCTTGTATATCAAGATAAAAATTGCAAATTAAAAGCTTGCCAAACACTTTGTGCTACACACATACACCCTGGGCAAATCCAGAGGATTTTAAGTAAGATCTTTGAAAAACAATGAAAAAAAAAGAAAAACAAAATAACAACAAAAAGAAAAAAACAAACCAAAAAAACCCTACAACCAAAAAAGACCCTAAAACTGAACAAATTGCCTCCCAGATCTCCCTCCTCCCCCCTCCCCAAACTTCCAGAATTGCTTTGCAGTAGCTTTACTGCATTGAATTACCCAATTATCCTCTAAATTATAAAAGGCAAATCTTCACCACCAACTGTTCCTAGGACTGCCAGGATGTGCAGTGTTGCAAAACTGTAGCAAAAATGTAAACAAAAGAGGCCTCCTGAACAGGGAGGCAGGCTGGCCACATATGTCAATCCCAGAGGCTTCAATCAAAGGAGAGATTGTTTCCCAAATAAACTAAGCCAGTGCAACTAATAAACTCCTGCTCTAATTACTGGCTGCAGATGTATCAACTGAAGCAAATGAGACGCAGGCAGCCATTAATTATCTAATGAGGCCAGCAGTGTTTCTGATGAGGTGGGGCTGATTAAATATTAAACAGGAGCATATGGTGAGTGCCAAGAACAAAAGACTCGATTCTGACTCGCTCTAGATGTATATACAAAAAAACCCCACAACGTTGCATTTAAAAAAAAAAAAAGAAAATCCCACTCTGCTGAAAGAGAGGAGCAAGCTGGCTGGGAGGAAGGTAATTAGGACAGGAATGGAAACACAAAACTCAAAGGAAGTCTAGGGAGATCTGACTTCTAAAGGTGTAACTCAGATGGAAATGTTTCACATTAAAGGAATGCCAAAAGCATTTAGGCATTGCAGCAGTCATCTCTTTATTTAACCCTTCTTTGTTATTGAGACCTGCAATTGTTTCCTTTTTCCTTCTGTTCCTTTCTTCCCTTATCTTTCACTGGAGAAGTCTCAAATAATACAAACAACTCAAATAACACAAATAAGTCAAATAACACAAGCAATAGCTTGGCAAATCTGTCCTTAACACAATATCCACCCAAGAAATGCTAAGTATAAGAAGGGGAATGCAATCACTGAGGTGTTATTAGGGCCAAGCAGGTATGACAGACTCTAAACTGAAGGAAAAGTCAAATGTTACACAGATTTCAAACCCACTGAAGCTGCCTAATCCCATCGGATTTAAGTGGGCCACCCACAGCCAGCACACAGGAGACTCTGAGATGAGGGGATGACTCTGATGTAGGGGATGCAGCAACCCCATGCAGTCCAAGAATCCCTTCCCAAAGGCCAGAGGGTGCAGGATGCATTGTCCCAAATTACTGCAAGGTTTTCCAGCTCCTGAGGAACCCTGAGCTGCTGCTTTACCCTTCAACTGCTTCTGGACAATTTGGTTGCAGTCTCACCCCTGGGTACTGGAAATGTTTCAATCTAAAAGCTCTGAAAACTGCCAGGGAAGTTGTAGGTTTGCTTGCACCCCCATGCAAATAAGGACATGCAGGATGCATTGCCCCAAATTGCTGCAAGGTTTTCCAGCTCCTAAGGAACCCTGAGCTGCTGCTTTACCCTTCAACTGCTTCTGGACAATTTGGTTGCAGTCTCACCCCTGGGTACTGGAAATGTTTCAATCTAAAAGCTCTGAAAACTGCCAGGGAAGTTGTAGGTTTGCTTGCACCCCCCATGCAAATAAGGACAAGCAGTCTGATTTGTCCCAAACTTATAACACTATAATAATAATAATCAAGCTGTTCAGCACAAGTGATCTGTGCACCCACAGTAGGCAAGAACTTATTTTTATGTTTGAAGCAGAAATTCTGATCAGGCTGCCAGAAAGCTCTATCTGGACTCCAAGGGAAGCAGAATTTTTCAGCAAACTTGAGAAACCCTTTAAATCTGTCAGGGGGAGAGTTTAGCTCTAAAGTAGAGCTAGAAAAAGAGAAGTTGTGTCTAGAACTGGCAAGGGCTGCACATTCACAGAAACTTCTGAAGGCTGCTTTTTGAAACTCTTAGGAAGTCAATCAGAGTTCCCTGTTTATTTCAAAATATTCTCAGAAAACATCCACTCCTCACACATAACATTGGTACACTGACAATGGTGCCAGGGTCCTAAATCCAGAGAGTTTTTTAGCTGCAATTTGTATCAGTTTATCATGGAACAAGCCCATTTTCATCAGGCCTTCATGATACAACATAAAGAATCAAAAAGCCATTATTGAGTAGCTAGAAAGAGATCAGATTTTTACAATACCTTTGCTGTTACAAATGGTTCCCCTAAATATGAAAGAATGGTTCTCCTACATCTACCTTTTTTTTTTCTTTCCTTTTTTTGATAATACCCTTCTTTATTATAATCTCCTTAATATCCATCTGCTACCCTTTAGGCTAAAGCTTCTTAAATTCAAATATAGGGCTATTTTTATCACAGAAGAATATGTAAAGCAATAGAAACATTTTAATGGATTTTTGTGCCTGTGGCCATCTTTAGCTGAATTTCCATAATGAAATCCAGTTACAGACATTGGTGCTGCTACAGTTGGCTGTTCACACAAATAAAGAATGAATATTTTTGTCTTGTAAGCCAACACAGTAAAACACAGTGCAATAGCTACCTAGAGAAACCACAAGATTTTTTTTTCCCCCTCTGTTGCTGCTTTAGTATGTGTATATAATTGTATTTTTACTCCAATAGGGCATAAGAATCATGATAAAGTCATGACTCTACATTTAGGTTATGAACAGGATGTATAAAGTCATTTTCATAAGTAGCAACTAACAGAATGATGCTTTCTTTTGTGTAGAGTATTCAGGAACATCAAAATAGCTTCAAAAACAACATTCCCAGGAAATGTTTGTGTAAGCTATTTGTATTAAAGGTCTGGAAAAATATTTTTTCAAATAATAATTGAAGGGTACCAGATCTTCTCCACCAAAATAATTTATTGTTTTCTGATAGTTGCAAATGGAGCTGAGCAAAAAAATAGCTTCTTGTATCCTATACATTCCTAAAATTTAATAAGTTTTTTTAATTTGTCACTATGAAGAAAAACAAGACTTTGAAAGAAGGGAAACCAAAGGTGAAGGAATAGTCCATAGCACCCATGCAGCAGTGAGCAGCTCTTCCTATCTGGGTATTGAAGCCAGTGCCAAGTTGGGTTGAGAGGGCACGTTTCTAGAGAAGCAAAACAAGAACCACTCAGATGGCAAAGCCTTAGTAGCCACAAAAATATATTTAAATTATTATTTGTACATTAAAATCCCAGTTGGCACAGTGATCACTGACAGCCTTGACTCTGTTCATCATGTTACTCAGCCTTGTATCAGCCTGCCTGAAATCCCACCTGCTCAGCCATTATTATTATTTTTTAATCAGGCCCAAAGCATCTCCAAATGGGCACTTAAGCACTGAAATGTTGCAGAGATATAACATATAGCAACATTCTCAGGAGCACCTGATAGATTTAGAAGCCTGGCTCACTTCTAAAAGCAGGACCTCAGCATTTCTGTAATGTTTAACTTAGCAATTGCTTATCAAACCTCATTTCTGTTTCCAGAAGCCTTAATTGCCTCCAAGTCCATACAAGGTGTGATGAGCCTCTGCATAAATTTCCTTGCATGGAAAATATGCTGTTTTAAGTACTTTGTTCCTGTTCTATGAGTAGAAGTTTAGCATTTAGCATCCATAATTCAAGACTTGTCCTATTTCAACAGCAATATTGTCTGGAAATGCTGCAAGCAAAGAAGTATTTTGATTCTGATTTCTGTATCTTTAAGGATTTAATTTTTCTAAACCCAGTGTTTCCTTTATGGTAACTCTTAACAAGCATGTAATTCTTTTTTTCCAAGATTTGGTGTGATATGTTCAGAAATAAAGTGTTGTAACCCTCTGCCTTTGTCTCACCATTATCTCTCTGAAGTTTCTCTGTGTAAGGAATTGTGCTTTATGGTGTCCTTGTCTGTGCAAAAGGCTTCTTGGCACAGCAGGAGGTTTTGCAGTTGCAATGAATCCTCAACCTGTGTAAACATCAGCTCATGTGGAGGAAAAATGTACATTTTCATTCAGCATCTGACACTGCAAATCAGGTGAAGCCTTTGGGGCAGTGACAGCGAGACAGAACCCTCAGCCCAGATAAAAAACCTGGTAGTGGGCAAAAGGGAGTGCACCAGGCATGAAGCCAAGGAGTGTTTGGCCAGCTAAGGTTCCAAAAGTAACACTCCAAGCACCTATTTAATATTAGACTTCAATAAGGCTTCCCTCTGATTAGTTAAGGGCTATGCAAGAGCATCCCTGGCTTCTGCCCGTGCTCTCGGCTTCGCTGCTCACTTCTCTCTGACCCCAAGGGCTCTGGGGCATGGGGGATGTCAGGGGACAGCCCCAGATCCTCACCAGAAGGAGCTGCCTGCTGTGGGACAGCTGACTGCTCACCCCAGGTCCTGCCCCAGGCCCTGGAAGTGGTCTGGGCTGTTTCTGATGGTACCAAACTCCTGGGGTATCCAACTCGGAGCCACCCTCATCTCAGCCCAAGGGTTAAAGCCACCACCTCTGGGTGGGTGCTGCCCAAATGGGGTGTGCTGGGCAGTAGTGTGTCTGTGTTTGTTTCAGGTGACACCCCTGGCATTCAGATGACACCCGTGGTCTTCCCTGAAAGGAAAAAAAAGGGTGCTGCAGCAGGGTGCCTGAGGCTCTGGCAAAAAAGGACCCTGAGCCCCTCTGTACACTTGACCCTGGGCTCTCAGCCTTTGGGATGCCAGGCCAGAGCATTTGGAGAAACAAGGAAAAGAGAGGGGAAAAAGCTCTGTTCTTATAGGCCTTAAATTTAATTAAGAAAACGCTGGATTTCCTCTATATCTGTTCTGGTTTGGGGTTTTGTTGGGTTTTTTTTTCACGCCTTCACAGAATCCTAGGGGTTGGAAGGGACCTTGAAAGATCATCTAGTCCAACCCCCCCTGCCAGAGCAGGGCCACCTAGAGTACATCACATCTAAGTATTCCTTTATGGAAGAAGGAATGCAACCTAACAAAGAAAATGCTGGATTTCCTCTCTGTCTCTTCTGTTTTGGGTATTTTTTCATGCCTTCTAAGTATTTTCTGTATTCCTTTGTGGAAGAAGAGATGTAATGTATTTTCAGAGGGACTCAGCTCCTGCAGGATCCTAAATTGGCTCATTTAATCTACATGGATACTTGAATCCTCACTTAATACATTAGTTAATTAAGCCACCTTAAACCACACAGGCAAAAAAAGAGGCTGTGTTCAGAGAAATTTAAGGGTTTGATTTTCTGATTTAAAACCACAAAACAGAGACTTGCAGAGAGCCAAGCCTGGTGCTCCTTCATTAACTTCACATACTGGGGACAGAGTTCTTACTCAGGACTAGGAAACCAAGGAAAAGAGGGGTTTGCAGTGGTAAAACAAAACTAGATAATACTGCAGAAAAATAAAGCTTGTGTCCATACCATGACCTTGCCTCGTTGGCATTCAGAAATCTCATCTCATATTCATGCAAATATTTTGCTATTCACAAGGAGAATTCTTGTGCTGCCATTTGAAAGTCTCTATCCCAAAGATATTTCAGTAATTCTGTCAGTAAGCAGAACTCACTGCTGCGTGAGCTGAAGAGTCACATCCAGAGAGAGCCTTAGCAAGGAAAATCATAGAATCATAGAATTGGCTGGGTTGGAAGGGACCTCAGAGATCATCAAGTCCAACCCTTGAACCACCGTTGCAGTTCCCAGCCCATGGCACTGAGTGCCACATCCAGTCTCTTTTTAAATATCTCCAGACACGGAGAATCCACTACTTCCCTGGGCAGCCCATTCCAATGGCTGATCACCCTCTCCAGAAAGAAATTCTTTCTAATCTCCAACCTAAACCTCCCCTGGCACAACTTAAGACCATGCCCTCTTGTCTTGTTGAAAGTCATTTGGCAAGAGACCAACCGCCCCTGGCTCCAACCTCCTTTCAGGGAGTTGTAGACAGCGATGAGGTCTCCCCTGAGCCTCCTCTTCTTTAGGCTGAACAGCCCCAGCTCCCTCAGCCTCTCCTCATAGGGTCTGTGCTCGAGTCTCTTCACCAGCCCAGTTGCCTCCTTTGGACCTGCTCCAGGACCTCGATATCCTTCCTGAACTGGGGGGCCCAGAACTGGACACAGGACTCAAGGTGTGGCCTCACCAGGGCTGAGTACAGGGGCAGAATCACTTCCCTGGACCTGCTGGCGACGCTGTTCCTGAGCCAGGCCAGGATGCCATTGGCTTTCTTGGCCACCTGGGCACACTGCTGGCTCATGTTCAGCTTCCTGTCGATCCAGACTCCCAGGTCCCTCTCTGCCTGGCTGCTCTCCAGCCATTCTATCCCCAGCCTGGAGCTCCCCATGGGGTTGTTGTGGCCAAAGTGCAGGACCCGGCACTTGGCCGTGTTAAACCTCATCCCATTATGATCCCATCCAAAATGAGTTTTTCAGGAAAGAAATCATTACCTGGAGCAAGATGATTTCAGATGTTTCAACAAAGTTCAACTTAACAAGTACTAAGAAAGGAAGTCTACACACAGATAAGCAATAAAACAAGCAAGATGAGCAAAATAAAAAAAAAAATAATTACTTGGCATAGGTCCACATGTACGTTCCATGCGGAATATCTTCTCTCCTCTCTCCACCTCCCCCCAAACTGTTACTACTTTACAAATGAAGTTTTAGGGAGTGGAACAAGGCTGTAGCTGGGAATTCTGAATTTTGGAGGTTTTCTGTCACTGTTTTCCCTCGTTTGCTGCTCCTAGAAGTTACCAAAATAATGTAAGCATTCTTTCACAAGCATTTGCACAAAACTTTAATTTTTTTCTATTGCTTTCACTCCATCTTGTTTTGGGAACTTCAGAAATTTTATGCAACCAGTGTTTTGCAGAAGTATGCCAACACAGAAAAAAACAGGTATCAAACTCAGAAACAAGTATCTCAGAGAAAGATGTAAACTTGTGTTCTCCAAACTGATGGTTTGAAAACCTCTCCCTCTTTACCTGCAACCCAAAGGGAAAAGAAGAAAAAGGCAAAACAAGAAAGAACAAAAACCCCAAAAAATAACAAGAGAAACTCAAGTTAATCCCTATTTACAAATTCATTACAACTCTCTTTTGTCATGCCTTGAGTTTAGAATTAATCAACCTATTTTTGTTATGCATGTAAAGACAAGATACATGCTCTTATCTCTGCAAAGAATTAGGGCTATAACAGTTCTAGGGAGACAAATATTTCAAAGGAATTTAGAATCCCAATTTCCTCTGAAAACACATTTTCCTAAGATAATGCTCAAAACCCAGCACAGAGAAATACAATAATCTAAATATATAATGTATTTTTCCTGTGGGTACATGTAACATATTCAATACCTTAAGCCCATGCTTTCCTTTCATTTACACAAGAAATTATGAGGGTGTTAATTATGGGTACAAACTTACACAAGTGAAGATGGAAAAGAAAACTTTTGAGCTGTTTCTGATCTGTACAAATGTGTTTGTTATACAGACATGTCTGTTCAGTATTCTCATCCTTATTTCAATCAATAGAAGTATTATCAATGTTACTTTAAGTAGGATATTTTCAGCAGCTTTAGAAGAACCTCCCTAAGATTTGGAAGACTGTTTTTTTTTCCAGCATTATTGGCTACAGAAAGATGTCAAGATTAACTTGCCACGAGGTCATGTAAATATCCTTGCAAGAAATAATGATCTAGATTTTAAACTAAATTCAACAATCTCTGTCTGTTTAAAAGTAACCAAATTTTGTATGTAGAAACAGAGGCAATAAAAGGTTAATCTCTGCACTGTCTTGAATTCCCTTGACTAGCAGCTTGATTGGTTCTGAGCAAGTAATTAGACTGAAATTAGAACAGATTGTTGTTTCTGGTTATTTTTGTTTAACTTGAAATTTCATAGCATTCAGAAAACTGCTTTAGTGTATTACAGTGGGGAAGATAATAGGGAAATTATTTTACATCTGTCTTTGAAGTTGTATTTTTTCACTTGCTTTTCTCCCTACGTATTTATAAAAGAAAAGAAAGGAAGCCTTCTGGGGACTTACCCATTCCCTTTATGGGTTAGTAGCAAGGTTTCCTAGGCAGCTTTTGAAAAAATATTAAAATAGTCTATTACCAACTTCTGCTCATGAAGAAGTAAATGAAATAAAGTCAAGACACATATTTTTTATACCTACTAAAGGCTGCTATACACTTCTTTCTGCTAATTTGTTCCCTTTTGCCTCTTCCATGATTACACAAAAAGACCTTTAATCTTTATATATAATGTACACACATATACAGAATTGTCCAAGTTGGAAAAGACCTCCAAGATCACTCAGGGCAACTGCCAATCCAGAAAAAAAACCAGTGCTGGAGTTTGTCCTGAAGTGTAACACCTACAATTTTCAAATACCCCTCCAGAGATGGTGGCTCCACCACCTCCCTGGGCAGCCCATTCCAGTGCCTGACTACACTTTCAGCCAAGAAATTCTTCTTGATATCCATCCTAAACCTCCCCTGATGCAACATGCAAGAAATATAGAAATTTGTGTTCTCATCCCTTGTAGGTGAGACTGAGACTGAGTTTAAAATCAGACAACTCTACTCAGTTCTCCCTGCTATTCAGCATAAGGTGGATACATTACTCCTCAGAGCATCCTGGAAAATCTAAGAACTTTTACTTTCCTTTTTCTGTCCTGAAAAGCTACTGCAACAGAAGATGAACAAGTTAAATTTAAACTATGGATTTGATTCTATTTCTCAGGAATGGAGAATTAATCTGTTTGCTTAAGTGATATATAATTAGATGTTTGAACAGTTCTCTGTAAATGCAAGGCAGTGTTTACAAACTCTGAGTATCCCTATATGTAAATTAGCTGTCTCTGTAGAATCTTTTTCTGGTGAGTCAGCAGCTACTCACTGCTGAAATGATGCTCTTCTTCCCAGAGTATTCCTTGATGCCTCTTGAACAGTTTTTTCCCTATAGAAGATAATGCCTTTTGAAAAACAAGGCCCAATCCACCTGACAGTCATGGATCAGATGTTAAAGGAAGATGATGACAACTGTGGGTTTGCAGAACACATTCTCCTCTAAAGATTTTCTTGCATCTATTTACTGTTTTCCTCTATCTTTAGCATCAAATTATAATCTTACACCAGACTGAGCTCCAAGAAGCTTTTTGGCAAAACAGTTTTACTGATACTGCATATTCCAGGGTTTTAAAATTGCATAAAAATTAAAAATTAAAATTACTTCAGGCCAAAAGCAAAATATCTTTTACTGCTACAGACCTTGGGGTAATACACAGAAAAAAACCTTCTGAGAAAGACAGAAAATCTGCCTTTTTTCCTTTGAATTAGCATCCTTCCTGAAGAGCTAGAAATTCAGGCTGGCCCTGGAAGGGAGGTTGCACTTTCTAAACAACTTCATATCTTGAGCTTGTTCAGGATAATTCAAATTCAGATGGAAGTTAAGCATAAGCTTAAGGTTAAGCAATAGCAGTTTTTCCAGCATTTTTTTCCAGGGCTCCTCAGAATCTTCTGAAACACCAAACAACAAAAAATCCCCAAACAAATAAAAAAATAAACAACCAACCAAACCAAATATCACAAAAAACCAGCTCTGACTCAAAGAGTGGAGCTAAAATGAAAGAAAGGTCTTTGTGATTCATACCAGTCAAACAGTGTCACATAACTACACAATCCTCATCAGCCTTGGATTGCCCGTTAATGCATTTATGGTCTGGACTAAGATACCTTCATAGTTTTATTCCCCAGATCCTTAAATTATAACTCTTAATAATTATATACAAGGTATGTAGTAATTTCCTTTCTGCAAGCCTTGCTTTTTTTTTTATTATTACCCATGCTTTTACTTGAAACAAACATTATCTTTTTTGTCACTTTCCCCCTTTGGTTATTAGTTTTCCCATTATTGATCTAGAGCCCATCCAAACCACCCAACTTCTTTTTTCACCAGAAAACCACCTCCAGCTCTCCAAACCAGCAGCCTAGTTCTGACATTTTCATCTTCATTATCTTAAAGAATGTCTACTCAAAAACATCACTTCCATTTCTCCTTCTTTCCAACATTCCCATTCCCTGGGAAGCTATGTGCAGAACTAAGCACATGACTTATCCTTATTTTTGAGACTGAGAAGACAACAGCCTGGCCTGTTGGTTAGGGGGAAGTACAGGAGGCTCTTTTAATCCTTAATAGCTCAATATTTCAAACACAGAGAAATCAGGACCTTCCTTACAGAGATGAACACTTCTGTGTGGGATGTTTCCTGGTGGCTTTGTACACTTTCATGCACACTTACATCCTCTGTGCTCCTCCAGTTTCTTTCCTTAACCTGTTCACAGCCTCTTGTCGTCTCCATGCTGAGACGCTGATACTGGGGAAAACTTCAGACTCTGTGAGCTCAAACTGCTGCTTTCAAACTCACTCCAGAACACTTCGTTTCAGGAGTTTGCCAAGTGCCTGGCTGTGATTGTAAGCTTCAGTGCTCATCTCCTCCTCCTCTCTAACAGGGAGCTATTAGGTACTCTGAGGTTTCAAACAGTGAGGCTGATCAAAGGCCCAATGGTCACAGCCACATAAACCTACTGAGACTTAAAAAGAAGGAAAAATGTGGGCTCAGTGGTACTGTAAAATATGCACATCCCTATTCCTCTGCATTACAGGGAGTTGCACAGCTGAACTGAGGAAATATTCCCTATTTATATGGCAGCTTTACTTTAATCTCCAGGTAATTTAGGCAACAAAAATTACACACATATGCTGAGTAGGGAATAAGTGTGAAGTAGATAATTAGCTAAACTTGCTTACTTACTGTTGAGATTTTTCCTCTATCCTTTATTTTAGTTTTCCTATAGCACACTCTGCATTCATATAGGCTATAAAACATAACACAAAATAGCAAAATAAAATACATTTTCTTATAGTGTTGGAAAAGGTAGAAAGTGCAACACTTGGCAAGTACACAAACAACACAAAGCTTACCACATGGAAGTGGCTACACAGACTGAAAAGTGCTACAAAAGCTGCTTTATAAGACACCAAACCCACAACGTGCCAGGAATTGGGCTGGATTTCTAAATTGCATGTGGCAGTATTGAAGATAGTGAGGTAGGAAAGGTACCTGAATAATGACACCTGATTGACAGGTGTTGGAAGCTCATTGTGACTTCTGACTGAACAGCATCTGCTCTTTAGCCATTTCTAGCTGTTTTCTCACTGCTCTCACTTACTGTATGGGAGAACTCCTGTGATTTCTCTGCTACAAGCCAGGAATAAGCTTGGCTGGCTCTTCTTTCCCTGGGTTTCTTCTACCAAATCCTTAGTCCCAAATGGAAGGGTTCCATTGGCTTTTAAATTTCTCTTTTAGATTTGTTTCACACAGTTAAAACATGAAGTTTGAGAGGCAGGCAGATAAAAGACAACAGAATTGTACAAGCCCCTTTTTTTCTTAGAAAATAGGCTGAAATTCAGTTTTTGGAACAGTGCCAGAGGAACCCTGTTCTTGGCTTTGGCATCAGGGGCTGGGTGCCTTCCTCCTTGACCTCATCGCTCTCTACAACTCCCTGAAAGGAGGTTGGAGCCAGGGGGGGGTTGGTCTGTTTTGCCAAACGACTTTCAACAAGACAAGAGGGCAGGGTCTCAAGTTGTGCCAGGGGAGGTTTAGGTTGGAGATTAGAAAGAATTTCTTTACGGAGAGAGTGATCAGGCATTGGAATGGGCTGCCCAGGGAAGTAGTGGATTCTCCGTGTCTGGAGATATTTCAAAAGAGACTGGATGTGGCACTCAGTGCCATGGTCTAGCAACCACAATGGTGGTTCAAGGGTTGGACTTGATGATCTCTGAGGTCCCTTCCAACCCAGCCCATTCTGTGATTCTATGATTCTCCAGCATCCCAGAATTACAGAGACCTCAGCACTGCTCCCACCCTCACTTGAGGGGCAAATGAGGCCCTGGCTGTTACCTGCCTCCTTCACAGGACTTAGGATGCACTCATCAGTGGGTAAGGCCAGACAAGTGTTAAGGTATTATCTCTAGGGAGACTTGGATCATTCTTCCTCTGCTAATGAGGAAAATAGGAAGAGAATCAAAGTCTTTTTTCTGCCTCAGGCATCAGGTCCCCACAAATGAAGACAAACATTTCTCTCTAAGTAAAAATACAAAAGCATGAAAGCCATGAGATTTTTAGTTGGGCTTGCATAAGATGCAAACACTGACATTTTAAGTAAACACCAGACAATTGTGTTCTGTCAGTTGAAAGCTTCAGTACATTAAATAAAATTTCTTTAACCAAATTGGTATGTCTCAATGATGATAATGTCAGCAGCATACAGCTCTGTAACCCCATGCTTCCAGCTACTTCTTACTAAACCTGCTAGGAAGATAACAGGTCAAATACCAAATAGGACTTAATCATCATGTTATAAGCATCCCTCAACAGCCCAAATGCTGAGACAAATAACTCCTGAACTTAAAGAATATAACACAAAGCCAAGATGGTAAATCAATAGGATGAGATATACAATGTAGAACTTTACAGAATTCAGGGAGTAGATTCAGTGAGGTGACTTCAGGCTCAGCACACCAAGGAGGCTGGGTGGATGCTCTCTAACTTCCCTACTCTGCTGCTCAGAGCTCTGGGTCTCTGCAAAATGACATTACAAAGTCAGAAACCACCTCTATGTGTACTCCTGACCACCTTATCCATACTGTGAACAGTTATGATTCATTTAGATCAACCATTTGCTCACTTCTACAAAGTCCTAGGGAGAACTGTGTGTTGACAAACAAGGTGGAAAGATTTTTTTTTTTCCCCCTACAAATAAATTTCTTTATGGATAACAGTTTTTCAAGACTGTGTGCCTGCCACTTTGGAGCAAACTTGTGTTTTTTCCTGGATTTGAAAAGAATTTCAGGAAGGAAGGAAGAGCACTATAGAATAAATATAATAAAATAGTAATAAAAATAATAAAACAATATAAAATAATATAGAGTAATGAAATAATTAAAAATAAAAATAATAAAAAGTGAGATGAGTAGAGGGAAAGAAAAAAATTTTAAAACCTTTTGAAGAGAAATAGTTCAAATAAGTGGTCTTTAAATCAGTTTTGGATGCTTACTATGAATAATGGAGGTCCTCTAGTAACTAACTTAGTGTGATGAGCTTGCCTCAGTACTCTTGTAGTGGTCCAAACCAAGGAGCTGCTCAGGCTTTATCCTCATTTGTAGCAGACTGTTCTCACTCCTCTACTAATGTGAAATTACCTCCAACTCACAAGGATCACTTAAGCAGATAATAGAAAGCTCAAGTTGTATGTAGGACCTTTCATAGCCAGGATTAATTTCTGTCTGTAAGCATAATTTGGCTTTCTAAATACAATACCTTGAAGATTTTATTTGCAAGATTAATAAATTATATTTATTAAATTAAATTATATAAATTTAATTATATAAAACAATTAAATAAATTATATTTATTTTAGGGGCTGTTGGGTGAAGGGATGGGGATGGTCCTGAGCCCTATTTCCTCTCCGAAATAGCAGTGACAGAGAAGAAGTAGATATCAAAATTAGGATGGGATCTTAAAATATGTGCTTGTTTACACCACCATAAGTAATGCAACCAATCCCACTTAGCAAAGGTGTCAAAGGCTGAAAGCAAACAGAGCATCTAAAGCTAAAATGGTTCCTTTTTTTTTTTCTTTCCTTAATTTCTTCCAAGAATTCCTCTGGCATAACTAAAACAAACAAGACCACTTGACTGCAACACGATACAACTGCAAGCTGTTATGTTGCATGAAAAACAAGGCAAGAAATGGCTTGAGGAGAAACATCTTTTCATCCTTAGCATTGTACTTTAACAATGTACACAGTGCAAGAATTTGACTTGAAGGGAAAGCAGCAGGTTTGGGTTGGGGTTTTTTTTTGTGTGTGTGTGGCTTGTTTTATTTTGTTTTGGTTTGGTTTTTTTTACCCAGAAAGAAACATTTCTTTTAGGGAAAAAACCCAACACCTGAGCAAAACCAGCACCCACCCACCCCTCTTTACCCCTTTCTTACATATTCCTTATCTTGTCACACTGGAGCAGAGCTTGGAAAAAAGCCACACGTGTGCTGTGCAGCAGCTCAGAAGTTCCCTTGGCCCCTGGCAACAGGGAGAAACTTAAAAATCACTCCTATTTTGCTCCCCAAACATTTCTCCTGCTATTCCACTGGCTGTTGGAGAGGTTTTGAAGCCACTCTGCCTTCATAACAGATATCCGAGATATCAGAGCAGAGCAAAAGGAAGGACTTGCTCATTTCTAGCACCTGAGAGGCAGCAAGTAAACTTTGCTGATGTTAGGAGCCATCACTGAATGCTTCAAGTGTCTCAAGATGAAGTTGGTGTTGAGTGACATCAAAAACAAGTGAGGTGGAGCCTGGAAGCTCCCTTCTTCTGGGTCAGGGCAGAGAGAGATGAAAGCCATGAAGGGATGGGGTTGGTCCTGAGCCCTGCAGCCCAAGTGCTCAATTGCACTGGGTTGACACCTTACAGTCTTTAATCCCCAATTTCCCATCATCTTGTTTTGTCTGTTTGGACTCCATGCTCTCTGGATATATCTAAGGCTTAAACATGTTCCAAATTAATACAGTATAAGGGTTTTATAAAGCTTAACAACTCGTATGGTATGCTATGTATTTCAAGTTGGTTCTAAAAGTGGGGAAAAGCCCTAATTTTACCTGAGAATTATTATTCTCATTGAAGTTGTTGTGTACTTATACACAAAAATGCTTTGAAGGGAGAAAATAACCATGAGAAATTATGAATTTAAATAAAGGATAAAAAATTAATATAGAGAGATTCCTTACAAGGCAAAAAAATGAGTGTGATATTTTAAAAAGAAATTAAAAGTGTTGTAAGTAAACACTAGGAATATTTGGGGTTTTGTTTACAGAATCATTATCTAAAGGAAGGAATGAAACTCACAAAGGAAGGGGAATTAACATTTGTTGACATTTTGCTGCTTTTAGTTTGTATGCAAACTCAAAGCAATTAAATTATGTTTTAAGACATTTTTGCTGTAAGTAGTTTCCATTTACATTCCTAGAAATAGTCATGCAACTCTTTTATTGCATTGCTGGGAGCCCTGTAGCAACAGACCAAATATTTAGCAACAGCTCTGTTTGCCATCTCTAGAGCTGGAAACCAAAGACTTGAATCAATTTAATTGCATCCCTGTTTCTCAGCTACTGCACCAGAATGTTGTTCTTGAGTTTAAAGGGTCTATTCCTACCTCACCCCCCAGCAGTCCCTAAATAAACCTATAAATCCTTGTTCTGTAGCACATGAATTATCAGTAACTTCAAAATAAATGAAGACAAAAACGGGTGAATATTTAAACCTGTAGCAACTCCATCCCAAGATAGATTATTTCCACCCAAAATTCATTTTTTCCTTTGATATCTACTACTGCTATAAACTTCCAGTTTATCATATAACATTACAATTTATGGTATAACCAGCTTGTGTACTGACTATAAACCCTTTGTCAATGCCACTGTAAAGACTTTATAGTCCATAAATAATAGAAGAGTGATAGTATCTATCCTTCTTGTTTTGCTCAGCACATCCAGAATATAGGACTCTAAACATGTCAGAGGATTTGCTTGTTTTACATACAATATAGGTTATGTAAAAAAATAAAAAAGATTCATTTCTCTGAGCACTTGGCTTACACAAATAAACAGAAAATATGTCACAGGTGGGGCTCAGCCTTTGCATGTTGTAATCTAAGAATAAAAAGCATACAAACAAAACAAGACCAGGTTGGATGGCGATTTGAGCAACCTGGGAGTGGTCGCCTTAGACCCCTTAAGTAAGTGGTCCCCTTACTGCCCATGGCAGCAGGGTTGGATCCAGATGATCTTTCAGGTCCCAACCCAGACTATTCTGTGATTCTATAAAAATCAGGCAATCTACTATAGCATTCATCTATGGACAGGGATTTAAAAAAAATAATTCCTTAGGGAAAAATTAGCTTAGAACTTTGCATGCAGGATATCACCTTTCCCTGGTTCTCCATGGTGTACAGGTTTGATCAAGAACACAGCTTTTTTTCCCAGTGTAAAAAAATTCTAGACAAATCCATCACACACCTTCAAAATCTACTGAAGTTGATGGTACATTATTTAGGGAAATTTTCCCTGACATTGAGGCAGAATGAGGACAAAGACTTTTCCTTGTTCATGATGTACATGTCAAACCAGTACCACCCTCACTTTCTGGGACATTAAGGCACAAGGAATTATCAAGGTTTGTGCTTTTGGCTTCTCCAGTGGATGCCAAATGCTCTGCAGGGATGGTTATTAAATTTTTCATCCTGCTGGCAAAAGACAAGATGGCAAAGCCTAACAACAAACATACAAGGAAGTGTCACAACTTTATACCACTCTAAAATGCACTTTATACCACTCCAGGTTTGTAAGTAATTTACATGAAGCTCATGAAAATAAGATGCCAATTAGTCACTGAATTCTGTACCATACTCTTAGACAAACAATAACTTCCACTGCTGTCATCCATAGCACCAGGCATTCCTCAGCACACTAAACTGCTCTTTTAGGACACAAGATTTCCTCAGCCTGTTATTCTTTTTTTTTTCAAGTTTTTGTTGAGTGTTTTTAGCAGCTCAGAACTCTCTTCCTGCACCTCTCATGGCAGGATGCTCCTGTTGTCTCACCAGAGACTTTCTGTCCTCCTCAACTCCTTCCAGCTGCTGCAGCAATAGCTCTTCCAGGACAAAGCCTCCACTTATTGATAAAAAAAAAAAAAACAAACCCCAAAAAGCATCCTATTTATGCTTACAGGTTTCCTTGGTGGATCTCTACCTTGCTTTCACTTCCTCCTAATTTGCAGGTACCTCCTCTGTGCCTCTCACCTCTTTTATCCACTCTCAGAACAATGAATATTGTAATTTTTCTCACAGAAAAATGTAACAATGGGTTGAAGACCCTTTCACCCTTTTCTGTTCAATAGGAAAAAGAAAAAATCTGCCCCTCTTGTGTTTCCCAGCCTGAGCATAACCTCTCACTGGGCAGGGATGGGTCTTGGTGGTACATTACAGCTCTCCACAGGATCACAGCCCTTCTAGTCTCAGGTCTCCTTTCAGTGCTGCTGAACCCAAAAGCAGGCAATGAAATACCCTTGTGAGCAGATGCAGCACATCTTTAAATGCTGATGTATTCAAATATCTTTATAGAGAACACAACACAATAAGTCTCAGGTGAAGCCTTTGGGAATTCCAGGAAAAGGCTGCCTAATCTCCAGTTAAACAGGCCTATTATCTCTCACTCCCCATGAGAAAGTGAAGCAGAACTGATTTGATTAAGAGCAAATTAACCTCTCTAACACAGCTACCCAGGGTTTTACACCTGTCACTTTAGTATGACAATTTATATTTATTCAAAAAGCCATGAGACAGTAAATTAAACATTGCCCTAATTAGAAAAATGTCATATGTTACAGTGGGGTAGCAAACTGAACTCATTGCAAATGGTTCTTGTGCAAAGAACCCTTCTGTATAGCACTAACACAAGTCAGTATTTTTCACACTCTCACATCTGACCTGAATACCATCGTGCCACAGGTGTATATTTAAAGTTCTGTCAAACAATAAGGCTGGGCTGTCTTCAAAGTTCACCACAGCCCCACATTTGTTTAGGAAAAGCCATCAACATCTTAATTTCCAGAGACTCCAGAGCTATTTCTACCCTCTAATCCTCTTACTCAGACCCATTTGCACAGCATTCTTCTAAGATGAGGTACTGGGGCCACCTGCACCATGGCAGAGGAGGAAGGATAAACACTTAGCTAGGTAAATAGTTTTTTTTTTATATGTGCACAACTTAAAATTTATGAATTAGACAACTTGTGACTTTAAAACCTCATGAAGTGATGAATTAGTCAAGCCTGAACAAGTGGGACTGAGCTCTTGTTCGCTGGGTGTCTTTGTTTTCTTTCCTAATGAGCTCCTAAAATCTAATTTCCAGACTGTAATTTGAGAGAGCCACATGGACTGTGACACAACTAGGAAACAAAATGCTAAAAATTACTTACTGAACATTTCAGAATGGCTTGACTCGTTGCAGACCAACATGTAAATTGTGGAGGTGGAAGTTTCTCAGCACCTTGACAGGATGATGTTGGTGATAGCTGGGATGAATTTTAGCAGCCCTGATGCTTCTGCCTTTTTTTTTTTTACTATCCCCTCCCTTTTTAATAGCTTTCATTCTCTTCCTGTCTAAAAGCAGTATCCATGCTGTAAGTACAACACACATAATGATCCTTCTGATAAATAATTATACAAAAAGTTCTTCAGAATTGCCCTGAGAAAGCCCTATAATAATGAAGCTATATGAACTCCTAACAAGAAAATAACTCACATCATTTTTCCCAACAATAAATATTGGATGTACACATTTGTTCTGCCTAATTTGGTAAATAGGAGGTAAGAATTATTATTTTTTTAAAAAAATATGAAATATATATATATATAAATGTAGATTTTCTAGATGATGAACAATTATCCTATTTATATATCTGCAAAAACATAAATATTTATACACAGATAATTCTATGATACAAAAAGAAATAATGCAGTTATTTACCAGTAAATTAAGCATTCTGACTGGAGGGGGAGATATGATATTTATGACACACACAGACATAATGAACACCAACTTAAAGCTGATAAACCAGAAAGAGCTCCTGCTGCAGTTTCAACCTCAAAGGCCTGAAGTACAACTTTCCCTTCTCAAGGATGCTTCTCCTCTCCACTGCCAAGATCCTATAAACCCTGGTGCAAGGGCAAGCAAGTCAGTCCCATAGAATCCCTCC
This sequence comes from Calypte anna, assembly GCF_003957555.1. Lineage (NCBI taxonomy): Eukaryota > Metazoa > Chordata > Aves > Apodiformes > Trochilidae > Calypte > Calypte anna. The sequence continues at coordinate 13,167,543 of NC_044260.1, forward strand.
TCACCAATTCTGTTGATTGGCTCCCTCAGTTGCTGTGTGTATTCCTTTTCACAGTCTATACATCCTCAGACATGGAATCAGGCTGGGAAATGCTAAAACTGTCTCCATTCATCTTACTAGCAAATTGATTGAGAAATTAGGGATCATCTGTGCCAGTATTTAGCACAAAAGCAGAGTCCCTAGAGCTTTCTCCAGAGCCACTGAAGGACAGGTGAAGAAAAGCAGTTCTTCAAATGCAACCATTATCCCTTCTCAGATTTGTGTCTAAAGAGATAACATCAAAACCAAAGGGATCCATCAGAAGCAAAGCAAACAGAAAATAAGAGATTTGCAGTTCTACAGCTGTAAAAGGGTCAAGATCCATTAAACTATTCTGCAAATCCTGTTTTAACATAAACAAGTCCACCAGTATATCTTTATACTGTCTAAAAGTCACTAAGTATAGAAAGCTCCTCAAAATTTACTAAGTATCACAGATAACCATTGTTTCAATGTATTATCATTGAGTCTCCAGGCTTTATGCACAAAAGAACAGCATAATCTGGACTTCTCTGCCCAGAGATGTTGTGGATGTGCCCTCCTGGAAGTGTTCAGGTCCAGGTTGGATGGGGCTTTGAGCAACCCGGTCTTGGAGAAGGTGTTCCTGGACATGGCATGGGGATAATCTAGATAATTTAGATAATCTTTAAGGCTTCCCCCAGCCCAAACCAATCTATGATCATAAATGCACAGGCATTTGCACTGGTTTTTTTGGTATGACCTCACCTATCTAGCCTGAGATGGTAACCAAGCCACAGTTGACACCACTGACCAACATTTTGTTTCTTCTTCAACTCCTGAAACACAAACTGTATAGATTCAAAACTGAAAGACACAGATTAAAGAAGCAGAGATTATCCAAAAACCATACATTAGTCAGTCTGCCTCTCACCAGGCCTCATATTCAGTAGAGATAAATTTGTTAGTAATAGTGCCTGCTTCATTGAGTTTTGCTCAGATCAGGTTCATTGCTATGTATCTCACACATTTTAACTATATTAAAAATATTTTGGCAATAGTTTAGAAGCAGCTGAGAGTGTTACACGTGAGTGCAGAACATGCTAGAGAATATCCATACCATGAAACAAATACTGCAGAGACTTCTGATACTCTAGCATGGTCTTAAAATCACATATGCCATTGCAGTTCTTATCACTTTCCCCAAAAAACTTCAGCATAATGTTTTGAAGTTGAACATTCTTGCTGCCTGAGACTGTTTTTAAGAAAGCAACTGCAAAAAAAAAAAATAATCATTCTGATTCTACCTTTTTTTGTTTTGGACAACGTGCTTTAGCAAAGTCTAATATGGGTAAAAAATTCTATTTTCCCTTTGAATGCTTTTAACTTTCCCAAATCCAAGATGATTGAGGGTGGAAAACTTAGTATCACTCAAGAGAATAGCAGTGGGGTAATAAAGGTGTCATTTATTTCCCCTCTTAAGTTTCCATTCAGAATCAATCCTCCTGCACCCACAGGCTGGAATTTGTCCAAGTCTTGCAGAGTCAGCTCATGCTGTGTATTGTGTGTGCCTCCTGAGAGCATCCAGCCAAAATGGGTTCTGCTCCTGCAATTGCTCTGAAATGGAGCAAATGAATAACAGCAGCAGTTGATGTCAAACACAAAGTGTAGCAACAGATCCCAGGAAGTCATATTTTTAGAAGGCTTTGAAATTAGAGTTCACTTTCAGGTCGTCCATTTGTGGCTCATTGAGGAAACAACAGAAATAACAAGGTGGCACCTTGTAATTTAAGGATTGGATGAAACAGAGTTATGGATCATCTGAGAATAAGGCAGATTTAAAACAAACAAACAAAAAAGGGTTTTTACATTAAAATTTGAGTAACATGAAGCCTTTAGGAAGAAAGGAATGAAAGGAAATACTGAAAGAGCATCTTGTTCTTACACGCCAGATGCATCAATAGGAAATTCCTAAGGAAATAGCAGCAAAAAGCTGTGAGAAAAATAGGCATATCTGTTCCCAGATACAGGAGATTTGCTATTCTTTTTGAAAAAGCAAGCACTGAAAGAAGAAAAGAAAAAAAAAAGAAACTGTAGGGGTTATAAAAATCTCTCTTTACAGAAAAAAGAGTACCAATCAAGAAGCTCTTCCCTCAGGTCTTTTTTAGCCTATAAAAATTGAAAGTTACAGGAAAATTAGGCTGCAGGAAAACACTGTAGCAACAATATTAAATTTGTGCAAGAAGCTGAGTAAAGAGATGGGCAGGATCACAATATTTGTATTGGATCACAAAGGTGACATTAAAAGAAGCACTTGTTATTTGTAATCATTAGGGACAGAGCAGAAGTGAAATGTTCACATGTGCAATAACTGGTACTGCAAAATGGCATTAAAAAAAAACAAACAAAACAACACCTAAATTAAACCATTAATCTGTTTTACATTGTAAGAGTGCATTATCCAAGCCAGGATTTGAATATACAGGGTGATTTCAGACTGCAGTGCAATACATTTCGGAGCTACAGGACTTGGATCAACCCAAAAGCCCAAATTGTGTATATTAAGTTGGTGCCCACTGTCTCTCTAACAAGATTCATCCAGCAGCTCAGCTGATGTTCAATTTTATTTGTTTTATTGTTGTTAAAGAAAACGCACAGGCAATAAGCTCAGTTTCCAAACCCATCTGAAAATGAGTCCTCTGAAACAATTTGTTCCTAGCTCCGGGAGGGAGCTGGGTAACATCAGTGATCCCAACACAAGGGATATGTAGAAGTTGACAGGTTTAGGAGAACCTGAAGGAATTTGGGCACTGACGTTATGCTTCACCATGAAATAGAATTTATATAGAATTTTATAGAATTGGCTGGGTTGGAAGGGACCTCAGAGATCATCAAGTCCAACCCTTGAACCACCGTTGCGGTTCCCAGCCCATGACACCGAGTGCCACATCCAGTCTCTTTTTAAATATCTCCAGGGATGGAGAATCCACTACTTCCCTGGGCAGCCCATTCCAATGGCTGATCACCCTCTCCATAAAGAAATTCTTTCTAATATCTAACCTAAACTTCCCCTGGCACAACTTAAGACCATGCCCTCTTGTCACTAAATCACACTTTAAGCCAAGTTTTACACGTCTTAAATCTTCATGCTCATATTCCCAAGAAGCCTGAAATCAGGTTGGAAATCATTAAAAGGAGATTCAACAAGCATAAGCAATTTTTCTTTGCCTTTCTGGGTCTGTAATAATATGACTCTTAATGAAGTATCACAATATGGAAGATGTAAGACAGAAATTATCATCTTTATTGCCCAAACCCAAGAGCAGGGGGTTCAGATAAGTCATTAGATCACATGAGCACCGAGGTAATGTTGCTCACCTGAACCCCTCAAACACCAGGATGATTGGGATGCTTCAGCACCAACAGGAAAGCTTCCTCTACAATGAGGCACAAACAAGCTGCTTTCCTAAAATTCAGAGAGTATTGAAACATATGATGAGTACTGCTGCTCTGAATGGGGCTTCAGGTTGGAGGTTAGTTAAGGGCAGAAGACTGAAACCAAAGTCAATCTTAGTTGCAGAGGGCAGAAAGGCAAAACACAAAACACTTGGCTTCCTGAAAAAGGTCAAAACAATCAGCCTAACATGTCTTTATTGACCTTGGAGACAACTCTCATTAATCAGAAGGCAAGAAATTAGCTTTAATGAAAGAGGGGAAGTGGTGAAACAGAGCCAGCAGTAACTTTTTATGGTTCTGACACCATTCAAAGAACACTGAGTTACCATTTCAGGATTTTGAAGGATGCAGTTAGAATTCTATCATCAGATACATGAAGCCAATATGATCTTTCAAATCAGCAGCATGCCATATGTTGTACATCCTAAACACGAGTCAAAATAGCCTCATTTCATCTGACAGTACAAAGAACTGTCTAGATGTTGCATCTTTTCTTGGCAGACCAGATAGACTTATTGCTGTGTTTGTTTCAAGACAGTAAAATCCCATTCAGTGTTTGTGTTACAATAATGAAGATATTATAAGATGGAGAAATATTTATAACATACTTTGGTTTGGTTTTGGGTCTTATCTTTTTTTGCTTTGTGGTTTTGTTTGTTTTTTGTAAGACTTACTGCTTTTGATATAAGTTGACTTGGTTCCTCTGTAACAGCTCAGAGATCATTGTATAAATTCTGACTGACCAAAATCTTAATTTTGCAGTTAATCAATTTAATCCTGACAGCAAGCAAAATTTTCCCATGGATAGAAACTAATATTTCCTGGGACAGATTTTTCTTAGGTGCACCAAAAAAAAGGCAGATGTATCTAATTATATACCCCAGGCCTGGCAGCATCAGGGTTTCAATGGCTACATGATTGACTGCTGTGTATAAGAAAGAAATTCAGGTCAAACAAATGAATAAGAAATAGATGTGGGGCCAGGATGTGGAGGGAGCAAAAAACCAGTTATACAGAAATAAATGGAGTGTAGATTTTAGTAAGTAATAAAACCAGATTTTCAGAACACCTCGTGGCAGTTCTAGCAAAGTGCCATGGAGTGGGATATTATTACTCCTTAGGTGAATGATCTGCTAGGTCTAGAGCTGAGGGCAAAGCAGGCAGACAGTGTTATCCATTGCAGTGTCTTTAATGAGACAATGTGAAGTTCACGTTGCACACCAAGCAATATTTTTCTCCCCTGTTCAATCTATATTAAGTCGATCCCCTGCTAAAACCTAACATTTGTTGCATTTTTCCAATTTAGTTTCTGTCAATGGCCCCTAGAAGTGCTGAGCCTATCAAACTGACATCACCCACACAAATTTCAATAACAGTGCTGGAGTGAAAAATGCCATTAAGCAGAGGCTGTGCTTTGAGGAAACAGCTCAGCTTCTCATTCACTCCACATCTGGAGATGCTTGTCTTTGCTGCAGGGATGGTAAAAGTCTACAAAAATGCACACTATGCCAGTGGTCTGAGGTTCCCTTTTATTGGTAATGCAGAAGGAAAGAATAAGGAGCAGTTTAATTAATGTCTGTAATGAAGACTAACTAAAAATTTGAACCAAGTAAGAGTTTTGATAGAAGCAGAGCTATGGGAACTGCTTCATTACACACACAGCTGCTTCCAGTCCCTCCCCTACTGTATTTTAATTCTTCTTTGAAGGTTACTAATACCTCAGAATTTTATATTTCATATTTAAGCTAACTACACAACCAAATGCTTTTTGATATATTTGTTTTCCTGGCTGTTTATCATTCTTAAAGATGCCACTACAAGGCATTTCTAGATGATGCTTCACACAAGATGTGGGGGGACAGTGTAAATTCTTCCCTTTCTGTAGCACCAAAATCGAAGCTACCTTAACACTAAGGTTTCTATTAGTTCTTGCAGACTTAAAAAACATCAAACAGCCAAAGGTGGTGTTAGATCCCTCCCCCTGCCAGGTGATGTTCCTGCTTCTTATTCTCCTAGTCAGAGACTGAGAGTTTAAAAAAGAAACAGCATTCAGAGCAAAATTTCTTTTAAAGTCTTTTTAATTTAAGGACATTCCTCTCTTAATGAATAGAGAATATTATTTTGATAACTTCTGGTTATGTAGGACTTTATACAATGATCTCTGAGCTGTTACAGAGGAACCAAGCAATGGAAAGAGCACTAATAGGAAGACAACAACCACTATAGTCAGTCCAGTAAATTATACTTCCTATATTGGTTGAGAACCAATGGGCCCAACTGGCAACACTGGGTCCAGTTTCACCAGACTTCAGCTTCTGGTGTAAATGAAGCAGAGTTTGGGACAAGAGAAAAAAGTGGCCTATGTCTAAAATAAGCCTAGGTACCTGTTATAATTGGGCAATTCAGATCATGCAAAGAAATAATAAATATTGCAATAAGAAATAAGGCATGTCAGAATCCTCAACATCTTGTAAAATAGCAATTGGATAGGGGAAAAAAGTAACAAAAATGATTTAGTACCATAAAAATTGCTGGGTTGTACAGCAAATATTCTCTGGCCTTCTGTGAGCTTCTTTTGAGTTAAAATACATAAAAAAATACAGAATTAGTGATTATTAAACACCTAACTACAATGAAAAGGCAAATTAAATGGGGGAAAACTGCTTAAACTGTAAATCATACCTAGCACACACACTTCCAATGGCAACACCTTGATCTGTGCCTGATCTGCTAACACTGTCAACACTTTCAGATAACAAATTCATTGGGACAGGCACAAACTTGATATAAACCTTCCAGCTCAAGTAACTAGGGAGAGCCTGCCAAATTTGCCTGAATAAATCACAGCAGTCATTATTTTTATCACATCACAAAATGTGAAAGAAAAGATGACTTTGAAAATATAGCATAGAGGGGAGGGGGAAAAAAAAGTCAATTCTTGAGTGCTTTTAAGATGTCACAAAACCTGTAGTGATTCACTGAAAATACTCACTAGTTAGAGGTGAAAAGACTTATAGAGAAAACCTCACCTCAACCAAGCCAAATTTAACCAGGTAGCCAGGAAACAGGAATGACTACAGGTGTTGAAATGCTGATTTTGCTCCCAGTTTTCTTCTTGTTTACAGAAACTGCTTTAAAGCAAACAGCATGTGGAGAGGCACTGCTAAAAGCTGTTGACACAGTACAAATGAGACCACAAATTAGAAGGGATGTGGCAGTTAATGAACACAGAGCTGTTGAGCAGTGTAAAACAGTAAATGCCAGACCTTCCTCCCAACATTATTCCTAATTTTCTCCAAGAAAGTCCAGTGCTGCAACTTGCATATTCTAATTGGACTTGATGTGTGGTTTAGCATTTTTTTCCTCAGAAACTCAAATTCCTATGAGAATATGTCCCTTCATATTTGCAAGGTAACTGGAAATACTAGAGTTATTTCAACATTTTTGTAAATGAAGAACACCAGAGTGATCTGCTGGGCACTTCTGATGTTTAATGTGTGATCATGAGTGTAAGAATCATTAAATTCAACAAGCAACCCTTGACAAGCACTTCTACACCCACAAATTAAAGGTGGTTAGAGCTTACAGAAATGTACTATGAACTATATGTACTATATCCTTTGCCATTCATAAATGTCTTCATATCTTCCATATTTAATTCTGATTTATTTACCCATATCCTTATGTTTAGTCCCAAGAATAAGAAGTTGCTGCCATTTCACTGCAGTGAGCAAACACGTGTGTGTTTATATCCATACACAAGGTAACTATGGATTATATCTACTTAAATATTATGGAGAGACACAAAAAAATTTGCAGATGTAAAAAGATTGGGAAGAATCCACTGTTTCTGGCCACTAGATGAAGGGTTTCTGGATTGCTAAATCAAGCCCCAGTCAGAACAGTGAAAATACTCTAAAACTTGAAGAATAAGGACAGTTTCATTCTTGCCTTTTCATATACATGACTTTTCTTTTTTTTTTTTTTTTTTTAATATAGACTAAGAAGATTTTGTACAGGTCATCACTATACATTAGGAGTATACTTAAATTCCACTCTAGGTATCTTCTGTCTACATAAATTGTAGCTGTTCTGCAATGCAGCACATGAATACAGTCAGATTCTCTCTCTTGCTCTATGGCATTTACTGTGATAACAGAAAAGAGAGGAAAGCTTGTTCATCTTGTGCAGCTATACCATTACCAGAAGGAAAAATACTTTGCCCTGATGATGTGGTAGCACAGGGGAATCAAAATGATGCAAAATCTCTAAAAAAAAATAGAGCAAGCAAAGGTCAAGGATTCTTACTGAATTTGAAAGATTACAGCAATATGGGGTTTAGAAATCACTGTGAAATTTCTATGGAAAGGATATCACTCTCTCCTAAATCTTATAACTATAAAAACTAACTTACTGCACCAGTAAACTGCAGATTTAAATATGAACTGCAGATTTTTAACTATAAATCTAAGAATACATAGAGGAAAAGCAGGAAAAAAAAAGGTTGGAGGGTGGGCACACATCATTATAGGTCCCTTTGTCCTTGCTGACAGAGAAGAAATATGGACATCAACCAGAGAATATGAAAATCAAGCCTTACAGACTTAGATCTTCTTTTTCTCCTGCTTGGCTGTTATGCTTCTTATGGGAATGCTCATCTTATATTTGTCTTATCACAAATTCATTGTTACCTTTCCCTTGCTTCCCACTACTGTCTCAAGAGATGGATGAGTTCCAAAGGCAGCTGCATTCAACTCCCCAACAACATATTCTTGTTGTCATGCTTACAAGACACTGCTTGAACACTCAGTATTGAACAAGAGCTGTTTTCTTCATGGTTCTTAAAAAGAACACTGAGATGAGAAATTTGGGAAACTAAGCACATCCAGACTTTAGACAAGAAATCTTCTCACTTCAGAGAGGTGAGGAAATAAAAGCAAAAAAAAAATCCTTTAACAAATCGTTATAAAACAGTATTAACAGAAGAGGAATTTGGGAAAAAAACCCAAAACAAACAAAGGAAGCTGCAGAAAAGGAGCCTCACCATTCTTTGTACTCCAATAAAGGTTTTCTGAAGAAAAGGGCAGTGTAGTTACAATACTAGAGACTACCTCTCCTTCAGCCTCAGTTTATCCACACAGGAAATAAATTATTGCTGTGAAAGATGCAGCATTTTATCTGTATTCAAAGTGCTCAAATTAAGGTAAGAACACTCTTTGCAAGCTTATTCATATAGTAACATTAATGCATTTACCTCTTAAGACATCTGCCAGGTGTTCAGAGTGAATTTATAAAATGTTCACTGATTTTCAACTTGCATTGCAACCCACTGCTTCAGTCACCACACTGAACATAAAAGCCTACTCTGCATTAATCTTCAATTTGGGATGGAAGGGTTTCTGCTCACCATGCAGAAACTCCAGTTACCCTGTGATTTCATTCTGACAAAATACACTTTAATTGTGATTCCATTAAATTAGAAATAGATGGTTTTGCCCAATATAATGCTTTGATGTCTACAGGTTCAGTGCTTAGAAAGGTATTATCACCACAGGTGTACATTACATTATGTTCATTAATTAGGGCATGAATTAAAAATTTTCCAGGCTATACTAATTCTCTGTGATTTAGATAACTCATTCCAGAAACAAAAAGGGGGTTGGACATGATAAAACAAGTTAAAATGGAAGGAAAGAAGAGGAGAAACACTGCACTGTGGGAAAACTCCTGAATCTAGTCTGTCTCCAGGCCAGCAGATTGCTAATGCTTTTGTTTTTCTCATTTGTGCCATTTTCAGTTCAACAGAGATCAGAGCAGTTATGCTCAAAATCTTATGGGCAAGAAGAAAATGCACCTTGTGTATCCAACAAATAATTTGTTAGTACCATAACTAAAATACTATGTCTCCTTTTGAGGCCTCTGCCACCATTCCAGCCCTATGCCCCACTCTGCTGTTACCTTACTCAGAATTATCTCAGGCTACACAGGACAGATCCTTGTTACTCCTGGCTGTGTAAAGCCCACAGTTACACCACACAAAGATAATCACACCTGGAACAAACTAGGCTCTTGGGTGAGAAATTCTAAGACAAAAAATCTTGGTGGTAAAACACGACAGTGTCCAAAGAAGCTTCACTTGACTGTTGACTCTGTTTTTAATCTCTGCCATTAAAAAGTAAACACGTGTTTGGCTCCACCAGCTATTTCTTAGACATATAATTATGTTATTTGGTTTTTGACAACAGAGAAGAAAATATGGTGCTAATATAATTATGCTTTCCTTTTCACAACAGTGGTAAGAGTACATAAAACATTAATATTTGACTTTTCTGCTATGTCAAATGAAACGTTGATGAGGCAAAATTGTCCTTTTGGTACTTGATGCCAATACTTGCAGCACATACCACAAGGACCATTTATCCTGGCAGCAGTCACAGGAGGTCTTGAAAGGAGGAGGTATGAAGCTTTGCTGCTGTACCAGTACATTAGGGCACAATGAATCCTCTCCGACTCCCCTCTCCTTTCCCAGGCTCAAAAAAAACCAGGATGCGAAGGGGATCACTCACAACTTCCCAAGGGCACACTGGTACCCAGCCAAGCTCTGAGCATCTCCTCAGGGAGGGCAGAAAGAAGAAAGGCTGCAGGGACAAGGTCAAGGATAAATGACAGGGTTTGGTTAGAAGTCAACAGAGCTACCCTTAGTTATTTCCTTAGCCTCACCAGGCAGAAACAGTTTGTCCAAGAGTTCCCAAGAACCTAATGAAACCTCACAGAATCCGGGCCCAGAAACTGGTGCCCAAATGGCCGTGTATGTTGATAGAGCTCAGAACCCTTCACAAAGCCAGCAAGACCACCTTGGCAGCTGCAACAGCTTGGCCTCCCAGCACACTCAGGGATCCTGTGAAACCAATCCAGTCATCATGACAGGGACAACCACCATCTCTTTTGTGTCCCAAGACTTCTATCACATTTCCCAAAGGCAGAGCTTTGCTGCTCAACACAGACACCCCAAGCTATTCCCACCTCCCACTCTTCCCATGCTTTCTCAGGAGCCCAGCAGCACAGCCATGGTGTCCTGCCTTCCCAATTTTAATGGAGCAGAGGCAATCCTGACAGAGGTAGCACAACTCCAGGGCTGATCAGATGACAAGCAGCCCAAGGCAGGAGCACTTGGCCTCTGCAGACTGATGCCAGGCAGCAGATGAGATTAGCACTGCACAAGGGAAAGGGAAGCAGGGCTGTGTCAGCACCCTTGGGTGGGCAGCACTGGGACAGAGCAGCATGCAAACTGCTCAGCTGCACCATGGCTTTGCTAAGAGCTTCTGTGTTGAAACTTTGGTGGTTTTTTCAGCACAGTGTGTTGAGGATGAAGAGTGCTCAGCACTGGTGAGGCCATACCTTGAGAACTGTGTCCAGTTCTGGGCCCCTCACTTTAGGAAGGATATTGAGGTCCTGGAGCAGGTCCAAAGGAGGGCAACCAGGCTGGTGAAGGGACTCGAGCACAGACCCTATGAGGAGAGGCTGAGAGAGCTGGGGTTGTTTAGCCTAAAGAAGAGGAGGCTCAGGGGAGACCTCATCACTCTCTACAACTCCCTGAAAGGAGGTTGGGCTCTTTTGCCAGATGACTTTCAACAAGACAAGAGGGCAGGGTCTCAAGTTGTGCCAGGGGAGGTTTAGGTTGGAGATTAGAAAGAATTTCTTTACCAAAAGAGTGATCAGGCATTGGAATGGGCTGCCCAGGGAAGTAGTGGATTCTCCGTGTCTGGAGGCATTTAAAAAGAGACTGGATGTGGCACTCAGTGCCATGGTCTAGCAACTGCAACAGTGTTTCAAGGGTTGGACTCAATGATCTCTGAGGACCCTTCCAACCCAGCCAATTCTATGATTCTAAGAGGTGGTTTCTTAGCCACTGGCAGAACCAGGCAGGCAGCACACAGGCTCACCTGAGCTCTTTTAGCATTTCCAATTACACTTGGATGAGAATTGCACGTGTTGGTAGGTGATAAAAGTTGAGAGCTGACAGAAATGATCCAAAACTTTGGGTATCAATGAGCTGGCAACTCAACCCAAGAACAGCAGGGAAAATAACAAGAGCCATTGCAGCCTGATAAATCAAGAAAACCTTCAGTAAGCCACAGTTTTGATGGTAAAATTTTCAAAAGCTGTTGACTGGCATTGGCAGATAAAACACATCAGCTTTCTGGGGCCTGAAATTCCTAAGCAGGTGAATCATGGGCATGAATGAGACAAAGCTGACTAAATCTTCCAAGTGCTTTTGACATTGTTTTCTCCCAGCTACTTCTGGTTCTTCAGGTCAGAAGCTGATGGAGAGCAGAGGGATTATGGTCATTCCAAAAGGTTTCACTGGAAGGACCATTTCTTGTCACTGCATGAACCAAGTATTCAGTCATGCCACCAGCATAATGCAAGAAACTAATTAGTATCTCTAGAAACAAGTCCTTGAGTGCCTGCCCATCCCCCTTATCTTTTAACAGCATCTTAATTGCCAAGGCATAAGTATCATTTATTCACAGGAATCTTAAATTTTTAAGAGGTTACTCAGGTTTCTCTCACATAACTGGTATTAGTTGGAATGCATTCCCATGACAGGAACAAACAGCTTTGAAATAATGTCCAGCAGCCAAAATTTCATTGCATAGCCTCTGTGGTTATAAACCATGTTAGATGGAAGCCAACAGCACTTTAGCATCTCACAGATAAGCACATACACACTCTTGTCCTTAACAGTTATGCTACTCAAAGAAAAAAAAAGGTAGCAGCAGCTTGAGTGGCATTAAAACGAAGGGAAAGTGCAAATAAAATTCAGATTTATTTCAGTTTCATTTCTACTTAACTGCAGTTATTCATAACATTTAAATGCACATTCACTGCAGTTCCTAGGTGCAATATAGTAGTTTTTATGCAGTTAAAATGAGTTTATGTACAAGAGAATTGCCACAAGCCGATTCAAAACTGCTTTTCAAAACCCCTTTTCCAAACCACGTTGTGTAGTAATAATTCTATTTGTGTTTTGTCAGCTGGCCCAGAACTACAAATTTGAAATTACCATGAACAAAACTAAGATAAAAAAGAGATATTTACAGAATCCATATGAAACAGCTAAACATACCACAAGCATTAAAAAAAAGAGGAAAAAGTTTTCACAAACTATCTTTTTTCTTTGCATACATTTGCATTCTTAATATGGATACAGTTCTCAGTTATCACACCTGAAGATTTTTATTCCCCCCAAGATGAAATTATTAATCATAATTTGCATTTAATACTCTTTACTGTTTTATGTGCACTTACAAAGACATCAAACTATAAAGATACTGATGGACATCTATACTTTATTTCATTGTCCTAAAACCAGCTTTTTCTCCAGCATTTATAAGACATTAGAGAAGCCCCTTCTGGCTCTCCATAGCACACCACAAAGACATGCTCTTTTGGACGCCTACCCAAATCCTTTCTTGCCATCCATGTAAGGAAATACTATTTCTGTAATCAATAAGATGTTTGACTTCACCAATCCCCCAAACCATCTCTGGGATTAGCCTCTAAATTTGAGCTCACTTGCTAAGCACAAAAAAATGGTGACAAGAGAGTCTGAAGCTGAGCCCACAGATAACATGAACAGGAACACAACACCTGCCAATTCTTTTTTTATTATTTTTTTTAGCTCTATTTTTTTCCTGTTTTTTTTTAAAAGGAGGAGAGTAAAGAGAGCAGGAGCCTAGTTAGGAAGTTTCTAGCATTCCTACTGTTGCAACAAACTAAAAATTGTGCAAAGCAGCTCAACTCAGAAAATGATCAACGACTCCCAGTCATTATCTGAGCAGAATATTAAAGGAAGACATGCATAATAAAGTAATTTTGATTCATTTTTGAGAAGTGATGGCATTTAGTCAGATTCAGTAAATTGTCCCTTTCAGCACTAATAACAGGTTCATAGCTTTCCCCACCAGACGTTCCATAATGGCTATATAATAGGATTGCAATGACAATTAAATGATTGCATATTTTAGAGCAATGGAGGGTATCCAGTAGGGCATGAACCATTAGCAAAATGGTAACATTGTCACAGGAATTTCCATGCTTTGGCACAGCAACTGCTAAAGCAGAACCTGGAAGAGAGCAGGTATTCAATTGCAGTACCACATCCTTGACTTTAAAAGGCAGAAATGCAGAAACCAGTAGGGAATTTGAAATTATGCAAGAAAACCTCAAGTTTGCTTTCAGCCCATCTTTCTCTTACCCAGAGAGAGGTTCACCTAAGACCACACATAAATCTTGCCAATAGTTCAGAAGTGATAGCAAGGAGGTTCCTCCTCTTCCCTTCCCCAAATCCCAAACTGGGAGCTGCCCTTCAAATTCTCCTCTAGACCAACAAGCAGGCACTGCAGATGGATTCAGAGTAAGAAGAGGCTGTACAGCTGTGTGTGTCTGCCATACATTGCTGAAAGGGGTTTTTTCCTTTAAAATGTGGTGTAAAATGCTTAAATTGGCAGCTTGGGAAAAGCTCATGGGAAAAGGCTGCGTTTGGATCAATGCAGAGGATTCTTCACTGTTCTTCACAGCCATTTTGGAGGTGTAAGCTCATCTCTGCTGAACATCAGTGACCTGGGCAAGCATTTTGCTGAGCCTGAAATCAGGGACAAGTGGAATCCAGTCAAACACCAAGGGAATGGACAGCTATGCTGGTTTTCCACAGGTTACAACCAGCTCTTGGGTGCAGGCTTCAGCACTGAACCTTTACTGCATGCCCTGGCATAAACGGCCAGAAAATGCTCTCCCAAACAAGATGTTTATTTATGAAAGCAAGGAAATGGGACTGCCAAAGGAATAAATAAAATGGGGAAAACCACCCAAAGTTATTTCGTGGCTTCCTACCCAAATTAATGCAGCTAAGCTTCTGCACTTAGAATAAGGACAAGGACAGTCCTTTTAGGAATAAGGACAACGTTAACTGCAGTAAGTGTAGATAATTCCCAAAGAGTTTGAGTCAGCATAAATCTGGTCACTGGAATTTACTTTAATACTTACCTCAGATATCACAAAAAAAGGTTCAATGTAAAATGCATGGATAAGTTTAGATGCTGCCAGCACAAGAGTTTTCATAGATCTAAATTTACTTCCCTAATGCAGAACTGTGGGAAACACTGGCAGAAAAGAATGTTGAATTCCATCATATTAAACAGCATTTCAAGAAAGCATAGACATTTTCCAACCTTTGCTTAAGGAAAAAAAAAATACATTAAAAAATGGAAACAGCAATCACAGAAAAAGAATATGGTAAAAAAAACATGCATGAGAGAAGGTGTTTCCTACTTTCTTCCTATTTAATTACAGCTGCAGGACAGTAACCTGAAGACATTTGTTATATTGCTGCATAATCCCATTTGCAGTGATCACTCTGACATGGCAGACAGAAGGGTGTATTATAGTGCTTTTAACTGTTTGTTATCCCTTTGTTTTATATGTAAGACTAATATCTTCTAACAAAGTCTTCCATACTAACTCTGGAGGTGTTTGTGCACATACATAATCCTACAGTCAGTGTATCCCAAGTGTTTGTGCCAGTATTTCAGAACCCCAGATAAAGCTCAGTAAATCTGTGGAATATAGACAGGAAAACATCTCTAAAAGCCAGCGAAATGAGATTTAAAAACTAAACTGAATAAAACTAGAATTTTGACCTTGTTTTACCTGAGAAAGAGGGCTACTGAAAAATGGATCTAAATGAAGAGTCTTTCTGCTAGTCTATAGGAAAGGAGGAAATATTTCCCTTCAGGAAAGGACAAAGGACAGTGCATATCTCAGCAGTGGCTCTGAAACAGAGCAGCAGTCCAATAAAAGACACATTTTACTAACCAAATAATACAAACTCACATATTCTGGATAATTGTGCCATTTAGGTTAAAAAAAGTATATATTAGTAAAAAAGCTCACTACTGAAAATCAGCATTAAACTGTCCAAAGTTATCTAAGAATGGTTTTTAAGACATTTACCATACTTGAAGATATCAGAGGTAAATTTGTTGGAGTGGGAGCTCTTCAGTGGAGCAGCCACCACAGCACTGAGCAAAAGGGATCTTGGACCCACTCTAGGCCTGTGGGCACAATTAAATAAGTAACTGAATGGTTGCTGTCCACCAAATTAGTGCAGTAATTATTCATTATCTTGGTCAGGGAAGGGCTTGACTTAAATTCATTTAAGGTTTCTTTCTAATTAACATAACATCTTCATAAACCACAGTCTAAAGCCTGCTGTCCTCATCATATCAGTCACTTTCCTCCTTAATTAGTGGGATATACAGATTGCATTATTTCAGTCAGAGGATGCTGACACTGTAAAAAAGGAAGTCCACAACAATCTCCTGCTTATCAAAGAGGAGATAAAATGATGCATGCAGTAATAGAGAGATTTCCTACCTACTAATGACAGGAACTCAGCTTCTAGAGTAACAATTGATGCTGCAGTCATCACACATCATGTCAAAGTCACTCTGTGATTTCAGTTTTACTCCTCTTTCACCTGTCTCTTCCCAATACACAAAACTTAACTATTTAAAATTGCCTCTGGGAACTGAAACCTGCAAAAGTTTTCACTTTTTCATTGATCCCAAGTAGCTGAGGTACTATAAAACAACTTTGGAACTAAGAGTATCTGCAGAACCATAAGGGTGAACCAACAAACATCTGCTGGTGACATAGCCTAGATGGCATTATGTATTACTTGAAAGGAATACAGAAGAACCAATACTTCTATAGCTTATTCCTTTTTTCATGCTACTAAGATAGCTCTTAAAAATAGCACAGTGACAGGAGAGAAAGTTTGATAAAAAGTTGTTCCAGTCCTGACACGTATCTGGTAGGCTATAAAGAGCAGATCAGGTGTCTTGGCATATGGGACTCCCTAAGATATGTCAACACAGGATTCTGCCTAGTGAGAAATAAAGCTTCCCAAGCATGCAAAGCCGTCTATCACATTCATCCACAGAGCAACAAAAAAAAGAAAAGTAAAGAGGAGTAATTTAAGAACAACTGGTCCTTGTTGGCTTCCTAGATGCATTCCAGGTGTCAAAATAGCTTTAAAAAGGAACAAATAACCCCCAGCACATCCCCATTTTGACAATAAGTAAATGGAGTAGGTAGAATAATTTTGTCATTTTCTTTCCATGCAGATTGTGTTGCAAATATGTCATATGTACTGTATCTTAAGCTAGGAATCTAGGTTCAGTAAACAAGTCTTTAAAGGACAGAGCCCACTGAAAAACAGCAATCCATTTAAGAAAAAAAAAAGCAGCAACAAAACAGCATAAATGCATCTAATTATCAAAACAAATATTGTTTCAAAACAACTCAAAAACCTTGCATGCAAATCCTTTATCTCTGGGAAAACAACAATAAATATTTACTATGTGCCAAATAAAATTAAGAGGTATTTGGCACTGAATGGAGAAAAGCACTTTGAAACATCTCATTGCATAGCTGCAAACAAAAGAGGAGGGCTTCTGCAATTGGAAAATGTCTTAAGAACATAATTTCACTTTTAATGCTACTAATTAAGAGCTTCAAAAAAAAAAAAAAAACCAAACCAAAATTAAAACTCAGAGAAAAAAAGCATTCACAGAAAAAAAATGCTTTTGATTAGCTATCCAAATTATTCTTAATTGCAGTAAATAGTAAGAAAACACATTCTCTTTCCCCCAGTAATTCTTTGCTAGGCATCTGAAAGTTGTCTTGTGCATGAGTGCTGCTACTGGAGGTAGAAATAAGTTTGCTATTTCCAACTGTTCAATTGTTTACAGCACCAAAAGCCAGGATTTAATCTCAAAAATGTGCCTTAACGTGTGATGATTTCTAGCACAAAGACCACACTAAAGAAACATCATCACTAGCAGAACTATATACAAAAATAAATTAAAAAAAAAATTAAAAACATACCCTGGCTGCCTGTTTTCTTTCCAGTGATCTGAAACCTGTGAGATTTTCAGCTGCCTGAGCCCTGGGACTGCACACACCTGCATGGCTGTTTAAAGCTCCTTTGCTGCCATCAGGCTATTTCATTCCTTTTTAGATGGACAGAACTGATTCCTAATCAGCCCCTCAATTAATTACAAAGCAGAAGATAGATTTAAAGACATTATAAAATTCAAAACATCTCATTTCTGCCTCTGAAAGGAGAACTTCCACTGCACATGGCAGGTGCAGCAAAGCCCAACATACTAAAGACACAGTTTGTACCAAAATTAATAATGATCACAACACAAGTTAACTTTGAAAGAAGCAAAGGAACTCTCATTAATTTTATTAGGACTTTTCCAATACACATCTCTCTCATATTTGGCTCAAATAATTATGGAACAAGCACAAAAATACTTGTGCTCTCATTTTTGCAGCTCAAGGGGCAGGAATTTTTTTTTTTCCCCTCTAAAACTTTCCTTGCCCCTTAAGCTTTTCTCATGGCAGTGCCTTCTTTTAGTTACATAAAGAGAATATTTTAATTATTTAGCCATGTTACATAAGGAAAGAAGATGGTTAATGCATCTAATGTGCACGTGCAAGTTAGTTTGCCACCACTTCTCTTGTCCTAGTGGACAAATAATTTTGTGACACCTCTCTCTGCAATTAGTTCTTACATCTCCTTCATTATTTCCTCAGCATCTAATTCTGTAATTCATTGTCTTAACCTCATCTTTGAAAGCAGGACATTTCTTCTCAGGGCTACATTATGTAGTATGCCCTGAAGAGTTGGCACACATTTCAGGGCATTAGGAAAAGCAGTTTCTTTGCTGTAAATAGGAGTCATACATTTTTAAGGCCTCCAATAAGAAGTCTGAGAGTGCCACATTCTTTAACATCCCATAAACCAAAAGACCTGTGCTGCATTAAAGCAACTTTATGATTGAGGAAATATGTGTCTTAAAAAAACCTTGCCACTAAGAAACAAAAAAAAACATCACAAAGAATTTCCAGCTCTGGCCACAGAAGTTTCTTGGGTTTGGAGCCTGGTTCTCACAGTTCTGGCCAAAACTTGAAGATCTATTCAAAATTTCCTCTATGTGAACACAAGCTGGATCCAGAAAAGTCCAGTTAAAACAGTCCTTTGTGGTCACATGCTGGCAGAGAACACTGAATTAACCAGGTTTCTTAGTGCTGGGTCTCCCTCAAGAGAGTATTTCCAAAGGAGCAAGGAAATAGCTGATGTCAGGAACTCTGTCAGCTCTGTGCTTGCTAAGCAGCTCAGTTAACCTAGATCTGGGTGTTTAATAATAGAGAAGATGCAGGGGCAGTGTTATACTGAGATACCATGCTGCATTTCTCCAAATAATGGCTCGTAACAACTCACTGAAAATTTTGGCCAAATTTGCTCTACCATCTGGATATAGCTATTCCAAGGCAGTGGGTTTGCACATTTAAAAATACAACCAACCTTCACAGTCTAAAATAACTGCATCACTTCAAGTAGCTCTTTCCAACCTGGTTACAATATATTTTTAACTTGTAGAAATATTTTTAAACCAATTGGTCTCTGCTGCAACCAGACCTAACAGTGAGGTGTTCCAAGGCCTGCAATGGGTCTGTGTGGATCAACAACATTCGTTCATTCAGGCTGGGCACAGAGTGGTTGGAGAACAGGCAGACAGAGAGGGACCTTGGAGTTTGGATTGACAGGAAGCTGAACATGAGCCAACAGTGTGCCCAGGTGGCCAAGAAAGCCAATGGCATCCTGGGCTGCATCAGGAACAGCATGGCCAGCAGGTCCAGGGAAGGGATTCTGCTTTGGTGAGGCCACAGCTTGAGTCCTGTGTCCAGTTGTGGGCCCCTCACCTCAGGAAGGAGATTGAGGTGCTGGAGCAGGTCCAAAGGAGGGTAACTGGGCTGGTGAAGGGACTGGAGCACAGATCCTATGAGGAGAGGCTGAGGGAGCTGGGGGTGTTGAGGCTGGAGAAGAGGATGCTCAGGGGAGACCTCATCACTCTCTACAACTCCCTGAAAGGAGGTTGGAGCCAGGGGGGGGTTGGGCTCTTTTCCCAGGCAACTCTCAGCAAGACAAGAGGGCAGGGTCTCAAGTTGTGCCAGGGGAGGTTTAGGTTGGAGATGAGAAAGAATTTCTTTCTGGAGAGGGTGATCAGGCATTGGAATGGGCTGCCCAGGGAAGTAGTGGATTCTCCGTGTCTGGAGGCATTTGAAAAGAGACTGGATGTGGCACTCAGTGCCATAGACTAGCAAGCGCAACGGTAGTGGATCAAGGGTTGGACTTGATGATCCCTGAGGTCCCTTCCAACCCAGCCAATTCTATGATTTAATCAGTGCCAAGCCCAAGAGGAACTGCATCTCCATGCAATCCCCAGTGGATGCCACAGATGACTGCAAGGGACAAACATTTCTTATCAGTCATCAGAAAAGCATAAAATAGACTATCATTAGAGCAGCTGCATAGAAATATTTCTAGAGGAGCTGGGGAATGACTACCAAAGTTCAGATTTTAAAAAAGAGTAACTCCAACTCCAGTATTTACATCAATATCATCCACTAATTTCATCAACGCAATGATAATTTATATTCTCAATATGTCTGAAACTTGTATCTCCAATGGTTGTCCCTCTACATTTCAGTTTTGCCTCTTCATAAATTCATGTAGGGGAAAATCAGCCTCAGTCTTAAAACTGCAACCCAAAAACTGAGAAACAGGAAAGCATTTTTATGCCATGTATACACAAAAGAGTTAATCCCAAATAATTAACTAAATCTCTCAGAGGTGATGAATACATGCATTAATTGGCACTGCTCAACACTTCTAAGATTTTCCCACCCCACCCCCCCATAAAACTGTTCCTGTAGGTTTGATTTTTTTTTATTGTACCATGTGCTGTGCAGAAGGCACACACAAAGCTTCATAAAGCAGCTTCCAAAAAAAAAAAAAAAAATCCTGGTGAACACAGCACAGAAGGCTCCTCTGAAGACAAAGAACAAGACATCAGTGCCTCATCTGCTGTGGATTAGTTTGCTTTTTTCCCTTCAAGAATTCTCAAGATGAGAATCTGATCAGGAGTTAATCTCTCTGAGAAGACACTGCCTTGTTATCCTCTGTGGCAGTTATCTGCTGCTGGGGTAATTTGTTGCTGAACAATTGAAGCAAATACTTGGCTCAGGATAGAAAGAAGGAAGATTAGCCTGTAACTGGAATATTTTGTCTCATTTATTCTTGAAGATGTGCCATATTACACTTCATCAGCCAGGGGTTATTGTTTTAGGAAATCAAGCTGCACCTGGCATTGCATTGTAGAAAACCTAAAGTGCTGCTTTTTGCAATCTAACTTTCAATTTCCCCTGACTCCAGTACCAATGAAGGTCTCAACCTGTGCTCTAACCTTCCCCACCCTCAACTAATTATCCTAGTCAGTCTTGCATAAAAAAAAATATTATATATATATAATTTTCCAGGATAACTATAAAATTTAGCCATAGTATCAACCATGGAACTGCCATGAATCAAAGTAACCCAGATACTTTTCTCCATATACTTATTTTTGTCTTCCAGCAAGTTTACAAGATGATCTCTACATCTTTAAGCAATTATGACTGAAAATGAAAATCTTATGTTCCAAGTAACTGCATCACTATTTTATTTAATCTGATTTGTAGGTAGTATTTTTTTTTTTACTCCTGGACACCATTGCAGGCATAAAAGCAAGAGAGCATTTTGAAATCATGTCATACTTATATGACCCATGGCAGTCTATTTTTAAAAAATATATTTATAGGAAGTTTAAGGCTAAATCCTGCCTTTCTGGGTGTAAAAAGGCCAGATAGAACAAGCTTTCATTCTCATTACCTATTTTTTCACACAAATGCTGCTGTACCTGCTGCAAAATCCACCACTGAAAGACAGTCTGCAAAAAGGAATGAAGAGACTTTGAAACATGTGCAGCAGCATTTGTAGGTAGCTAATTCCAACCCAGCCTCTCACACATACATATGTTGACACATATTTTGATGTTTTTAATTAAGCCAAGTTTTTACTGTGATGTTTATACTAACTGTGAAGTCAAATATTTACACTCTTCAAATACAAGATAGAAATGAATAAACATTTCTAGATAAATCCTATTTCTAAGAAGGCAGGTGGCAAGGGTAGAAAAAAAAAAGACCTTACATTAGGCCTGTATAAAGCTTTAGAGCATCCAGGAAGGATAAAAAGGATTTTGCTTGGCTTGCTAGAGAAATTAAATAGACCTGTGTATTATAATGAGGCACAAACAAAAATTAGTTTAAACTCATAAATTGCTATGATTTTGCCCTGATATTAAGACATTCCTATGTAACCAAGGAAGACAGAGCATATTCTTGATGCTTATGGGGTTTCCTGCCCATTCCCTAATCTTCCTCAAAGTGACTTTGTAACCATACCCAATTTAAAACACATTATTTTAAACATCCACAATACCTGACATCTGATATCTGAGCAATAGAATTCCTGAGTTGTTATTAATGGTAAAAAACTGCATTTTTAAAAGCATTTCAGACTGCAGGAGTAGCAGTAAGGACCAGGTCACAACTAAATAAAAAATAAGAACACAATAAGAATCCAATAGAAGGCTGCGAAGACAGAGAAAAGACTCATAGCTGTGCTGTATGCACAAAACTAAACAAACAATAAAAAGAGACAGAATCTAGGAAAGGAAAGAAACTAATTTCATCATTCCAATATAAATCACAAAAATTTGGTCCCAAAAAAAGGTCCTGAATATTACTGAAAAAGCACACCTCTTCTTGCAGTCCCATATCCAAGTACATCTATCACCTGAATTTTTTGTTAGGATTTAAGATTTGTCCAAGCCCAAGGAATTCATTGGTTTGTCTCTGCAAAATCAATTGCAGAGTACTGGCCATAATGAACATTATTAGTTTGATCTATTGTTGCTAAGCAAGCTCCTAAATAGGTTCAATTATTTTAATCGTTTAGTTTCATGGCTATATAGATTTTCTTGCATACACTCCCCTTGAAACCTGATTTACCCGATTTCTCACAGAAAGTTCTTAACAGAAAAACTTGGAATTACAAGTCCATTTGAAAATCCTGAGTTATTAAAAACCTGGCAAAAATGCAGTGTGCACAGGGAAAAACTGATGCTTACAAACCGATCCCTCAGCAGGCAGCTTTGGCTCTCAGAGTGACTCCTTTGTGTTGGCAGCTTTTGGTCTCAAGCAGCCACTATGAAAAGTTGAAGACCCCAACGTCACTGGGACACAGGAGTGTCTCATACCTTACAAACAGAACCAGCAAAGAGCCAGAACCCCCTTGTCCTGCTGCTACACTCACTGCCCAGCTTTTTAGCTGCTCAGGAGGGGATTTTTCTATGGGCTCCTCCATTCTCCATCTGACACGTAACCAGTTGGAGGCTGTCCAGGCACTACCTTTGTTTTGTTGGGCTTTTCTGTTTGGTTTGGGGGATTTTTTTTTTTATTTGTTTTTTTTTAATAGACAAGGAGTAACCACAAATGAAGAGGTCTTGTTCAGATCAGACAAATTAGTCATCATCATTACAGTGTATTCTCCAGATCTTTGTTTGATTAGAAATTAAGCCTGAATTGATGTTAAGAAAAAAAAAAACCAAAACCACAGCTGAAGAACTGTCTTATACCACTATTTCTGCATGCCAAAGTACCTTCAGCTCCATGCTTGCACTTATGGAACAAAAACTGCCATATGAAGATGGAGTAATACTTTCAAAGTTTTACATGGTCCCTGAGGCCTCATGGTCTGGGGACAGGGACACCCATGCAGTCCCTCAGTTACTGCAGGTACTGGGTTGGTACTGGTACTGCATCTCAGATGCCTTCTGGCAAGAAGGGAACACAGTTTACTGCATCCTCACGTACATCAGTTGGATTTTAAAGGACATGTTTTACAACTTTTTCATTCTCAAAAGCCTGACAAAAAAAAAAAAAAAAGTGCAGAGGGAGTTAAAAGCCACTAGGTCAGTTTTCAAGTTACTGGCACAGCAGATGGGAAAGGTTTATTTAATTTTTTATTTGTTCTCTCAGAGTTGCCAAGCAAGCTTCTTTCCTTCTCCCCCTCCTTGACATTATCCAAGTTGGTGTTCCTGGGAAGTTGAACCACTTAGTTTGTTCACTTCAAAGCATCCCCATGTGTGGGATGGCAGTCTGCCACAGCACAGCATCCTAACTTGAGGTGACAGCTCCTTTGGAGAGACACAACAAGAATGTCCCTTTGCTGATCCTCAGCAAGCTCAGGATCCCACAGTGACATCTCCTCAGCCCTTATTTCAAGGGGGAGGAAGTCAATACCTTCATCTTTTCTCTCCCCCAGAATTTTCCTTTGTTTGCCTAAAAAGAAGAGCTAGATCATGAGTTTTCAGCAACATTTTGTACAAAAGTGTGTCAGCAGCCATTATCTGGAGGTGCTGATTACTGTTGCAGCACTCAAGAGAAGCTGGCAACTGGTATTTCTTTGGAATAGTCTGAGTTGCTGCTAGGTTTTTAAACTGATTTCTCTAAAGCAATATTTTTCAGAATGAAAGGAATTGTCAGGACCAACAAATTGCACAGGAGATATGAAAGAACAGGTAAGTATTTCTATCCTGGGGATACAGCCCCAAAGTGAGACAGCTATGGAAAAAAAAACAAACCTAAATTTCAGTGGCAGTTAGAAGAAAATAAAAAAAAAAAAAGAAGCAACAAAACTGGTGAAGTTATTGAAGAAACATCAGAAATGAAAACCAAAGATGAGGTTAAAGGCCACAGCACATGTACTCATTCACTGGTAGTTAATAGCTCACATCTCAAAAGGTTGCTGGGGACAATTGCTAGGTAGGTAACACAGCCAGATTTTAAAGGCACTTTCAGAGCACAGGATAGAAAATGTAGGATGTATTTTTCTTGTGCCTTCTCTGAGGACTTGCCAAGTATCCACCTGTAAAAGGAGTGTGAGGGTAGTCACCTCTCATATATCATCTGATATTTAAAGAACTGGGAAACTTCAGAATTCTTGCCTAAACGGGACACAAGCAAGGGGCAAAAGTGACTGTAACACCCACCCTGGATATACAGCACAAGCTGAGTTTCCTTAGGCAATTTGTCTGCTTCATCTTTCTCACTGCTTCCACAAACAGATAAAAAGTATTTGTAATTTCAGGCTTGGGGTAGTACTTCAGAAGCATACTGCTTTGCCAGGGATAAGGACTTGAATTTTAAAAGGCAGTGTCATTTAATCAAGATACACTACTCTTTGCATCATGCTACACATTCCCTTCTTTGCTCTAAGTTAACTTCATTCCACTTGGCAGTATCTGTTGTCTCTATAACTGCAAATTGAAGTGGTGTTTTCCAGAATTCTAACTCCTCTTATTGTTTCAGTTTTGAGCTGTTTCAGTCCATGAATTATGTTAATAAAGCATATATATTTGCTGCCCCAGATGTTATTTATGTCAGCTTAGTAAAAAACCACGACCAACAGCTCCTGAGGTAATCAAATATTTTCTGTTCATCTCTCATTGATCCCCAAAAAATTTAGCTTGCTTGAAAACCAGCTGTTAAAAGTGTAGCCTCTCTTCCCTGTAGTTACCAAGACAGCTGGCTAGTGTTTAAGCATGGATATTAAAGGTATTATTAAATTATTTTCTTCTGTAGTAGAGTTAATGTATAACAACAGTTCACTTCTCTTCCCTAGCTGAGTACTCAGAAGAATTCAGATCCAGTAGTTGAAAGAAGTCTGATTTTCAGGCTAGTTGGTCTCCTTCACCTTTATCAGGTGAACACAACAAGCACAGAGCTATCTTACTGACCCAGGTGAGGGTCCATCAGGACCAGTCTGTCACCTCCAACACTGCCTGCAGGTGACAGCCAGGCAAAACTAAGAGTAGCATCAACTAACAGTCTGAGTTCTTTCCTAGTTTCCCACTATTTTCCACTCAGGAGAGTGTGTGAGCCCAGCTTGATTTGCCTAGAATCCCTCCATTGCCACGTGATTCCACAAAGAAGTGAATTATAAGAACCTAAGCACTCTTACTTTGAGCCTGGCATCACAGGGAGGGTTCTTACAGAAAGGGGGCATCTTTGGTAAAAATATTGAGGTTCCCTTAGTCTTTGCTGTCTCCAGCCTTAAACTGAGAACAACTGACACTGGGTGTGGCTACTCCAAAAAGTACCACAAAGAGACAAATGTGACAAAAAGAGACAAATATCAGGACCAGGTCTACTTGTGGTCCCCAGACCCAGCTTGTGTAAGGCAGCTGCTTTGGCACCTTCTCCTGAGACATCAGCTCTGCAGCTTCACCTGTCAGGATTCTGTTCATCTTCAGGGGTGAACTCATTTTGCTACATTCCATTTTTAACTTGAGCTGAGCTTTGTGGGACAGCCATTACTTGGACAAGGAAGTTAATGTGTCTCTACATGTAGTGCTGTCTTTGCCCAAACCTGAATTTTGTTCACATCTGTTTGGATGCAGAATCTGGGCAGCCCTGGATCAGTGAGGATGGGCCCTGCCTTCACATGGACCTCAGGAATACCCAGATATTCTGCAGGCACATTCAAACCATGGGATTTCAAAGCAGAGGAGAGCTCCTCTTGATTCTATCCAAGAAAAATCCAACACATCTCTATAATTTCCTTTTAATTAATGAAATTTTCCTTACACTTATTTTGGCTTTTTTTGGGGTTTCGTTTTTGGGGTTTTTTTGTTTGTTTTTTTTTAATGGGATATTTTTTCATTGCCTAAGAGATCATGTAAGAGTTTATTTTCTTGTGCTATTATAGATTTCAGGTGGTCAGAAATGCAGCAGTTATACTGGCGAATCCCTTTGAATGTCTTCTGGAAGGAAAACTAGGGGAGAGAGAACTGCAGTCCATCTGTTCTGTCCAAAATTAGGAATTACAGAGGAGTGTGATAATGAATTAAAATTAAAAACCCCAAGAAACCATAAAAATTCTAAAACCCTACACACTCGTAAACTCTACCCGTGCTTGAATTCAATCTTATTTTGCCTCAACTAATCTTCCTATCCTTACTAAAAGGACTTCAAATTCTTCAGCATCTTCTTACAACTTAAAATTTTATTTGGAAACAAACTGCTCTGTGAACTGAATATATTCCCTTTGATACAAATAATGGAAATTAAAAAAAATATATAGAATCAGGCTCAGATTTCAGGACATCCAAAATATCAAAATTCATTCATACTGGTGAGAAAAACCTTGTGTTGTACTTTAAGCTAGAAAAACTTAGAGGGAAAGAGAGCATGAAAAAGAGAGACTGTGCTGTGCACACAGCCATGCTATTTACAACCTTCTGTTTCACATGTCACAGTTCAAATCTAGTTGTCTAAAGCTGATGCAATTCAATAGGGTGAAACTATTCCAGCAGTTCTGGCTATTCTGCTTCATTATTCTTCTTCAGTAAAGCAGGTACATTAGGGTTCAAAACTCCTGAACTGTGTCCTCAAGACTCTGAACTCAATTTCCTAGCAACTTGCACAGCAAAAATAGGACAAAAAGTGTTGCATTTACTAAAGGGAAGTTATGCCATTATTTCCATCCTATCTCTTTCTACAAAAAGATTAAAAAACTTGGGGACTGGGGGCTGGGAATTTATTAAGAAGTAATGCTTAGCTTGAAATAGAAAAACTCTTCACCTGAAAAAGAGGTTTCTCCCCCTCTTCCAGTAATTAGCAAAGAGCAACTGAAGTTACAGAAGCGTAGAATGAAGAGATTCTGGAGAGAGCTGCAAAATATTGGTCCCAAGGGGTGCAATTATAGGATTCTAGTGAAGGGACCTGTAGGAAAGGCAGGTATACAAACATTACACACAAGATTTAAAGATGCATGAAAGATCATACAGATATTTGCAAAACTGGTCTTTGATTTTTGCTGAATGTTACATTCCTCAGCTTATTTTCACACAACAAGCAAACAAAAATCTGTGTGTCAGTCTGACTTCTCTATTCCCCCTTATCCTTTTTCCATTCCTCCTGCAATTAGTGCATTTTAGAAATCTCTCTCTTGTGAATTTTTTTTCACCCAGGACCAGAGAGAGGATGTAATACAAGGAGCATGATTCATACCATAAGTAATTTGGGCAAACATCTCTCTCCAGAACAATAGAAGTGGTCTAAAATCTAACCCTCTCTGCCCAACCTGAACTGTCCAAAAGGGATTTTTCTGTAGTTTTGGATGACTCCTTTGCTTACAGTTTCAAGGAATAAAAGTTCTGGGGAATTACTCAAAAAAACAGTGCATGCTTTATCATGCCAAAACCATAGTTTGCAACATGGGCAGTTCAGCCCACCTTGATCAGGCTCAGAAAATCCTTGGTTAAAAGGATGGGCAGGAGGCACAAGTTAGACAAGAGTGAGGTCAGTGCTTTGACTTATGACCTGATGCATCCTGTTTGAACATACTCCACCCCACAAAATTCATACCTCATTATACATATGTTTGGGACAGTGTTTGTTTCTATTTCCTTATCAGCATTAACTATACCAAGTGAAAATATTGGTTTTTTACTTATCCAGCTTTAAAAGTATCAGTGGGCTATTTTGTCAAAATAAAAACAACACACAGGCCATATAGCTAACAGGCTTTCAAGAATCCTATCAGTTCTGATGCCTTTAAATGGGCACAAAAAAAAATAAAAAATCAGTGTTCTGAAGAAACAGAGCCATTCTGTATCTGAGAAGATGCTCGCAGGCAGTCCAACACACTGTAGTCTCAAATTCAACATGAAACCTGACCTCTCAAAATTCAGGTACTAAACCCCACTCATATTAATGTTGCAGTAACACTCAAATGCAGATTTCAGTTCCTCGTTTTCAGCTATTACAGAGCTCCATTCACATCCATCTTGAATATGTTCTTTTCTATAGGGTGTAATGAAACATCTGAATAACATGAGTTTTTACTTTACAGACAAATATAATGAAAAAAATGTGATTTCCCTCCCCCAGTTCTTTTAAATATTGCTACTCTTCCCACCTTTTCTTGCAAGATAGTATGACATGTATAACATGAGTTCCCAAACTGCTTTTCATTTCAGAACAGCATGACACCAGCACAATGATAGAGCTGAAAGCCATAAGAAGTTATCATTAAACTCTCAGAAATTCTATCTTAATCAATCTTATCCTATGTATTCACTGGCTAGACTTATACCACAAATCAACCACACGTAGGCACAGATAGAAATGACATGATTTAATCTTTGGTGCAATAAGGTAAAATGAATCAAATTCAGACAGACAGGAACCTGCACCATAAGAGATCTGTCATCAGCACAGAAAAATCACAAATGGAAAGGCAACCAAGAGTGCTGCCATTTCATCATTGCAGAGGCAGAATCGATGTTTGAGCCCCTGTTATTTATTCAACAGGAGCTGATATACTTCATAAGTTTATTCTACTTGAATCTAGATTGTCAAGTAGAGACCAAATAGGCTGTGTTTCTATTCTTCACATTATTATTATTACTAGAGTGTCTGATTTGGGATTGTAATCATAGATAATTATTGATTTCTTGGCTTTCCCTGTAACATTGAAATAATTGGAGCTGGACACCCTGGCAGTCCCACTTGACAAACTGAAGATCAGTTCCAGTCATGGCCTTAATTTCCACCTAAGATGATGGGAAGATCTACAGAGAAGAATTAGCTCTGGATAAGAATCACTTTAGAGAAGGCATTTGCTCTAAGTCTGCCTGTGCTTGGGTTATGCAGATCAATCAACCTGCTGTGATTTTAGAGTCTTTATATTATGCCACCATTACTTTTTAAAGAAACAACTGTCAACAGCTGCTATTTTGACAAGGAGTTATCTTTCACTGGAAGTCATTTACATTAGCTGCTTATTTTGCTCCAGTTTATTCCCCAATTTGTCTTAGTCTCAATCTCCATTTTTGAAAAATAGGAAGCAAAAAGCTATAAGGCCTCCTGCAGAGGGGATTCTTTTACCCTTCTTCTGAAAGTCTTAAGTACAGAGTTATTATAAAACACAGTGTATTAAGGGCTAAACAGTGCTATTAGTCTAGTGTCAAAAATTTCTCATTTGCATTAGACTTACCTGAAGTACAAAACATAGCTGTGATTAAACAACAAAAAACAGCTCTGTGCCCTGTTTCTTTATGCTTCAAAAACCTTTTAGTGCAATACCCTAATGTAATATCAGACACGTATTATCAAGATGCCTTTGTGTTATTTCACACAACATATTCATTCCCAGTTGCTGCATTTTTAAAGTAGTGACCATGGGAATTATTTTGTTTTTTACTCTGCTACAAGCCAGTATTTAGTTAAGGCATTTGTGTTCTCTCACCTTAACACACATGCATTATACATGAGAAGTTTTTAGCCATGCAGACACTTTTGGCACACAGTGTTGTGGAACTTCTATTTAATACTTTTAATACCCACTGTCCTCAAGCTGCCTGTGTGATACAGGGTTAAAGCAGGAGGCACTTGTGTACATTCAAATATTGAAAGTCTTCAAAGAACTCTTAGGAGAACCATTAATTTGAGAAATATGTCAAAACCCATTCATGCCTCCCAGAAATTAAAGTGGGGAGGAAGGGGATGGAGGAGTGGGAGGTGGGAAGGGGAATGCAGTCATGTGAAAGAAGAAAGGAAATTTTTAAAAACAGTAAGGGCAAAGGAAACTTCTTCCTTTAAACCCAAATTACAACAGAAGGTAACAGCTATCAACCACTGCCCTTAAGTATTCAGGAAAGGAAAGAGGCAGAAAAGGAAGTTGGATGGGCTGACAGCTCCTCAGCATTACAAAAAAAATGAAACTGAAAAGTAACTACCGAAGCAGGACTCTGTGCTGTATCCTTTACTCCAGAGACTTACTCTTTTACCTAAAAATACCCATCTCCAAGGATAAAAAGCTGCTTTTGAGTTGCCAGTCCCCAGGAGCTTCAGGAAAACTCCCCAGGTGCTTTGTTTTTCCAGTGTCCAAAAGACGACTTGGTCCTGCTACTGTAGTCAGAGTGCAGTTCCATAAAATAACTGTATGTAGAATTTTATTTTATTTTTTTTTTTAGTAGCTACCAACTCTGGGAATATCTTTCTGTATAATTTCAAGAAAGGCAGGAAATCCAATACAGCCACAGCATGAATCATGCAGCAGGAAGTTACCAGACCTAAAGGCTTCAACAAATGACAAGCCTCAAGTCAAGCCCACAATATTAGGGTATGAATTTTGCTAGCTCTGTAATGCTTTAGCAGTCATGCACTACTGGAATCTATTGTTTGTTCCCCATCAAAAGGATGATGTAGCACACAGCATACAAAGAATTATCTACCAGCAGTTGGGTTTTCCTGAGATTCAAAAGGAAGCTGAGAGAGCAGTTTCTATCAACCTTTGAATTTGCAATTTGATGTGAATACAGTCATTATTTCTAAAAGCTCCCAAAATCAGGTTGCTGAAAAAGCAATCTGGATCTAAGAAAGAAAAGATGAAACAAATACAGCAGAAAAACTGAGTTTCTTTCAACTGAAACAAGTTTCAACTTCAGCATCATCACATGTTAACAATAACTCACTCTTTTCTTTTGTAAAGGCCTCCTCCATTTGCAGTTTAATAGATTTAGGGACTGTTTCCTAAAGATGCTGTAGGGCCCACTAATTAATAAAGCAGTCACAATAGGATTTTTTTAATAGAGAAAACCATACCTATAAAAATTGTATTGTTTCCAGTTAAAACACCTAAACAACATGGGAAAAAGCTATGCTATTCATGAAGCCTTGCAGGTAAATCACTACCTTCCTTGCTTTAGTTTTTATCTTACAAATGCTTAAGAAATGGAAAACTGGATGGTGCTTTAAAACAGGTCCCCACTTGCACAGATGGCTTCTAAATTGCCTGTGTCTTGCCTTTGAATCAAGATCACTTTTAAAAAGTTTTTTCTTCCCCTTTTCCACTGTAGGTGTTCACTCATTTTCATAAATGGTTAATATTGGATCATCACACATCATTGTGCTCACCCCTGTTTTGACCACCCATGTCACAACTCCATTTAAATTAGAAAACTGCAGAATTGGCTTCATAATACTGAAAAAACTAAAAATGGAAATGGCTGCAGGAAAACATCCCAAGAAAAAAACAGGTTCTCTCCACTAGCAACACTTCCTAGTGTTCTGCTTTGATACTGCAGCATTTGGTTGAACATTCAGTGCATTCCAAGGAGCCACTTTCCCAAGCACACAGCTTCAGTCTGCATCACACTTTTCCTCCTCAGCACCACCAGTAAGCCCAGTTATACACTAAGTTTCAAATCACTTTTAAATGTCATTCACACCTTGACAGTCCAAAGGCAGCAGAAAAAAGGCAAAGCCCCTTAGCATGTGAAAGAAGTTAACAACATAGCTAAAGGTTTCTATTTTATAATATGTTTTTTTAGAGCCTTTGCATGCTTGATGCTCCATCAGACTCTTCCAGCTGCTGCAGACTCCGTAGCTTGCCTTGGGACCAGGCCACTTGGAACCTGCTTCCAGCTGTTTCCTAATTTGAGCTTTCAGACTCACAAACTTCCCCTCATCTCTATCTCCATTATTATTATTTCACATTTCAAGAACACCCCACTAGTGGCTCCAAAACCTTTTCCCTCTGACAACTGCCACACATCCTCATTCTCTCCAACGTTACTCTTCAAATCCATTTTTCTCTGTCCTTGTCATAGAATAGTTTTATGTGACTAAATCCAAATCTGCTGAAATAAAAAGGGTTCAGACTGCAATTTCCATTTTGATTTTACAAAAGGGAGTTACAGCTAGTTAGCAATACAAAACTCTATAGAGCAGGTTTTAGTGCCCATTGACTTAAATGTAAATCTTGTACCATGCAAGGTTATTTCATTGCACAGGAAAGAGATTTAAGTTTCTATCACAAAATGTTTCATTTTCTCCCATGCTGAAAATGAAGTATTCTGATCATCTAAGGACAGTGGGCTCTTGAATCTGATAACATATTATCTGAACAGTTAAGATGCACCACTTTTGCAAGAGTGATACAGCATAAAAGATTTTTTAGAAGATGCAACAAATAATAGAGCATTACCAAACAGCCACTGCAATACTTTAAGTCCCCAGACAAGCATGATACAGTTTTGATCAGTAGAAGCCAGCAAGAAGCATAAAAAAAAAAAAAGGCATTTCAGTAAAATTTATTCTAGCACAGTAAAGGTGTAAAAATAAGCATTGTTAAGTCTTCTCTAATTCAGAATTAAATAACCTTACTTTATACAAGAAATAGGAATCTAAAGTGAATTAGGACCATTCTAATACTGAGACTTCAAAGGGGTTCAATGCTAGCTAGGTAATCCTCTGCAAATCTTAATTCAGATTAACCTCCTTAAATATCCTTTTTGTTGCCCAAAATCCTATGTAGGTGTTTGTTACATATAAAACATAACCAACATAACCATCCTACCTGAAGCATAGCATCACTTGCTTCTATCTGGGTCTCTCCTGTGTGATCTCCCTGCCTAACCTAACAGGTCCTGGCAGTCCTGTACTTTTTAGGTTTCTTTAAAAAATAATAATAATAAAAATAATAAAAGTCAATATGTGATGGCTGTCTTTTTCTAAGCTATTAAGCCATTTTTAAAAAGGAGGAAAAAAAAAGAGCCAAACTTTGTCCCTTTTCACCTCAACTTTTACCAGCAAACCCTGACTTAATATACTTTGCCAAACTGAATGCTCCAAGTCCTGCAAGTCAGACAAATGCACTCACACTATAACTAAAGGTGCAAATGAAATTTCTGAAATCTCTTGTATCTTAAGAGTTACACAAAACTAAATTTTGACATCCCAGTTTGGTCTGTTTGTACTGGTGGGCATCTCATGGTCACAAATGACAGACCAGAGAACTGAGTTAGTTCAGGAACCCTAACAGGTCCCTTTAATGTAACTATAATTTTAATTGTAGGTCATAACTCCTCTAGTTTTCCAACATAAAATGAACAAGCCCTGATTAGTTTAGGTATAACTACTCTGAGTCACTGTTAAGAGATGCAAGTATTTAAATATTACAAGCTCAAGCTAGGGCCATTGTAGGAAACACAGTTATGGACAGCAATGTTCTGCTGAGACTTTGGCAGGAGACTCCAAGTCATAATAAAACCACCACTGGCCTACAGCATCAAGTCTGGGCCTGAAAGTAGTTTTCACCTTTATGAATCTAGAACTGAATTTTGAAGAAGAAATCCGAGTAGTTACCCACACAGCAAACTATCCAAAGTGCTGGCTATTGTCAGGATTCAGAGTGCAAGATTTTCAGAGGATGCTTTACCTGCCAGGCTCAGCAGTGCCATGTCAGCCTCACTGGAAGGAAGCCCTGTGCTCTTTTGCCAAGACAAATCAATTCATCACATTGATCTAACAAGTATCACTGCCAGCCTTGGCTATGGAGCTGCTGCTGGAGATGGAAAGTGCTGAGCCACTAATGCTAACATTAGTGTGCTGCATGGCTGTGCCAGCATCTGCACACAAAATTCATAGCCCAGGTCTGCCTGGACCAGCCAAAACTATCTGGGACATATTCTATTAGAGATCATATTGCTTTTGCTACAACAAGCAGTAACTCTATTGAGATTGGCTAATTCAATTTCCCCCATCTTATCAGATTTCTTTTTAATGAAACTGAACAATAGTTTCATTTGTTATGTTATTACTTTTCCCAGTAGTAGCAGCAAGACTAACTCAGTTGAAAGCTAAACAACAGTGCTGTGCCAGTGGTGCCTGTTTATCATCACCATGTGCCAGCTTCATATTGCAAAGTTGCCTTAGTCCATTCCTTTTTGTTTGCTTCCCATCCAGAGGGATTCACAGCTCAGAGGTCATCATCCTGCTCCTTCTACCCTGTGGATTAGCAAGTACATGTAGCTAAGCACTAAAGCCCTGCAAAGCTCTGAAATTATCTGGGTTGCCAGAGCAGTAGTGGGATACTGCAGCCTGAAATGAAGTTTTGTTGTTTTTTGGTTTTGAGAAGGAGAAATTATCATCTTGTATGTTCATACTTAGAGTTCTTGTTAAATAAATATCTTTCAGCACAGATTATACAGGTCCTTGACTGAGAGAACATCCAAATCCTCCTGTTGTGTTTATCAACTCAAAATCCTTTCATCAATTAACCTCCAGAGGTGCTCAAAAAAAGTTGCTATTCCTTCAGTTAGATTCCTGCTGCTTCAGCTGATTTATCACATTACAAAGACCTACACTGTGTTGGTGTTTGCAGGGAAAGTGTATTAAGAAGGCAGATTCATTTGCATGATGCTTGCTGAGATTTTCTTTTTTAGCTCTCTACCTTCAGAGAAAGGTTTTCTTTGATCCATGTATTTAGTGGAGGTGAGAAAAGCAGACAGTCAGCCTCTGCACACTAAACCCTGTAGCACATTAATTCAGATTAATGGCCCAGAATACACAAAACAAGGCTCCCAAATGTCTACCAGAAAGGTAGGTTAAGTGCAGGACTCCTTGTCAGCCCATCTTTGTTGGTAGATCCACACACAGTGCTGTGCAAAACCAAAATGAGCTCAGGTTCAGAAATCAAAGTCACACTATAAACTATGGTTTATATATGGTTTATAAACTAGGTGTTTACACCCAGAATACTGAAACAACAGCCTCCAGCTTTACCTCTCTATCCTCTTAGTTCTTGGCTTTCAGGTACCACCTGATTCTCATTCTTACCTGCAGATAAGGAGTACATAACATGCTTTCAAACCTTATCATCACCACCACCTGGTTCCTATCTTGTCAAGTTCACTCCCAACAAAATATCTGCAGATGCTGCCTCTTGTTCCCAGAACCCAATAGCATGGTGGTTGATAAGGGTCAGGGTTTATTTCATAAAACTGCTAATAGATGGTGGCTGAAAGTTTAGTTAAAACCACTTAAACCTGACAACATCTCCTCCATGCCCCAAGGCACTGTTGTTCAAGGGGTTCCAGTTAACAAAGCACACAAAAATCAGCATTTCCCCAACTGAGAAAGTCTGGAGCCTAATAAGTGCAAAGATGTTTACTTCCTTGGTACATTTAAAAGCCTCAAAATCTGAACACAACTTGATATCTAGTAGCAAAACTTAAGCAACAACAGTTTAGGGAGAAATAACTATATTACCCCTGTTTTCTTCTCCAAATAATCAGACAACCTTGGCCTTATATAGAGAAGCATCCATTGCAGCCACCCAGTGTCCAGCTTCATTTTACATCATTTTTCAGCATGAGGAAAACAAGGTGCTGGCAACTTCATGTATCAAGGACCTTCAACTACTTGGTGTCTGCTGCAGACTGTAGCAACAGCTCCAACATAGCCAAAACTCATGAGATAAGAACTGCTTTTCTTGACCAAACTAAACTCAGTCACTCTTAGATTATGAGAAACAAGCAAAAGGAATCAAAGATCCTTTTTGAGGTCAATAGATTTTTTTTTTAAAGGAATTTACCAAAAAATAGATACCCTCACCCTGGTTAGCAGTGGTTAAAAGCCACAGAAAACACCTGGCTTTTTAAACTACCCCCATTGAAGTGGTTAGTTTTTAGCCTTCTCCTTTTTTTCCCCACTTTTTTTTCTGTCCAGGACTGACATTATTCTGTAAATAAACTAAACAGTTGTAATAGAAATACTAGGGCATCCAGCAAATATTAAATATTAGAGATACTGAAATATTTACCCCTGAATCTGGACTGGAGCTCGGTGTGCATTTAAAAAAAAAAATTATTTACATTACAATATCACCTGGGAAGATAGTCATAAATAGAGAGAAACACTGAGAGAAAAAGTCAGTCTTTGTAAAGCTTTTACACTAAAAACAACAGCAATTTCAACTACTTGTTATTTCATTTCCAGGGCAGCATTCCTAGTGTTCAGCTGCATGAGACAGTAAATATGTTATTACTCTGAGCACCATGTACATAAATTAAAAAATAAGGAGTTTATGCATCACTGGCCAGCTCGTATCTGTCATAATTCCTTCTTGTTTCATGTAAAACATGCAAAGCAGAGACCATTTGTACTGTGATTTTGGCAAATCAATTGCAATCATAACTATATTTTACATATAAAAAATATCTTCCAGAATTTCAACATTATTTTTTTTTTAAATCTCTTCAGTTCTAAAGCTAGTATCAACTGGTATGTTTTGTGATTAATTATATGTCTGTTGCAACATGGTGTTTACCTCCAAAACACTCTGGTGGTTAACCATTTTTTTCTTATGTGTGAGAAAATATTATGTATAATTAAAACCAAATATAAGTACCAGACAAGGATATACAGGTGAAGGTGCTGCTGTCTTTACCTTCCACCCCTAAATCATGTCAGTTTCATATGTGTGAGAAAATATTATGTATAATTAAAACCAAATATAAGTACCAGACAAGGACATACAGGTGAAGGTGCTGCTGTCTTTACCTTCCACTCCTAAATCAAGTTTCAACTTGTACTGATTTACAGAAAATGGGAATTTAAAAACCAGTCATACAAAATAAAACCCGAGATGGACATGTCCTGTCTTTTTGTCATTTTGTAGATAACTTTAAAAAAAAAAAAAGTATCCTAGATTCTGTAGTTCTAAAGAAACAAAACCTGTGGCCAATAAATCAGAAAGCTGGGTTTCTTTTCCTTGCTATCTTAGTCTGCCAAACAATTATGCAGTGAAATGTTCTAATTGCACTTTGATTTTAATGTTAAAAACCATTTCCATAATTTCAGTGGATCTTTACAACACCATTTGCTATTTGCCAATGAAGCAAATGAGCTGCAAGTAACACTCACAGATGGTTCATGTTTTCCATTAAGTCTGCAAGCTAAGATTCTTTGTTTACAAAAAAAAAAAGAGTAAATGCTTTGGAAAAGTACCATGAACTGGAGGCTTTCCCAAAAAAGGGGGCAGCCTGATGCCTCTTAACACTTACAGGTGAACAAGAGCTCCATAATTAACATGTTTTTCTCACAGGAGAGGCCAAAACCTTGATCAAGGAAGCAGTTTTGTTAGAAATGCATGCAATTCAATTATGTTTAGGTTTAATGAACCAGGCCACTTCAGACTAACCTAGGAAGGGAAAGAAAAAGCTAATTTCTTTCTACCTTGCTCCTATAACTGCTCAAAAAATAAGGAAACAGTGCTCCCAGGGTGCTTGTTGATGCTTTGAAGTTTTGTTTGTTTGGGGTTTTGGTTTTTTGTATACATATCTGTTCCTGGTTTTTGTAAGAATCATTTGTATCCACATAAATCCAGACTTGTCAGCTCTGAAATACTTTTAAAGTTACATTATGGTGTTAAAATAACTAACCCATTAAACTGATCTTTCATCTTCTCTCCAACTCTGTTGCACTACATATTTTTTGTATTTATCCAGCAAGGTTTCAGTGTTGCAGTATTTGAAGTGTCATCATTCTGACATACTAACCAGTTTAAATTATATTGACCCAGGGTTCCCACAGCAGCTATTGATTTATCACAGTATGAAATGAGCAGAAGAGTAGAAGAAAGGTCAAAACAATGATGATTTTAAAGCTGTGTTCTTGTTCAAGTATCTACCCTATATAGGAATACAGTCTCTGGCCATTTCATAGTGCTATTAGAAAGTGGCCAAATACACAGAGATGTAACTGCAGCTTTCTTATGCAGCAGAAAAAAAGTGAGAGAACATTAACAGAACTGTCTGAATGGTCTGTTAATGCCTGACTGGCAAGAAGTCAAAGTAATTCCACTGTTTTTCACCTGCTCTGTTTTATAATCTATGTTCTATTATTAACACAATGCTGGGAATGAAAGCTTTTTCATTTCAGCTTGCTATTTCTGTGCAACTTTAATTCTGACCTAAATATTAAGGGGAAGGAAGGGCAGAGAAGCTGCTTGTGTGGTTTTTAGGAAGGGCAGGTCAAAGTCCTACTGCCAAATTCAGAGAACTGAACTTCCAATTCCAGCACAGGAAACTTGGCCTTCTGCTGGGAGGTTCTGAAATTATTCTTTAGAAAGTCATTCCTAATAGCTCATGAAGTAATAGCTATAGACAAGTGGAACTAACAGTTCTGCATCACAGAACATTTAAAGCTGTAATATAACAAGTAAGAACATCATGATGGTTGTTTACCACTATTGCAAACTGCTGTTGGAGTTCTGGACCATGTTTCTGAACACTCACTCTGGTTGGGTAAGCACCCTAAACATTGCATTTAAGTAACTGGCCACAGTCACCAATTAAGCTTTTTTAGACACAACTAAAACCCTTTTTTAATTTGATAATGCCCAGATTTTAGGCTCCAAGTGTCTAGAAGCAATTGTAATTCTCAAGAATATTTATGCTTAAACAAGAAAATAAAAGCTAACTTGTTCTGTGATCACAGGAGTTCATTTCCTCTTTTCAACAACTCTAAATGTCCAAGCTCCCAATTTCTGGAATAGTAAATTTGATTTGAGGGCTACATCAGAATTAGGCTGCTGGGAGACTCTGATCTCACTGGTTTGAAATTGTCTCAGAAGAACAATTTTAAAGTGAATTGCCCTGGCTAGGGGGGAGGACCTGGCCCAGCCAGAGCTGAGCAGGGGTTGCACCTGGAAATAGATAAGAACTAAGAACTAACAGCTGGAGAGAGACTATTGCCCTTTTCTGAGCCTTCAATGCTGGGATATCCCTTGGTTCTTTTCCTCTCTCCCTCTTTTTCTTGGCTTTATCATTTTGCTTGGGTCAGTTGTCAAAGAAAAGCCTGCTTGGACCCAACCCTTCCAAGGTTGGACTTTTTTTCACAGATCCAAAACAAAAATAAATTTTAATGTTACCTCAGACCACAACAGCAGCACAAATGCAACATGTTCAGCCAATAGATACTGGAATTAAATCTTCTGCATAGGTACACAGACTTCCTGAAAGCACCAGACTCACAACTATCTGAAGAGTTGGATGGCTCCCCCTGGGCTACTGTTATTTACAAATCCTACACATGATAAAGCACTTAAAATTCAACCCACAAATATTTCTGGTAAAAAAGGTGGGCAAGCTCTCAGATAGAGACACTCTTAACCCCAGGGGCATCATAAATCCCATACAGCTCTTCGCCACTACATTTTAGTGGCTGTGCAAATACTCTTTGCCTTCAAATGAAACACGTGCAATGAAACCACAAAACCTTATTATGAAGCACTAGTCCCTTGCATCACTTCAGACAAGTGAAAACCACAGCAATTGAGAGATTGCTTATTATTTTTTTTCTTAAACACAGTATGAGGAACTGAGAAGACACACTACTTGATGATCCTTTAGTCTCTTCCTGAATAATCACCAAGGCACAGTAACCTAGAGCCCTGTTTAACTGCAGCTTTGATAGGTCTATCTGAATATGAGGCACTTACCCTGTGATGGCTTACACTGGAAGTAGATATTTATTTGTGCAATTGGATCATGTTTCCCCTCTACACTTCCTGTGCCAGTTGCCTATAAGCAATGATAACTTTACATCCACACAGGAGAAGCCAGGTTTAGGTAAGCACCAACAAGGGACATCCCAAGCCCTTTCTGAAGAACACTTATGGCCAGATCCTTCAACCTGTAGTTAGATGTTCCTGAAGGAAATAACTTCTCTCTTATACTACAGACATTTCTTCTATTTCTACTATTAATATTACTTACAATAATATTGCTGACTATCACCTAAAAGACGCAAACATCAGCCACTGCTACTGAATTAGAAGAGAGATTAAGAGCCACTTAAATACAAACAGAGCAAGCAGATAGGCAGTTTGGAGGGAATTTTCAAACCTTTTCATCCTTTGGCAGAAGCAGGGCCGTATACACATGCATGTTCCTCCTTCTTCTCCTCAAAGCAAGCACAATAACTCCTCTGGGGATGTTTTATCCTCAAGCTTGTGCTACTGTTTCTGGCTGCAAGAGTCTGCTTCACAAATTAGGAAGTTTTCTCCTAATGCAGGGACACAGCTGATCTTGCTTAATGCTCTCTTCTCCCTCTAAGTTCACAGCTTTTTCTTTTTGAGATTGCTGCCCTCTTAAACAAGCATGGTGAAGTCGAGCTGCTTAATCCACACCTCCTGGTGAAAACAGAAAAAGCCAATTAAGTGTTTGCACTCCAGCTGATGGGGGGTTTTGAGCCCAACTATTACCTCAGGGTTCTATTCAAAATGGAGGTGATGTCTCTTACATTGACACTGCCCATCATCAGGGCAGGTTTGTTGCACCAGCACTTGTTTCCTTGTCCTTAGTGAGCCTGTGTCACAAGCCAGGAAAGGGTGAGCTATCACCTTACTAAAACAACACAGGTCCATAGTGCTATTTTAATAACACACATATCTCAAGAGGAGGATATTCAGAACGAAACAAAGTGCTGGTTGCCTGCCTGGTGGGGCAGATCTGGTGCTCTGTTAGGAGAGGGGCTGAACAGACAGCAAAGCTTCTTTATTAAAGCTCATCCAAAGAGCCTTTAGCAGGGTCTGGTGGGTAGACAGACTGCACAGGAGAGCTGCACATG
The DNA here is from genome assembly GCF_003957555.1 of Calypte anna. NCBI lineage: Eukaryota > Metazoa > Chordata > Aves > Apodiformes > Trochilidae > Calypte > Calypte anna. The sequence continues at coordinate 13,208,505 of NC_044260.1, forward strand.
GCACAGAGACCCCACTGCCCTGAAACCCAACCCAGATCCTGGGTAAGAGCTCACTTTGTGCCCCAAGTTCCTCACACCAGCTCTGGGAGCCTGTGCTGTAGCTGCACACTTTCCTGTCAGCTAACCCTGTATAAACACACCACCTCTTTTTAAAGCCTAAAAATATATTTTTAGCCTCACGCTCCACACTTCCAAGTATTCTTGGAAATTCACACAGCGTTGGCATTTCTATTTTAATTTATACAAAACTCAGTTACAACATCCTCCTCAGCCAAACACCTTTTATTATTTTTTTTCCCAACCTTGCCTAGATTGACCTTTCACAGCCTTGACTTCCACAGCTCCTTGACTCACAAGCCTGTTTCTCTCAAAGGAGCCTGGCAGCTTTCCTGGCACCCACCCTTCCCCATCCACTCCTGATCTCCCATCAAAGCCCAAGGACAAGGCTCCATCTTTCCTCTTGCTCCCTCAGGAGTGCTGAGGAGACAGAAACACAAAGCAGCTCCTGAGGTGGAGAGAAACCACCATCTTGGGCCGACTCAGCTTGGAGGTGGAAACTGATCGAACTTAGTGGCAATTAGGATAGAGTTGAATGGTGTGAAACAAAGATAAAACCTCAGATACCTGCCCTTCAACCCCCCCCTTCCTCTCAGGCACAACCTTGCTCTTTCACCCCCCAGATCCTTCACCACTTCTCTCTCCAGTACCAACCCCAAAACACCTTTTTCATCTTTTTCAGAAGCTGAAAAGGAGAACAAACAAGGGCTTGCTTGAAGTCCCCCACACCAGAGGTATAAATCTCTCCACAGCCAAACGTCCTGACCCCCAAAGAAGAAGTGTTCTTCCTCCCGTGGTTTCTTACCACCTGAGGTAGGAAGGACGCTCCAGCCCCTCTGCTCCTGACAGGAGCCGCCTCAGCAAGGCCTCTCCTTATGGCCTAACTTCTGGCAAACAGCTTCATCTCCTTCAAAAATGACCTAAAAAAGTAACAGGGAATTGAAAAAGAGGTCCTCCTTCTTCCATGTTTTTATGTTACTACCCATCCAATAGCAAAATGGCCACAGCTGAGGGAGGGAAAACTCAGGTGTTTCAATTATTGCAATTACAGCTGCACCCACTGAGGTGGAGTCCACAGGTGAAGCAAATTATCTAATTCACGGCCTCTAAAAAAAAAAAAAAAAAAAAAAAACCAAACCATAAAATGAAGAATAAAATAGTAGAATGAAATGATATAAAACAAAAAAACATTAAATAAATTAATAAATGAAGGCAACTCATTCTATCTCAGTGATAGTCTGTGGCTACAAATATTTTAGGTTATTGTGTTTTACATGAATACATGTCAGTATTTTTATCATACAACTAAAGACCGTGCCCAGCATGTGAGACACACTATAACAAAAATTGTATATACAGCATGTCCTCCTGTACTTCTTAGCTGAAGAGCTTTTCAGATTTAAAAAATAGACTTTTCTATAAAGCAGCTGCAGAAAATCAGCTGGTGACCTGTTTCTGACACACTGTCTGCTGTATTACCCAGCATCATTTAAAGCACCACACAATAGAAAATAAGAAAGTGGGGGCCAAGAATATATGATAATACCTACTCCTATGGCACAAGAATAACTTTTTTTTCATTTTCTAATGCTAAGCCCATTTAAAAATAAAAAAATAAAATAAAAAAAAATAACGGGAGCTAAGCCTCCCAGCTTTCAAGTTTGAATATTTAGTTTAAATCAGTGAAAGGTTCTGCTTCTGGGCTGCCTTTTCAATAGCAGTTATTGAACCAGAGGATTTCTGGAGGAAATTTCTTTTGTAGTGCACACGGGGCTGGAAGCAGCACACAGGTGGTTCTTTAAGTGCCCAATAGCTACAATTTCCATCATGATATTTAGGAGGTTGGGGTGTTACTTGTGCACATGCAGGTTGGTTTGAAGTTTCTTCATTTATAAATTTCATTATAGGCCTACAAGAAAAAAGACACTTTAATGTTCTATCTTGGAGGCAGGGAGAAGGCAGCTTGTTGACCACTCTTACAGATGCTTTCTTTTATAGCATAAGTGTAGTTGCCAGAGGGATCACATCTGGGTTTTTGGTTTGTGGGTTTTTTTCCCCCCATCCCAGATTTCATGAAATATCAGTGGTGCAAAGCATGGAAAAATATAGTGACATCCATGGAAGTAACACTAAATGCCATAACAGCAAAGTACATGTTTCTGCAAGAGTTAATGGTGAATATTCTAATATTTGATATAATGGATGTGCCAATGATGTAGGTTGGTATAGAAGTGGAACATGTGCTCCCGGAGCCATAGACTGCTGCTTCTCCATTGGCAAAATATCCCTTCTTTCCACCAGTGTGCAAGGTTTTCTCAGCTAAGGTGAGAAAGGAGCTGCTCTGTGACTCCCACAAGAAGAAAGATAAACCACAGCCTACCTATTTGACAGTCATTTTAAAAAAATATTGGTGCTTTTAATTGAGTTTGCTTTAAATGCAAACCTCAGGGAACCAGCAGTGGAGAGGGTGAGTTGCCCTCATTGGCAAATAAGAATTTTAGGTATTCTGAGCTGAATGCTCTTCTTAGCTGAAGGCAGTGGCTAAACAAACCCAGATCTGCTTAGGCAGGGGACCACAGAGAAATGCTAGGTCCTAGAGGCAAAGAATCACAGATAAATATCACAGAGGCTGTATAGACTTTATTTCACTGACTGTCTTTGGCCTTTCCTGATGAGATTCAGCTGAGGGAGAAGCCAGGATCTGCATTTGAGGGGAGGGAATGAAGTGAGATGCCAATCTCATAGCAAGGAGTTTTGTTACTTATGAGTTGGGGCATTAGAAACAGCTCAGGCCAGCCAAGAAAAATTACTTAATCTGAATTCTTGCTAAATTAGGTGCTTAAGAATTACAGGGAAAGCAGCATGACAGGAGACTCAGATTAGAGCCTGTGATTCCCCTGCCATTGCTCTGCACTTTCCCCCTTAATACCTCTTGTCTCCTTTCCTGCTTTCACACACCAAAACACCCATGTGCTGTGTTCCATCTCACTAACCAGTGGAGAAGAGGGGGCATTTCTTCAGCATTCACCATACAGCTGAGGCCCCTTGCTGTGCTTATGCCAGCCAGGGTCTTACCTGGCACAGGACATCCCAGAGAGCTTCAGCCGGAGGTTAAACATCAGCCCAGGCAGTGAGCCCAGCAGAGACATCACCCCCCAACCCTTGCCACACTTACCCTGGCCTGAAATAACCCCTGGGCAGAGAGAGAAGGGTGGGTGGGTGGGAGGAGCAGATAATTCTGTATTTCCTCTCTGCACAGCCTTTATCACTTGCCTATCCCAAGCACTTTTCATCTTTACAGCTGCCTCAGAAATAAGGCCCCAGGTTTCAACTCTGTATTTACCTAATAGGGTTTTGACCAACTCTACTGTAACTTTTTTGAATTATTATTATTTTTAATTTTTTATTTCTGTACACAGAGTATTTTTGCTACTCATGAGCAAAGCAAATCCTGGGAGAAACAAGTGGATGAACCTCAGGACCAAGGCTTCATGCAGCAAGGGCAGTGGTAAGTGGACTATGACGTGTCCCCCCACTTTTAGTTGTGTGCTCCAGCAGAACAGAGCTCAGGGCACTGATCTCAGTAGTAGGAAACACAATGCCTGTTATCCAAGCCTTTGATCCTGCAGGATGAAACACTTCTTCCCTACAGAGGGCAGAGAGATGACCATTTCCCCACAGTCAGCTGCACTCCCCTTCCCCAGGAAAGGGTTCTCCAGGCACTACTTGCCCAGTCACCTTGGCTTGTTCTACAAGTTGTTCAAGGGCTCTCCTCCCCTCACTCTCCTCCCAGAACTCTGGTTTCTTTCTCATTTCTGGCATCTTGGCTGAGGGTCAGTAGACTCCTGATAGGAAGCCAGGCACAGGGTAAGACAAGTTGCTCAGGGGCTGCTTCAAACCACTGTGGAGATGCAGAACGTGGCAGCTCAGCCTCCCTTGCCTGGCAGAGGCCAAACTCAGGAGGTCTTCCACCCTTTGTTAAGCAAACCACATTGGAAATGGAGAATAAGCTGGGCCTGTGTTCAAAAGTCATCAGCAAGTCCTGTCAAACTGTCAGGGCACAGTAGGGATGCAGAGTCAGACCCAGGCCCAGCTGTGTGGCAAATGTAGCTATGGTGGCCAGTGTGAATGTACACCATCATCACATGAATTATGTATTTCTTTGCATGGAAAATACTAAGCCTATTTATGCATTTTTCTTTACTGCTTTCCACTTTACTGGACATAGCATGATGTTTTCCCCATCATTATATCAGAGATCAAATTAAGGCAAGATCCTTGTTAGGGGTGAGGGTTTGATTGGTTGGTTTGTTGTTGTTGTTTTTTTTAATTGCTACTTTTAAAGTCTAGTGAAACAACGAAAAAACAAATAAAAAATTCATTAGAGAGATGCAGCTCAACTTAGATGAAAGTTTTACAGCATATAGCTCTGCTTTCAGAAGCAGAAAATCCAGTCACCAGGTCATTAGCACAGTATGCAGCACCACAGCAACAAGGAGCATTAGGACTTGTGTCGTTTGCAAGATTTACTAATATTTCAGTGTCTTAACAGCAATGTTTCAGCCTAAAAGCTTCCCAGAAGGCACTTAAACATTTAAAATACCACATCCAAATGGCTATAGCTGCACTTACTCATTACGAGCATATTTAAAAGAGTGCATTTGGGCTGCCTTCTGACAACTTTGGGGCTACTATGGGAAGACAAGGGGAGGGCAGGAGGAGTATCTGCTCCTTATTTCACCCCTTTGCAAGGGCAGCCCGAGCACATCTGCTGGTGAGCATGTGTGGAACGAGTGCTGCAGTGCCAGAGGTGCTCGTGGGAGTCATTGCATGTCCAGATTACATTCCAGTGTTTGACTGTGAAGATTCCCCTGAAGAAGCTAATGCTGATTATGATCCTGGCTTGATAGCTTTGCTCCTTTGAACACGTCAAGTTAATTTCATGCTGAAAATGGAGAAAACTTATGCCTGTCACGGTGCTGTATATCAGTCAGGGGCTAAGAACAAAGGCTTTAAAACCTGACTGACTGGGTTGGCAGCATGGCTTGGCTACAAAAAGTGAAATGCAAGGGTCTTTGTGCTTTTCACAGCACAAATGAGTGTTCCTTTGGAAGAGAAGGTACTTACAGAGGGGGTCCCCATTGCTGTGTAAAATTGTTTTGCATTATGCTCCTCAGCTGTGGTTGAGACACAGGCTGAGAAGAGTGGCTCTGCAAGTGTGTTGGGGGCTGCTCCACTGCATGGCCATCTCATTTTCCTAGGTCTCTCTGGAAAGATAACTACTTTAGTGTCTTACCAACAAGCCAAAAGAGACTCTGTCCCTTTAAAAATCAGGTTAATATACAGAGAGGATGAATTTTTAAGGGGTTTATTTGTTTATTGCTGTTGTTGTTTGATTTTGGTTTTTTCCCTTACTCCTGACTCTTATGCTTTTTAAATCTTTACTTGCTCTTTGCTACTCTCACAGTTGAATGTTTGGAATTGTGAAAAGAATCTTTAAAAGGACAAACCAACAAAACTCCACTCAGATGAGTTATTCTTAAGCAAACTGCTTCTTCCTGATCAAACACAAAAATAAGGTCTCCAAAAGCCTTCATAAGACACACCATAGGGATGCCATTACTACTGAAAACAGTGCAATCCCAGCTGCTCTTAGAATTAATCTTTAAACCTTCAGTAATATGTAAAGCCATCTGAGTTACAAGCAGCTCCACATGAGGTGGAAGAATCTCAAAGACTTCACAAATTCCCATCATAAGGAAATTTCCCAAGCCTCCTTGTGACCCATCTGAAGTTGTTGGGTGTTTTTTAGTTTTAAGTTAAACTTAGCCATTTATTACGTCACTGCTCTCCTTAAGTAATGATCTATCATCCAGAGACTTTATCTCAGTTCTTTTCCAGTGCAGGTCACCAGCTTAACCTCTGAAATGCTGGAGCAATTTTGGGCTGGGTTTAATTGATAATAATATGCAACTGTCCCTTAAAACTCTGAGTAAGCTTTGTACAAAACAACTGGAAAACATTAGAGGATTCATAGGAAAATAAGACAACCTGCATTTGGGAAGTTTCAAATAATCCTGTCTGTAGCTTACCATGTGATGAAAATGGTCTGAAGATCTCCCATTAGATTTGGACAGATCAATGATAACTGTGGTATTTGATGGTACCCAATTCCCTCTGACCTTCAGTAAAAGTACAATACTTGATTTTCATTTTCACAAATCTCCCTTTGTCTTACAGGAATTCATTTTAGTGGGGATTTGCTTCTTGGCACGTTCCAGTAATGGCATTCTGCTTTCCCATCCCTGACCTCATGATGGGCTCCCCACAGGTGCAAAATTCTTCCTAGCAGTGCCAAGATCAGGCTGACTAAATGCCAAAGAGATGGACAACTAGATGAGAACACAAATTCCTGTGTATTTCCATTATTTCAGCACTGGGCAGAAAGATTTCTCTATTGACTTCCCCTCAAAGCCACCGAGAATAAAGCTATAAAAGAAGATTATCAAAAAGTAGGCCATGTTGCTCTGTTTATCATATTCATGTTGCCAATTCTCATTTTCCAGAGGCAGGAGATTTCAGCCTGGATTCAGAGTGGATGCCTGGTACAGCAGGCTGTGGTGATGCACTCCTGCTCTTAATCTGAAAGCACAAATTGTATCTTTGCCTACCTAGGGACATAGATATTCTTATCATAGGAAACAGATATTAGGGGACAAGGTTGGCTGAAGACAGGGAACAATGTCATATTTTTTTGTAGCACGGCCTAATATTACCATGGCCATGTTTTTAAAATTAAGTTATGTAACAGACATGCAGCAGAATCTACAGACATCCCAACAGAAATTTCTCATCTTTACAGAAGCATTTTTCCACATTAGTAATATGCATTTTTTTTCTCTCTATTCTCAGTTTATGAGAATAAAAGCTGCTTTTCAGCTTCCCAGAGAAAACTATGTGTTCCCTTCTTGCTTCCTTTTTCTTCTCAAAAAAGCTTTGTTTGCTTTTTAACTGCAGGGCAACGGGGCTCCAGATCTTTCAAGTCTGTGATGAAACCAGAGTTACACAGTTTATCAGCTGAATCTGTAAATTAACAATGTCTGTATCCCCAGGTCATCACTCTTCTCAGATAATAGGATGTTGGATCATTGCTCTTCTCAGTGAAGATCAAAAGTTGTGCCCAAGAAGATGTGAAACAGAGCTTCTAGAAGAATAAAGGTGAGGATAGCAGAGGCAGTGAGAGCTGCAAGTACAACTGCTCACTTGACAAAAAAAGTGGCAATTCTGTGGGTGGCATAATCAAGCACAAGTGGGAGTGTTATAGCCATGATCTTCCATGCTTCCTTGAGCATTGCAGAGCTGAGATTACCAGCTCTCAATTCAACAGTTGACAGAATTTTGTAAAAATCTGAACTCCATTTTAATAACCCTGGAAAAGCCTCTAAAGCCTCCCTCCTGGTAATAATTTTCTGCTTTATAAGCCACCAGAAAGCCTGTGTGTTTTATGTTAAGTCTGTTGTGAATGCCTTGAATTTAATTTTTTTATTATTATTCTTTTTTTAGGAATGTGTTTTAAGTTTCCAGCCTTTGAAACTCTTGACCCCCTTTAAAAGGCAGCTGCTGGAAGCTGTCATGGACATCTAGACAATGCACTCACTTTTTCTACAAGGTATGTGCAGCCCAGTTTTTACTTCAATTGCCCTTGTGATCCCTCCTCACCACCTGCTTCCCACTGTTATGCAAGAACCTCCTTTTGTTAGAAAGCATCAACAACAAATGAGGTTAAACTCTGTCCCCCACTGCTGGCCTTGAAGCTTTGTGGTCTCTCTCATGACACCTTTGTGCATGACAATGTTGAAAACAATCTTTAGTCTTGGGATGGGAATCAAATTCCTGAATAAATCAGGAATTACTTTTAGTGGAAGATTGTTCCCTAAATTACATTCATGCACCTTGTTATTACATTTCACAAGAAGTATCAGAGAGGATGATGGGAAACAGAATAGCACCTACTGTAGGTATCTATTTCCCATAGAAGCCATTAGGGCAAGTTTATTAACCTGTTGGGGTTGTAAATAATATATTCAATCCAATATTTGGGGATACCTGGGGTTTGAATTGGTACTGATCTTAGTCTAATGTTTCCAATTTCAGGAACTGAAACACATTACTCTGTGCCTTTGCCAGCATGCAAAATGTTAATCTTGATAGATCCCATTAATCTTTATAGAGAGCACTTTTTGCTCCACTTATATTTCAGGATCTTAACTCCTCAACATAAGGATGCTTTAGCTCTTTATATTGAGAACACTGCACATTTATTTTAATTGGATAACTGAGCTTTTCTGCTTACTGAGCTGTCTGCCTGACATTTGCAAAATGCAGCTTTTTTTTTTTTCTCCCCAACATAACCTAACTGCTCATTTTCATAAGGCCTGTCATCCAAAATGCAGAACTTAATCCTTAATTAGTTGTCATATTTGTTTAGATGTTATACATCATCCATCGGACTCAACTATTTGGTTTACTGTCCTTTCATAATGTTCATGAAATTATTATTTCAGCTTGCACTGATGTTTTATTTATCAGTTTTCCTATGTACTGAACTCCTGACTTCTGGGCCTTTTGCTAAAACAATAGGATCATGGTATGGGTTAGGCATGCAGGCTGCCCAGCTTAGATCAAAGCTACCAAAGCAAACTGAGCTGAGCAGTGCTAGGGGTGCAGCAGACTGAAGAGCTGTAAAGTACCTTAAACACAACAAGCTTTTCTCCAGTTTGGATTTTCAGCTGTAAATCTCTCTTTGGAATCAAGAGCCTAGAGCAAGCCAGCCTGTCTCAAGGGAAAAAGAGGGGACACTTCCCTGTCATCCCTGCAAGCAAAATGGGGTAATGGAAGCAACTTGTCACTCTGCTTGATGCAGAACAAGGACTGGAACCCACAGTAGAGTCCAAACCACCTGACTACTGAATGAGTTTTTCTTTGTGACTAATTATTTAAGTAAAATAAAAGGTCCTTAAGACAAACTGAGAAAAATGTGACCCTATATTCACAGGGCAGCAATGCATTGGAAGAAAATTGTATTAGCAACTGTATTAAGTTGGGCCAAAATAAGATTTCAAAAAACATCTCCCACATACATTTGCAAGTGCTTTGAACACAGTTTCAGTCACCTCTGCTTCACCTTCCACCCCAAACTCTTAGTATCCCTAACTGCAAAACACATAAACCAAGATAACTTACCTGAAGCACCCTGGTACAACATCAAGTAGGAATCTAAATAGTTTGACAGTACCACATCTCCACAGAAAGCTAAACCACAGCTGAGCAGGAGCCCCTGGCCATGAGTGCTGCTTGACTGGACACCTAAAATGACGCTGATGTTTCCAGGACCCTTCATGGATATAATCTGAAGTATCTGCTCTTTGCAAAAGGGCAATCTGCATATTTCATTGCTTTGTGTGTAGCAGATGTTAAATCCTAGCCAGTGAAAAGTGCTCAGGTATTCACATGACTCTCTCAACTCCACTGATGTTGCATTTACATTCATCCTCTGTGAGGATGTAGGAAAGGTACCACAAAAATACAAACCAGTATGACATAAAAGCCTTTCTTTTCCAAGTGAAGAAAGCAAGGAGCAGCTCTTGGATCTGGAAATACTTCTTATCCTTTGCTTCATGCTAATCTCAGTCTTACCTCATTAAAGGATTCAAGTTGATGACACAGTGGCACGTACAACCTGGATTTCATATCCACTGCGCTCCTTGTGACATGCCACAAGACAATGGCTGGCATGCAAAACACTAAGTGCTGGAGAGGCAGAAAAGGTGCCAGAGAAGAATTTCCCCTCCAGACAAAAAGTAGACATCTCCATGGATGTATGAATCAAGTTAGGTTTTGTAAGGACTCAAGTTCTGTTCTGGAAAGATGTGGCATAAAGCTCATGTTACAGTGTGAGGTGAAGCCAATGCCCTTCAGCAATAAATAAAGTATTATGATAAATTTTTATAATACTTGTAAGAAGACTGGTTTTGATGACACTTTCATAAATTCTTCAAAGGCTTCCCCAAATCAGAGTATCCCTTCTGATCTCATCTCCCACTCAAATATTCTCTTCCCACTGAAGCAAGGTAGCTCTTTTTTTTTTTTTTTTTTTTTTTTTTTCCTCCTTTAGGGAGGAAATAATTTGAACAGCTTTTTTTTTTTTCTCATCTGTACTGTAAAACTGAAAAAATGTGGCAATAAGAACATGTCAAACTTGTAAAAAAAAAAAAAAAAACACTTCAGGTAAAATACTGCAGTGCAGCACAACAGCAATTGAAAGAGGACAAAGTTCCCAGAACATGAAAGAAGATTAAGTAACCATATTCAAGATTACTTCCTTTGCCATTACAGCCAAAGAGAACACTGTCACTGTATCCCTCATGGATGGTGTGGAGACTACACTTGAACATCTAGTGCTCATATTTTATATAAAGATATAAAGTAAGCATAGCATAATACCTCCCCTCCATCCCAAACATCAGGGTTTAATCCCCTAGAAGGTTCCAAGAACTTTGTAGAGTAAAACTTCCTGCTAAACTGCAGAACATGCAATATTTCATACTTTATGTCTTTTTTGTCCTCTGCTAAATTCCTATATAAGAGGAACCCAGGTAGAAAAGCCATATAATTCTGTTGCCATGCAGGTGACATGATTAATGGCACATGAATCCAACCAGCCCCATCGTGACCTTTCTGACTGGTGGTTTAGTCTAGACCATAAGCAGGTCTTTGCTCTGACCTGTGTGACAAACCTTGTAGGACAAGGAGCCTTCCAGAACAGAGTTATCTTTCCTTCTTCCACTATACCTGCAGGTGCACAGATGTAGAAGCTGGAAAAGAGAGCTAAAGAGAAGGCAGCACCTGGCTGAGCAGCTACAGCCACCTTCTCTCTCAGAGGTCAGATGCAGCTCAGAGGGATTTTTGTGATCTTCTCAGGTGAAACACCCTGTTTTCATGAAGTTTGGGAGATGCCTTTTATTTCCTTCCTATGAACACAAACAAGTTATCTTCTGGCTCAAAACCAAGTTATCTTCTGCTTGGTCCTGTGGCTGAGACTATTGCCCCCCTCCCATACTCACACAATCTCTGCCCAGCAGGCTCCCAAACCCCCCTTGCCCAGCCCCCCAAACCCCTGCACCCTGGCAGCTGGTGTGGCTGCAGAGAGCACTTCCACCAACACAGGGAAAAGGAAAAGCAAAATGACTTTGAACACCAACATCTTTTTACCTTTTCAGACTAAGCTTTTATTTTGATATTACAAACCATTTTTCTTTATTCACAAATCACGGTTGTGATATAAACACTAATTTCTAAAGACAGATATACACATTTGCTGGGTTTGTAGGGTTTTGGGTTGGGTTTTTCTTTTTTTTAAATCTGTTCAGAAGTCACTATATTCCACATATGGTAGTAATAATTTTTTTTTCATAATTCATATTATCAGTAGTTATTTATATAAGTGAAAACATTCCCAATATATATTGTAAAAAATTTTCAAATGCTTTTCTTACATAACTATTTCAGACATACATTTTAAAATGACTACTAGAAGTACTGTAGGAGCTTTATAAACAAAATATTTTCTAATATGCACCCTCAACCTTTCAAGAACATTTTAATAGACTAAAATGCCACACAATCATTCAGAGAGTGGGAGTTGTAAAGCCACCTCATGAAAGTTAAAATTGCAAATAAATTCTCTTATTCCCCACATTAGACATTTTGTGTGTGCAATTCCAAAAAAGATGTATCCTTCATACTTGGAAGCCTACCATTTGGTAAACATTTTTTCAAGTTGCTTTTATCGTGGTATTTAAATGAAATATAGGTTTTTTTACTACTTTTTTTTTTTTTTTTTAATAGGAGGCTTGTCTTCTATCTCTTATATAATAAATGTGGGGATTGAACTCAATAAATTTCAGCTCTTTCCCTCACCAGTATAAATATATGTTACTGCCCCATTTTTTTCATTGATTAATATAGTCTCTTTCTCTCTCTCTTTTTTTTTTTTCTTCAATTTTAAAGATAATTTATTTTTCATCCTTAGATATAAATGCTACAGAAACTTGGTTTTCAAATCTTGTGAAACTTTATTGATGGTTATTGTTCAACTGATCATACTGCATGCACATACGATGACAAAGAGAAAGCCTGATCACAAACACTTTTTTTTTTCTTTTTCTTTTTAAAGCAGAGTTGTTATAGCAAGTTGGCAGGTTCACAGCAGGTGAGTTGATCATTTACTAAGGTGCTTGCCAGTAGGCAGGCACGTTACACATGAGGATATAACTACCTGCAGGAAAACTGCAGCAAGACAGTTTCCTGCTTTATTTATTTAAATACAAAAACAAGAAGACCCGTGACAAACACCCCAACTTAGGTTAACTTGTAAACAGGACAACATGGAAAGAGTCCAAACATATGCACAGACAAACTGCAATTTTTCAACTAGGCTTGAAACCTCCACCTGGGCATCTGCTGGGCTGCTCCTGCCAAACCCCTGCCAAGCAGCCTTCTCCAGCCACTGCTCAGCCAGAAGAAGGTCCCTTTTTTTTTTTTTTTTTGTCCCAGTTGAAAAGTTGTCTTGGGCCCAATCTTTAGAAAAATGGCCTTGGTTTGAAAATGAAACAGGGGCGAGTTGTCATGCCTTGAAAAATTGCAGGTTGTTTACACGACACAGTCATGTTTCAAAAAGTACCAAGCTGATGAAAATACCATGATTATCTCTACTCCATGATTGCAATACTTGTAAAATGCTTATATAAATCTGAATATGATTATCATATAATTCCATAAAAATGATACGTCTGTCTCTAACAGTTGGTCTACTAGGCTAAATCTAAAGCATCATAGGCTGTGTATTTCTAGAACTTAACAACTCCACTGCACGGATGTAAATTTTATACATTTTTTTTTTTTTTTTTTTTTTTTTACTGGTACAAAGAATTTAAGTTTTTATTACTTTCTTTTTTTGGAAAAAAAAGAAAAAAATAGAAACAGTGCTTTTATTACCTTTTTATTATTGTTTTTTTTTTTTTCCCTCCCATAATATAAAAGTCAGCAATGATATCAATAATTTATTTTACTGGAAGAAATATAAAAAGAATGCTTGTTAATGGTCTAACTAGCTCTTTTTTGCCTAAATAACTAGTTATGGTTAAATAGCTGAATACTGCCTGGTGGAATGCTTTAAAAGGGTGTCTTCGGACAGCTTTTAATCTGATTTTTTTTATGTACAAGTGTCGAGAAAAGCACCCCTAATAACATAACCTTTGGCTTTGAACAAACAGTGAATAATTTAAGACAGCTGATATATGATAGTTGGTGCAGTGGGGCCCCTTTTTGCTTCATTAATTAATATTTTAGCCAAACCCCAGCCCCATGTCCCCCGTTTTCCCCCCTCCCTCTCA